>NC_037347.1:10000000-11250000 GCF_002263795.3 Bos taurus
AGTATAAACTTATATATAAAGTATAACCAGACTTGCTGGAGGGTATGAAGGTTAAGCTACAGGTTCAAAAACAAACCCAAAGCAAATGAAGAAAAACAAGAAAAACAAGGAGCTGTACCAGAAAGGAAATGTCATCTAAGTTCATCAGGTGGTAGAGCAGTGAATAACTTCCACTAATACCATACAAATACTGAATATGAAAACCCAAATTGTGATTAACATATTGGGAGAAAGCAGGAAAAGAGTGGGGAGGAGTTTTAAGAAAATAAAAAATCCTTTTATGCCAGACAAAAAGTTTAAAAGTCTGGTCAGACACTGTCAGAAGTCTAGGTTTATATCCATAACTGAAGTTTCCCATTTGCCTTTCTCTCCAGGAAAAAAAAAAAAAAAAGTAAAAGAGATTGAGTTCTTTTATCTAAAATTTCATTGCATGAGGAGCAAATAAACAAAAAAGTAAGCAACTTTTCATATGTCCCAGATGTGGGGAAAATCTATTCTTTACTCTTGCAAAATCAAAATAATACCCTTCACAGCATATATGAGAGAAAAAATTAACTCTTCCAATTATACTATATCTTTGTGGAAGTGTAAACTGTACTTCTAAGACTATTTTTCGTTCACTAACACATTAATATCTTTATTGTCATTTGAAAAAAAGGACACAACAAATAATATAAAATAACTTTTATTTACATAATTTACACCTACAGAATATATAACTGCTTTCTTTAGAACAAGAAAATTTACAATGACAGATATTGCTTTTTGTCAAAGACTTCTTTAAGCAAGATAATATACATGGTGACCTATATTTCAAAAAACATGGTGGTAAGCAGTGGATATCATATTTTTATCTGTGCCTCAATCATTTACCAACAATTAGGCTTTTAAGTCATCATGTTGATCACTTGCTAAGATATAAGTGTTCAGGAGGAAAAGACAAGAAAAAAATAAAGACCTTTAATCATATCTCTTTGAAAATTTATAAAATACAAATTCTTCACATGATCTTTATATGAGTCAGATTAAACACAGGTGTGAACAAGTCTTTCCCCCTTGTAAGGTAAATTACACTGATTTTCTTTTTCTAAGAGTAGTTTTAAGGATATAACAGTAGGAGAATTTAGCTGACTTGATTCTCTAATGCAATGAATGCCCAAAGATAAAATTATCCTTTATACAGTAAGAAGTTACATCTTCCACAAAATTGACTCATTGTAGATGAACAAGAGACAGATGTTAACACATTTAAAGTTATATTAAACAAGGGATAAAATCATAGTTTAGCTATGACAACCTAACACCTAAACTAACATGAACTAAAGAAACTTTTTCAGAATGAGACTTTTAAAATGTATAAAAACGGCATTTAAAATAGCAATGTGATTTACGACCATGGTTTTTGTAACATATTAATCACATGAAATAAATAAATGCGTATCTATAGAGAATTTCCTTCTAAATCCTCCTTTATGACAAAAAAGTTTAAACTGTAAATTTCACTATAAGGCAATGAATAAGAAATGTTCTAATATCAATTGTTTTAATACATTAGGATTACCGTTATACTTGCCAAGCTAAATCCAGTTTTACTAGTGAACCTGAAAACTGGTCACCATTTTTTATAATTTTCAATTTACAAACATAATTAGACATTAGAATATCTTCCCAACTGAAATACTGATTTCATAATGCAATCAACAGTTTTCTTTGTTAGGCACAACTCATCATTTCGGGACAAATATCTCATAGGTAATGACATCAGCACCTTAAGATAGGAAAACTACTGTCTAATACAGGGGCCAACCCATCTATGCCCATCGTGTAAGTATTGCCTGTGGCTGTTTTCATACTGAAGTGGCAGAGTCGAGTAGTTACCACAGAAGGCATCTGGCCCACGGATTCGAAAATATTTTTGCAGAAAATGTTTCTGATTCCTGATCCAAGGCATTATCAACCCAGAGGGCTTTTCATATAAAAGAATAATTCTGTTTTTTCAGAAGTTTAATTTGAACCACAAAGATTTGCTTGGGTGGATAAAGGAATTACCTACGTAAATCACAAAATCTCAAAATTTAAACCCAACCCATAAATTCATATTGATGATAATCACTGACTTAATAAACGCTTATTGTGATCTTATTTTCTGTTTTTAACATCTCAATTATGCTCTGTCCATAAAGACCTACATACTTAGGTCCTTAAGGAGAATTTAATGGGGGAAAGAAAACAAGAAATTGTTTTTTAAAAAAGGAATGTGTGTATGTGAGCATATGTTTATGTAATGGAGACTGAGTTTTGTATGGAAATTTGCCTCATAAATAAGGTTAAGGTTTTTTTTTCCCATACAAATCCTGAGATTATCTAAGAAATAAGAAAAACAAAAAATTCACAGTACAAAGTCAATATACTGAACTATGAGAAAAAAATGTATTCAAACATATATACTATTCAAATACTTTAGTTATATCACTTTAAATATCTTTAAAATTAAAGCGGGAAAGGAGACAAACATAAATTTGTTAATGCTTTCTTTACCCATAATCTCAGGGGTAAAAAATTAAAACTGAATATTCTTTTAAATAAAAAATTTAAAAATAAATAAGCTTTTTGATGTTTTATCTTTATAAATAGTAAGTTTAAATACTAGTTCTTCAATTAGGACTAATGTTACATCAATATGAATTAGAAAAATACACATTTTTCAGTCAAATAGATGATAATAGAAAAGTTTTTAACAGTTACCATACTAAACTGGAGTTTCACAATTTCCTTTCATATATTTAGAGGCAAATGAAAAGACTTTCACCATACTAAAAAATAAAAATTAAAAAAAAACACCCAAACCCCCCAAAATCCTAAAACAAAAACAAAAACCCTACGCAAACATAAAAAAACCTTCACAAAAGGTTCGCTAAACGTTAAATACAATCCACTTCCAAATACATCAGCACTGTGACTTACACAGACATTATCCACAACATTCGAGGATGTTCATGTGTGTTCAATACAGAAAGAGTCAAAATGTAAACAAGACCTGTTATTTCTGTCTGAGAAAGCAGTCTTAACTGGTTGATATTTCCAAAATGCTGAGCCAATCAGAATGACAAGGACCCCAGCAATGTTTTTCACTGATTATAAAAGCTTCAAATCAAGCTGAATAAATACTCAAAATCAACCTAAAGAAAAACTGCCAGTGATGCTTCTTTCTAAATACTGCTTTGTTGATATAACTGATTCTGGAAATCCTAGACTTAAAAAGAAAATAAAAAAGGCGATTTTCTATTCTGTTTCATCCACTTCAATAAAGATATCGTTAAAGAAATATTCAGAGACTGTGGTTGGCTCCTCTTCAGGCACCCGGTTTTGGCCACCTTTACATTCTCCTTTTGGTAAGGGACGATTATGAGAAACCTAAAAAGATAATAAAATTAAGTATGCAGTATAACATTTATATTGATAGTGGTAGTCTAAATTGATACCTGTTTGAAAAGCAATATAGCAATAAGTACTCACTCACTCAGTCTCTCAGCAACGTATGACTCTTTGCGACCCCACGGACTGTAGCCCACCAGGCTCCATTGTCCATGAAATTTTCCAGGCAAGAATATTGGAGCGGGTTGCCATTTCCTACTCAGGGGATCTTTCTGACCCAGGAATAGAACCTGTGTCTCCCGCACTGGCAGGCAGATTCTTTATCACTATAAGAGCTTTAAATATGTTTATACCCACTGACCCAATAATTTAATTTCTGTGCTGTTATATTAAGGAAATAATCCTAAACATAGTAAGAGATAACCTTTGCAGCATTAGTTATAATAATAAAACCAACAAATATACAATACTAGACATAACTAGATTAACTGTAATGTACATGTTTATTACTTCAAATTTCTGTGAAAAAATTAATAACATAGAAAATATAACACTATTAAATCTAAATGAAAACATTTTAATGACCAAAATAGGACCCATGAAACAGAATGGTACATAAGGAAATATCACAAATCAAAGCAATTCTATCAAAAATTAGCATACTTATAAATCTAGAAAAATTAAGACGGCATGGTACTGGTACAGGAACAGACATGCATATCAGTGAAATAGACTAGAAATATCCCTAACACATATGGATGGAAATTTAGTCCTGATAAAAGTGTTATTTCAAAAAAAAATTGAGAAAAGGTGGATAATCCAATAAATAATACTGGACAACTGTATAACTGTCTCACAAAAAGGAAATCCAACCTATTATACTTCACCATTACAAGTTCTAGATGGATCAATAAACTTAAATGTAAAAACATTTTTAAAAATCGACCATAGGGGCTCCCTGGTGGCTCAGTGGTAGAGAATCCACCTGCCAGTGCAGGAGACCCAGGTTCAGTCCCTGGTCCAGTGAGACCTACATGCTGTGGGACAACTAAGCCTGTATGCCACAACCACCGAGCCCACGCACCACGACAACCAAAGCCCATGCACTCCAAGCCCGTGCCCTGCAACAAGAGCTCAGCACAGTGAGAGGCCCGCACAGCACAACTAGAGAGCAGCCCCCGCTCGCCGCAACCAGAGAAAACCCTGTGCAGCAACAAAGGTGCAGCCTCGCCAAAACTACAATTGAGTTTTAAAACAATCTACTGTAAAATACCATAGGAAAATGGTTTATAATCTTAGGGTGGGGACAGAGTGTGAAGGAATGACATGAAAGCCAGAAATCATAGCAGATTGATAAATTCATGTACATAAAAATAAAAAATACCTGCATGGCACAAACCACCATATACAAAATCAAAAGATAAATGCCACAGAGGGACAAAAAACTGCAACCTATATCACAGACACATGTGTTCATTAAATCTATGAAGAAGATAAAAAATGAACAACATTAATAATATACTATTGTGAGGGGAAAGGCTCTCTCATACATTGCTGTTATGAACTGAAACTGATACAATCCCTATGGAGGATAATCAGGCAGTGTCTGTCAAAAGGAAAATCATTTCTTTAGACCAGCAATTCAATTTCTAGGAATTTAACCCAAAATGTGAAAAATGGTCTATTTATATATGAGTTGTTACTACACTGTTTGAAATAGCAAACAATTAGGAGTAACTTAAATGCCTGTGTGAGACCAGTATCGCTCTATGGTACCCTCAAACAATGCAATATTACAGAATCATCAAAAACAATGAGGGCACTTATTCCTGAAAAAAAAAAAAGGAAAATTTATGTCCACACAAAAAGTTGCATGCAGAAGCTCACAGCTTTATTTATAATAACAAACTCTGAAAACCACTAGATGTCCTTTGGTGGGTAAATGGATAAAGAAAGCTGGCACATCCACACCAGGAAATACTATCCAGCAACAAAAAGGAATAAACTACTGATATGTAAAACCGTCTGGATGACTCACTACTGAAGAGACACTAGTCCCAAAGCCATGATTCCATTTATAAAACATTCTTGGGGTGACACACTTTTTAAAAGAGAAATATACAATTATTTTACTTATTTATTTGGCTGCACCCAGTCTGAGTTATTGGAGAAGGCAATGGCACCCCACTCCAGTACTCTTGCCTGGAAAATCCCATGGACGGAGGAGGCTGGTAGGCTGCAGTCCATGGGGTTGCTAGGAGTCGGACACGACTGAGCAACTTCACTTTTACTTTTCACTTTTATGCACAGGAGAAGGAAATGGCAACCCACTCCAGTGTTCTTGCCTGGAGAATCCCAGGGACGGGGGAGCCTGGTGGGCTGCCGTCTACGGGGTCGCACAGAGTCGGACACAACTGAAGCAACTTAGCAGCAGTAGCAGTAGCAGCAGTCTGAGTTACGGCACACGGGATCTTCAGTTGCAGCACGTGAACTCTTAATTGTGCCACGTGGGATCTAGGTCCCTGACCAGGGATCGCACCAGGACCCCCAGCATTGGAAGCACAGAGTCTTAGCCACTGGACCACCAGGTAAGTCCCAAAAAGACACATTTACTGGAAACCAGGTTACCAGAAAATAAGGGGACAGTGGGGGTGGCAGGGAAGTGGGTGTGTCTATAAAAGGGCTAAACAAAAGATCCCTCTAGTGACAGAACTGTTCTGTATCTTGACTATCGTAATGTCAGTATAGCGGTTGTGATACTGGAGGAGAGTTTCATAAGATGTTACCACTGGGGAGAACTGAGTGAAGGATAGATGAGATCCCTCCATATGGTTGTTTATAACTCCATGATAATCTATAATTATCTCAAAATAAAAAGTTAATAATTCAATTTTTTTAAAGAGAGCAAAGGACTTCCCTGGTGGTCCAGTGGCTGGGACTCTGCTCCCAATGCAGGGGCCCAGGTCTGATCCCTGGTCAGGGAATTAGTTCCTACGTGCTACAACTAAGAGTTTGCATGCTACAACTAAAGATCCCGCGTGCTGCAACAAAGATCTGGTGCAGCCAAACAAACACATAAGTAAAAGTAAATATCTTTTTTTTTAAAAAAGAAAGAGCAATAGAGAGAAGGAAGCCTTTTATCTACTGTTTTGTAATGTCTCAAAGCCACACTGCTACACATGAAAAGCAAAGAAGAAGTGACATGCCATTATTTATGTAAAAGAAGAAGAAAAATGTTTATATTTGTGTATATTAAAAAGTCTCTGGAAAAGTAAACCAAAATCTGATAACACGACACACCTGCAGAAAGGAGGAACTACAAAGCTAAAGGACAGATGTGGGAAACATTTTACTATAAACTCTCTTTTGTAGGTTATGCATTTTAAAACATGTGGAATATGTTAGTCAAAAAAACAAAGCAGCAAGTTGAGGATGATATTTAGATTAAATCCTCGCCTCACACTATATACCAACGTCAATAACCATGAATAAAGTTTTAAAACTGATTATTCAAAATTTTATACCTGTGGAGAAAAACTTTTAATCATAAAAGTAATTTAATAACTTACAAAGAGAAGAGTAATAGATTTAACTAAACATTTAAAAGTTAGGTGTAACAAAATTTTAAAAAGCAAACAAACTTGGAAAAAATACTTGTAGTAAAGAGCTAAAAGGTATGTGGCTTATTTACATGCATAAAGAACTCATACAAAAGAAAACTACTGGGATTCCAAAAGCTATAAATCAGCAAGCAAAAACAACACAGCAATTTAAAAAAAGACAGAAACAGAATCTAGTAAATATAAGCGGGAAAAAAACCAACTCACTAATAACTGAAGAAATGCAAATTTTAGAAGTGAAATGACAGGAGTCCCGGTGGTCCAGGGGTTGAGAATCTGCCCGCCAATGCAGGGGACGTGGGCTCAGTCCCTGGTCTGGGAAGATCCTAAGTGCCTTGGGGCAACTAAGCCCTGTGTCACAACTGCTGAGCCAACACTCTGGAGCCCGGGCTCCACCACAGAGGGGCCCACACACGGCAACCACAGAGTAGCCCCTGCCGGCCTCCAAGAGAACGCCCTCACACTGCAGCAAAGACGCAGCAGAGCCAGAAATAAATACATACCTAATTTTCAGAAAATGAAATTACATTTCCACTCCTCCACCACTATATTAAATAAGAAAAACAAGTGTATTTTGAAAAGTAATATCTCAGGCTGGTAAAGACGGGACCAAACTGGCACGGTTACACTTGGTAATTACTATTCTCCAAAGGAATTTGGTGACAATAATAAAGACTCATAAAATTCTGGTCTCAGAATATAATTGTAGGAAATAACATAAAATACTTTAAAATGTTAAAAATGTTCTTTACAAAAATACTCTTTCCTTTGAGGCTCCATGCTATCCAATAATAGTCACCAGCCTTTTCTTTGTTGAGATAAGTCACCCCAATATTCTTCCAAAGTCTTTGATATAAGTTCCCAGATTTTTGTGCCCTAGTACTTACTATGACAGCTTTAGAATGCACAGAAATGAAACATGCAAGCAAATTCTAATTTTACCATTCCTTGAATTCCTGTAGGTGTCAGGACGTTTTTCCTAAAGGAAATAAAATGCAAGTACTGCTTTGTTTTGCTTCCACAAAAGGAGCAAAAAGGTCAGAAGGATCTTTGCAGTAAAGGACTGGCAATTAAGTGTTCATTTATGGTTAGTTCAACGGCTCTGTACTAAACTAGCTGTAACTTTCTAATTCAGCACCTTATCTTCTTCTAATAAGCAGGGTAGGAGAGCAAGGAGATGGACTGGAGTTGCCCTGCAATAATTTCTGACATCCAGATGAAGAAAGCAATTACCATGTCTTTCCTAGTTGAGCCTGATAACCAATCCATCCTATACAAATAAACAAAGAACAGTTATCACATACCTGAGTTGCTGAACCATCATTATTCGTAGGTTGAGTATTGTCAACAACACTTGGAGATGGAACATCAGAGGACTCTTGAGTTTTTTTCTGGCTTACACTAGGCAGATTAGATCTTTTCAAATTTTGTCTTGATACAGGTATAACAGGTTTTAGGCGTTTCTTACTATGAACCTGTGTAGCTTCATCAGAGTCCAAGCTATTCTTTGAACATATTAAAGACAAAAATCCCAGGGGTCTTCTGCCAGGTCTAGAAATGCAAATGTAAAGATGTTCAAGAATATCCAGAAAGACACATTCTTTTTTTTTTCTTTTTAATAGTCACTAAATTTTTCATAGGCAGATTATTAAAGAAACTAAAAGCAGGAATGTATAAAATTTTATAGGCCAACATCAATACCTGTATAATTAAACTTTTTCTCTTGGCCTGCTGCCCGGCCATTGGGATCTTAGTTCCTACACCAGGGATCAAACTCACGCTCCCTACATTGGAAGCCTGGAGTCTTAACCACTGGATGCCAGGGAAGTCCCAGGAAGACACATTCTTGGTACCAGCTTCTTTCCACGAATGCTAAACTGGTACGTGTGATAGCACAAGAGCGGCACAGATCTAAGCACTGACACCACTAGGCGTTGAACATCACTATGCCATGGCACATACTTGTGATGAAGGTCAAGGCTTTCTCTAGAGTAGTACTTATCAAGCTTAAAAGTGCCCACAAATCGCCTGGGGAGCTTATTAAAATGAGGATTCTGACTGAGTTGAAGAGGAATGGGGCCCGAGTTCTGTATTTCTACTGAGTTCTCAAATGATGTCCCTGCTGTTGGTCCCAGGACCACATTTTGAGTAGGAAGACTCCAGAGTAGGGGTCAGCAAGCTATGATCCACATGCCAAATGCAGTCCACCAACCGATTATATAAGTTCACTGGAACAGAGCATGCTTATTTGTTTATATATATATATATGATTATATAATCACAAGGTAATATATAATGTTCTATAGAACCCTTGTTCTAAAACCCAAACTCCCATGACATTGCCTTCATTCTATTTTAAGTGAAGTCGCTCAGTCGTGTCCGACTCTTTGAGACCCCATGGACTGTAGCCCACCAGGCTCCTCAGTCCATGGAATTTTCCAGGCAAGAGTACTGGAGTGGGTTGCCATTTCCTTCTATTTTAAGCGCATTCCTAATTCCAGAAAAGATGTAGTTTATATAACAAAAAGAACAGGTTTGTTAAATATGCTTTTTCAAGTTATATCCGTCCTTCCTCCCACTTTCCTTTAGTGGAGACTGATACGTATCCTCCCCTCTTCGATTCACCAGCACCACACTGATGATTTGAATGCTGCTGCTAAGCCAATAGATGTCCATAACCCAGCAGACTGGCTTCTAGTACTAGGACATAATGTGGGAGAAGCTGGTTGGGGCTTCAATTCCACACTTACTCTTATAGGGAGAAGCCAAAGCTGACCTCTTTGGTATGCCATGAGAGAGAGAAAGAAATGCACACATTATCTGGGACTTCAATAAAACAACTTCCAGACTACTTCTGATGGAGAAGGCAATGGCACTCCACTCCAGTACTCTTGCCTGGAAAATCCCATGGATGGAGGAGCCTGGTGGGCTGCAGTCCATGGGGTCCGAAAAGTCAGACATGACTGAGCGACTTCACTTTCACTTTTCACTTTCATGCATTTAATGCATGGAGAAGGAAATGGCAACCCACTCCAGTGTTCTTGCCTAGAGAATCCCAGGGACGGGGGAGCCTGGTGGGCTGCCGTCTATGGGGTCGCACAGAGTCGGACACGACTGAAGTGACTTAGCAGCAGCAGCAGCAGACTACTTCTGATGTCAGCCCTATGCCTCACACCATCTACATCTGCACTGGGAGCTACTGTGTGGTAGAATAAATAATTATCAAAATAACAACCATGAACAATCTGAAAAAGAAAGTGTGCAATCCTAAATTCTAAAGATTTTCTATCTATAAGTCAAAGTTTCAGTACTGAAAATCCATCATCATCATTTAGTTGCTAAGTCATGTCCAACTCTTGCAACCCCATGGACTGTGGCCTGCCAGGCGCCTCTGTCCATGGGATTCTCCAGGCAAGAATACTGGGGTGGGTTGCCATTTACATCTCCAGAGAATCTTCACAACCCACGAACCAAACCTGGGTCTCCTGCATCGCAGAAGATTCTTTACCGACTGAGCTATGAGGGACGCCCTGACCTTAAAGTTAAGCTCTTGTCATATGGAACGTCCTCTGAAAGTGTGTGGCATTAACTGTATTTCCTTTGATGACACCCATTCCCTTTATATTAATGACAGAGGGGTATGTTCACAAAACACCATCCTTAGTATTGGACTTAGTGTTTATACATGTTACACCTATTCCATATAGGTTTAATTTATCCACTGAGAGCAAAATGTGGAGAGAAAAGAAACATCAAAGACTTTCTCATGATACCTGGTTAGGGGGCGGTTTGAAGACGATGTGATGCTACCCATTTGTTCAGACTCAGAAGCAGTACAAGTTCTTTCTTCCTTATCAGACACCATTGTCTCATCCTGAGGTAACTGAGATGCATTCTGTTCTTGTGTATCTGTTATTTTATCAAGAGATCCAGATCTGATACTCTGAGAAGCTGGTTCAAGTTGCTCTTTCTGAGGTTCTGAAATTGTCTGTATGTTTCCTGAGGTAGGGAAAATATCCTGTCCCTTGTAAGACTCCCCTTCAAAAAAGAAAAAAATGGTAAGCACATATGCTGAAATTAATATTCAATTATTCTGCAATATCTGAAGAAGAAAACCCATGATTATTCTATCATGAACCTACTTTGATAAGCTAAATTAAAAATTAGTCAAGTTACTTGGACTATTAGGAATTTTTTTATTTATCTTTCGCTGCACTGGGTCTTTGTTGCTGCATGCAGGCTTTCTCTAGTTGTGGCAAGCAGGGGCTACCATCTACTTGCAGCACACAGGTTTCTCACTGCGCTGGCCCCTCCACGCAGAGCACAAACTCTAGGGCACTAGGGCTTAGCAGATGTCACATGCAAGCTCTAGAGTGCTGGATTTCAGCAGTTGTGATGCAAGGCTTAGTTGCCCTTCAGCATGTGGGATCCTCCTAGACCAGGGATCGAACCTGCGTCCCCTGTACCAGCAGGCAGATTCCCAACCACTGGACCACCAGGGAAGTCCCAGGCATATTATAATAGGTCAAAGCTGTGGAACAGCTTCTATGTTCAGATATAAAATAGTTATATCAATATATCAATGTTTTGACTTAGAAAAGCTTTCTGCATAAATATTTCTTGAACTAGCAAAATGAAAAAGTATCACTTTCTAATCAAAGGGTAAAGCTAAGGTCAGAACGGCCATCACCACAAAATCTACACACAATAAATGTTGGAGAGGGTGTGGAGAAAAGGGAAACCTCCTATACTGTTGGTAGGAATATAAACTGGTACAGCCACTATGGAGAACAGTATGGAGGTTCCTTAAAAAACAAAATATAGAGATACCATATGATTCAGCAATCCCACTTCTGGACATATATCCAGAGAAAACTGTAATTTGAAAAGATATGTGTACCCCAGTGTTCACTGTAGCATTATTTACAATAGCCAGGAAACGGAAGCAACCTAAATGTCCATCAATGGAGGAACGGACAAAGATATGGTACCTCTATTCAATGGAATATTACTCTGCCATTAAAAGGAATGAAATAATGCCACTTGACACAAAATGGATGGACCTAGGGATGTCATACTGAGTGAAGTCAGTCAGACACAGAAAGACAAATATCACGTGGTATCACTTATACGTGCAATCTACAAATGCACCTATTTACAAAACAGAAGTAAAAGTCACAGGTATAGAAAACAAACCTATGCTTACCAATGAGGAATGGGGGTGGGATAAATTGGGAGACTTGGACTGACATATACATACTACTATACATAAAACTAGATAACTAATAATAACCTACTGTACAGCATAGGGAACACTACTCAATACTCTGTCATGACCTATATGGGAATAAAATCTAAAAGTGGATATATGTATACGCATAACAGATTCACTTTGCTGTATAACAGAAAGTAACACAACACTGTAAATCAACTGTACTTCAATAAAAATTAAACACAAAAAAGGGTAAAGCTAACTAAGGACCTATAAAAACCCCCTTATACACAGCTTCCTAATTCCTTAAATGTAACTGTTGAGCTTTTACAGGAAATCCTGGAGTTCTATGGTTTTTTACTAAGTATAGGATGAAAGTAGCTTTTTAGGGCTATCAAAGTGCTAAACCTAAGATCTCAGAAGGGACCAAAAAGAAAACAAAACAAAACAAAACACCTTCTAACAATAAAGGCTTGACTCTTAGAGAAAAATGAGCAAGACTCATCTTCTATCCCAAATTTAAAAAATAGTTATGAGGGGTACTAAGCAAAATGCAATCACTTCACTCACCTGTTTCCTCCAAAACATCTGTTAATTCCTTTGAACACACCTGTTTCAAGGAAATTTACAAAAAAATATTACAGTTGTCAAAATTGATTTTATTTCCTTCCTTTAAAAAAAAAATTTCAACTTTTTTTTTTTTTTTTTACTTTTTTGGCTGCACTGCAAGGCATGTAGAACTTTCTGGACCAGGGAATGAACCATCACCTCCCGCAGCGCAAGTGCACAGTCTTAACCCCTAAACTACCAGGGAAGTCCTCCTTCTTTCTTTCTTAAGTAAAGAAATTGGTGATCTCCTACAAAGCACTAGGATCAGACATGTTTCACAGGATTTCTATCAAACATTATGAAAACACTGTGATAGATGCTTCTATCAAACACTGCAGCTACTATTTAAATTATTCTGTAGCATAACAGAAGAGGAAAAGCTTCCAAATGCCTTTTACAAATCAAGTGTAATATTGATCCAACTAAGCAGTTTTACATGAGTGCAAAAACATCAAATGAAGTATTACCAGCATAATTTAGCAGCACATCAAAAGACTAAAACATCATAATCAAACAGAGTTTGAGAATTCCCTGGCAGCCCGTTAGGACTTCACATTTTCACTGCCTAGGGCATGGGTTCAATCCCTGGTTGGGGGACCAACATCGCATAATCTGTTTGGCACAGCCAAGAAGTTCATTTCAGGAATGTAAAGATGACTCAGTATTTTAAAACATTAATACAAATCAACTGATCTGAAGAGAGAAATAGTCTCATCTCTCTATTTGCAGGAAAAGTATGAAATAGTATTCATTCTTGGGGAAAAAAAAAAAAAACCTAAAATTGAATAGACAGGTATTTTGTTAACAATATAAAATATTAACTACTGCAGTCCAAAAGCCGGCATCCCATTTCATAAACACTGGACATATTCCCATTGAAGTCAGGAGTAAGAAAAAGATGTCCAATATCAGGGCTGTTTTCTGACTTTTTTAAAGTTATATCAGCCAATATAATTAGAAAAAGAGAAAGAAATTCAAGGTGTAAAAAGAAGAAGAGAATTAAAATTATATTTGCAGATAATATAACTGTTTACTTAGAAAACTCTTAAGAACCAACTGAAAAAATATTACACACAATGAGGGGAATTCTGTAAAGCATTCTAAATTAAAAGAACTTAATGATAATACTAACAACAACAAAAAAAAGATAAAATTTTTAAATACACCCCAGTAAGAAATAAACCAGATTTATATGAAGAAGAACTTAAAACAGCATTAAGAGACAGACACAAAAGAAGTCTTAAAGAAATGGAAAGATACACTGTTTCTGGATAGGTACATTCAGCATCACATTTATGATGTCAGTTTTCTCTGTGTTAATTTGTCACGGTAACAGGATCCTAACACAAGTACCAACAGGGATTTTTTTTTAAGCTCCGGATAAGCACATGCTAAAATTAATATAAACTTTAAAACATAATAAGCAACTAGGGAGATCTTGGAAAAAGAATAAAATTGTACTGGGGGTCAGGGAGGAGAACAGACTGTCCCTTTAAGATATTAAAGCACTTAAAAGGTACAATGATTTTAAAACAGTGTGAAACTGGCCCCAGAACAAACAGGTAAATCAATGTAGAAGAAAGGAAAATTTGGGAATATACCCAAATATTTATGGGAATTTTATTTAATTTTTAATGTTTTTTTTCCTCCAAAACTACACTTTTATTTTATTTTCTGGTCTCGCAGTACAGCATACAGGATCTAATTTCCCCAACCAGGTACTGAACCTATGCCCCCTGCAATGGAAGCATGGAGTTTTAACCACCAGACCATCAGGGAAGTCCCCAAAAGTGGAATTTTAAATCGGTGGAGAAAAGATGAACTCTTCAATAAATGATGCTGGGACAAACAGATACGTATCTGGGGAAAATTAAGTTGGTTCCACTGTTCTTAAAACCAAAATAAATTCTAAACAAATCAGTGATATTAATCAGAAGAATTTATATTAATTTCAAGGTAGACTTTCAGTGTATAACGTAATCTCCACAGGCACACATAAAAAGACTAATTAAAAGAAAAAAATTTTTTTGAGCTTGTGGGATTTCAGTTCCCCTACCAGGGATTGAACCTGGGTCCTAGCAGTGAGAGCACCAAGTTTTAACCACTGGATCATCAGGGAATAGCCCAAAAGGCTAATAAATTTGATTACAGAAAAATAAAAATCATTTGTATATCTAAGTGTAATGTATATACATTCTAGAATTTGAAATTATAACTTCGACTTTTCAGAAAATAAAACTCTCAAATAGGCCCAACAGACACTACACTATACATCCTTTTTTTTAAGATTTAGTCACTCCAAAGTACAGCTATCATTTTTTAACATGTGTGCTATGGTCAGTCATGTCTGACTCTCTGCGACTACACAGACTATAACCTGCCAGGCTCCTCTCTGCTCATGGAATTTTCCAGGCAAGAATACTAGAATGGGTTGCCATTTCCTTCTCCAGGGGATCTTGCCAACCCAGGAACAGAACCCAAGTCTCTCATGTCTCCTGCATTGGCAGGCAGGTTCTTTACCACTGAGCCACCCGGGAAGCCTGTCATTTGTTAAATGGAATATTATAAACTGGTGGCATAATTTTGCATATAATGATATACTATGGTCTTTTTTCCATGTCATTAAATATACTTTTAAAACAAAATGAAACAATGTCTGCATAGAATGCTGACAAAATGTTGAAACTGGATGACAGATACATAGGGATACAAAGGCTAAGCACTGAAGAATTGATGCCTCCGACCTGTTGGTGCCGGCGAAGACTCTTGAGAGTCCCTTGGACTGCAAGGAGATCAAACCAGTCAATCCCAAAGAAAATCAACTCTGAACATTCATTGGAAGGACTGATGCTGAAGCTGGAGCTCCAATACTCTGGCCACCTGATGTGAACAGCCGACTCACTGTAAAAGACCCTGATGCTGGGAAAGACTGAAGGCAAAAGGAGAAGGGGACGACAGAGGATGAGATGGTTGGATGGCATCACCGATTCAATGGACATGAGTCTGAGCAAACTCTGGGAGACAGTGAAGGACAGGGAAGCCTGGTGTCCTGCAGTCCACAGGGTTGCAAAGAGCAGGACACGACTTAGCAACTGGACAACAACTACCTTTTTAAAAATTTCAAGACTGTCACATTAAAAAGTTAAGCAAAATAGTCTCCAGAAGAAAATCACAAAAAGTAGAATTAAAAGACAACAACCTGAAGGAACTTCCCTGGTGGTCCAGTGGTTAAGAATCTGCCTTCCAGTGCAAGGGCTGAGGATTCGATCCCTGGTCAGGGAACTAGATACCACAGGGACACTCACGTGCAGGGCAACTCAGCCCGCACACCACAACTAGAGAAGCCCTACGCAAGCTGCAATTAGAAAAAGCCCCCTCACTGCAACGAAGACCCAGCGCAGCCAAAAAAAAAGACAGCAACCTAAGAAAAAAAAATTTGCAACTCATACACAAATATTCAAAATAGACAGTTCCTCTAAATCTATAAGATAAAGATCAACAAACCAAATTACAAAAAGAGTAAAGAATACAGTCATGTCACAGGAAAGGAAATAAAACTGGATCTTAAGCATATGAAGTGAAGTGAAAGTCGCTCAGTTGTGTCCGACTCTTTGCGACCTCATGGACTATACAGTCCATGGAGTTCTCCAGGCCAGAATACTGGAGTGGGTAGCCCTTTCCCTTCTCCAGGGGATCTTTCCAACACAGGGATCGAACCCAGGTCTGCATTGCAGGCAAATTTTTTACCAGCTGAGCCACAAGGGAAGCCCTAAGTATATGAAAAGATGTTCAACTTTACACATACTAAGAGAAATTAAAAATTATTCTGGAATACCATATAGAAGACTATACCACTTCTGTTGTCTGCTATAATCTAAGGACTACTGGTCTTCAACCATTCTTTTGAGAATATAGATTCTAATCTTTCCATACTGTAGTACCTTATGATGAGTACCAGAAACAAAAACAGAGAGGATGCTTAACAAACCTACAACACAGAGGCCGGTAACTGAATCTGCACAGTACTGTCAGGCATCCCTGAGGTTTACGACTGAGCTCAAGAAGTCTGTATTTTGCAAGGAAACATTTCAAAAAGAAGAGAGAGCAAAAGAAATGCCCTGGAACATGAAGAAATATGGTGTACTCAAGAAACTGAAAAATGGCCAAAGTAAGGCAGAGACCAGCACAAGATGAGATTAGACACAGAAAACAACCAAATAAACAAACAGGGCCTTAGAGGTTTGGTTTTATTCCTAAGAGCAATGGGAAGCTTTAAACATTATGATAATGGTAGTGATGATATTCCCAGGTGGCCCTAGTAGTAAAGAATCCGCCTGCCAATTCAGGAATTCAAGAGTCGTGGGTTTTATCCCTGGGATGGGAAGATACCCTTGAGAAGGAAATGGAAACTCACTACAGTATTCTTGCCTAGAAAATCCCATGGACACAGAAGCCTGGCAGACTACAGTCCAAGGGGTTGCAAAGAGTTGGACATGACTGAGCGTGCGTGCGCACACACACACACATGTAGGATCACTATTACCATCTTACACAATAGGGAACTCATTCAGTATCATTCCTAAGATCCCACAGCTTTTAACTGGTACAACCAAAATCCACATCTGTATGATGCTTTCAGTCTTATCTTTAGCCAATGACAATGAACTGGGAATGGGTTTCCTGAGTAACATCTATCAATTTCCACCTAGAACTAGTAGAAAGTAAAAGTACAAAACCAGTTTTATCTGGATTATTTATGGTAGAAACTATTAGAACTATGTTTATATAAAGAGTCTAAATGAAGAACAGAAATAGGTCCACTGATATGGCCATCTTACTTGTTTAATGATTTCCTCTTACCTCAGAGGTATATTTTTGACAATCATCTATTGAAGTGAGTGAAGTTTTTTGGCAGGAGGCACATGGTCACTTTCATCAAGGCTACAATGATATCTCTTCCTAGATACAAGATCCAAATTAGCAGCAGAGTTTTCTGAACCATCTCTTTCAGAATTAGATAAACACACGTCATCTTGACCAACTGAAGTTACTGGAAAACTGATACTGCATCGAAAATACACACACAGTAAATTAATTACTTAATGATGTTAAAGGCTGAGCTACTCTCAAGAAAACTACCAAAGAAACTTCTAAATAACTAATATATACATGGCCACAATCACAAAAATGTTAGTTTTCAGCTCCATTCATACTTAAGATCTCACAACTTAAATTCTATAATACTGAATTAAATCTGAGGCATCAAAATGTTTTGTCAGTAAAGTTAAATTTTAGTCTAAAGTATTTCTTCCTAATATGAAAGGCTTCAATTTCAGATGTTACCTGATAGACAATTAAGCATCTTAACCAATGACTATTAAAATACAACTTAAGAATTTTACAGCAAAGAAAATGAGTATCTCAAATATTTTAAAGTACATCCTCTTTGTACTATTTTTGTAAATTTCTGTGAATGTATATTTATTTCAGAATTTAAAATATATGTAAATGTATACAATGTAGCCACATCTTTAACAGATGATATTTTATGATTCACATTGCTAATTTTTTTTAGCTTTCAAAATACTTAAAATACCAACAAAGTTTCACACAAAGTATTATACGTTTAAATGGCAACTTTATCATATAAAATCAGTAATTTTTCTCTAACTTATCACATAATTACTAAATAAGATCTCCATGACAATTACAAATAAGGCTGGTGAATGGCTTATTCAATCAATACTATTCAATTCATAAAGCATCCCTTCCTCCTAGCAAAAACAGGTCAGATGATTCATTACCTCGTGTCTTCTCTTTCTTTTGTATTCGCTGATTTGACCAATATGGGCGCCGGCAGTAAAGGATTTGGCATTAACTGCACAGTGCTATCAGCATATTCTTCTACTGCATGAGTTGGGATTTCCACCAGAGTTAAAATGAAAGCTTGTTCATCCTCACCATCCTGATGTACATTAACTAGATTGACTATCAAAGTTTAAAAGTTAGAAATGAAAAGCTGAACCGTGAAGTGACAGAAAATCACTAATTTATTTCATTTCTGAAAAGTCTCATGACAATTTATCCCAAAGGATAAAAAAACTAAATTACACCCCTCAAGAAATAAGTAAATAAAGAGTAATTTCGTAAAGGATAAAGATGATTCTCTATTGAGAAGATTTACAATTCCTTTTTAATAAGAATTATAATTCTGAATAACAAAGCTTATATACAAAATATTTCAAGTGTCTTTTAAAAAAAAATTTAAGGCCGTCATAGACCAATAAAACTGCTTTTTTTTTTCTATAGTCAAATGGGGAGTAAGTAAAAAACATACTATTAAGTTCTACAATACCACTGAAGCAGATTATCATACCTGTTAGGTCTTGAAGATCGTTTACATTCTCTTGCTGGACTTCTGGAATACCAGTTGGTATACACTGCCATAAAAAATTAAAAAAAAAAAAAAGAGTAAGGTTAACCAAATCTAAGTTTTAAAAAGATTTCCTGACAATGTGAACAGCTATTGTTTCAAAACTCAACAACTTAGCTAACCTAAGCAGAGAATTTTTCAGGTGTTTTGAAACTTTCAGTGTACCAATAAAATGTTGATTAATTTAAATAAATACACATATATACACAAAGGAATTATAAATAAATTGTTAAGTATGTGTAGAATATGAAACGATTTTTGAAGTAATAGAAAAGGGAGACACAAACCACTCAACCTTCTCTCTATCCCCATCTCAGCAGCTACCGCACCACTAGGAGGTGACATGTATAGAAGCAAACTGGTCTCTGCCTCCAGCATGGCTCCATCCAATCTGTTTTCCACAAAACTGTAAACACCGTTTTCTCTAAAATACAATTCCAATTATAATTCTCCACTGCTTAAGATCTTAAAACTTTCATTTTGCAACCAACAATGTCAGTTAATTGATTCAGGCAAGAATCATCAATGCAAACTAAATTACTAAATGGAAAAGGTGCTATTTTAACAGAGAAATCTGGTGGGTACCATTCTACCCCAGAGATCAGTTAGTATCACCAATAAGGGGATAAACTGACATTATGTGTCCCCTGATATGATCAGTTCAGTTCAGTCGCCCAGTCGTGTCCGACTCTTAGAAACCCCATGGACTGCAACACAAGAGTAAAACATCACCTCTATAGTAACTCTTGCCAAAAGACACATAACTTGAGTCTATAATGAGGAAGCAATAAAAGAAATCCAGATTGCACACTAGCTTGGACTCTTCAAAAACGTCAAGTACACAAAAGAGGAAAAAGAGTAGGAGGACAACTCTAGATTATAAGAGTAAAAAGAAACGACAGCTAAATGCAACGTAAAAGGCTTGACTGGAACTGAGTGTGATAATAGTACTATCATTTCTCTGTAAGGAAACGTCCCTGGTCTTAAGAAACTGTGGAGTATTTGTGGGTGAAGGCTCATGTCTATAGCTTGCTTTCAAATGGTTTAGTTTTTTTTAAAGTATCTACCAAGATGGACAGCAACCCACAGAGAAAGTAATGTTTACAGCCAGGAATGCATGCAAATGAGGCAAAATGTTAACAGATTTCTATGTCAGATTCTGGCAACTGTTCTCTAAACTTGAAATTATTTCCAAATAAAAAGTAAAAATTAAAAAAATTGGGCAGTAGGGGAAAATTCAGTAACTTTGGATATAACCCAAACTCCTTAGCAAGCCATAAAAACTACTTTTATGATATGTCCCCAGGCTGCCTAACTTCATCTCTAAGCACTTTTTTCATTTATATTCCACTCACAACTATTTATATAGTCCCAGAGCATGTCATGCTGTTTCACACTTGTTCTTCGTCCACGTTCCTCTCCCTTCACCGGGCTAATTCATACTTGTTCTTCCAGATTAAGGATTTGCTCAGAGCTGGATGCACATTAGAATAACTACAGGAACTTGAAGCAAGAATTCTCTCTGTATAAAACACTTCCTTTTTTAAAACTTGTACACAAAGCTAGCCATTGGTTATTTTATCTCTATGTTCCAGAGACTAAAAACACACTCAATAAAAATTCTACCACATACATTCTCAGAAAAGGAAAATTATAGGGAAAGAAGAAAAGATTAGTCGCTGTCAGAAGCTGGGGGTGGAGAGGAGGAGTGACTAAAAAAGGACACTGGAAAATTTTGAAAGTGATGGAATTGTTTATGTATCAGTTATATAATGATACATGTTTTTTATGTATCAGTTATATAATGATATATGTTTATCAAAATTTGTTAAATTATACTCTAAAAAGGGTGAAATTTATTGTGCGTAAATTAGAACTAGCTAGCCACTCCCTGTTATATTTTACATCCTTTTACCTTTGGCACATTTAGTGTAAGCACAGGGTCTCCATTAAAGTCCTTTCCCAGAGGCTCTTCAACAGAACTCTCACCAAGACCCATGCCCAAACCACATGTATGGGGCCCTGACTCAGAATAAACAGCTGGAGCAACTGATGATATCGGAACTTCTTCAGATCTCCGTTCTTGATCTTCACCTCTGAAAGACAGGTTAGTATATATCTGAAATCAAGGAGACAGCCACAGAATAATACTTAGAGCTGGTATGTCAAGGTTCATCTCATTTAATGGTTTTCCAACTTTTAAGACATACTAAATGCAGTGAAAGAAATCAAAGAGGACACTAATAGATGGAGAAATATACCATGTTCATGGATCAGAAGAATCAATATAATGAAAATGAGTATACTACCCCAAAGCAATCTATAGATTCAACGCAATCCCTATCAAGCTACCAACGGTATTTTTCACAGAGCTAGAACAAACAATTTCACAATTTGTATGGAAATACAAAAAACCTCGAATAGCCAAAGCAATCTTGAGAAAGAAGCATGGAACGGGAGGAATCAAACTGCCTGACTTCAGGCTCTACTACAAAGCCACAGTCATCAAGACAGTATGGTACTGGCACAAAGACAGAAATACAGATCAATGGAACAAAATAGAAAGCCCAGAGATAAATCCATGCACATATGGACACCTTATCTTTGACAAAGGAGGCAAGAATATACAATGGATTAAAGACAATCTCTTTAACAAGTGGTGCTGGGAAATCTGGTCAACCACTTGTAAAAGAATGAAACTGGACCACTTTCTAACACCATACACAAAAATAAACTCAAAATGGATTAAAGATCTAAACGTAAGACCAGAAACTATAAAACTCCTAGAGGAGAACATAGGCAAAACACTCTCCGACATACATCACAGCAGGATCCTCTATGACCCACCTCCCAGAATATTGGAAATAAAAGCAAAAATAAACAAATGGGACCTAATTAACCTTAAAAGCTTCTGCACATCAAAGGAAACTATTAGCAAGGTGAAAAGACAGCCTTCAGAATGGGAGAAAATAATAGCAAATGAAGCAACCGACAAACAACTAATCTCAAAAATATACAAGCAACTCCTGCAGCTCAATTCCAGAAAAATAAACGACCCAATCAAAAATGGGCCAAAGAACTAGACATTTCTCCAAAGAAGACATACAGATGGCTAACAAAAACGTGAAAAGATGCTCAACATCACTCATTATCAGAGAAATACAAATCAAAACTACAATGAGGTACCATTTTACGCCAGTCAGAATGGCTGTGATCCAAAAGTCTACAAGCAATAAATCTTACACTGTTGGTGGGAATGCAAACTAGTACAGCCACTATGGAGAACAGTGTGGAGATTCCTTAAAAAACTGGAAATAGAAACTGCCTTATGACCTAGCAATCCCATTGCTGGGCATACACACTGAGGAAACCAGAACTGAAAGAGAAAGGAGTACCCCAATGTTCCTTGCAGCACTGTTTACAATAGCCAGGACATGGAAGCAACCTAGATGCCCATCAGCAGACGAATGGATAAGAAAGCTGTGGTACATATACACAATGGAGTATTACTCAGCCATTAAAAAGAATTCATTTGAATCAGTTCTAATGAGGTGGATGAAACTGGAGCCTATTATACAGAGTGAAGTAAGCCAGAAAGAAAAACACCAATACAGTATACTAACGCATATATCTGGAATTTAGAAAGATGGTAATGATAACCCTGTATGTGAGACAGCAAAAGAGACACCGATGTATAGACAGTCTTTTGGACTCTGTGGGAGAGGGCGAGGGTGGGATGATTTGGGAGAACGGCATTGAAATATGTATAATATCATATATGAAACGAATTGCCAGTCCAGGTTCGATGCAGGATACGGGATGCTTGGGGCTGGTGCACTGGGACGACCCAGAGGGATGGAATAGGGAACACAGGTACACCTGTGGCAGATTCATGTTGATGTATGGCAAAACCAATACAATATTGTAAAGTAATTAGCCTCCAATTAAAAAAAAAAAAAAATACATACTAAATGCAATAGAACAAATTTTCACAGCTACTGCTTATGGTCAAAGTTGACCCAGAATATGAAGCAAATCCCAGAGCATCTTTCCTCTCTTACCTTTCAGTTAGGTGTGTTTCTTGTGAAATACTGGTCTCTTCAATACCATGTACAGATGCCACCTTGCTCTGCTCTGTACTCTCTGTTGCTGTAACTGACCCAAGGTTTTTATCTTCTAATGCTGTTTCTTGAGAAGCATTTTTCTCAGTTTCTTAAATAAAAAACACATTTAAAACATAGACTTTATAAAATAGTAAAGTCAAAATTAGAAATATATTCTTTTTTCAAAGATTACCATACAGTGGCTCTTCCAAACTTCTCTTAATCCAAAAAGCAAGCTTTTTCACGTGGCAGAAAGGTGGTCTGGGCCAGTTACACTTTTTATCGTAAATGAGATAATTAATGAATCTGCATTGCACCTCTTTCACTCCTGGCAGCCACAACAATTATTAGCTCAGTTCAGTCACTCAGTCATGTCTGACTCTTTGAGACCCCATGGACAGTAGCACGCCAGGCTTCCCTGTCCATCACCAACAACTATATTTCTACTTTATTGTAACAGCAGTATAATCAGAAACACACATACAAAGAGGTTTAGACGTGGGTACTCATGAAGTCTGGCTGTCCACCCTAGGGGAAGTGTTGGGGAGAGAGCTGATCTGTAAAGAATAATGTCACAAATAGGAAGACAATGATGTCACTATAAAGAGGTAACTGGACCCTGCACACTGGATCTTCTGGGTACTGCTCAAGCCAAAGAAATGAATTTACTAACTGAATCACAGGCACTGCTGGCTCAAAAGAAATATCAGAAACCAGGAACCCCCAAACAGGGGGAAAATGATGCTAAATATTCAGATCCTCTACATATGGAGAGGACTGAATACAATCTAGGCAGCCTACCACTGCTTTTCCTGCTCCCACTAGTACCCTAAGGGGTTGAGACCTTGACAAGAAGGGCAGATGCAAAAGGAAGTGGGACTAGGGTTCAACATGTAAGTCACAATATAGTGAGGCCACTGAAAAAACTGAATAAATAGAATTGAAAAAATGGAACAAGAGCACTATGCAATCATATGGAAAGATGTTTTTTCACTATTTAAAATTTAAATAATTAAAAATTTAAATTTAAATATTTTTTTCAATCTTTAAAAATGGAATGCACTAACATAAAGAACTCAATAATGAAAACCAACTCAATTCTAAAATGAGCATGGATCTTGAGAGACGTTTTTCTAAAGAAGATATGCAAATAAGCACATAAAAAGATACTCAACATCATTAGTTAAAAGGGAAATAAAATGCAAATCAAAACTACCAAGATAGGACTTCACACCCACTAAGATAGCTATACTCAAAGAGACAAATACTAACAAAGGTTTGGGTGGATACAAAGAAATTGATACCCTCACTGAATGTTGACGGAAATATAAAATGGTGTAGCTGTATTTGAAAGTTTGGCAGTATCTCAAAAGATTACCCAACAATTCCACTTGTAGGCATAAACCCAAGAGAAATAAAAGCACAAGCCCACACAAACACATAAATGAATGTTCTTAGCAGCATTATTTATAAAATCCAAAAGGTGAATATACTAATCTCTGAACTGTACTTTTTTTTTTGGCAGGGGGTCGGGGGGTACACGCAGCGCAGCTTGTGGGATTTTAATTCCCTAACCAGGGATTGAACCCATGCAGTGGAAGCATGCAGTCCTAACCACTGGACTGCCAGGGGATTCCCAAATTGTACACTTTAAATGGTGAATTCTATGGTATATGAGTTATCTCAACAAAACCACCACCTTCAAGAAATGCTGGACAGTAGATATAATATGCATATATTTTTGTTCTTGCTGAAAGGAATATACATGTGTGTACATATATGTGTGTATGTGTGTATATACATACACCCTTATTTAGATCCTCATGTGGATAAAACATTCCTGCTGCTGCTGCTAAGTCACTTCAGTTGTGTCCGACTCTGTGCGACCCCATAGACGTCAGCCCACCAGGCTCCCCTGTCCCTGGGATTCTCCAGGCAAGAACAATGGAGTGGGTTGCCATTTCCTTCTCCAATGCATGAAAGTGAAAAGTGAAAGTGAAGTCGCTCGGTCGTATCCAACTCTTAGCGACTCCATGGACTGCAGCCTACCAGGCTCCTCCATCTATTGGATTTTCCAGGCAAGAGTACTGGAGTGGGGTGCCATTGCCTTCTCGAAAACATTCCTGGAAGTCCATAATAAAAACTGATACTGGAAATGGGATTAGGGGACTGGGAAACCAAGAAAGGAGGGAGTTTAAAAAATTTTTCCCTTTTGGGTACCGTCTTGTTTTCTGGCACATGCATGTATGCCTAAGAGATGTATGCTTGAGTACTGACATATAAACAGACACAGAGAAATATATATATATATATATACACACATACATATATATATATATATATACACAAAGAGAAAATTCGATCAAGTAAATATAGTGAAAGGGTAATAACTACTGAAACTAGTTGGTGGATTTATGGGTATTTTATAGCTCATTCTACTTTCTGTATGTTTTAACTTTTTAATAGTCAGGTTAAAATAATTGCAACAACTGAATATCCCATTTGAAATAACAATAAAATTTCTTGTGACAAAGTAATTTTGTAACTTTTAAGGGAACAATAAAGTTTACCTCTTTGAATTTCCACTTCTTCTCCTTTAGTTACAAACAAACTAGGAACTTTCTGATGAGCACCAAATCTCTTGGTCCCTAAAATCTTCTTAAGATTTGGCTTGGGCTTGGCAAATCTACTTCTCTTTCTCAAATTATTGGTCACTTCAGAAGTTGTAGTCCTAGAAACAGGTGAGAAGAGAAACTGATCAACTGTGGAAAAAGTCTCTCTCTCACATTGATTCCCTCTATCCAGCACTGGTACAGTTAAATGCCATCTTCTCAGGAGCTACATCATCTAGGGTGTTTATATCTTAATGCTAAAATTATTACATGGTAGAAATATCTAAAAGCTTTGAGAAAAGAAGAGAATCTGGACCAGGTCTGTAAAACGGGAACTATATTTACATAGGACGGTTTCTTTAAAGCTTAAAACATGCACTGTGGTTAATTTTAATATGTAAACCATTAAACTAAAATCAAAATCAGCTAATCCTTACTTTTAAAGGGTGAAAAACTAGCACTGCCCACTTTACATTTAATTAATTATTACTCAAAGGTATTAGTCAAGTTGATGGTTGGTTTATATATATTTATAAATTGAACACTGTAATTTATTTTGTAAAGCTCAAAAAACAGTAATAGTTTAATAAAGCAAAATAAACCTGGATGATATAGTATTTTCCTTTACTTCTTCTGTCAAACCAATTTCTTCTTTAGTGTTCTGTTTATCCACATCCAATACAATCTTGTTTTCTTCTACTGATGGAGATGTACTATGGACAGATGAAGAAGGTTCCTGACATTCATGAACAGTTTTGAGATTTACATTATCTGGGCTAAAAGGAATATGGCTTTGATCGATTGAATGAGCATCAGGAAGTATACATATTCCTATTGCAGAAAAAAACAGAAAATTAAAATTGACACAAATAGATGTCCAAATAAATCCTTCAACATGCAGCAACTGCCAATTTTTTTTTTTTTAAATTTTTTTTTTTGCAGGGGCGTGCGGCCACCACCACACTGCACAACATGTTGGATCTTAGTTCCCTAACCAGGGACTAAATCCGTATCCCCTGCAGTGGAAGCACAGTTTTAATCACTGGACCACCAAGGAAGTCCCTAATTTTTTTTTTTGAGTAAACAATGTGTTAAAGATTTATTAAATTCATTAAGGATAGGACTGAAGGAATGATAAAATGGGTAAAACACATTTGAGAAACTAAATATCTGTATTATTTTTAAAGTATGCTCTTTCTGGTTCCAAGTTTAAATTTATGACCTCATATCTCATGCTAGCAACTTAACATGTTCTAAGTTTAATAATTCTTACAGACTGAAACTTTGTTATTATAAATAAATCCTTTTGTTACTTCCAGTAACTATATAACCTCAGATGAATTTCAAGACAGGATTATCTTTATTTATGATTTTTTAAAACCAGTATTTTACGTGCTAGACATTTGTGACAGGTTGCAATGCAATACTTTCCCATTGAAAAAGGGGTCCTACAGGTAACACAAATCAAGAGACTTCCCTGATAATTATATAGTTATAGGCCTAGAAGGCTGACACTTCAATGGCAGGTTACTCGTCAGGAGTAACCTGCAGTTAAAATAATTAACAGCAGCATAATTAACATAATTATCTATTTAATATACTTAAAGTAGAAGGCAGGCTTCCCAGGGGGCACAGAGGAAAAGAATCCACCTGTCAATCCAAGAGATGCAGGTTAGATCCCTGGGAAGTAGGAAAAGGTTACCTACTCCAGTATTCTTCCCTGGAAAATTCCATGGGCATAGGAGCCTGGCGGGCTACAGTCCACGGGGTCACAAAGAGTTGGACATGACTGAGTGCGCGCACCTGTGCGCGCGCGCACGCACACACACACACACACACACACACACACAAAGTAGAAGGTACTTTGACAGTAAAGACCACAGGCTAAAATAAAATACTAAAAGTCTTGGCTGACACATATTTAGACTAACATAATAGTCTAAATAACCTCTGTGACTGCTACCACCTCCACACTGTATTTGACTGTCATGGAATTGAGACGTCTATCTAAAGCAGCAGCTTCTCCGCCAAAGAAACATGCACAGAGTGATCAGTGATCAATGAACTTAGCTGACCAATGATACTTATTGGTATTGATAAAAGTAGAGGATTCAGCAGATTAACTATTCCATGAATACCTATTATCCTTAGTAAACCCAGTGCACTACGTGAAAACGGAGGCCACTACATTTGGAGGGCCAAGTAGGTAGGATGGATCAATACATGTGTGTGTGTGCGTGTGTGTGTTTAATCGCTCAGTTGTGTCTGACTTTTTTGCGACTCCATGGACTGTAGTCTGCCAGGCTCCTCTGTTTATGGGGATTCTCCAGGCAAAAATACTGGAACGGGCTGCCATGCCCTCCTCCAGGGGAGCTTCCCAACCCAGGGATCATATACATACATATTACCTTTTCTAAAAAATAACAAAGTGACACTAACTTCAAATATAAAAAGGCAGATAGTCACTTAATATTCAAATATGAGTATAATCTCTTAAACACTGGATTTTAAAGGTTTCTTCTTTTGTTAGGACTTCTCTTTTATTCTTACCATCACTCTGTTCTGGGCTAATCTCTGACTGCAGCACCAGATCTCCCATAGTCAGTAGGGTTATGGCAGCTTCAGTGCTCCCATCGTTGGTACTTTCTGAAAAACCAAACCAACATTAATAGAAGAATGAATCTGGAAAATTAAGTTTGTTTCTTTAGAAAAGAATTTCAATGTAGATGTTTACCCTCTATTAACAAGTTTCCATACCACTAACCCCTTACCAGGGTAGTGTTTCATTCAGTTTATATACTACAAATAAAGAAAGTAACAACTGTTGACTTTAACCCACTGAAAGTGCCTCCTTCCCATTAAATAACTCAATAGCTTCAAAGGAAATATTCACATCTGTGCATTATCAGAGAAAATACATACTCCTTTATTAAACAGTTAATCACTCTTAAACCAGCATTCCAAGAATCCAAGTTTCTCCTAGAAATAATACATTCACCTGCTAAATCTTCTCCTTCAACTTTTCAGCAAACTGACTCATTTACTATCACCACTGCTAAATCACTGTGCTTGTTGGGGTTAACCAAGAATTTTTAGCAGTTTCCTTATTAACAGTTACCTGTTTCAGCTTGGGAATGTCCACCTACGGTCATTTCCTAAAACAGCAAAAGAAAACCATTAATAATATCTTATGTATTTTCCCAAATACATGTTCTGTATATCAAAAAGCACTACATTTTACAGGTCTTTCAGTGCCTGTGGTTACAATGGAGTAGAAATTTATAATTATTTATAACATTTCATAAAACAACAGAAATGGAGTTTAACAGTCAAATATTTTCAACTCTTGCTCCTTCTTTTACCTTTTCCTTATATGCAAATTTTAACTGTAGTCATATGTAACAAGCATCTGCCTTTCTTATTCACTTTCATAATCCTTCAACTTTAGTCATACCTGCTACTAGTTTTGACCCAATGGAAACCAAGGTCGGAAGAATATCATGAATTCTTTATACTACTAGTTGGCTTCAAACTTTAAAAACTTTTAGCAAATTAAGAACGTATAGGGGATTCTCTGATGGCTCAGTGGTAAAGAATCAATCTGCCAATGCAGGAGACCTGGATTCAATCTCTGATCCAGGAAGATCCCACAGGCCGTGAACAACTAAGCCTATGCCCTGCAACTACTGAGCCTGTGCTCCAGAGCCTGGGAGCCACAACTATTGAGCCCACATTCTGCAACCACTGAAGCCCAGAGGCCCTAGAGCCCCTACTGTGCAACAAGAGAAGCCACCAAAATAAGAAATCCGCACACCGCAACTAGAGTAGCCCCTGCTCTCTGCAACTAGAGAAAAGTCAGTGCAGCAGCCAAGACCTAGCACAGCCAAAATAAATTAAGTAATCATTTAAATAAATAAATAATGCATTAAAATTAAAAAAAAGAGAGAGAGAGAAGTAGTTACAGGATTTATGCCCAGCATGGCAACATGAGGAGCTCTGCTGGCCCTCTCCCCAATGAAACTGGCAACATTTATTAAAGAGCCACCATTTAAAGCCTCTAGATCTTAAAGGCATAAGATGCTCATATGTTTGAAAAACTGTTGAAAATTCAGTAACAAAGGTGAAAGTCCGTCCTATTTGAACTAAGACTGTTCTCTCCCTCCTTTCAACTCAGTGAGGCAGAAACTCTACCTCAGACTGCTGCAGCCAACAAAACTGGGACCTTTCTCCCTGTAGGCCACAGCTGGAGGGCTTTCAGTTCCTGATATCACAAAAAATTTGGTACCAGATTATCATAGATAATAGACTAGTATCTACTATGAATATGGACAAAAAAAAATCCTCCATAAAATACTAGCAAATTGAATCCAACAACATAAAAAAATTATATGCCATAACTAAGAAGAATTTATCCCAGGGATGCAATTTTTCGGTTTAACATCCAAAAATCAAATCAATGTGTTACATCATATCAATATAATAAAAGACAATAAGTAGATGATCATCTCAGGAGGTGCAGAAAGAGCATACGACAAATTCCAACAGTCTTTCATGATAAAACACTTAACACAAAGTAGGAACAGAATGGAACTTTTCAATTTGGAAAAGGGCACCTATGAAAAATCCAGAGCTAACATCAAACTGGACATGGAACAACAGACTGGTTCCAAATAGGAAAAGGAGTACGTCAAGGCTGTATATTGTCACCCTGCTTATTTAACTTACATGCAAAGTACATCATGAGAAACACTGGGCTGGAAGAAGCACAAGCTGGAATCAAGATTGCCGGGAGAAATCTCAATAACCTCAGATATGCAGATGACACCACCCTTAAGGCAGAAAGTGAAGAGGAACTAAAGAGCCTCTTGATGAGAGTGAAAGAGGAGAGTGAAAAAGTTGGCTTAAAGCTCAACATTCAGAAAACGAAGATCATGGCATCCGGTCCCATCACTTCATGGGAAATAGATGGGGAAACAGTGGAAACTGTCAGACTTTATTTTCTGGGGCTCCAAAATCACTGCAAATGGTGACTGCAGCCAGGAAATTAAAAGACGCTTACTCCTTGGAAGGAAAGTTATGACCAACCTAGATAGCATATTCAAAAGCAGAGACATTACTTTGCCAACAAAGGTCCATCTAGTCAAGGCTGTGGTTTTTCCAGTGGTCATGTATGAATGTGAGAGTTGGACTGTGAAGAAAGCTGAGTGCCGAAGAATTGATGCTTTTGAACCGTGGTGTTGGAGAAGACTCTTGAGAGTCCCTTGGACTGCAAGGAGATCCAACCAGTCCATTCTGAAGGAGATCAGCCATGGGTGTTCTTTGGAAGGAATGATGCTAAAGCTGAAACTCCAATACTTTGGCCACCTCATGCGAAGAGTTGACTCATTGGAAAAGACTCTGATGCTGGGAGGGATTGGGGGCAAGAGGAAAAGGGGATGACAGAGGATGAGATGGCTGGACGGCATCACTGACTCGATGGACGTGAGTTTGAGTGAACTCCGGGAGTTGGTGATGGACAGGGAGGCGCAGAGTGCTGCAATTCATGGGATTGCAAAGAGTCGTACACAACTGAGCGACTGAACTGACCTGAACATCAAACTTAATGGTGAAAGACTGGATGCTTTTCCCTTCCTATATTCAGACTGTACTGGAATTCTAGACATGGTAATTAAAGCAAGAAAAGAAATAAGACATCCAGACTGGAATGTGTGATAAATTGAATTATATCCCCCAGAAAGACACGCTGAAGTCTTAACCCCCAGTACTGCGAATGTGACCTTATTTTGAAACAGGGTCTTCTACATATAATCAAGTGAAGATGACGTTATAGTGGGTTAGGGTTAGCCCTAATCCAGTCAGACTGCTGTCCCCATAAGAAAAGCAGACACACATACAGGGAGAGCAACATCATGGGCCAGGGAGGCAGGGCTGGACTGTGTTGCCACAAGCCAAGGAATGGCATGGACTGCCAGCAACTGCCATCACCAGCGGCACCTTGCTTTTGGAATTCTAGCCTCCAGAACTATGACAGAATAAGCCACTCAGATCATGGTACTTTGTTACAGTAGCCCTACAAAAGTAATACAGAAAGGCAGAAGTAAAACTACCTCTATTCATATATGCCATGATCTTGTATGTAGAAAATCCTAAGGACTCCACTGAAAAAGTGTTAGAATAAATGAGTCCAGCAAAGTTGCAGGGTACAAGATCAATATACAAAAATCAAATGCAGTCCTATAAATTTGTAATAAACAAGCCAAATTTGAAATTAAACAATTTCATTCATGATAGCATGAAAAATAAAAATATACTTGCAAATGAAGGAAGCGCAAAGCTCATACTCTGAAAATTACAAAACACTGTCAAAAGAAATCAAAGAAGAGCTAAGTAAATGGGAATATATTCCATGTCCATTGACTGAAAGACTCAACATTGTTATGAAGGCAATACCTGTTCCTCCAACTGATCTACAAATTCAATGTAATCACAATCAGAATCTCAACTGACATATTTATGGAAACTGATAAGTTGATTTTAAAATTCATATGAATTCCAACAGACCCACAATAGCCAAAACAATCCTAAAAACAGAAAAAAAGTATAAGTCATCCTATTTTAAATTCCCAAACTTATTACAGAGCAACAAAAAACAATAGAGCCTCTCCAGCATTAAGGCAGACAAATAAGTCCATGGAATAGAATTGAGAGTCCACGTATCTGCAGCCAACTAATTTTTGACAAAAATAAAAAAACTTCAACGGGGAAAGAACAGTTTTTTCAAAGAAATGATGCAACCATTAGACAGTCATACGCAAAACAATGAACTGGGACTCTAATCTCACACCATATAAAAATTAACTCAAAATGAGGAAAACTCCCTGGCAATTCAGTGGTTAGTACTTGGTGCTTCCACTGCTGGGCACCCGCATTCAAGCTCTGGTCAAGGAACTAAGATCCCGCAAGCCACATGGCATGTCCAAAAAAAAAAAACCAAAACTCAAAATGGATTAAAGACTTAAATGTAAAACTGGAGTAAATCTTTAAGACCTTAGCTTTGGGAAAGGATTCTTAGATATGACAGTGAAAGCATGAGCAACAACAACAACAAAAATAGATAAATGGAACTCCAAGTACTCTAAAAAACTGTCAAGAAAATAAAAAGCAACCCACAGAATGAGGTAAAACATTTGAGAACCATATATACAATTAGGAACTTGTATCAAGAATATAAAAAAATTCTTACAACTCAAAAAAAAAAAGACAAATGGACCAAAATAAATTTTTAATAGGCAAAGACTCCAAACAGACATTTTCTCCAAAGAAGATATTAAAATGGCCAATAAAAGCACATGAAAAGACGCTCAACATCATTAATCATTAGGGAATACAAATTAAAACCATAATGATAGGTATCATTTCACACCTACTAGGACAGTTAGATCCAAAAAGTAAAATAAAAAAGTCAGGATGTGAAGAAACTGGAATTCTCATACATTACTGATGGGAATATAAAATGATGCAGGAACTTTGGAAAACAGTCTGCTAGTTTCTCAAATGATTAAACAAAGTTACCATATAATACAGCAATTAGATTTCCATGAATGTACCCAAGAGAAATGAAAAATATGTCCATACAGAAACTTGGATGCGAATGGTCATAGCAGCATTATTTATAATGCCCAAAAGATGGAAACAATCTATACGTCCATGAAGAGATGAATGAATAAAGACCATACTGTGTGTTTACGTCCAGAATGAGAAATCTATAGAGACAAAAATAGGTCACTGGTCACCTAGGTCTGGGGAAGGCTGGAAGGAAATGAGGAGCAACTATCAATGAGCACAAGACTTCTTTTTGAGGTGACAAAAATGTTCTAAAATCGACTATGCCGATATCTAAAGACCAATGAAATGTATACTTCAAATGGATGAACTGAATGGTGTGTGAACTGTATCTTAATAAAGCTGTTTTTTTTAAAAGTTATAAGATTTCATTTACAAAAACAAGTTAAATACCAAGGAAGTGAGCAAGAGTGCGCCAAGCAACAGGCAACTAAGTATGTTTTAGATAACTGAAATTTAGTTTATATTTAATGCATCAGAATTTTAACATTAAGAGCTATTCCTGTACACAAAAATCTATACTTTTCAAGTCAAATATAAAATCTATAAATTATTCACTAGTTTCTACCATTTACACTTTCAGCTCCTAGAAATAATAATGCCAATCATACAAGTTAGGAACTAACTATAAACCTACAGCTTTCAAAATAAACTGAGTCTTTTGAAAGTAAAGAATTAGAGGTAAAACATAATAAAACGGATGCTTACAACTGATAATGTATTCAAATTTTCTTCTTGTCTCATTTCTTGAGGAATCACATCTATGTTTGATGAAAGCTGATGTTCAACAACAGTTATGCATCCTACATCTGTGACATTGGTGGGGATTACAAGCTGCCAACATGAAAAGTTTCATTATTTCATTTTGGCATACCATCACAGGAAAACAAAACGAATCATAAAATATTAAACTGAAGAGATAATTCACATTCATACACAATTTAAAAACCTACAATACAGTAATTCTTATTGATTGACATCATCTTGGCAAAAATGAAACATTTAAGGGTTTTGAAGGGTCTGTGGTTCTGACAAACGGTAAGCGAAACATCCAGAGCTAGTTTTCTTAGTAACCAGCATTTTACTTTCCATGATCCCCAACTTGTCCCTACTTTCCCACAATTTCTCTCATCAGTCTGTCAACATTTATGAAACGCTTCCTAAAAACGAGAAGGCTATAGGTACAAGAATACATAGCTCAGTAAGACAAGCTGGTCCCTGCCTGCAAGTGAAATTAATTTGTCTTAGTGCTGTTATACTCACTACCTTGAGCTGGGCCTGAGCTGCAGGGGCTGAGCAAACACAGGAGGTCACACAAGTCTATTTCTACTAATTTAGGCCCCAAACAAATTACACTAGTAATCCTCAGATTCTAATATCGCTAAGAGAAGAGATAATGATCCACCAAAAGCAAAAAACAAGTAAGATCAAGTTCCAAGGATTCCAAAGTCAAACTACCTCTTCCATAGTTTCCTCAATCTGAACAGGAACGGGTTCGGGAGATCTGAGACCAATAGGTACAAACACTGGAGCCTTGTTTACTTCTTCAGGAGCAAGATGATAGCTTTCTTCTTCATAGTCAAAGTCTTCACCATCATCTTCGTCTTCTTCCTGGGAAGCTCGAAGAGTCACCAGCACAGACCTGGAAGCTCTGGGCTCCTTCTTAGAAGTCTTAGTCCGGCTTCGTTTTGAGCCACGCCCTTTGGGGACGCTGGGTTTAACCTTTCGACGTACTCTCCTTCTACTACGATCTATCTCACGCTCAGAGGCAGAAGAGAGCGCTCTTCTTCGATCCAGAGCAATTTTAGAGTTATCTGGTTCTTTTAACAATTGAGGGGAGCTGGATGTTTAATCAAAATAGCAACATAGTCATTACGTGCACAAGGATGATTATAATGAAATCTCAACTTTTAAAGTGAAATCTCAATTCAAGCCATTAATATAAAATGCTCACCACCCATTCTGTCAACACATGCTGTGAAGAGAATGAGAGGAATTTACAGTTACTAGTTTCTCACTCAAGAGTTAAATCTTAGTTATCTACCTACAAATTTTTCACAGTAAGTTTTTAATTGTGAGCCATTTTTCCCCTTGTTGTTTAAGCGATGATGAAATACAAGACTGGAAATTATTAGAAGAAAAAAGGATAAAGAACATTGGGCCAATAAATACAAAATAAGAGATCAAAAAGTCATATGGTTTATCTTACTAGGTAAACAGATTAGGTTAAAATAAAAAAGATGGAAATCCAATAAAGCAATGTTTTTTTAGAACTCAGGCTCCCTTCCACTCTCCTTGAAAACTATGGGAAAAGGATACCCTTCACTTGTGTTTGTGACTCCATTCAAATTAGCATCCTAGTTATTTAGGCAATACACACTACTCTTTAGTCAGGTTCCTGCTCATGCCTAATATACTCAATACCCAGAAATTTTAAATGTAGGAAAGAAAAATCTTTCAGAGATTATTTTTAAAAAGTAAATTTGAGTAAATAAAAATCAAAAGTGGGAAAGAAACAGACCTGTCAGTAAAAAAACCCACACTTCTGTTAACAAATCTTTTTACTCTTATCAATAAATTAGAGTAGGACATCCATAAGGAATATTATTTGTATTTACTATTCTGAAAGCACTTGTTAAATAAAACTTTACCTTGGTTTACTGACACACTGCTTTTCAACAACTGCACACACAGAATTATCCTCTCCAGTCTTCTCTCCAACACTTCCAGATGGTTCAACTTCTGATTGATCATCTTTTTTTGCCAATTCAGTCTCCTTGGAACCTACAGAATCTTTTCTTGCTGAAACCTCCAGAGATGTCAGAAACTCAGGTTTTCCCTTAAATTTAAGAATAAACAGCTGATATTATCATGGAAACAATCTGTATGGTAATTTGGTTTGGTAGTTTGGTTTAAAGCGCTGCGCTTACATACGTATACGCAACTGATTGGTTTCTAAACTATCAAAATATTAGGAGTCAATCAGCTTTCATGAAAATAGTTATAATACAAAAAGCAAAATTATTTTTTAAATGTTCTCTTTCATAATATAGATACAACAGAGCCCACTAATAAAAAAATTTTTTTTTCAAACTTACTTTTTGAAGAAGCTGGCTGTCAGAATCTTCATGCTGCGACAAACTGTCTTCTGGCTTCCTTGCCTTCCTCTGATCTGCTCTGTCTTCTTCTATGTCTGATGCTTCTTTCTTACTTTGTGCTCTTCCCAAGTCTGGCGTAGCCCTTTGGAACTGTCTTCTTATCATTTGCGGTGGACTAGGAACATACGTTTCATGTCCATGTCTAGAATGAAATACAAATCATGTTGAAGAACCAAAATCAGAATTCCTGTTGATGCAAGTGCAGTTAAACAATTCTGGGTACAAACCAATTCTATGTTCGAAGGACATAAATAGGCTATAAAACTAAACATATAAAACGAAACCTCATGTGCTGATATGAACAACATTAAAAGCTTTTAGAACTTCCACTTAGCTTGAAAAATAGTTTCACATTAATATATTGATATTCAATCTTTTTTAGCTTTCACTCATTGATTCTGGAGTGTGGCTTCATGCTACTTTAATTTTCAGAGAAATAACTAGATACAAAACAAAAATGCCAGTAATTGAAGATGGATTTCATAATGACACTTTAAAACAAATCCCTCAACTGGGCTCTGAAGCATGAACAAATATACACTGGTCCCAACAACCTTGATTCTTCTAGTTCAAAAGCAGATTTGAAAGCTAGAGTCTGTTCTCCCACCACATGCCTGTCAACTCATAGAAAAGGGTTTATTGACAGCAATGTCATAAAAATCAAAATAAACCCATATGTATCTGCCAAGTCAGAGAAAGACAAGGTTTTAACATTCAATACAGTAGCCATAGATCCCAAGGCAACACAAACAGCTATCCTAAAGTTTCCTGTGAAATATTTAATAACTGGCAACCATGTGAATTAAGAAGTTTAAAACTAATACAATCTGGATAAAGAAAAACTGGATATGTAAGTATCGATCGTGAGTCCTCTGAAAGAGCTGCATTAAAGACTAATCTTAAGTAATATTTCTAATAAATTACCTAGAAAACAAAGTAGTTACATTTCTAAATGTTCCAATCCTGCTAAGTTCATCCAGCAGTGAAACACCAAGGAACTTCATAAGATGTTCTAACAAGGTTATGATGCTAGCTAATACATTCCAGTGTAGGCATTACCAGTGTAGGTATTTGGGAAAACATGATATATTCAAGTATAAGTAACTTACAGTCAAATGTGATTCTACAAAGGTACTTGATTATTAAATATATATATAAGCTCAATCTGCTACTGGGGTTAAAAGAGGTAAAAAAACTGCTGGACATAAGAATATGCTAACTTTAAAACTAGACTGAATATATACTTTGAAGAAAGTATCAGTAATGGTAAAGCTAAAAGCTGGAAAGGAGGGTGGGGAACTTCCCTGGCGGTACAGTGGATAGGAACTCACTTGCCAATGCATGGAACTTGGGTTCAATCCCTGGTCTGGGAAGATTCCACATGCTGAAGAGCAACTAAGCCCATGCACCACAGCTATTGAGGCCTGCGAGCCTAAAACCTGTGCTCTGCAGCAAGAGAAGTCACCGCAGTGAGAAGCCCAAGCACCGCAGTGAAGAGTGACCCCCACTCGTCACAACCAGAGAAAGCCTTCTCAGCAACAACAAAGACCCAGCGCAGCCAACACTAAACAAACAAACTAAAAGGGGTGGGTGAGGAAGGGGTTTCCATATAGACATTTGAAAGTTTGATCTAGCTCATTAAAAAATATGAAGGCTGAGTGTAAAAAGGAATCTGCTAGTCTAAAAGTCATAAATTCTAAAAACATTAAGTTTAAAAACTAACTTGCCAATGTTACTTTGAGCAAGCCATTTAAATCCTCTGGATCTATTATAAATTACAGTCAGTCATAAATGAGGTATTAGGAAAGGCTGAACTCAAAGGTCACTAGTCTTTAAAGGCTCATTTAGAGTAAAACTCAAAATCCTGACAGTGGCCCCACATAACCTGTGCTTCTCCCGCTCAGTCTTTACCTTTCATGTAACTGCTCCTCTTTTCTCGTCCCGTTTCACTTTGGCCCCCTTTGCTGGCCCTCAAACATGTCAGACATGATTTTGCCTGAAGTACTTCTCAACTGCTGTTCCCTCTTTCCCCACAAATCCCTTGACTTGCTCCTGCACTTCATTTAGGGCTTTTCTCCAAGGGGACTCTTGCAATGAAGCATTCTCTTATCACTTGCTAATTTAATTAAAGACTTAGTCTTACAAGAAAAACAAATATAAAAAGGCTTTTCAAGACACACATACACACACATAAAGGGAAACAAAAGAAATGACAGAAATTCATACTAAAACAGTAAGTGCTTCATGTAAGAAGTATGCCTTAATGAAAGTAGACTGTATAAAGTTAAGCTAAATCAATAGCATAACTTGTTCAAACAGATGACATCATGCCCAAATCCTACTCTTACAGCTTCACAGAGAGTGAAAAAATGATACAGCACCATCTCTTTTTCATTTCCCCAAAATCAAGTTAATTCCATATAATTAAAGCTAGAATGTTCAAATGTCAATCTGCAAGTGCTGAAGACATTCTGGAGGAAAACTAATAAATATTCACTAAAACATGACCTAGTTACAAAAATAGTGTAATAAACTAAAATTAGATGGACCATGAACCATATCTGGAAAGGGAAGATTTAAAAATTTTCCTTACACATTAAAAAAGAAGAAACTAACAAATCCTAATTTAACATCATTAGTAATAAAAGAAAGTGAAAGTGAAGTTGCTCAGTTGCGTCCAACTCTGCGACGCCATGGACTTTAGCTTGCCAGGCTCCTCTGTCCATGGGATTTTCCAGGCAAGAATACTGGAGTGGGTTGCCATTTCCTTCTCCAGGGGATCTTCCCAACCCAGGGATCGAACCCAGGTCTCCCGCACTGCAGGCAGATTCCTTACCGTCTGAGCCACCAGGGGCTCCTGTATCAATAATGAAGTAGATTGCAGTGATAAATAAAAAGACTAGTGCTAAAATATCTTCAAACCATCTAGTGTTCCATTTAAAACACAACATTCTTATCATTTGGCATGGGACACAACTTCAAGGACAGCACATAGGAAGTATTTTACAGCACTTCCTATTTATGAATTTTATCAGTAGGTTGTAAATTTCTAAAGATGCAAAGAACTTAAGAACCTCTCCCATAAAAGTTTACTTTAAAAATGAGGATGATTGCCAAACTTCTCAGCTAAGTTATAAACTAAAAGAACACCAGTCACGTAATTCTTACGGTATTTGAAGAAGCAGATTTTTTAAAATTTTTATTTATTTATTTTTGGCTGTGCTGGGTCTTCACTGCTGCGCATAGGCTTTCTCTAGTTGCAGTGAGCAGGGGCTACTCTCTAGTTACACTGCACAGGCTTCTCACTGCAGTGGCTTCTCTTGTTGGGGAACACGGGCTCCAGGGCATGTGAGCTTTAGAGCGCAGGCTTGGTCCTTGTGGTGCACAGACTTAGCTGCCCTGCAGCATGTGGATCCAGAACCAGGGATCGAACCTGTGTCCCTGCCTTGGCAGGAGGATTCTTAACCACTGCACCACCAGGGAAGTCCCAAGAAGCAGATTTAAAATATTCTAATTCCTTAATTATTTTTCTTTCATAAAACTTATGAAATGTGAAATTACATAAAACCAATTATTCAAATATCCAACCTTTATCTTTGAAAGGTTTTACGATTTTCTAATTAAAAGCAAACTCACCTCATCTTTTCACCTAAAACATCTACCTTGTTAATATGAAGGTTTTCTAAAAGAACGTGGCTCTGGTTTTCAGACACTCTGCCTTCTGACACTTCAGAGGATACAACTTCAGTTTCGGTTGCAATTTGAGAATTCGGCTGAAATGACAAAACTATATTAGTTGTTTTGGGGTTTTTTTTTTTTAAGCAACAGAACATACTTCCTAAAATATTTCCATCATTAAGAAAGGTATTTAGGTTTTTAAAATGAAATCTCAAACTTGTGTATGCAATGTTCATGTTTTGCTGCCCAAAACAAAACTGCCAATTCAGAGAAATTTTCAATTATTGCAGTAATACATTTGTGTAATGCTTTAAAAACTACAATAATCAACTACTGTGACTCTCCTTCCCAAAGAGTTCAATACATTTGGTTTTAATTAGGGGAGGGAGCAAATAAGGATTACATTCACTTTATTTTAAATGTAGATTTTCCCTTAGCAGAGAAAAAAAGAACAGAAAAACAAGATCTGTTGAAATGGGGCATTAAACTGCTTAAGATTTCTTTCTAATATCAAAAGCTCCATTAATAAGAGATTGATTAAATTGTCATTCAAAATAGCAGAATGTTACCCAGCAGTTAAAAATTATTTAACTTCCTATTTCATGACATAGAAAACCACTTAGTATAACAAGCGAAAAACAGTAAGTCACAAAATAATATGCATACAATGATTTTATTATATAAATTTATGTAAGTATGCACACACACATGCATATCAAAAGGTTTTCAGTGCTTGCCTCAGAGTGGTGAGACTTTGGGGTAATTATTGTATTATTTTGTATTGATTGAACATTTTTTTTTTTAAACTTTACATAACTGTATTAGTTTTGCCAAATATCAAAATGAATCCACCACAGGTATACATGTGTTCCCCATCCTGAACCCTCCTCCCTCCTCCCTCCCCATACCCTCCCTCTGGGTCGTCCCAGTGCACCAGCCCCAAGCATCCAGTATCATGCATCGAACCTGGACTGGCATCTCGTTTCATACATGATATTTTACATGTTTCAATGCAATTCTCCCAAATCTTCCCACCCTCTCCCTCTCCCACAGAGTCCATAAGACTGTTCTATACATCAGTGTCTCTTTTGCTGTCTCGTACACAGGGTTATTGTTACCATCTTTCTAAATTCAATATATATGCGTTAGTATACTGTATTGGTGTTTTTCCTTCTGGCTTACTTCACTCTGTATAATAGGCTCCAGTTTCATCCACCTCATTAGAACTGATTCAAATGTATTCTTTTTAATGGCTGAGTAATACTCCATTGTGTATATGTACCAAAGCTTTCTTATCCATTCCTCTGCTGATGGACATCTAGGTTGCTTCCATGTCCTGGCTATTATAAACAGTGCTGCGATGAACATTGGGGCACACGTGTCTCTTTCCCTTCTGGTTTCCTCAGTGTGTATGCCCAGCAGTGGGGTTGCTGGATCATAAGGCAGTTCTATTTCCAGTTTTTTAAGGAATCTCCACACTGTTCTCCATAGTGGCTGTACTAGTTTGCATTCCCACCAACAGTGTAAGAGGGTTCCCTTTTCTCCACACCCTCTCCAGCATTTATATTTGTAGACTTTTGGATCGCAGCCATTCTGACTGGTGTGAAATGGTACCTCATAGTGGTTTTGATTTGCATTTCTCTGATAATGAGTGATGTTGAGCATCTTTTCATGTGTTTGTTAGCCATCTATATGTCTTCTTTGGAGAAATGTCTATTTAGTTCTTTGGCTCATTTTTTGATTGGGTCGTTTATTTTTCTGGAGTTAAGCTGTAGGAGTTGCTTGTATATTTTTGAGATTAGTTGTTTGTCGGTTGCTTCATTTGCTATTATTTTCTCCCATTCTGAAGGCTGTCTTTTCACCTTGCTAATAGTTTCCTTTGATGTGCAGAAGCTTTTAAGGTTAATTAGGTCCCATTTGTTTATTTTTGCTTTTATTTCCAATATTCTGGGAGGTGGGTCATAGAGGATCCTGCTGTGATGTATGTCGGAGAGTGTTTTGCCTATGTTCTCCTCTAGGAGTTTTATAGTTTCTGGTCTTACGTTTAGATCTTTAATCCATTTTGAGTTTATTTTTGTGTATGGTGTTAGAAAGTGGTCCAGTTTCATTCTTTTACAAGTGGTTGACCAGATTTCCCAGCACCACTTGTTAAAGAGATTGTCTTTAATCCATTGTATATTCTTGCCTCCTTTGTCAAAGATAAGGTGTCCATATGTGCGTGGATTTATCTCTGGGCTTTCTATTTTATTCCATTGATCTGTATTTCTGTCTTTGTGCCAGTACCATACTGTCTTGATAACTGTGTACCACAGCTTTCTTATCCATTCATCTGCTGATGGACATCTAGGTTGCTTCCGTGTCCTGGCTATTATAAACAGTGCTGCGATTAACATTGGGGTACACGTGTCTCTTTCCCTTCTGGTTTCCTCAGTGTGTATGCCCAGCAGTGCGATTGCTGGATCATAAGGCAGTTCTATTTCCAGTTTTTTAAGGAATCTCCACACTGTTCTCCATAGTGGCTGTACTAGTTTGCATTCCCACCAACAGTGTAAGAGGGTTCCCTTTTCTCCACACCCTCTCCAGCATTTACTATTTGTAGACTTTTGGATCGCAGCCATTCTGACTGGTGTGAAATGGTACCTCATAGTGATTTTGATTTGCATTTCTCTGATAATGAGTGATGTTGAGCATCTTTTCATGTGTTTGTTAGCCATCTGTATGTCTTCTTTGGAGAAATGTCTATTTAATTCTTTGGCCCATTTTTTGATTGGGTCATTTATTTTTCTGGAGTTGAGCTGTAGGAGTTGCTTGTATATTTTTGAGATTAGTTGTTTGTCAGTTGCTTCATTTGCTATTATTTTCTCCCATTCTGAACATTTTTGTAATGAATAGGTTAGTGGGGGGGAGGGAGAATCTATTTTCATTAAAAAAAAAAAAAATCCACAATAGTAAATCTGAAACAAAAGTAAATATGTTATGTATTAATTAACTAGAGTAAACATCAGGTGCTTATATTCTAAGCCAAGTCTGAGCTACCATTTGATATTCTCATATGCATTAAAGGGCTTGATTTAATTACACAGCAATAACTCACCACAGTCAGGAATTTCTCTCCAGTTTCATCTTTTTGTAGCATCTTTTCTTCCTTAGTTGTTTCTTTGGTTTCACTAATTTCTATTACTTGTCTCTGGCCAGCCTTTCTTAAGTTTGGTCTGGGTCTCTGAAGTCGACCCCTTACTAGTGGAGCAGTTTGGATAACCCTTTCCTTTATTCCTTGTTCAAAAGTGTTTATATTATGAGTCCTAGATAAGGGGACAGGAGAAAAGAGAGAAAGCTTGATTGTAAAAAATGAAAATTACTGTAAAAATATAAAATTTGAATCTAATAAAACTATAAAAACATTTTGTACAGTAAAGGAAAATTAAATTACTTTCTGATTATAACTCATTTTATTAAAAAAAAGTTATTTCAATTTTCAAAAGGTAGTGAGGTTACCTACAATATCCAAATTCATAGTAATAGAAAGTACGATGGTGGCTGCCAGGGACTGGAGAAAGGGGCAATGGGAAGTTCCTCTTTACTGGGTATAGAGTTTCAGTTTGGGAAGAAAATGTTCTGGAGATAAATGGTGGTGATGGTGTACTGATGATGTACTTAATGGCCCTGGACAATACACTTAAAAATGGTTAGATAGCAAATTTTATATGTATCTTTGTTGTTGTTTAGTCGCCAAGTCCTGTCTCTTCCCTGACCTGATGGGCTGCAGCCCGCCAGACTCCTCTGTCCATGGCATTTTCCAGGCAAGAATACTGGAGTGGGCTGCCCATTTCCTTCTCCAGGGGATCTTCCCAACTGAGGGATCAAATCCGCATCTCCTGCATTGTTGGCAGGTGGATTCTTTACCAGAGCCACTGGTGAAGCCCATATGTACCTTACTAAAATTTTTAAAGAGGTAATCAATACATACCTTATACACACATATTTTTAAAATTCATTGCTTTGCATAAGATTCTAAGCAGCTAACAGTGAATATAAGCAGGCAAGTGTTGAAACGTGTTGAAGTAAAACTGATTTTCTATTTTAGGCAGTCTGCCACATGAATAAAAAATAAACCAACTACTCTTGATACTCACTTTTAAACTACACTAACACATCTTAAAAAAAATGAATACTTGAAATGATTCTATTTTAGATTTTTAAAATACTATCACTTTTTACCCCATAGAAACAAGTAATTCCTTTTCCTGGGCTTGTGTGGACTGAGACTCCTCTTTAGATTCACAAGAACTCAAAGGTGAAAGGTCCTTTTCGGTCTGCACACATGGTAATATCACAGTCTCCTCTGGACCGTGATCTAATTTGTCTTTTTCTCTTGATGTCATTAGAGAAGCCACATCCTAGAAGGTAGATTAAAAAAAACTTCATCAAGGGTTGGTAAAAGTATAGGGAAATAAGAACTTTATAAACGATTAGAAGAATAAATTGATATAGTCTTTGCAGACAATAAGGCAGTATCAATCAATAATTTTAATTCCCAGCAATTCTACTTCTAGAAATGTATCTTATAAAAGCACTCAAATAAGGATCTAATAAATTATAACAAGGATATTTATTTATTTTTTTAACAAGGATATTTATTGTAGCAATATAATGCTGCTGCTGCTGCTAGCTCCCCAAAAAAGAAAAAAAAAAAACTGGAAATAAGACAAATCAGTAGGCAACTGAATAAATAAATTATAATTTCTTTACAATGTAATAATACAGTCACTTAAAAGAAGTTTAACTTGTATATACTGATCCAAAAAGATGTTCACAATATTGTACATGAAAAAAATTATAAGATATGATGCTATTTTTGGAAAACAATGAAAATACCAACACATTCTATTATTTATATAAATAAGTATCTATACAGAAAAATTTAGATAGACATATTTTAAATTGCTACTTGGGATTAACTTGGGAGGAAGAGATGGAACATTATAAAGGCCTAACTTTTTAGATGATTTTTTTAATTTGAAATTTTTATAATTGGATAAAATAATCAACAAAAAGTGATTTCGAGGGTTGAGGAGGGGCCATGCCATGTAGCTTATGGAATTTTAGCTCCCCAGAGACTGAACGCAGACCCTCAGCTGTGAGAGCACAGGATACTAACCACTGGACTGCCAGGGTATTTCCATGATTTATCTTTTTTAAATATAAGATTAGGAGGAAAAAGCACAAATATTCAAGTATAGTAAGAATTAAGTTAAGCTGTAAAAGAACTTTAATTCAAAAAAGTACTCTGTACATTTACAGCACTCAACTTATCAGTGTGAACGTTTCATTTCAAGGTTTCTGATGCTGTATCATACTTCTTGATCTCTTATAGACTACGTTAATCAAGTAAATAAAAACCATCTCCTTTAACTCATATCAAGCTTTTTAACTTTTTATTTTACTTTCACAACAGAGTGAAATAAAGATGGATTGTCATTCTCAATCCCCCTGTGAAGAAAGTGGCTGCATTATATGGCTTATGGTCACATAATGAACTTTAGGTCACATAATGTAGCTCAATAACTTGAACTACAGCTGGGGCCTCTTAAAATCCTTCCCCTGATATTTGTCCATCATCAGAGATTTGAGATTCTTACAAAAACCATGTGGAATAATGAGGTACATTAAGTTCAGCAACAATAATATCGAACACAGTAAAAATTACGTGAGAAGGACTTCCCTGGTGGTCCAGTTGTTACAAATCCACCATTCAGTGCAAGGAACTCAAGATTTGATTCCTGATCAGGGAGCAAAGACCTTGTATGCCTTGGCGCAACTAAGCCCATGCACTGTAACTAAAGAGAAGCCCACAAAAATCCCACGTGCTGCAACTAAGACCCAATGCAGTCAAACAAATACATTTTTAAAATAACATGAGAAAATATTTGCAAACTTTCACTCCAAATGTTTTACTTTAATAATTGTAATAACTAAGACAGAAAACCTCCATTTTAAATAACACTCACATGTTGAGAAGGGAAAGTACTCATTTGTTCACAGTTCTGCTGTATCACAACCGTCTCTGTTTTATCAGCTTCCGCCTCCTTCCCAGGTGCATGCTTTTCTGCTTTCGTAGTCTCTCTTTTTGAAGCTGCTCTTGCTAAGTTTGGTTTAGGTCTTTTGAATCTACTTCTCACAAAAGGTGTCAGCTTAATTTCACATGGCGTCTGTTCTTGAGGAAGAGATTTGCTTTTGGAACAAGGATTATCAAGCTTTAGGATGAAATGAAGGGGCAGTGGGAGTGGAGTCTTAGGACAACTTTAAAGACTGGCAGTAAATATTTAATTCTAAGTCTTAACAGGAAAACAAATCAGACTATTTGGTAGATCCTGAAAAACATGAGTGGTACAATCCAGGAATAAGCCCAGGAATTATAGTATCTTTGCACAAAGAAAATACAGGTTTGTCACACCTGTAATGACTTAAAAGTATGTGTTGCACACAATTTTGTATGTTTGGTGATTCTCACAATCTACTGTCAAAATGACCTCAAACCTCTCCCAGTTTTCCCCCAAACCAACTTAAAATTTTCAACACTGTGCTACAGATGGTATGTCTTAAAACCTTAGTTTAACATAATCTGCAAATTTAACTTTATATCTTTCTCTTCAAAAGCACACAGACCTATATACTTGTACCTTAAATTAATATCTGAAAACTGCTCTGGAACACTTGGAGGTCGCATCCTCTGGTCTTCTACTTTATCAAGTTCCGAAGACTGCGAAGAAATGTTCAAATGACTCAACTGATTTGACACTTCCTTTTCAGAATTTTTTTCTTCTACAGATATATGAACCACGGACAGCACTTCCCTGCCCAAGTCCTGGAAATAAATCGGCACATATACTGGGTTGGCCAAAAAGTTCATTCAGATTTTTCTATGTGAAAAGAGCTTATGGTAAAACGGAAATCAACTTCTTGGCCATGTCATACATTTCAAACAAAAGCCTATATATTCTATTGTCTTTAAAAATACAGAAGTTTGGAGGTTTTTCATTTTTAAATAAAATTAAATTTAATTTACAAATGGTGAAACAGAGAATTTAGGAAAGTCTTTCTATATATTGTACATTATGTTTTTTCCAAACTAGAAACACCATTACCTATCCAAAAAAAGTTAGAAAACTAGAAAATGTTAGAATATCTGCAACTTCAATGAACTGGAAACTTTCAATAAAAGGAACTTTTAAAAGTAAAGTGAAATGAGGTGGGGCAGGAAATAAAGAGAAAAACTGATACAGGTACGGTCAAAAGAAACAATTTCACTGTATGTTCATACGAGCATTAGCACAAATTCAGTCCAATTTCCTATACTCCTTTTATCTAAGAGTAACTTTAAACTGACATTAAGAACAGTAACTTTGCCACAATTAAAAAATTTTAGTGATTTTATGTTATTGGACTTAAGGCCAATAATCCTGGAATTACTTTGATAACTTTTCTCCAAAAAAAACTATTCATAGATATTTTTAAAGGACAGAAAAATACATACTCTATTAGTCAGTGAAGACACAGTGCTGGAGTCATCACTACTGGTCTGCAAGGGATCTGCCTCAGCTCGACTTGAGGTCCCAGTGTCCTCTGGATCTTTTTCCCTTAGAGAAATGTCTATTTCTTCTATGTTTTCCAAATCTGCCATGCTTTTCTCAATCTCTTCTGATCTGCTTTTCGTCAAGGAAATTTCTTTTCCAGTGTCTTTCAAATCTGCCTCTATTTCCTCAACGGCAGCCACCTTTGCTGATGCTTTCCGCATCAGGAAAATGTCTCTCTGCCCAGTTTCTTCCAAATCAGTCTCTCTTTCCCCTGTGGCACTGATCCCCACTAATACCTTTTCCCTTGGGGAAGTTTCTATTCCAATTTCTTTCAAATCTATCTCCATTTCGTCACCTACAGTTTTGACCTCTGAGGCATTTTCTTGTGTAGATATTTCTCTTCTATCAGTTTCTTCTAGATCTGTCTCTACTTCCTCAGCAGCATCAGGCATCTCTGTTATCTCCTCATTTGGGGAAATTTCTCTTTCAGTTTTTTTCAAATCTGTTTCTACTTCCCCGATAGTATCAACTTCCTCTGGGGCATTTTCCTGTAGGGACATTTCTCTTCTTTCAGTTTCTTCCAAATCTGTCTTTCTTTCCTCAGTGGCATCAGTCACCACTGTTATCTCCTCCCTTGGGAAAATCTCTCTTCTGGTTTCTTTCAAATCTGTCTCCATTTCTGCAGTGACATCACTCATTTCTGGCATTTTCTCCCTGGGAGAGATGTAATTTTTTCCAGTTCCTTTCAAATCTGCCTCCATTTCTGCAGTGACAACATTCGTTTCTGGCATTTTCTCCATGGGAGAGATGTCATCTTTTCCAGTTTCTTTCAAATCTGTCTCCATTTCTGCAGCAACATCAATCATTTCTGGTATTTTCTCCCTGGGAGAGATGTCATTTTTTCCAGTTTCTTTCAAATCTGTCTCCATTTCTGCAGTGACATCACTCATTTCTAGCATCTTCTCCCTGGGAGAGATGTCATTTTTTCCATTTTCTTTCAAATCTGTCTCCATTTCCACACTGACAACATTTGTTTCTGGTATTTTCTCCCTTGGAGAGTTGTCATTTTTTCCAGTTTCCTTCAAGTCTGTCTCCATTTCCGCAGTGACATCAATCATTTCTGGTATTTTCTCACTGGAAGAGATGTCATTTTTTTCTGTTTCTTTCATATCTGTCCACATTTCCTCAGTGACATCACTCATTTCTGGCATTTTCTCCCTGGGAGAAATGTCATTTTTTCCAGTTTCTTTCGAATCTGTCTGTATTTCCACAGAGACATCAATCATTTCTGGTATTTTCTCCCTGGGAGAAATGTCATTTTTCCCGGTTTCTTTCAAATCTGTGCCCATTTCTGCAGTGACATCACTCGTTTCTGGCATTTTCTCCCTGGGAGAGATGTCATTTTTCCCGGTTTCTTTCAAATCTGTCTCCATTTCTGCAATGATATCACTCATTTCTGGCACTTTCTCCCTGGGAGAGATGTCATTTTTTTCAGTTTCTTTCAAATCTGTCTCCATTTCTGCAGTTACATCACTCATTTCTGGCATTTTCTCCCTGAGACAGATGTCGTTTTTTCCAGTTTCTTTCAAATCTGTTTCCATTTCTGCAATGACATCAATCATTTCTGGTATCTTCTCCATGGGAGAGATGTCATTTTTTTCAGTTTCTTTCAAATCAGTCTTCATTTCCACAGTGACATCACTTATTTCTGGCATTTTTTCCCTGGGAGAGATGTCATTTTCTTCAGTTTCTTTCAAATCAGTCTCCATTTCCACAGTGACATCACTCGTTTCTGGCATTATATCCCTGGAAGAGATGTCTTTTCTTCCAATTTCTCTTAAATCTGACTCCATTTCCTCAGTAGTATTAGTCTCCACAGGTTCCTTCTCCCTTAGTGAGGTTTCCAGTGTTGCAGTTTCTCTCAAAGCTGCTGTCATCGCCTCAGAGGCAATTACCTCCTTTGGTACCTCTTCCTTTGAGGAAATTCCTCTTCTTCCAGTTCTCCTTCCTATATTTGGCTTTGGTTTCTGAAATCGAGTCTTTGGAATTCGAACATCTTTATTTGCTCTATTATCCTCCTGAATACTAAAAAAAAAAAAGAAAGAAAACACACACACAATCAAATTTTAAACCTGTCAATTGAAGATGTGATCGTTAAGAAATAACTACTGAAAAATCAGGAACTCTCAAATTAACAAAAAAAATTAATGGAGCACCAGGACTCTTTGGGCCAAATTTAAAAATTAAAGGAGAGAAAAAAAACTCCATCCTTGGAAATTACAGTAAATTTTAAAAATAATTAAATCTATCAATAAGGTCAATGAGTGAAAGTGTGTTAGTCACTCAGTCGTGTACAACTCTTTGCAACCCCATGGACTACAGCCCGCCAGACTCCTCTGTCCATGGAATTCTCCAGACAAGAAGACTGGAGTGGGCAGCCATTCCCTTCTCCAGGGGATCTTTCTGACCGAGGGATTGAACCCAGGGGCTTCGCAGGTGGATTCTTTACTGTCTGAGTCACCACAGCAGCCCTAGGTCAATTAGAATAATAGCAAATTGGGCCTGAATAGTCTCTCGCTAATTGTCATCCACATCAGTGTTGGCAAATACCTACTGAGAAAGACTCTTCCATTCTCAACTTGGAGTTAAATCAATTTGTATCTGCTATTTCTACCTTTTCACCCTTACTATCCTTTATCCAGACACATGCCTGGATAAGAGTTAAAGAACTCATTTATATGGCCAGAATTAACCAAGATCTCAAATAGTTGGATGGAGGTATAATTTGAATAAGATACAGTCTTATGACTAAAAACTAAGTATACCCCTCCTCACTTTTTAAAAACAATTCAATTTGAGATTTCCTATACAGTCATTTCTCTAAAAGCTTGTGATTTCATAATATAAACTGGGAATGAAACAAAAGAGAAAATAAACAACATGGTGCAGTCTGCTGAATGCTATCACTATCTACTCCAAGTACCTTATTTTCCAAAAAAGCAGCAGCACACTGCTGTGCACTTTATCATCATACTGGTGGTAAAGCCAATAAAAATATACAACTGAATGAAAAACCACCTAGTGACTGGTTAATATTTTGATCTCCTAGGCCTTTTCTGGTGTAGGTATTTCTCTTCTTTCAGTCTCTTCTAAATCTACTTCCTCAGTGGCATCAATAAACTCCAGTATCTTCTCCCTTGGGGAAATCTCTCTTCCAGTTTCAAATCTGTCTCCACTTCACCTACATTTTTGCCCTTTCCTGGGGCATTTGCCTGTAGGGATATTCCTCTTTTTTTCAGTCCCTAGATTTTTTTCAACAGTGTCAGGCTATAATTCATATTTGTATCAGAGATATGTAATAATGCAATTGTACAGCCTTCCCAGGTGGCTCAGTGGTAAAGAATCCGCCTGCCAGTGCAGGAGACGCAGATTCAATTCCTGGGTGAGGAAGATCCCCGGAGAAGAAAATGGCAACCCACTCCAGTATTTTTGCCTGGGAAATCACATGGACAGAGAAGCCTGGTGGGCTACAGTCCATGGAGTAGCAGAGTCAGGCACAACTTAGCAACTAAACAGCAGCAGCAATGCAGTTGTATGTATAAGGTTCTACCCGGGATTTCTACGGCAAAGCAGAGAAATAGGTTGGGGGCATAGGGAGAGGATACAGAGAGGGAAGTTAAGAAGCAAAGGAAGAGAGAAAGAAGAGAGGAATAAAGGAATTTTTTTGTCTTCTAACAGAGACCTTTTGAGTAGTTCAGGAAACTTAGTTTTCACTGATAGGTTATTGCTACTGCTGCTACTGCTAAGTCGCTTCAGGTCGTGTCTGACTGTGTGTGACCCCATAGACAGCAGCCCACGAGGCTGCCCCGTCCCTGGGATTCTCCAGGCAAGAACACTTGCCATTTCCTTCTCCAATGCATGAAAGTGAAAGTGAAAGTGAAGTCGCTCAGCCATGTCTGACTCTTATTGATCCCATGGACTGCAGCCCACCTGGCTCCTCCATCCATGGGATTTTCCAGGCAAGAGTACTGGAGTGGGGTGCCATTGCCTTCTCCGACTCATAGGTTAGGTAGTATTTAAATGGGTTCATATAGCTTTAAAGTATACAATAGGCCAGACTGTGAATGCAAAGATTGGTAAAATATGAATAACTGCTGAAACTCGATAGTAGGTACACAGGAATCTGTTATTCTGTTCTCACTACTTTTGTGCACTGAATATTCCCAAAAGGAAAAAAAATGTTAAAGCTAACTAATAGCTCTGTCGATCTAGTTTGGTATCCTCCAAAGGGGAAATAACAAATACAGAGAACTCTGGCTGTAAAAAGGTATCAATTTATATATATAAGTATTATATACGATCTACGTATGTGTGATCAATCTAAGCCTAAAGAAACAAATACTAAAGTAAGTAGGATTTTCACATTTGGATATAGACATATAATTTAATATGCTTGTCAAGTGATATTAGTAACTATGCATGTTATTAATAACTCAAGGTCTAATTTGTGATGGGTAAAATTCATCAGAATACCAATAAGTGAGAAATCAACATGAAGGCAGTGAGATAAACTGCCTTGAAAGGTGAATATATGTTTGCAAATAACTATGTAACTTGATAAACAGATAACAAATCAATCTGATTTGCTATTGTTTTTAAAAAATGTTTGATGATTTCTAAAACTTTACATATAATTAAAATATTATACCATCAATAAGATGATGCTTACCTCAGACATTCATTAACAGCCTTGGGGTCATCTGACTGCACATTTTGAAAGGAATTGTCTTTTTTTTCAGATAGTGATGCAATGTCTTCACACTCAAAATTTTTACATGACTGATCTTCTAGCTGTTCAGGAGTCTTAATAAAACAAACACATTTTTTTTAAAGTTTTAGGTCTTAGAATGAAACACCCATTTATAAAAGATTTCACTCATTATGTACAATTTGAGTACAAGGAAAATGGTAAACATTTCAAAACTGTAAAATGATATTCAAGGGGCACTTTTCTTTTTGGGCTGGGCTGTACAGCTAGTAGATCTTACCCAGGCCTCCAGCAGCAGAAGCACAGAATCCTAACCACTGGATCACCAAGGAATTTCCTAAGAGGCACTTTTTAATGTTTTTTCTTAAGATATAGAAAATTTCATAAGCCACACCTTTTATCTCATCTCAAAGCCCTTATTCTTTCCTTCCCAGTCAGAAAGCAAGTAATCTGTTAAAATTATTCCTTGGGTTCTGTCTTTCTAAATCTTTTGGATTATTAAAATCACATTATAGACCTCGGGAATTACTACAAAAGAAATTCCAATCTCAAACCATACCAATTTTTACTCTTATCACAAAGACCAGTTATTATGTAAATATCTAAAGTTTATAATGTTTGTTGAAGGAATATTATAGTAGGGAGCTTTTAACATTCTATTTGTTTAAATCAGTGTTAAAATTCAGACACCTACCTATATTTTCGAAAGAGAAGTATAATCCTGTAATTCCCTTCAAAAGGGAAGTGTAATCATACCTGCTGAGTGATGGGGGAAGAAGGCAAGTCCAAACATGCATAAGGTAAAAGCAGATGATTCATTATATAAATGCTTAAAATCCACAGAGCTGAGAGCTAAGTGACTTTACAATTAGCAAAGCTTCTGGCTATGACATACAGGCATTAAATTTAAAGAACAGTGTAGATAATTGTATAATATTGATGTTTTAAAACGGGAGATGAAAGGAGGCTTATGTTTTGTTTAACAAAACACTGGAGGGCATCAGAATACTTACATCTCTGTTGATACAGGATTCGTTTTCATTTTTTTCTATACTGGCACCAGGTTTTTCCTGTGATGTAACAGTTTCTTTTCTTTCAGCAGCTTTACCTACATTTGGTTTTGGCCTTTGTAATAAGCCCCGCATTAGTCGTGCAGGTCTGAAAGCCTTTGGTTGATCATCTTCCTGCACACAAGTTTTTTCACTCAAACTAGAGTAATTACAAAGGAATAAAATCAGTGGTTATTCTGAAGTCACATAATTACTCATATATCACAGAGAGACTTATTTTAAACCATTTGGAAATACAAAATAAGTCACAAGTGTCAAGAACACCTGCAAAGATACACATACCTCTTAATACCTTAACTCTCTAGAACAGACACAGTCCTAGAAGCATGACTATAAAAAAAATTTTTAAATCAAATTTTCACCACAAAATTGGAAAAAATCTATACCCGACAAATATGGAATATTATTACCCACTCAGGATAGCACTGTGTAACATACATCTTCAGGGCACTAGACACAGATTATGGCATAAATATACAGTCCTGAATCCACTGGTTCAGGTTTATATTGGACCAAGACCTATTATAATTCTCACTCCGTGTTAAATATTCTGTTGTTTTTTTCTTTTTGGTCACACCGAGCAGCCATGTAGGATCTCAGATCCCCAACCAGGGATTGAATGTGTGACCTGCAGGGGAAGCACAAAGCCTGAACCACTGGACTACCAGGGAATTCCCCTAAATATGCCCTTTTGAAACCCCTTGCTATAAATAAAATTACCCATCATCAAACATCTTAACCATTAATGTATCTAACAAAATTTGGTTAACTAGTGGACCCACACCGTAATTTATTTAAGTGTATTTATTATGCTTGTAATACCAAGCATAAATAACATTATTAAATGTTTCAACAATCCATATAATTAAAAATGGACTTAATTACACTAGCTGAAAATAAAATTCAGACATTAGCAAGTAGAAAACAATCCATTACAATCATTCCTAAGAGTTACTATTTTTATTCTAGTTCCTAAATACTTACTTAGATACAGTCTCAGGTTCTGGGTTCCCTTTCTCTGTATTCTCCATTCCAGAAATACAATCCTTTTCCATGGGATTCTACAAATTTAAGTTTTTATATTTAATCTACTTAACATAAAAACTTTATAATAAATAAATAAGTGGGAATAATAAAATTTATCTTTTTTGTACTTAACTAATTATTAGAAGAGTTGTTAAAATCATAAACACGGATGAGAACATTTTAAACATATAATCTCATACATTACTAATAGAAGCACAAATTGATATATCCTTACCAATATCTATCAAGAGCTTTAATAATGTTCATATTCTTTGACCCAGTAATATCATTTCTTAGATGCTACTCTAAGAAAATATTTAGACAAAGACTTAAGTACAAGGATGGTCACTGAAACACTATGCAAAACAGCAAATACTATAAACTGACAAATATCCAACAATGAATAAACGGTTAAATAAATTTAGTTACACTCACTGATAGAATATTATGAAATTATGAAGTCACTAAAAATCATGTTTTCAAAAGACATTTAATGATGTGAAAAAAAATTTATGAAACGTTAAAATACCAAAGTATACAAAACTGAATTAACAATACTACTCAACTTTGTAAAAAAAAAAAGTTGGAAGTATATATCCTAAAACAGTTGGTTGCATGTGGATTAAACAATTAGTTTCTATTTTAATTTTTACATAAGTCTGTATTTTCCCAATTTTCTAGAATTTAAAAATATCTTCGAGAATATAATAACTACATTACAAAAAGTATGGAAAGATTTCACATAAGAGGAAAAAAGCAGACTAAAATTCAAAGAATTATTTTAGCAAAAATAAAACATTTTTAATAATATAATACTGGCAAAGATATAATGAAGCAAACATTCATAATGCTTACAGAAATTTAAATAGATTTTTTGGGGGGCTGGGGGGGGTGCTGCATGGCTTGTGGGTTCTTAATCCCCTGACCTGGGATTGAATCCAGAGCCAGGCAGTGAAAGCACTGAGTTCTAACCACTGGACTGCCAGCGAGTTCCTAAGATTCATTTTTTTTTTGACTGTCAGTTTGATAATACATAACAAGAGCCAAAAATACATTTTAAATACTATGGCCCAGTAATCCCTACCACCTCTAGAAATGTATTCTTTGCTATTTACAAAACTGCTTTTACTTAATAGAGTTAAAAAAAAAAATGGAAACAACCTAAACATCAGAGAAATGGCAGGTAAAGTAATAATAATGTTCATCTGAAGCAGCTATTAAAAAGATCAACTAACCCCCAAGAGAGTATAAATTAATAGTTTCAGAGAAAAAAGTTTTAAATGTAATATATGTAATAACTAAAAAATACAGAAATGTTTATTTTCATAAAAAGAGAAAATCTATAAAGGAAAGACAAAGGAATAGATCTGTGTTTAGAAAAGAGAGTTGTGGGTATAATTTCACTATAGCTGGTTTAAAAAATACTTTTAATAAAATCTTATATAAGTAAACAGAAGATAGCTTTATCACGACTAAGGATGTTCAAAATATATCAGATATTCTAAAGAAAATAGAAAATCCCATGGATGGAGGAGCCTGGTGGGCTGCAGTCCATGGGGTTGCTGAGAGTCGGGCACGACTTCACTTTCACTTTCATACATTGGAGAAGGAAATGGCAACCCACTCCAGTATTCTTGCCTGGAGAATCCCAGGGACAGGGGAGCCTGGTGGGCTGCCGTCTATGGGGTCGCACAGAGTTGGATACAAATGAAGCGACTTAGCAGCAGTAGCAGTAAGACAATTTATTAATGTGTGAATTTCTTATATCTTGGCTTTTTATCATTTACTTTACAATTACAAGTTAAACATTTTTATTCCCAACTACTTAGGAAAAAAGTTTTATAATTTTAATTTCCATTATGCCTCTTACTCCATACCTTTTCAATAGGAGTTTCTTTATGCAAACTCTTGTTCTCTGCATCTGTTTTGCCTCGTGAAAGAACTGATTTCTTCCCAACTGCCCTTGATAAATTGGGTTTAGGTCTCTGGAGTCGTCCTCTTGTCATTGGTTTAACAGTTTCTGTTTGATCAGTTTCCCTAGAAAATTAACATCCTTCAAATTTTACCAACATGCAGACATATTCAAAAGAAATTCTGGAAAATTCTTTAAAAATTCATTTAGAGCTAGAAAAGAACTCTTTTAAGCTTACTTACAATAAAAGTAGCCAAGAAAACTGAACAAGAAGAGCAATGAATGATTATTAATTTGTTTTATCAGATATTTACAATACTCAGCATCGATAATTAAAATACTGTGGTACTAATACATGAATAACAGATAACTGAAACAAAAAAAACCTGAGATAACTTGAAAATACATATGATTTTAGTATACAATAAAGTTAGCAATTCAAAATAGAATGAAATGAACACAGAAGTAATATATCTTTTTAATAAATATTCAATTAAATGGTGACGGGAAAACTAGTAATACTGGGAATAAAATAAAATAAGTTTCATCCCTTGCATTGTACTTGCAATATATTCCAAATGAATCAAAGATTTAAGTGAAACCACAGAGAAAACATGAATCAATTATTTTATAAATTTGAAATAGGATAAGCCTTTCTAAAACTTGATTAAAAAATCAGGAGCCATAAAAGGAAAAAAAAAGAAAAGAAGGAGAGAGAAATCTGACAATATAAAAATAAAAAGCTTTTACATGGCCAAAAGATATGTTGTAAGACAAACTACAAACCAAGGCATGTTTTACAACTCTTATTAAAAAACTAACCTAAAAAAAAAAAAAATAAAAGTAAAAGACTAACCTCTCTAAAATGTAAAGACCTCCTACAAAATACACCAATAATAACTCATCAGAAAACTGGACAAAGGGTATGAACTCAGAAAAAATAAAAATAAAAATAAAGATAGGTTTGCAATGTGAAGAGATGCTCAATTTCACTCCCAATGAGAAACGTATTGAATACCAATTAAAAGTAGAGCAAGTAAGCACAAATGTGAAAAGATATTAAGAATCAGAGACTCTAAGGGGAATCATATACAAATGTTCATTATTCCATTCGTTTGACTTTTCGTTAGGTACAGAAAATTTTTAAATAAGCAACTGAAGGGGAAAAAAATAATAGAATTATATACGCCTGGTCAAAAAGGAGGAGGAGAGATATATCATACTGAGACACTATTTTCTTTTACTATCTAGCAAGGCTGGCAAAAGTCCAAGTTTGTAACACTGTTGGTAAGGGAGACATTTCTTATGTTGTTAGTGGAAATATAAACTAGAGTAACTCCTAGGAAGAGCATTTTGGAAGTATCTATTAAAATCACAAATGTACACACACTCACATACAAATACATCCTTTGGGCCAGCAATTTCATGTTTGAAACTTAACCTACAAATACACTGCACAAAGGTGAAAGGGCAGAGGCCTAAGTTTCTAAGCACTGCCTGTAAAAACAACATAGAGTCATCAGCAGGGCACGGATAATATAAACTGTAATTCATCCATACAACAGAACAGTATGCAACTATAAAAAGAATAGAGAAGGCCTTTACGTAAAGATATGAGGATATAGGACAAAAACTTGCAAAACAGCAAGTATACTATGCTACCACTAAGTTTTTGAAAAGAGTAAAAAAAAAAAATTATGTACTTTGTCTATTTGTATTAGCTTTAATGTCAGTTTTTTGTGTTTTTTTTTGGGGGGGGTTGTGTTTTAATTTTTTAATCTCTGAAAGAATGTCAGAAATAAGTAATACTGTTTGTTTACTTGTTAGGGTAAATGGGGCCACGGTAGAAGAGAGACTTCACTGTGTAACTTCTTGTATTTTTGAATATTTGAACCCCAAGAATATATTACCTATTCCAGAGACTAGTTTCTATTTTTATTGGAAAAAAATAAGTCTTGGGAATTACCTGCAGTCCAGTAGTTAGGACTTTGCACTTTCACTGTGGAGGGCACAGGTTTGATCCCTGGCCGGGGAACTTAGATCCCACAAGCCACTCAGCCAAAACCAATTTTAAAAAATAAATAAATTTGATTCTCAATGTGACCATGCTTTACTGAAAATAAAAATTCATAAACTAAACAGGTTTTAAACTCATCAGAGGAGTTATAAAGGAGACAAAAAGGAAATCTGAATTTCTGAGATATCTTTTCAAAGGAAGAGTCTTGTGGTGCTTTTATTGTTTTTACTGAAGGTATTAATTTAACCACTATTTTCACACTAGCAAGCATAACACATAATCTCTTTAAAGTATCAATATCAAAATCTACTACTTTGACAATAGGTATGAAAAATAACTCAGACCAAGTAAAAGTTAAATCTCATAGCAAATATTTAGGTTTCCAAATTATTTTAGAATTTCATTGTAAGTTACCACTTTGCTATAACTCCTATCACTACTATATATCAGATATAAAAGATAATCTTTCAGTAATAAAATATAAAAGTAAAAACCTTTGATGTCTCTCAGGCCACAGTATAATTACATACTAAATGGTCTATAGTACCCTCCTAATCCCTTAAGAATACAACATTATCATCATTTCTTAATGACAAATTTTAAAATCCTACCATGTAAAATACTTACAGTGATTTATCTTTTAGGTCAACATCTCTTTCTTCTGTACGACTACTCTCAGCACTGTTCACCTCACACAATGCTCCTGCTCCACCTTCTGATGAAAGCAAGTCTGAAGTGTTTGATCCTGCAGTCTCAGCTGCTACTGATACAACATCTTGTTGACTATGAAGGAAATGAAAATATATTGGGAAAAGAACCTTTTAGTAATTTACATCTTCTACTAAACATTTAAAAGATTTTTTAAAATATACAAGGTTAAAATTCTGGAAGGTGATCCTTCATATCATGGAATAAACAAAACGGGTATTTTGGTTTCTCTGAGATCCTTCCTTGCACCGTCCTTCCTTACTGTACCTTAGGAGACAATTAGCAGCCACAATGAACAGGGTAAGTGCTCAACAAGTTACAAAATGAACCACTCTTAACTACACGGGGTTCACAAACCAAACGTATGTGTAAAGTTTGGGAATTATCTCATTAAAATTTATTATCGGCAGTCCTTCACACAGTACTACCGCATTACCCAAGAGTCATGGAGATCAAGGACGCAGTTCCAATACCAAGCTGCAGTTCACGAAGCACCACGGAAGGAGAGGACTGCTGCATCATGAAACATTTCAACTAACGATAATATAGACAATGACTAGCTAGTGGCCAGCATTCAATTTCAACACAAATTCACATTTAGCCATGCTTTATTTTTGCTGCTTTTTTTCCTACTGGGTGTTTCTTTTCCCAGTGCTCCTTGTATATTCTTTTTCAGGTTAGATGTTACATGTAAAACCTCATAATCAGCAACTTGAGTTTTACTTCATGGAGGCTTTTGTCAATAAAAGTATTTAACGTTACTGCAGTTGAATTTATCAGTTTTATCCTTTAAACTTTGTGCTTTTTATGTCTTAAGAAATCCTTGCCATCACAAAAATATTTTTATACAGTTTCTCTTAAAAGTTTTAAAGATTTGCTTTATATATGTCATCTTTAATCTATGAAAGTTACTGCATAGGGTAAATAGGTAAAATAGGGATCTACTATCATTTTTTTTCATATCTAAACACCATTTAATGAATGATTAATTCAATCTTTACCTGCTAATCTCTTTTTTACCGTACATTGTTTTTTCTTATCTATTTTTATTGAAGTATATAGCTGACTTATTGTTAATTCCTGTTACTCAGCAAAGTGATCTGGTTACACACACACATTCTTTTTTTAATATTCTTTTCCATATGGTTTATCATAGTATATGGGAGATAACTGCTAATGCTACCTCTGACATCCATCAGATTCCTAAATTTCTCTTCCTAGATTCTACATCCAGTTCCTCTCAGTCAACTTGTCCTTTTCCAGTACCAACCACACTTTTGATTACTCTAGCTTTAGAATAACCCAATACATTTCATCTCCAGAGTTGTTTTCCAAAATTGTCTTTACCATTCATGACCCTTCACTCTTAGGGACATAACAATTATGGAATCAGCTCATTGTTTTGCAAAACCAATGGGATTTAAACAGTCATAACAGGGTTGTTTTCCCCCCTTAAAAAAAGTCATCAGTATTGTTTTGTGCATAGTCTATGAAGTTAGTTGCGTGTCTGAGGTGAAAATTTAGATATTTGTCACCCAGCAAGTTAAAGACCTGAGGTCTATGGCTTGTCTTCACAGAAGCCATTAATCTTCTGAACTGTGTGAGTAAATTGGCACATGTGCATACATGTATTTTACATGACAGTAAGTGGTTTTCATCAGATTTTTCAGAAAGGGTATACAGAGACCAATGGATCAGAAAAAACAGCCCAGAAATATACCCATGCATATATGATTAAATGATCTTTGACAGGGTGCCAAAACTACACAATAGGAAAAGGATAATCTCTTCAACAAATTATGTTGGGAAAGCTAGAAACACATACACACACACACACACACACACACACACACACACACACGAAACTGGACCTTTATCTTACACACAAAAATTAACTCAGAATGTATTAAAGATTTAAAGGTAACATTTTTTCTTCCCCTTTCTCAGCTGTGCTACACAACTTGTGGGATTTTAGTCCCTGCCCTGGGGACTGAACCCAGGCCCACTGCGTTAAAGGATAAAACTGAAACCGTAAAACACCTTTTAAGGTGCTTTAAGGTGCTTAAACCGTAAAGAACCCGGATAAAACACCTTAAAGGATAAAGCTAAAGGAAAACAGGGGGAAAGCTTCATAAGATTGGTACTGGCAATGATTTCTTGGACATGACACAAAAGGCACAGGTGAGAAAAGCAAAAATAGACAAGTGGGACTATGTCAAACTAAACACCTGCTGTAGAGCAAAGGAAACAATCAAAAGTCAAAGGCAAACTGTTGAATGGGAGAAAAGATATGTAAACTATGTATCAGACAAGGGCTTAATACTCAAAATAGATAAGAAACTTCTACAACTTAGTAACCGAAAAACAAATAGCTCCATTAAAAAACTGGAAAAGCGTGCTTCCCTGGCAGAAGTTAAGGCTCCGCCCTTCCACTGCAGGGGCAGGGGTTCAAGGCCAGGGACCTAAGGCCCCACAGGAGGCTGCAAGGTACAACCAAAAAAGAAAGAAAGAAAATAAAACAGTTTTTTTTAAAACTGGAAAAGGAATTGAATACACATTTCTCCACAGAAGATATACAATGGCCAACAAGTATTTAAGCATTTAAAGAGCTCAACATCACAATAATCAGGGAAATACAAATCAAATCCATAAGTTATCATCTCACACCTATTAGGAGCTATTGCATTAATTTTTTAAATGTAATTAAAATATATTAATTAAATATATATTAGTTTTTTAAAAATGAAATAATGCAGGTAAGAATGTGGAAAAACTGGAATACTTATGAATTGTGGGTGGGAATGTAAAATGCAGCCACAATAAAAACAGTATGAAGGCGCCTCAAAAAATTTAAAGCAGAAGAATTTTCATATGATCCAGCAATTCTCCTTCTGAGTATTTATCCAGAAGAACTGAAAACAGAGCTCTTAGAATTTTCTTCAATTTCATGTTTATTGCAGCATTATTCATTACAACCAAAAGATGGAAACACTGTAAATATTCACGGACAGACCAACAAATAAAGAAAATGTGATATATACCTACAAAGGAATATTATTTGACCATAAAAACAGAAATCTTGTCATATGCTTTAATATGGATGAACCCTGAAAATATTATGCTAGGTGAAATAAGCCACTCATAAAAGGACAAATATTATATGATTCCACGTATTTGAAGTATCTAAAGTAACTCACAGAAACAGCAAGTAGAGTGGTTACCAGGGGCCAGAGATGGGGAGGAAACAGAGTTACTGCTCAATAGATAGTTTCAGTCGTGTGCATAGTTAACAACATTGCACATTTTAAAAACTCATTTAGAAGAGTAGATCTCATCTTATGTGTTTTTTACTGGGAGTAAAAACAAACAAAAAACTCTCAGCAGGATATATCACATTCAAACAGCTGAAAACCAAAGTTAAGAGAAAATATTTATAGAAAATGATAAGTCTATGCAAACATTAACCACACAAAGGCTGTAGCGGCATAGCAAGCATCAGAACAAAGAGCAGGACCAGAATGATATCACACAAGTGATGAAGGGTGATTTCACCAAGGAGATCCAACAATCCTAGAAATGTACACACCTAACAAAGGAGCTTCAAAAGACATGAAAAAACAACCAGAACTGGAAAGAGAAATAGGCAAATTCACAATTACAGGTGGAGATTTCACACTCCTTCAGCATCTCTGAGAAGATGTAGACAAAGTGAGTAACCATACAAAAAATACCTTGGTGAAAGAACAGGGTCAGTTCTTTGCTCAGCGTCTTCACTAGAGGATAAATCCACAAGGTCATCTGTGTCCTGTACACAGGGAAGCTCTTGTTCCTTACTGGATTCATCTTCATTAATCTCAGGACTTAAAGACAGGCCTTTATCTATTAATACAAAACACATATTATTATAAAAATGATAGCAAAAACATTTCAAAAAGCACAAAGGAATTCACATACAACCCTATAAAGTAAGGATTATGAAACTGGCCCAAAGTGCAATTTCTTGATAGTTGAGCTCTTCTCCTTCATATGTAATATCTTTAACCGTAAGCCACAAAAGAGCATAATATTATGATGCCTATAAATCACACTATATTACCTATCAGTATTCACTTAAAATCTTGGTGAAGCTGAACCACATAAAATTTAAATTCTACAGAAAGATTGTTCTAGTCTGCTACTATCTTTTCCTCCTCTCTTACTTGGTTATCTGCTTTAAGTAATCTGTATTACTTAGATACAGAAATCTATATATACGTATTCACATATATAGTAATCTATATATGAACTCTTAAAGAAAGAGACTAAGATGTCCCTTAACTCTTAGCTCTCATTCTCCAGGAACTGAGAAGTGTCAAAATGTCTACATTCTAGGGAGTTCAACAAAAGAAAAAATGGAAGAATATTTATTTCAGTAGAGCTTCCCAGGTGGCACTAGTGGTAAAGAAACTGCCTGCAAATGCAGGAGACGTAAGAGACACAGGTTCAATCCCTGAGGTCCGGGAAGATCTCCTGGAGGAGGGCATGGCCACCCACTCCAGTATTCTTGCCTGGAGAATCGCATGGGCAGAGGAACCTGGCAGGCTATACGGTCCATAGGGTCGCAAAGACCTGGAGCGACTGAAGCGACTTAACACATACACACACACACCTTTTACACAAATTAAACAACTTACTTTGGGTTCATAGAGGGGCTCTGTAGACGTAGGACATGAAAATCCGTGATTTATTAACAGATACAGTATACATTTAACTATATAAACATGACTTGGAACCTTGTTAATATGAGTACCTAAGAGGTAACACTTCTCAAAGACAAATTGAGAGGAAAAAATTCATTTCACTTCATTTTTTTAAAATAATAAACTATTTTTTCTTTAAATTAAAAGGGTTTAATACAGTACCATGAATACGGAACCAATGAATACTCATCATTAGTTGCTATTATTCAGAGGAAGCATAGTTAAGTTATACGTGTCTTCACAAGTAATATAGGGGCTGTTAAAATATGTAATAAACTTACTTCTGTGTTTTTCTCCTTTAGAAGAGCCTGGCTGAACAGTGGCACTTCCTGAAAGATGCACTTCTTGTTCACTACCTTCACCCTGATTCTTTCTTCTTCTTTTCTTTTGATTTACATCTAGTCCTAATGCATTCTGTTCTGAATCCTGTTCAGATAAAGTCAGAGACTGCAGTTCTTCTTCAACTGTCTGAGCATCCTTTTGCGACCTTCCTGGGTTTGAAATTTTAGTGCTCACAGACTCATCTCGATCATCATTAGCAACTTTTTTCACTGAAAGTGAGAGAAATTGTTGTAACTACAAAAACAACCTATAGAAAAATGCTTAAAGGTGGAGAAGATAAATACTTAAGGATGTCTTAGCAAAAATTTAAAGACAACTTAAACTGTCCAATAGAGAATGACTAATAAGTTATAATACATTTATGCAATAGAAATCTAGGCAGTAAATAATGAGGTAGCTTTATATGCAGTAATATATAAGATTTCAAAAATTATTGTTGCATTTAAAAAATCAAGTTGCAGAACAATATACACAGTATCATCTCATTTTTATTTTAAGGATAAAAATTACATATATTCCAAGACACAAACATATATAGGCATATTATAGAAAAGAGTTACTGTACTAACTAAAAGGCTTCTCTGGTGGCTCAGATGGTTAAGAATCTTCCAACAATGCAGGAGACCTGGGTTTGAACCCTGGGTCAGGAAGATCCCCTGGAGAAGGGAATGACAATCCCCTCCAGTATTCCTGCCTGGAAAATCCCACGGACAGAGGAATCTGAGGGCTACAGTCTATGCGGTCACAAAGAGTCAGACACAACTGAGCATTTTTCACCTTCATACTAACTCATTATTTACTAATAATTATCCCGAAGAAAGCTGAAGAATTTGACTTGAGGGCAAGGTAGGAGAGAGAGTTCAAGAATTTCATTTTCTATATTCTTTGTTTTTCAATGAACAACCTTATTAGCAAAGATTTTTAAACAATTTCTAGTGCTTTTCTTTGAAGACACATTAACAGTTAACTATATCAAAAAGGTAAAATAATGGGGACTTCCCTGGTCATCCAGTGGCTAAGACTTCACGCTCCCAATGCAGGGGGCCCAGGTTTGATCCATGATCAGGGAACTAGATCCCATATGCTGCAACTAAAGATCTAAGGAGATCTGAGTGCCACAACTAAAATCCAGCACAGCCAAATATGGGGAACACATGTATAATTTTTTTTTAATTAAAATTGAATAAAAAAAAAAGTAAAAAAAAAAATGAAAATGAATATTTAAAAAAAGATAAAATAACAAATTACATTAAAAAAAACAAAAACAATAAAATTCAATGTCATTTGTGAAAGTGAAAGTCGCTCAGTCGTCTCCGACTCTTTGCGACCCCATGGACTATACGGTTCATGGAATTCTCCAGGCCAAATACTGGAGTGGGTTCAGTTCAGTTCAGTCACTCAGTCGTGTCCAACTCTGCAACCCCACGGACTGCAACACGCCAGGCCTCCCTGTCCATCATCAACTCCCAGAGTTTACTCAAACTCATGTCCATTGAGTTGGTAATGCCATCCAACCACCTCATCCTCTGTCGTCCCTTCTCCTCCCTCCCTCAATCTTTCCCAGCATTAGGGTCTTTTCAAATGAGTCTGTTCTTCCCATCAGGTGCCCAAAGTATCGAAGTTTCAGCTTCAGCATCAGTCCTTCCAATGAATATTCAGGACTGATTTCCTTTAGGATGGACCGGTTGGATCTCCTTGCACTGGAGTGGGTAGCCTTTCCCTTCTCCAAGGGATCTTCCACTGGAATGGGTAGCCTTTCCCTTCTCCAGGGCATCTTTCCAACCCAGGGATTGAACCCAGGTCTCCCAATTTTATTCAAAAAAAGTCAAACAAGATTTTAAAATTAAGAAAATACTCTGGATTATTTTCTTATCAGAATAATAATCAGCAATTTTTAAATTCTGACCTGTAACAAAATACCTGAGAAGTTCTCACATTAAGTTACAATGGGGGTACTTATGCTATCATCTGTAACATAGTAATCACAAGATTATTGATAGATTAGTATATTTATTTTAGTTTCCCAGGGCTAAAGAAAGTAAAAAATTGACTAAAGAATGAAACGACTTTGCAGTCTTTAACACTATGTTTAAAAAGACAGGGAACTATGCTCTAGAGAAAGAAGTTCTATATTGGCTCTGTGCAGAAAAGAGTTAACAAAGCAGGGCTCACTGCACTCCTTTGAAACGCCTGCATAAAAGGTTGGCCCATGGGCTGTGTCTGGAAACTTGGGTCTGGGGAAGAGTTCCATTAGCCTAACTGATGACAAAAGTGGCTCACTGTACCTAAATTGTTTAAACAATGTAGTTTATGCTGAACAACTGCTGTCCTTCTGGGCATTTTGAATTCTGGTACATGACAGGAAGATGGTGTCTACATGACCAACCTCTAAAGAAAAACCCTGGGTGCTGACTGGGTAACAAGCTTCCCTGGTAGACAATTTTTTTTTTTTTTTAAGTTTTTACTTTTTATTTTTTGGCTATACCACACAGCATGTGGGATCTTATTTCCCCCAAGTGTGTTAGCCATTCAGTCATGTCTGACTCTGCGACCCCATAGACTGTAGTACACCAGGCTCCTCTGTCCATGAAATTTCCCAGGCAAGAATACTGAAGTGGGTAGCCATTCCCTTCTCCAAGGAGACTTCCCAACCCAGTGATCGAACCCAGGTCTCCTGCACTGCAGGCAGATTCTCTAATCTGAGCCCCCACCCTGTGATCAAACTCATGCTCCCTGCATTGGAAGGGCGGAGTCTTAAGCACTGGACCCCCTTACACGTCTCATTCCTGCATGATGTTGGGAAATTAAGCACATCCCGTGTGGCTCGTAGACACCTGCACATGGTCCCCTCAGACTTTGACCTTTGTGCCGTCTCTCTTTGCCAATTTTGCTCTGCATTCTTTCAATGCAATAAATCTCAGCTATTTGTACAACTATATGCTGAATCCTATGAGTCTTAGCAAATAATTGAATCTGGGGGTCCTCTTGGGGTCCCCCATCACAGACTCTCACAGTCCTAGGTTGAGTTTTGCTGCTGTCACTACTAACACTGTGATACGTTAAGAAAAAAATGAGAGGATCTCTGAGGTTATTTCTGGGTTATTAAAACAAAAGGAAAGGGGCTGGGATGTACAGCTAACACATAAGGTTCCCTATAGTTCAAAGATCCTTTAAATGATAAGATTATAGCTAAACATTGTCCTCAGATCAAAATTCAAATAGTTAAGAAAATATAAGCCTAAAAATAGAAATACCCACATATACCTGGTATAAGTCCCTCAGAAATAAGTTGTGCCCACACAATACAATTTAGTCACAAGCTCAAAGTATTGGACTTCCATTTTTCATTATATTCGACTTTTGAGCCAGATTTGATTTACAGAGAAAAATAATAAGTAAGCAAACATGACAGCTCACGATTCTAACTCTCCTTTATTAGCTACAACTATGCCCCAGATGCAAGAAAAATGCTAACGGCCCAGTTACACCAGTTATAAAATTACAAAGGGAGCTGCTATTTGTGGCCAGTTAACTAGAAGACTGAAGAAAAACCAATGCCCTCCAATCAGATGTCTTCATGATCTCAACTGCCTGAACTATGTGAACGCCCTAAGACTTTAGACACAATACAGAGGGTCTATTCTTACTAAGTAAAATAACTCTTTTCAATAAATACCTTTTGCATTTTTCCGTGATTTAGACGACTTCTTCTCCTTTGAACTCTGATTTTTAACAGATTTTTGTTTTCTTTTCTCTTCTTCGGCAAGAACTTTCTGAAGCAAATGAGCAAAAAAATCGAAGTCAAAAGGGCGCTTTTCCTCTGTTTAAAAAAAAAAAGAACCTTCAAGTTTTTATTTTTAAAAAAAGGAAAAGAACTTCCAAGTTTTAATTTTTCTTAAGTAACATCAAAAGCAAATGATCTTGTCAGCAAGAGAACAAACAACTTTAATCACTATAGTACAGTCACATAACAGAATCCCACTGAGCAATAAAATAAGACATCTAGAACAAGAGAAACTAACCTATGATGATTCAAATAAACGTGGTTGCCTGGGTTGGGATTAGGAGTGGAGACTGACTAGAAAGGGAAAAGAGGGGCCTTCCTGGAGTGATGACAATGTTTCATGGCTTATTTAAAGTGGTGGTTACACAGGTGAATTATTTATCAAAAGTCAAACTATAAATTGCACTGTGCATAGTTATAAATAAACTTTTTTAAAATAATGGAATGACTAAGAAGTTCCCAAAAGCCTACCACCCACTTCATATCCTCACTTTATTACCACCTTTCACTATTAACTCTACTCTTTCAAATATCAGCAAAGGAGGAAGTAAATGAACATTAATTAGGACCATTCCACTAAATACCCATTAACAGTAAAATAATTTCTACTATAAAGCACCAAACAGTGAATTTTAAAGGTTTTAGAATGGTCTGACAAAGACTCCACACCCCATAAAGACTGTTCATAGATTTATGGATTCTTTTCTGATTAAATATAATGAAAAGTTTCAAGAGCACTTCTCTAAAATGGAGAGAGTTGAGGACTACAGCATTCCAGGCCCCCCAGGAGCCGTTCCTGGGAATGGTTCTCCTGAGCACTCAGCACCACACTGACAAGGTGCGGGGCCCACTCAACTACCTCTGTGCCTATACTCAGGAAATAAACGTGCAGAGCTACACGATCTAAGTACCTCTCTTTAGAATTGGTTTCTAAGATTAGCACTATAGCAAATGAACGTAGAACACATTTATCATGAAATGTTGGTGATTATCTTCCAAACAAAGAATGCAGGAACTACTTCAAACAGTACATTTAATTCTGTTTTTCTTTACAGATCCCTTGATGTATTTCTCTGGACTTAAAGAGAAACTAACAGCCTCATTTTAATGAGGTTATTAGTTAAAAATTGAAAGGTATACATCATTTCTTCAAATTAGGTCTAAATTCAAATGTCACACCTTTAGACAGACCTTCCCTGAATATCCAAACTCCCTCTTTTTTGATTCTTAGAAATTACACTATCTGAAATTATCCTGCTTACCAATTATATTCCTCCCCCACCCACTTAGACTTAAGGCTCTAAAAGCAGGATTCTCAACTGTCCTGTTCACCATGATATTCTCAGAGCCTACAACAGTAGCTGGGGCAGGGCAGGTGGTCTGCATTACCAACTGAATAATGGACTTACCATTGTAAGGAATCGTTTAATAGTGTCTTCCAGAAACAAGGAACTTCTTCAATACAATTCCCCCAGAATAAACAGCATATAGAAATGGTTTCCTCAGTCCCTCTAATTTCTTGGGACTCAGAAACCTGCTTAATTAGTTCTTGATGTTTTAGTTACTCCCTTGCCTATAAACTATATCAACTGCCAGACCTGAACTGCTAAAGAGAAAAATTTCCAGTGCTATTCTTCCTATGACAATATAGGGAGATAAAACAAACCTAAAACACACTGAAACCAAAGACAAAATACTGGTCATTTGCCAGGCTCTTCAAACCATTCATTCTTAAAGAGGCATTAATACTTACGGAATGCTTTGTCTATTCTCCATCCATTTGTTTTCTCTTCACGTTTAAATTTATTCTGTTAACAAAACAAAACAAACCCTATGGTAATTTTCTCCTGTTAAACAAGTGAAGATTATGTTTAAAAAATTACATCAAAGTAAAATTCTTATAACATATGATTCTCTAATAGAGAATAATAAATAACTTGCTAATAGGTAAATTACTTAAACCCTTAGCTTTTCAAAAATAGAGATGAAAGATTTCTACTAAGCTCTGTGCTCCTCAAGATCAATAACATGGATTAGCAATGGAAGCTGGATTTACGAGGACAGAAAATAAAAAATAAAGTTGACTAGCATGGAAACAGATCAAACTGTGATCAATTAAGCTAACTAGTATTAACTCTTTAAAAATTAATATATTTATATCAAGTTAAACTTCTTACATTATTATTCTAATGTTTTTAACAGCATGAAGGGGAGACTGTACAAAAACAGCTGAGAAAAACTTTGAAGCTGGCCAAGTTTATCTTTAGAACCTTCTTTATTCCCTAATGCTTTCCTGAGCACTAAAGAGCCCCATTCCCAATTTTACTACAGATTACCTCCTTTAAGATAGAGATGGTTAAGGTTTAAGGCTCAATGCATCCTAAGATCCAATTCTATTCCAGATAACCCCCTTTAAAATGGAGATGGTTAAGGTTTAAGGCTCAACGCATCCTAAGATCCAATTCTATTCCAAATAACCTCCTTTAAGACAGAGATGGTTAAGGTTTAAGGTTCAATGCATTCCAAGACCTTCAGAAAGTCTGAGGGCATACACATACACATCCTAGGGGAGGGAATGATTAGCCAGTCTCTCCCTTTACAGATCAGTGCTCTAAAAGCTTTTATTAAGAATACAAAAATCATATTATTGAAAAAAGAGAGAGAAATCACACACAATAACCTCTTCACTGACCCCTTCTTCCCTCCAAAAGAAACCACCCGCTAACCTGACTTTAAAGCAATCACTTTCCTGCACTTCCTTACTGTTTCTCATCCAAGGGTACACCATTAGGCTCTATAGTCTAACCTTTCCTATATTTTCCAGTATTTTGGTCATCTGATATGAACAGCTGACTCACTGGAAAAGTCCCTGATGCTGGCAAAGACTGAGGGCAGGAGAAGAGGGCGTCAGAGGATGAGATGGCTGGATGGCATGACTGATGCAATGGACACGAACTTGGGCAAACTCTGGGAAATGGTGAGGGACAGAGGCCTGGCATGTCACAGTCCATGGAGCTGCAAAGAGTTGGACACAATTTTTTATATGACTAACATTTTTCAATCTACAGATTATTCCTCTTTTCCATTCTTCCTAACCCTTATTACCAAGTAAAATAGAAGTTTCCAAAGAAAATCATCTTTCTCCCTTAAAGATGATATTATTCTTTAAATATTTCCTCAAAAGTTAACAAAAGTCATATCTACACATAACAGAAGTTACATAAAAAGTGACAGGCTACAATCACTAAACATCCTGAAGAATGCCAATAGGCTTTAGGCATTATTTAATTCTAAAACATGGCTACAGCATATTTTATCTAATTGAGAATATAGTCCAGAACAATTTAAAACTTTTAAGATGTATTGATATTAACCATTCTTTTTTAGGCCTCATCATGCGTGTGAGATCTTAGTTCCCTGACCAGGGATCGAACCTGGGCCCCAGCAGTGAAAGCACAGAGTTCCAACCACTGGACCACCAGGGAATTCCCTGATATTAATCACTGAATCCATGCAGGAATCATTGTAAGCCAAATTCCATGATCATAAAATAAACCCCATAACTTCCACTTCTGGCCTTGACAAAGTAACTGGTAATGGACTTGTTCCACACATCCAACCCACCATAAATACCTTTAAAACTGAACAAAACAAACGCATCAACTATTTTTAAGCACTGGACAAGACTACAATCTTGGGAGAGCAAGACCACAATTCCACAATCTCAGAAAGAAGGGGAACACTAAAGATATACCAACTTTCGCCCTGACTCTCTGCCTGGGCTAAATTTCCTAACCACGGAGAGAGAAAGGCCAAACAGAGCCCAGAGATCCCACTGAGCTGAGGAAGTAAAGTACCTTCAGAGGCAGGTTCTACAGAGAAGAGAGCTATTTAAAGAGGAGTCTCACGGATCTGGTAGAGGTATTCCACAGGTGGTTGGTCCACATCTGGGTTCCGTATGCCCTGAGCATGAAGTCTAGTAGAGAATAGCTACTACAGGGATGGGAGCAGAAAGAAGATCCTAGAAGCCACGTAACATAGGGAGATGACAGGGTTCATCATACCTGAACGCAAAGACTTTGTTTAACACCCACACATTTACCTCAGACATCAGAACAAGCACCAGTTAGAGACAGGGTCACACCTTAGAGCAGCCTTTCTCAGACAGGGTTGTAGCATGAGATTTACGCCCCAGTGCCCCCAAGGGACCTACTATATGTAATGAATTATCTTCTGCCCTATATATCTAGAATGGTATAATATGACCGTTCTTGGAAAAATCAGAAAACAGTAACTCAAATTATCTTCTGTAATTCAGATGAGAAACCTAGAGTAAGGATCAGTCTTAAGAAAGCCTAAAACCAAGACTTCATAAGAATAAGGAGAGCTGACAATACAGACATAAACACTCTGAAGGAAAAAATAAAAACAAACATAATCCAAACACTGTGTAACACATTATCCACCATGTCCAGCCTGCAATTAAAAAAAAAAAAAAAAAAAAAAACATGAGAAAAGATAGGAAAAGGTGCTGCATGGTCAAGGAAATAGTCAACAGAAACAGACTTCAGATGTTGAGATTAGCTGACAAGAAAGTTAAGCAGCTGTTATAAATATGTTCAAGAATTCAAAGGAAAATATGGAATGATCAGATACAGAAATCTCAGCAGAGGAATGGAAACTAAGAAAAATAACCAAGCTGAAATCCCATAAATGAAACCATCACTGAAAGGACTTAGCAGATTGAAAACAGCTGAAGACAAAATCAGTGAACCTATAAACATGATAACAGAAGCTAACCAATTGAAATAAAGAAAAAAGACTGGGAAAAAAATGGACAGAGCATTAGTACAATGTCTCACAAACTCACTCATATAAGTGGAGTACCAGAAATAGGGAACACAGATACATAAGGCCAACCAGAAGTTATATTCTTGACTGTAAGGAGGATCAGGACTCCTAACCCCCATTTTAGGACAAGGAATGATAGCAAAGATAAATAGGGACATTTCCTACTAATAAAAGGATAAATTCAACAGCAAGCTAAAATGTGAATGCACCCAATAAAAGAACTTCAATACACATGAAGTTCAAATTACACCCAAAACTGATCAATTTAAAAGGAGAAACACAAATCTATAACTGTGATTAGAGGCATCAACTCTTCTCTCAGACAACACCACACCCAACAACTGCAGAATACATGTTCATTTCAAGTGCATGCTCATCGAGATGAGAGTACGAGAGGCTTTAAAATAAATCTCAACAAATTTCAAAAAGACTGAAATCTTACAGATTATGTCCTGTGACTTTCACAGTGTCAAAGAAAACAATAACGGTAAGATATTTAAGACATGTCCCAACGTTGGAAATTAAACACACTTCTAAACAACTGGTATGTCATGGAAGGAATCACAAGGGAAACTAGACAACAGTTTTAACTGAATGACAATGAAAACAGCTTATCGATATTATAGGCTAATCTACAGTTCATATGAAACTATATAGCTTTAAATGTCTTCAATTAAAAAAAGAACAGTTTAAAGTCTACATTCTAAGTTTTCATCTAAGGAAGCTAAGGGAAAGAAATAAGAGAAGATTAAACCCAAAGTAAGTATAGGCATAAACCTTGAAGACATTGCAGGTTCAGTTCCAGACCACTACAATAATGTGAATATTGCAATAAAGCGAGTCACAGATTTTCGTTTGTTTCTCAGTGCAAAAAACAGTCGTTTACATTTACATTACACTGAGACAGTCTGTTAGGGGTGCAATAGCATTATGTCTAGAAAAACAACGTATATACTTAATTTAAAAATTCTTCATTGTTAGAAAATACAAAAAAAAATACAAACCATCATCAACCCTTTAATTAAAAAAAAAATTGCAGTATGCGTGAAGTGCAATAAAATGACGTATGCCTGAAGAAGGAAGGAAATGCTAGACTTTAAAAAAAAAAACAATGAAAACATACATACAATTGATAACATAGCTAAAAGTTGGTTCATTAAAAGACTTTTGAAGTCAAAAACCTTTAGCAAGACAAGGGAAAAAAAGAGAGAAAGAAAAATCATCAATCAGTAAGATACATCCTACAATAAATCCTACAAGCATTAAAACGGTAAGTGAATAGTATGAAATTTGTATGCCTATAAATTCAACAACTTAGCATCTAAACTGACACAAGAAGAAACTGAAAATATAAATACCCGTATCTCTATTAAAGAAATTGAATTTATAATGAAAACCCTTCGTCCAAAGGAAATATAGGCCCAAATGATTTCACTGGTAAATTATATCAAACATTAAGAGGAGAAATAATACTAATCCTAAATAAAGTTTCTCAGAGTTCAGGATGCGAACACTTTCCAACTCATTTTCCACGACCACCAAAATGCTGGTACCAAAACCACAAAGACACTAAAAGAAAATTACAGACCAATACTGTCATGAACAAAAGATACAAAAAATCCTCAAGAAAATATATTAAAAATCAGCAACATATAAAAAGAATACAGTATGACTAACTGGGATTTATCACAGCAACGCAATGTTGGTTCAAAATTTGAAACTCAATATAATTTACTAGTCCATTTTTACTTTTCTGTACTTTGCCCAAAGACTTGCTGGGACCACACTAAATTTTTTTTTTTCACACTGAATTTTTAAGGGAAGAATCTAAACTATTTTTAAGAGAAACAGTCTCAATTCAGTTCAGTTGCTCAGTCATATCCGACTCTGCAACTCCATGAACAGTCTAGTGACAAATTTATCATTAAATACTCAGATCCAAGAGCTCCCCTAAACAAACAACTTTTAGCCTTCAAACACTTTAACATTTTGTTCTCATTGTATCAGAGATCAATATTCAAAAAGGAACATAAAGAATATAAAAGATCCCTCATCTTCTACAGAAATAGAAAGACCATTACGCTATACAATGGTTCCCAGTAAATCAGTCTATGCCTGATCTATTTAAAAAAAAAAACAAACCTAACTTTCCTAATAGTCCCTTCAATTAATGAAAAAGAAAGCCCATGGTCGCATAAAAATCTCACTATGAATTAGAAACGCATTATAGCAACACAGTGTGCACTCGAATGCACTCCAACACAGGAAACTTATGATGAGGTTTCTCAACAAAAAGAACTATACGACAGAGAAAGATCATTCTTTTAGGCATATTTAAGCACTAATTGATAAACATCATTGCTGTTGTTAATAGTATCACTTAAAAAAAACCAAAAATTAGTATCACTGGTTGTCCTCAAAGTTAAAGTGGCCTAGGAAAGCAACAATTAGAGAACTACATAACTCAGCGTGTTCTTTTCCTAGAAAATTCAAAGATACATTTTGTGTTCAAAATCTATCCTTAACCCCAAAATTCTGGTACATTTATTCCTCTTCATTATCTAACTCTACTTTTATCTCAGTTTCATTGGCTTTGTTGGTACGCCCTCAAATCCCTTATAGAAGTGGAAAAAGATAAATAAGAACATATAATACTGAGGGTTAAAGAGACAATACTCATTTTAGAACTGAGAAATATTATATTACACTACTTTTTGAATGATAAAGGACAGATGTACCAAAAACACAGTAGCAAAAAAGGATGGACTGAGATTTCAACCAAAGGTTTAAAAGACAGTAATTTTTAATCTCTTTTCAATCAACAAATGTAATGAGTTTACTTTACCTTAATTTCTATTCTTGCTCTGTGAGGAAAAAGCTGTCCAATCATAGAAAAGTCAGTTCCTACCATGCTGATGGCTAAAAAAAACATATCTGTCTCTGTAAAAATAAAAGATTTAGAAAGACTGAGAATTAATCTTATAAATATTTCAGAGGAAAAAAATTTTACACAAGTATATAAAAGTGTTAAGTCGCTCAGTCGTGTCCGACTTTTTGCAATCCCATGGACTATAGCTCACCAAACCCCTCTGTCTATGGGATTTCCCAGGCAAGAATACTGGAGTGGGTTGCAATTTCCTTCTCCAGGGGATCCTCCCGACCCAGAGATCAAACCTGGGTCTCCTGCATCACAGACAGATTTTTTACCATCTGAGCCACCAGGGAAGCCCTACGTAAGTATGTATTTCGAGTTAAAAGTAAATTTGACAATACTGAAGTTTTTATTAAAGTCCATCAAATCTTTAATCATAGAAATATACCTATGAACACATAGACAGTTCAATTTTACTGCAAGGAGCCTCATGGATCTAAAAACACCTTCGTTAAACTTTTATATAAAAATATGGTTTAAGAAATTTGCATGTTCATATCAAAGTAGCTGGAATTTTTAAAAAGACATTCTGCCTATCTGGTCTCAAATGCCTTGAAGAAAACTTTCAGTCAGAACCAGTACATTAAAAAAAAAAAAAAAAGAACCAGTATATTGCTGCAATGTAAGCAACTAAGATGTGCTAAGTAGTACACAAAAGAAAAGTAGCTAGAAAAACACTCAGGAACAGAACTAGCCTCAAGAGAACAGGGCTGGGGAAGTCAGAAATTCATTCTGTATTACTCTGTTGTGTCTGAATTTTTTCCCAAAACAAACTGTACCATTTTTATAATAAAAAGTAAGTAAAACAAACAACAGCCTGCAGTAGGTAATATATGCTTTTTTACATGTACTTTTTATCATTAAAGACTGTATTATACAATAGTGAGGTAGAATATTATTATGAGCACTAAAAATATTGGTAATTTTTCATTAAAATGATGTTTGCTGTACAAGGATTTGACAATGAAGAATATTCCAGCTGAAATGATCATAAGGCTAACCCCTAAAAAGATGTCGAAAGTAAAGTCAGAGGCATAGTTCTATGGTGGGGCAGGGGAAAGGTGCCAATAAAATTAGCTACAGAAAAAACTAGCTGGTTTGCATTTTATTTATTTATTTTTTACTCAGGGGATACCTGGCATAACACAGAAACCAAGAAACAAATTCACTTCATTTCCAATAAATAATCTACATAATTCAAAATGAAAATCAGTTACCTTTATTTGACCATGGTTTAGAGTAGTAGCTTTTCCTAAAGCTGGAATATGTAGTTGTAGAACCACGCTCAAATATGGGGTCATTTTCTTCAACCACACAGGGACCTTTTGTCCTTAAAACTTCTACAGTTAAACTGAAAGAAACATTTTTAAATAGATCCACACTAAACATGTAAGGAAACAAACAGTAAATGAGATTTAATAGTTATATTCTGAAATCTACCATGCCAAAAACCACATCAAAAGTATAATACACAAAACAAAAAAGTAATATACATTTGAAGTATGCATATTTTCTAAGAATCTGCCAATTTTCACTTAAAATGTGATTGCCAGGGAGCAAAAATTAATGCCAACTTGTTTTTAAAATCCTTAATAGAAATATAAAATCTGTAAAATATCTTTGGGCCACCTAAATAACTGTTTTTTTACTGACTTCTGCATGTCTCCTACATTTAACATAGCTTATCATGCAATACCCAATAGGGGATATTGAGAAATATAAGCATTTTATATTTACATTTTATATTCCTGCACACAAAGCAGTTAAGTAATGCTTTTAACAATAAAATCATCATCACAAAATAGTGCAAAACAACATGCATAAACAATTATTATTAACAGCATTATATTTTCATTTATCATAGAATTTATATCCTGTAAACCAATTTATTATTAATTAAACTGTAAGGAGACTTTCCATCTCTTTTTTTTTCTTCCTAGTTTATCTTCTTTTTTAAAGAAACACACATTGGAAAGACAAGTAAGTTTCACACTGCCAAATTTGAGAAATTTAATGTTATAACTACGAAATTAAGCCAGAAAGTTAATTAAAAACCATAAAATATGTTTCATTGAATTTTCAACAGTTAACACCACACACCAGAATATGGTAATAGTTAATAAATATTGACATCAAGGCCGAATTAATCTTTGAAATGTATTCTTAGTTGCGGACAGTATGTGATTAGTTCAATAGCTCATTTCAACTACCAGTAAAATTAGTAAAACAATGGTAGTAGGTTAGTGGGTGGCAGGTCAGCAGTACCATCTTCTCATGTAAAGGACACAATTATAAAAAATTGCTAAAAATTATAAACAAATCTAACCCACCCTTCTATTTATAACATCTATTATGCAAATATAAATATCAGTCAAAGTGACAGTGAGAAATACGGAAATTCAATCTCGCTCATTAGACAAAACTCATTTGTTCTCAAAACCACAATCTCTCTCTCTCTTAACTTACCTTTCTTCATCCAAAATAATAGAACCATCTTCTGCCACTTTTACTCGAGGAACCAGCAAGGGCCCATCATCCAACTCTTCTTCTATTTCTTCGTTATCTTCACCATCAGGAGTAGTCTTGCTTTCTTGCCTACCAAATGTCAAGGTAGGTTACTTCATACAGCCATCAGAGACATCCCCTGAGTACTATGAACTTCTAAAACAAACTACTGCACCTTCAACCTTCTGTTAATAGCTATTTCCCACTTTTGCTATAACCTAACTGAAAATACTATGTTATTGAGACCATGGCTATAAGATTTCCTCAAATTGTATCTAGTAGCATTTCATAGGAGTCTTTACTCTCTTTGAAAAGAGAAATAAATGCTCATCTATTCTATCTCAATAGAGCATTGGAGTAAACCATACAGATATTATAAAATTAATAAAAAATAATCCATACAGGATTAATTTCCATATCATTTTATTACCTCTTCAGAACAATCCTTGGGGGTTAGATTTTCACACCCATTTGATGTTTGGAGAAGATAAATTACTGTTGCTCTAGACTACACAACAATAAGAGTAGACCAAGAAGCCAAACACAGTTTTCCAAATAATGGTTCCAAACTCCATACACTTTCCATTCAATTAGATTATCACTTTAAGGTCTTACTGAAAGAGGCATAACCTATAAATCTGTAAAAACAAAACCCATTTCTGGACTTCCCTACAGTGGATAAGAATCCACCTGCCAATGCAAGGGACAGGAGTTCAATCTCTAGTCCAGGAAGATTCCACATGTCACAGAGCAGCTAAGCCCATGAGTCCCAGCTACTAACCCTGCATGCTGCAACTATTGAAGCCTGCCCGCCGAGCCTGTGCTCCACAAGAGCAGTCACCACAAAGAGAAAGCCCGCACACTGCACTCAACAGTAGCCCCTGTTCAACTGCAACTAGAGAAAGCCCAGGGAGAAGCAAAGACCCAGGGAAGCCAAAATAATTAATTCATTAAAAAATAAAACAATGCAGATTCTAAGAAAAAGATTAGTCATTACAGGGAATTCCCTGGCGGTCCAGTGGTTAGGACTCGGCACACTTCACCGCCCTGGCCTGTGTTCAATCCCTGGTCACAGAACTAAGATCCCACAAGCTGCGTGGTATGATCCCCCACTCCAAAAAAAAGTAATCATTACTTAAGGATTCTTACTTGAAATAATAACCAGAAAATTCCAATGTTTCTGCTATTTTTCCACAATTACAAGTCCACAATAACTTCCAGTGTCTTGGAGGGATTTCTTCTTTATTTTTGGGCCGTGCCGTGTGGCACATGGGATCTTAGTTCCTGGACGAGGGATTGAACCCACACCCCCTGCAGTGGAAGCACAGGGTCTTACCCACTGGACCACCAGGCAAGTCCTTTTTGCAGACATTTCTTAGGAATAAACTAATATATATAACAGTGAAAGCTTGTATGCAAAAAGGGACTCTGTAGTTGTGTCAAAACTATACCTACTGAAGGACAGTATATACAGAATGCTAAGGAAAAAAAATGGAAAGATAGAAAAAGAAAAGGCAAAAGGAGAAAATGGAAAACAAAGAAAAGAAAAGGAAACAGAAAAAAATAGGTTTGCTTGGAGAGACATAGACTAGACTAAAAAGATACATTTAAAGAGTGGTAGTTGGTGATGGACAGGGAGGCCTGGCGTGCTGCAATTCATGGGGTCACAAAGAGTCAGACACAACTGAGCAACTGAACTGAACTGAACTGAACATTTGTTGCCTTCAGAAAGAAGGATTAGGTGGCAGAAAACAAAGTCAGAAAGATTTTCTCAGTATTTTAGTCCCTTTTGAATTTTGTACCATATGAATATCATTATTCTAAAAGAAAACCTTTTTAAGTCTAAAAACTTTAAAATCATAATACTATTTATATATGTAACACACAAAGTACAAATACATAGTGTGAGGCTTCCATATTGATTTAAATCAAGCAGCTTTTTTTTCTTGTTGTGGGTCTAAAAATTCCTATCACATGTAATTTAACTAAAATAGGAAGAATCATTTGATTTCATTTCTTTTTAAATGTACCCATAACAGAATATATTCAAAACAGATGAGATGCTTACTCTCGTGTTCGGACTGGTGTTGATGATTTTTCAGTTTTCTTTTCCTGCTCCAGTGAAGAACTATCAATCACAAATTAAAACATACCTTTTAATAAACAAGTAATTTACAGTTTGTCAATTCCATCTGAGGCAAGAAGCAAATAATTTACCTTGCAATTTTTTTTATGATATACCATAACACTAACACTAATGATGGTGTGGTCCTACACTCAATTTTTCACTTAGGAACTTTTGTTATCAATATAAATAATTTGTTAGGCCTTAAGAAGGAAACACTGTTCCCTCAATTCCTCAGCAAAAGCATGAAGCAAACTCGGTGGCTTGTTTCCAACTCCTAGATGTCAAACAACTCAAAATCTCGGTTTCCAGCCCTTCCCTCAAGTAGGTCAAAGACCTGCTGAATGTGAAACAGGCTACACTGAAAATATGCCACTACTCCTACATTCACCTTCTACCCCATCAACAACACAACAATGAGCAGATTTATTATAATCTCTCTGCCTCCCCAGACTAACTTTGATCAAACAAATTTTGTTCTTGTAGGATTGGTTAATCAAATGTTGCTATGTTTAATTAGGAGGTAGGGTATAAAAGTTAGATCACCCTTTTAGACCACATTATAGTATGTAAGAAATATAAATGGCAATCCAGATTAAAGAAAAGCTGTTTAGTTGGTTTTTACTGCATCTTGGTAATATAACAAAGGAAATTTATCTTTAATCTCAGAGGTAAAGGTCATCATTTACCATCCCAAGAAAATAGTTACCTGAAATAACACTAATTTTTGTTATAAAATTCTTATCCAAATGGACATCACATGTGCTAAACATTTCATCAACATGTTTTTGGAAAACTTGAACTCTAAAAGTGATACTTAAATCACTACATACTCAAAGAAAGTAAAATAGAAATAAAGATTACTTACGTCATTGGATTGCTTTCTGGTAGATAATATATGAAGTCTCTCATAGTCATTTTGGAACGATCCAGTGGCCTCTGAGTTTCATTTACGGCATACTTGTTTTTCCATTGCTTCTAGATACACAAACACACAGACATGCACTATTATTTGACAAATACAGAAGAGCTTTAGGGCAAGTCCCTGGCAGTCCAGTGGTTAAGATTCCGTGCTTCCTCCACTGCAGGAGACACGGTTCAATTCCTGCTGGGGGCCAAAAAAAATACATAAATTTTTAATACTTTTAAAAAGAGATTTTTAGATGTATATATTTACTACATTCATTTCAAGTGTGTTATTGAGTGTATTATTCCCGTAACAATTATGCCTAATTTTAGGAAAAATTTTATAAACTGATCAAAAACTTGTAGCACATAAAACCTCTCGGAGCTTATTTCCTCCTAAATAAATAGTGACAGCCACTTCATACAATTGAGATATTTGAATGAGATAGACATAAACCACGAGGAAGGACTTCCCTGGAGGGCCAGTGGTTAGGACTCCACGCTTCACTGCCCAGAGCAAGAGTTCAATCCCTAGACAGGAAACTAAGATCCAGCAAGCCTCAAGGCGTGGCCAAAAAAAAAAAAAAAGGCACCAAGATAAGGGCCTTTCTCTTAGTTAAAAAGGGAGGCACTCTACAAACTAATAATAAAAGTTGACATTTGCCAGGCTTACTAATTGGTAGACACTAGTCTAAATGTGTTTTACCCATATTAACTCATTTATGCTTCACAACCTTCCAATGCAGATGGACACTATTACCAGTCTATTTTACAAATGAGAAAACAGACATGGAAGATTACTTAAATTGTTCAACATCACATATTAATAGTAAGGGAGGACTCTAAAGTTCAGCCCTTAAGTATCAAACTCTAGAGGTTACATGTTTCACTACTCTGTTACATTGCACTCAGAAAAAGAATGCAGACTCTATTATACATATACACACGTATTTCCCCCATTCATAATTTCCCATATTGTCAGTTTAGAAACGGAGAAGGCAATGGCACCCCACTCCAGTACTCTTGCCTGAAAATCCCATGGACGGAGGAGGCTGGTGGGCTGCCGTCTACCGAGTCGCTAAGAGTTGGACACAACTGAGCGACTTCACTTTCATTTTTCACTTTCATGCACTGGAGAAGGAAATGGCAACCCACTCCAGTGTTCTTGCCTGGAGAATCCCAGGGATGGGGGAGCCTGGTGGGCTGCCATCTATGGGGGTCGGACACGACTGAAGTGACTTAGCAGCAGCAGCAGCAGCAATTTAGAAAATATTACTAATTCATTTTGCTCAACTACACATGTCATAATTCAAATGAATGTAACTCAATTGGACATCCTCACGAAAAATCTCACTGAAGGATTAGTTTATAAATACATTTGTTTGTGTATCTGTATATGTGAGTGTGCAAATGTGAAACTTCTATCTGTGGCCTCCACCAAAAAGAATGAAAGATACAGATGAATAAAATACAGAAAAATTAATACGGGGCAAAAATAGCTTATAATTCCATTGTGCTTCTCAATCATTCTCTCAACAAAGGGAGATACTCTATTAATACGAGGGATCTTATTTGGTTTTGTTTCCCACATCAAAATGCTATAGATGCTTGGGACTTCCCTGGTGGTCCAGTGGCTAAGACTCTGCTCCCAAGGAAGAGGGCCTGGGGTCCCATCCCTGGTCAGGAAACTAGATCCCACATGCTACAACTCAGAGTCCACATGCCACAACTAAAGATCCTGTAAGTTGCAGCGAAGATCAAACCAAGGTTCACCGCAGCCAAATAAAAAAAAATTTTAATGTTACAGATGCTTATTTTTCCTCCAAATGACAAGTCGACTAACATAAAAACAGAAACCTAGAAGGCAACAGTCAAAATTCTGATTTTTCTATCATACCTTCTCTTTCCTCAATTCTTCTTTTAACATTTCCCTCAGTTTCTGGGCTTTGTATATTCGGTATCTGTCTGAACATGGCTGTTTCTCTTTTGTTGGAACAGGGTTTGGCTGTGGAGCTTCTTGATTAACTGTAGATAATGGATGAGGTTCTGAAGGAACACTGACACTAGGTTTGACCAGACTAGAAGTAGTTGGTATTCGCTTTCTTCTCTGTGAAACAGTAGAGGAAGGCTTACTGGATTCTTCAACATCCTTCCCATCATCAGTCTTTTCAACACTGTTGATATTTAAAAAGAAAAAAAAAACGGTATTATGGATCTTCTTTGAAACATTCTAGTACTAGTCTGACAAAAATTCAAAACAGCAAAGCCTTTTGGATTATTAAAATCATAATCACTTATTAAAAATCAATGACTTAAACAGAGGTTGCAATAAGGAGAAGAACATACAATCTGTGGGCTCTTACAATTAGCAAAGACCCACCCAAAAAATAGGAAATATATGATAAAAAACACACATATTCCCAAAATGTCAAGCTGTATTCTTGAACTTAAACAGATCAAGACTACAGAATGAGTAATTTTGTAAATTATCAATAATCATGCATCACATGTACATTATCTCTGTGAACTTTATTAATTTAACAGCTGAAGCCCAGGAACACTGCCAACTGCAGCTGGTCCCAACACTACAGTAACTGCTATTTGTATTCCATTGTTGGGAGAAATTCTGAAAAAATTCATGTAAAAAACTTGGAAATTACTAAGTACCAGTTTGAGATCAACAGAAGTCAGGCCAAAAAAAGGAATAAAAAATAAATTGTCACCTTCCTGTCACAATATAAAAGAAATTTATGCCATCTCACTGTTATTTAATAGGGTTGATTTTCATTGGTCCCCTCACATTTATAGTATAGAAACAGAGATCATTATTAGCTTAACATATCTTCACTTTAACTACTTTGTTGCCTCACCTTTAAACACCTAAAGATAGGCAACTATTCCGCATGTCCTGTGCAAGACAGTTTTTATCAGTTATCTCTAATCTCCACAATAACTCTTGAAGTGAGAGTTATCCCCACTTTGCAGATGAGTAAATTCTGCCTGAGCAAAGTCTATAAATTGTAAGATAAGTAGAAGAATCCTGAATCCAACTGTGGTACATGATACATGCTTTTCTGTTCAGACAACAGATTCACCATAGTTAAAGGGGCACACCCACAAATCAAAACAAGTAACCAGACTTCCTTTCCACTGACATAAATCAGCAGAATCAAAATAACACTGCTTTTCTTTTAAAGTGTTTTCAAGATTAAAAAAACAAACAAATTTACCCACTTACCCCTACAATGTACTTCAAAAGGATCAAAACAGTGGTAACCTACACGCTCTAAAGAATAGTACCACGTGTGAGTTTTCCCGAAGACGGTTAGACCGGGATTCCTCCCACCACCACTTGAAGACATGGTCCTCTCCCCGAGAATCTACACCCTGTAACAAAACCCACACCTGCCACACCGTGGTCAGAGGGACCAACTGCACTTGGCAGCGTGTTCGTGGGCCTCAACTGTCAGGCTTAGTGCAAGCGAGGGAGTACTTCCACGGTAAACTTTCTTTGCTCAGCTTCCAGGTGACGCGCCCGGAGAGGCAAGGGCAAATGAAAATGCTCCCCTCTGCGAGCACTTACCTGCTCTTGGGAGTCTTTTCTTGGGGCTGCGCTTCCCCGAAATCCACCGGGGGCACATCTGTGGACTCCGCCGCCTTCGGAGCAGAGGCCGCGGCAGGCTCCTGCGGCCTTGGAACCTCTTGTTCACGCTGGGAATTGGGGGCGGTGGAGGCCCTGGCGCCTGCTCCGGGCCTGACATTCGGCTTCACGCTAAGGCGTGCCCTGCGGAACATGGCGGAGCCAGGGGGCCCGGGGAGGCGGCCCCAGGGCCGCTCGCAGCCCCGAGCCCCGGCCGCTGCCCGGAGAGGGCTTTAGGAACTACGCCCTTCTCACAAAGCCACACCACCAGCCCAGCGGCCAGCTACCGCAATTTCGCGCCCCGGCCACCGCCCGGGATCTCCCGCCGCCGCCTCTTCTTCATGACCCTGCTACACTAATAGCTAAGTTTTCTCCTATACCTTGCTCCCCCGCCCTCGGAGGGCGCCGGAACTGATTACGTCATCATCCAGCGCCGGAGAATGACGTACAGCGACCGGAGCCATGGTAACTGTCAAGCTAGGGAGCCTGGGTTACCTGAGAACCGGAAATACTGAAAGAAAGACTTGTGGCAGTGTGCTCTTCTCTCTCCAGGGGTCCTTAGGCGGCGTTCAAAAGAGGAGAAGGAAGTAGTAAATCCCTCAGCCCACACTTTTACGGAAATTATTAAAACTGCTGGCCTTGGGACTTCCCTGATGATCCAGTGATTCCATTGCAGAGGGCACTGGTTCCATCCCTGGTTGGGCAAATAAGATCCCACCTGCCAGGTAGTGTGACCAAAAAAATTCTTTTTAAACTACTGGACATTTTTAGTGAAAGTGAAGTGGCAAAGTCGTGTCCGACTCTTTGCGACCCCATGGACTGTAGCCTACCAGGCTTCTCTGTCCATGGGACTTTCCCGGCAAGGGTACTGGAGGGGGTTGCCATTTCCTTCTCCAGGGGATCTTCCCAACCCAGGAATTGAACCCGGGTCTCCCACATTGCAGGCAGATGCTTTATTCTCTGAGCCACCGGCCATTTTTAGAGGGTCCTGTAGAACACTGTCTGTTCGTCACCACGTCCTAAGGCTTAAAAATTCTAAATTGAAGGGACTGCTCTGGTGGTCCAGTGGTTAAGAATCCTTGATCCAATGCAAGGTACATGGGTCTGATCCCTAGTCCGGGAACTAAGATTCCACATGCCAAGGGGCAACTAAGCCCCTGCACCAGATCTATTGAGCCCAAACTCTAGAGCCCACAAGCTGAACTACTGAAGCCCTTGGGTCCTAGAGTCTGTGCTCAGCAACAAGAGAAACCACCACAATGAGTCCCTGCACAGCAACTAAAGTAGCCCTGCCTCACCACAACTAGAGAAAAAGCCCACCAGCTGCAACAAAGACCAGCACAGCTATAAATAAACAAACAAATAAGGTAAAAAATAAAGTTCTCCAAAAAATTCTAAATTGAGTAGAATGTAGATTAGAAATTCAAGTGTGAAGAAAGTGGTAACAGTTAATTTCCAGAAAGGGAACTGTGTTTCTGAGAAGTAAGTCATGGGAAGAACAACATTCATTGTATACCTTGTTTACTGTTAAACGTGAATATAATCTCTGTTCAAAAATTATTATAGTTAATGAGAATTCCCTGGAGGTCCAGTGGTTAGCACTCTGCACTTTCACTGCCAAGGGCCCTGGTTTCATCTCTGATCACGGAACTAAGACCCACAAACCTTATGACACAGTCAAAAATTAAAAGAAATTTAAAAGTTACTATAGTTAAACTTTGTCAATTAATGTGAGCATTCTTAATATGCTTCAAGAGGGAGCAATAAAGCAATAAGCAAGGAATACTGGGTGGGAGAAAAAAATTCAACAAGTGAACAAGATAATTTAAGAATTATTAAATGCCATGAAAGAAATTTAAAGGAAATTATGACAGAGGTTAATAGGAGGCTGGCTTACCTTATGCAGGGTGGTTAGGGAAGTACTCTATGATGAGAGGGAAAATGTCCAGAGAACAGACTGACTCTGTAGATTGTGGGCCTGTGTTCGAACTGGTTATACAAGTCCCCTGACTCATAGGTGGAAAACAAAGACCTGACTTCCTTCTTAGAAGGAGAAGAAAATTCTATAAGAACATCTTACTACATTAAGAACAAAATGTCAAAGGAATAAAATCCTGAACTGATTAAAGAGATTGCTAGTTCATCCAGAAACAGAAAGAAAAGAGACAAGTGTTTTTAAGAGTAGGAAAACAAGGCTGAAAAATCAGAAGAGATTCCTTTAAGACTGAGAAGGAAATGAAGGTCTGACATGGTCTCCCTCCAGTACTCTGGAGAGGGAACAAGACCTCAAACACACCTCAGAGAGCTCAGTTCAGTTCAGTCCAGTTGCTCAGTTGTGTCTGACTCTGCGACCCCATGAATCGCAGCATGCCAGGCCTCCCTGTCCATCACCAACTCCCGGAGTTCACCCAAATCCACGTCCATTGAGTCAGTGATGCCATCCAGTCATCTCATCCTCTGTTGTCCCCTTCTCCTCCTGCCCCCAATCCCTCCCAGCATCAGAGTCTTTTCCAATGAGTCAACTCTTCGCATGAGGTGGCCAAAGTATTGGAGTTTCAGCTTTAGCATCACTCCTTCCAAAGAAATCCCAGGGCTGATCTCCTTCAGAATGGACTGGTTGGATCTCCTTGCAGTCAAGGGACTCTCAAGAGTCTTCTCCACAGTTCAAAAGCATCAATTCTTCTGCACTCAGCCTTCTTCACAGTCTAACTCTCACATCAATACATGACCACTGGAAAAACCACAGCCTTGACTAGACGGACCTTTGTTGGCAAAATAATGTCTGCTTTTCAATATGCTATCTAGGTTGGTCATAACTTTCCTTCCAAGGAGTAAGCGTCTTTTAATTTCATGGCTGCAGTCACCATCTGCAGTGATTTTGGAGCCCAAAAATATAAAGTCTGACACTGTTTCCACTGTTTCCCCATCTATTTCCCATGAAGTGATGGGATCAGATGCCATGATCTTTGTTTTCTGAATGTTGAGCTTTAAGCCAACTTTTTCACTCTCCACTTTCACTTTCATCAAGAGGCTTTCTAGTTCCTCTTCACTTTCTGCCATAAGGGTGGTGTCATCTGCATATCTGAAGTTATTGATATTTCTCCCGGCAATCTTGATTCCAGCTTGTGCTTCTTCCAGCCCAGCATTTCTCATGATGTACTCTGCACAGAAATCAAATAAGCAGGGTGACAATATACAGCCTTGACATATTCCTTTTCCTATTTGGAACCAGTCTGTTGTTCCATGTCCAGTTGTAACTGTTGCTTTCTGACCTGCATACAAATTTCTCAAGAGGCAAGTCAGGTGGTCTGGTATTCCCATCTCTTTCAGAATTTTCCACAGATATTAAGAAGAGGTGGCAAGAATACACAGAAGAACTGTACAAAAAAGATCTTCAAGACCCAGATAATCACGATGGTGTGATCACTGACCTAGAGCCAGATATCCTGGAATGTGAAGTCAAGTGGGCCTTAGAAAGCATCAGTATGAACAAAGCTAGTGGAGGTGATGGAATTCCAGTGGAGCTATTTCAAATCCTTAAAGATGATGCTGTGAAAGTGCTGTACTCAATATGCCAGCAAATTTGGAAAACTCAGCAGTGGCCACAGGACTGGAAAAGGTCAGTTTTCATTCCAATCCCAAAGAAAGGCAATGCCAAAAAATGTTCAAACTACTGCACAATTGCACTCGTCTCGCACGCTAGTAAAGTAATGCTCAAAATTCTCCAAGCCAGGCTTCAGCAATATGTGAACCGTGAACTTCCAGATGTTCAAGCTGGATTTAGAAAAGGCAGAGGAACCAGAGATCAAATTGCCAACATCCGCTGGATCACCGAAAAAGCAAGAGAGTTCCAGAAAAACATATATTTCTGCTTTATTGACTATGCCAAAGCCTTTGACTGTGTGGATCACAATAAACTGTGGAAAATCCTGAAAGACAGCTCAAGGACTTGACAAAAATAACCCCTGCTGAAGATATCTCAAAAATCTTAGAGCTACCGCCAGAACCATACAGCTTTGGACAGCATATTCTGGTATACACTGAAGACACCAGACCTTTCCCCTAATGCTCTGTTTCACCTAAGAGTCTATGGTATTCACACAATTCTGTGGGTAAAGAAGTAAAAAATGACTAGGATTTAATTTCCTATTTGTAAAGAGATGGGACTAGAGTCAGATTCAATTTTACTATTTAAGATAAAATCATAAGATATTTTTACATATCAAAGTTGGTATAGTCTTATCAGTATTATAATTTTAAAAGTCCCCAGGTTTGTCTGGCAGACACACATATTACTTGTATACAAAGTATATATCATGTGTATCCCTGCAACTCAATAACTATAGTTGTAGCTACAAAGAAAAAACTCAATTAGACTCTTAAGACCACACACAGAAACAACTCTACCACTTAACTTTAATCCCAAACTCCCCTCCCTTCCTCTTTAGATGATCTCTTTATCTCTATAAAGTGCCAGAAAAATCAATCTTTCCCCCTGCTCAAGTTACTGCAGAAGAGGACTCTACGTGGAAACAGACACCTGGCCTGTGAGGAGTACTGAGGAGGACGAGTGGGATTCAGGGACAATGGTAAGCAGGAAAGGCTCTGGGAGGTTGAAAGAATGATGACAAATATAACTAACATGTGAGTGCATCCCCGTGCTGGGCACTGAGCACTTCACATATACTCATTCGATGAGTGAAGGAGGCACAATTACCTCCGCAATTTTTAGGTAAGAAAGCTTTAATGCAATGAAATAACATTCCCAAGTTCACACACCTACTCATTGGGAAAGCTGGGCTTTCAATATCCAGACATTCCACATCCAGAACCCTCAAAAAGTAGTTTTTATGAGGTGAAATAAAAATTGTTGAAGCTTGGTCATATATACTTAGAGGTCCATCATGGTATGTTCTATACTTTTTTATATATATGAAACCTTCCAAATTAAAAACTTTAAAAAAATAGGGTGATTTTAGGGTGTCCAGACAAACTCTACACATTTCTCAGTTTGAAATAGAGGAATAAACAAAGAAAATAAGCACCAATCATCCATGTCTGTTTCTAGCAATGGCAAATGCTCCATGGCTTTTATGTAAGTTTAGGTTCAGTTCAGTCGCTTAGTTGTGTCCAACTCTTTGCAACCCCATGGACTGCAGCACGCCAGGCTTCCCTGTCCATCACCAACTCCCAGATTTTACCCAAACTTATGTCCACTGAGTTGGTGATCCTCTGTCGTCCCCTTCTCTTTCCCAGCATCAGGGTCTTTTCAAATGAGTCAGTTCTTCGAATCAGGTGACCAAAGTATTAGAGTTTCAGCTCCAACATCAGTCCTTCCAATGAACACTCAGGACTGATCTCCTTCAGAATGGACTGGTTGGATCTCCTTGCAGTCCAAGTGACGGTCAAAAGTCTTCTCCAACACCACAGTTCAAAAGCATCAATTCTTTGGTGCTCAGCTTTCTTTATAGTCCAACTCACATCCATACGTGACTACTGGAAAAACCATAGTCTTGACTAGATGAACCTTTGTTGGCAAAGCAATGTCTCTGCTTTTTAATATGCTATCTAGATTGGTCATAACTTACATTCTCGGCTATTTTGAATTCGTGATAAGACTGCATTCCCTAGCACTCTCTCCCCATCACACAACCCAAGCACAGATCCACAGAACTCTAAAGTACTATCCACCGTGACAAGCGCACTGGGATCAAATGGGAAATGAAGAGACTTTGAGAGTCCTTTTTAAATTTGAATCTCACTTCTACCAGTCCCTACTTATTAGGTCTGCGCTTCTGGTCTCAGAGTCTCAGGCTCCTCTTTCCTAAAATGAGAATTAAGCCTACCTTGGGCTTCCCTGGTGGCTCAGATGGTAAAGAATCCGCCTGCAATGTTGGGAGACCTGGATCCGATCCCTGGGTTGGGAAGATCCCCTGGAGGAGGGCATGGCAACCCACTGCAGTGTTCTCGCCCGGAGAATCCCATGGCGGTCCCTGAGGGCGCAGAGTCGGAGACGACTGAACAACTAAGCACAGCACAGCACAAGCCTACCTTGGGGCTTGGTGCGTGAATAAAGAAGGAAAAGATGTAAAGGGCCAACACTGCCTTTCACAATTAACCTTCAACCTGTTCTGTCCCCCTTCTCTCTGTTCGGCCTCTACAATGGGATGCGGTGAAACAACAACAAAAAAACTAACGTTCTTTGTCGAAAAAGTTATAGATACTGTTGTGTTTACGTCTTTACCAAAAATATGGGGGCTAGTGAAGCCCCAGTGCCCCGGATACAGAGGGGAAAATCCCCAAACGCCTATACATCTCTCAGACTCAAGGACCCGCTTTCAGGACGCTACCAAACTTGCACGGGCAAAGAGAACCCTGAGACCGACCTACGGCGCTACTCTGGCAGCTGCGGCTTCGGAGCCCCAGCAGAGCACAGCCCAGCCCCGCCCCCCTGGCCGCGCACGCGCAGTCGCTCGCCGGCCACGCCGGCGGCTGTTGTCGGGTCTCGGTGGGCGGGACCGCCGGCAGAGCCCAGGCGTATCCCGGCGAGGGGCCGGCGGGGGCTTAGTCTTCCAGATCAACGGGTGGGGACGGCGGCTGAGCGTGCGAGGCGGTCGTTGCTTTTCCGAGTCGCTCTCTTCCAGGCTCGGTCCGGTTGTCATCATGGCCCGTGAGTGTGCGGACGGGTAGGGAAAGCGGCGGGGAGTGTCCTGCGAGGAAGTCGAGCTCCGCGGCGTGGCGGGCGAGGAGGCAGGGGCGGGCTGGTGAAACCCCTTCGGTCTAGCAGCTACGCGGACCAGGTTTTTAGTCCGCGGAGGGAGAGGGGCTTTGGAGTCTGGTCCGGCCTGAAACGTCCGGCAGGTAGGTGTCCGCCTCACTGGGGCGAGTTGACACGTAAGGAACCGCTCTCCGGAGGTGAGGTGTGTGGAGATCCCAGGGAGCGAGGTCCTAGGTCTGGAGGTGGTTTATGCTGGTACTTACTACTTAAAGTCCTGAGGCCTAACGAGCACTGGGTCTCCTCTCTAGTTCTTTGTTTGGCTCTGGAAGGTACTGTCTTGGAAGCAGCTGTATTTGCTCGCTTAACGGTTGAATTACAATGGGCCAACTTATGCGAGGGCTTCTCTGATGGTTTAGCGGTAAAGAACCCGCCTGCCAATACAGGAGATACAGGCTCGATCCCTGGGTCTGGAAGATCCCCTGGAGAAGGAAATGGCAACCCACTCCAGTATTCTTGCCTGGGAAATCCAATGAACAGAGGAGCCTGGCGGGCTACAGTCGTCGCAAAAGAGTTGGACACAACTGAGCGACTAAAAATAACAAAATGTGTGCGAGATATCATCTGTGGTATGGATCTTTCTCTCTTCATCTCAAAAAGCCAGACTTTATTTTAGGATACTGGTCCATATAGACAGACCATTGGAATGCTTCTTTTAAGAGGTCTGGTATTTATAGTCAGGGAGCACCTTAACGGGTACCATAATATTATTAAGACCTTAAGTATTTACCTTTAAGCTTCCTTCTTGTCGTCAGATCCCTAAACACCTTTCCATGCAGTACTCTGCTGGCTCATCTTGTCAAAGGCAAACTTCAAATCCTTTTAAATAAGAGCCCTAGAATGGAATTATCAATTTTGGAGATGGAAAAATAACATGGCTGTTTCTCTTTGTAGGTGGAAATCAACGAGAACTTGCCCGCCAGAAAAACATGAAGAAATCCCAGGAAATTAGTAAGGGAAAAAGAAAAGAGGATAGCCTGACGACCTCTCAGAGGAAGCAGCGGTAAGTGATAGTGAAGGAATTCTCAAGTCACAGAAGTTTTCATTCTGAAGAATGGAAAGCAGTTTTTAAGTCCTTAGTAGAATGAGGCCTAACCTGCAGGAACAGGTAACAGTTGCCTATCGGTTATGTGCCAGTCATACTAAAACTATGTAGGGTAGTCATTATCCCAACTCATGGATGAAGAATTTGAAGCTCTCAAGCTATAATTTGTCTTGCAGAGAATTTCATTCAACTCCACGACAACCATAAGAATTTCATTTAGCTTCTGTGTGCAAAGCATTGTTAGGTGCTAAGGATAAACATTTTCAAAGCAGACAACCTGCCTATACTTGTCTGTATGACAGGTCACCAATTATATTGATAACTCTTTTGAAAAAGATACAAAGTATATGTAGTTATATCTTCAGAAGCCACTGAATTGGAGAGAATGCAGATATACAGCCTTGATATATGACTATAAATGACAAATAATATAAAGTTGCTACAGAAATACTTTACAGCTTAAGGGTTTTTTAGGAAAATCATTCATTTTTCTAAAAAAAAGTTAGCAAAATTTAATTTTTTTCTAAAATCAAATTTTGTTGTCCATGTGAAGCTTGGAGATCAGGTGAATAATTGATGACACAGGGTTCATTATGGCTTCTCTGCAGTCCTCAAGCCTGGCTACACATTAGAACCACCTGGGAAACCTTCACGTCTGCTCAAACCTGTGCCTTACACCCAGTCCTGGTTTAATTGGTCTGGGATTGGACATTAAAAGGTGCTTTAGGGAGACTTCCCTGGTGGTCCAGTGGCTGAGACTCTATGCTGGTCCTGGAATTAAGATCCCGTATGCCACCATGCTACAGACCCCCAGAAAGGTGCTTTAGGTAGTACATTTTATTATACTTAAGTTAAACCTGACTTTAAAAGTTCCCTAGGTGATTCTGATATACAGCCAGAGTTTAATGAGGTTGAATCCCTTAATTACCACTTCACATTTTCTGTGACATTTATTGTTAAAGTGATAAGCTTTGCTTTAAATTTGCTTAGATAGGAGTAGAGGTGAACTAATCAGCGGAGTGATACAGGTCAGTAACGCTGAAATCATATTTTTGTTGGGAGACCTAGTACAGCGTGGCTTAGTGATAGCCACTGCGTAATGACTACCCACTATTTACAAAGCTCTGTGCTAGGTGCTCTATATCAACCTCTACTCATTACAATCATGAAAAGCAGTGTTAGCCTCAATGCATGCAATGAGAGAGTGAGGCTCTGAACTTCAATAACACTACTAGTGTCATACAGCAAACACAGCAGAGTTTGGTCACAAACAGAAAAGTAACTTTTTATTCAGGATACCTCATTTTTTTGGGGTAACTGTCTTGTTTTTCCTTCCTTCTCATTCTTTATTTTTGCTATTGGCTTTACAGAAATGTCTTAATGACATGGACAGAGCTACTTATCCTGAATTAAAGCCTAATATGAAATATGCAGTGACAATATAGGAAAGAGCCTCGACTTTGAAACTGGACAAACCTTGGTTTTTATGATTTGAGGCAGATGAGTTAGCTCTAAGCCTTTAACTTTTTAACCTGAAACATAAAGACAATAACTCAAAGTTGTTGTGGGATTTAATTCAGAGCCAGCAAAATGCCTGGCACATTGGAGCTGTTGAATATATAGTGGTGTAATATGTTTTTAATATGGGCTCATGGACCATCCAGCCCAGGTAGTTTGGTCTTAGTTCTTAGTACTTGCTGTTCAACCAGAGACACAAAGGGTTAAGAAAATGCCCTGAATATCCTGCTTGAGTGTAATCCATTTTTCATCACTAGCTATTTGGCTTTTGGCTTGTAAGAAACTGAATTGCTTAATATAATGACATCTGTGTCCTAATCCTAGGTATCATTTAAGATACCTAGAACACTTCTGAAATGCCCCTTTCATGAAAAAATTTAGAGTGAATTAACTGTGTTGACAACCAAGAATAACTGCCATTATTTCTGCATATAACTGCCTCTTGTCAAATGATGTGTAGATGTGTGGTATATATGAAACATAAGGACACACACACATACCTGAACACAAACTGTATTCAAAATAAGACTTCAAAGCATTTCTGTTCTTTGCCTTCCCATTCATTCCATCTCCACCCATGAAAATGGAAAGACATGAAACTGTATATCTTCTTTTAAATTGTCTTCTATGATACTGAATGGATTATTATAGAATACAAGAGAGAACATAATTTTTCTGTAACGACTTACAGCCTTTTTCCCCATTATAGGGACTCTGAGATCATGCAACAAAAGCAGAAGGCAGCCAATGAGAGGAAGTCTATGCAAACAAGAGAGAAATAATGACTATCTGGAAAACCTGGGTGCTACTGCTAACTAGGTGTATCATAAGCTCTATGATCAAGATTTTGTAGAGTGAACAGTCAGTACATATGTTATATCCTTATAAAACTATTTTAAACTTTTCCTTTCAACCTGACTTAGTGTGATGTTTCAGAACCACTCTTCAAAGAATAAAACACTAACCATGCATATGACATATTGGTGAACATTATTTTTTTTATCAGCAGTGAGCATTTATATAATTTATTAGAAAGGTAATATGATCAGGTAATAGGATCATGTATACAAATCTAGAATCTTTGCCATAAACTTTGTTAAAGTAGATCTTTAAAGTCTACTTTATAATATATAATAGTATAATAGTTTATATATAGCATATAGTAATATATATAACATAGTATAGCAGAATTTAAGATACATTTATCTAATTTTGCTCTGTAGTCAACTAGTTTGCTTGAAGAATTTACAAAATAGTGCAAACCACTTGGAACCACAACTAAAAGAAGGTAAACTAAATGAAGTCTCAGTAAGAACTCACTCACAGCTTTAAAATTTTCTGGAATAAGTGCCTTTCTTAATAGGCTTAATTTTTTTAGAGCAAAATTAGGGTCACAGCAAAATTTATTAGATTTCTGGTATACCCCCTGGCTTTACTCATGCATAGCCTCCCCATGATGAACATCCCCAGCCAGAGTGGTACCTTTGTTATAACTAATGAACCTACATTGACACATCATTATCACCCAAAGTACATAGTTGACATTAGGATTCACTCTTAGTGTTCTAAGAGTGCCTCTTTTCCTATGATATGTTAGTATTTTTTATTGCAGTCTAATTGTTTACACATGTAAGTGAAACTATACGGAATTTGTCTTTGTCTGACTCCACTAAGCCTAATTCCCACCAAGTCCATGTACATTGTTGCAAATGGCAAAATTTCATTTTTTTTTTAATCACTGAGTAATATTTGTGTGTATGTGTGAATCTGCACACACATATATACCACATCTTCTTTATCCATTCATCTGTTGATTGGACACTAGATTGCTTCCATATCTTAGCTATTGTAAATAATGCTGCTGTGCACATTGGGGTGCGTGCATCTTTTCAAATTAGTGTTTTCATTTTCTTCAGATACTCTAAAGAGTGTTATTGCTGGATCATATGGTGTTTCTATTTTTAGTGTTTTAAGGATCCTCCATGCTGTTTTCCACAGTGGCTACACCAATTTACATACCCAAACAACAGTGTACAAGTGTTCCCTTTTCTTCACACCCTACGTTTTATGTTTTTGATATATTTTATATCTTTTTATTTTATGCATTACTTAGCATCTAATTGTAGTTTTAGTTGCTTTTGTTTTTTAACCTTCATACTAGCTTTTTACTGGCTGATCCACTGCCTTTATTATCTATATTTGCCAATTTTAATCTGTTCTGAGACTCTTCAAAAATTTGTGACTTGATTTTAAATTTGGAAATACATTAACTTAGAGAAACTGACGTTTGAAACCTCATTCTATTCTGAAGTAAACATGCATATTTATTGCAAGAAGAATAAAAATATCATGAAGTGATGAATAACTTTAAAATATTACTCAAATATTTGATTTTTCACATCATACAATTCAGGTTTTTACTAATCATCTATTACGTCTACCACTACATGAATGGACAGATCTTCAAGAGTTCAGCTAACATCTTAATGATAGTTCTAGTGATCTTGTGATAGGTCACATACCCATGGTACCAACCATAAACAGGACGGAATCCTAAGTGTCTCTAATACGAATAAGGCAAACATGTTTTTTAGCTTGAGTTATCTTCATATTAACAAAGATTTTCAGTTAAAATAAAGCTGTGTTCTATTGTGGGGGTTACCTTTCATCTTCAAAACTTTATATGATGGAGGAACTTCCCTCGTGGTCCAGTGGTTAGAGGTCTGCACTTCCAACGCCAGGGGCATGGGTTTGATCCTGGCCAGGAAACTAAGATCCCACATACCACATGGCAAAAAAAAAAAACACTTTATTTGATGGTACTCACAAGGTCAAAAGGACTACAACAGCTTAAGTTACATTCCAATGAAAGATATAATGAAGAAGACTGATTGTACCACAAAGATTCTTTGAGTCTGATTTCTGTAATTCTATCTCCAGAATTTCTTTACAGAGTGATAAGCCTTGAGTACAAAGAGCTTATTATGCTTGAAGCCGCATCCTTTCTTTTTTTGTGTGGCCAAACTGGGTGGCATGCAGCAGGATCCTGGTTCCCTGACCAGGAATCAAACCCACTCCGTCTGCAGTGGAAGAGCAGAGTCCCAACCCCTGGACCCCCAGGGAAGCCCCCCTTTATTTCCTTTTTTAAAACATGAGTAATTTTCATGTCTAAAATATCCTGTGGAGAGGAATGACTTTGGACTTTTCAAAAGTTCATTCTTGAGACGTCCTTGCTGGTACAGTGGTTAAGACTCATAGCTTCCAAAGTGGGCAGGGGTGGGGGGTAGGGATGGTTTGACCCCTGGTCAGGGAACTAGTAAACAAACAGTAAAGAATCTGCCTGCAATACAGGAGACCCCAGTTCGATTGCTGGGTCAGGAAGATTCTCTGGAGAAGGGAATAGCAACCCACTCCAGTATTCTTGCCTGGAGAATTCCATGGACAGAGAAGCCTGGTAGGCTACAGTTCACAGGGTCACAAAGAGCTGGACATGACTGAGCGACTAACACGTCACTTGAGGGAGCTAAGATCCTACAGGCCCTCAAGGCATGGCAATAAATAATTAAACGTTAATTCTCAAAAATCTGGAGAAAATTTCCATCTTCAAAAGAATATAGATATTGATAAGGAAGATTTCTAGGTTGTAACTAATCATTAAAATTTAAATCCAAAACAATGTTTTTTGATTAATTTTTATGGCACTTACTTGAATGAATTCATTGTTGAAATAAAGTACTTGGTCTTTTTAATCTTTTTAAAATTTTGAGATAATTATAAATTCATATAAAATTCTTCATAAAGAATAAAGAGAAATCCTGTGTATTTTTTTTTTGACCATGCCTTGTGGCCTGTGGGATCATTTATATACACATATGTATATACATATACATACATATTATATATATATATACACACACATAATTATATAACTATGTATATATTTATTTTTGGTTCTGCTGGGGTTTTGTTGCTGTGCAGGCTTTGCTCTAGTTGCGGTGAGCAGGGCTTACTCTCTAGTTGTGGTGTGCAGGCTTCTCCTTGTGGTGGCTTCTCTTGTTGCTGAGCATGGGCTCTAAGGCTTCAAGTATTTGTGGCGGACAGGCTTAGTTGCTCTGCAGCATGTGGAATATTCGCGGGCCAGGCATCAAACAAGTACTAGAGATAACAAGGGAACATTTCATGGAAAGATGGGCACAATAAAGGATAGAAACAATATGGACATAACAGAAGCAGAAGATATTAAGAGCTGGCAAGAATACATAGAAGAACTGTACAAAAAAGATCTTCATGACACAGATAACCATGATGGTGTGATCACTCACCTAGACCCAGACATCCTGGAATGCGAAGTCAAGTGGGCCTTAGGAAGCATCACTACAAACAAAGCTAGTGAAGGTGATGGAATTCCAATGGAGCTATTTCAAATCCTAAAAGATGATGCTGCACTCAATATGCCAGCAAATTTGGAAAACTCAGCAGTGGCCACAGGACTGGAAAAGGTCAGTTTTCATTCCAATCCCAAAGAAAGGCAATGCCAAAGAATGCTCAAACTACCGCACAATTGCCCTCATCTCACATGCTAGTAATGCTCAAAATTCTCCAAGCCAGGCTTCAAAAGTATGTGAACCACGAACTTCCAGATGTTCAAGCTGGATTTAGAAAAGGCAGAGGAACCAGAGATCAAATTGTCAACATTGGTTGGATAATCAAAAAAGCAAGAGTTCCAGAAAAACATCTACTTCTGTTTTATTGACTATGCCAAAGCCTTTGACTGTGTGGATCACAACAAACTGGAAAATTCTTCAAGAGATGGGAATACCAGACCACCTTACCTGCCTCCTGAGAAATCTGTATGCAGGTCAAGAAGCACTTAAAAATGGACATAGAACAACAGACTGTTTCCAAATAGGGAAAGGAGTACATCAAGCTTGTATGTTGTCAACCTGCTTATTTAACTTATATGCAGAGTATATCATGTGAAATGCCGGGCTAGATGAAGCACAAGCTGGAACCAAGATTGCCGGGAGAAATATCAATAACCTCAGATATGCAGATGACACCACTCTTATGGCAGAAAGCAAAGAAGAACTAAAGAGCCTCTTGATGAAAGTGAAAGAAGAGAGTGAAAAAGTTGGCTTAAAGCTCAACATTCAGAAAACTAAGATTATGGCATCCAGTCCAATCATTTCATGGCATATAGATGGGGAAACAATGGAAACAGTGAGAGACTTTATTTTGGGGGGCTCCAAAATCACTGCAGATGGTGACTGCAGCCATAAAATTAAAAGAGGCTTGCTCCTTGGAAAAAAAGCTATGACCAACCTAGACAGCATATTAAAAAGTAGAGATATTACTTTACCAACAAAGGTCTGTCTAGTCAAGGCTATGGTTTTTCCAGTGGTCATGTTTGGATGTGAGAGTTGAACTATAAAGAAAGCTGAGGACGGAAGAATTGCTGCTTTTGAACTGTGGTGTTGGAGAAGACTCTTGAGAGTCCCTTGGACTGCAAGGAGATCCAACCATCCACCAGTTCATCCTAAAGGATATCTGTCTTGATTATTCATTGGAAGGACTGATGCTGAAGTTGAAACTCCAATACTTTGGCTACCTGATGCAAAGAACAGACTCATTTGAAAAGACCCTGATTCTGGGAAAGATTGAAGGCGGGAGGAGAAGGGGACAACAGAGGATGAGATGGTTGAATGGCATCACCGACTCGATGGACGTGAGCTTGAGCAAGTTTCGGGAATTGGTGATGGACAGGGAAGCCCAGTGTGCTGCAGTCCATGGGGTCACAAAGAGTCTGACACAACTGAGTGGCTGAACTGAACTGAGGCATCAAACCTGTGTCCTCTGTATTGGCAGGCAGATTCTTATCCACTGGACCACCAGGGAAGTCCTGTTATGTTCATTTTTATAGAGTTTATGGAAACTGAGGTGTTTTTTTTTTTCCACCCCGCCCCGAAACTGAGGTTTTGATTAAGGACTTTCCCCAAGGTCACCCATCTAGTTAGTGGCAGGTTAAGAATATGAATCCAAGCAGACTGAATTCAGAGCTTCCAGAGTTTGGACATTTGTTCAATATTTATTGGCTCTTTTGTTTTTTTCTTCTATGACTAGCTTACTTTGCTGTTATTTGTATTTGACAAAGCTTTTTTTATATATATTAAAGAATATTCACTTTTCTTGTTACAAATATTTTCTAAATTATTGTCCTTTCATTTTACTTACGTCATTTTTGTCAGTTATTTACATAATCAAATGCCTAGTTTCTTTTTTTAATTGAAGTATATAGTTGACTTAAAATGTTGTTTCAGGTGTACAGCAAAGTGATTCAGTTATACATACATACATGTATATTTTTTTCAGATTCTTTTCCTTCATAGGTTATTACAAAATATTGAGTTTCATAGTTCCCTGTGCTATACAATAGGTCTGTATTCATTATCTATTTTACATCTAGTTGGGTGTATATATTAATTCCAAAATCCTAGTTTCTCTCTCCCACCCCCGTCCCCTTTGGTAACCATAAATTTGTTTTTTATGTCTGTGGGTCTATTTCTGTTTTGTACATATGTTTCTTTGTATCTTTTTCCCTTAGATTCCACATGTAAGCAATATTACATGGTATCTTTCTCTGGCTTACTTCCCGTAGTACAGTAATCTCTAGGTCTGTCCATATTGCGGTCAATGACATTGCTTCCATGTCTCAGCTATTGTAAATAGTGCTCCAGTGATTATTGGGGTGCATGCATCTTTTTGAATTATGGTTTTCTCCAGATGTATGCCCAGGAGTGGGATTACAGGATTTATGTGGTAGTTCTATTTTTAGTTTTTTAAGGAACCTCCATACTGTTCTCCATGGTGGCTGTAGCAATTTACATTCCCACCAATAGTGTAGGAGGTTCCCTTCTCACCACACTCTCTACAGCATTTATTTGTAGGGTTTTTGGTGATGGCCATTCTGACCAATATGAGGTGATATCTCATTGTACTTTTGATTTAAATGTGTAGTTTATTAACTGAAGATGCAGACTGACAACCGGCAGACTTGTCCTGACATGTTAAAATTTTTTACTGTGAACTTGAATGCCTTTGTTTAGGATGGGAAGTAGGTGGAGTGAGTGGGGGTGCGGAGGTATGCAGAGGGGTAGTCTTGAGTTAACTGATTACAGTACCCAGCACCCCTTATTGCTTACTCTTTACTCATCTCCTTTTCCTGCTTGACCCCCAAAAGGTATTTGAGTTTTCAGTCCTTGCATAGTTTCTTATTTCTGTCTTAAAATCTCCCCCATCCCAAAGGTTACTTTATAAAAAGTCACCCAGAATGTATTTTGGTGTATGATGTGAGGGAAATGAATCCAAACTTTACATATTGGATGAGTGATTATATCTATGTCATTTATGAATTATGCTACTATCTGTCCATAATATCATTCAAATATTCTTCCAAAACATCCTTTGGAATTTTCAAATTTCTGCTGCTTTAATAGTGAGCATTCTTGTACACAAATCACTGACACATCTCTAATATCCTGATCTATCCTTCAGATAGACTCTGAAGATGAGGTAAAAGGAACTACTTGGTTTTGGTCTTTTGTTTATTGGCTGTTGTACATGACAATACCGATATATATTACCCTAAGTGGAAACTTGTTCACTAATCATTTGAGTAACCTACTTGATCATGGCAAGTTCCAAGATTCACCAAATGTAGGTTTTTGGTGTGTAAATGCCATATGCACAAAGACTGGTTCCAGTTCATGAAGTTAAGGTTTTTTCTTTTAAGGTTTATTTTATAAACATGTATGAAAAGTTCTACATTATTGTTGGTCAAATTACAGAACAATCTGCCTTGAAGCCAGTATACAGTTTTCAAGATCATCAGAGACACTCTGTTTTTTTAGGTCTTCAAAGAAAAAATGGTTTGACTTGTTTTACTTCTTGTTATGTAAGATTTAAAAGCATATACATCAACTTATTTGTGCAGCAATTAATTAATCTATGAAGCCATGATTTACTGTTAAAGTTAACCCATACCGTCTGTTGGCATTTCACGATAACTTGAAAACAGCTCCAGTGACAGTGGGAAGGCAATTTTAAGCAAAAGAGCTGTTACTGGGAAAGAGTTGTTTCTCACCAACTGGATCAGATGCTAAGAAATGGCCCAACAGTCCCTTTTCAGTTCCTCTTTGCTTTCTGCCATAAGGGTGGTGTCATCTGCGTATCTGAGGTTATTGATATTTCTCTTGGCAATCTTGATTCCAGCTTGTGCTTCATCCAGCCTGGAATTTCACATGACGTACTCTGCATATAAGTTAAATAAGCAGGGTGACGATATACAGCCTTGATGTACTCCTTTCCCAATTTGCAACCTAGCCATTGTTCCATGTCCATTTCTAAGTGTTGCCTCTTGACCTGCATACAGATTTCTCAGGAGGCCAGTAAGGTGGTCTGGTATTCCCATTGTTGAAGAATTTTCCACAGTTTGTATTGATCGACAGAGTCAAAGGCTTTGGCATAGTCAATTAAGCATATATTTTTCTGGAACTCTCTTGCTTTTTCAAGGATCCAACAGATGTTGGCAATTTGATCTCTGGTTCCTCTGCCTTTTCTAAATCCAGCTTGAACATCTGGAGGTCTACTTAATGAAATTCTTTCTCACGCAAGTACAATTTATACATTTGTGAATAACCTTCCTCTAGTAGGGGTCGCAGAGTCGGACATGACTGAAGCGACTTAGCAGCAGCAGCAGCAGCAGCAGTAGCAGCAGACTAGCCTACTGACAGAAGTGTCAAAGCTGGGATGGGGTCGAACAATTCATTGATTTACCAAACAGTTTTTAGGCATCACTTACTCTGAACTGGCCTCATGAGAACAGAGATAAAACGTGAAGACACTTGCTCACAGGGGCTGCTAGCAGGAAAAACAGAATATGAAAATAGAGTGTTGTGTGTACAGGACAGAACCACCAGGACTAGCCTGTAAGAGGGTCCTAGGACCTTAGAGAATGGAGCCGTTCCTGCAGTAGGGGGAATTACACATTCAGCCATGTGTATGAGGCCCCTGCCTGGTGTCAGGCAAGGTACTCAGACCTGGGACCCTCCATGATTGTGATGTTAAATGTAATACTTACATAAGTGCCTTCAAATCGGATGAAATGGTTTCCTTTGAAAATCCACTACCCTATGCTTTGAGTGCTTTGTCTATCATGTGCAATAACTTTGTAAAATCCATATAGTGATTCAAATCTGGATGTCACCATCAAGAAAAAAAGAACATGTTTTCTCTGATAACAAAAATTGCTGTAGTTCATTTTTATTGAGGAACCAAGTAAGGGGAAATTTTCTGGTAAGTAGAAATACTTTTTCAACAAAGAAACTTGCCATTAAATACTAATTAAAGCTAATTCCTCCTTGAAAACATGCTAAGTGAAGAAAGGCACAAAAGATCATATATGATGCCATTTACATGAAATATCCAGAGCAAGCAAATCTAGACAGTAGGTTAGTGGTTGTGAGGGACTGGGAAAAGGAGAGCATGTGGAGTGACTTTACTGGATACAAGGTTTCTTTTGGGGGGTGATTAAAACATTTTGCAATTTAGTGGTGGAAATGCACAGTCTTGTGACTATACTAAAACCCGCTAAATTGTACGCCTTAAATAATGAATAGGCTCCCTTGCTACAACTAGAGAAAGACCATGCAGCAAGGAAGACCCAGCACAGCCAAAAGCCATCAAATTTTTTTAAATGATGAGTATTATAAAATGTAAAGTCTATCTAAAAAAATTTTAAAAGAAACCTGGTTCCAAACTGTTTAAACTTCTGCATCATATTGCCATTGTGAGAATTATGACTGAAGCGTTTAAAAAATACATCTATTTCTGGTATCTACAAAAGCCGAAGGGAGCCCTCAAATTTCCCTGACTTTTAAAAAAAATTCTCTTACAATAGGAACATGGAAGCCATTTAGCAAGTCTAAATGCTCAATAAGAAATACTGGAAAAGTATAGGGCAAGCTTCTACAAAGAACTAAAAACCTGCTTGACCCATGTAAACACAAAGATTAAAAAAAAAATACAATTCATGGTTTTAAGTTCAAAAAGTCACAAGAAGATTTGGGAGAATATTAAGCCAAATGCTATGGCTGGGCCGTGTTAAAGGAATGCTGGATTCCAGATAGCTGTGTAAATGCTCTGTGCCTCGGTTTACTCATCTTTAAATGGGAACACCTTGCCATGCTAAGTCGCTTCAATCGTGTCCGACTCTGTGCGACCCCATAGACGGCAGCCCACCAGGCTCCCCCATCCCTGGGATTCTCCAGGCAAGAACACTGGAGTGGGTTGCCATTTCCATCTCCAATGCACGAAAGTGAAAAGTCCGACCCTCAGCAACCCCATGGACTGCAGCCTTCCAGGCTCCTCTGTCCATGGGATTTTCCAGGCAAGAGTACTGGAGTGGGGTGCCATTGCCTTCTCCGATTAAATGGTAATAACAGCCCCTAATTCAAAAGATTGTTGTGAACATAAGTACATAAAGGGGCTTCCCAGGTGGCGCTAGTGGTAAAGAACCTGCCTGCTAATGGAAGAAACGCAAGAGATGTGGGTTCGATCCCTGGCTTGCGAAGATCCCTTGGAGGCGGGCACGGCAACCCACTCCAGTATTCTTGCCTGGAGAATCCCCATGGACAGAGGAGTCTGGCGGGCCACAGTCCATAGGGTCGGAAAGAGCTGGACATGACTGAGGACCCACACATCCTTCCATCCTTGCCAATGTAGAAGACTGCAAGAGATGCAGATTCAATCCCTGGATGGGGACCATCTCCTGAAGGAGGAAATGGCAACCCCCTGCAGTCTGGAGAATCCCATGGACAGAGGAGCCTGGTGGACTACAGTCCATAGGGTCACACAAAGTCGGACACGGCTGAAGCAACTTAGCACAAGTACATGAATGTCTTAAAAGCACTTTTTAAAAAAATGGCAGCTATATAATTATCGGTTAACAATGGACCAACTTTTACTTCTTGCTTACCCATATTTTCTAAGTGACCTGCAACGAACACCATTTTTCTAAGAGGACTTATTGTTTAAAACAAAAAACGGGTCGAAACATTCCACGAGCAGACGAAAGAGTGAGATCAAAGAACTTAAAGGATACAGAGAGGGCACACCAACGCGCCCGACGGAAGCCGACGGAGGCAGGTGGCGCCCGCGGGCGGAGAGCACGCGGGGCACCCCGGACGCCGGCCGGCAGCCTCCGGCCGCCATGCTCTTCCGGTCCCAGAGGCCGGGCGGCGGAAGTCGTCACTCGCCGAGGGACGGAACCCACGCCGCGCACCCGGCGGCAGGCTAGCCATGGCGATGGGCGGAGGCGGCGGCGGCTTCCCGGAGCCAGAGGACTCGGTACTGTTCCGGCGCGGCACTGGCGAGGTGAGGTTGAGGCCCCGCTGTCGCCCACCGACCCCCGCGCTCCTTCCCCGGCCGGTCTGCTCACTGCGCGGCCGTGATCCGCATGTTTCTACATCTTTCCCCACCTTGGAGCCTCAGCCTCAAGCTCCTTCTTCGCCCAGTTTGGGCTCCGTAATGACTTTGAGCGCTGCCGCCACTTGACTGTCCCTTGGCTGTCCACCCCCTAGCTCTGAGAGGGGGTGGGACCTGTGTGGGGACAGGCCAGGGCGAAGCAGGGAAACTAGTTAGGTGTTTATTGAAATGATCCAATTGTTAAGCCGTGAAGAGCAAAATCACTTGGATTCTGGATATATTTTGAAATCGGAGGCAACAGGTTGTGCACGTGGATACAATAATAGACGCGTGAGAGGAAAGTGAAGGATAACTCCAAGATTGTTCTGAAGAACTAAAAAGATTAAGTTGCCTTTTACTAAGATGGGGAAGACTACACGTAGAGCAGGTTCATAAGGGGGTAAGATTTGAACTCATTCTTTAAAAAAATATATTTTTTTTAACTTTTGTATTGGGATATGGCACCCAACTCCAGTACTCTTGCCTGGAAAATCCCAGGGACCGGGGGGGGGGGGGGGGGGGGGGGTGGAGCCTGGTGGGCTGCCGTCTATGGGTCGCACAGAGTCGGACACGACTGAAGCGACTTAGCAGCAGCAGCAGCAGCATAGCCGATTAACAGTGTTGTGGTAGTTTAGAACTCATTCTTGAGTGAAATGTGATTGGAGCGAGTTCAAGAGTCAGAGAGGAGAAATTCAAGGCAACGCATATAAGCAAATATTTCAAGTTTTATTGTGGGTACTGGAAGATAGAGAAATCAGATGGAGAGGGAGTGAGATAAAGAGGATTCTTAATTGGTTTTTTATTTTGAAGATGGGAACAATGTTTCAGCATGTTTGTGGGCTGATAGGAAAGATCCAATAAGGACGATATAATCGATTTCGCAGAAGAAAGAAGAGGATTGCAGCAGCAATGTTCTAGAGTAGGTAGGAGGGAATGGATTTGGCCTTTGTTAGAAATATTGACAGTTCAGTTGTATGGGTACAGATTTGTGTGGATGGGCAGATAGAGTGGCAGGAGATTATGAAAATTCTGTTTTGATTGTTGCTATTCTCTCAGTAAAAGAAGCAAGTCATCAGTAGTGAGGAGGGAGCAGGGGTCAGGTGTTGGAGGTTAGGGAAGAGAGAAGGTAGGAAGTGAGCCTCTAGGAGACTGAGTGAGTGTTGGATTAAATGTAGTGGAATTGTTGCTAGGAAACATTCAAGGCCTACTTCAGATTTGTGGTTATGAATTTAAAGGAGACTAGATAGTATGATTGTTGCTCAGTTGTGTCCGACTCTTTTCGACCCCATGAATCCCAGCACGCCAGGCCTCCCTGTCCATCACCAACTCCCGGAGTTCACTCAGACTCACGTCCATCAAGTCAGTGATGCCATCCAGCCATCTCATCCTCTGTCATCCCTTTCTCCTCCTGCCCCCAATCCCTCCCAGCATCAGAGTCTTTTCCAATGAGTCAACTCTTGACATGAGGTGGCCAAAGTACTGGAGTTTCAGCTTTAGCATCATTCCTTCCAAAGAAATCCCAGGGCTGATCTCCTTCAGAATGGACTGGTTGGATCTCCTTGCAGTCCAAGGGACTCTCAAGAGTCTTCTCCAACACCACAGTTCAAAAGCATCAATTCTTCAGCACTCAGCTTTCTTCACATCCAACTCTCACATCCATACATGACCACTGAATAACCATAGCCTTGACTAGACGGACCTTTGTTGGCAAAGTAATGTCTCTGCTTTTGAATATGCTATCTAGGTTGGTCATAACTTTCCTTCCAAGGAGTAAGCGTCTTTTAATTTCATGGCTGCAGTCACCATCTGCAGTGATTTTGGAGCCCAAAAATATAAAGTCTGACACTGTTTCCACTGTTTCCCCATCTATTTCCCATGAAGTGATGGGACCAGATGCCATGATCTTCGTTTTCTGAATGTTGAGCTTTAAGCCAACTTTTTCACTCTCCTCTTTCACCTTCATCAAGAGGCTTTTTAGTTCCTCTTCACTTTCTGCCATAATGGTGGTGTCATCTGCATATCTGAGGCTATTGATATTTCTCCCGGCAATTTTGATTCCAGCTTGTGCTTCTTCCAGCCCAGCATTTCTCATGATGTACTCTGCATATAAGTTAAATAAGCAGGGTGACAATATACAGCCTCCTTTTCCTATTTGGAACCAGTCTGTTGCTCCGTGTCCAGTTCTAACTATTGCTTCCTGACCAGCATACACATTTCTCAAGAGGCAGGTCAGGTGGTCTGGTATTCCCATCTCTTTGTAAAGCGTCTGCCCACAATGCGGGAGACCCAGGTTCGACTCCTGGGTCGGGAAGATCCTCTGGAGAAGGAAATGGCAATCCACTCCAGCACTCTTGCCTGGAAAATCCCATGGACGGAAGAGCCTGATAAGCTACAGTCTGTGGGGTCGCAAAGAGTCGGATACAACTGAGCGACTTCACTTTCACTTGAGCACTCTTTGGCATTGCTTTTCTTTGGGATTGGAATAAAAACGGACCTTTTCCAGTCCTGTGGCCACTGCTGAGTTTTCCAGATTTGCTGGCATATTGAGTGCAGCACTTTCACAGCATCATCTTTCAGGATTTGAAATAGCTCAACTGGAATTCCATCACCTCTACTAGCTTTGTTTGTAGTGATGCTTTCTAAGCCCCACTTGACTTCACATTCCAGGATGTCTGGCTCTAGGTCAGTGATCACACCTTCGTGATTATCTGGGTGGTGAAGATCTTTTTTGTACAGTTCTTCTGTGTGTTCTTGCCACCTCTTCTTAATATCTTCTGCTTCTGTTAGGTCCATACCATTTCTGTCCTTTATCGAGCCCATCTTTGCATGAAATGTTCCCTTGGTATCTAATTTTCTTGACGAGATCTCTAGTCTTTCCCATTCTATTGTTTTCCTCTATTTCTTTGCACTGATTGCTGAGGAAGGCTTTCTTATCTCTCCTTGTTATTCTTTGAAACTCTGCATTCAAATGCTTATATCTTTCCTTTTCTCCTTTGCTTTTTGCTTCTCTTCTTTTCACAGCTATTTGTAAGGCCTCCCCAGACAACCATTTTGCTTTTTTGCATTTCTTTTCCATGGGGATGATCTTGATCCCTGTCTCCTGTACAATGTCACGAACCTCCGTCCATAGTTCATCAGGCACTCTATCCATCAGATCTAGTCCCTTGAATCTATTTATCACTTCCACTGTATAATCATAAGGGATTTGATTTAGGTCATACCTGAATGGTCTTGTGGTTTTCCCTACTTTCTTCAATTTAAGTCTGAATTTGGCAATAAGGAGTTCATGATCTGAGCCACAGTCAGCTCCCAGTCTTGTTTTTGTTGACTCTATAGAGCTTCTCCATCTTTGGCTGCAAAGAATATAATCAATCTGATTTCAGTGTTGACCATCTGGTGATGTCCATGTGTAGAGTCGTCTCTTGTGTTGTTGGAAGAGGGTATTTGCTATGACCAGTACATTTTCTTGGCAAAATTCTTATTAGTCTTTGCCCTGCTTCAGTCCGTACTCCAAGGCCAAATTTGCCCATTACTCCAAGTGTTTCTGACTTCCTACTTTTGCATTCCAGTCCCCTGTAATGAAAAGGACATCTTTTGGGGGTGTTAGTTCTAAAAGGTCTTGTAGGTCTTCATAGAACCGTTCAACTCTTCAGCGTTACTGGTTGGGGCATAAACTTGGATTACTGTGATATTGAATGGTTTGCCTTGGAAACGAACAGAGATCGTTCTGTCGTTTTTGAGATTGCATCCAAGTACTGCATTTCGAACTCTTTTGTTGACCATGATGGCTACTCCATCTCTTCTGAGGGATTCCTGCCCTCAATAGTAGATATGGTCATCTGAGTTAAATTCACCCATTCCAGTCCATTTTAGTTTGCCGATTCCTAGAATGTTGACGTTCACTCTTGCCATCTCTTGTTTGACCACTTCCAATTTGCCTTGATTCATGGACCTGACGCTCCAGGTTCCTATGAAATATTCCTATGAAATATGCTGTAGCATCCTCGTTCCTCACCTCCACCGCCAGATGATTCTTCCTCCCTAAAACTCCCAGGAAAATTCTGTCACCAAACTCCACCGTCCACTATCCCTTCTCACAGCAATCACCTACAGCCTCCTGGGTCACCCTGCTTCATTCCCTGAGGTTTATATCCCAGTACTCTCTCCAACACTACTCCTGTCCTAAGTTTTGGTTATTTAAAAACCCATGTACATGATCCTTCCAATACCCTATCCTTGTTAGTTCTGTAAATGCTTCACTACCAATGACCTTTTAGAGCGCCCAGTCTCAGCTACCCACTTCTATGGCTTTTCATATAACCATTAACTACAACCTCTCTATAAACTCAACTAAGAATCCTACTCTCCAGCTACCCCCTGCCAGGCTCTCCAACTTACTCTTAGTAGGTTGATGATGACAGTCATCTTCACCTCCCTGGGGCTGGTGAAACTGTGACCTTCCCACTTTTTAAACTGTCTCTCACCATCCTAATGTCCTCCCTTTCTTTCTTAGCCAGCTTAAATTCCACCATCAGTCAAGAAGATAACTCTCTGTACTGGCCTCCTCACTTCATACTAGGTTAAAACCATAACCCTATTAATTTCTACTTGTCATTGAGTAGAAATTTAACCTAGTCATCATCAACCTACTGGGAGTAAGTTGGAGAGCCTGGCAGGTGGTAGCTGGAGAGTAGGATTCTTAGTTGAGTTTATAGAGAGGTTGTAGTTAATGGTTATATGAAAAGCCATAGAAGTGGGTAGCTGAGACTGGGCGCTCTAAAAGGTCATTGGTAGTGAAGCATTTACAGAACTAACAAGGATAGGGTATTGGAAGGATCATGTACATGGGTTTTTAAATAACCAAAACTTAGGACAGGAGTAGTGTTGGAGAGAGTACTGGGATATAAACCTCAGGGAATGAAGCAGGTTGACCCAGGAGGCTGTAGGTGATTGCTGTGAGAAGGGATAGTGGATGGTGGAGTTTGGTGACAGAATTTTCAAACCTGGGAGTTTTAGGGAGGAAGAATCATCTGGAAGTGGAGGTGAGGAACAAGGAAGATTCCTTCCCACCTCTGGCACACTGATTTGAGAGATATGGAGAAGACATTTCATTTTGAAATGCCTGTAGGGACAGAGGTGGGCTACTGTTGATGACTGAGGAACAAATAAAAGTCAGTCCTGATGGTCTGTTCTCTTTGCTATGCTGGGTAACAAGTCATCCAAAACTTGGTGGCTTGGAACAATAATCATTTTATTTTTTCCTCATAATTTCCGTGGGGCAGGAGCCTGTGAAGGTCTCGGTGGGTGGGTCTCCTTCATTCCTTTCATGTGTTTACATGCACATAATTGTCGGAGCTACAGTAGCTGGTGACTGAGCAGCTGGGGACCAACAAGCCGTCTCTTTTCTTCATATTGTCCCAGCTTCTCCATGTACTACCAGTGTGCGGGACGATTTGAATTTCTTTATCAGATCAGATCAGATCAGTCGCTCAGTCATGTCCGACTCTTTGCGACCCCATGAATCGCAGCACGCCAGGCCTCCCTGTCCATCACCAACTCCCGGAGTTCACTCAGACTCACGTCCATCAAGTCAGTGATGCCATCCAGCCATCTCATCCTCTGTCATCCCTTTCTCCTCCTGCCCCCAATCCCTCCCAGCATCAGAGTCTTTTCCAATGAGTCAACTCTTGACATGAGGTGGCCAAAGTACTGGAGTTTCAGCTTTAGCATCATTCCTTCCAAAGAAATCCCAGGGCTGATCTCCTTCAGAATGGACTGGTTGGATCTCCTTGCAGTCCAAGGGACTCTCAAGAGTCTTCTCCAACACCACAGTTCAAAAGCATCAATTCTTCAGCACTCAGCTTTCTTCACATCCAACTCTCACATCCATACATGACCACTGAATAACCATAGCCTTGACTAGACGGACCTTTGTTGGCAAAGTAATGTCTCTGCTTTTGAATATGCTATCTAGGTTGGTCATAACTTTCCTTCCAAGGAGTAAGCGTCTTTTAATTTCATGGCTGCAGTCACCATCTGCAGTGATTTTGGAGCCCAAAAATATAAAGTCTGACACTGTTTCCACTGTTTCCCCATCTATTTCCCATGAAGTGATGGGACCAGATGCCATGATCTTCGTTTTCTGAATGTTGAGCTTTAAGCCAACTTTTTCACTCTCCTCTTTCACCTTCATCAAGAGGCTTTTTAGTTCCTCTTCACTTTCTGCCATAATGGTGGTGTCATCTGCATATCTGAGGCTATTGATATTTCTCCCGGCAATTTTGATTCCAGCTTGTGCTTCTTCCAGCCCAGCATTTCTCATGATGTACTCTGCATATAAGTTAAATAAGCAGGGTGACAATATACAGCCTCCTTTTCCTATTTGGAACCAGTCTGTTGCTCCGTGTCCAGTTCTAACTATTGCTTCCTGACCAGCATACACATTTCTCAAGAGGCAGGTCAGGTGGTCTGGTATTCCCATCTCTTTGTAAAGCGTCTGCCCACAATGCGGGAGACCCAGGTTCGACTCCTGGGTCGGGAAGATCCTCTGGAGAAGGAAATGGCAATCCACTCCAGCACTCTTGCCTGGAAAATCCCATGGACGGAAGAGCCTGATAAGCTACAGTCTGTGGGGTCGCAAAGAGTCGGATACAACTGAGCGACTTCACTTTCACTTGAGCACTCTTTGGCATTGCTTTTCTTTGGGATTGGAATAAAAACGGACCTTTTCCAGTCCTGTGGCCACTGCTGAGTTTTCCAGATTTGCTGGCATATTGAGTGCAGCACTTTCACAGCATCATCTTTCAGGATTTGAAATAGCTCAACTGGAATTCCATCACCTCTACTAGCTTTGTTTGTAGTGATGCTTTCTAAGCCCCACTTGACTTCACATTCCAGGATGTCTGGCTCTAGGTCAGTGATCACACCTTCGTGATTATCTGGGTGGTGAAGATCTTTTTTGTACAGTTCTTCTGTGTGTTCTTGCCACCTCTTCTTAATATCTTCTGCTTCTGTTAGGTCCATACCATTTCTGTCCTTTATCGAGCCCATCTTTGCATGAAATGTTCCCTTGGTATCTAATTTTCTTGACGAGATCTCTAGTCTTTCCCATTCTATTGTTTTCCTCTATTTCTTTGCACTGATTGCTGAGGAAGGCTTTCTTATCTCTCCTTGTTATTCTTTGAAACTCTGCATTCAAATGCTTATATCTTTCCTTTTCTCCTTTGCTTTTTGCTTCTCTTCTTTTCACAGCTATTTGTAAGGCCTCCCCAGACAACCATTTTGCTTTTTTGCATTTCTTTTCCATGGGGATGATCTTGATCCCTGTCTCCTGTACAATGTCACGAACCTCCGTCCATAGTTCATCAGGCACTCTATCCATCAGATCTAGTCCCTTGAATCTATTTATCACTTCCACTGTATAATCATAAGGGATTTGATTTAGGTCATACCTGAATGGTCTTGTGGTTTTCCCTACTTTCTTCAATTTAAGTCTGAATTTGGCAATAAGGAGTTCATGATCTGAGCCACAGTCAGCTCCCAGTCTTGTTTTTGTTGACTCTATAGAGCTTCTCCATCTTTGGCTGCAAAGAATATAATCAATCTGATTTCAGTGTTGACCATCTGGTGATGTCCATGTGTAGAGTCGTCTCTTGTGTTGTTGGAAGAGGGTATTTGCTATGACCAGTACATTTTCTTGGCAAAATTCTTATTAGTCTTTGCCCTGCTTCAGTCCGTACTCCAAGGCCAAATTTGCCCATTACTCCAAGTGTTTCTGACTTCCTACTTTTGCATTCCAGTCCCCTGTAATGAAAAGGACATCTTTTGGGGGTGTTAGTTCTAAAAGGTCTTGTAGGTCTTCATAGAACCGTTCAACTCTTCAGCGTTACTGGTTGGGGCATAAACTTGGATTACTGTGATATTGAATGGTTTGCCTTGGAAACGAACAGAGATCGTTCTGTCGTTTTTGAGATTGCATCCAAGTACTGCATTTCGAACTCTTTTGTTGACCATGATGGCTACTCCATCTCTTCTGAGGGATTCCTGCCCTCAATAGTAGATATGGTCATCTGAGTTAAATTCACCCATTCCAGTCCATTTTAGTTTGCCGATTCCTAGAATGTTGACGTTCACTCTTGCCATCTCTTGTTTGACCACTTCCAATTTGCCTTGATTCATGGACCTGACGCTCCAGGTTCCTATGAAATATTCCTATGAAATATGCTGTAGCATCCTCGTTCCTCACCTCCACCGCCAGATGATTCTTCCTCCCTAAAACTCCCAGGAAAATTCTGTCACCAAACTCCACCGTCCACTATCCCTTCTCACAGCAATCACCTACAGCCTCCTGGGTCACCCTGCTTCATTCCCTGAGGTTTATATCCCAGTACTCTCTCCAACACTACTCCTGTCCTAAGTTTTGGTTATTTAAAAACCCATGTACATGATCCTTCCAATACCCTATCCTTGTTAGTTCTGTAAATGCTTCACTACCAATGACCTTTTAGAGCGCCCAGTCTCAGCTACCCACTTCTATGGCTTTTCATATAACCATTAACTACAACCTCTCTATAAACTCAACTAAGAATCCTACTCTCCAGCTACCCCCTGCCAGGCTCTCCAACTTACTCTTAGTAGGTTGATGATGACAGTCATCTTCACCTCCCTGGGGCTGGTGAAACTGTGACCTTCCCACTTTTTAAACTGTCTCTCACCATCCTAATGTCCTCCCTTTCTTTCTTAGCCAGCTTAAATTCCACCATCAGTCAAGAAGATAACTCTCTGTACTGGCCTCCTCACTTCATACTAGGTTAAAACCATAACCCTATTAATTTCTACTTGTCATTGAGTAGAAATTTAACCTAGTCATCATCAACCTACTGGGAGTAAGTTGGAGAGCCTGGCAGGTGGTAGCTGGAGAGTAGGATTCTTAGTTGAGTTTATAGAGAGGTTGTAGTTAATGGTTATATGAAAAGCCATAGAAGTGGGTAGCTGAGACTGGGCGCTCTAAAAGGTCATTGGTAGTGAAGCATTTACAGAACTAACAAGGATAGGGTATTGGAAGGATCATGTACATGGGTTTTTAAATAACCAAAACTTAGGACAGGAGTAGTGTTGGAGAGAGTACTGGGATATAAACCTCAGGGAATGAAGCAGGTTGACCCAGGAGGCTGTAGGTGATTGCTGTGAGAAGGGATAGTGGATGGTGGAGTTTGGTGACAGAATTTTCAAACCTGGGAGTTTTAGGGAGGAAGAATCATCTGGAAGTGGAGGTGAGGAACAAGGAAGATTCCTTCCCACCTCTGGCACACTGATTTGAGAGATATGGAGAAGACATTTCATTTTGAAATGCCTGTAGGGACAGAGGTGGGCTACTGTTGATGACTGAGGAACAAATAAAAGTCAGTCCTGATGGTCTGTTCTCTTTGCTATGCTGGGTAACAAGTCATCCAAAACTTGGTGGCTTGGAACAATAATCATTTTATTTTTTCCTCATAATTTCCGTGGGGCAGGAGCCTGTGAAGGTCTCGGTGGGTGGGTCTCCTTCATTCCTTTCATGTGTTTACATGCACATAATTGTCGGAGCTACAGTAGCTGGTGACTGAGCAGCTGGGGACCAACAAGCCGTCTCTTTTCTTCATATTGTCCCAGCTTCTCCATGTACTACCAGTGTGCGGGACGATTTGAATTTCTTTATCAGATCAGATCAGATCAGTCGCTCAGTCATGTCCGACTCTTTGCGACCCCATGAATCGCAGCACGCCAGGCCTCCCTGTCCATCACCAACTCCCGGAGTTCACTCAGACTCACGTCCATCGAGTCAGTGATGCCATCCAGCCATCTCATCCTCTGTTGTCCCCTTCTCCTCCTGCCCCCAATCCCTCCCAGCATCAGAGTCTTTTCCAGTGAGTCAACTCTTGACATGAGGTGGCCAAAGTACTGGAGTTTCAGCTTTAGCATCAGTCCTTCCAAAGAAATCCCAGGGCTGATCTCCTTCAGAATGGACTGGTTGGATCTCCTTGCAGTCCAAGGGACTCTCAAGAGTCTTCTCCAACACCACAGTTCAAAAGCATCAATTCTTCCGCGCTCAGCCTTCTTCACAGTCCAGCTCTCACATCCATACATGACCACCGGAAAAACCATAGCCTTGACTAGACGGACCTTTGTTGGCAAAGTAATGTCTCTGCTTTTGAATATGCTATCTAGGTTGGTCATAACTTTCCTTCTAAGGAGTAAACGTCTTTTAATTTCATGGCTGCAGTCACCATCTGCAGTGATTTTGGAGCCCGGAAAAATAAAGTCTGCCACTGTTTCCACTGTTTCCCCATCTATTTCCCATGAAGCTTCCCTTTTATCCCTCCTCATGTCATGTCCCCAGACAACTGCTGATCCACTTTTTGTCAGCCTTGTTTAGTCTGCATTTTCTAGAATTTTACAAACACAGAATCTTTTTTTTAATATGGCGGCATCTTTTATTCAGCATATTTTGCATTTCATCCATTTATGTATCAGTTATTCATTCCTTTTCATTGCTGTAGGATCCTGTTGCATAAATATGCTACAGTTTATTCGTTTGCTTGTTCATGAACATTTGGGTTGCCTTCAGTTTGCAACTATTAAAAATAGAAACACCATAAATATTAGTGTAGAAGGCTTTGTATGAGCATATGCTTTTATTTCTCTTTGGGGAATGCCTGGGTCATGGAGTAGATATATTTTAGTTCTTTTTTTCCTTTTTTCTTTTGGCTCCCCTCCGAGGCTTGTGGGATCTTAGTTCACTGACCAGGCAATGAACCCAGGCCCCTAGCAGTAAAAGCAGGAGTCCTAACTACTGTTTATTAAATTGTTTAGCTTTTATTCTTCAGGAACCCCATTTACTCATATGCTAGACATTTTTTGCCAGTCACCACTTTTTTTCCTTCCTTTCTTCTTTCCTTTCTTTTCATCTATTCTTTGGTACCCGTTAGATGTTCAGTCAGCTATCTTCTTTGGGTACCTTGTAGTCAGTATTACTTTTTCTTCCTTTTCTTTCTTGATTTTGTTTAACTTCTGATTTGACTCCCAATTGCCTTCTTTTTTCATCTGAGTTTTTAGAAATTTTGATTGTGTTTTTTTCCATACTGCAAATGCTTGTTTGACAATTTAATTTCAGATGGCTATTGCATTTTCTTCTGTTTGTGATTGTTAGTTGAGAATTTTTGTCACCTAAAATATTTCTTCTTATAGTAGCTTTGTATGGATATCTTGGTGGTTCATTTTGAGATTTCTTGTAACAGTTGAAATGTGATGAGTTTAGACTGCTGTGTATTTGTGTCTTTTAAGAGTGCCCGCGTCTAGTGATAGAGTGGAGCAGGACTTTCTTTTATAAGTAGTACCTTTTGCATTGGCAGAAGTGACGTATCTTCTGCTTTAAGGAACATCTCCCATTCCAAGGGCAGCATAACCTTAGACGAGTCAATTACTTGTTTGTGGTTACTTTCCATATCTACAAAATGATTTAATGATTTTAACAAGTGTGTATTTATTTATGTTTGGCTGCGCTGGGTCTTTCTTGCTGCTCTGGCTTTCTCTAGTTGCAGAGAGCGGGGGCTACTCTACTTGCTGTGCCAGGGCTTCCCATTGCAGTGGCTGGTTGCGGAATACAAGTGGCTTGTTGCAGAATGCAGGCTCCAAGGCACGAGGGCTTCAGTAGTTGCAGCTCCCAGACTCCAGAACACGGGCTCAATAGTTGTGGCTCCGGGGCTTCAGAACACAGGCTCAATAGTTTCGACACACAGGCCTAGTTGCTCTTGCTGCTGCTGCTAGCGCTGCTAAGTCGCTTCAGTCGTGTCTGACTCTGTGCAGCCCCATAGACGGCAGCCCACCAGGCTCCCCCGTCCCTGGGATTCTCCAGGCAAGAACACTGGAGTAGGTTGCCATTTCCTTCTCCAATGCATGAAAGTTAAAAGTGAAAGTGAAATCGCTTAGTCGTGTCCGACTCCTAGCGACCCCATGGACTGCAGCCCACCAGGCCCCTCCGTCCATGGGATTTTCCAGGCAACAGTACTGGAGTGGGATGCCATTGCCTTCTTCTCAAGTTGCTCTTGAGGCATGTGGAATCTTCCCCAATCAGGGGTTGAACCCATGTTTCCTGCATTGGCAGGCGGATTCTTTACCACTGAGGCCACTGGAAAAGCCCGACTTAATGATTTTTAAGTACTTTCTACTATAGAGCAAGATTAATAGCTTTATATGAGAACGTATTTCTCTCTGTATGGTGGATATTAACAAGAAAAAGAGACATTCATTTTACAACTAAATGAGTTTTATATCCAACCTCTTTGGAACTTATCAGTTGACTAATATTGTATAAAATCCAACATACAAATTGATGGTGTTTTATAACCTGTCTTCCCTTCACCAACATTGTGTATTCAAACTTACCTTCAACTCCTCTATAGCATGGAAATTATTCTAGTTGGACTTGTTGCCCCACTGACCTGTCAAAGTGTGTATTTTTGAAAGTAAAGTGAAGTGACAGTGAAAGTCACTCCGTGGTATCCGACTCTTTGTGACCCCACGGACTATACAGTCTGTGGAATTCTCCAGGCCAGAATGCTGAAGTGGGTAGCCTTTCCCTTCTCCAGGGGATCTTCCCAACCCAGAGATCAAACCTAGGCCTCCACATTGCAGGCGGATTCTTTATGGGCTGAGCCACAAGAGTTTTTAATTGTGGTTTCAAAAAAAGACTATTATCATCTTAACTGCTGTTAAGCATACACCTCTGTGTGCGTGTGTGTGCTCATTGCTCAGTCGTGTCCGACTCTTTGCGACCCCATGGACTGTAGCCCGCCAGGCTCCTCTGTCCATGGAGCTTTCCTGGCAAGAATACCGGAGAGGGTTGCCATTTCCTCCTCCAGGGGGTCTTCCCGACCCGGGGATGGAGCCTGTGTCTCTTGCGTCTCCCACATTGGCATGGATATGCTTTACCTCTGTGCCACCTGAGAAGCCTGGACGTTTACAGTAGTGTTAAATATATTCATATTGTAGTACAGTAGATCTCCACAACTTTTTAATCTCGCAAAACTGAAACTCTACCCATTAAACATTTATTTCCTCCTCTTCTTTTAAAGCCTGAGGTAACTGCCATTCAGCTTTCTGTTCCTCTGACTTTTACTTCTTAGGTCCCTCGTATGAGTGGACTCATACAGGCAGTGTGTTTATTTTTGCTTCCATGCTTTTTTTGGCTCATGGTTGTCCTTAGAATGCTTGGTAGTTTCTTTTCTATCTGTCTAAATCCTTTTAGTTTCTATTTCCTAGCCTGTTTCCCCCATGATCATCCGCCGTATGTTTCCTCTTTTTAATTGAGGTATAATTGACATACAACATTATATTAGTTTTAGTTGTACAGCGTAATGATTTCAAATGTATACATATTTCAAAATGATCACAATAAGACTAGTTAATCTGTTACCATCAGTTCAGTTCAGTTGTTCAGTCATGTCTGATTCTTTGCAACCCCATGGACTGCAGCACGCCTGGCCTCCCTGTCCATCACCAACTCCAAGAACTTACTCAAACTCATGGCCATTGAGTCGGTGATGCCATCCAACCATCTCATCCTCTTGTTGTCCCCTCCTCCTCCCACCTTCAGCCTTTCCCAGCTTCAGGATCTTTTCCAGTGAGTCAGTTCTTCACATCAGGTGGCCAAAGTATTGGAGTTTTAGCTTTAGCATCATCAGTCCTTCCAATGAATATTCAGGACTGATATCCTTTAGGATTGACTGGTTGGATCTCCTTGCAGTCCAAGGGACTTTCAATAGTCTTCTCCAACACCACAGTTCAAAAGTATCAATTCTTCAGCACTCAGCTTTCTTTATAGTCCAACTCTCACATCCATACATGACAACTGGAAAAACCATAGGTTTGACTAGACGGACCTTTGTTGGTAAAGTAATGTCTCTGTTTTTAAATATGCTGTCTAGGTTGGTCATAGCTTTTCTTCCAAGGAGCAAGCCTCTTTTAATTTTATGGCTGCACTCACCATCTGCAGTGATTTTGGAGCCCCAAAATATAAAGTCTGTCACTGTTACACTGTTTCCCCATCTATTTGCCATGAAATGATGGGCTGGATGTCATGGTCTTAAGTTTTTTGAATGTTGAGTTTTAAGCCAACTTTTTCACTCTCCTCTTTCACTTTCATCAAGAAGCTTTTTAGTTCCTCTTCACTTTCTGCCATAAGTGTGGTGTCATCTGTGTATCTGAGGTTATTAATATTTCTCCCAGCAGTCTTGAGTCCACCTTGTGCTTCATCCAGCCTGGCATTTCACATGATGTACTCTGCATATAAGTTAAATAAGCAGGGTGACAATATACAGCCTTGATATACTCGTTTGCTTATTTGGAACCAGTCTGTTGTTTCATGTCCAGTTCTAACTGTTCCTTCGTGACCTGCATACAGATTTCTCAGGAGGCAGGTCAGGTGGTCTGGTATTCCCATCTCTTTCAGAATTTTCCACAGTTTATTGTGATTGACACAGTCAAAGGCTTTGGTGTAGTCAATAAAGCAGAAATAGATGTTTTTCTGGAACTCTCTTGCTTTTTCGATGATCCAGTGGATGTTGGCAATTTAATCTCTGGTTTCCCTGCCTCTTCTAAATCCAGCGTGAACATCTGGAAGTTCATGGTTCATGTACTGTCAAAACCTGGCTTGGAGAATTTTGAGCATTACTTGCTAGCATGTGAGGTGAGTGCAATTGTGTGGTACTTTGAAGATTCTTTGGCATTGCCTTTCTTTGGGATTTGCAGTCAGGTTGATGTAAACAAATAGCCCCAGGTCATTCACCTTAAAATCTAAATAAACAAACAAACAATTGGCCAACCAGAGGTATAGAATTGGTATAGAATTTAAAGACTCAAGCGACAGTTTTCTATAACAGGTTAACCTGGGGTGTCCTCTAATGCACATTAATGAAGTCTCCTTTATGTACAGCTGGGAAGGTCCCCTGGAGGAGGAAATGACAACCCACTCCAATATTTTTACCTAGAGAATCCCATGGACAGAGGAGCCTGGCGGGCTGTAGTCCACGGGGTCACAAAAAGTTGAACACGACTGAGCAACTAATACTTCTTTGGGATTGGAATGAAAACTGACCTTTTCCAGTCCTGTGTGCACTGCTGAGTTTTCCAAATCTGCTGGCATATTGAGTGCAGCACTTTCACAGCATCATCTTTTAGGATTTGAAATAGCTCAACTGGAATTCCATCTCCTCCACTAGTTTTGTACGTAGTGATGCTTCCTAAGGCCCACTTGACTTTGCATTCCAGGATGTCTGGGTCTAGATAAGTGATCACATCATCGTGATTATCTAGGTCATGAAGATCTTTTTTGTAGAGTTCTTCTGTGTATTTTTGCCACCTCTTCTTAATATCTTCTGCTTCTGTTAGGTCCATACCATTTCTGTCCTTTATTGAGCCCATCTTTGCATGAAATGTTCCCTTGGTATGTCTAATTTTGTTGAAGAGATCTGTAGTCTTTCTCATTCTATTGTTTTCCTCTATTTCTTTGCATTAATCACTGGGGAAGACTTTCTTATATCCTTGCTGTTCTTTGGAACTCTGCATTCAAATGGGTATATCTTTTGTTATTTCTGTCACCATACTTGGTTACAATTGTTTTTTCCTGGTGTTGAGATTCTGAGTTTTGCATTTTGCAGCGTGTAGTGCAGTGTTATTAACTGTAGTTAGCATGCTGCACGTTACAGCCCATGACTGACTGACTTCATAACTCGAAGTTGGTACATTTTGACTCCCGGTGCCCTTTTCAACCCCTCCACCCCTGTTCCTGGAAACTGCCAGTCTGTTCTTTGAGTCTTTGAGGTTGGGCTTTTTATTGTCGTTTGGTTGTTTTGTTTTTGTTTCTAAATTCCACATAAAAGTAAGATCACATGGTATGTATCTGTCTTTCTCATTTCATTTAGTGTAATGCCCTCAGGGACCATTCATGTAGTCTCCAAATGACAAGATTTCATTCTTTCTTATGGCTGAATAATATTCTATTGTATATGAACAGGTATCCCCTGCTTTTTTAAGTTGACTTTCTGCCACTTTGGTTTCATAAAAGACCTACATTAATATGTGTTTTCATTAACTGAAAGAAATCCAGAGAGGATTTTCACTTTTATGAAAAAAAAAAAAAAAGTGAAAAGTAAAGATAACACTGTTTTGTTTTGCAGCAAGGCATGATAGAGGCCGCATGCCACCCAAGCAGCGAGAGTGGCACCACCAGGCTCCTTCCCCTGGAGCTAACTCAGCATCAAGCCAGCGTAGCTTTGAACTGTGCCTGTGAGCATCTGTGCTTTATCCTGATTTTTTTTGAATCCATTAGCAGGTTATATTCTAACGTCATTGATTCTTTGCTTTATTCTGTCTCCATTTATAAAAGATTTCATAGGAATATCCCACTTTCAGGTTTTTCAGGTGGTGGGCAAAACCTGTATGCATTTTGTTTCCATTCTCCCATTGTTGGACACTTCGCTTATTTCCATCTCTTGTCTTTTGTAAGTGATAATGCAGTGAATGTGGGGAGGGGTGCATGTACCTTTTCAAGTTAGTGTTTTTGTTTTCTGTGGATAGATTCCATTAGTGGAATCAGCTGGATCATGTGGTAGTTCTGTTTTTTGAGGAAACTTCATACTATTTTCCGCAGTGGCTGTGCCGGTTTACATGCCCACCAGGAGTGTACTATTGTCCCTTATGTCTCCATCCTCATCAACACTTGTTATCTTTTTTTTAATGTGTATATATTTTATTTTATTTTTTCAAATTTATTTTTAATCGGAGGATAATTACTTTACAATGTTGTGTTGATTTCTGATGTACAACAAAGTGAATCAGCCACAAGTATACATATAGCCCCTCCCTTTAAGCCTCCTTCCCACCAGTTATTGCCTTTTTCATAATAGCCATTCTAGCAGGTGTGAGGTGATGTATCATTGTGGTTTTGATTTGCACTTACCTAATGATGTTCAGGCTGGTTTTAGAAAAGGCAGAGGAACCAGAGATCAAATTGCCAACATCCGCTGGATCAGGAAAAAGCAAGAGGGTTCCAGAAAAACATCTGCTTTATTGACTATGCCAAAGCCTTTGACTGTGTGGATCACAATAAACTGTGGAAAATTCTGAAAGAGATGGGAATACCAGACCACCTGACCTGCCACTTGAGAAACCTATATGCAGGTCAGGAAGTAACAGTTAGAACTGGACATGGAACAACAGACTGGTTCCAAATAGGAAAAGGAGTACGTCAAGGCTGTATATTGTCACCCTGCTTATTTAACTTATATGCAGAGTACATCATGAGAAATGCTGGGCTGGAAGAAGCACAGAGTGGAATCAAGATTGCCGGGAGAAATATCAATAGCCTCAGATATGCAGATGACACCACCCTTATGGCAGAAAGTGAAGAGGAACTAAAAAGCCTCTTGATGAAACAGGAGAGTGAAAAAGTTGGCTTAAAGCTCAACATTCAGAAAACAAAGATCATGGCATCTGGTCCCATCACTTCATGGGAAATAGATGGGGAAACAGTGGAAACAGTGGCAGACTTTATTTTTTTGAGCTCCAAAATCACTGTAGATGGTGATTGCAGCCATGAAATTCAAAGACGCTTACTCCTTGGAAGGAAAGTTATGACCAACCTAGATAGCATATTAAGAATCAGAGACATTATTTTGCCAACAAAGGTCCATCTAGTCAAGGCTGTGGTTTTTCCGGTGGTCATGTATGGATGTGAGAGTTGGACTGTGAAGAAAGCTGAGTGCTGAAGAATTGATGCTTTTGAACTGTGGTGTTGGAGAAGACTCTTGAGAGTCCCTTGGACTGCAAGGAGATCCAACCAGTCCATCCTAAAGGAGATCAGTCCTGGGTGTTCTTTGGAAGGACTGATGCTAAAGCTGAAACTCCAGTACTTTGGCCACCTCATGTCAAGAGTTGACTCATTGGAAAAGACTCTGATGCTGGGAGAGATTAGGGGCAGGAGGAGAAGGTGATGACAGAGGATGAGATGGCTGGATGGCATCACCAACTCAATGGAAATGAGTTTGAGTGAACTCTGGGAGTTGGTGATGGACAGGGAGGCCTGGCGTGCTGCGATTCATGGGGTTGTAAAGAGTCAGACACGACTGAGCGACTGAACTGAACTGAATGATTGGTGATGTTGAGCATCTTTCCATGTACCTGTTGGCCTTCTGTGTCTTTGGACATACACATTCCTCCTTACTTTATTATAAGTGATACCTAAAATAATGTAAACACTGAAGTGAGTCCCCTGTAGGTAGCATATAGGTGTTTTGTGTTTTTTTTTAATCCATTCAACCAGGCTGTCTTTTGATTGGAGAATTTTGTTCATTTCCATTTTAAGTAATTGTTATGTAGGTTTCTTACTGCCATTTTGTTAAACTTCTGGAGGTCTCATAGTTCTTCTGTCTCCTTATTTCCTCTCCCTTTGTGGTTTGATCATTTTATCTAATGGTATGCTTAGATGTTTTTGTCTTTATCTTTTGAGTATTTCCTATAGATTTTGCTTTTTGCTTTGTGGTTACGAGTCTTACATATAATAACTTATATTTATAGTCATCTATTTTAAGTTGATAATGAGTTGAATTTGAATTGGTTCTAGAGCTATGCATTTTTATTCCCCTCCACATTGTGCCTTTGATGTCACATGTTACATTAAGCTTCATTCAGAGAGTACAGTGAGCTTGAGCCAGACAGAGAGGGTGAAAATGTTGCATCTGGCAGCCTCTGAGCATCTCCATAGATCCCTGATATGCACCAAACTAGAAGCCTTCTCCTCAAGCCTAATTTTCTGGACAAGCAATGGGCCTATTTCACAGAAAGACTGGGGTGTGTTTCAGTCTGTTATTGGTGCAGTCCCCTGGGGGCAGTAGCCTGCCAAGGACCATTTCTTTGACTGTTGGTCCTGTGGGACCCAAGAACATGTGCCCACCCTGGGCTGCAGCTGTAAAAACCTGTACACCAGACGTAAATTATTAGGCCATGAGATGTGCATACGTCCCCTGTGGGAGATAACTGGTGCTGTGGAGAGCAGCAGAGGGCAAAGATGGCCCTTGTAGGCTGGAGTGAGGCAGACAGCATAAAGACGGTGTTCCTCGCCTCTGGTCTCAGTGTCCTAGCCGGTCACCAGACAGATGATAAATTAAATGCCTGGGCTTCCCAGGTGGGGCTCTCGGTAAAGAATCTGCCTGCCAGTGCAGGAGAAGTAAGAGTCTTGGGTTCCGTCCTTGGGTCAGGAACATCCCCTGGAGGAGGGCATGGCCATCCACTCCAGTATTCTTGCCTGGAGAATCCCATGGGCAGAGGAGCCAGGCAGGCCACAGTCCATAGGGTCACACAGAGTGGGACCCGACTGAAGCGACTTAGCACGCATGTGTATCCTGCAGACCACCACTTTAAGATAAGCACATGAGCCTCTTACAGAAAGTCTGGGCACCTCTCAGCCAGCTGCTTCCGCACCGGTATTATGGGGGAGGAGGGGTTCCAAGCATGGGAACCCTTTCAGAGCCAGTCCTCAGTTCTGTTCCTTTGTGTGACTTGTAGATAAAAAACCCCTTGTTTTATTGTTGTTGTTTTTTAATAGTAACCCGTTTTATTTTTAATTAATGACTTTTTAATAAATTAAAATTTATTTGGGTCTTCGTCGCTGCACGAGGGCTCTCTCTAGTTGCAGAGAACAGGAGCTGCTCTCTGGTTGAGGGGCATGGGCTTCTCGTTGCAGTGGCCTCTCGTTGTGGAGCACGGACTTTCGGGGCACACAGGTTTCTCTAGTTGTGGTTCCCGGGCTCTGGAGCGCAAGCTCAGTAGTTGTGGCACACGGGCTTAGCTGCCCCACGGCATGTCGGGTCTTCCCAGGGCAGGGATTGAACCCGTGTCCCCTGCATGGCAGGTGGATTCTTATCTACCGTACCACCAGGGACGTCCCACTTTGTTTTTTAAGTTAGATGTTTTGGTGACTCATCTCTCAGTTACTGGTCTTAAAACTTGGGATACCTAATTTGGGGTTCAGACCTTTTCCTCCTCAGGAAGAAGATGCAGGTTTTTGCGTTTCCTCCTGATTGTGGGTCACCACGCCAGGAGTGGAGTTTATGGCAAAATTCTTCCTCAGCCTTTCCTTCCCACTTTTGCATTAAAACGCTTATTGTTTGACTTCACATTTTAGTATTTTATTGTATTTGTTTTATATCATTCTTTTGTTTTGTGTGACAATATGTCTTATATCCCTGATTAGACCATCTCTCCTGAGAACATGATTTCATGTACCTCTCAGTGAAAAGTGCTTAGTACATGGTGGGCGCTCAAAAATATTTCTTTTTGGATTGGATTAAATATAAATAAAAAGAAATAGCTTAATTATTTTAGGTATTGATTATTTAATATCACTGCCTTTTAAAATTAAAATTAATTGATAAATCACTTTTAATGGTTTGTATCTTTAAACATTTTGAGAATTCTTTTTTTGAACAATCTAGACACATTGTAAGGTCAAAAAGAAAAAATATTCTTTGGACCACAGAGTCAGTGGTTAGAACGGCCTTCCCAGAGTCTACATACAGCTGAGCTGATGGCCGGGTGTTTTCCCATTCTGCCAGACTGAACCCCTTCATCTGCTCTTAGAAAAGACTGAAACTTGGGTTACCCCTGAACAGATCCACTTATGGTTGGTGGATAAGAGTTACATTGTAGAGTATTTACATCATGGCACTCCTAGAACATTTCCTTGTGTCTAGCTTTGGGGGTAATGTCACATAATTTCTAAGCAAATGGGCTTCTTGTGATTTATCTAGGTTATAAAATACCCCTTTTTAGTGTGACATTATGTCTGGATTAACTCTTGTTCCTCACACACATTTTTGATGAAACACAACCAAACGTGAGTTATCTTTATTCTTTACCTTTCCCAGAGTGATGATTCTGACGTTTGGGATGATACAGCTTTGATAAAAGCATATGATAAAGCTGTGGCTTCATTTAAGGTATGAAATGTTTATTTATTCTTTTCCTTATTTCCTCATGTATACTCATTTGGGAAGAAATTGATAACATACACCAAAGTGTTACAGTACATATTATTCAGTTCTAATTTTGAAGATTAAAGGATAACAGATAAATTAATTAGCTTCCTTCAGAAGTTGGTAACCTGACCATATGTCATCTCTTTAACAGAGGCAATTTAAGTAGTTTTCAAACACTATTTTGAATATATTTACACTGTATCAAACTTTTGGGGTCTTCTATTTCAGATTAGTGGAAGGACAGTCTAAATTATACTTTTAAAATATTTAACAAACCCTTATTGAAATAATATTGATGATAAATAGCCGTAGTGCAGTAACGAGTATTTGCAGGTGTTTATAGTGTTCCTGGCACTGTTCCATGTGCTTTACATGCATTAAATTAATTTAATCCTCCCCAAATCCTATGAGGTATCAAGTGTTCCTGATGGTGATGAATGTCAAGAAAGACACAGTTCATTTGCAGGGTGAAGCCTGTATTTTTGCAACCTAAACAAGACTTTTACACAGTTGTCCAATATGATCATTTTCTCTGCTGTTGGAGGTGTTTAGTCTCATTGAGCATCATGCCTGGCCCGTCAGTAGTCTGGGCACAGCATACACTCCCCTGCAGAGCACCAAGTGTAGCGTCTGCTTCCTTTCCTGGTCACTCCTGTAGTATGAAGGAAAGAGGAGATCTGCATGTCATCCTTGATAACATGGATGAACTCTAAATTGACCAGTAACATGCTTTCCCACATACATTTAGACTGTCTGACTTGTATGACAGCCAGAGTTACCAAGAGAGTGCCGTGAAATGCAGATCAAAATAGGGCTGAATGTGGGATGGGTTGGTGATATTGAAGGGGGAAGTAGACTGAGTAAAGAAAAAGAACTGATGTGGGCAAGAGATAGTTTCCTTTTAGTGGTGGGGTTAATGTGAAGATATGAAATTGGTGGTCAGAAATATTGAACTAAGGAGAAAAGCCAGAACTAGATAATAGTTTTGGAAGTTTGTTAGCATAGTAAGCATAATTGAAGTAACAGGAATAGATGATCATAAGCAGGTAAAGATGGCAGTTCTTATTGGGAATGCCCAAGTTTAAAACTTGACGAGAGAAGTAATAAAAGCATTAGGGCTCTGCATTGCTATGTCATCAAAAATGCTGTGACTATCAAGAAAAATGATTGACAGAGAGGCTGAGAGTGGGGAGACTTGCTCGAAAGGGTCCTTAGAGCTGGTGATCAGTATATGATATCTTCAAGAGCAGTTTCTGTAGCCTGTGGGATGGTGACAAAGAGCCTCTCTGAGGTGGTAGGGCCTGGAGGCCACTTTGTAGTGGCTGAGTTACATTGTGACTTTTTAATAATATATCACTCTGTAACACATTTCTATTCACATTTTCATAGCACGCTCTGAAGAACGGTGACATTTCCGAAGCCTCAGAAAAACCAAAAGGCACACCTAAGAGAAAATCTGCTAAGAATAAAAGCCAAAGAAAGAACACCACAAGTCCTTCAAAGCAGGTTATTTTAAAACCACAAGATTTAACTTCTGAGCATTTCTTGTTACTGTCCTTATTAAATAGTATAAAATATCTTTAATTAAATGATTAGTACAGTGTTTTCCATTGACATGTAATCATAAAATTTCTGAAGCACCTCAACTTTTCTATTGTTCAGGAACATGCATGTTAATAAAACCATAAGGGATTAGGAGGGAATGACACATGCTAAATTCAGGACAGTGTCTACTGTATGTTGGGGTAGCGGGGAGGAAGGTGGTGCTTCATGGGAGGGGTACCTGAGGGTTACACTGAATTGGCAGTGTTTGACTTTTCTAAAACTGAGACGTGTCCTCCTTTTCCTTCAAAATCCTAAAACTGTTAATACCCAGGGACTACATATTCTGGGTAGAGTCGCTTCTCCTATTTAAACAGTCAACCTAGAAGGTAATTAATTATTTTGGCATCTCACTAGTAGCTTTAGTGTCCTCTTTACCAAGGGGGAGCTAAACTCTTCCCTGGTGGCTCAGAGGTTAAAGCGTCTGCCCACAATGCGGGAGACCCAGGTTAGATCCCTGAATCGGGAAGATCCCCTGGAGAAGGAAGTCGCAACCCACTCCAGAATTCTTGCCTGGAAAATCCCATGGACGGAGAAGCCTGGTAGGCTACAGTCCACGGGGTCTCAAAGAGTCAGACACGACCGAGCAACTTTACTTTCACTTTATGAAGGGGGAAGAGAGCTGATGTGTGATTGGGAACTTGCTGTGCGCTGGGCCAGGATACTGGACACTTGTCATGCTTCCCATCCTCTCTGTTTGTCACAGCACATGTGTGAGGCAGATTATACTACAACCACTTAACAGATGAGGAAAACACAGCTCAGAGTAATTAAGAAACTTGTCCATGATTATATAAATGACGGAATTATGTGGTATTTCGATTAGAATTCAAATTTATGTGTTTTGGGCCCCAAATCTTTTTCTCTGTAACATTCTGTCTCCCAGAACAGTTAACTGGAGACTCCCTCCTCCACCCCCAACTCCACCCCACTCAAACAGGATTACAGTTTACTTTTTTTTAAGAAATGTGTTTGTGTCTTTGGTTTCTTTTACAGTGGAAAGTTGGTGATAACTGTTGTGCCATTTGGTCAGAAGACGGGTGCATTTACCCAGCTACTATCGCTTCAATTGATTTTAAGAGAGAAACCTGTGTTGTGGTTTACACTGGATATGGAAATAGAGAGGAGCAAAATTTGTCTGATCTACTTTCTCCAACCTCTGAAGTAGCTAATATAGAGCAAAATGCTCAGGAGGTAAGGATAAAAAAAATTAGAATTCTTAGAAGCAGAGACTAGATGAGAAACTTTGATCCACTGAAGCTTTAAATTTTTCTCAATGATGCCTTTATAACAAAAATACGTATATTTCTTTCTCTTAAAAGAATGAAAATGAAAGTCAAATTTCAACAGATGAAAGTGAGAACTCCTCCAGGTCTCCTCTAAATAAACCAAATAACATCAGGTCGAGAGCTGCTCCATGGAACTCTTTTCTGCCTCCACCACCCCATATGCCAAGATCAGGCCTGGGACCAGGAAAGGTAAACTTCAATCCAGGAAAGGTTTCCCAGGACGTGGTTAACAGTATTGGAACCTTCAGCCCCTGCATTAAGTGAATTGTAGCTTTTCTCATTAAACTGTTGGGGTGTTTTTTTGGCTGTGGATGCAGTCCACAGGATCTCAGTTCCCTGACGAGGGCTTGAACCCGGGCCACCGGGACCACCAGAGCTCTCCCTCATGAAGCTTCTGTAGCTTTCTACACGTGTTGTGAATAGGTACCAAGAATTCCCTGAAAAGGAAATAAGACAGTAATGCCTTTCCCAACAATTTTTATTGAGTATACATGTTAGAGTAATAATTTAGCAAACTTAAATTTGAAAATATTTTATCATCAGCTGGATGTTGTAGTCTAGTTCCTTATGGCACTTGTATAAGGTATATAAAAATTGGAAGAGAACCCAGTATTTACATCTGGTACAGGTGAAATCCAAAGAAGCTCCCAGGTTGTTTTGTAGAGTAAAATGTAAATACTGTTTTTACTTATAGTTTTTTTGGTTATCAGTAACAAATAAAAAAGGTTTTTACCTTTGTCATAGAATCCAAATCCCTATCCAGTTGTCTTGTTAAAGCATTGATTTCTTCAAGCAATAATAATACTAAACATTTTTGTTAATCAAGCATGACATTAAAACTTTTTCTTAGGATTTCCTGTTGAGAGCTCCTTATTGAAATTTGTATTAAATTACGTTTTTCAGAATGATCAGACCTCTTAGTTTATATACATATAATGCTTTGTTGGTCTCAGGGAGCTGATTTCCTTGTTAAGGAAGAGGTTTATAGTTTATAATATATATTTTTATAATACATACTCTTAAGTTAGCATGTGTAACTGAAAGGACATCCAATAGATGATACAGTTTAGTTTATGAAATTGTGGGAGAGATAGTCTTACATGATTGAAACGTCTTGCTGAATATTTGATCTCTTGCTTACTAGATAATGAAAATTTTTCCTTATTTTGCTTTTACTTCCTGACTGTCTATATAGAAAGGAAGTGAGAAAAATCTAAATTTGTGAGTCTAGGGTCTTCCCTGTCGGTCCAGCAGTTAAGACTGTGTTTCCAATGCAGAGGGTGAGGGTTAGATCTCTTGTAAGGGAGCTGAGATTCTACATGCCCTACAGCATGGCCCTCCTTCCCTTCCTCCCGCACCCCGCCAAAAAAAAAAAGAATCTGTATGATGTCAGCATTTGGTATGTGAAATTCTATCTAACCTTTTTGATATGAATAATATAGATGTTATTCTGGGCAGCTATTTTGAATCTTTTGACCTTGGGTTTTTGGGGTTGTTTTTGTTTTTTTTTTTTTGCTTTTTACATTTTAAAACTGGTAAATAAATTTTCCTTTGAAATACTCTTTATAGTCAGGTCTAAACTTCAGTGGCCCACCGCCGCCACCCCCACCCCCACCGCATTTCCTGTCACGCTGGCTGCCTCCATTTCCTGCTGGACCACCAGTAAGTGCAAAAGAATTCAGATTAAACTGTACTTTCATACAGAGTTTGGGATTTAGCCAGAACACAGGTAGTTTGGAAATGTCGTTGTATACCATCCCTGTGGCCAGGTTCTGATGGGTAAAAGTTCAGGCTAAACCTTCGGGTTTTTCTTTTTAATGCCCAGACTCAGTCCTCTTAGGGACCCGGCTCTGAGCCCTGCTGTGCGTGCTTCCTTCCTGGCAGAAGTGTCTCGTTCTAAGGGAAGTAGCTCCTGTCTAGAAGGATTTAATGACACCATGCTTAGGGATCAGTGTTTTACCTTTCAAGGCATGTAGACTGTGGATAGCTAATGGTAGACTTTTAAATATCAGTAATAGGTGAAATACAAAGACAGTTGTTTTGGCAAACTGTGTTGGTGTGGGGGCAGTATAGATGTTCTAGCCAGAACCTTTACTTGAAATGCTATGTGGGTGTTCTTTGAGGAAAATCATAGAAGTATCTATCCTTGGTTTTTTACCTGTAGATTCATAATGGAACAGATAAATAGGTCTAATGAAAGCAAAATGTTTAAATATTTTATAGGATCTGTTGTCTTTTGGTTCTTGTTCAGTTTAATTTTATTGGTCTTTTTTTGTTATTCATTACTGGTTAGCTTTCTCCAAATCCCAGATTAAAAAAAAAAAAAATTTGACCAAGAGATGACATGGGATGTCAGGAAAGATACAACTAACATTGAGCATTCTGTACATGAAATACATTTCCATACTTTGTATTTTTGTCTACTGACTTTAAAGTATATCTTTCTGTTTCCAGATGATTCCCCCACCACCTCCCATATGTCCAGATTCTCTGGATGATGCTGATGCTTTGGGAAGTATGTTAATCTCTTGGTACATGAGTGGTTATCATACTGGTTATTACATGGTAAGTGATCACTCAGCATCTTCCCTGACGGTCACTTTGTGGTTTTGTGACTTTGTTTTGCTTGTAACTAAAAAGTGGTTTCTTACGTTAGGTAGATGCTTAGAGTTAAAAACTGTAGGCATTCCTCAGTGAAGCAAGGCATGTGACTCTTTTGGTTTCCTAGTACATACAAAAATTATGTTTACATTATACTGTATTCTAGAATGTATATAATAGCATGATGTCTTAAAAACAGTGTGCAAACCTTAATTTTAAAGTATGTTATTGCTAAAAAATACTAACTACTGTCTGACAACACAGTGGCCACAAAACCTTCAGTTTGAACAGTATAGCTATTTAAAGCTGCAGGGAGCAAAGGTTTGATCCCTAGTTGGCAAACTAAGATTCTGCATGCAACAAAGCACAGCCACACACAGAAGAATAGCGAAATTTGCTTTTCTTATTCATCAGTCCTTTGGTGGCCAGTTTCACTAAACTGAGTGACCGTTTACTTCAACTATATTCTTTCTAACTTCCCTAGTTAGTTACCACATCATTTCTTTCTCCCCTTTATAGACAGACTTCTTTAAAAAGTTACGTCTAGTTGTCCTCTTTGCTTCCTTACTTTGTTTCGTTTTTTCAGGTCTATCGGGTAGACTTCTGTCTTCCCCACTGTATTCAGATTTTTACCTCCAGATTGCTGACTCCGTTTTTCAGTTCTCTGCTTTATCTCTTACTTCTCAGCAATGTTTTGATCTATTTGACTACACTTTTTTCTCCTGCCTTCAATAACATGTTGTAGTCTGCTAGTCCTAAGTCTTCCTTCTCGGCTGCTCCTTCTAGACTCCGTAGACAGCTTTTCCTCCTCCACCCAGTATCTGTGTGAGATCCCTCATGCCCAATATATATAGCCCCCTTCTCGAGCTATAAACTCACTAGGTGACCTCATCTACTCCAGGACTTAAAATGCCATGTTTGTACTGTTAAATTCTCAGATGTTTAGTTCTGAACATCAGACTGGTTTATCCAGCTGGCTGTTAGGTGCATCTCAAACACATCTCACCAGCACCGGACGACGAGAGTCATCTCATACACTGCCGTTCCCACAGCCTCTGACGTCTCAGAAAGCAGTGACGTTGGTGCGCCAGCAGCACCACTCTCTCAAGGCACAGGCATGGAATTAGCATTAATTGATTCCTCACTTTCCTTCACTTTCTTCAACCAATTTGTAAGAAAATTCTGTTGACTTATGTCCATACAGATCTTGAATCAGTGCACTTTGCTTTCACTCCCCTGCTGTTATACCCATTCAGGATACTATCGTCTCTTTTAACTGAGACATAATCACTATTTTATGTATTATTTAAAATATTTATGCACTGCTTTGGCTGCACAGGGTCTTAGTTGTGGCCCTCAGGATCTCCGATCTTGGTTGTGGCGTGTGGGATCTAGTTCCCTGACCAGGGATTGAACCCAGACTCCCTGCACTGGGAGTGCAGAGTCAGCCACTAGACCATCAGGGAAGTCCCATAATTCACTCTTAAAAAGTACAATTAATTGGTTTTTAAATTGTATTCAAAAGGTACAACCACTCTCACTACCTAATTACAGAATATTTTTATTTTGCATTTTAAAAAGCCATACCAGGTAATAGTCACTAGTAATCTCCTCTGCACCCACCTCCTGGCAACTGCTAATCTGCCTTCTAAGGATTTGCTTATTCTGAACCTTTCATATAGATGAAATCGTACAATACACGGCTCTTTGCCCCTGGCTTCTTTCACTTGACCTGTGTTTCTTGCTGTTCCTCTGCTTTAGCGTGTATTGACGCTCCTGCCACTGCTGAATGGCACTCCACTGTGTGGATGGTACGACACTGTGTGTACCCATTCATCAGGTGATGGACATTTGGGTTGTCTCCTCTTTTTGGCTACAGTGAATAATTCTGTTCTCTACATTTGTCTACAAATTTTGTATGGACACAGCGGTTTTCCATTTTCTTGGATATAGACGTAGGAATGGAATTGCTGGCTCAAAAGACCGCTCTAGTGGAACCATTAGATGCTGTTTTCTGAGTGCATCATCCTGTGTAGCTTCACGCAGTGTGTGAGGGGCCTGTTTCCCCACTTCCTCACCAGCATGTATTGTGGCCTCCTTGTTGGATCATAGCCATTCTGGTGGGTGTCAAGTGATACTTTATTATGGTTTTCATTTGTATTTCCCTATTGACTGATGATGTTGAGCATCTTTTCATGTGCTTATTGGCCATTTATATGTATATATCTTTTTGGAAAACTGTTCAAATCCCTTACCTGTCTTTTTGGTTGATGAGCTGTAATAGCTCTGTATATATTCTGGATAAGACAACATCTCTCACCTAACTGCACCAGATCCCAAGTATTCTTTTTGCTTATGAAATCTCACGTCCCATTCTGTCAAATCCATTCTGCATACAGCAGCTAGAGCGATATTTTAAAATGTAAAGCATACCGTGTCTTTCTCTTTAATACCCTCTGATAGCTTCCAGTCACAGGCTAAACTCCAAAACCCTCGTTGTGGTTTGCAAAGATGATGCACCATATCTTGTCAGGTTCTTTGCCCACAGTTTATTCCCTGCTCTTCTTACTCAACTATTCTCCTGCCACCCTGGCCTCTCTTCTTGCTCACGTCCAGGTTTATACCTCTTCTGGACCTTTGCACTCATTATTCTTTAGTTTGGAAAGCTGTTACCCTACAGTTTACTTGCTGACTTGTTATTCAGATCTTAACTGAAATTCCATCTTGCCTAGAAATATTTAAGCTAGAAGAGATCCACCCTTCCTCTCTATTGTATCACCCCGCTTAGATTCTCTGTGTGGCAATTACCGTTTCTGGTATGATTTTCGTTACCTGTTTAACTGTCTCCCTCCAGTAGAATGTAAGCTCCATGGGAGCAGGGACTTTGTCTGTCTTATAACCCTTGAATCTCTAGAATCAGGAATAGTGTCTGGTTCAGAATAAGTTCATCATTTGCTAAATGTTAAACATTAGCAAGCTTCTTGCAGATAAGTTTTGTATGATATCTGGAAGTACCATTATTGGGTCAAAAAGTATAAACTTTTAATTAAAAAAACATTTTAATAACTTTTGATACTATTGACTGACTTTTCACAATTCTTTTCATGTGTATTGCCACGAGTGCAACTTGAAAACGTCTGTTTTGCCACAGCCTTAAAATAGTTATACACCGTATTGCTTTCATCTTTTATAACTCTGAAGAGCAGTTACAAATATGGATGTTCTGGGACTTCGCTGGTGGTCTAGTGGCTAACCTCCATGCCCCCAGTTCAGGGGGCCCAGGTTTGATCCCTGGTCGGGGAACTAGATCCCCCACACGGCAATTAAGAATTCACATACCACAGCTGAGCTCCCTCATGCCACAATGAAGACTCAGTACAGCCAAATAAATAAGCATATTTTTTAAAAGTAGGGATGTTCTAATGTGTTAGAATATATTTGATTTGAAAGATGACATAGATGAAAGTTAGAGTTGAAGTGAGTACAGTGAGTTAACTGTGCTCAAATATTCATATTTCATGTACTTGATTCAACTGTTGTTAAAACCTAGCAGATTTTCCATAGACTTTGTTGTTTATTTTTTTTAAATATTTATTTATTTGGCTTGTTGGGTCTTAGCTGCAGCGTGCAGGATCTTCCGTTGTGGTGCACAGACTCTCCGAGTTGCGGTGTGTAGGCTCAGTGATTGCAGCCTGCCCACTCCATAGCGTGCAGGCTTCAGTAGCTGCAGCTCGCAGGCTTAGTTGCTCCTTGCCATGGAAGATCTTAGTTTCCAGAACAGGGATTGAACCTGTGTCCCTGTATTGCAAGGTGAATTCTCAACAACTAGACCACCAGGGAAGTCCTCAGCAGACTGAACACCGGTCCTGATCAGCAGACCGCAGCTATTTCTGTTTCTTTCCACAGTTCAAGCAACAGTTCCTGGGAGAGGAGCCTTGTCTGATATATTTGCCACAAATTCAGTACTAAGCTATGATTAGTTTGTTCCAGAGAAAATGATCTTTACTTTTAGAGGCATTACTTGTGTATCTGTATAAATTAAAATATAAACGTAGGTTCATATTCAGAAACAAATTCCCATTTCCTAGGTCTTGGCATTTTTTTTCTCTTGGAAATTGTTACCATTAAACAGAAGAAGCTACTATTCATTGTCATGTTTTCCAGTGGCTTTACGTGTGTTTTAGAGACTGTTGCCTTCAGCTTGCAGTGCTTAACTGTTGCTCCACAGAAGCATACATGTTTGACAACTTTTCCATTGCTAACCTGTTCCCATATGAGCAACAGAGGTTTGGGTCTAGCTCTTAACCTATACCTTTTTCTTTTTCTAGAAATCCTAACAATGCAAATAAATGAGGATAATATTATTAAAATAACATAGCATAGGCTCTAACTTTGGTACTTATTACTAAAAAATCACTTTTAAATACATCTTATGGCCTCAAAGATAGAGATTAGTGAACTAGAAAGTTAGTGTATGTGTGGGGGAAGGTAGCAGACACCGAGGCCGGAAGCCAGGAGCAGGACTCTGTGCTTTGAGACCAGGAAAAGTGGCAAACATTCCATTCTTCACCTGTAAAGTGCCTCTGTCTAATGCCAAAACATTTTAATGGTTTTAATAAATGAGTATGACACATTGTATGTATATCTTAGACTTCGTGACATCTTGAGGAAATTGTTTACTTTAAAGCACCTTTCAGAGACTTCCCCAGATGTCCAATGGTTAAGACTTCTCCTTCCAATTAAGGGGTGCAGGTTTGATCCTTGGTGGGAGAGCTAAGTTTCCACATGCCTAGGGGCCACAAAGAGCAAAACAAAAACAGAAGCAATATTGTAACAACTTCAATAAAGTCTTTAAAAATGGTCCACATCCAAAAAAAAAAAACCTTTTTTTTTTTTTTTTTTTTAAAAAGTGCATTTGAAGGCTATAAACTTATTTTCTGATGATATTTTATTAAAGAGAATTAATGAAATATGTGAAACAATGTTTACTTCTATATAAAATGTGTATTCTGTTCTTCTAAATTCCTTTATTTTCCTTACAGGGTTTCAAACAAAGTCAAAAAGAAGGAAGGTACTCACATTTCAATTAAGGAGTAAGTCTGCCATCATTTTAAAAGAGAATCTTACTTTTATATGAATTTTATAGTTTGTGGCAAATATATGTTTGAAAATTAAAATGTTGAAAAGTAAAAAAGTTAATGTAAAACTATATTAAAGACATTTTGATGCAAAACTATTTGATATAAGGTAGATCTGTATCCCCTCTAGAATCCTCATGATGTCAAAGTATCTTTTCAGCAAATACTTGTTGGTTGGTGGTGTGGAAGGCAAAACACACCTTTACAATAAAGAGATCCTTAAGGGACTTCCCTGGTGGTCCAGTGGTTAAGAATCCGCCTTCCAATGCAGGGGATATGGGTTCAGCCCCTGGTCAGGGAATTAAGATCCCTCATGCCACAGGGCAACTAAGCCCTGAGACCCAACGCAGCCAAAAATAAGTAAATAAATTAAAAAATAAAATTTTTTAAAGAGATATCCTTAGAATCAGAGATGAAATTTTGTATCACTATAGACAATCAGACTTGCTTTTTGATTTGTGATACAGTAAGGATCAGTTTAGTTCAGTCACTCAGTAGTGTCTGACTCTTTGTGACCCATGGACTGTAGCACACCAGGTTTCCCTGTCAATCACAAACTCCTGGAGCTTGTTCAGACTCACATCCGTCGAGTCAGTGATCTCATCCAACCATCTCATCCTTTGTCATCCCCTTCTCCTCCAGCCTTCAGTCTTTCCCAGCATCAGGGTCTTTTTCAGTGAGTCAGTTCTTCACATCAGGTGGCCAAAGTATTGGAGCTTTAGCATCAGTCCTTCCAGTGAATATTTAGGACTGATTTCCTTTAGGATTGACTGGTTGGATCTCCTTGCAGTCCAAGGGACTCTCAAGAGTCTTCTCCAACACCACAGTTCAAAAGCATCAGTTCTTCGGCACTCAGCTTTCTGCTTCTGTTAGGTCCATACTGTTTCTGTCCTTTATTGTACCTATCTTTGCATGTAATGTTCCCTTGGTATCTCTGATTTTCTTGAGGAGATCTCTAGTTTTTTTCCCATTCCATTATTTTCCTCTGTTTCTTTGCATTGATCACTTAAGAGGGCTTTCTTATCTCTTGTTGCTATTCTTTGGAACTCTGCATTCAGACGGGTATATCTTTCCTTTTCTCCTTTGCCTTTCACTTCTCTTTTCTCACCTGTTTGTAGGGCCTCCTCAGACAACCATTTCGCCTTTATTTTACACTTTTGGTCCATATTCATCTATATTTTGATACGTTTGTCATCAGTATTTTGTGCCTGTGTGTGGGTGTACATATCCGCACTTAACATCACATTTTTAATGTTTTGACACATTCTGTTAGATTGTTTGTATGCTATGTCACTGTTCCTTTAGTTCAGTAACCTTTGGTGTCTTGATAACATTAGTAAATACCTTCTTTTATATAGTGCTTGATTCTCTTCTGTCTTAGCCTTAAGGTAACTTTCTGTGCTGTGACTCTTAATAAAAAGTATGGACATTATGATTCTTGGTGGATATTTCTATGTTACCTTGAAAAGCAAATTTCAAAAAACATCTTTTCCAAATCGATGCATTCCTGGGAGGGGTATTTTTAAAATAATATAAATCCTCACACTTAACTGTGTAGTTGCCTATATTTCATTCTTCGATTAAAGTCATTTTTATTCAATTAAAGTTCTTTAGCTAAGTGCTAAGTCTAAAAAGGTGAATAGAAAGATTAGGCAAGGGGTGAATTGGGTTGAAGTGTTCCAGTCAGAGAACATACAAACTGGAGCATTAGGACAGTGTGTTTCAGGGCCTGCGTTAGCCCAGGTGATGCCCCTGTCTCTGATGCTACTCAGCCTTCTTACGCGTTCCCCGTCTGTGTTAGTTCCCCTCTTCTGTTTTCTGCTTATTTGTCACTGTATATTATCCTTATTATGTGTTTGTCTTCCCTCCATTGTTAGCGATAAGGCACTAGACCCCATTCTCCATCATGTCTTCAGTATCGGGCACAGTGTTTTGAAGTCTAGGTGGGCTTAGAGCATAGACTGGATGGAATGTCAAAGAGGAGAGAAAGTAGTGAATGGGAGTGAGATTTCAGAGTTTTTTCAGGTCAGATTTTTTTAACCCGTCATGAGAGGTTAGGCATCAGTTGTTTCTTTCATCTTTTTCTTGGCTGTGCTGGGTCTATTGCTGCATGCAGGCTTTCTCTAGTTGCGGTGAGCAGAGGCCACTCTTCACTGCAATGTGCCGACTTCTCATTGCGGTGACTTACCCTGTTGGGATGCATGGGCCCTAGAGCATACAGGCTCGGTAGTCGTGGCCCATGGGCTTAGTTGCTCTGCAGCATGTGGGGTCTTTCCAGACCAGGGATCAAACCCATATACCCTGAATTGGAAGGCGGATTCTTCATTTTTTATTTCATTTATTTGTTTCGGCTGCATCGGGTCTTAGCTGTGGCGTGTGGGCTCAACTGCTGTGCCGTGTGGGTTTAGCTGCCCTGTAGCACATGGGATCTCAGCTCCCTGACCAGGGATGGGACTCAGGTCCCCTGCGTTGGAAGGCTGATTCTTAACCACTGGACCACCAGGGAAGTCCTCATTTTAATAATTTTGAACTGACTCTCTCTGTCGATTTTGTTCTCTTTGCTTTTATGGACAGAAAAATGAAAAGGTCTGAATTTTCAACTGTGATCAAAAAAAGCTTATAGGAAAAAAAAAGATTACAAGGATGGTGTCTCTAGACTTCCATTAACACTTCTTGAAAGATAATCCGGTATTTTGGACAACAGAATAGAAATACTGAAGGATGGTGTAACACTGATGTTTATTTCACTGCTAATGATTTATTTCATCATCCTTTCCAGTGATTCCATCCTTTCATGTTCTTATTTTTAGTCTTTTTTTTTTTTTTTTTTAAGCACAGCTCGAGGTCATTGGTGAATGTGTTATCTGTTGCTCCATAACAAATCATCCTAAAATTTAGCACCTTGAAACAGCAGATATTTATTTATTTATCTCTAGTTTCTATGGGTCAGAAATGCAAGGGCAACTGAGGTGGGTGGTTGTCCTAAGACTGCAAGGCATCAGCCTCAAGGCAATGATCATCTCAGAGTTCTGGGGCTGGAGTGGCTGCTTCAAGCCCCCCCTCATGGTTGTTGTCAGGAGGCTGTCTTGCTCTTTGGGACCCTCCATAGGCAGCCTGAGAGTCCTCACAAGCAGATAACGGTCGGCTTCTCCAGAGTGAGTAACCCAGTGCAGAGTGATCAACACCCCATACACTTTATGGCTTGGTCTCTGAATCACACACCATCTCTTTCACCTTTTTCTATCCTTTTGACGAAGTGCAGCCCACAGCCAATGGGAGGGGATTAGATAAGGGCAGGTATCACTGGGGACTCTGTTGAAGGCTGGCTACCACAGTGAGTTAAATCCTGAGATGAAGACTAACAGAATGTTTCAAGTAAGGGATAATTAAATCACTAAGATTCTACATTGTAGATTTATGAAAGAGTCCAATAGAGTTACAGCTTAACTGCAAGATAGTTTTTTTTTTTTTAATAAAGTAAAATTTTTTATTTATTTTTTAAATCTTTGTTCTTTGGCAGATCGCTCAGAGTGAGTCCTGAATCCTTATAAATAGTTAGAACTGCTTGAATAAGAAACTCAAAAATGGGAATTCCCTGGTGGTCCAGTGATTAGGATTTGGTGCTTTCACTGCTGTGGCTTGGGTTTAGTCCCTAATCAGGGAACTAAGGCAAGACTCAGCCAATAAAAAAAGAAAGAAAAACAAACACAGAAATTAAAATTGGACCCAGATGATATACTCAGGATTGATTTCCACTCTCTGCTTTCCATACATGTTTTTAAAAATGTCTTCCTATCTGTTATTTATTAAAATGGACATTTCAGGACCATAAATTTTTCTCTGAAAATTTAGTTGATTCTGTAGAATTCTTGTTTTCTAGATATTCCAAATTTCAAAATTGTTTTTAATTCTAGAAATTTTTAGTAAATTTTAATTTTAGGTAGTTAGGTTTAATTTCTGGTTTTATTGTTACTGTAATTGTAGAATGTCATTTGTGTTGGTCTAATTACTGTTCTTTTTAACACATAAGTTTTATCATTGTTTTTAATATGTCTTAAATTCTGTTAGGACAAATCAGATACCAGTGGTCCTTAAGATTTTTTTTAAAGAATACTCTTGTCTATTCCTTCAAATGAATCTCACAGTTTGTCTAAATACCTAACTATCCCATAAAGATTGAAATTAGGATTACATTGTCTTTTACATTAGCACATTTTTATTCTAGTTTTATTTACCCTGATGACAGTGTTGCTGTTTTCTCTCTTCATGATTTTATATGAAAATAGGTTTTGTTTAGATTCATGATTGTATTTAGGTTTTTTATCTTTCAGATTCAGGTGTAGCTCTCTCCCAAGGAGATGGTATTTTGATGTGCCCTGGTTGAAGTGAACAAATGTTTCATCATTTTCTTCATGCACACTTGGATGGGTGCATGTCATCTGCATTTCCCCTTGTTGCATGTGACTCATGCTTAAATAAACAGATATTTTAAGGGAATAATCAGTTTGAATAACTGAACAACGGAAATATGATTAAAAGAAACTCAAGGTCACACACAGTGCAGAAAGTCAATCCATCAAAATTGCAACTGAGCCCATTTGTATATTGTAACTTTCTTAGTAAGTATGTTAAGCTTTTTATTAATGCCTTTAAAAATAAATAACTTTTTAAAAAAACTTGACTATCTGAATGCTTTTCTTTGGAATACATATGGTAAGTTGGAGCCTATGGAAAGATGTAAAAAGAACAACTCAGGCTTTTTTGGGTAAAGGATAGTATTGTAAAGATACAACCAACTGTAAAACAGTGTTGCTGATAATCCAAGGTTAGGGCAGAAAGCCTGTCTGAAGCTGAATGTCAGAGGACTGGGCCTGGCTGCTTGGGCGCTAAGCCTGTGTTCTGTTGCTCCGAAGTCATACTGTCATTCTCCTCCAGCACCTTTTCTTGCCTGCCTGCCTGCCTGTCTCCTAGCCTCCTCCACACCTTCCTCACGTACCCTGCCTGACATGATTGCCCAAGCCGTTGTCTTTACCACCGCCTTGCAGTTCCATCTGCCATCCATTTGACTGTATCTATGTGAGTCTCTCTGTTCAAACTCTCTAGAGAGGTAGAACATAATACTGGTTTAGTTCAGTCTAAAGCACTTGTGTCCATAGCCTGAGATTCTCCCTAGTCCATTTAGCTGTGGGAGATGTTAATATGATAAGTGCTATTTCTTTCAGAGGTTTTGCTTGGGCAAACTGCATGTGCCAAGCATATTAGTATTTATTGAATACATAAGTGAATATTCAAGTGATTGATAAGGAAGCTTTACAGAATTTTTTGTACAGGGTAAATAGAGTTTCATCATTTTTCATAACAAGCACCTAATATATTAATTGCCTAAAATGTGCCAGGTTAAGTTTAGTTCTGAAGGTAGCTTATTTGCCTTGTGAGAGTTTCGGATGTTACCTTCCTTAACACCTAATATGGTTGGAGAGTAGTTGTACATTCAGGAAAGTCATTCATTTCAGCAAATAGTTACTTGGCTTTGTGTGAGGCACTCTTCTATGTGCTTGGGAACAACACAGATGAATGTTCCTGCTTACAGTTGTGGGAACTAGCTAGTAAGCAGGTGAAATTTATAAAGTAGCAATAGTGATTCACGTCATAGAGGAAAGGGAAATAGGAAAGGGGGTTGGGCAAATTGGGATTGGAAGCAGAGACACTTGTTTTAAAAAAAGAACGGGGAACTCCTAACTGAGGTGACATTTGAATAGAGATCAAAGAAAAAGAGCCATTCATGTGTATAGAGAAAGAGCTTCCCAAGCAAAGAAAATAACAGGTGCAGAGGCCCTAAGACAAGAGTGTTTACATGTTCAGGGAACAGCAAAGAAACCAGCTTGGCTGGGCTGGAAGTAAGCAAGGAGAGATGAAAGAAATGGAGGTAAGAGAGAGGTAGCCAGGGGTCAGGTCATACGTAGACCTTTGCAACGTCTTCAACATTTCTTGGAGCTAGGAATTCATTGGAAAGTTTTTGAACCAAACGTATTGTGTGATCAGATGCATTGGAAGAGGCTTCTGGGTGAGTTCCTTGGTGGTCCAGTGGTGAGGACTCTGCACTTCCATTAGAGGGGCACGGGTTTGATCCCTGGTTGGGGAACTAAGATCCCATATGCAGAGTGGTGTGGCCAAAAAATAATTTAAAAAAAGCTTCTGACTGCTTTGTTGAAAATAGATGAGAAGTTTCAAGAAAGAGCAGGCTGAGTAGGACTTGGATCTGAGTGTATTTTCCAAGTAGAGCTCAGGGTTTGCCAATAGAGTCCATGTGGAGCTGGAAAGAGGAGTCCAGGATGACTCCCACGGTTTTTCGCCTGAGCAAGTGGGAGAATTCTCCAGCACCACAGTTCAAAGGCACCAATTCTTTGGTGCTCTGCCTTCCTTACAGTCCAGCTCTCACAACCAAATGTGACCACTAGGCAGACCACAGCCTTGACTATTTGTCATCAGAGTGACGTCTCTGCTTTTCAACATGCTGTCTAGGTTTGTCATCACTTTCCTGCCAAGAAACAATCGTTTCTGATCTCATGGCTGCAGTCACCATCCGCAGTGATTTTGGAGCCCAGGAAGACGAAACCTGTCACAATTTCCACCTTTTCCCCTTCTGTTTGCCATGCAGTAGTGGGGTCAGGTGCCATGATCATAATGTTTTTAAAATTTAATCTTAAGCAGGCTCTTGCACTCTCCTCCTTCACTCTCATCAAGAGTCTCTTTAGTTCCTCTTCACTTTCTGCCATTAGAGGGGTATCATCCACATTTCTGAGGCTGTTGATGTTTCTCCTGCCTATCTTGATTCTAGCTTGTAACTCATCCAGCCCGGCATTTCTCATGATGTGCTCAGCGTATAGGTTAAACAAACAGGGTGACAGGAGACAGTTTTGTGGGCCTCTAAAAATGTAAGAAATACTCTTAGCTCGTAGTCTGTAGTCTGTGGCCATACTTTGCAGCTCTCTGCTTTCCAGGGTTGGGGGGTTTGCTATATGTCCTGTGAGATCTTAGTTCCTGGAGCAGGGATTGAACTTGGGCCCTTGACGGTGAAAGCAGCCCTAACTACTGGACTGCCAGGAATTCCCACTGCCCCCTGCTTTATACTGGAAGTCCTTAGCAGAAGCTCTGGACAAATAATTTGCATGGAGTCCTGTTAGTTTTGTAAAGTATCATTTTTAATAGTACATGTATATAGTGCAGAATTCAGATGATTGTATGTAAAGTAAACGTCCCTACCCTGCCCACTATCCTGCCCCTCTCCCTGAAATGGATCATTAATACCAGTTTCTTGTGTATTTAGGAAGTTTTTCTGTGACAGGATGAACCTGAATACATATGCTTTCAATCTTAAATTTAACTAGGTTCTTTTTCCTTTAGGTCAGAACTATGAAATGTAGTAAGTAACACTTGTACCACTTCGACGTTACTGCCTTCATGTCCAAATCCAGCCTTCACTGCGTGCTCTGCAGTAGTGGATCTGGACCTTGGAAATACCCCTGCCTCGTCAGCAGGAACCGTGAAAAGCTTCACAGTAGAGGGTGCTGTTGACAGGAGGGGCACGGGCCTACCTCTGGGTCCAGTGTACCTCTCCAGCAGGTATGTGGAGCTCATGGTCTCTACACCATGTGCAGCACCTGGCTTCTGCAGTACCTGGTGGCCAGCATCACTTAGCACCCCCATATAGAAGGCTTCCTCTGGCACCCCCAAAGTTTCTAAGCAAAATGCTCCAAGCTTACACCTTCTTGGGTTGCAGCTCTTTAATTTAGCCAACCTTTGTTGTCCAGGGCCGTGCCTTCTCTCTTGAGGTCCAGACCTCAGTCCTGGGGTCAGTCCTTTGGGTGCTCTGTCACATCCTAATGTGAAAAGCCAGTAGGCTATTCCCTATGTCCATGCTTGGAGTAACAAGTAATCCTTGTTACTCCAGTTGCCTATTACAGTAAATAACTCTTAATAGTAAACTCCCCAAGTTACTAGGTGGTTTCTGTCTCCCAGTTGGACTTTGATACAGTACTTAAAACCTTTCTGATTACAAAAGTATTAGATATAAAATCAGACAAGAAGATAGCCCTTCTCAGCTTCCAGTAATCTCACTCTACAGAGCAATTATTCACGTGGTAATGCTAAACTAATTTTATATTTTAAATACAAAACAGGCGCTTGTAAAACAAAAAACAGTACAAAAAGGAAAAAGGAATGCCTTCCTATCCCTTTTCTAATCATTTAAAATGGTTACCACTGTTAAAATTTTTCTTGTATATTCTTTGCAGAAATTCTTAATGCATCTAGAAACATGAGAGTACATTTTTTAAACAAATAGAATCATAACCATATATACAGTCCCTATGTTTTGTGGTAAAAATAAAAATTACTGTAAAAGAATGGTTGTTTTCCAGCTTACACTAGCATTATGAATTTGGAATGGCCTTCTAGCCATTCAGAACACTACACTGATTAACTAATAGTGAAATTTTGGACACAGGCACAGATGTAGACATTGACATCAGATGTAATACCTGATATGATACTAATATATATATAATATATATATTATATATACTATATATATTATAATACTATATATAAAGTCACTGACAAAATATTCTTGAGCAAAGTGGATACATAAGACTTTAAGGCCATTATAAATGTATACGTTAGATTCTCAAACATCTAAAAAAACATTGATACTCAGTATTTTCAAAACCGCAGATTTAGCTAATTTCCAATGATGCTAAATTCTAAACTACTTTCTGCTTCTACAATAACCACTGAATCAAAGGGCTCTAGAATATGAGCATTTGCCCTAAATCCTATTTCTTCTGCAATAGATAAAAGGAAGGTATACATAAACCCTGCCACACTAAATTAAATGTACAAAAACAGACACTACAAGGATTAAGGAATATCTCTTGTCACACCTATGTGTGAAACAGATGCAGTCCTTAAATTAGCCATTTTGTAATAACTTGAATATTCCTTGCATATTGTGGCTTTACGATGGATACACCATTCTTCCCACCCCTCCCTGTGGCTTTGTTACCGTTTACCGAAGTTAGCCTGAAAGCCCTATATGACCTGAGTAATGAAGAGTTGGATGTGTAAATTTGATTAAAGGGCTGATCTTTGATTGGGGAGGATCATTTAGGGACTTCAGAGTCACTGGTAATACTCTGTTTCTTAAGCTCAGTAACAGGTAAGCAGGCTGTTTGGGGTTTTTTATATTACATGCTTTATGCATTTTACTCTTTTGTATGCAGCATTTAATAAGTTTTTGGATAATTAATATTATTCAAAATTTTATCCAACAGTTTTTAGAATTACTGACAAAAATTTTCTTGATTTAGTAGATTTTAGCTAATAGGTTCCTGAATGATTGGAGAGAATGGCAGTATCCATTTCCAGGAAAGGATGAAATGTTTAGACTGAGGGTGCTTTTTTATTGTGGCAGTAAGCAGTGTGATGTCTTCTGCATCCAGGAGCCAACTTAACATGTTAAGTCTCAAGAGGCTTGGCAGCCGTAACACACATTGACTCAAAGACTTGACTGTTGCAGCCTGAACTTTGATACATTCTTTGAAATGCCTGGAAATAGTTAACTCTTGCAAGCTAGGCAGGTTGTCCAGTGTTTGAAAGAAGTTTCTGTATCCTTCCTCTGTAATCTTGTGGTTCATTGAAAAATCAAGATGCTTGAGTTTCTGGAAACCTCCATTGATTGCTACCTTGGCTATAAATATAAAAGCAAAATATTTATGAGAACAGAATCATAGGGACTTCAATTTTAATACTGGTAGGCTAGATTATTTTAACACACCTCTTCTCCCACCATCACTTAAAATAGAAAATGCCCAATTTTAATAAAAATATATAAATTTAATAATACATTAGATTTACTTCTAACTGAAGTAGTAAATATTAATAAATTACATTTTTAAAAACTATATTTTTATAAGAGACACACTCTAAGCGTAAGAACATAGATTAAAAACAAAAGTGATACATCTCTAAATAACTGGTGTGGCAAAAAAATGAACGACTAAAATTAGAAAATATTTTGAACTGAATGAAAATATGACACTAAAACTTGTGAGAGAGAGCTAAAGCCAAAGTTAGTGCTCTAACTGTCCACCTCGGGACATTAGGACATTAAAAGGAATGAAAGAAGAAAGAATGAATTTAGAACAAAAATAAAAAGCAAATTATATCCAAAGAAAGTACCAGGGGATAATAGAGGTAAAGGCAGAGATAAATGAAAACTGTGTAGGGAAAAAGGCACAGGAGACCATCCTGCGTAGGATTCCATGACGTATTTTCAGAATGGGTAAAATTAATCTATGGTGAAAGAAAGCAGTATAGTGGTCACTTTTGAGAAGGACGGGGAATGTAGTGTCAGAAGGGACACAAAGGAAGCTTCTGTAATGTAATAATCTATATTGTAGTCTAAAGAGTAATTGTTAGCCAAGTATAAGTAGCAAGACTGTTCACTTGAAAATCCATTAAGCTGTATACTTAATTTTGTACTTTTCTTTATGTGTATTAATTTTCAATTAAAAAAAAGGATATGCTGGGCTAGATGAAGCACAAGCTGGAATCAAGATTGCCAGGAGAAATATCAATAACCTTAGATACAGATGACACCACCCTTATGGCAGAAAGAGAAGAAGAACTAAAGAGCCTCTTGAAAGAGGAAAGTGAAAAAGTCAGTTTAAAACTCAACATTCAGAAAACGAAGATCATGGCATGCGGTCCCATCACTTCATGGCTAATAGATGTGGAAACAGCGAGGGACTTTATTTTTTGGCTCCAAAATCACTGCAGATGGGACTGCAGCCATGAAATTAAAAGACGCTTGCTCCTTGGAAGGAAAGTTATGACCAACCTAGACAGCATATTCAAAAGCAGAGACATTACTTTGCCAACAAAGGTCCGTCTAATCAAAGCTATGGTTTTTCCGGTAGTCATGTATGGATGTGAGAGTTGGCCTGTAAAGAAAGCTGAGTGCCGAAGAATTGATGCTTTTGAAATGTGGTGTTGGAGAAGACTCTTGAGAGTCCCTTGGGCTGCAAGGAGATCCAACCAGTCAGTCCTAAAGAAAATCAGTCCTGAATATTCATTGGAAGGACTGATCCTGAAGCTGAAACTCCAGTACTTTGGCCACCTGATGCAAAGAACTGACTCATTGGAAAAGACCCTGATGCTGGGAATGATTGAAGGTGGGAGGAGAAGGGGATGACAGAGGATGAGATGGCTGGATGGCATCACCGACTCAATGGACATGAGTCTGAGTAAACTTTGGGAGTTGGTTATGGACAGGGATGCCTGGTATGCTGCAATTCATGGGGTCTCAAAGAGTCAGACACGACTGAGCAACTGAACTGACTGATAAAAAGGAGTATACGGAGGGTATGTGGCCAGCTGTCTGAAACACTACAGGTTAAGAGTGGACTTGAAGGTTTGTATAGTCTCAAACAGGAGGCTATCTTTTACTCCCAAATCTGACCAGAATGAACCAAAAATCCACAGAACATTAGAGGGAACATTATGATAGAGAAAATGAGGAAGTGGGAAATGGGTTGAACATTTTTAGAGAGGAAAATGTTTTTATAGACATTTTGCAGCAGAAAGCTTGAGTAGTACCACTGGCTTTCATGTGAGCTGAGTTTATCTGAGGGTAGCTCACCAATTTCTACCACGCTGTCATCATCCAAAGTCTTGAAAAACTGGAGAACTTGGAGACACTGAAGATGCTGACACTGCTGGATGATCAGTTTGGCCATTTGATGAATCCCATCCCCAGTGGGAAGGATCAATTCTTCCAGGTTATTTAAAGAACCTAAAGCGTAGGCTAATCAGAAGAGACAAAAAAAAAAGAGAAAAAACTATGTTCTGTGTTCCCAAATAATTGTAATCCAAAGCATCAAAATCTATACATTCTAGGAAGTTCCATGTAGCATAGAGGCTGGAGAAAGGGGTCAGCCTACACCTTGATCTTCATTGCTGCCTCTAGACAACCAATCTTCTGTCCTTCCCCAGTCAGCCTCCTGCCCTGAAGTCCCAAAGTTCAGAATGGGCTTCACATCCCCATTTCCTTTTTTTTTTTTAAACCACTGGACTGTCAGAGAATCCCCAACTATCTCCTCTTTCAGACCAAAGCTTCTACTGGACTCTCTATTAATGCCAGCTCCTCAATGCTTTTAGCCCCCTTCCCTTCTGTGATGCTGTCATCCTCAGTGATTTCTAGTACTAACTTCACAATCCACCACTCTCATAACTTGCCTTTTCACTTTGATCCCTCCTGAGTGTGATACAGTTTAGATCACTTGATCCCCAGAAAGTTCTCTACTTCTGCGGCCTCATACCTGGACATGTTTTGAACACTTTCTAGCATAAAACCATGTAGCAGGCTTTTCCTTTCGCTGTCCCAGTTCTTACATCAGCCATTTCTTCAAGGACCCTGGTTCCTTTTAGGGAGGCCAGTATTTAGAAGTCAAGATCTGGGTAGTTGGTATGCTCATTACTACTAGGGTACTTTTGAGTCTCTGTTGACTGAGCTGAGGGATGTATATACACGTATGTATAGTGAGATATACAGATATGCCCATATCTACCTATATAGGTTAAAAACCACAAGTCCACACCAGTATTTCCAATTCTAATTTAAGACCTCAAAGTTCCTTCTAGCCTCCCCTTGTGGGCTTCCCTATTTGCTCAGACAGTAAAGAATCCGTCTGCAATGCAGGAGACCCAGGTTCAATCCTGGAGTTGGAGAAGACCTCCTGGAGAAGAAAACAGCCACCCCCTCGGCCCCTGGTCTGGCCTCTTCGGCCCCAGCCCCCACGCCCCTCCCCTGCACACACAGCTGCCTCAAAAGATGGACAAAGGGGAAGGAAGAGACCCAGGTGCTCCTGAAGTGTGCTGAGTTTGATAGCACTACTGCTGTATGCGTCTCTTCTCTACTGACTGTCCTTGTATGTTCCTGGGTTAAAAGTAAGACAACAAGCTCCATGTCACCAAACTGTGACTCTGATTACAGTTCTGGCTGCCCAGAAATGGAACCTTAAACTAGTCCCTCAGGAATGGACCAATCAGCATCTGCCATCCCCATCGCCTAAAGGAAAGTAACCTTGCGATGACTGACGGGCATTTTTGCCTACTTTAAATCATTTGTCACTGCGCCCTTCTGCCTATAAAAGTCTTTCATTTCGTACAGCTCCTCAGAGCTAGCTCCCTTCTGTCTGCTAGAGTGAAGGCTGTCTGATTCAGAAACATTTTTGTTGGAAAAAAATCTTAATTTTTAAAAATACGCTTATCTTCTAATACCTGTTAGAAAAATTTCCAGAGCACACATGGTTATTATAATCATAAAAAAATAAGTAGAAAAGGTAGTTTCTATAGTTACCATTTTGTTAAGTCTAGGTGTTCACATAGAGTGTTCATAACTTTAAAAGGTAGTTTTCCCCATATTCTGGAAAACTTTGAAACAACAGGCATTTAACTTGTTTGGGATGGATACCTGGCAATAAAATTACATAGTGCTCTGGGTGTTCATTGTAAGGACTGATGTTGAAGCTGAAACTCCAATACTTTGGCCACCTGATGTGAAGAGCTGACTCATTTGAAAAGACCCTGATGCTGGGAAAGACTGAGGGCAGGAGGAGAAGGGGACGACAGAGGATGAGATGGTTGGATGGCATCACCAACTCCATGGACATAGGTTTGGGTGAACTCCGGGAGTTGGTGATAGAAAGGGAGGCCTGGTGTGCTGCGGTTCATGGGGCCGCAAAGAGTCAGACACGACTGAGTGACTGAACTGATAACAAATAGTCTAAGAAATGAATTGCTTTAAGAACATTGCTTTGAAAGACATAAAGTGAAATCAAGGCATTTGGAGGGTAAAAGTTGAGCAGCACTATCCCTCCCTCCTAATGACCAAGGGCAGCTAAAACATTGTAATTTATTATAGCTAATGCAAAATAGGATTTTGTGGAGGGAAAGGATCAAGAGTAAGTAAAAGGTACTGTGTTATAAACATACCAAATTTTTCAGCTGTTTCCTTATCTGGAATATATTGGATCCCAAGTTTTAATATCTTCAGAGAAGTAAAATTTGGCAAGACAATGACTATAAAAGGGAAAATTAAAATTTAGTTATGTCAGCTACATTTCTTATACCAAAAAGTAATGTATTTATAGAGTATAAAGGGGCTTCCCTAGTAGCTCAGTTGGTAAAGAATCCACCTGCAATGTGGGAAATCTGGGTTCGATCCCTAGGTTGAAAAGATCCCGGAAGGAGGGCATGGCAACCTGCTCCAGTATTCTTGCCTGGAGAATCCCCATGGACAGAGGAGCTTGGCAGGCTGCAGCCCATGGGGTCACAAAGAGTTGGACATGACTGAGCGACTAAGCACAGCAAAGAGTATTTCAAAAATGATAGAAATTACTATAATTCAGATTGAATTGATTCGTATGGCTTAACTAGATAACACAAATCTTTACTCAGGAAACAGTTCTCATAACTAGAAATGTTTAAACATCTATTAAGGAAACAAATATACCTTATTTGAAAATTCATTTACGATCAGATATCTATTGCAATGGTTTTGTTCTCTGCCATCAAATGCATGTTTTAAAATTTGACTATTAAAAAATGATTCTGTCCACAAAAGCATCTTAAACCAAAATTTTACAATTATAGCTCTTACCAAATGGGTTGGCTTGAAAAAATTGTCCAGAAAATTTAATTTCTTCAAGTTTCTTGCGGGAAGCAAGTGCAGTCACAAGAGATTCAAAATCCGAAAAGCTATTACACTCCAGATGGAACACTTGAAGGTTTGGAGAATTCTGAACTAATCTGACTGTCAGATAAAATATCAGATTTCAGAAATCAGAGATTGAAAAGTTCTATCTGAATTAACCATATAAAATTAATAAAATTAATTTATTAATTTGTTTCAGCAATAGTGAATCGAAATAAGGCATCATGATTGTAATGACTCGGGCTTAGGTTCAGGTTCTGTAACTAACTGATAAAAAGTATATTTACTGTATTGTAATATAGTAACTAACTGACGTGCTGTGTGAACTGTCGTTACGGACCCTCTCTGGGGATCCATTTTCTCCTCCGTATAATAATGGCATTGACTCAGCTTTAATATCCTAATATCCTAATGTCTCTAGTTTGCACGTGACGTTTACACTATAGAAACACTATGCAAGGAAACATAAAGTCAGGGACAACTCTGAAGCAAAACCTAAATTTCATGAAAAAATTGCTGAGAAATATAAGAAAACTACACTTCCAGCCTCAGCTACAAGGTTTTTTTGCATGCAAATCTGCATGTCAGTTCACTAGCGATTTGTCTTTTTTCACTCAGTCTCTAGTGTTTAGTCTAAGTGTTTAAACTTGGTGTTTAAGGAACTGATGATGCCTATGTCACCTTGCTACATGACATTTAAGAAAGATAGCTGTACAGGTTGTTCATTAACCAAGAGAATAGGCTGGTGAGAAACAGGGAAGTGCCTCTGATTACTACTAATCAGCCGATTTCCTTCCTTCTGATCTGGTAGATCACTAAGTGGCAATGTAAGAGCAACTTGAAAACAGTGAGAGAACTCTACAAACTACTTTTGGAGAGGCAGTATACTCTGCTTAAGAGCTCAGACTTAAGAGTTAGAATTCCTGTGTTCGAATTGCAAATTTACCATTTCCTTTTCTGGGTGACCTTGAGCAAATTAATTAATTTCTATAACTCCGTTTTCCTATGTAAAATGATTAGTTTACCTTGTAGAATGGGTATGAATGTTAAATGAGTTAATATTTATAAAGTGCTAGAATAATTCATAGCATGTAGTAAAGGCTCAATTATAAATAGCTCTCTGCTTTTTTAGTAACAATGAGTGCTGTTCCCACAGTTTACCTGGATTATAGGTTATACCCTCAGATCTTCAACTCTTAATTATTGGCCAGGTAGCTTTTCCAGATGATGTAAAAGCAAGAAAATCAAAGTGCCACACTTACCTAATTTGGAAGGACTGCACTTAGATGAAATTTGGATCAATAATTTCTCCATATGGTGGAGATTTAGGAATTCTTCAGAAATGGCTGAAAAAACATCTTGTTGCAGATTCACAGACAGTTCTTTCAGGCACAAGAATTTGTCCAAACTAAGAAAGAGTTGGTCTAGAAAGCAGCACACAGTTTCCTGTTATTAATTTAAAGAGTTCCAAATGGAAATTTTCAAACTGTCATTTGGATTCATCAAGGTATTTTCATATTTTCAAATGAAAACTTTTCACATACCATAAGACATTCTTTTTTAGGAAGCGCATATATGAAAATAATGCTTTTTGTAGCATTTACTAGTATGTTGACTAAAAAAATATATGCACACCCTAAAAGTATGAGAATTATTTTATCCACTGGACGTTCTTAGGACGTCAAGTCTGGGAGGCAACATCTCAAAGTAAGCCTAAGAAAATTGCTCCAAGGAGATTAGGGGGAAGCAGTTTTGCCAACAAAGGGCAAAAGATTACTGTCAATAAAGGAAAACCAAATGTCTCAAAGAATTTAGCGCTTTTCTATGTATGGGAAGATGCAAGAGTCCGGGCTCACTGAAATCATTCCTTTGATACGCACCTCGGCTATCTGGAGCCAGTATCCTGTGTTTTCCTATCCTGTGTTTTCCCATCCTGAGTTTCCTCAAGCTGCACCTTTGGGGTGGCTGCAGCCTAATGCCTGCTAGATAATAGGTATTCTTTGTTTCCTTCCTGAGTTTCCTCAGGGCTCGCCCTCATGGGTGTAATTGCAATTGCTGATGACTATAACACCCTTTGTTTACTGAAATGGCAGGCAATATTTTCTTTCTCATCTACTATATAAAAGTCCTGTATTACGCTCTGGATTCAGAAAAATGAGACATCTCAGTGAATGGGGCTCAGACAACTGAATTTCTCCATGCAAAAGAAGTTCAACCACCGCCATATATGAAATTAGCTCAAAATGAATCAACTACCTAAATTTAAGAGCTAAAACCGTATAACACTTTAGAAGAAAAGATGACTTTGGACTTGACAGTGGATTCTTGATATGCTACCAGGAGCATTAGCACAAAAAGAGACAAATTGGACTCAGTTGGAATTTGAAACTTTATAGATTGAAGGACATTACCAAGACAGTGAAAAGGGAAATTTACAGGAGAAAATGTTTTATACACATGACAATAAAAATTATATGTAATTACACTGTGATTATATAATATATAAGGAATATATTCTTTCCCAAAGAAAGGCAATGCCAAAGAATGCTCAAACTACCGCACAATTGTACTCATCTAACACGCTAGTAAAGTAATGCTCAAAATTCTCCAAGCCAGGCTTCAACAGTATGTGAACCGTGAATTTCCAGATGTTGAAGCTGGATTTAGAAAACGCAGAGGAACCAGAGATCAAACTGCCAACATCTGTTGGATTATCGAAAAAGCAAGAGAGTTCCAGGAAAACATCTATTTCTGCTTTAATGACTATGCCAAAGCCTTTGACTTTGTGGATCACAACAAACTGTGGAAAACTCTTAAAGAGATGGGAATACCAGACCACCTAACCTGCTTCTTGAGAAATCTATATTCAGGTCAGGAAGCAACAATTAGAACTGGAACAACAGACCCGTTCCAAATAGGAAAAGGAGTACGTCAAGGCTGTATATTGTCACCCTGCTTATTTAACTTATATGCAGAGTACATCATGAGAAACCCTGGGCTGGATGAAGCACAAGCTGGAATCAAGATTGCCGGGAGAAATATCAATAACCTCAGATATGCAGATGACACCACCCTTATGGCAGAAAGTGAAGAACTAAAGAGCCTCTTGAAAGTGAAAGAGGAGAGTGAAAAAGTTGGCTTAAAACACAACATTCAGAAAACTAAAACCAAGGCATCTGTTCCCATCACTTCATGGGAAATAGATGGGAAACAGTGGAAGCAGTGAGGGACTTTATTTTGGGCTCCAAAATCACTGCAGATGGGACTGCACCCATGAAATTAAAAGAGGCTTGCTCCTTGGAAGGAAAGTTATGACCAACCTAGACAGCATATTCAAAAGCAGAGACATTACTTTGCCAACAAAGATCCGTCTAGTCAGTTCATTTCAGTCGCTCAGTCAGGTCCGACTCTTTGGGAACCCATGAACTGCAGTGTGCCAGGCCTCCCTGTCCATCGCCAACTCCCAGAGTTTATTTAAACTCAAGTCCATTGAGTCGGTGATGCCATCGAACCATCTCATCCTCTATCGTCTCCTTCTCCTTCTCTGGCGTGCTGCAGTCCATGGGGTTGCAGGTGCGCACAAGGTTTGTTTGAGCCCTCTGAGTGTTTATGGCGCAATGGGGTTTGATTCTGAACGTGATTTCGCCCCTCCTACCCTCTTGCTGGGGCTTCTCCTTTGCTCTTGGACATGGGGTATCTCCTCAGAGCTGCTCCAGTGGCTCTGCACAGCTGCCGTGCAGCCGCCGCTCTAGCGACTACTATCTTGCTGAGGCTTCTCTAGCCGCCTAGTCAAGGCTATGGTTTTTCCAGTGGTCATGTATGGATGTGAGAGTTGGACTATAAAGAAAATTGAGCACTGCAGAATTGATGCTTTTGAACTGTGGTGTTGGAGAAGACTCTTGAGAGTCCCTTGTACTGCAAGGAGATCCAACCAGTTCATCCTAAAGGACATCAGTCCTTGAATATTCATTGGAAGGACTGATGCTGAAGCTGAAACTCCAATACTTTGGCCATCTGATTTGAAGAAATGACTCATTGGAAAAGACCCTGATGCTGGGAAAGATTGAAGGCGGGAGAAGAAGGGGACGACAGAAGATGAGATGGTTGGATGGCATCACCAACTCAATGGACGTGAGTTTGAGTAAACTCCAGGAGTTGGTGATGGACAGGGAGGCCTGGCATACTGCAGTCCATGGGGTTGGGCAAAGGAACAAACAACCCAACCTGAAAATGGGCAGGAGACCTCAAGAGACATGTCTCCAAAGAAGACATATATATAGCTAACAAGCACATAAGATGCTCAAAATCACTGATCATTAGAGAAATGCGAATCAAAGCTATAATGAGGTATCACCTCACAGTGGTCAGAATGACTATCATCAAAACGTCTACAAATAGACAAAAAACAAAACAAAAAATGTCTACAGACAATAAATGCTGGAGAGGATGTAGAGAAAAGGGAACCCTCCTACACTGTTGATGGGAATGTAAATTGGTATAGCCACTAGGGAGAACAGTTTGGAGGTTCCCTAAAAAACTAAAAATCGAGCTACAAGCCAGCAATCTCACTCTTGGCCACACATCTAGAGAAAACTCTTATTCTGAAAAGATACATACACCCCAGTATCCATAGCAGCACTATTTATAATAACCATGACATGGAAGCAACCTAAATGTCCATCAAGGATGACTAGATAAAGAAGATGTGATACACATACACACAATGAGATATTACTCAGCCACAAAAAAGAATGAAATAATGCCATTTGCAGCTACACAGATGGACCTAGAGATTATCATATTAAGTGATGTAAGTCAGAAAAACAATATATGATACCATTTATATGTGGGCTCTAAAAAAGTAATACAAATGAATTTATTTACAAAACTGAAATACACTCACTGACATAGAAAATAAATTTATGGTTACCAAAGGGAAAAGAGGAAGGAGGGAGGAATAAATTAGGATTTTGAGATTAATAGATACACACTGTGTATAAAATAAGCACCTACAGTATAGCACAGGGAACTATATCCAGTATCTTGTAATGATCTACAGTGAAAAAGAATCTTAAATATACATACATGTGTGTATACACACACACACACGGTCTGAATCACTTTGCTGTACTCCAGAAACTAACACAACATGGTAAATAAACCACACTTTCATTTTTTTTAATGGACAAAACGATTTAATAGACTCTCTTCAAAAAAGATATACTACTGTGAAGAAGGCTGAGCGCCAAAGAATTGATGCTTTGAACTGTGGTGTTGGAGAAGACTCTTGAGAGTCCCTTGGACTGCAAGGAGATCCAACCAGTCCATTCTGAAGGAGATCAGCCCTGGGATTTCTTTGGAAGGAATGATGCTAAATTTGAAACTCCAGTACTTTGGCCACCTCATGGGAAGAGTTGACTCATTGGAAAAGACCCTGATGCTGGGAGGGATTGGGGGCAGGAGGAGAAGGGGACGACAGAGGATGAGATGGCTGGATGGCATCACCGACTCGATGGACGTGAGTCTGAGTGAACTCCGGGAGTTGGTGATGGACAGGGAGGCCTGGCGTTCATGGGGTTGCAAAGAGTCAGACACGACTGAGCGACTGAACTGAACTGAACTGAACAGCCAACAAGCACATGAAAAGATGCTCAGTAGCATTTTAGTCATCAGGAAAATGAAAATCAAAACCACAATTAGATATAATTTCACACCTACTAGGATGTCTCTGATTTTAAAAAAAAACAAAAAAAGCTTCGAGATGTGAAGAAACTGGAACCCTGGTACATTGTTTGTAGGGATGTAAAATGCTGCAGCCAGTGTGGAAAACAGTTTGGAGGTTTCTTGAATATTAAAATAGAATTACTATCATTAATATGATCCAATAATTTCTAGGTATAAATCAAAAAGAATTGAAAGCAACATTTGTGCATCCATGTTCACAGCAGCTTTAGCCAGAATAAACAGTGCAAGTGTCCATCAACTGATGAACTGATAACAGAGCATGATATATTTGTTGTTTAGTCACTAAGCCGTGTCCGACTCTTTGTGGACCATAGCCCACCAGGCTCCTTTGTCGGTGGGATTTCCCAGGCAAGAACACTGGAGTGGGTTGCCATTTTCTTCTCCAGGGGATCTTCTCAACCCAGGGATAGGAGCCATGTCTCTAATATTGGCTGGTGGATTCTTTGCCACTGAGCCACCAGGAAAGCCATTGTATATATACATACAATGCAATATTATTCTAGCTATAAAAGTAGTGAAGTTCTGACACAGGCTACAACATGGATGAACCTTAAAAACATTATGCTAAATGAAAGAAGTCAGACGCACAAGGACAAAATATTGTATGTATTCATTTATATGAAGCAGAATAGACAAATTCACAGAGACCTCAGTGGCTGGGAAGAGAAAGGGGTTATTTAATAGGTACAAAGTTTGGGATGATGAAAAGGTTGTGGAAGTGAATAGTGATGATGGTTCACAGCACTCTAATTCTACTTAATGCCACTAAACTGTATACTGAAAACTGTGTTTTATCATAATAAAAATACTTGAAAAAAGTGAACAAAATTTTTCTAAATTTGAAGATAAATATCAACACAGATTCAAAAAATGTTCAGTGTCCCTCAAGTAAGATATAAAGCAAAGCACTGCTAGGCATTTAATAAACTGCTGAAAATCAAACCCATACTAGCAACAATCAGAAAATGAAAAAAATTAGTATCATTTACAAGAGTATCAAAAACAAGTATCTGGGAATAAATTTAATGAAAAATGATACAGTCTACACCAAAAACTCTAAAACACTGCTTAGACAAGTGAAAGGAGACAAAAATAACGGGAAGGTATTACTTCCTACTTGTTTATTTCCCAGAGTACAAGCCCTTTCTTCCATGAAGCAGGTGAGGTGTGAGTAGTTCTCAAGCATTATTTACATAGGCAACAGCACCCCGCTCCAGTACTCTTGCCTGGAAAATCCCATAGACAGAGGAGCCTGGCGGGCTGCAGTCCATAGGGTCGCTAAGAGACACGACTGAGCGACTTCCCTTTCACTTTCCACTTTTCACGCGTTGGAGAAGGAAATGGCAACCCACTCCAGTGTTCTTGCCTGGAGAATCCCAGGGACGGCGGGGCCTGGTGGGCTGCCGTCTATGGGGTCGCACAGAGTCGGACACGACTGAAGCGACTTAGCAGTCATTTGTTTACTAAGAGCCTTCATTAGTCATTTTATTATTTATATTAGAGTTTGAAAGTCATTCTATTATTTGGAGGCTTTTCACTAATTCATATTACTAAGAGAAATATATTAGTGAAATTTAAATTGTCCAATCAGCAAGGATTTACAGTCTGATGCTTTCAAAAGTTTTTATCCATTTAAAACTAAGAGTGAAAAAGTGAAGTACACATCATAATAGTCATCTAAAATAGGTTCAAGCTTACCTTGTGGATGGGTTGTCTCTGAGACTTCAAGAGATTCTAGGGAAGTTAGAGTGAGAAGCAATTCCTGTTCTATTGCACTCAGCTCACACTGGCTTATGCAGCACTTGGTGAAAGACGCCCTGAACTGCTCAAGAGCTGGGCGGATGTTTTCAATAAAACCCCTGCTGTGGTTCAAGTGGAGTTCAATGTGCTGTGCAGCTGAGAAAACCTCTGTTAGAAACCTCAGCATCTCCTGATCCACAGCATGGGTATTAGTCACATGAACTTCCAGAAGGGGAATCTTGTACTGCTTTGAAGGAAGGTTCCAATAGCCAGTGTTGATGGCTGGTGGTGCATTGAGTCGCATGTTCTGAAAATTCTGAATGATTTCATGTTTTTCATCTAAACTCTGCTTCCATTCACTCTCAAGTTCAAAGGCAGAAGCATAGTCCTGCTCTATAGTTGGTGCCTGGGATTTGTCGAAAATTCTTTCCAAGGGCGTATCTGTTTTGAATAATCTATTTCCATTTATGGAGACCTGGATACTCCTCAACAATAACAGGCTTTCTGGGTGGTCAAAAAAATACTGTAACTTAAGCACATCCAAACACAGGGTTCTCCCACGAAGGAATTGCAAAATGAAAGGAGAACATGCAGCAACAGTGTTGCTTTGATACGCAATCCTTATAGCCAAAGCTAGCAAATGTTTTGAAGCCAGTGAAAGGTAATTTTGCGGAGATAATTGCCATATCAACCTGAAAAATTGCATCACCTCTGAAATTTCTGGATGATGCTTCAGATAGTCGTCATTTTCAGATATATTCTCCAGTGTCTCTTTATTATCGACCAAGAGAAGCAAATGGGATACAATTTTTGGCCCTGCCTTTGTTGAAGGATGGCGGGAGACACAGTTCAAAAAATTGGCATAGGGATAGATAACCATCAAGGTTGAGTTGATTCGTTTCAAATAATGAAGTCCCAAATCTTGGTCTTCTTGCCTATCAGAATCCAGGAGTTCGGTCAGCCTCATTCCAGCAAGGAATTCTTGAAATGCAGGATTTAAAAACTGATAGACTGGCCTCAGTCTCTGGGCTGTGAATTTGCTCATCAGGTACATGGCTAGATCTTCCTCTTCACCAATCCCTGCTTCTATGAGGTCCTCATCACTAAACTCAAAGCAAGATGAAAAAAACCCTTTCAAGGCTAGATCACCGCAGGAGGACACAGTTGCTTTGAGAAGGTCAGCTTCGGTTTTGTGCTTTAAGAAAAGGCATTCCATATAGGACTCGAAAACAGCCACACTATCAAAGGACCGATGAAAACGATTCTGAAGCCAACTAGCACGGACTGCTGCTACAAACAAGGGAGTTTTCTGAATTCCCTGCCAAGTTTGATTCATTCCAAAGTCAACCATCAACTTTCGCAGACGGGTCAAATCACCTGGAAAGAGCTTCCGTAATATAGAAATAGTATTATAGAAAGGAAACGCCTTAATCTCTATGATTGTATCCAGGTATCGGCGGATGTTCTTGGCCCTATTTGTACGGACAGTGATCACCAAGCAGGTCCTTGACAAGTGTTTTTTTTGAATCATCCTTGCTATGACTTGGGGGACTGAGCACATTTCTTTGTAGTCATCCAAAAGGAATAACACCTGGTTCTTTAACTGCTGGATGATGTTCCTTAGGCCCATTTCAGTAACAGATAGCTTTGTCTCTAAGAGTTGGTCACGAATGACACTGGCCAGCCCCTGCTCCGGTCTAGTAGAGCCAAGAGAGAGACAGAAAACCAGCCGGAACCTGTTTAACAAGGGACAGCGTCCTGATGCCCACAGATGAGCTATTTTCTTCAGGAGGATGGTCTTTCCACTCCCAGCTTCACCCTCCACACACATGACAGAGTTCAAGTTAGCAAAGACTTCAGGCAACACCACAGGCTCTTGCACAGGATTGGTGATGTGTTTTAAGGCAAAGGACAGATCACAATCCAGCCACTGGTCAGTGGCTAGACAGGAAGAGATCTCAAGCAAAGACATGTGGCAGAAAGGAGCACTGGTATAGACTTTTCTCAGGTGCTCACTCAGGCTCTCTGCCTCCTGAAACCACTGGGCTTCACCCTGGGCCACCTCTGTGGAGAAAAGCAAGGAGGCACAGTTATAAACAAATATTCCTATTATCCCCTACATATGGGACTTCCCTAGCAGTCTAGTGGTTAAGCCTCCATGCTTCCACTGCAGGGGGTGCAGGTTCAACCCCTGGTTGGGGAACTAATATCGCACATGCTGTGTAGTTTGGCCATAAATATATAATAAAATCCTCTATATACAAAGATATGTATACATTCATATAATCCCATGTGCTACCTCCAAATCCTTACCTGGCACTATAGAACTAACTGCTGTTGACTCTTCAAGATTGCCTTCATTTGTGGTTTCCTTTGAAAAGAAAATTCTCTATTAAGTTAACATCTATATAAGTGGGTGGGGCCTCAACTTGCAATCAGAAACCAGACATTTTCTAAACACAAGCCACCCTCAAGTGTTTATGCCAGTTGCAGGGAGGAGTGCTACAAATATGAAATAATAAGTGATCTGCAAACACATGCAAGTGTATGCTTCTGTATGGTACCCAAACAGTGCATCCCTTGGGTGACATGAGCAGTGATTACTGACCAGGTGATTAGAATCACAGTGTCAAGAGCAAGATGGACCCTCCAGAAACTATTCGGTGTAGCTTCTGATCTCAGTTATTAAAAGTATTTTAAATATTACATACCTGGGATATAGGGAGATTAAGTTTCTTCTTTTAAAAGTAAGTTCTTTAAGGGAGGTGGGGGGAGATGAGCAAAATTGGTGGAAGGGATTAAGAGATACAAAAGTTAAAGTGAAAGTGAAGTCGCTTAGTCATATCCGACTCTTTGCGACCCCGTGGACTGTAGCCCACCAGGCTCGTCTGTCCATGGGATTCTCCAGGCAAGAATACTGGAGTGGGTTGCCATTTCCTTCTCCAGGGGATCTTCCCGACCCAGGGATCGAACCCAGGTCTCCCACATTGCAGGCAGACGCTTTAACATCTGAGCCACCAGGGAAGCCCTAAGAGACACAAACTTCCAGGTGTAAAATAAGTAAGTCACAGAGATGGAATGTACAACAAGGGGAAAATAGTCAATAATACTATAATAACTTTTTATGATGCAGACAGTAACTAGACTTATGGTAGTAATCATTTTGTAATGTACAGAAATATCTAATACTATGTAGTATACCTGGAATTAATATTGTAAATCACATATACATCAATAAAATAAAAACAGCTATTTCTATACCCCCAAATGTTTTCCTTCAATTTCATTTTTGGTTCACAAATGTAAAAGATGAGTCAAATGAATGGCAAATTACTCTGTTTTCTTTTTCATGGGATGACAATATACTTAATATACAGCCTCAAATAAGGGGTGTGTGTGTGTGTGTTAAATTGGTAGTGGCTAATATTCCAGAGAAATATATAGAATTTCTTAGTTTAAAGGGGTCAACCTATTAATCTGACCATTAATTGTCAGATTGGTTGGTCATTTGCATTTGTAAAAGAAACATATCTTCCCAGCTTTGAGAAAAGCCAACTAGCAAGTCAGACCTTACTGCCCTCCAAATGAAGATCACTGATGGGATCTAGGTAGCCTGGATGCTAATCAAACTCTTAGGTCCAAACAAGTCTGGGCACCAAAGTAGAAGGGACTGACTCTACATTTCATGAAGCTAGGTATTATGTTGTGTTTAATGTAGTATCCCCATCTGTAAGTAGCTCTTAATAGATGCTTAACAGATATTGGCAGAATTTATTGACTGATTTATTTATGATGGATCTTCCCTGTAGCTCAGATGGTAAAGAATCTGCCTGCAATGCAGGAGACCCAGATTAATCCCTGGGTCGGGAAGATTCTCTGGAGAAGGGAATGGCAATCCGTATTCTTGCCTGGAGAATCCCATGGACAGAGGAGACTGGCAGGCTACAATTCATGGGGTCACAAAGAGTTGGACATGACTGAGCGACTGACACTACTTATTTATGATGAGTAGTTCCTGCTCAAAACGGTTCTTAATCACATGATCACACACTCTGAAAATAAACAAGGTTGCATTCGATACCGTTAACTCAGAAAGTTCATCGTGGCTCTGAAGGTCTGGAATCGCTTCTGCAGAGGACTTCACACTCTGGAGAAACTGACAACTAAGCACACAAGTTACAAGTTACAGAGATAGTTGTATGCAATGAAACCTTTGCTTTAGGTTTTCAAAAACACTGTCAGAGTTTTAGTGGCAAAGATTAAGTATAAAATTAACATTTCCTGTGAGTCTGTCAGTGTCTTTATCAAGCAAGGCATGTAGACTGTGGCTCCTGGGAGCAGAGATGTAAATGGCTCATAAAGTAATGGTGGGGATAACCAGCCAATTTGGTGGAGTGGGAGCATATTTAACACTCATCCATGAAACCAACTAAAATGAACCTAGTGGAAAGAAAATACAGACAACAACTCCATCTATGGATTCTGGGACAACGACAACAAAAAGGACGTGAGCAGGAAAAAAATGGTGAAACACATGTAAACACCTGGAGTTGACTGTAATGTACCAGTGTTGTTTTTTTAAATTTTAACAAATATACCAGGGTAATGTAAGATGTTAGTACTAGAGGAAACTGAGTATGGGAATACAGGAACACTCTGTATTATCTTTTCACCTTTTCTCTAAATCTAAAAATACCCCCAAATAAAAAGCTTATTTCAGAAAAAAAAAACCTCCATCAATATGAAGATTAGAGAATGGCCCTAAAAACAATTTGCTAGACATCATGAAATTGGAACATACGATACTTTCTAAATTCAGTTATGATGTTTGCCTGAAGAACCCAGGAAGAAAATTCTACAGAGTTCTATTGACAATCATTAACTCAGATAAATGAGAACTATAAATGTGAGTAGGTAAATGATAAAACTAGAAACAACTCTCTCCGCTTATTTTTATGCTGCTGAATTACAGGAAAGCAGGAGATAAAGCAAGAGGACACATTTTTATTTTCCTAGATGAATGACTTGGAGATGAGCCCAGGAATAGAAGGGCAGCTATAGAAAAACCTAACAGGACTTTAAATGCTTCTGTCCAAGGTGACTGTGCAGATAAACCCATCAAGGGAAAGCACTCTGAAGGAAGGTAAAATGCAGACTTTTCTGTACAAACAAAGCCAATGAATTTAGCTGCCAGCAGACTAGTACAACAAGAAATGTTAAAGGAAGTTCTTCTTAAGTTCCTTCTTAAAAGGAAAATCATAACAGATGGAAACTTGGTTTTACCCAAAGGAATGAAGTGTTCCAGGAATGGTAACTCATTGGGTAAATATAAACTATGCTTTCTCTCTTTCTAAAATGTATTTAAAAGATAATTATTTACAACAAAGATATAACACTACATTGTGAGATTTAGAATACATGTGAAGTAGAATATATGGTAACAATAGTACAGAGAATAGGAAGGGGAAAATAGAAGTATACTATTGGTTCATACATTATATGTCAATTGTTCTAAAATTATTTGAAGATGACTGTGATTTGTTAAATGTGCATTATGTAGATTATAGAGCAGGCACTAAAAAGATAAAGTTGTACAGCTAAAAAGCCAACTATGGAGATAAAATGGAATATTGAAAAATACTCAAATGCAAGTCAGGAAAAGAAGAAACAAACAAGAGATGGATAAATAGAAAACAAATAGCAAAATAGTAGATTAAAATCCAACCATATCAATGATTCTATTAAATGTAAATGTTCTCAACACTCCCAGTAGGAAGCAGATATTGGGGAATCTCCTGGTGCTCCAGTGGTTAGGACTCCTTGCTCTCACTGCCAGGGCCCTGGTTAGGGAACTAAGATCCCACAAGCTGTACAGCACAGCCAAAAAACTCAAACAAACAACAATAACAACAAAAAAAGAAAGCAGATGTTGTCAGACTGTTAAAAAAGCAAGACCCACCTATGCTGTCTACAAGAAATTCACTTTAAAGTTACAGGTTAAAAGTAAAATTATTTTGGGAATTCCTTGGTGGTCCAGTGGTTAGGACTCCATTCTCTCTGGGTTTGATCTCTGGTCTGGTAACTAAGATCCCTCACGTTGTACGCCGCAGCCAAAAAAAAAAAAAAAAGATTTCAAAAAATATAGAATCATGCAAAAACCAAAAGCTGGAGTGGCTACATAATATTAACATCAGATAAAGACTCACGAATAAGGAGTACCAAGAGAGATAAAGAGGATATTTCATATACTCTCTGAATAAGAAAGAGGAAAGGGTAAAGAATACACAAGATATGTTTCTGAAGAAAAAGAGCAAGGAAACTATGTGGGAAAATACGAAAATATGTTCAACATTATTAGTAATTAGATTGACAAAAATTGGGGCAATACTAAGTTAGTGAGGGAGCAGACAGAATGGAAACCAGTGAGAATATAAATCAGTACAGCCACTTAGGAAAAAGTTTTGCATAAAAGAGTAAAGTTGAATGTGTACATCGTATTACTTTGCAATTCCATGGCTGGTTATGTATCCTAGAGGAATATGAGCACTGGAAATTATGTCCAAGAAGGTTCATAGAGGCATTATTTGAATTGCAACATTCTGAAAACAACTCAGATGTTGAATCTAGAAGGATAAATTTTATATTCATAAAACAATATACTATATACCAATGAGAACAAGTAAATTGCAACTCTAACATAATTACGAATGAGTCTCAAAAACGTTATGGAGTAAAACAAGTCAGTCATCACAGAAGAACCATGCAGTATCCTTCCATTTATTTAAATTTATAGAACAGGCAAAGTATGTTTAATGATACATATGTAGCTGGTGAAACCATTTGGAGTAAAAGGAACAATTAACACAAATTTCAGAATTGGTGGTGGTTTCATCACTAAGTCGTGTCTGACTCTTGCAATCCCATGGACAATGGAGCCTGGCAGGCTTTTCCAGGCAAGAATACTGGAGTGGGTTGCCTTTTCCTTCTCCAGGGGATGTTCCCAACCCAGGGATCGAACCTGGGTCTCCTGCATTGCAGGCAGAACTGAGGCGACAGGGAAGCCTTCTGGATTAGAGGGACAAGGATATAATCAGAACTTGGAAGATAGGCACACACTAGCCTTCTAAGGACTTGATAATATTCAGTTTCTTAACTTTAGTGGTAGGTTCATTGGTTTCTTTAATTTTCCTTTAAGTCCCACATGCTTATTTAAGGGCATCCTAGTTTGCAATTTTAAAAGAGAGGCAAAAGAGTCAAGCCTCACTCAGAGGACCAAAAAACAAAAACAATAACAAAACAAACAAAAAAGGCAGAGGAGAAATAAAAAGCTTCACAAAAAGGAAATGACAGAGTCGAGAAAAGGTCCTAAATACAATCAGACTGTATCCTAGTTTATTTTTCCAAAAACTAAGAAGACCATCTCCACTGTTTAACAATTTACTAAATACTAAATCCAAATAAAGAAAAATGCAACTACTTCTGTAAAAACACCTTCAAAACTATATCTCTTGAGAATCTTAGATAGAAGCATTTAAGACCTATTTGTATTAATATTTATTTCTAGAAGAGCATTTACTAATTACAAAGTGAAAACAACAAAATGTCTTCTTGAACATTTTTCAAGAGTTTGGTGAGTGAGAAATAAGCCCTCCAAAATGTTAAAGAGCTACAGAAAACAAATATTTAAAAATAGCCATTTCTTCATGAAATTTTATTTTATTTTTTTTTCACGAAATTTTAGAACACTGGAAACAAAGAGAAAATCCTAAATGCCTCCAGAATGGGAAGAAGTAATAAAAAGATTAAGAATCAGAAAGACATGGAACTTCAACAGCAATACTGGAAGTTATTAGAAAAGGCAGCAATGTCTCTACAATTTGGAATTAAAATGATTTCCAACCTTGAATTCCATACCTAGCTAAACTACCAAATGAGCATGAGAAAATATATATAAATATTCAGATATATGCATTAAGTGGAAGCTAAAACATGCATTTCTTATGCAGTCTTTCCCAGGGATCTGTGGGGGAGTATTTCAAAGTGAGTGAATAAGTCAAGAAAAGGATAACAACAGATCCTGGAAACACAGGAGAGAGGCAGTAGGAATCTCTAGGATGACTTGAAGAACAATCCTAGGATCCTAGGGTAACTTCAGGACAAAGTTCATATTGAAGCAGGTCAGAGACTTCATGACAGCCTCTTTAAGAAAATGAAAATAGTGGGCTATATTATAAGTATGAATGATTGGAGAGGAGATTTAAACATTTGGGAGAATTTGAAGATGAACTGGTGCTAAATACATTTTAAAAACTAGGCAAATGACTATATTTTTTAAAAAGGAAAATAACAGGTATTGGTGAGATGGAGAAACTGAAATACACACATATATATACACATGTACAATTACATATATCTCAGTCATAAAAAAGAATGAAGTACTGATACATGCTACACCATGAACGAACCTCAAAACACTGCTAAGTAAAGTCAGAGACAAAAGATATTATACGCTTCCATTTACATAAAATATCCAAGAGGGTAAATCTATAGCAGCAGAAAACTAAAGCTCTCAGGAAATAGGGTGTACTGCTTCACAGGTACAGAGTTCTCTTTTGGAATAACGAAATGTTTTGGATTTAGTGGAGGTGATCGCACAACACTCTTCATGTCCTAAATGCTACTGGGTTGTGCACTTTAAAATAGTTTATGTGTGAATTAAGGGGAAAAAGTAAGCAAACATACTGATAAAACAGTTGTCACTCCCTACAAAAACTGGAAGTTGTACAGGGAGAGAAAAAAGTTATTTACTACAAAGCTCCGTTTATGAAGTCATGATAACATAGACAGTGATGTGAAAACGATGACTGAAGCAAAACTGCACTGTAATATTGTGAGAGGAGGGCCAGACGGGAAGGGGGTTGCGAAAGAAATGGAATGAAAGAAAGGAAGACTCCTCCCTTACTGTAAGAATGAGACAGGTGGGCAAAGACTTAATCAGAATATAAAATGAGGGGGAAATTGCTAGAATACATCCAGATTCGTAGATACTAAGCATCCATTCCACTTACTTGGGAAAAAATTTGGCGTGTTCTTCTAATGGGTCATCACCTTCTTTCCAATCATGCAAATATCCTCCACAGGAATAACACTGGACAATGTCCGATTTACCTAGAAGTGAGGAAATTCCATCAGTGCCACAGGCCGATGTATTTGTCAAGTGACACAGATTAACCATATTAGCAAAACCCAACTTACACTTTCTATCAGATTTTGTGACAAAGTCACAACTTTGTGTAACGGTGAGGAAATATTCTAACTAGGGCTCTTCTTGCACCAGTGGGATCATGAGCAAGTACCACTGAATGTTCCTATGTACCATGCACACTGATCAAACCCTGTCCCTGTCCCCTCTTCATTCAATGGGGCAAGAGATTTGCAAATCAGAATGTGGAATTGAAGCTCCATGAAGGAGGAGGTTTTTGCTTGTTTTGCTCCCCAATGAATCTCATGGACCTAGAACAGTGATTAGCACTTATTATGCACTTTATAAGTTATCTGTTCAATGAATAAATCAGAAAGAATACATCTGGAGCTCAGGAAAATATGAGCAAATATAGCCACTCTCATGTAAGTAAGATCGTGAAGAATCAGACACCTCTTACTATAGGTTTATTCCACTAGAAATAGGATCAAGTTTTCATGTGAGATTCTATTTTTTGGAAGGAAATTAGCATTTGGATCTACCAAAGCACTGAACTAGAAACATCCTAGTTTCTAAGAGGGCTTCCATGGTAGCTCAGGTGATAAAGAATCCGCCTGCAATGCATTAGACCCTGGTTGGATTCCTGGGTCAGGAAGAGCCACTGGAGAAGGGACAGGCTACCCACTCCAGTAGTCCTGGGCTTTCCTGGTGGCTCAGCTGGGAATCCGCTCAGTAAAGAATCCGCTGCAACGTGGGAGACCAGGGTTTGATTCCTGGGTTGAGAAGATCCCCTGGAGAAGGGAACAGCTACCCACGCTAGTAAGATGATGGAACATTCCTCATCTTCCTTCTCCTCTTGGACTCCTGCAGTCATTATAAAGCCAGAGCATAGGAAAATCTCCCTTTGTGTCTGTACAGAAATAGGAGGTCCTAGAGCTTGCGATATCCCCAAAGGGTAAGATGACTAGGACTTGTGGGTGAGGAGGAGTTCAAAAGGAAGAGGGTGAGGACACTGCTAGGCAGAAGGTCCTTGAGCAAGGCTGCCACGGGGAAACGAGAACAGAGAGAGCAAGAAGAAAGCGGGGAGCACTAACTCTCCAAGTGCTTAAGATACTGAGCCATTAAGATTTTTGTACCAATGGAACATGTCTGTTAGTTCAAGTGAACACTACACTCCCCTGCTCTGTACTCTGTGGTATTCATGACTTCACCCCACCGCAGAAGTTCCCCCATGGACCTTCACTGTAATTGAGCATGTGTGTTTGGTGTGGAGAAGGTCAGCAAGGTCCCCAGAAAGGATACAGTATCATTTCACCTTTCTATACCGCAGGCAGAGGTGAAGTTGAGGGGAACCCCCTGCTTTCTTTGCAAATGACAACGTGGGACTCCTGACGACCAGTAGCTAAAGAGAGAATACTATGAACCGATGGCAGATTCTCCATGCTTAGGAATTATAAGAAGGAATGTTCTGACTTTCTCTTCCAAGGAGAGTGTGGCAAAGACCCTCTATCCAGGGGAATTCTCCGCTGGTCCAGTGGCTAAGACCCCGTGCTCCCAATTCAGAGGGCCTGGTCAGGGACCTAGGTCCCACATGACTCATCTAAAGAGCTCCTGTGCTGCAGCTAAAGATACTGCATGCCACAACGAAGAGCCAAGATCCCACAGTCAGATAAATATATATTTTTTAAAAGACCACTATCCACACTCCTAGATATCTCTCAATCTTCCTTAGTAACAGAAACTCCAATTTTCAGCTGGGCACATTGCTACCTGGAAGAAAAAAAAAATTGAACGTCCCAGCTCCTCTGCTATGTAGGTATGGACATCTGACTGCTGGGCTCTGGTTCAAGAGTGAGGGACTCAGAGTCATGTGACAGTTTCCAGAGGAGTGGGGGTAGAGAGTAAAGTGTACCAAGGCATGATAATTACTCCCAACAGAATACTTGTATTTGTTTTTAGCCCAGACCTTAAGTTTTCAAGGCTGGGGCTTTACTACCTAAAGGAGGTGTGGAGAATTGGGAGGGGATTTATGATACAGAAAGGAAAAAGAATATGTGAGGAATAATGAGAAGTAGGGATTTTTGAGCCTACTTAAATACAAGCCCAGGATCATGAAGTGCATGTGGGGCTTCAGTGGGCAGCAACGCAAGAGCTTGGGGCAAACTGCTGGCTCACCTGTGTAGAAAAAACCTGCTTTGGCCAGAGCTGCTGCTCCCACTGGGTACGACGGGTGCCAAGACTTGAAGGACTGCAGGAGGAGTTCTTCATTAACAAATGAAGAACTGTTGCTGCCATTGCAACAGACTGGAATAAAAGACATATGGTGAGACTAGCAAGCTTTGATACTGCTACTATCAGTGTTTGAGTTATCCTTAATGGCAACCCATTCCAGTACTCTTGCCTAGAAAATCTCATGGATGGAGGAGACTGGTGTCCATGGGGTCGCAAAGAGTCGGACATGACTGAGCGACTTCACTTTCTTTCTTTCTTTCTTTCTTTCTTTGTGTTCACAGATAGAACAGTATGTTTGAGCTTGTTTCAATACAATTGAAGGAGGGGGTTAGAAAAGGAGAAACAAAACCAGACTGACCATGTGTTAAATTGTTGAAACAGAATGGTGGATACATGGTGGGGATTTGCTATGGTCTTATTTCTGTATACATTTTTTTATAATAAAATATTTTCAAATTATCTTTGCATTGTAGAGCATCAGAATAAAGCAAGAGTAAGCTAGAGCAGCTTCTCTTCCTCCCCAAGTTAGTATCAAGACTTGAGAAAGGCAAATCTTTCTGCCCCCTAAAAAGGAGGCAGACTTATTTCTTGCCCTTGGGTGTCAGCTGTATGGGGGTGGTCTCCATTAGACTTTCCACATTGGTCCTAGAGTTTGGTTCTTGTCTTCTGCACCCCTTGAGGATTTGAAAACCAACTTATGTGTCTATTAAATATGGTAACAAAAGTAGATACTGCAAAATTCCTTAAGATGAAAGCTTGTTTCAGTATGACATCTAATCCCAGGATTCCGGCTTTCACTTCATTTTTAATTGGAATGTGACTTACTGTGCTGGAAAAACCTCAGTCTTCTCCAGTGTGTCTCCTTTACTCTCACACTACCGTCACATTCACAATACTTCTGATACTTTCCCCACCCAGCTATTCTCTGCACCACCAGCTGGGTGTCCTACAATTTACTCTGACACTATCTACTTAGTAGTACCAGATCCTACAGAATAAAGGCTCAATCCCATAAGACTGCTCCCACTCCACTTCATGCGATGGCATGGCTCACAGAACCCAGGAAAATATTTATATTTGTTTAGCAAAGGATGTGATCAAGGGTACAGATGAGCTGGGGGCTTTCTAGGTGGTGCTACTAGTAAAGAACCCGCCTGTCAATGCCAGAGACATAAGAGATGCAGGTTCGATCCCTGGGTTGGGAAGATCCCCTAGTGGAGGGCATGACAACCTACTGCAGTATTCTTGCCTGGAGAATCTCATGGACAGAGGAGCCTGGTGGGCCACAGCCCATAGTGTGGCAAAGACGCAGACATGACTGCAGCGACTTGGCATGCACACGTGCGCAGATGAACTGGCTCACAGAGATCTGGGAGCTTCCCTCGCCATGGAGTTGGGATGTGTCACATTTACAGTGTGGTTGTGTTCACACACCCAAAGGCTCCTGGATCCACAAACTACTGGGATTTTTATGGAGGCGTCCTCACATCAGATCAGATCAGATCAGATCAGTCGCTCAGTTGTGTCCGACTCTTTGCGACCCCATGAATCGCAGCACACCAGGCCTCCCTGTCCATCACCAACTCCTGGAGTTCACTCAGACTCACGTCCATCGAGTCAGTGATGCCATCCAGCCTCTCATCCTCGTCCCCTTCTCCTCCTGCCCCCAATCCCTCCCAGCATCAGAGTCTTTTCCAAGGAGTCAACTCTTCGCATCAGGTGGCCAAAGTATTGGAGTTTCAGCTTCAGCATCATTCCTTCCAAAGAAATCCCAGGGCTGATCTCCTTCAGAATGGACTGGTTGGATCTCCTTGCAGTCCAAGGGACTCTCAAGAGTCTTCTCCAACACCACAGTTCAAAAGCATCAATTCTTCGGCGCTCAGCCTTCTTCACAGTCCAACTCTCACATCCATACATGACCACAGGAAAAACCACAGCCTTGACTAGACGGACCTTTGTTGGCAAAGTAATGTCTCTGCTTTTGAATATGCTATCTAGGTTGGTCGTAACTTTCCTTCCAAGGAGTAAGCGTCTTTTAATTTCATGGCTGCAGTCAGCATGATCAATCATTAACTCAATTTATATCCCCTTTCCCCGCTATGAAGAAAAGGGGGTAGGGCTGAAAATTCCAAGCTTCTAATCATAACTTGTTCCGCCCAGTGACCAACCTCCAACCAAGAGCCCACCCAGAGTCACCACATCAGAAACCAAAAGTGCTCTTGGTGCTCTTATCACTTAGGGGTTTACAAGGGTTTTAGGAGCCCTGTATCAGGGACAGTGTCAAAGATCAAATATTAGAACAAGAGATGCTCCTCATGATCTTATCACTTAGGAAATTACATGGGTTTTAGGAGCTCTGTGAAAACATTGGCTTAAAACTCAACATTCAGAAAACTTAAGACCATGGCATCCGGTCCCATCACTTGATGGCAAATAGATGGGGAAACAATGGAAACAATGACAGACTTTATTTTTCTAGGCTCCAAAATCACTGCAAATGGTGACTACAGCCATGAAATTAAAAGACGCTTGCTCTTTGGAAGAAAAGTTATGACCAACCTAGACAGCATGTTTAAAAGCAGAGACATTACTTTGCCAACAAAGGTCTGTCTAGTCAAAGCTATGGTTTTTCCAGTAGTCATATATGGATGTGAGAATTGGACTATAAAGAAAGCTGAGTGCTGAAGAATTGATGCTTTTGAACTGTGGTGTTGGAGAAGACTCTTGAGAGTCCCTTGGACTGCAATAAGATCCAGCCAATCCATCCTAAAGGAAATCAGTCTTGAATATTCATTGGAAGGACTGATGCTGAAGCTGAAACTCCAATACTTTGGCTACCTGATGCGAAGAACTGACTCATTCGAAAAGACCCTGATGCTGGGAAAGATTGAAGGCAGGAGGAGAAGGGGACGACAGAGGATGAGGTGGTTGGATAGCATCACTGACTCAATGGACATGAGTTTGAGTAAACTCCAGGAGTTGGTGAGGGACAGGGAGGCCTGGCATGCTGCAGGTCCATGGAGTCTCAAAGACTTGGACATGACTGAGTGACTGAACTGAACTGAACTGAGGAGCTCTGTGCCAGGAATTGGGGGCAGAGATCAACATTTATTTTCTATTATTTCACATTTAATTTCTTAATAGACACTGATCCATTTAAGAATGTTTTCAAAACCATTTTATCCAGAAACATTCATTGTTTTAAGGGAAATTCAATTAAGGACCCAACCCTGATACATTTCCCTATGTTCATTTATGTTAAAAAATTAAGTCACCCCAGGAGACCAAGAAACTCTAATGAAATGGTTTTTTAAAAAATTACCATGGCACCACAAAATGAGGAGGAAAATGGAAAGGTTAGGGGGAAAAAAGCAAAAGAAATAAACAACTAGAGCTTTTCTAAATATGTCTGAGTCTTTACCTGATGCCACAGATAAATCTCTCTTGACCCAGGAATTCAGAAAATGTTCCCCCTGAAGAAAATGAAAATTCAAGCTATTATATAAACTAATGTGCATAAAATAAATAAGCCACAAGTATCTAACGTACATATCCAATATTCTACAGTGAATATATCCAATAAAATTATATATATATTGGATATATTCACTATTAGTCAGTTCAGTCGCTCAGTCAAGTCCGACTCTTTGCGACCCCATGGACAGTAGCCTAACAGGCTCTGCCATCCATGGGATTTTCCAGGCAAGAATACTGGACTGGGCTGTCATTTCCTTCTGTAGGGGATCTTCCCAACCCAGGGATCGAACCAGGCCTCCTGCATTGCAGACAGACACTTTACTGTCTGAGCATAGATCGACTGTACCTGAATCTAAAAAAATTCAAGTTACTGATTTGAAGTATACAACTATCTATGAACAAAAATTAAAAGAACTCCCTCCTCCACCCCCTGCCTGAAAATTAAGAGTTTAATTGAATTGAATGGCAGAGTTGTTAGAGAATTATTCCTTTAATTATTATTTCTATTAATATTGACATTTTTTACACAGTGTAATGGGAAAAGAAAACCTGTGAATATTTATACTCAACAAGAAGCCTTTTCTGGGTCAGTTTTTCCAGAGATCTAACTCAAAAGCTAAGTTACAATAAGATATCACAGAGGTCCTTAGACTAATGAGGAAGGTATGAGATATAGGAAAGAAACCGGATTCAGAAGGATGGTTAAGTGTTGAGTAACTGATTCTTCTCTGAAAATTGCACCCAGATTTCTCTCTGAAGAAACACTTCTGCCGCTGCAGGGTTCTCATCTGAGTCATGTTAGCCAATAAATCCAGCCCTCTGCGCTTTTTTTTTTTTTTTTTTTTTGCATAAGCCTGTGTAAGATGGGTTTTCCCAACACCTGCCACTAGGGAAGTCACATGATAGAGCATAGCGTAACCATCTCTGAGGCTTACTGTGGGTAGCGTCCTGTGGTCTGAATGTCTCATGAGAACACTGGAAGCTGGAGGAACTGACCTCAGTCCAAGAGGAGAGAACTACCAGGAAGGCAGACCATTCTAAGACTCTAGTTGACCAAAAGAACATGTTTTTCTTCCACCTGCCCAATGAGAGGTAGGGGAATGGAATAAAGGAAGAAGAAAGAAGGAGAGGCCATGAGAAACGAGGGATGTACGCTCCTCATTCTAACTAATTTATAAAATTTTTATAAATTACCATGATGCCAAATAGATAACTAATAAGAACCTACTGTATAGCTCAGGGAACTCTACTCAATGCTTCGTGGTGACCTAAACGGGAAGGAAATACAAAAAGGAGGGGTTATATGTACAGTGCTTCCCACATGGTACTAGTGGTAAAGAACCCACCTGCCAATGCAGGAGATATTAGAGATGTGGGTTCGATCCCTGGCTTGGGAATATCCCCTAGAGAAGGAAATGGCAACCCACTCCAGTATTCTTGCCTGGAGAATCCCATGAACAGAGTAGCCTGATGGGCTACAGTCCATCAGAGTTGTACACGACTAAGCAACTTAGCTCACAGCATATGTATACATAGAGCTGACTCACTTTGCTGTACAGCAGAAACTAACACAACATTGTAAAGCGAGTACACGCCAATAAAAATTAATTAAAAAGAATAATAAATTACCGTGACGTCAACAAATCCCTTGTAGCTTTGAATATACTGGGTAATTTCCTCTAAGGATTTCTTACTTTGAAGAAATTCACATCTATAATTAACAAACAAACAAAATTAAAGTGTACCCTGATACTGTGATAGAGATATCCTGTATCTTTATAACTGCAGTGACACAAAAAACATCCGTTAAAACTTATTGCATTGTGTACTTTACATTCTTTTTTACTTTGATAAAACTGTCAAAAAAGTTACCCCAAAATTTATGACAGTTATCTTTATTATCATATAATTACTATTTCCATTAATGACAACATGTGTAATAATGCAAAACTAAATCTTCAGATTATCTTTTCTCCTGAAACAAAACATAATACAATCAAAGAGATGGATTTATAACAATATATAGATTGGAGGTGTTTTGTTAAGTTAAACTACAGTGACGAACTAGTTCCTATGCTTACATAAAAGTTACTGGCGGTAAAGGTAACAAACCATAATAAATTTCATCTATTGAAAAACATATATACTACTCCTTAAAAATATACAATGGAAATTGATAGAATTTTTTAAAAAGAGCATATTGAATACACTTAAAAAACACATTCCTTTCCACAAAACAGAAGCAATTTTTACTTTTTAAAAATCTCTTTCTTACAAATTTAAGCTTCCTTTCTAGTGATGTCAGAGTAACAAGAGGGCTGAGAGTCAAGAGGCTAGAGTGTTAGTTCCACTTCTGCCACTCATGGGGAAGAGATAAACCTTTATATTTTTTCTGTCATACCACCTCCCCTGCCAAAGTGGTCAATCTCACCAGTGTTCTCTTGAACAGATGTGAGAAAGTGAACTCCATTAGATGAGTCATACATCACTCTAGGGCCATCTCCCTGGGCCACTGAGGTCCCCAGTTTTTAGGTGTACAGATCCTTCCAAGGAGCGCCCTAAATCCCCACACAACTCAAATCCATACATAACCCGAATCTGCACACAATCCACATAGCACATGAAGGATGGGGCCTCCCCACATGCTTAGAGTGGGTTGAGAAGGAGCTCAATACATACTACTTCTTTTAAAAACACAATAAAAATCATTTTATTTATTTACAATGATTTAGTACACCGAGTGGGCTTTCCTGGTAGCTCAGACGGTAAAGAATCTGCCTGCAATGTGGAAGACCTGGGTTCGATCCCTGGGTTGGGAAGCTCCCCTGGAGAAGGGAATGGCAACCCACTCCAGTATTCTTGCCAGGGAAATCCCACAGACAGTGGAAACTGGCAGGCTACAGTTGATGGGGTTGAAAAGAGTTGGGCAGGACTGAGCAACTAACACACACACAGTACACTGAGTACTAACATTTTAAATTGTAGGAATATACCCAGACATTGTGTCCATAGTTTATAAAAGCAGCAACAAAGCAAAAACTGATGCTCAGAGACTTCCTAATGGTCCAGTGGTTAAGAATCCACCTTGCAATGCAGGGGACACAGGTTCTGTCCCTGGTCAGGGAACTAACATCTCGTATGCTACAGAGCAACAAAGCCCAAGCACCTCAACTACTGAGCCCATGCACCAACACTAGAGAGTCCATGGGCAAAGGAAAGATCCCGAATGACGTAACAAAGATAACATGTGCCACAACGAAGACCCGAAGCAGCCACTAGATAAATATATATTTTTTAAAATGATGCCCAAACAGTTAAGGTTAGGGCACAATCAACAAGAAATTGGAGGAGTCTTAGTTCTAATTCCAGCTCTGAAATACACTGGCTAACCATATACTCATGGTGACAAACAGGTGAAAGGTGAAATGGTCATATAATACATGGTAGTTTTTACAAGGCATTTGCTCCATATACTTTGTTATAATGCTTACAACAACCAACCATCTATGGATTATCATTTTTTTTTTTTTTTTTTTGCACACGAGATGCAGAGGTTCAGTAACATGGCTAGGGTCTGGGTGTTAGGAAGCAGCGTTGTGCACCTCCGAGCCTCTGTGCTCTGCCCTCCTCTCTGCAGCAGCAGACCTTAGCTCCCTCCCGACCTGGGGCTGAGCTCAGGACTCACATCCTCCCCCGATGCTCCTCACCTTTCCCTAGGCTGTACATCAGAGAAGGCGTATGAGGGCCACCCAACACAGAATGTGCAGCTCTGGTTGGTGCTCGGCCACCGCATGAGGGTCTGTGTGGATGGTGCTGCTGGGAGTCGCCCAGTGTATAGCCCAGGGCCCTAAGGATAAGTGAAGCTGAGACAGGTGCCCCAGAGCCAGGACTGATGTTCACTCGGCACAGACCCACGTGGGGCACTGCCAACGCTAAGTATGATTGGCTAGGTGTCTGTCTTTGATTCATCAACGAACCAGAATGACATTCAAAGTATTTAACCATCTGGGGAGCTCCCTGGTGGTCCAGTGGTGAAAATTCTCTGTTTTCACTGCAGAGGATGCAGGTTTGATCCCTGATCAGGTAAGCCCTGAAGCATGGCCAAAAAGTAATCAATATTTACCCATCTGGCTTCATGCATCCCTATAACTGTTTCATCTGCTTGTCAGGAAGAGCTCCCCTCCCTTTCTCTTTCCTCTCCATCTCTCTCTCCCCCAATCCCTTCCCTTCTTTGTTCTCTTCCTCCCTCCCACCCCCTCACTTTCTTTACAACTTTAAAAGAAATGCATTTGTTTCCCAGAATTTAAACAAGATAGAAGCGAACAAAGTATAATGTGAAAAATCCCTCTCCACCTCATCTCCTAACAAACCCAAACCTTAAGATATCAATTGTTTGATTTGTATTATTTTAACTTTTTCCTCTGTATATTTCAAACAAGTCCAGATACTACACATTTATATTGCTTTTTTTCTTACTGAACAGATCAGACATCCTTCCATTTCTGTGAGCCTGGCTGTCTGTGTGAAAGATGACATATAATGCTAAACAACAGCCCAGTTTTTTTTTGCGGTGGACCTAAGATCTAACCAGCAACTTCTTTGCATGTGGTAGGTGCATGACAAGTATGATAAATTAAATGAGCCAAAGCCCACTGCAGATCCAATTATTAGATTACAGGAAATACAGGAAGTAGAGAAACATGTTAGATGACACCAGAAAAACATTCCGCCAGACCCAGGGGAGGAAGTTTTACAGGACAGACTACATGGCTCCTTTCATGAGAAAGTGACAAGAAAAAGTCAGGGAGGAGGAAATCTGTAAACTAAAAATCTTGAGATATCAACCAAATGTAATGTATGGACCCTGTTTGCATCCTACTTCAAATCAGTAAAGAAAGTAAACAGTAAAGAGAGAGGGGATGTGGACATTTGAACACGGCCTCAGATATTTGATGTGATTGAGGAATGACTGCTAATCCTCTTTAGGAGGCAGAATAATACTATGGTTATGTTTTTAAAAAATATTCTTGCATTTTAGAGTTATATGCTAAAATATCAACAAGTGACATTATATAATATCTGAGATTTGCTTTAAAATAATCTAGTTATTTTTATTTCTGGGGAAAAGTATGTGAGAGATGAATGAAATATGATTTGGCCATGTGTTGATAAATGGTCTCTATACTTGCATATGAAAATTTCCAGAATGAAAGTTTTAAAAATTTTAAAGGAATGAATGTGTATTTGGTAGATAAAGTCATGTAGAGAATACTAGTAAATGTAACATTAGAAATAATTTTTAAAACATGTTTTCTAAACAGAGAATTCAAGACCACTGTAATAATCAAAACTCTTACTGAGTTTTTGAAATACAATGTTTACATTTGGTATATATTCAGCAGTACATGAAACCATTTGTAATGCTGTTTTAAACATTGTTTTATACAATTTTACATTATCGCAATACAAATTATCCATATTTATTAAGGCAGATTCTGAAACTTCTACTTGGAAAATCATATCTTAGTATTTTGGATAATAAAACAATATTAAGAAATTATTTTAAAATTATATAATTAAAAAATTTCACAGTGTCATCAGGGCTTTCTTGCTTGAATAAATTCTGAAGCATTCTTATTTAGGAAGGAGAAAGGTCAAAACTGAAGGTTCTGCTCTGGGAAGGTGATGCTTTAGTTTTGCTTTGTCTTAAAAAAAATTACAAGCAAAAAATATTTATCTACTTACTTAGGGAACCACTTGGCATGTTCCTTCCAGGGGTCGTCATCGTCTTCCCAATTTCCCAAACATCCACCACAGGAAAAGCACTGGACAGTGTCGTGTTTACCTACATAGGAAGCAAGGCACTTAGATGGCCTGGCAACAGCACCGTGGGGTCGTCCAGAAGGGCTGTCTCTGCAAGCTGACTGCCCTGCGCATAGATGAGACATGCTCCATCACGCCTGCGCATTCACACTCTCATCTGGCTGAATCCCCACCCACAGTCCCACTGCCCTTAGTGACCATTTCTGAAGCCTGAACCTCACCTCTCAGCGGCGGCCATACCTGACACACACTCCGAGCTGTTGGACTCAACATGCCCACGGAAGCAGTGGGGAAGCAGAGGACCCTGTACTCACGAAGTAAAGCGCAGAAGACTTAAGCTGTAGCATTGCTATGAAATTTCTGTGGAAACGTGGGCATAGTTTTTTCCACTTTTGAGATGTATGTTCGACAAGTATATTTTTCTTTTTTGACAACTGTTTTTAGGGGAGTTACAAAAGGATCAACTTTCAAAACTAAGAGGAAAACCAACTTGCGGTTTAGGCCTTTTGAGATATAAATAGTACACAAACTGGTAGGCAAATTAAAGTCAAACTACAAACCAGAACCGCTGTGAACATGACAGAAAGACGTGGTTTTTCTGCGTTTTCTCTGCTTCCGTCTCTTGGTCAATTAGGACATTAACTATAATATCTTGAAGAAATATGTGATAAGTGCACTGTGACATCTGGGGAATCCTATACTAAAAATCTTTTAAATTTTCTTCTTTACATCCAACTTGAGTAACACTATCAATATGAATTTCTTCAAGCTTCTGCTATTAATTAACAATAATAGTAGCAATTAACATATCATATATCCAACATATGAAAGTGTTGGTTGCTCAGTCATGTCCAAGTCTTTGCGACCTCATGGACTGTAGCCCCCCAGGCTCCTCTGTCCATGGGATTCTCCAGGCAAGAATACTGGAGTGGTTGCCATTTCCTTTTCCAGGGGATCTTCCTGACCCAGGGGTCGAATCTGGGTCTCCCGCATTGCAGGCAGACTACCGCTGAGCCACCAGGGAAGCGTGTACTGTGAGTCAAGTGCTGTGCAGTGTACCTGAGGTGGAATGTAAACACTTTGTTTCTTTTTTTAAACTTTATTTTATATTGGAGTACAGTCGCTCCCTGGTGGCTCAGATGGTAAAGAATCCGCCTGCAATGCAGGAGACCTGGGTTTGATCCCTGGGTTGAGAAGATCCTCTGGAGGAGGGTATAGCAACCCACTCCAGCATTCTTGCCTGGAGAATCCCATGGACAGAGGAGCCTGGCGGGCTACAGTCCATGGGGTCGCAAAGAGTCAGACAGGACTAAGTGACTAAGTACAGCACATAGTCGATTAACAATGTTGTGAGTTTCAGGTGGACAGCAAAGGGACTCAGCCATACATGTATACGTATTCATTCTTCCCCAAACTGCCCTCCCATCCAGGCTGCCACATAACATTGAGCAGAGTTCCCTGTGCTATACAGTAGGTCTTTGTTGGCTATCCTCAGGCACGTTTCTTAAACTCTTTGGGCCTCAGTGACATTAGCTGTGAAATGGGGGAAAGGACAAATCTCTTGGATCAGTGTAAGTGCTGGATCCGTGCCTGGTGGTGGTGGTGGGCCTAGCATCGAGTAGGTGCTCAGTAAATGATAGCCGTATGTATTAATCAGTATTCTCACTCAGATCTGTCATGACATTTATCACGTGGCTAGGACAACTCAAACAACGTACAGTTTACTTCAGTATTCTTGCCTGGAGAACTCCGTGGACAGAGGAGACTGGTGGGCCCCTGTCCACAGGGTCACAAAGAGGTGGACATGACTGAGTGACAGCACACCCAGTTTTCTGAAATGCAACTTGACCTATATGTTATAATTAAACTTAAGGTTAAACACACACACACACCAAAACCCTCCAATACTGCAGCAATTAAAAGAACAATCACTTAAGAACTTAAAAGAATCATTTAAAAGAATCAGAGAACAATCCTTTAAGAGCAGTAAAAGGTGGATGGGTAAGAAGGAGACTAGGGTCAGGCTGACCTCACGGTTTATTTTCAGGGCCTTAGAAATCCAGTCAAGTATTATCTAACGTCCAAAATTTTAGAAAAAGTCACTTTCTTATTTTGCATATATTTTTGGTAAACTGACATGTTGTATTAAAGCTAAAGTAAAATTACTGAAGTTGAATCTTGAGAAAATAGATGTTCCTAGCATAACATGTTGACCAAGTGAGGAAAGATTTACAAAATACTGCAACGGAGCAAAATATTGCAACCGAACCTAAGCTTAATTCCAGTGAAATATTTCAGAAAATGATTTCAAATTACCTGTAAAGACAAAGCCAGCAGCTGAGAGCTCCCTTGGGGACGTCCCTTGGGCATAAAATGGCCAGTTCTTGAAGGATTCGAGTCTGGCCTTCTCTTCTTGGTATCTGGCTTTGTCGTCCCTCCTCAACGTGTTCTCTGGCTTCTGAACTCTTACATCATACTTGGCAATGTTACCAACATCTTTACCCAGAAGGAACTCACAGTCTGGATGGAACTTCTTGTGGTGTTCCATGGGGGTATTCTGGAGGCTAGTACCGAAGAGGATTAAGCTACAGCAGAAGCACTGAATGCCAGATTTTGTGCCAGTTAAATAAAACCCGGCCTCTGCCATCTCCTGCGACGTCCACGACCTGAAGGTGTTATAGGTCACAAAAGTCTTTAACCTTTTTGCTTCACTACGCATTTGTGAATTAAAGCCTTTTTGCATTTTTTCCCTGTCTCTGTGCTCTTTTTCTTCTATTTCTTTTACAAATTGAAGTGCATTTACACCTAGAAAAGCAGACATCTCTGGGAGCAAAGCATAATCAAACTGTGAAATCCTCTCCTCAGGGGCTTTCTCCTGGGTGGCCATTTTCTGAAAAGGGAAAAAAAGAGGTTCATGAACATTGTCACTTGGTTTACTAGTCCTGAGATTTGTTTAAGCCCTTTATTTTTTTGTTTTGCTGGTTATACCATATTTCTTTTTAATTGGAGGATAATTGCTTTACAATGTTGTGTTAGTTTCTGATGTACAACAACAGACTGTAGTCCACCAGTCTCGTCTGTCCATGGGATTCTCCAGGCAAGAATACTGGAGTGGGTTGCCATTTCCTTCTCCAGGGGATCTTCCTGACCCAGGGATCGAACCTGGGTCTTCTGCACTGCAGGCAGATTCTTTGCCATCTAAGCCACCAGGGAAGCCCATACAACAATGTGGATATATCCCCTCCCTCTGGAGCTTCCCTCCCACTCCCCCCACCATCCCGTCCCTCTAGGTCATTCCAGAGCGCCAAGCTGAGCTCCCTGCGCTCTACAGCTTCTCAACAGTGCCTGCTTTACACGCGGCAGCACGTGTATGCCAATGCTACTCTCAGTTCGTCCCACCGTCTCCTTCCCCTGCTGTGTTTCAGCCCTTTACTCTTTTCTTCTGAATTACAGTGCTCTTCTGCTTATAACTTAGTCTAATTCAGAGAAAATATGCTAGTAGGTCTGTAACAGCAGACCTTTATCCTGCCTTCAACAGTAAGGTCACCTATGGGGTCCTAGTAGTATCATAGTATCAATCGTCACTTAAGATAAAAGGATCAGTTCAGTTCAGTTCAGTCGCTCAGTTGTCTCCAACTCTTTGCAACCCCGTGAATTGCAGCACGCCAGGCCTCCCTGTCCATCACCAACTCCTGGAGTTTACTCAAACTCATGTCCATCGAGTCGGTGATGCCATCCAACCATCTCATCCTCTGTCATCCCTTTCTCCTCCTGCCCCCAATCCCTTCCAGCATCAGAGTCTTTTCCAATGAGTCAACTCTTCGCATGAGGTGGCCAAAGTACTGGAGTTTCAGCTTCAGCATCAGTCCTTCCAATGAACACCCAGGACTGGTGTCCTTTAGGATGGACCGGTTGGATCTCCTTGCAGTCCAAGGGATTCTCAAGAGTCTTCTCCAACACCACAGTTCAAAAGCATCAATTCTTTGGCGCTCAGCTTTCTTCACAGTCCAACTCTCATATCCATACATGACCACTGGAAAAACCATAGCCTTGACTAGATGGACCATTGTTGGGGGATCTTCCCGACCCAGGGAGTGAACCTGGGTCTCCTGCATTGTAGGCAGACGCTTTACCGTCTGAGCCACCAGGGAAGTAGATAAAAGGATAGATTAGGGGAAATCTGTATCATCATATAACAAGTTCAAAGACACATGTTTGCATTCTCAACATTTCAGGAATCAACAAAGTATTTCGTTTAATGCCTACAGGTGGAGTTGGATAGTTCCACATGACCAACTTTGCTCTGTGTGCCCCGCCTTAATCAGGGTCAGCTGATTTGGAATTTGCCCGTCTACCTGCATTTCTGCAGAAGTTGCAGCTCACTGAAGATCTTATTTAAGCCCAAGCATGCCCTTCATCTGGGAGTACTCAGTGTAAAGAAAACTCCTTTGTCTCTAAGACGTTAAGTCCATTTCAGCAGTGGTTCCTCGGGAAGCTCTCATCAGTCCACAAGGTTACTGGGCTTTTTGACTGAAGAGCGCCTTCATTTCAGTTAGTGTCTTCATGCGCTCTCCCCGTAGAATTCCTTTAGCGGTTAGCAGATAAGGGCCACATTCCAGCCAAAAGAAGTATTTGCTCAACTCTCCCTTTGGTTTCAAGTCCCTTCCCTTACAGAAGAAACCAGCCAGCCTGGTGGACTTGGCAGCCTAGGGCTCTTCCTTAGTACACTCATCACTACTTCTTAGTACTTTCATTGTTGCCAAAGCAGCCCAGGCCATGAAGGGGAGAAAGGTTTGGAACCACTGATCCCGGGCTGGCTGCGGAGGCCTGCCTTGTTTGCCTCACTGTTTTTGACTGAATTCCCCTCTCTCTGAATTTGTTTTAACCTATTTAAATGCTTCCGCTGGCTCTGGATCTACCACCTTTAAATTCCATTGCTGGGGTGGCGGGGAGGAGAGGGGAAAGTGCTGTGCTGTATTCAGTCAACTCAGTCGTGTCTGACTCTTTGTGACCCCATGGATGGCAGCCCACCAGGTTCCTCTGTCCATGGGATTCTCCAGACAAGAATACTGGAGTGGGTTGCCATTACCTCCTCCAGGGGATCTTCCTGACCCAGGGATCAAACCCAGGTCTCCCACATTGCAGGTTAATTCTTTACTGTCTTGAGCCACCAGGAAAGCCCAAGAATACGGAAGTGGGTAGCCTTTCCCTTCACCAGGGGATCTTTCCAACCCAGGAATTGAACTGACGTCTTCTGCATTGCAAGCAGATTCTTTACCAGCTGAGCTATCAGGAAAGCCCATAAATGAACTATACTTCAATTTTTAAAAATAGCAAAAAGAAAAAAAATCTATTGGTATGCTTTCCCCCCAATGAATAATTATAGTACTAGAGTGAATTGAAATCAGGATGCCTTCATCAGCCAACCTGGCATCAGTGGTTCTAGGTAGTTCTCCCACTTTTTTTCTCCTAAACAAAGCCTGAGCCAGTGTGTAAATAATCAAGTCAAAAACTGTTCCCATAATCCCATTCACAGTGCCAACTTCAGCAAGTACACAGGGTCAGATAAAAGAAAAAACTCACAAGCCTCTACATAGTATACTTACTTCAGACTTTAATAAAGTTAAAAGATATGATACAAAAATAAAAACAAAGGACAGGCCAACATCAGCGTGGTCTCAGACTCCAGGCCCAGCTTCTAGGAGCCTTCCTCCGCTATACAGTCCGTGCTTCATTTTAGGTAATGAACCACCTAGACACGTGCTAGGTACCTTTGTCTCAGGGAAATCACTCTCTCACCTAAGGAGGGATATTCTCTGCCGCTTCGGTCATGCAGCCCAAAGCAGGACACCTAACTTGTCTCAAGCAAGCTGGAATGGGCTGCCCCTGTCCTCTCAGATTCTAGCACAGGGCTACATTCGTCGTAGTTAGTATGTTTCACTTAGGCTTGGCCAATAGGCAATGCCATAGCTCCAGGCCTCCCTGGAGATAAACAAGCACAGGGTGGCAACAAACTCCCTGGAATCCCTCCTGCAGGTCTACAAAGTTCAGTGCTCAGTTTTGCTAGTCCCAGGGCCTTTCTGGGGAGATCTCCAAGGCCTTCTCCAGGTTTCATGCTCTTTAACCGCGGTACTAACAGGACCAGTGCAGCTGCTGTGTCATGGAAAGGATTTAAGTCCACATCTGTATGACTCCAGTGCCCTGTCCTTTTGCCTCCAAAGAGAAACAAGAGTAAGAGAAACAAGAGGGTCATAAGTGGAAAAGTACTTTTGCCAGAGGTGGTAATTTACTTACCTCGAAGTTAATCCAGAGTCCCAGCTGAAAGGAAGGAGAAAGTAGAGAGTAAATACAACTATTCTCTTTGTCCTTTTAATGGGAAGCAGCGAGAACAATTTGAGGAACTAACACCCAGAACAAATTGCAATTTCCTGAGAAATCACCAGTAACTTCCCTAGGGTACTGAGTCATCAGGGTTAGTCAGGACTCCAAAGGTCTCACAAAACCAAGTCCCACAACAGAAGTATTTTATTCTAAATAATTTAAGACTGATTAATGTTTCCGCTGCTAGTACATACATGTCTTTATTACTTTGGTGTTAGCTTCCATCTTTCCTGTATCTTTTTAGGGTTTTCTCTTTTATCCATGGGTTATAAAATCTCAAAGTGACTGTGTCTTGGTGTGGGTCTTTGTACATTTACTGAACCCAGTGGACGTGTTCCAAGCTGAACACATGGACCTCCATCAGTCCTGGGAAATTATCTTCTATAATTTCTTTGGTAATTTCCTACTGCCTACTATTCTATTTTCATTCTTTCTCGTATTCCCATTATTCAGATGGGAATTTATCACCAAAGGTTTTTTTTTTTTTTTTTTGCTTATATATTCTTTCCGTCCTATGGCTGTACTTTCTGGGAGACTTCTTCTTCAGCATCTTCCAACTTTCCAATAGTAATTCTAAATTCAGCAATTATACTTTCAATTTCCCACAGCTCTTTTTTTTTTTAAATTTTATTTCATTTTTAAACTTTACAATATTGTATTAGTTTTGCCAAATATCGAAATGAATCCGCCACAGGTATACCTGTGTTCCCCATCCTGAACCCTCCTCCCTCCTCCCTCCCCTACCCTTCCTCTGGGTCATCCCAGTGCACCAGCCCCAAGCATCCAGTACGGTGCACGAACCTGGACTGGCGACTCGTTTCGTACATGATATTATACATGTTTCAATGCTATTCTCCCAAATCTCCCCACCCTCTCCCTCTCCCACAGAGTCCATAAGACTGATCTATACATCGGTGTCTCTTTTGCTGTCTCGTACACAGGGTTATTGTTACCATCTTTCTAAATTCCATATATATGCGTTAGTATACTGTATTGGTGTTTTTCTTTCTGGCTTACTTCACTCTGTATAATAGGTTCCAGTTTCATCCATCTCATTAGAACTGATTCAAATGTATTCTTTTTAATGGCTGAGTAATACTCCATTGTGTATATGTACCACAGCTTTCTTATCCATTCATCTGCTGATGGACATCTAGGTTGCTTCCATGTCCTGGCTATTATAAACAGTGCTGCGATGAACATTGGGGTACACGTGTCTCTTTCCCTTCTGGTTTCCTCAGTGTGTATGCCCAGCAGTGGGATTGCTGGATCATAAGGCAGTTCTATTTCCAGTTTTTTAAGGAATCTCCACACTGTTCTCCATAGTGGCTGCACTAGTTTGCATTCCCACCAACAGTGTAAGAGGGTTCCCTTTTCTCCACACCCTCTCCAGCATTGATTGCTTGTTTTTGTTGTCTGTTTCTTTCACGAGATCTAATTTTCTTAGCCAAGATAATTTTTTAAAATCTCTACTACAATACTGTCAAATGACAAAACTAAAATAACAAGTTTGTTGCTCTTCAGTCAAGGGAAAACAATCCGTGGACTGGAGGAGCACAGCGTCTCATGGCAATGGAGTGCTGCTCCAAAGGGAAGGGCGGAGGTCGAGGTGGAGAGTGAAGGTAGGTTTCATAGGGAAGAGGCATGATTGGCCAGGAGGTCAAGGATTCATTAAAGGGTAACATGTCCTGTTTTCTAGGGTCAGGCAATCTAGGTAAAGCTGAGTTGGGGTGATTCTGATTGGTGTATACTAGGTTTCGTTGTCAGGCGTTTCCTGAAAGTGCTGGCTGACCTGGATTTAGATTTGTGACTTGGGCCAGGTCACTGAGGTCGTCCCCATTTTCTGGGTCTGATGTGCAAACTATCTTTATCAGTACTAATCCAAATAGTGTTCATCTGTTTCCTGAATGATCTGTTTCCTCCAAGGCTAATTACTATTTACCTTTATGTTGAGATTTTTCACATTACCAGCTTTCCTCCAATGTGTAGAGACCCAGGGTTTTCAATTCATGTTTGAAAATTAGGTGATTGCAAAGCTGACTGATCAAAATTCTGGTTAAAGAGTCTGATTAAAAGCCACATGAGTGTGATCTGAACTTTACGGAGGAAGATAGGGGAGCTAATACTTGCCCAGGAGAAGCCCTCAACTTCAGAGAAACACCTCAGAAAATGATTTCAAGTCAGTTGTAAAGTCAGAGATAGCAGTTGAAAACTCATCTAAGGAACATAAAAAGACCAGTTCTTGAAGGATTCTTTGTTTGGGGATACCCAGGACCCACACTAGCTCCTCTAAGTCAGTTTATTCCTTTTTTTTTTTTTTTTTTTTAAGAAGAGAAGAACCACTAATGTTTTGCCTTAGTGATAAGACCTGCATAGTCAACAGTCTGATGGTGAGGCAGACGGAGCTGGCAGTCTCTCAGAGATTTTTCAGTTAGTCCCTTGGCTTTCCTGCCCGCCTTCTTAGCTGGCATTCTGGGCCACCTGCTGCTCCAGGGTTCTCTACAAGGTACAGTCTCCCAGGTGTTACATGTGTATTCAGGCTGCGGGCTCTGTCAGTCTGCTTTATTGGTTACTATTATTCTATTTGAGTTTCCATCTTCCAAAAATGTGTTAAAATAGTCTGTGTGCTGATGGTCCCCTCCTGCTTTCTTAATTTTTCTGGGTTTATAATTTCAAAAATCATTTCAATAATATTATGCATAATAACTAAAATTTGTTTAGCGCCTACTACTTGCCAGGCACAGTTCTAAGCACCTTAGACATGTCCATTTAATCCCTTTAACAGTCCAAATGAAGTAGCTGTTTTTATTATCTCCATTTTACAGATGAGGAAACCCAGGCATACAGGGGTTCTGATTAATCAATCTGGCAATGGAGTTTACACTTTTAGCCACTGTTCCATAAAGCCTACTACATATTAAGAAAAGGCAAAAACAGGTGTCCCTCTCCATTTTGGTAGTTCGGCCAGTTGCTGAGTTAGAGATAAACTGTTACCAGCCTCATTGGCACGTAAACTCTTCTGGCCAAGCCCTGTTTCCACAAGGCCATCTACTCAGCCTAGGAGCAATCATTGTTAAATAGTTGACTCCTCCTAACTTTCGTATTAACACATATAACATTACAATGACAGTGTTTTTTAGGACACTTGCCCTGGTACATCCAGCTGCTTATGCTGCTAAGTCGCTTCAGTCGTGTCCGACTCTGTGCGACCCCATAGACGGCAGCCCACCAGGCTCCCCCATCCCTGGGATTCTCCTGGCAAGAACAATGGAGTGGATTGCCATTTCCTTCTCCAATGCATGCAAGTGAAAAGTGAAAGTGAAGTCGCTCAGTCGTGTCCGACCCTCAGCGACCCCATGGATTGCAGCCCACCAGGCTCCTCCGCCCATGGGATTTTCCAGGCAGGAGTACTGGAGTGGGGCGCCATCGCCTTCTCTGATCCAGCTGCTTAAGGACCAACAATTCTTTCTACAGAAGTTCAGAGGTCAGGGGGAACTCTACATTGCTGACCCTTCTGCTGATAAAATTTTGCCCCATCAACCTACTCCTCACCTATATTATATACACCAATCACACTACATTTATTTTAGCACCTTGTAGATTTTGTTACCCTTATAAATTGAATTTTTTTTTTTTTTTTTACTATTCTATCTTCTAAATGTTTGTTGATGATATATAGGACTCCTGGTCTACTTTTAACATCTGATTGTAAATATTTTTGAATTTTCTAAGTAGATATTTGTATTATCTGAATATTATGATGGTTTTGTCTTTAGCATCATTTTGTTTTCTTTTTGAATCAAGTATATCCTTTAATACAATATTGCTTAATAACAGCAATAATAGATATCTTGACTTCGGCAGTTTGAAGATATCTAGTAGATATCCTTTATCAGTTGAAAGAGCTTCTCTTTTGCTCCTAGTGACAGGAAAAACATCTGCACAGTCTTAACTGGAAAAAGATATACATACCACCTCTATATAGCAGAAAGGGGAAAAAAAAATCTCCAAAGAAAGAAAATGTGGGTAGCCAAAAAACAGACACATATGTCCACAACACAATCGGAAAAGAGAATCTGACGTTTTGAGTTTTAAAATACTATTTTCAATGCCTTTTTTTAACCAAAACATGCAAACACATCTAGAGAGCAGTATCATTTAGCCAGTTTAGGGCATAGGTATGTATCTCACTGTGGCTTTAACTTAATGACTTAATTGCCTATTCATATATTTCCTTTGGTAAGGTGATCAGATCTCTTGCCCATTTCTTAATTACTTTTTGGTTGCATCAGGTCTTCCTTGCTGCTCGTGGGCTTTTTCTAGTTGCAGAGTTGGGGTTACTCTCTAGTTGTGGTATGCTGGCTTCTTAACTGTGGCCCAAGAACTGGTTTCTCTCATTGCGGAGTACGGGCTCTAGGTGCACAGGCTTCAGGAGTTGTGGCACATGAGCTTAGCTGCTCGGTGGCATGTGGGATCTTCCTGGACCAGGGATTGAATCTGAGTCTCTTCCACTGGCAGACGGATTCTCATCCACTGTACCACCAGGGAAGTCCTTGTCCATTTTTAAGTTGGGCTGTTTAGTAGGATTCTGGGGTGGTGCTTGACAGTACTGCTGTCCTCATGGTAGAATGAGCTCACCAAAGTGGCTGCCACCAGCATCTCTGTCCCCAGGGAGTGACTGGAGATGTGAGCGTGCACAGCCACACCGAGGGAAAGCCAGTAACATCAAGGCTGGCTGTAATCTGTGGAACATCTTGTCATGTGGGGATAGGCACAAAACTGAATTTTTCTACCAAGCATCTGGCCACTTGTTTTTAACCATGGTCCCTGGGTCTTGGCTGAATGAAAGTGGTCAGTGTTGGTGGCAAACTGATAGACCACATGGGACAGGGTCATGCCAACTTTGCAGATGCCAAGCATATATGCAGTTTAAGCAGTCGCCTGGATCTGAGTAAGAAGGCTCAGCTTGTGGGGTTCCTCACTGTTGATTTACATGTTTGCTGAGATTTCCACAGCAACCAGTCTCCTTCAGCAGATCTGACACTAAAGGGCATGGCCTCTGGATTGAAATGTTTTAAGTTTTAAAGTAATACTATTTTCAATGCCTTTTTTTAACCAAAACATGCATACACACCTAGAGAGCAGTATCATTTTGCCATTTTACAGCACAGGCATGTATCTCATTGTGCTTTAATTTAATGACTGAATTGGCTATTCATATATTTCTTTAAGGCCTCTGGACCTTGACGACCTGCTTTCAAGGCGTGCATCAGTACAGAAGCCAGGCAGGCAGCTGGGCACCCTGTCAGCACTCTCTACTTGTGTGGGGGCCTGAGCAAGAATCCCTTGTCTGTGCAAATGTGTACAGGTGGAATTCCACAGAGGTGGAATCTGTCCTTGTGGGTGCTGCTAGTCTGAGAGCCTGTGCCTCAGGGTGTCTCACTTCTGTACAGGAGGCCATGGCAAAGAATGAGCCAAGTTGGGAAAGCTGTGCTTTTCAGATGAGAGGATAAAAGACATCATGACAAAAATATCAAATATTCCTGAAGCTGGTTGAACACCAGAAAGAGTATGCAACAATCAAGAAACGAGGTCTAACAAAGCCTGCAGGTGCTAATGCCAGATTTTATGTCATTGCAGTGGGGACCTTGGTCCTTGCGGCATATACTGGGGACCCTTAGACATCATTTCATGATTCTGTACCGTCTTTCAATTTAAAAAGACCTGGGACGTGTGCAGTCAGAAAAAACAGTAAAAACAAGATAAATTGGTCATTTACCGTTTATTATTGAGCTGCAAGAATTATGTATTTTTAGACACTAGTCCTCTGTTATATGTTTGCACTGCAAACATGTTCTCCCCATCTATGAACTCTTTTTGCTTTCTTAATGGAGTATTCCAAAGCAGGTATTTTAAATTTTGATGAAGTCTGACTTTAATTTTCTCCTTTTAAGATAGATGCTCTTTGTGTCCTAAGAAATCATCACCTACTCTTAAGGTTGTGATGATGCTCTAAAAATAAACATTTGTGTGGTTTTAAAAAATTAACTGTCAACATTTAAAACTTTAAAGTCCAGATTTTCAGTTTCTTTTTAAATATTAAAATATACAGTCTGAGGGAAACTACATTTTCAGAAATAAAAAATAGGTTGGAGCTGAGTAATAGTTACCTCCTTTGAAAAAACTGTTTTCTTCTGGACCAGGTAACAGATGCCCATGTATAAAATTCAAAAGGTAGAAAAGGGTGTACCGAGAAGACTACATCTCTCTACCCCTGCTCCATCCAGAGGCTGCCTCCTGCAGATGGAACCAGCACTTTTCAGGTGCTTACCACTTTGCATTAACCTGGCTCCTTTTCAAGTATTTGCATAACCTGCCCAGTCCCCTCGGGCATTTGAATTTGCACCAGGGCCCATTTCACAGCCTCTCTTCTGCATTCCCACGCACTTGGCAAATCCTCAGCACTGTCACATGGACCTCTTCACAGGTCTGCCTCTTAGGCTGGGAGGGTCACAGGGCCGCAAGGTCAGGGTTTGTTTCCTCTTCTTGGTATCTATATCCAGACACCTAGGGTCTCATCAGACAGACAGCAGATGTACAAGGTTTGCTGAGTGAACTAATGGATAAATGAACAAATTGTGCATTACTTCCTGTGCCCTGGCCTGAGATGTGACTCAAGTAACAATTTAGTCAGGTGAAATCAAGAATTTATATCCCATAAGAATTCCATCTATGTCCCCAGCCCACCGTGTAACAGGTCTCCATAGAACCGAATTGGAACACATGGAAAGAAAACAATGACTCTCCTATTCTTACAGAACTGGACCCAAAGGGGTATCAGGACACTCTGAGGCTACTTCTCAGATGCATGACAATCTCCTATGCTCTTTTCTTCCTTACTATAGGCCCTAGGGACTCATGGTTCTTGCCCTTTCTCCTAAACGCTCACCACTACAGACAGGGGAATTCCACTGCCCCACTTCCCAAGGGCTGGTTGTACCACCCTTGCTTTTCACCATTCATGAAGGCTTTCATGTTACAAGTGTTGTGATTGTTACAGAGATATAGACAGCTGAACACAGAGAGGACCACAAACAAGGAATTTCACAAATTGAGAAATCTTACAAAATGTTTACAGTTCCTCTTCCCTACTGCCACTCTGAGCAACAGTGAAAGTGAAAGTCACTCAGTCATGTCTGACTCTTTGTGACCCCATGGACTATACAGTCCATGGAATTCTCCAGGCCAGAATATTGGAGTGGGTTGCCATGCCTTCCTCCAGGGGATCTTCCCAACCCAGGGATCGAACCCAGGTCTCCCACATTGCAGGCGGATTCTTTACCAGCTCAGCCACAAGGGAAGCCCAAGAATACTGGAGTGGGTAGCCTATCCCTTCTCCAGGGGATCTTCCTGATGCAGGAATCGAACTGGGGTCTCCTGCATTGTAGGTGGATTCTTTACCAACTGATCTATCAGGGAAGCCACCTCTGAGCAGCAGAATCCCTGTTTTTCCCTCACTGTGTCAACACAAGTTAGTGTTCCAACTGTGACCTGTACTCAGATGTACAGTGGATCAACTTGTAAGCCTCAGATGCAAGACTTAGCATGCTTTTAATCTAATTACTTATCTTCTTCAGCCTCCACACAGTACTGCCATCTTCACCTTGCAGTTACTCTAGGGCAAACACGGTCACGACAAACACAAACAGTGCACATCCTGCCACGTACACTTGGAACATATGTACCCAAATAAATAAAAAAGCAATTTTACTACAGTTCATCTTCAACCCCCAGCTCCATACCCACAGCTTTATTTGATGAACATGATTGATTTCAGGTCCTTAACTAAGAACTAACATTCGTTACTTTATTTTGTCTTACCACAACTTCCCAGGATTCCATAAATTTTACTATTTTTGAATACTAAACTATATAAAAATATTTTAAGATAATTCTTACTCTCATCCATTGTTCTCTAGTTTCCTATGTATTCTTCCAGTGTTTCCTTTTTTTTTAAACTTTATTCTTTTGGCTGCATGGTGTAGCTTGTGAGATCTTAGTTCCCCAACCAGGGATTGAACCTGTGCCCGCTGCGTTGGAAGCACAGAGTCCTAACCACTGGGCAGCCGGGGAATTCCCTTATTTTTTTTTTTTAAAGATTTATTTATTTTTTGGCTGTCGTGGCTCTTGGCTGCTGTGCACAGGCTTCTCCAGTTGCTGGGTGCAGGCTTCTCCTTGTGCTGGCTTCTCCTGTGGAGGAGCACAGGCTCCAGGCCTGTGGGCTGCAGTAGCTGCGGCTCCTGGGCCCTGGAGCGCAGGCTCAGTAGTTGTGGTGCACGGGCTCAGCTGCTCCAAGGCAGGTGGGATCTTCCCGGACCAGGGGTTGAACAGGTGTCCCTTATGTTCCAAGACTGATTCTTAACCATTACACCACCAGGGAGGCCCCCAAATTCCCTCATTAAAAAACACAAAAAACAGCTTTCGTGACATACACTTCACACACCATACAACTCAGCCTATTCAAAGTGTTTAATTCAGTGGTTTTTAGTGCAATCACAGAGTTGAACAATCATCACCACAATCAATCTTACATTTTCATCAGTCCAAAAACAAACTCCATATTCATTAACACTCACTCTTGCCCCTAGCTGTCTGTAGTGTTCCCTTGTGATCTTTATTTCTGTGAGGTCCAAAGTGATGTTTCCTCTTTCACTCTTGATTTCAGTAATTTGAGTCCTCTTTTTCTCTTGGTCAGCTTAGCGAAATATTTGTCAAGTGGTTGGACTAACTTTTGGTTTCACTGATTTCCTCTATTGCTTTCCACTGCTGCTTCTTTCAAATACAAATGTATATTCTTATTTTTCTTTCTTCCTTACATAGCAGGTAGCATATTATATATCCTGAACACTAGTATATTCTGAAGGGTACACTTTTGGTAGAAGGAAAATGATCCTCAACAGATCTAAGCTATAAGAATAAATCAAGAGCCAAGAAAGTGGTAAATATGTGATAAAATCATAATAAACACTAACTGGTTAAAACAAATATAAATGTCTAGTGAAACACAAAAAGAAATATACAATGGTAATAATATATAAGGAAGGAAGGAGGCAAATGAGGTTAAATAAATTATCTGTGGGGAGGGCAAAGGTACAAGTTAACTTTAGGTCTGATGTTATGTAGGAGTATTGGAAGCAATGCTTCCCCAGATTCTCCTGGCCACTTCTTTCTTTCCAAGGTGCTGCCTACCTCCACCTCTGCACTGCTGCTGTCTTTGCCCAGCTTCCTGAGCTGGCTGGAGTCCAAACTGAAATGCACCAAGCCTATCTGACTTTACAGAATTGGCTGCAATGCCATACCACTGACTTTAGTTCAGTTCAGGTCAGTCGCTCAGTCATGTCCAACTCTTTGCAACCCCATGGACTGCAGCACGCCAGGCTTCCTTGTCCATCACCAACTCCGGGAGCTTGCTCAAGTTCATGTTCATTGAGTCAGTGATGTCATTCAACCATCTTATCCTCTGTCGTCCCCTTCTCCTCCTGCCTTCAATCTTTCCCAGCATCAGGGTCTTTTCAAATGAATCAGTTCTTTGCATCAGGTAGCCAAAGTATTGGAGCTTCAGCTTCAGCATCAGCCCTTCCAATGAATATTCAGGACTGATTTCCTTTAGGATGGACTGGTTTGATCTCTTTGCAGTCCAAGGAACTCTCAAGACTTTTCTCCAAAACCACAGTTCAAAAGCATCAAATCTTCAATGCTTAACTTTCTTTATGGTCCAACTCTCACATCCATACATGACTACTGGAAAAACCATAGCTTTAACTATATGGACCTTTGTCAGCAAAGTAATGTCTCTGCTTTTAAATATGCTGTCTAGGTTGGTCATAGCTTTTCTTCCAAGGAGCAGGCCTCTTAATTTCATGGCTGCAGTTACCATATGCAGTGATTTTGAAGCCCACAAATATAAAGTCTGTAGCTCTTTCCACTGTTTCCCCATCTATTGCTGTGGAGTGGTGGGACCGGATGCCATGATCTTTGTTTTTTGAATGCTGAGTTTTAAGCCAGCTTTTTTCATTCTACTCTTTCACTTTCATCAAGAGGCTCTTTAGATCTTTTTCTCTTTCTGCCATAAGGGTGGTGTCATCTGCATATCTGAGGTTATTGATATTTCTCCTGGCAATCTTGATTTCAGCTTGTGCTCCCTTTAGCCCAGTGTTTCTCATGATGTACTCTACATATAAGTTAAATAAGCAGGGTGACAATATACAACCTTGACGTACTCCTTTCCCAATTTGGAACGAGTTTGTTGTTCCATGTCTGGTTCTAACTGTTGCTTCCTGACCTGTATACAGATTTCTCAGGAGGCAGGTCAGGTGGTCTGGTATTCCCATGTCTTTCAGAATTTTCCACAGTTTGTTGTGATCCACACAGTAAAAGGCTTTGGCGTAGTCAATGAAGCGGAAATTTTTCTGGAATTCTCTTGCTTTTTCTATGATCAAACAGATGTTGGCAATTTGATCTCTGGTTCTTCTGCCTTTTCTAAATCCAGCTTGAACATCTGGAAGTTCTCAGTTAACATACTGTTGAAGACTAGCCTGGAGAATTTTGAGCATTACTTTGCTAGCATGTGAGATGAGTGCAATCGTGTGGTGGTTTGAACATTCTTTGGCATTGCCTTTCTTTGGGATTGGAAGGAAAACTGATTTTTCCAGTCCTGTGGCCACTGCTGAGTTTTCCAAATTTGCTGGCATATTGATTGCAGCACTTTCAGAGCATCATCTTTTAGGATTTGAAATAGTTCAACTGTAATTCCATCACTTTGAGTAGCTTTGTTTGCAGTGATGCTTCCTAAGGCCCACTTGACTTCACATTCCAGGATGTCTGGCTCTAGGTGAGTGATCACACCATCATGATTATCTGGGTCGTGAAGATCTTTTTTGTACAGTTCTTCTATGTATTCTTGCCACCTCTTCTTAATATCTTCTGCTTCTGCTAGGTCCATACCATTTCTGTCCTTTATTATGCCCATCTTTGCATGAAATGTTCCCTTGGTATCTCTAATTTTCTTGAAGAGATAGCTACTCTTTCCCATTCTATTGTTTTCCTCTATTTCTTCACACTGATCACTTAGGAAGGCTTTCTTATGTCTCCTTGCTATTCTTTAGAACTCTGCATTCTGATGGATATATCTTTCCTTTTCTCTTTTGCCTTTCACTTCTCTTTTTTTCTCGGCTATTTGTAATGCCTCCTCAGACAACCATTTTGCCTTTTTCCACTTCTTTTTCTTGGGGATGATTTTGATCACAGCCTCCTGTACATTGTCAGGAACCTTCTTCCATAATTCTTCAGGCACTCTATCAGATCTAATCCCTTGAAACTATTTGTCAGTTCTACTGTACAATTGTAAGGGATTTGATTTAGGTCATACCTGAATGGTCTAGTGGTTTTCCCTACTTTCTTCAATTTAAGTCTGAATTTTGCAATAAGAAGTTCATGATCTGAGCCTCAGTCAGTTCTTGGTCTTTTTTTTACTGACTCTATAGAGCTTCTCCATCTTTGGCTGCAAAGAATAGAATCAGTCTGATTTCAGTATTGACCATCTGGTGACGTCTATGTGTAGAGTCTTCTCTTGTGTTGTTGGAAGAGGGTGTTTGCTATGACCAGTGCGTTCTCTTGGCAAAACTCTGTTAGCCTTTGTTCTGCTTCATTTTGTACTCCAAGGCCAAACGTGCCTGTTATTCCAGGTATCTCTTGACTTCCTACCTTTGCATTCCAGTCCCCTATGATGAAAAGGACATCTTCTTTTGGTGTTAGTTCTAGAAGGTCTTGTAGGTCTTCATAGAACCATTCAAATTCAGCTTCTTTGGCATTAGTGGTTAAGGCATAGTCTTGGATTACTGTGATATTGAATGGTTTGCCTTGGAAACAAACAGAGATCATTCTGTTGTTTTTGAGATTACACCCAAGTACTGCATTTCACACTCCTCTGTTGACTATAAGGGCTACTCCATTTCTTCTAAGGGATTCTTGCCCACAGTAGTAGATATAACGGTCTTCTGAATTAAATTTGCCCCTTCCAGTCCATTTTAGTTTGCTGATTCCTAAAATGTCAATGTTCACTCTTGCCATCTCCTGTTTGACCACTTCCAATTTACCTTGATTCGTGGGCCTAACATTCCAGGTTCCTATGCAACACTATTCTTTACAGCATCAGACTTTACTTGCATCACCAGGCACATCCACAACTGGGTGGTGTTTTCGCTTTGCCTCAGCCTCTTCATTCTTTCCTGAGCTATTTCTCCACTCTTCTCCAGTAGCATATTAGGCACCTACTGACCTAGGGAGTTCATCTTTCAGTGTCCTATCTTTTTGCCTTTTCATACTGTTCATGGGGTTCTCAAGGCAAGCATACTGAAGTGGTTTGCCATTCCCTTCTCCAGTGGACCATGTTTTTTCAGAACCGTCCACTATGACCTGTCCGTCTTGGGTGGCCCTACACAGCATGGCTCATAGTTTCATTGAGTTAGAGAAGGCTGTGGTCCATGTGATCAGTTTGCTTAGTTTTCTGATTGTGGTTTTCATTCTGTCTGCCCTCTGAAGGATAAGGATAAGAGGCTGGTGGAAGCTTCCTGATGAGAGGGACTGGCTGTGGGGGAATCTGAGTCTTGCTCTGATGGGCAGGGCTATGCTCAGTTCAGTTTAGTTCAGTTGCTCAGTCATGTCCAACTCTGTGACCCCAGGGACTGTAGCACGTCAGGCTGCCCTGTCCATCACCAACTCCTGGAGGTTGCTCAAACTCATGTCCATTGAGTTGGTGATGCCATCCAACCATCTCATCCTCTGTTGTCCCCTTCTCCTCCTGCCGTCAATCATGCTCAGTAACTCTTTAACTTTCTGTTGACAGGTGGGGCTGACTGACTTCCTTGGTGGTGGTGGTTTAGTCACTAAGTCGTGTCCAACTCTTTGCGACCCCATGGACTGTAGCCTGCCAGGCTCTTCTGTCCATGGGATTCTCCAGGCAAGAACACTGGCTGGAGTGGGTTGCCATTTCCTCTCCAAACTGACTTCCTTAGCAATTACCAAAGGACAAAGAATCTGCCTGCAATGTGGCAAACCTGGGTTTGATCCCTGGGTTGGGAAAATCCCCTGGAGTAGGAAATGGCAACCCACTCTAGTATTCTTGCCTGGAGAATCCCCATGGATAGAGAAGTCTGGCGGGCTGCAGTCCATGGGGTTGCGAAGAGTCAGATACAACCGAGTGACTAAGCGCAAAGGACCAGATGACACTGCACTATGCGGCAGGCCTTGGCCAACGGGAAACGGGAGAAGTTAGGAAACTGCATTACTCTTCCTCCCTCCCTTTGATGGACTGCATGAGGGGCAGCTCCTCCCTGTACATCTTCTGGAGACGTCCCAGACTCTTAAGTGAGCACACTTGCTGGGAGATTTCTATGATTCTTCACAGCTCGTCATCAAGTCTGGCCACCATGATCACATATTGTTTTTCCTTGTCTCACTTTTCTTTTTTTTCCTTATCTTTACATTCCTGAGCTACACGTCTCAAATAAAGTAACAACACTTTCACCTTTGCTGGAGGTTCTACTTTCTAGAGGACCCAAGTTAAGGATTTATGTGTACTATAATTTCTAGGATAACCACTAAAAGGATGAAAATAAAGTATACAATTTCCAAACTAGTTTAGGAAAACACAGAATGGTGGAAAACAAGCAATCCAAAAGAAAAAAAAAGGCAAAAAAAGAAGAGAAAAATGAAGACAGAATAACTGAAGCAAATAGCACGAAGTAGGAGGGTAGATTTAAACCAAAATATATCAGTAGGCATATTAAATATAAAGGGATTGAATGCTTCAGTTAAAAGATTGTCAGGCATAATAAAAAAGAATATGAAGCAAAATGTATGCATTCTAAAGTATTTAAAATAAGTCTAATTTTCATTATTAATTTTAAGTCTCAAGGAGTTTTCTAATCAAACAACAGAACTCAGAAAGACATACTGCTCACAAAGGTCTCTAATGTTGAATAGTTTCCTTCATTTTTATAGTATATTGTGGTGTTTCACGAGGGAAATTAAGGCCAGAGCTAACAATGTTATCAGATCGTCATTTTTATTACTATAATCTTAAACAAGCTAGGATTTTCTCTATAATTTTCAGACTGGAAATTCCTCCTTAAGCCTAACTAAAATATTCACCTTAACCATGTCAATCATACTAATAAAACCCAAAAGAGATAAAGAGATAAGAGATAAAACTGGCCCAAAAGGCACTCAATATCCCTTTTATAGATATTATAGAGTAGTGTGGGTGTGTGTCTAATGTATTTCCAAGTAACTGTTCAAGAGGTGCCTACTCATACCCTTTCTTTTAATTCAAGTAGAGGGAGATACGATACTCTGATTATGTTAAAGGCATCTCTTTCAAGCCACTGATACCTCTTGTGGACAGAGCAGAAGGAAGGAAGCTGGCAGTTACCTGGTTACCTACAGCTGAAATCTGTTTGCTAGTAAAGAACCATTTGGGTCTAGGCAGAGAGTATGACTCTTGGGAGAAAGATCTGTACTTATGTCTAATTATGTCTATTAGTAAGTGTGTGCACAATGTGCTATTAAAAATGCATATTTCTTCTAATAGCCTATAAGAGAAAAGAATCTGAAAAATAATATATATATATGTATGTATAACTGAAAAAAAAAAAAGCATATTCCTGGGCTCCCCCCAAGACTTACTGAATAGACTCTTCAGGATGGGATTACACTGTATTTACTGATAATGTTCTTCACTAAGACTTATTATTTATAAAATCATGAATATCATAATGAAACTCAGTCTAGAGTGACCAAAGTTTGTAAATGTAAAATAAACTTACTTTGCTATGGAAATTTGATTCACTCTCAAAAGGGTACACCCTAAAAAGAGTTCTGCCTTTCTGCCTACAACAATACACCTTCACTGAACCTGACCTCATCATACATTCGCACCTACATTCTTCTGATGACCCAGAGTAGGAAAGTTGAGGAGGATTAAGTTAAACAGTCCTTGGGTATGAACCTTAGTGAGGCTAACCTGAACTATAAGGTAAATCAGATAACAAACCACCAAAATGCTGGTATTCAATAGACTCCATTAAGTGAAAACTTAACCAATCGTTATAGAGGACGCTGTAAAGCAACAGGCTCCTGAAACCAGATTTTCCTTTCAAACTGTTCTTCGTGTTTTAACTGGAGTTTCTACTAAAGAATCATTTTATTTACAGTTGCAAATTTCTTTTTAATACATTCAATGTGTATTACATGCTGGAATCAAATACCTGAAGGAACTGGAATCTTATGAATACAGCCAGGACAACAATGAAGAGAGTCATGAACAAAAACATCACAGTCCACACAGAACACATTCTGGCACACACTGCAAACATAGACCTGCAATAAAAAGAAGAAAACCTGAATTTAAAAAGTAGTTTCCAAAAGTACAGCATAGCTAGAAGACTTGCCAGTTGCTTTGCTCTTTCATGTACTTATCACTTTTTCCCCACTCACCTACCTGCTTTATTAGTTCCAATGTACTATATATTCTCAAACCTATGGAAATTCTTTCTTTCCAAAAAATTATTCCTTAGAACTGAGGGAATAATTTTGTTTCTGAGTCCTTAAAGTCCCTTGACTTATAGGATACTCTCGATTACTTCATGTTAAGTAATTATTTGGGGAAGACACATGAGCTTGAAATTAGTGCTAGCTTTGAATACTTCGATAGGTTACTGGAGTGATTCAATTAAAAAGAGCACAAAAGTTTTAACAGAAATTTGTTATACCTAGGGAATTATAAAAGTTATATTCCTCTTTTAATTAAACCACTAAATAATAAGGCAAAAGACAAATATATATATATAATATATAAATTATTTTATTTTTTATTCTTATTGTCATACTTATATAATAAACAATAAAATAATAATAAGAAAAAAGAATAATAATATTCTATCAGTATTATATATATAAATACTAGCACCTTGGGGTGAAATTTCCAGGGCAACATCATACACAGATTAAAAAATCATCAAACTCAAGCAACACAGAAATAATGATGCTATATTCTTAAAAACTATCAAATGAGTCAAACAGTGATTCTAGTGAAGATGTAGCTAATGATGTCAAAGAGGCATGTAAAGCTTCATAAAATTATTTTTTTAACTGGTTTTCTTTCAGCCATGCCTCACAGCTTATGGGAATCTCAGTTCCCTGACCAGGAACTGAAGATGGGCCACGGCAATGAGAGCACTGATTATCAACCACCAGACCACAAGAGAATTCCAAATAAAATTGTTTTATGAAATGCTGAGAGTAAAATAAAACAAGCAATCCTTTCTACTAGTATTTTATATAGTTTATAAAGTATAGTTTTAAACATGGACATGTAACTAAAACTAAACAGTGACCTATCTTATTTGCAACTTTACATAAGTTGCTATGTTCAAACTGGCCCCCGTTAACATTTTAAAAAATATTTTCTCAGTTCCTCAATGGGGAGAATATTCTTAAGATCTGAGGCCACCATAAATGGTAACTTCAAAATAAGTTATGAGAGCCTAAAGTAAAATAAAGTAAAAAGTAAAAAATGAGACCCTAAAGTTAAAAAAAAAAGAGAAAAAACTTTTAGTACTTTCAAGCTAAATGCAGTTTAGCTTGCAAACTGAAGACAAAGTAAAACAACTGTCTGTAATAGCTCCCATTTAATCTCCACCTACTGCTATACTTCTGAGGAATAACCTGATTTGAGCTTGGTCTTCAACAATCTATTGAAAACTTATAATACCATTTCTTCAGTATTTATTGTACAATAATTAATATTCACAAAGCACATGAACTTACATGTTGGTCTTTCAATTCCCCCTGACAGGCATAACAAAACCTGAAAAAGAAAGTTTAAGAATCATTTTGTTAAGAATTTACTCATTAAAATAGCTCAGGAAAATCTCAATAACAAGAATTCTCTAATTAGTAAGTACAGTTGGCCCTTGACCAACAGGCAGTTTAGGGCTGTCAACCCCCAAGGTTAAAAATCTGAGTGTAACTTTACAGTTGGCTCTCTGGCCCTCTGACCCTCCATAGCTGTAGTTTCACATTAGAGGATCCAACCAGCTATGGAACATGTAGTACTGTAGTATGTATTTACAGAAAAAAATGCATGTAAGTGGACCCTTGCATTTCAAATCCATGTTGTTCAAGGGTCAACTGTAATTATCTTTAGGCATGATTTTTAGGAGAAATAATTAAGAATACCAGTAATTTAAGAAAATTCCACACTATACCCTAAGGTTATCTGATAGCTTAAATTTTTCCTCAAACTAATCTTATTTACATCAAGGTTAAATATGAGTATGCTTTCTCAACTATGATTCTAGAGAAAACAATTTTCATGACTATTTTTCAACTTTCCCAAAGATAGCAGACAGCTGAAACAAGTCCAAATGAACAGAGAGGGGTTAATTTATGGCAAAAATGGATGCCTAAGGGCTTAATTTTCAAGGAACGGTTTAAAGAATTAAAAGTTCTCCAAACTTAATATAAAAAAGATCAGTTCCCTCCCAACCCACCCCTCACTTCATTTACAGAGCAAATCCTTTCAAAAATTTTAACTGTTTGACAGTTACCTATGCTCACAGCTCTTGGTCTTTTCATAGGCATTGGCTATGAACTTTCCACTATGGAAGATGAGATTTTAATTCTCTTTCAACCATCTTGAACCAATACAATACAGTACACACATAACAAATCCCATTCTCAATTCTTTGTAGCTAAATCATTCCAGATGAAACAATATTAAATATTTAGTTTATCATCACTATATAGACGTATTCAGCTGAGCCATGCCATACAACTTTTCCTCTCTGTAAAATACATTTTTTTCCTGGAGTTAATAAGTATGTTATTCATAAGCTTATTTGTTCTAATTACTCAGCCCCAACCGTTTCCTGAGAAGCCTAAATACCCTATTGTTATGTTCAGCTACATCAAGAATTCTATAGTTTCCATCTTCTGGTGACACCTCTCCTGGAGCATTCTGACGTTTTCCAAACTGGACTGACTATTCTCCGTATCTGACAAATAAGTGTCATTCTGGGACTTCATCTTACAAGTTTGCTTTAGCCACTTTTGATTAGATAAATATTCCTATTCTCTTTCATTCATTCTCATTCTCAGTTCCTTTGAGTCATCTCTTCCACAGCTTCCCAAGCAAGTCTCTTTTTGAGACCTTACAAATCTGAAAATACCTTTATTCTACCTGTGTGTGTGTGTGTGTGTGTGTGTGTGTGTGCATGTATGTATGTATATATGTATATATATATATATATATATATATATATATATATATATATATATATATATTGGCCAAACCATGCAGCATGTAGGAACTTAGCTCCCTAACCAGAGATTGAACCCATGCTCCCTGCACTGGAAGCGTGGAGTGTTAACCACTGGACTGCCAAGGAAGTCTCTAGTCTACCTACATTTAAACAGTAGCTTGGCTGGGTATACAATTCAGTTGGCAATAATTTTCACTCCAAATTTTGAAGGAAATTGCTCCATGTCAGCATCCAGTGCTGTTCACGAGATGTCAAACAATGTTTTGGGTTTTTTTTGCTGCACCACACAGCATGTGGGATCTTAGTTCCCTGCTGCTGCTCCTACTGCTAAGTCGCTTCAGTCATGTCCGACCCTGTGTGACCCCACAGACGGCAGGCCACCAGGCTCCCCGGTCCCTGCTTCCCCCGTTCTTGCTCTCCAGGCAAGAACACTGGAGTGGGTTGCCATTTCCTTCTCCAATGCGTGAAAGTGAAGTCGCTCAGTCGTGTCCGACCCTCAGCGACCCCATGGACTGCAGCCTTCCAGGCTCCTCCGTCCATGGGATTTTGCAGGCAAGAGTTTTGGAGTGGGGTGCCATCGCCTGACCAGAGATCAATCCTGTACCCCACTCAGTGGAAGCGTGGAGTCTTAACTGCAAGACCATCAGTGAAGTCCCAGAAGCCAAACAATTTTAATTCCAGGTCATGTGACCCCATTCTCCCTCTATAGAAATGTTCAGGGCTAATGTTCTGCTGCAGTGTACTCTGAAATTTCACAGTGATACATGTTAGTGCAAGTCTGTTTGCCTTCAATATGTCAAGCACTTGACAGTTCCTTTCCATCCAGAAAATTCTCTCCTTCAATAGTAGAAATTATCCTTGAATATTTCTTTCCCATCTTATATCTTTTCTTTATTTCTTACATTATTTTGATATTAGGCTCCCTGGATAAATCTTCCAGTTTTATACGACAGAAATCAACAAATGCTACAAGTCAGGGCCTTTTTTTTCTTTTTGGAGAGCTGATTTACCAACACACCACCACTCCAGCTACATATAGCTGGGGTCAGGGAAATAGGTTTCTGGAGATCCAGGTCTGTTCAATCATTTCAGTCATAAACAAGGCATTCTACATCTCATTTTCTGTAGTAGCAATAATCTTGCCCAAGTGAATGACACTCTTTTATGTAGTGTTAATAACAACATATTTGGATATAACTTTACCACTTGAAACAGGTATAAATTAATCAAAACTCATATACCTTTCTCCATTATGTTCTTCTAGGGGAATTTCTTGAAAAGCATCCAAAGGAAATAAATGATGGTAAGATCGTGCTAAGTGGGGAGCAGACACCAAAGTAAGACCTAACATACAAAGCAGAAAGACATATTTAGTAACCCAAACCTCACAAAGATGATGGCTGAAATGTCAGATGATATAACTTAGGCTAAATATTTTCAAGTTTGTTTTTTTCTAGGATTGCAGTTATTCATTTCTTAGTTAATCAGTGGCCATAAAAGGAGACTCCAAGATGGAGTCTTAGCTCTGTCACTAAGTACGTGATCTCTCTTGGCCCATGTGCTTACTTGTAAATGAAATAAAGTTCTACAACTCTATTATTTTAATTCTTCATTCTCATATGTATTTATTTCATGAAGAGAAGCAAAAACGTCAACTAGATCTACTGCACTGTCTTTAAAGAGCACAGTTTTTCTGGAAAGAGAACCAGGAAACATCCATAATGCCATGTTTATTCTTAAAAATGAAGTACTAGGCACACAATGAAAAAAACAGCCTATGTCTCTTTTAATAGATCAAATCCAGAAAGATAAGCAGAGCTTAATATTTATATTTAATAGCAATATAGGTAAGAAGTTATCCAATATTAATTTACTAGAAAATGAACAGTTGGTTTCTTACCACAGATTTTACATTCGACAGGAAGCTCACAGTACTTTGCCCGACACTGGGGGCAGAAATAGCCTCCCAATGTAAGTCCTGGCTCAGTGTTGCTATCCAGATGCCTGTTGCGGGGCAGGGGGAGGAAATATTACTTTTTAAAAAGTGATATACAAAGATGTGAGCAGGTAAAGCAAAACAAGGGATGCCACTGTAACTTTAAAACCTTTAAGTTGTTTCATAGCTCACTTATGCTCTGTTCACATTTGTCTTTTCCTCTGTTTTGTTTTGAATAGCTTCTATTAATGTCTTTGAATTCACTTCTCTTCTTTGGTGACTAATCTGCCATTAATCTTTGTGGCTCAGCTGGTAAAGAATCTGCCTGAAACGCGGGAGCCCTGAGCTCGATCACTAGGCTGGAAAGATCCCCTGGAGAAGGGAAAGGCTACCCACTCCAGTATTCTGGCCTGGAGAATTTCATGGACTGTATAGTCCACAGGGTCGCAAAGAGTCCTGAGCAACTTCCACTTCCCTTCACTTCACTGCCATTAATCTTAATCTAGTATATTTTTCACCTAACACACTGTATTGCTCATCTCTAGAAATGTGATTGGGGTCTTTATTCTATCCTCCCTATCTCTTATCAAATTCATGTACTCTTTAATTTTCCTGAGCACACAGAATACATTTACAATAATTTTAACACCTTACCTACTAACAACTGTGTTATTTCTGAATATGTTCCCATTCTATGATTTTTCTTCTTGTTATGGGTCATATTTTCCTACTTCTTTGCATGACTGGTAAACTTTTTTAAAAACATTTTATATCATAGTTGATTAACAATGTTGTGATAGATTCAGCTAGACAGCCAAGAGACTCAGCCATACATATACACATATCCACTTTCCCCTAAACTCCCCTCCCATCCAGGCTGCCACGTAACACTAGGCAGACTTCCCTATGCTATATACAGTAGGTCCTTGTAGGTTATCCATTTTAAATACAGCAGTGTGTACACGTTGATCTCACTTCCTATCTCTTCTCCCCATCCTTCCCCCTGGCAAGCATGAGTTCGTTCTCTGTCTATAATGCATGACTGGTAATTTTTGATTGGCAGCCAGATACTGTGAATTTTGCTGTGCTTTTGGTGACGGATTTTTTTTTTGTATTGATTTAAATATGTTGTGTTTCTTTTTCCAAAATACACTTAAGCAAATAGTTTGATGCCAAAACTTGCTTTTAAGTTTTCTGGCTGTCCAGAACAGCTGCTAGTCTAGGGTAAATTCGGTTTCATTACTGTGGACTCCATTCAATGCCTGTGACATTAAGAGGCCTTTCCACACTGACTGGTGGGAATGAGCCGTTCCCTGCCCACGTGAGCTCTAGGGACTGTTCTGCTGCTCCACTCCGTGCTTCTTTCTCTGGCCTCCAGGAGTGTCCTGATAGGAATGTACACATCAACACTCAGCTAATGATTCAAGGTGGTTGATATTTCTCCCAGAAATGTTGATTCCAGCTTGTGCTCCATCCAGTCCAGCATTTCGCATGATGTACTCTGCATATAAGTTAAATAAGCAGGATGACAATATACAGCCTTGACGTACTCCTTTTTCAATTTTGAACCAATCCATTGTTTCACGTCTGGTTCTAACTGTTGCTTCTTGACCTGTATACAGATTTCTCAGGAGGCAGGTAAAGTGATCTGGTCTTCCCATCTCTTTATGAATTTTCCACAGTTTGTTAGATGATCGGTAGCATATGACACACTTTTCTCTACCCTGCTGTTTTAGCCAGTAATATTACAGGAGTATATATAGTTCTCTCTCCTTTTTACAGCTACATAGAAAGTAATTGTCTACAAAAGTCATTACATTTCAAGCCTATCTTTTTAATTTGTAACTTATAGGAAGGAATTAACAATGTAAAAACATTATCATAAACAGTTTTAAGGTTTTTACTTACGCCATGCTGAAAGAGGGTTTTGCATCTTGGTCAGACAGAGAGGCAATGGTATGCTGAGGAAATCCTTTATGGAAGAAAATATATTACTTTTTCTCCCCCAAGGAAATAGAAAAATTCTAGTAATAGAAACCTAAAAATGTTCCTACCAGAAAGCTTACAAAGTTGTCCAAAAGTTCTCTTTCCTGTCTTTTGTACATTTATTAGAGCATGGTCAAACTGACAGCAATTTCCAGTTAGAAGAAAAATTAATAGTGGAGTAAAACGGGGGAAGTGGAGGACCATATGTCCATACATATGGTCTCAGATTCTAAAGTTTCATATGCATATTTTCTAACTTAACAACACTTAATACATAACACATACTACATTTTAAAAAGAAAATGCAATTCTTAAATACTTTCTGACACAACAGAGGAGTCCATGACATAGTTTACTTTCACTTTATATAAGAACATACTTCTGTTTAAAATTTTGGAATGTCCAAACCTATGTACTTTATTTTTCATATAAATTTTTATTTAATTAAATAACACAAAATAAACACCTACCCATACGAATAAGTGAGCATTCAGAATTTGAGCTAGCAGGAGGAGGACTAACATGATGTGTTAACAATTCTTTGTAATGGCTTTCATCTAAAATAACATGGTACGTGCCTAGCAAGACAAGAATAAAAGAAAAGAAACATGAGCTTTCCAGACATAAGAATGATCTGTAATTTCTATATGATTCTGTAAATGTTCTACCATCTAAAAATGTTCATTTTCAAAATAAATGCTTATGTTAAATTACCATTTTTCAAAATATTTATTTAAATAACATCTCTAAACTGACTTCACTGACAATAACTGTAATTTTCAGTTTAATTAAAGCCAATTAACAAGATTTTCACTAAGTGTTACACATAGTAAAATTTCCAGCTTTCCAGTAGTTATAATGGTTCCTCTAAACACTGGCATAACTACTAAAAACTTCTTGCATTGGTTATACAACTGGTGATATATTTAATATGACTACCCACATTTTGGACTTTGGGACACACACTAATTTAAATTTAGCAGCTTTAAAAAACCAATAAAAGTATTTTAACTAATAAATTGTTACTTTTCACATAGTGATTATGAGTAAATATTGAAGATTCTAGATATATACCACCAGTTTCACGAGCAAGTGCAGTGCATACTCGAACCTCTGCAGACAATCCAATAATAGACACTCTGATTTTAGCTGCCTTTAGACTCTTCGTAAAATCCAAGTAAATGGAGAGTTTTGAGGGAAGAAAAAAAAGAATAATTAATACGCTTGATAAATAGAATGCTCTGAAAACTAGTAATAAACTCGGAGAATTCTAGTAATAAATTTAGAGAACTCTAAAGAATTCTCTTTAGAGCTGTAACTGGTTTTGATTATGAAGAAATTATTGGTTCTACCTTGATTAAATCATAGATGTTAGAGGGATCACAGGTTGTGAGGCTGCTAAAGATGATTAGGACTTCTCTACTTGTATGTCCGGGCATGTGTCTAAAAAAAGGAAAAAAAAAAAAAAAAACACTCCAAATAAGTATAATAAATTACATTAATTAAAAAAACTTAAGACTAGTACAGATACAAAAAAGTACACATGGTTTACAAACAGACTACAGAACAATCCCGTCTGTTTCAACATCACAAAGGAATGAACTGTGAGTATACTCTAAAAACCTTAATACCAGTTTTTCTAAAATTAGCTACACACAAAAATAATTCACTGATTCATTTATTCATTCAATAAATATTTACTGAATACTCTTTCAAGTTCTAAGGATAAAGTGATAAGATCAGTGAGGTTCCTGACATCATGCAGCTTACGTTCTAACAGGTTGGTTTCATACAAAGTCTAAGGTATACACTGGAAAGTATGACAATACCATATGAATCAACATTAAGGTACACATATGTGGCCTGAAAATAGTAACATACTTCTTTTTTAAAGACTACAATTTAACCTCATGGTGATTGTCATAATAGTCATAAATGACTGTGTACCATTTCGGTGGCACATTGGTAAAGAATTCACCTGCCAAGCAGGAGATTCAAGAGACACGGGTTCGATCCCTGGGCTGGGAAGATCCTCTGGAGCAGGAAATAACAACCTACTCAGTATTCTTGCCTGGACTACTCCATGGATAGAGGAGCCTGGTGGGCTACAGTTCACAGAGTTGCAAACAGTTGGACATGACTGAGCACCACCACCACCATTTAATTAAATGATGGCTTACAGGATTTTAAGATATGATGAACTGTTCTCCTCTAAACTAAATAGAGATATCTATGCTTTTTGGTGTGATGTTATCAATTATTTATAGCTTTCCTGCTTTAATTTTCATTGTTAGGCTCAGTTTTCACTGTGGATATTGCTATTGTATCTACCTTCATTGTGTGTGTTACCTCCTCAACTACTTCAAAACTAAAAAAAAGTCTATTATTTAAAGGTATAAAAATTTGAGTCAGGATAGACTATCTAAGGATAAAATATATAAGCTTTAACTATACTGAATACTTTCTTTGGGGTTTTAGCTATATTCTACATAGTTAAAACTGCTAGAAAAGTGGTATTATTAATTTACAGATGTATTATAAAATTAGTTAACAAAAACCAGTATACAACAAACTCAGTTATTATACCACATTAACTTCCACATATAATCAATTTTCAATAAAAAAATTTTTTCATCGTTATTTCTTCTCCACTAGTAATATTGCTACATCTTTAATTATATTTTTCCAAAATCTTTAAGGATATACCTCAGCAACTAAAACGTAAAATCAAAATTATTAACCAACATCATACTATACACTATAAATAATGTTACGTATTTCTCTTAATAACAATTTCATTATAGTTAGGTTTACGGAGATGCATATTAACATTATCATTTCAACTTAACTCATTCAAAAAATGTTGAAATAAATTATAAACAATAAGTGTAAAACACTAACTTTAGAGTCTGCATAGCCATGCTTAAGGAGTTATAAAGAGATGGTTCTCCATGGCAAGTCATATCTACAGCTTTCTTCAAAGATGTTATATGTTTCCGTGGGTTTCCTAAAATATAAATGGAAAATATCTTTTAATAAAATGTATATATACACTATGGAAATTTACCTTTCTCGCAAATTTACATATTTATGATGTTAAACAGAATCCCTTTGATTTACAGTTTTAGCAAGATGCACTTTTACCAGAAATGTTATAAAGTCTCACTCATATTGAAAAACTCAAATACAAATAATCTTTTTGTCTTTTAGCAACACATTTTAATAATATTAAATTGAATGTAAAACTTTTTACTCTTCATATTTCCTATTTCATCATTTTTAATACTAACATATGTTCACATTTAACATCTCTGAAATCACGATGTGTCTTCCAACCACTGGCAGCCAGTGACACAGCTGCCACTGCCTGCTCCTGTGAACGCTATTGCTACGCTGCTGGTCCAACCGCAACACGTGCACTGTTTGTGCTGTTCCTATTAATTTCTATTTAAAGTGTTTTTTTTTTTAAGTTTATACAAAAGGTTATATTTTTATGTAGAAAGGCATGGAACAGAACAGTAAGGCGCAAATTTGTTAGTGGAAGCAAAAACTCATTGATGGAAGAATGCCTACACTTCCATGTTTTTCTGCAGGGGGAGAAAACAACCACTTTATAAGACCTAAGAAAGGATTTCCACAAAGAGACAAAACTGTGTTATGTTGTTATTGGAATGGCCTCTGAAAAGACTGTCTAATTCATGCTAAGCAATATAAATGAAAGGAAGAGAAACCGCCAAAAATTGAGACCTGTCAAACCACCAAGAAACTGGTATGAACAATTCACATGTCATTTGACACTGTGTCAAAGGTTAAATGCCAGAGTGTTTCCTTCTTGAGGGCTCATAAAATAAAGGTGTCTTACAAACAATAAAATCTGAGGTTCAATAAAATATGGTATTCTTCAGACTCTTCCTCCTGTTTCATCACTGTTCTCATATTACTTAATGATAATGAAAACATCGAATTTATCATACAGCAAATTATCCTCATACCAGTGAACATTTAAATTAGTTTCAACTTGTCACTATTATACATAGTGTTGTAAACAGAATATTTGTAGACTGACAATTTTTCTTCTTTCATAACATTTCCTAAGCTTACTCCAAGGAACATTATTTTTTCCCCTTGGCTGCGCCTCAAGGCTTTAGCCATCTTAATCCCCTGACCAGGAACTGAACCCAGGCCCTTGGCAGCCAGAGTGCAGGATCCTAACAACGGAATCACCAGGTAATTCTCTTATGGAACATTTTTATGGCTCTTTTCCAGAAAATGTTGAACAAATTAACCAGACTATCAGTACTAAAAGTATCAGTTTCTCCATGGTTCAACAAGCTATATATTGCTTTTGAAACTTCATTGTGCTCATTTAAAACATGGAAAATGTTGTTGAGTGTGCCCTTTTTTTGAATACTCAGTTCAGTTTAGTCATGTCCAACTCTGCGACGGCACGGACAGAAGCGCACCAGGCCACCCTGTCCATCACCAACTCCCGGAGTTTACTCAAATTCATGTTCATTGAGTCGGTGATGCCATCCAATCATCTCATCCTCTGTCGTCCCCTTCTCCCGCCTTCAATCTTTCCCAGCATCAGAGTCTTTTCCAATGAGTCAGTTCTTCGAATCAGGTGGCCAAAGTATTAGAGTTTCAGCTTCAGGATCAGTCCTTCTAATGAATATTCAGGACTGATTTCCTTTAGGATTGACTGGCTTGATCTCCTTGCAGTCCAAGGGACTCAAGAGTCTTTTCCAACACCACAGTTCAAAATCATCAATTCTTCGGTGCTCAGCTTTCTTTATAGGCCAACTCTCACATCCATACATGACCACTGGAAAAACCATAGCCTTGACTAGATGGACCTTTGTTGACAAAGTAATGTCTCTGATTTTTAATATGCTGTCTAGGTTGGTCATAACTTTTCTTCCAAGGAGCAAGCATCTTTTAATTTCATGGCTGTAGTCACCATCTGCAGGATTTTGGAGCCCCCCAAAATAAAGTCTGCCATTGTTTCCACTGTTTCCCTATCTATTTGCCATGAAGTGATGGGACTGGATGCCATGATCTTAGTTTTCTGAATGTTGAGCTTTAAGCCAACCTTTTCATTCTCCTCTTTCACTGTCATCCAGAGGCTCTTTAGTTCTTCTTCATTTTCTGCCATAGAGTGGTATCATCTGCATATCTGAGGTTATTGATGTATTTCCTGGCAATCTTGATTCCAGCTTGTGCTTCATCCAGCCCAGCGTTTCTCATGATGTACTCTGCATATAAGTTAAATTAATAGGGTGACAATATACAGCCTTGACGTACTCCTTTTCCTATTTGGAAACAGTCTGTTGTTGCTTCTTGATCTGCATACAGATTTCTCAAAAGGCAGGTCAGGTGGTCAGGTATTCCTATTTCTTTCAGAATTTTCCACAGGTTATTGTGATTCACACAGTCAAAGGCTTTGGCATAGTCAATAAAGAGAAATATGTTTTTCTAGAACTCTCTTGCTTTTTCGATGATACAGTGGATGTTGGGTATTTGATCTCTGGTTCCTCTGCCTTTTCTAAACCAGCTTGAACATCTGTAAGTTCACGGTTCACGAATTGCTGAAGCCTGGCTTGGAGAATTTTGAGCATTACTTTACTAGTGTGTGAGATGAGTGCAATTGTGCAGTAGTTTGAGCATTCTTTGGCATTGCCTTTCTTTGAGATTGGAATGAAAATTGACCTTTCCCAGTCCTGTGGCCACTGCTGAGTTTTCCAAATATGATGGCATATTGACTGCAGCACTTTCACAGCATCATTTTTAGGATTTGAAATAGCTCAACTGGAATTCCATCACCCCCACTAGCTTTGTTCGTAGTGATGGTTCCTAAGGCCCACTTGACTTCGCATTCCAGGATGTCTGGCTCTAAGTGAGTGATCACACCATCGTGATCATCTTGGTCGTGAAGATCTTTTTTCTACAGATCTTCTGTGCATTCTTGGCACCTCTTCTTAATATCTTCTGCTTCTGTTAGGTCCACACCATTTCTGTCCTTTATTGAGTCCACCTTTGCATGAAATATTCCCTTGGTATCTCTAATTTTTTTGCTGCTGCTGCTAAGTCGCTTAAGTTGTGTCCAACTCTGTGTGACCCCATAGATGGCAGCCCACCAGGGTCCCCCGTCCCTGGGATTCTCCAGGCAAGAACACTGGAGTAGGTTGCCATTTCCTTCTCCAGTGCATGAAAGTGAAAAGTGAAAGTGAAGTCGCTCAGTCGTCTGACTCCTAGCGACCCCATGGATTGCAGCTTACCAGTCTCCTCCTTCCATGGGATTTTCCAGGCAAGAGTACTGGAGTGGGTTGCCATTGCCTTCTCCCAATTTTCTTGAAGGGATCTCTAATTTTCTTGAAGATTTCTTGAAAATAATTTTTCCCATTTTATTGTTTTCCTCTATTTCTTTGCATTGATTGCTGAGGAAGGCTTTCTTATCTCTCTTATCTCCTTGCTATTCTTTGGAACTCTGCATTCAAATGGGTATATCTTTCCTTTTCTCCTTTGCTTTCGCTTCTCTTCTATTCACAGCTATTTGTAAAGCCTCCTCAGACAGCCACTTTGCTTTTTTGCATTTCTTCTTCTTGGGGATGGTCTTGATCCCTGCCTCCTGTACAATGTCACGAACTTCCGTCCATAGATTATCAGGCACTCTATCAGATCTAGTCCCTTAAATCTATTTGTCAATTCTATTGTATAATCATAAGGAATTTGATTTAGGTTATACCTGAATGGTCTAGTGGTTTTCCCTACTTTTTTTTATTTAAGTCTGAATTTGGCAATAAGGAGTTCATGATCTGAGCCACAGTCAGCTCCTGGTCTTGTTTTTTGCTGACTGTATACAGCTTTTCCATCTTTGGCTGCAAAGAACAGAATCAATCTGATTTCAGTGTTGACCATCTGGTGATGTCCATGTGTAGAGTCTTCTCTTGTGTTGTTGGAAGAGGGTGTTTGCTATGACCAGAGCGTTCTCTTGACAAAACTCTATTAGCCTTTGCCCTGCTTCATCTGTACTCCAAGGCCAAATTTGCCTGTTACTCCGGTGTTTGTTGACTTCCTACTTTTGCATTCCAGTCCCCCATAATGAAAAGGACATCTTTTCTGGGTGTTAGTTCTAGAAGGTCTTGTAGGTCTTCATAGAACCGCTGAACTTCAGCGTCTTCAGCATTATTGGTCAGGGCATAGACTTGGATTCAAAACTAGTATTTTGAATACTAGCTTGTTTAAATTTTCTTTTTTAACAGTTGTTTAATTCCTTTTTATTCTGGTATGAATTGTGTATTTTTTGCCCATTCATTCATTTGGAACTTCTTGGTGTTCTTATTTACTTGAGTAAGTTTTAAAATATTAACTATCTGCCACAGTTAATATACTGTGGACCCTTGAACAGTAAGTGTTTGAACTATGTACGCCTACTTATATGCAGATTTTTTTCACTAAGTACATACTACAGTACCACATGATGTGCAGATGGTTGAATTCTCAGATGTGGAACCAAGGAAACAGAGGACCAACTATAAAGTTATAAGCAGATTTTCAACTATACAGAGGGTCAGCACTCCTAATGCTCAACTTGTTCAAGGGTCAGCTATATATTGCAAGTGTTTATTTTTAGAGTCATAAATTTTAGAAATGAAAAGTACCTAAGTCCAAATCCTTCATTTCATAACTGAGAAACAAATCTAACAAGTTAAATGATTTGCTGAAAGACATATGCCTACCCAATGGCAGGACCAGTAGTCAAACCTTGATAGTATGGCTCTCTATCCACTTTTCTTTCTACCACACCATACAAAAAATTTTTTAATCTCCTATTGTGTTATGAGTATAAGAAAAAAGTATATTTACATTACTCTCGGTGTGGTTTACAGCAGTGATTCTGTTCAGGGGAAAAGAGGGTTATAGGCCTCTTGTATTCTCAAGAGGCCTATAAGAATCTCCAGAGGATTTTCCCTCTCTGTACATATTACCTCCCAGGCACCCACAGAATACTATTATTAACTAGGGGGAGGGAACATGCGGGAGGGTTGGCCCTACATCCTTTCCTTAGGGGAACCATCCTTCCCTCACTATATAATAATCCAGTTTAGACGACATGGTGCAGGTGGAACTTCTATCCTACTTCAAGCAGAGACATGTAATCCAGGCCTACCAACAAAATACTTGATTCCCTTAGCCACTTGACTGCTCACGGATGGGCAGATCTTAATCAGGGTCAATAGGGACCCTCTTTGGAGCTTGTGCTGAGACTATAAACTAGGAGGGTCATGTAGACTTGACAGACATCTTACTTAGGGACTTCCCTGGTGGTCCAGTGGTTGAGTCTGGCTTGCCATACAGGGGACAAGGGTTCCATCCCTGGCCTGGAAAGATCCCACAGGCCTCCAGGCAACTAAGCCCTGTGTGCCACAACCACTGAAGCCCTCGTGCCCTAGGGCCCTTGTTCCACAACAAGAGAAGCCACCGCAACTGGAAGCCCACACACTGCAACTAGAAAGTAGTCCCTGCTCGCCGCAACTAGAGAAAGCCTGTGCACAGCAGTGAAGACCCTGCAGAGCCAAAAACAAACAAATAATTTTTTAAAAAAGATTAAGTGGCTCTTGTGAATGATTACAATAATTTTATCCTGACACTTTCATGATTGAAGAAACATTTAAAGCCAGTATAATACTATTCATCACTGTGCAGAACTCAATTTAAAACAGCTCATTTTAGGGACCTCTCTGATGGTCCAGTAATTAAGACTGCATTTCCACTGCAGGGGGTACAAGTTTAATCCCTGATTGGGGAACTAAAATTTTTAAAGAAACAGGCCATTTTAGAGACAGAGAGTTTAATAGAAGTTTTTTTAAAGTGTTTTACCTAGACAGCCTGCAGGAAGGTTTCATTTTGCTTATTAGGCAACCTCATGAACAGGGTTACAAGGTTAGATAAATAAAGCAAAGTCCTTGAGTGCGAAAAAGGTAATTTTATGCATACCTGAGAGTTCAGTCAGTTTTTCAGCTCTTTTACTCTTTGTTACAATTATTCCAATCTCAAAATAAAAACAAAAATGATTATTAACTTAAATTACTTTTTCTTGATAAGAATGTATGTAACTAAAATAAATGACTAGTTAAAAAGGAATAAGTAACATGTGAACAACTTTTGACATAAATTTAGCTATGAGTTCACTGTATATTGTTTAACTTCTAGAGTTATCTTGCTTTTCATTGACAAGTGTCACAGTAACTTGTACACAATCTGAATCACTTAAGTGATAGAACATATGTCCAATGTTTTAAAAAATACATTATATTTGGCAATAATATCAGGATGCTAATTCTGAATTATATCACTTATCTACATACCTGACTAATAGGATTTTGATCAAAATATTCCTCTACGAAGTATTCCAGCAACTGTTTAAAGAAAACAAAAAGAAAAAACTAGGTAACAGCAAAATAACAACACAGAGAACAGGTTTTGTGAAATCTATTTATCAAGCATTATTTCTTATGATTTTTAAGCTTACAAAAATGTTAAGTAGTAAAGATATTAATAAATAAAATAATACATTTTAAAATATTAAATAAATATAAAAATTAAAATAGTAAATAAAATTGAATTTGAAATGGTAAGTGATGAGACAGGTTTAAGCTCAGCCTTAAAAGATGGAACCATTCGGACAAGTAAGACAGAAACAATCTAAGTAAGAAAAAGATTCAAAAAAGACAAACAGGAAAATGAGCAAAACAGAAGATGGGCTTGAATAAGTTAGGAATAATATGAATGTATTTATAAGCTGAGGAGATTAATTCAAGTAAGTCAAAGGAGAATGAAGATTCAATAAAGAAAAGGAATAACTGACGAAGCAAGATCCTAACGTGGAGTGGAAGTTAAGAGCATAAATAATTAGCAATTTTGGTAAGTAGTCCAGAGTAGCACTTCTACTTAGCTATAGTTTGCATTACCTCAAAAAAAAAAAAAAAAAAAAAAGACTGCATTCTTTAAAAACATTTCTTTTGGAATTCAGCAGCCTTCCTCACAGGTAATACAAATCAGAATAATTTTAGTATACCTTTAATGTACATGTCAGTCTATTTGGCTTTAAATCTTGGTCTTCCATTGTTCTTGATCCATCTACTACCACATATAGATGGCGCATCTACCAAAAATAAAATCCCCCAAATAAACAAAACACATAAATAAAAACAATTTTCAAATACATTTTTGACCAACAAGTAAAAATGGCACTTAGCATTTACATATTCTACATGTATATTTTTAACATATTCCTTTAAAAAGTTTATTCTATTTGAGCCAGAATGTTTGTGTAACTCAAACTAGTTCTGTAGCAGTAAAGTGAAAAAGAAAAACATCATACCATTCCAAGTCGAACTTGTCCATGGTGCTCAAATACCCTGTTAAAATTATGCAAAGGTTTTAAGGAAATAACATATACTACCTGAAAGATCATTACAACTTTTCAACTAAAGTGCAGTTTTCTAGGGAAGTAAATTATTAACTTACGGGATGCATATAATTATGTGTATTTGAGATAAAACGCTGAAGATGAATTTCCCTGATGAGGCTCTAGGTTGCTGGGTCTACCCTCGCTATTTAAAAGGCTGTAAGTGAGGTTCTCTGAAACACAGCTCAAATGAAGTACTGGGGAGTGGGCAGAGGTGGACAAAAACCCTTAAAGGAATTTTACCTCTGCAACACACACAAAGGTTACGTACCTTTTTCTCTTCGCTTTGAAGAGAATGTCTTCAATTGTAGCTTTAAGTGATCCTGATTCATCTTCTTTAAGAATTTCCCTGTAGGGAATATTTAATTGTTTAAAAAGATACGCTATAATTTTATTAACCCAAGAGAAAGGAAAATATGTCCACACAAAGAACTGCAGCTGAATATTCACAGCTACATTATGCATAACAGCCAAAAATTATATCTAAATGTCCATCAAATGGAGAAAGGATGAATAAAAAATATGGCATAAACATATAACAGAATACCATTCAGCATAAAAAGAAATGAATTACTTACACATGCTACAATATGGATGAACTTAAAAACAGCATGTTCAGTTAAAGAAGTCAGACAAAACTGACCACATATTATATGATTACATTTACATGAAATGTCCAGAAAGGGCAAATCTAAAAAGACAGAAAGTAGATAGATCAATGGTTGCCTAGGACTACAGATGGAAATGGAATTAATTGTATATGGACATGAGGGATATTATTGGAATGGTAAAAATGTTCTAAAACTGGTTTATGTTGATGTTTTCACAGCCCTGAAAATTTCTAAAAATCGCTGAATTATACATAAGATACAGATGAATTTTAACATGTGTAAAATATACTTCAAAAGTGTTGTTGAGGGAAAAAAAAAAACACCTAAAACAACGTCTAAAAGGGAAGAGAGAGTAATAATGCCCTACTTACCATGTTCTTTCATAGCCTCCTTCCCATCGCTTAGTTCTTTCAGGCTCTTCATCCATTTTGTTCCTTACATATTGTAAAAAAGTCATTAGACTGTGAATTTATTAAAGATGATAGTCACCAGATGTATATAATTAAATTTGAAAAGTAAAGAGAGGGAAATAAACATACAAAGCAAAAAAAAGAAAACTTGGACTGCAAAGTCATATTATTCTTTGCAATTTATTCAATAATTGTAGTTGAATGCAAATATGTTTAAATCCTCATGGAACTTTTTCATATCCCCAAGAAAGAATGTGAATATTTATGCTCAAATTTGGCACCAATATAAATAAGCTTCTCTTTACAATTAATAAAAAATAAAAATGCATTAAAGATGTGTCACAGGACAGAACCACAGAATTATGAGAAGTGGGTACAGGAACAGACGAAACAACACGAGCTACAACTGCTGCTTCTTATCACTGAGTGATAGATACATGGTGATTCATTTACTGCCTCTCCATCTTTGTGTCTGTGTGAATTTTTTCATAATCAAGCTTCTTTAATAAAATTTACTTTATTCATAAATGATAAATGTTTATGGCTCCTAATTTTAAAAAATCTATCTTAAAATTTTTGGTCACTCCTCATGGCACACGGGACCTTAGTTATCCCACCAGGAATCAAACCCACACCCACTGCACCGAAAGGCAGAGTCTTAACCATTGGACAGCCAGGATAATTTTTTAAAATAATACAGTGGCAAACCTACACTATAATCCCAACTATTAAAAGAAAACGGAACCATTTAGTAATTCAATAAACAGGACAAATGGTTTTGAGTGGATGTTAGGATTAAGGATGATTGGGTTTTTGTTTATTCTTTTCTGTATTTTCATATTTTCAATATAAATGTGCATTTTTTTTAATAATCAGGGACAAAATTGGTGTTGGGAGGCATCTATTAACCATTTGTTGCTGTTTAAACTCTAAGTCACATTGGACTCTGCATTCCCATGGACTACAGCCCGCCAGGCTTCTCTGCCCATGAAGTTTCCCAGGCAAAAATACTGGAGTGGGTTGCTATTTCCTTCTCCAGAGGATCTTCCCCACCAAGGGATGGAACCCACACCTCTTGCATTGGCAGGCAGGTTCTTTATCATTGAGCCACCTCGGAAGCCGCTCTATTAACCATAACCAAGAAATAAACACCCCATCACATTCACACCTCCACCCTCCCCAATGGAATCTCCCTCTCCACCTTACATTCTCACTTTCAACTTCCTTCTTTCATAAATGAAGGATCAAAGGAATCTTAAGTGCCAAGACATTAAGGACAAAACAAATCCCATCAATGGCAGGGGAAAAGATTAATTTTTGTGATAAGGACAATAACCAAGACCCATTCTCCACTGGCCTTCCCTGGTGGCTCAGATGGTAAAAAATCTGCTTGCAATGTAGGAGACCCATGCTCAATCTCTTGGTTGGGAAGATCCCATGGAGAAGCAAAGGACTACCCACTACAGTATTCTTGCCTGGTGGATTACAGTCCATGAGGTCACAAAGAGCTGGACGTGACTGAGCGACTAACATTTTCATTTTCACACTACTCATTCATTGTTCTATAGAAAAATATACTTAAAAATCCAAATAAACGTAGACTTTTATAAATGAACTTCTGGAATTAAAATCTATTGATAAATTGAAAACTGCCTTTATGGCATCACTGCTTTCTTGGCACCTGCTACAATCAGATATTGTTTACTAAACTTCTGAGGATTCAATTGTTTCAGGAGATCAGGTGTTCCACTTTAGTATCCTGAAATAACAAGAAATGACTTAGTTTTGACATCTGTGCTTTCTCAACACACTTATATTGGTGCCTTATAGACTTAATGGAGTGTAGTAACACATCATGCAGCGACGAAACTGAACATTTTGATCTTCCATGGAGGTGTGTTTGTATTTATCGTGAATATAAAAAATCAAAAGCTTAAATTCTTAAAGATGTGGTTACTGCCGTTCATCACATCAATATTTAAACTATTTTTAGTTTATGACTTTTAATTCCCTCAAAGTTCAGAAACAACGTGAGAACCAATGAGCAGAAGCTGCAATCTGGAACACCTCTGGCTCACTGCATACAAGAATTTCTTAATTCGAACTGACTGCAATGGGAAATTACAGGGATAGGACAGAGGTAATAAGATCCTCATAACTGCAGATGTTCAAAGGGAAGCTGGATGTTTACAATGCAAGCAGTTAATAGAGAAGGGATTTATGCCGCCTGGAGAAAGATGTACTTGGTAACCTCTTAAGCAGCATCTTCAACTGCCTATGACTGAATAGTCCACCTTCTTACAAATATCGCTGGGAATCCACTCCAGAAAAGCCACTGCCCTCAGGAGAAGCCTGGTGGTGGGATTCCTTCACATGTGCTCAGAATGTTACATGTAAACAATGAGATTTGCACCAAACATCGCAATTTATGAAGCTTTCCCTCACAGCTAAACTTGCCAAGCGCTTTGAGAGAGGCAAGGGTGATAACAGTCCTGCTTTTCAGGTGTGGAACTCAAGGCTCAGAGGTTGGTAACTCTATTGAGGCCACACAGATGGAGGCTGGTCACAAGCTAAACCCAGGGCCGCATTTGCGTCCTGCCTTAGGGAAAGAGAGTCACTCTCCAAACTGCTGCCCTAGATAGATGCTTCTATGCAGCTTCATAGACGGAAATTCTCCTTCTCCTCCACACGCTTCCACACACCCTTCTTCCCTATGAGGCGTTTCGGGATCATTCAGCCTCCGCTCCCAGCCGCGAAGGCCCCTCCCGCCGCCTTGCTTCCTAGGCGGCGGTCGTCCGCCGCGGCTCCGGGAAATCCTCTACCACTGACTTACCTGTCCTGCCGAGCTCTGTTCGCCCGGAAGTTCTGCTCAATCCGTTCTAAGTGCTCCGCCGAAGTCCTTCCGCCGCGCGCGGTAGTGACGCGCAAACGTTCCGACTGCTGGGAGTGGCGCTTGCTCGAGCCGGGCGCTCACTGGCCCGGCAACCTTGTACAAACTTTGGGTGTGGGAAGCACCTCCTGCACCCTTCCCGCTATTCACAAAGAGACAGGAGGGTGGTGGCCATTCGCTCTTGGAAATTCGGAGGCCTAGTAGCCGTCCACACAGGATCTGAGGACTGGATGACCCCAGCGGCAGTCTCAGCTGAGCCAACTTGCAGTGCAGCGGTTTTCCGGAACTCCTCTGCTGCCCGTGCTAAAAGCCACAAATACTTATTGAGCACCTACTTTGGGACTGATAACAGTTCTAAGTACTGAGAAATAGTAGTGAAAAACTGACAAAAATCCGTGCCCTCATGACATTGTGAAGAAAAACATACTGTATCAAATGGTGATGGTGCCATAGAGAAAAATGAAGCAAGGAAGAGGAAAGTGAAAAGTGAAAGTGTTATCGCTTGGTAGTGTCCGACTCTTTCGACCCCATGGATTGTAGACCGCCAGGCTCCTCTGTCCATGGAATTCTCCAGGCAAGAATACTGGAGTGGTTAGTCATTGCCTTCTCTGGGGGCTCTACCTATCCAGGGATCCAACTCATCTCCCGCATTGCAGGCGGATTCTTTACCATCAAAGCCACCAGGGAAGCGGAAAGGGGTTGCAGTTTAAAATCGGTGCTCAGGGAACTGCCGTCCATCAGCAGCTCCTTTTATTTATCCCCGGAAGAAAAGGTCTTATTGTTTAATGTTGTTGTTGTCTTTAGAGGAAATTAGCATTACTGATTCCCAGTGCCAGTTGGCTTCCATCGTTGCCTTCCTCCACATCTTTGACTCCAAGACTCTATATACAGACTCCACCCCTTTCCTTTTCATTTCCTTATCTCCTCCCTCCTTTCCTTCCACAATCTCCACACTCCTCCTGTCTCCCTCTCTGTTCTGAATGGCTATTCTGTTCCAAGACGGGATACAAACCCACAGGACAGACAGCTGCCACCCAAGCCCCAAGCTTCTCATTTGTGTTTACCATCCAGCTGACTGGGAAGACTGTGGAAAACCAGGAAAAGGACAGAGGGTTTGCCAATAGATTTAAATTAAAGCATATTTGTGGACAGGAGGCTGAATTATTCAAGCTTTTCCCAACTGTGAAGTTCACTCTCCTCTAAATATGTTTCAGTCTCAGATCTTAGCTCAAGTAGGAATGGTATTAAGGAAAAACAAAAATGCATAAATCCATGGTAATCTTTGGCCATTATTATGACTAACATAATATTTTGTGTACAAAGTGGTAGAAAAAAGAAACAATATAACCTAGCCAAACATTTCAATTTGTAAAACTAAGGAGCAACTTTAAATAATGGAACAATCTGTTCTTTGCCCATGGGTGGCTGGACACAATCCACAGAGTTAGGAAATTTGTAAATGGCTCAGCCAGTGGATCAAGCTGAAATTCAAAGTGTACAAAGACTGGGAGAGGTGAATCTGACTACGGCAATACCTTTAGATGGAACCTCAATCATTCAGACTCATTAAAAACCTCCAGAATTGCTTATGAGTATCTAATAATCTTTATCTTGATGTTAACTCTATACCATCTTTTAAAGCATTTGTTCATTACCTGTGAATGGTCTCAATGCCAAACCTAATGCAGTTATCTGCCTAAAATTAAAAAGAATTTACACTGTAGAGCTGTATTCAGCACACACCAAGTATGTGGAATGGGGTTGATACATGTACTTTTAAAACCCAGTTTACTTTTAAAAACTTGTTTAAAGTTTCACCATTTGGCTTTGAAAAATAGGGGTAACTGGCCATATTTATTATTGACTTTCTGACAAGGACTGTTCTAAGTCACACATTAACTACCTTCATAACAACCATGATTTAGGTACAAGTGTCTTTTGTACATATAAGCCAACTAGGCATAGGAAGGATAAGTAATTTGTCCAAGGTCACCTGGCAACTCAACGGACATAAGTTTGAGCAAACTCCGGGAGGTAGTGAAGGACAGGGAAGCCTGGCATGCTGCATGGGGTTGCAAAGAGTCGGACACAGTTTAGCGACTGAACAACAACAAAGCAACAAGAATAGGACAACATACGCAGGAACAGCAAGCGGTCCCATGGCAGCAACTGGAATTTTGGGGAGACACCCTTCCACGTTTTGCAGTCACAAAAATCCTAATTGTATGTCCATGTTCTTTTTCTAACTCCAAAGTGGGGTTATTTTCACACATTTTCTAAAAACTACCCAAGTTACTTAGGTATTTTTGTTTATGAAAACTATTCACACTAGAAAGAGATGTCATATATGTCCTTCATCTAGTTTATTAAAACCATGAGCTGCCAGCAGATTGAGTTTAGATTCCTCCAGCTCAGTCTTGGAAAACTTCCAGATGTACAAGCTGGATTTAGAAAAGGCAGAGGAACCAGAGATCAACTTGCCAACATCTGCTGGATCACAGAAAAAGCAAGGGAATTTCAGAAAAACATCTACACATCTGCTTCATTGACCACCCTAAAGCCTTTGTGTGGATCACAAGAAATTGTGGAAAATTCTTAAAAAGATGGGAATACCAGATCACCTTAACCTGTCTCCAAGGAAACCTGTATGCAGGCCAAGAAGCAATAGTTAGAACTATTGGAACATGGAACAATGGATTGGATCGAAATTGGGAAAGGAGTACATCAAGGCTGTATATTTAACTTCTATGCAGAGTACATCAAGTGAAATGCCGGGCTGGATGAGACACAAACTGGAATTAAGATTGCCCAGAGAAACATCAACCACCTCAGATATGCAGATGATACCACTCTAAAGGCAGAAAGCAAAGAGAAACTAAAGAGCTGCTGATGAAGGTGAAAGAGGAGCATGAAAAGGCTGGCTTAAAACTCAATTCAAAAAACTAAAATCATGGAATCCAGTTCCATCACTTCATGGCAAACAGATGGAGAAAAAGTGCTAACAGTGACAGATTGTTTTTTTCCTTGGGCTCCAAAATCACTGTGGACAGTAACTTCAGCCACAAAATTAAGACGCTTACCCCTTGGAAGAAAAGCTATAACCAACAGAGACAGCATATTAAAAAGCAGAGACATCACCTCGCTGAAACAGATCTGTATAGTCAAAGCTATGATTTTTCTAGTAGTCACGTATGGATGCGAGATTTAGACCATAAGGAAGGCTGAGAGCCAAAGAACTGATGCTTTTGTATTGTGGTTCTGGAAAAGATTCTTGAAATTCCCTTGAACAGCAAGGAGATCAAATCAGTCAATCCTCAAGGAAATCAAGCCTGAATATTCATTGGAAGGACTGAGGCTGAAGCTGAAGCTCCAATACTTTGGCCACCTGATGTAAAGAGCCAACTCATTGGAAAAGACCCTGATGCTGGCAAAGATTGAAGGCAAAAGGAGAAGGGGGCAATAGAGGATGAGATGGTTGGATGGCATCACTAACTCAATGCACGAGTTTGAGCAAATTCTGGGAGACAGTGAAGGACAGGAAAGCCTGGTATGCTGCAGTCCAAGGGCTCACAAAGAATCAGACACGATTAAGTGACTGAACAACAGATGGGAGATACTTCTATCCCATCTCTGAAGCAGGGAGATTGTCTGCTTCAACCTCAACTTAAGATCCCTGGAGTCATGGCTAAAGCAGTTTTCTGCCCTGACTCTTCTTTACACAGGCATACCCATTCAGGCATTCACAGATACTGCAGATCTTCTACATGAAGCACCTTATGCTAATGAAAAGTACAGATAACTATTGAACAATGAGGGAGCTGGGGGTGCTGATCCTCCAAGCAGTCAAAAATCCACATATAACCTTACGGTTGGCCCTCTGCATTCATGGATCATACAGTATGTGTTCAATGAAAAAAAAAAAAAAAAATCCACACATAAATAGACCCACGCAGTTCAAACCCAAGTTGTTCAAGGGTCCAGGGTCAAATGCACTCAAATTTATAACAGGATTAATAACAGCAGACAGAACAATCCAACCTTATCCAACCTGATCCAACCTGCTGATTTATTAACAAAGTCAACCTAGAATGGGAATATAGAAGGTAATATTCCAACAGATCATCCCAATCCTAGTTTAGTCACTTGCTAATGAGACAATGGACCAATTAACCTATCAAATCATTAGTTTATCTGTAAAATGAGAATGAGAAATGGTTATGTCAAGAGGCTATCATAAAGATTAAATTAGATTCCATATATGTGTATACTATGTAACTGTTACTACAAATACTTATAGTTTTAAATTTATTTCAAAAAATACAAAGCACATATGACAAAATATTAACACTTGTTATTTCTGGGTGGTGGGTTTAAATGTTCATAGTTTTCTGTGTTTCTTTAAATTTTTCCAAATAAAAAGAAATTAAAATATTGATCTTATCTACTTGTAATCCAGTGTAATCCTTACACATGTAAGGGAATCACTTTATGTTGTGAATTCTCATCAGACAAATCACGTGCTTTTTCAACAAAATCTTTGGAACAGTGGTTTATAGCGGAAAGCATAATGCAAACATAACCAGAGAAGATCAAAGATGGAAGAGATCTCTGAAATCTAAGCTAAACCTCCAACTTTCAGACTAGAAAACTGCCTGAGTAGTTTTTCAAAATTATATCCCACTGGTTAATGCCAATCCCCCAGGGGAATTCCCTGGCAGTCCCGTGGTTAGGAGGGCTTCCCTGATGGCTCAGTTGGTAAAGAATTCACCTGCAATGCAGGAGACCTGGGTTCAATTCCTGGATGGGGAAGATGCCCTGGACAAGGGCATGGCAACCCCCTTCAGTATTCTTGCCTGGGAAATCCCATGGACTGAGGAACCTGGCAGGCTACAGTCCATAGAGTCGAAAAGAGTTGGACACGACTTAACAACTAGACCACCACCACCATCACCAATGGTTAGGACTCTGCACTTCCACTGCAGGGGGCACAGGTTCTACTCCTGGTTGGGAAAGCCAACACTCCCCTCCATCCTGATCCTGGCTCCTGGAGTGGTCAAGAGTGTAAGTACCACATTTGGAAAATGATTTTTTAAACTTTCAAAGTCCAATTTTATGGCACAATTTTATAATGCAAACTCATGCTACTTGATTTTCTGCATTCAGCTGAATAGCTTTGTTTCATCACAACACTGGCAAACGTGCCTTCGTAAACTATGCTGACTTCCTAGAATAGAGTTTAAACTTTAACACACACAAAAAATCAATTACATTGCTCAAGAGAGTCCTCACTATTTGGCATGACTCCAAAAGGCATGAAAAACAAACTATTACCTTCTGTAGTCAGCATGTGCAATACACGGAAAATTAAGAATTTTTCCAACTTGAAGAACTAAGTCAGTGTTATAATGGAAACCTTATTTAAAAGTTATCTTTGGAAAATGATTCAGACTAATATATTAAAAACAATATATTTTAATGAGAGTTCTAAACTGAGGGGATAATCACAGTCAATTTGGTTAGCTATATATCCAGTATTATCAGCTAATTTTACTTTACCAGGAAAATATTGAATTAAAAAAAAATGCTGAGAATTAAAGGGCACCATTTGAAATAATTTGGTGCTTTACGATACTGGATTCCATTTCCAGACAAGTCAGCCTTCTGTTAGCCAAAGGATTTAGGATACTACCAACCAGCACAGCACCCAAAATAATTTAAAACAACAACAAATACAACTTCCGAGCGTAGTTTTCCACAGCTTAATATTAACAGCACTAATGATGTCAAAAAGGTATATTATGGAAAGAAAACACCAGGTTTAATAATTATAAAATATGTACAAAACTTGAACATTCCCAGAAGTGAATTATAAATGTAATTAGATACTTTGATAAAAAGGAAACGCCTAGTTGGCTTTAAAAAAGTATGTAAACCATAAAAGATAAAAGGCATTTAAAAATACACAACAAAATTCTAACCAGAAGGTTTAAACTTTGATTTTTCAAAAGTAAACATGTATTTACAATCTTCAAATTTCATACATTTGTTACTTTTACATGATCTTTATTACCAGGATAACATGAAATAAAAAGCTCTTAAGCATTTATACACACAAAAAAAATCAATAGGGCGGTTGGTAGAATTCAGTATTCATAGTAGCTAAAATAGGAAAAGGCAGGGGACTTTATCAATGGAGTCATAAAATAGACTTAACCAAAACTGCAAGCTAGCCAACAAGCAGTTTCACTTCAGACTTTATTGCAAGGGCCCAGTTTCCTTATCTGAAAATGAATGATTATTTATTTATAAGTAACAGTTACCTGAAGGGAGAATTCTGGGAGGATTAAACTACCCCCTACAAGACCAGCCCAATGAGCACACACTTAGGTATTAAGACCTGATTGCCCAGGATGTCAAAGTTCATAGCACAGTCCACTCCAGGACCTTCCTGAAAAGTTTAAAAACCTCAAATAACAGTTCTTAACACAAGAACCAATGTTTGAAGCATAAAATCCTTAGTTGGAGTGTTCAGCCCAGTTGATTATCAAAAGCTATTTATAAACTGCTTCAACACTGATGATATTAAAGCTACCAAAACTCTGTAATGATCAGAGAGATTTGGCCTCCCGGGTTAGAGCCCAAAGTCATTTTGACTCCTGATAACATTGCAGAGATGTCAGTCAGATACTTCTTAACCTCTCCAACAATGTGGCGTCTGCCGTCTATGTTTTCCGTCGGTCGTAATCTCCAACCATCTTCTTAATGTGTGACAATTTGCTCTTCAACTGTTTACAGTAATTCCTCTTACTTTTGTAATCTGCTGACTAAAAAAGAGTGGGGGGAAAAGAATCGAGTAAGTTTAATAACATAAAAACGAGTTACGTATTAGCTGCTGGGACGGCAGAGGTGAACAGCAACAACAAAAAGGGAATATTAGTCATACAGAATTGCAAGGAGCGTTAAATGAAGCGACACGCACAAGGCACCTGGCAGCACCTCTAACCACGTGAGCAGCTGATTCTCTCTGCTCAAGCATATCTCAAAGGATACACTCATTTCTAATGATTTGGAAAGTCGTCAAGAAAACGTTAGGCCTTTTTGGCTAACACATGATCTTGAAAAAAAAAAATCAGTAAAGCAAGAAACTGGTTATACGGATTGACTTAGAGTAAGGAAACTAGATAAATGGGGAATTAGACAGGAAATTTTACTATATACACCATTAAACTCTTGAATTAAAAAAAAAAATTATCTAGCTGCACAGGTCTTATTTGTGGCACGTGCAAGTTTTAGTTGAGGCAAGTGAACTCTTAGCTGTGGCATGTGGGATCTAGTTCCCTGACCAGGGATTGAACCTGGGCCCCCTGTATTGTAAGCTCAGAAACTTGGCCACTGGACCACCAGGGAAATCCCTTTAGTCTTGAATTTAAATTCATGAAATTTCTAGGAATTCCTTAGTCGTCTAGAGGTTAGGACTCTGCACTTTTACTGCCGAGGACCCAGGTTCAATCCCTGGTTGGGGAAATAAGATCCCACAGGCCGTGTAGTGTGATAAAAAGAAAAAGACTGATGATGCCAAGTGTTGACAAGAATATGGAGCAACAGGAATCTATAAACTGGTACAAACCAGGGACACTGCTGACAATCGCTACCCAAGGCTGGATCCCCACTGCTCAATGACCCTCCGATTTCATGCCTATGTAAATACCTAGCAAATGGGTGCCCATGTGCATAGATGCTTTAAAAATCACACACAAGCTACATACTCTATGATTCCATTTATACAAAGTTCAAAATAGGCAATACTAATCCATGATGTTATAAATTAGGATGGTGGTTACCCAGGAAATGTGTTTCAAGGGGGTGCCAGTACAAAGGTGTGTGGCTGCTTTGTGTAAGTTTGCCAAGCTATATACTTATGATCTGTGTATTTTTAACTTCCTTTTTTACTTGTTTGTTTTATTTTTTTAAGTTCCAACTTCTTATAGTTTTCATCTTGCAATTATAGGGCCTTTTGTCTACAATTGTTGTATGTGTGACAAGGTATCAGAGTATCTAAAGTTCTCTAAAGGTATCCAGAGTCATTCTAAAGGTTAAATGAAAGACGCATACTAGAAAAGGTCTTCCTAAAAGAATCAAGAATCTTACAATCTAGGATACTTACTCCCTTAACTTGTTTCAGTCTATTGTACTCGTCGGCAGCAGCCTATTAATAAGAAACAAAGGAATGTATTTAGTGGGGCATTTTCTCTTTCAGAAGTAACACTCCTGATGTTATACTTTGGAGCAAAAACTGTCAGCTTATGACAAGAATATAAGAAGTTAAAATAAAGAAGTCTTAAAGTTCTCAAAACCTTTATGGTCAGTGGGAGGGCCTGAAGGAATCTGGTTATGGGAAATTTATGACATTGAGATGCTTTTCACGTTGCAATCACACCAGCAGGTAACTCTCTGTTCTGTGACTCTGCACTCTCCCATGGTGCAGTCCACGCACCATGTGGACCCCATAAAGCACAGCTCTGATCCCATTACCAGGATAAAACTGGGGCAAGCACCCCATTAAATTCTCTACTGATCTAGTCTCCTATCATTCCAGTGTCCTTCACATTGTAATTCCTTCAAAAAAAATTAAGCACATTCATGTGTTCAGATTCCCATTGTGTTCCCCTTATGGCTGTACTCATGAGGGTCTCATGTACTCCCCTGCTGTCTGGAGAATCTGCCATAGTTACCTCTCAGTCAAGCCTCCCCTCAACTCTCCAGGCCTTCAGCAGACTTTATCCCTTCTCGGAGCACTTAGTTACAGTACTTTCTATACATACTGTAAAGATGACATTAGTACCACTGTTTAACTTGTTAGGTGTTGGTTTCTCTTGTTTTTTAACATGAGCTCTTTGAAGGTAGAAACATGATTGACCTTTCTAACCTCAGCACTTCCACATCAAGCACATAGTAACAGTGAATAAGCATTGAATGGACTGAGAAAGGTTTACAGGACCACAGAGAAGACAGAAAAGAAAGCAATAAACAAACTATATAAGAAGCAAATACTTCAAAACCAGCAAGCAGATCACCGCAGTTAAAAATGGCAAAAGGTATTTCATAAAAGGACTATGAAGCTCCAATAAGTACATGATGTGATTAAAAAAAAAAAAAAAAGGTTAAATACTGGTATCTAAGACACAAGACAGTCATTTTTCAGGCATAAAATGTTAGTGAGATGTGGGTCACAGAAGCCCTCTAGAGCATTACTAGCGGGGAATACAGTTGATATAATCTTTCTGGAGGGCAGTTTTGCAACAAAAGTTTACAGGTACATAACCTCTCACTCAGCAATTTCACATACTGGAATTCGTCCCAGCAGATAAGCAAGTAAGTGCACAAGGCTGGAGAGCTTCACCAGTGTAGGTTCACTAGTAGGGGCAGGTCGGGGGAATGGGGAGGGAGACATACTTGAAAGTCTATTCATAGAGAATGACTATTAAGTAAATTATGGTACAATCACAAAACTGAAAATAATGAAGTTTTTTTTTAACATACAAAAATATTTTCTCAGCAAGTAGATCTTTATTATTGATAAAGATTCATTAAAAAAAATTAAGCACGTTAATGCTTTCAGATTTCCATTGTGTTTCATAAACTGTTGTTGATAATCATACACTGCTGTTGAATAAAACAGCAAAATATAAGCAATGTCAGAAAATATTTAAAAAGAGAAACCTTCACAACGATGGGAGTAGGTCAAAGAAACACAAGAGGCAGCTGAAAGGGTTCCTAGTGGTCCTCGCTAAAGCAACTCAATCAACAAAACTACGCAGTGCTGGATTGTAAGCTGAAGTTCAGAACAGACATCCCTGCATCTACACTGATATAAATGATTAAATAAATGGAAGTGACAAATTTCCTGTGCAGACAAATTCCAAGTAACTTGTGTAGGTATACTGCCTTTAAAGAGCTGGAGCATAATTCCCTGATTTCTTAAGTGTGATCTATGCAGAGTGACTTCCTTCCAAAGAGCACAACACAGAGAGGGGACATAAGAAGTAAAGAGTAACTTTACATGGACAAACACGACCCCAGACAGGTGATCAAGGGAAAAAAATAAAGACAAGCCACAAACTACTGTTGAGTTAAAAAAAAAAAAAGCAGGAAGGATACAAGTAAAGCTTATGATTCTTTATGAAAGATCACTTCTAGGTACACTTCTGCAGGGAGGGGACATTTTAACAACTAATATTTTGGTTGAAAAAATTTAAGGCAATCTATTTTTCTGTCTTCCATTCTGTATTATTTGAATTTTTTTTACAGAAAGAGTAAACTCTTTTCTGTTTATAAATAGAAAAATTAATGTAGCTATTTTCTTTTAAACAGGAAGGGATATATGTACAGATTATTTTTTTATAAATCTTAACTACATTAGTACACTGTTCCATTTCAAAAATACTTTAAGACTGGATTTCAATTATTATTCAATGAAATTACAGTTTGGTAATTACTAGCAAAATCTGTATCAATACTAGTATAAAGGATAATGTAGCTCCACAGACTAGAATAAAATTCTATGTAATATCTAATTATAAGGTTTGATTTTACCATGTACTCTTCACTTTCTTCTCTATAGTCATCCAGTTCTTTATCCAGACGAGAGAGTTCTTTATTGACCTCATCAAGTTCTGCTTGTAGGCTCTTATATTCCTGTAGGCCAGTGTCAAAACTTCTCTTGTAGAGTTGTCTTTGTTGATCTGAAGTGATAGGTGGATATTCCCTAAAAATTCAGAGAGAAAACGATTTTTTTATATATCCTTAGCAGACTTAAGTTCCACAAAGATAATAAAGCTGGTGGCATGTGGAGAATGACATTCTCTTGGTTTTCTTTTTGTTGCTATTGCTTATGGATAGAGGAAGGTGGGATACAAAGAAGTTCTTTTAAGAATGATTATGCTTCTTACACTGATGCTCATCTGTTGTTTTTTTTTTAAAACTCTGCTTATTGGTTTTTAGAAATAAGTGTTGAAAATCATTTATGAAATTTCAGGGTGGTCTTAGGAACTCATTTGTTCTGAATACACAACATCACAGGAGAATGGACACTTACATTTAAAGTCTTAAAACTGGAATTATGAACACAAAGGATATTTTCATCCCTTCAGTGGCAGAGCAGCTCATTGACAGGTGCCTGTTTTCTGCTACCATCTGTAGTTTTCAGATGGTTTTGAGCATTTTTTTGGTGGGAAAATGGGAGGGCGGGTCTTGTTTTTCTTTAACAGAAATCGTTTTGATTGTAAAAGCAGACATGAAAAGGTACATGTATGAAAATGCATGCTCACTGTACAAATAATCTGACAATGTGTTAAACTATGAAAAAAATCCTGGAATTCTTATCACTTGTATCTCTCAATATGCCAGCTATTCCTTACATATGATGGTGATGCTGTTAACCATCCATAATCCACTGAGGAAATACTCTGAGTTGTTCCACAGGGTTAGGGTTAGGGTTAGGTGCTTCATAGCAATATGGAATTTTAAACGTTCTATCGGAGACAGTCTAAGTATCTTCATTTTAAAGAGGGGAGAAATTAAATGATTTGCTCGGAAGGGAAATGAGTATTCAGAATTTCTGAAAGTTTGCATTTAAATCTTGCATGATACAAGATAGGCAAACATTTTATAGACAGGTGGCTAAACGAGACCAAAAATCTAGAGGGGCAAGGGGGGATGAAATATGAGAGCCACCAGTGAGTAAGGGATTTCTAGGTCTGTTTGCCCTATCCATCCCTCCTAACAGCTTGAGAAGCAATGTTTTGATTCACCACAATTCACACAGCAAATATTTCTGATTTGTGTCCCAGTCCTCAGAATATTTGGGCCAAAAGGCTATAGGTCATACCCAAGTACAGCTGGGGATCAATGCTGGACGATTACCAAACCACTGACACAAAAAGTAACTTAACCACAACACTAAAATGTTAACTCAATTGTTTACAAATCTGTTTGCCAAAGTCCTTTGGATTAAACTTTTAAAAGAATCTCTGGTCTCATCATGAAAGCTTAACTTAAAAGTAAACGTCAGAAGAAAGAGCCGTAACACTAGTCTGGAATTTTCTAATTAATAAAACAAAGTTCTCCTATATGTGTATTTTACTTATTTGACAAACCTTTTTTGGGTGGCTACTGGTAAAAATATACAGCACTGGCCAAGTTTGTCATTTTGCGGGGGTGCATGGAAAGTGTTTTAAAGATAAACACACTCCCTCCACATCAATCTTTATTACAAAGGGTACTAAGGGGGGAAAAATGTAACAAAAACCAGCCTAGTTGGCAAAGAATGAGGTTACACCACCCACCCTAGGCAAGGAGGCAACACCCCCAAAACCATGGGATTTTGCAGGGCTTCCAGCGAGAGATGCTCCGGTACCTGATCCAGTCGTCCTCCAGCTCATCGCAGGACTCGCCTCCGGTCGTGTAGTCTGTTTCATAGTGGTCTTGCTCTGCCCGCCTTGACTTCCCTGCCCTGCCCTTCGCGGGAGCCCTTTTTGAAAGCGTCTCCAAGTTACCACTGCTGCTGTAATGAGGCTGCCGGAAGTCCTCCACAGGTGAAGTCAATGGCAGCTCCTGAGCCACTTCCGGCACCCTAACAAAACAGGAATCATCTGTCCGTGAGCACTACCGCCCTTTGTCAGAGCACTGGGACCACAGAGGGCGGCGGCACCCACGCGTGGGCCCGCGCTCAAGCAGCCACCTGCCCAGCGCCGAGCCCATCCCCAGCTCCCCGTGCTCAGCTCGGCACCAGCGCAGCGCTCCTCTAATACACACGAGCCCCTTTAAGGCTCTCATGTAAGGGGAGCCCGTTAGTCAACCTTCTATGTAAAATGGATATAAGACTTCACTTTAGGAAACTCCCACAGACCTGGAAGAGGTGTTGACCTGACCTGTGCCCAGGACATACTCCACAAAAGGCTATTAGGAAGATAACAATCGCCTTTCTTTTCTACAGGTTCTTCCAGTTCCATGGAATGCTGAGTGGGGAGAGGAATGCACATCTATATCTCCCTTTGGGGGCCAACTCCCAGAGATAAGCTCTCCGTAATACTAATTTTAGACTCCTTTATATCACTTCTCTTTTCAAGATACAATGATAAAATGAAACAAATTGAAAATTTAAACTAAAAAAACTAAAAGCAAAGAACCTAAAAAGCATTTTACACTGTAATAGATGAAAGGACTTATTAACACCTATTTTTTTAAACATTTTATTTTACACTGGAAAACAGCTGATTAACAATGTTGTGATAATATCCAGTGGACAGTAAAGGGGCTCAGCCAAGACCTCTTTAAATTGCACTGTTAAGCCTGAAGCCTTGAAGAATGATTGAAATGGAAGAGTTAACATTACACTTATTTTTCTAGCACCAATTATTTAATATTGCATCAGATTTTTAATCGCATAAACTGTTTCTGCCACAAGCATCAAAAAACAAAGACTAACATGGAATAAAAGACCAAGAGCTGTGGCAACTCTCAACTACTTCTGAGTAACAGAAATGCAAAGCTGCATTTTCCCTGCAGCAGAGCTGGAGAAGGGCAAGAGTAGAAACAAGGCACCGGAGACTTCCCGACATCAGCCTTGCTATTCAAGTCAACTAGTTAAAGAAGAATTTTTTTTGTTGTTTTTGCTGTCAACTTACAGAAACTGTCATCTTGAGTTTTATCCACAAGGTGGACTGTTTTCTAGGTGATCCAAAACTGCTTGGTTCTGTTGCCAAAGTCTTACGACTTTTAATCACACTAACTAATTTCTTGCAGATGCCTAAAGCTTTGGTGGGTGATGGGGAAGGGGGGGGCGGTAGTTGGAGGTGATCATGGTATTGAGTTTTTCTTTCTAAATTCTATCCAGGTTAACATGGCTTTAAGTGCTCTGTTAACACTACCTCTAAAGGAAGGAAAATGTGACTTTCTCTCTGAGTGAATGATTAACAAGTTCCTAGACACTCTGCCAGCTACTATGCTTCTAGCTTTGAGGTGGCAAACAAAACCTTTAGAATGCAGTGGGTTTGTCTGAGGGGTTGGGGGCTAGTGGGGGTGGGGGATGCTACAGGGCAAAGGAAATTGGAAAAAAAAAAAAACCACCCAAAATTGCAAGGCAGGCCTCCTCTCATAATTTTATATTAGAAATTGATATTATAAATCTTCATCTTAGAAGTCTTCCATCTCCCCTCTTCCTATACCCTTTCAAACACTAAAGAGTAACTTGATAGAGCATAAAAGCTAAAAATGAAATGCTTGGCAAGAAAAGTAGTATATATAAATTTAAGAGTCAGGGAATGGGTGCACTCTTGGTCATCTACAAACCTGCTTTTAGACCCAAGTCCAATTAGGTAAAAAATCTGCACAACCCAGAAACAAACACCTGTACACTTTCCTTAGTATCTGATTCAGTCCCCTAGGTGTGGAAATCTGCTCTTTTGTAGTTTTTGACTTCCTTCTTTCTTACACTTGTTTTATTCTCTCTCAAACACACACACATGCCCTTCCTGCTCTATCTCACCCCGACAGTGTAGTTATCGTGCACTTTTTCCCACTCACGTTAGACTGCAACCTCCATGGGAACACGAACTCCGTATTTCCAGGAGTACTTGGCCCAGTAAATGGCAGAGGTTCAAGCTAATTACTAAATTGAAAAGACATTCACAAGAATCCTCTTTTCTGAGGACACCCAGTATCCGGGAGAGAGAGAAACAAAATGCTTGATCGCATCATTGCCATGACTGTAGGAATGATGTCCATAATATATACAGTATTTTTAAACCACCATATATCATTGAGGGTCCTATCCAAGCCTTGTCAACCAGACAACTCCATCTTCCTGGACCCAAAAAGGGCCAATTAGAATGGCCCTTTCACTAGGATTTGACAGGTAAGTTTTGGGAAAGGAAATTTCACTCTGAATCCAGGAGTGTCAGATCAGGGCAGCCTGAGGAATGTGCATAGCCAGCCTGCTACAAAAGAAGTTGTACTGAGAATAAAACTACTGAAGTAACAAGAACCCTGACATTTTTTGAGTCCCTGGATCATGCTATGCTGGAAGTTGGTACCATCTCTGGGCCTCATGTGAATCATCAAATTCCTACAACTTGCATAAATGTCCTAAGAGATTATCCTACCAGCCCAAATACAGCTACTAGACAATGATCTCATTTGGCACTCTGTCAGCCTGCCTTGAAAGCTCTGCATTGCATCAACACTCTACTTCTTTGACTTACAAAGGTTAATTCATCCTGGGTTCGATCCCCGGGTCAGGAAGATCCCCTGGGGGAAGGCACAGCAACTCCAGTATTATTGCCTGAAGAATCCCATGGACAGAGGAATCTGGGGGACTACAGTCCACGGGGTTGCAGAGAGTTGGAAGGACTTAGCACACACATAACCTGTCCTGGGTGTGAACAGGATAGGAGGGAGTGTACCTGCTATCTCCCAAATCCACTTACAAAGGGTAGAGAAGCAACTATCTTCAGCTACATTCTGCTGTTTCCTAATCCAGGATTAATTCTAACTGTCTTAATATTCTAAGGTCAGGACATTATGGTGAGCAAGAAGAACCAGACACTAAAGTAATTACCATATGATTCCATTTTATAAGAATTCCCATATGGTGACAGGTATCAAAATAGTGGTGATGGGGAAAGGAGAGTATCCATGAAGAAAAGAATGTTTCAGAACATTTGAAATGCCTCTCTTGATGTGGTGGCAGTTACTTAAGTGTTCACATGCGTGAAATCTCATCAAGCTTATATCAAGATTAGTGTTCTTGACTGAATGTATGTTATGCTTTAGGGGGAAAATATCTTAGTATTGAGGTACCTCATTCTTAACCTGGACCTCAGACAATGTTCCCAATTCTAATTCCTTCTCTATCCACTATAATAGTGAGGAGAGGCGCCTGTGGGTTACTAAACACCTTCAGGAAACACCTGAGCAAAGGCAGGTTATGACTTAAATGTGAGTCCACTATGTCAGCAGGAAGATGTACACTGAATCCTCCACAGCACTCAGTGCTCTGCCATGGACAACAGTCAACGAATTCTATTACCCCCCAGAGGCTGCAAGTTCATCACTATGACACACTGTTGCATTCATATCCCTTAGCACCACCCCCATCCTGCCCTTCTGCAGGGTTAATGAAATTAAAAGACACTTACAAAAAAAAAAAAAGACACTTACTCCTTGGAAGCAAAGTTATGACCAACCTAGACAGCATGTTTAAAAGCAGAGACATTACTTTGCCAACAAAGGTCTGTCTAGTCAAGGCTATGGTTTTTCCAGTGGTCATGTATGGATGTGAGAGTTGGACTGTGAAGAGGGCTGAGTGCTGAAGAATTGATGCTTTTGAACTGTGGTGTTGGAGAAGACTCTTGAGAGTCCCTTGGACTGCAAGGAAATCCAACCAGTCCATCCTAAAGGAGATCGGTCCTGGGTGTTCATTGGAAGGACTGATGCTGAAGCTGAAACTCCAATACTTTGGTCACCTGATGCAAAGAGTTGACTCATTGGAAAAGACCCTGATGCTGGGAGGGATTGGGGGCAGGAGGAGAAGGGGATGACAGAGGATGAGATGGCTGGATGGCATCACCGATTCTATGGACATGAGTTTGGGTAAACTCCAGGAGTTGGTGGTAGACAGGGAGGCCTGGCATGCCGTGATTCATGGGGTCACAAAGAGTCGGACATGACTGAGCGACTGAACTGACTAACTGAACAATAAGAATCATATTTGGATTTTCCAGATCTTCAAAAAAGTACTGGGGTGTATGCTGGAAATACCAACTGGTACAACCCTTATGGAGTACAGTTTGACTACACCCATCAAAATCATATATGCAATTTCCTTTAATCTTGCAATTCTGCTTTTAATATTTTTCCTCCAGATATATCCACATACTTGCAAACTGATAAGGGTGCAATGTGCAAGTTTATTCTCTGCTGAGGTTTGTAATAACAAAACTTTAGGGAAAAGTGTGTATCAGTGTGGGATTAATAAAACAGATCTTAGTCTACCCATCCGATACAGTATTATGCAGACATAAAACAGATGAGCAAACTTTGTATACTGATACGCACAATCACTGAGATACACTGCTAACAGTGCATTTAATATGTTATTACTTTTTAAAAGGAAAAATAACCAATATATGTACTTGGCCAGCATATTCATTTGAAATAACCTCTGGAAGGACACAAAAGAAACTGGTAACACTAGCTGTTCCTGGGGAGAGGAACTAGATAGCTGGGGACAAAGGGATCCCCTTTTGCTCCTCTTAAATTTTACATCATGAATGTGCTGATTTATTCAAGAAAAGGTAAGATATTTATTTAAAATTTATTTTACTTTTGGTTGTGCTGGGTCTTCATGGCTGCGTGAGGGTTTTCTTTAGTTGCAGAGAGTGGGAGCTACTCTTCATTGGGGTGCATGGGCTTCTCTTTGCAGTGGCTTCTCTAGTTGCAGTGTCTGGGCTCGTGGGACCCGGGCTTAGTTGCTCCGAGGTGTGTGTGATTGAACCTGTGTCCCCTGTATTAGCAGGCGGATTCTCAACCACTGGCCCACCAGGGAAGTCCCTAAGTAAGATATTTAAATTGCTCCAAATGAATCTGTGACAATATCTTCATTCTCATGAAAAAGGACAGCATGTGGGAATGTTGTGGAGCCCTGCAAGCCTTACAATTAACTGGGAGGCACAGCTGGTCACAAGAAGAATGAGAGATATTTATTGTATATGCATGGAAGTTGTGCAAGCCCTAGCTTCAAACTTTTACAAGGACTGCATCTCTACGGCGCACCTCTTCTCACAGCCTCATGTGATTTGGCTTTTGTCAAAATCCAAAGAGAAGAAGGAGAATAGAGAAAATGTTCTTCCTCACTCCTCATTCACAACTGAAATCAAAAGCAAGGTAGAATCTGAAGAGCCAAAGTATCTGGAGGGTAAGGCAGAAAGCCAGTCTACTTCCAAATTCCAGTCCAGGGTAATAATAAAGCATTCTCAAACTGATCCCAGACTTAACTCAGCTGCCAGTGTCATCCCATAGGGTTCCAGGCACCCGAACTATTGTACACGCAGAGCAGATCTCAACAAACCTGGCCCACTAGAGGCGGCTGGAAATACAACTTTGAACTAGTGGATAAACCTTTAATGTAGAAGGACCCAATTAGCTAAAGGGAAGGTTTAATTTTTTGGTCTATGAAGGAACTTGGGGTTCTAGAATTATATACAGGAACACTAGTTTATCATCCTTAGGCAAAAACTACATTCAAGTCCTTAACAACATCCTCAATGTCTCTCTCTTATCATTAAAGTAAATTAGAATTCGGCTTTAGGGTAACCTAGAACCACAACAGGGATACTATTTCAATAACCTGAATGGCACCCCCTCTAGGCCAAAAACTCACTGTGAGGCTTTCTTTGTTTTAACATGTAAAACAAAACCTAGAGGCTTTATCAGCTTCACGTCCTCCAGCAAGATGAAGGATCTAGCACAGCAAAGGGGCTTCCCTGGTGACACAGTCAGTAAAGAATCTGCCTGCAATGCAGGAAACCCGGATTTGATCCCTGAGTCAGGAGAATCTCCTGGAGAAGGAAATGGCAACCCACTCCAATATTCTTGCCTGGGGAATCCCATGGACAGAAGAGCCTGGTGGGCTACAGCCCCTAGGGTTGGAAGAGTCGGACACAAATTAGCAACTAAGCAGAGCACAGGAGTCTCAGAATTCTGGAATGCAAATGAAGTGTTCTAATTTAATGAAAATGTATGTGGATAGTGTTGACCAATGAGTAATCTCCTCCTTCTATTAAAGAGATACAATAATTACAGGCAGGGAGAGAGACTGAGAACCACATTTAGCTCTGCTATCAATCCACAACACCCTTCCACCCTTATCTAAACTTCAAAATCAGAAATAACAAAGAATTTTCTGCACCTGTAAGGCAGAGATCAGTCTTCAGCCTTTGTGAAAACTGTTGGATGTTTCTTTTTCCTTCAAGCTGAATGGCACAAAATAGCAACCGATCTATAAATACATACAAATCTCATTTTTTCAGGCTCATTCTAGCAAAAGAAGGAAGACATTACTTACGGGGTTGATTTATAGGAAGACTCTGGATACAGTCGCTTCTCGTTCACTTTACCATTGGAGGAGTAGGCCACTGGGCTGTCCACTCTCTCCACATAGTCTGAGAGGGGAGGAGGCATGTCTTGTGTACCTGCAGAAACGTTTTTAACCTAAGGAAACAGTTCCAAGAGACTCAGTTATTACTTAGCCTGCAACTTAAAGGGGGAAAGAAATGGAAGAAAAATATCATATATAAAATTATCTAATGTTTACTCGGCTCATTAAATACTATTAATGTATCTGATGACCTTGTTATTATATAGTGTTAATAGTCAAATCAGCACAGAAATGGTGTTATTGTTAGTTTAACAAATCCAGAATCAATTACAAAGAAGAAAAAAGAAATCCTAATTATCTGATTCTCATCCTGATATGATTAGGCGGAATAATTATCCACCCCATCTTAGGAAGACTAATCTCATTTTATCTGGCTCTAGAGTTATAGTGAGAATTTTCATTTCTAGCAAGTTCTAAGTAATGCTGATGCTGCTGTCTGAGCATCACTCTTGGAAAACCACTAATCCAGGGCACAGAATATTGGTTCTTCTTAATCCATTCACCCTGAATATGACATTTTAAAACCACATTAAGAAGCCCAGGAGCTTCCCTGGTGGCTCAGTTCCTGCCAATGCAGGAGACCGGGTTTGATCCCTGATCTGAGAAGATCCCACATGCTCCAGAGCAACTAAGCCCGGGTGTGCCACACTTTCGAGCCCATGCTTCACAATGAGAGGGAGCTAGAGAGCAGCCACAACACTGAGAACTAGGACCAGACAGTAGCCCGCTCTCCTAACTAGAGAAAAGCTTGTAAAGCAACACAGACCTCGCACAAACAAAAACACGTTCAAATTTTAAAAAAGAAGCCCAAACTGATTCCTGATTTAGTCATAAAAGATCTGTGTATTCTCCCTCTACGTTTTCAATGGCTCTACCGCTAATAGCCTATATGGTATAGTCAGAGCATCACTGCCTTCTCTACCTTCCCTTCTATTCCATGCTGACGCGTGAGTGAATCTGTCCTAAGAACTAATACACATTGGAGATCATGCCTTGTTAACATGAAAGGTTTCCCAGAGAACCTTTGGGAGAAAATCTATATATAATAATCACAGCCAATTAGAGTTTTAACATTGTCTATTAGATTTCATGCAGTAGATCTAAGACTTTAAATTTCACCGAAAAATCTTCACATATAAATTACTCTGCTATAAAAAATAACTGCTAAGCCCAGACAAGTCAGAGTTGTTTCAAAGTTAAGGGAATAAAACTAAGGTGGGAGGGGGGGATAACTCAAAAAATTATTTCCATGAAAAAGGTCAATTTTTCAAAAATAAGGCTGGTGGGACTCTTTTAGCTTGGTGATGAGAACAGCAGCATCCAATTATAATACCTCAGTTCACTCCAGATCTGCTGAGTACAAGTTCTAGAAAGCCTCAATCACTTCATCTGCAAGACATGGGGAAGCTACTTGCTTCATAAAGTTGTTCTGACAATTAAATAAGATGACAAGGCATCACAGCAGGGGCCTTTGTGACCACAATAAAAACTCAGGAGATGCTGGTTCCTGGAATCAAAGCTGTTGGAACTGAACAAAGAAGTTTTACAAGTATTTGAAGGGAACAACAGACTTTTACTGGGCTGTTTTGCTACGTAAGTCTTTGCAACGAGATCCAGCATCAACACAGTGCAGTTCCCTGCCACCCGCACACTTTACATCTTGCTGTTCACAAAGCACAGCATTAAAACCTGACCTGCTTCTTTCCTATCTCTGCTCTATCACCCATCTCAAGATATTTATTTATCCACCCCTTGAAGTACATAGAGGTATTTATTCTTGATTGTTTAGTATTCCCATGAGTCAGAAAGGAATGGAATCATTTCCTTCTCAAAGTGGAGTTTGGCAGCAACTGGGAAACCAGTGGGTGGATTACCAGGGAGTGTGCTCAGATCCCACTACGGGGGGTCGGGTGGGAACCATTCCTGGCGCCCACTGAATTCTTGAGGACTCGACAGCATCACCAAGCTTCACAGGCAGAGACCCGGCCAACCCAAAGGTGTATTAGGTTTAAAAAGACCTCCTTTTCTCAAAAAACCATTTAACTCTTCTCCAGGTTTCTTTCCTCTCTACAAATTTAGCAGAGGGTGCAGAGCTCATGGATTTCCTACTGATCGTGGCAAACCGGAAACCAAAACCTCCCCAAAGAGGTGTCTGAGTGTCTCTGCAGAGACTTCTCACTGCCCAGGAGGGAACCCCCTTCCTCCTTTCTTTGCGGCTAATCCTTAAGTGGACTTCAAGTCCTGACTCACTACCAAGTAGCAGTCACGCCCCCACCTGCTGGGGCCTTCCCCACGTGCCCCCGCTGGGAGAGGCACCTCCCTCTCCTCCTGTCCCGCCAGCACCTGTGCACACACACCTCCCACCAGAGCACGTGTGTAATGAAGACAGAATTGTTTACGCACAGGTGCCGCTGCTCCCACGTGTCTAATTGCAACAGGCAGTGGACCGCTCTTTAAGCCACCATCGTCTGCTTGCTTACAGCACACCACATACTGAACTGAGGGATCATTCAGTAGGTACACTTTTACAGGTAAAGTGAGGGGGTAAAGTGATCTTTATCTAACACTCCATCTGTAAGCAGGTAAGTGAGGGGATCCCTGGAGAAAAAGAACCAGGACTGGTTTTCCTGACGTAAGAGAGGCCATTTGTGATCTAAGCGTGGCCACAACGCTCACCCTCGCGCAGATCTCAGTAATTAACCATCTTGAAGGAACCAAGACATGCAGGAACAGAAAAAAGACACTCAAACGACACTGCAGTGATAAAGCAGGGTTCTAGTTCCTCCTCAAGGGATACAAAACATGTCCCTGAGTTTCTCCTAGCTCCTCCTCAAAGGATACACAACATATCTGTGAGGTTCGCATGAACTAAGGCTCCCAGCCAGGTGGAGGATGGAATGATGTAGACGCTCCTGACTTGAATCAACTAAAGCCTGGACTCTGTCAACCTCTGCCCCATATTCCATACCGAATTCTCCTCTGCTCAAGCCCCTTCACAAATACACAGGTACCCTTTGCTTAAAACTTATACTTAAAACTGCCTCAATTTCGCTGTTCAGAAAGATGCTGCTTCGGAAAAGATCCCCAGTGTTCTCCTTACTTGCTGCAAGTAACAGTAAATTCTTCCTTCTCCCGATCAATGGCTTGGTTGTGTCTATTAGCTCAGCACCCACCAAGAGGTGAACCCAATTTTCAGGTAACAATACTAAGTACTCTCTGAAGGAGGAAGCAAGGGCTCAGGGTGCCACGACAGCTTTCCCAAGGACCTACACTTAGTAAACGGAAAAGTGGGATTTAAATAATTGAAAGCCTCAGTTTCAATCCACTGCCTCTCCCTGGACAGTTGTCTGCCTGCCTTCCTCTTTGGGTCCTGCCCAGCCCAGGACCTGGCGAAGAGCAGGAGCCCGGAGTCTGCTGCATAAACCTCTGCTCTATTGCCTTATCAGATGAGCTGTTCTGGGCTGAGCTCTTTTATCTCCTACTAGAGTCAGCAGAACTGCAGAGCCTGATCACTGACTTTACCCTCCAGTACAAGTCTTTTGTTACTTCAACCTTTTTCATACACAAAAAATTTCAAGGCTGTGCTCGCTTTGGTGGAGCAATACCCTGGTAGCTGCAATGCAAGAGACCAGGGTTTAATCCCTGGGTCAGGAAGGTCCCCTGGAAAAGGGAATGGTGACCCACTCCAGTGTTCTGCCAGGAGAATTCCATGGACAGAGGAGTCTGGTGGGCTACAGTCCATGGGGTTGCAAAGAGTCAGATAAGACTGAGTGACTAACACTTACTTACTTACACTAAAATTAGAACAATACAGAAAAGATTATTAGCATGGCCCCTGGGCCAGGATGGGCTTCCCTGGTGGCTCAGAGGTTAAAGCGTCTGCTTGCAATGCAGGAAACCTGGGTTTGATCCCTGGGTCGGGAAGATCCCCTGGAGAAGGAAATGGCAACCCACTCGAGTATTCTTGCCTGGAGAATCCCATGGATGGAGGAGCCTGGTGGGCTACATACAGTCCACGGGGTCGCAAAGAGTTGGACACGACTGAGTGACTTCACTTTTGGGCAAGGATGACATGCAAACATGTGATGTGATAAGTATTTCTGACAAAAATGCCCAGCCAGACTTAAAGATGAATAAGAAGTACCTTGTCCTTGAAAGGAATTAAATGTCTAGAGGCAGAGGCAAAATGTGTTTGTAAAACAAGGAGTAAGGTCATTTTTTTTTTCCTTTTTATGCTTCACGTTTCCCCAAAGAAGCTGAAATATGACTTTTTCTCACGGTACCAACGAGAAGTGAGTATAAACCTCTGCTTTCAAAGGACAGTGGGAGGAGGAGGGGAAGCCACTCATATCAGTCATTATATGAGTCCTCAACCTGTGTGTCCTATGGTGAGAACAGGGATTTTTGAGACTCACTGTTGTTATTGATAGGATCCCAAGCCAGCTCACAATGCCCACGAGAGGTAGCTAAAGTTCTTTAAACAAACAACAAAACAACCCTATTATTTTCATAACTATAGTAAGTTTTTATAAAGATTTGGAACCTGAGAAAAAGTTGGCTTAATTCTAAACAGTAAATGGTGAAGTCTTCCTCAAGGAACTTCAGAGCAGGTCTAAGAAATTCGGGGCAAAAGAAAGCAGGGTGAAAAACAAAATTCTACAAGATATGTCTTCTACTAAGTACTGAGGGGAAAGAAACGTTTGAGAGTCAAGCAAACGCCGGAATTTGCTGCTGTGAGGCTAAGAGGAGCCCTGGGCCTGAGGGTGATCCACCCCCAGGCTCTCTGGGAAGGTGGGGTGTGAGGGGAAAGGGTGTTGCCTGCCCAGAAATTCACAGGGCAGCGCCCAGCTGGCTGCTCTTCACTAGGATCTGCCTGGAGAGTTCCTGGTCCAAGTGGGACCCCTACCCCACAGACAGAGTTTTTTTCATATAAAAGGGAAAGAAAAGACAGCAGAAGACACTCAGAGAGGCTGAGGCTGAGGAGGAAAAAGATCCCTAGGAGTCCCAAACAGGCACACTACAGAGGCTAAATTCCAAAAGGACAAGCACTCACCGACCATGTTTAGGAATAAGAGTTAGTAACTTAAAATGACAGCAAGTTTTACTAGGAGTCACACTCCAATCAAGAAAGACATTTCTAAAATGTCAAAATGAAATAAATTCCAGTGAAATAATTTCAAAAGATCTTCACAAGAGGCAGTTATATCGAGGACAACATTTTGTTCAGAATTTAATTACACTCATTAGAAGTGGTCTATGCCACTTGTGAAAAAAAAAATCTTTGTAACACGTAACATCCAACAGTCCTTGGAGAATTAATGAAAACATCCCACATCCCTGTGGGGTGCCAAGGGTGGGGCACAGAGGGCGGATCAGCGCAGCTCTCCTCCCAGGACCTGTTGGCACTGAGCCTTCCTCCCCGGGATGAGGATGGAGCTGCCAAACCAGGCAGATCAACATTTCTGGTGCACGAGCAAGCCTCTCCACCTTGAAGTCAGGGATGGAATTGATTGAAAAGGTCAAAGAAAAAAAATAAAAAAAGGTCAAGAGTGCTTTAAATCAATTCTCTCCTCTAAAAGAAAGTTGGGAAAAAACCTTTCTCTCCACACAAATCAGCTAGAATTAGAACAAGCAGGACCAACAAAAGCCATGCCCCATTTTGCTCTTGGTTCCATCTGCATTGCAAGCTGCTCACACAACACAGGAGGAGAGAGACTGGCCCTGCATCCCTCTGGTGCAGCCACCTGATAGAAGTCATCCACCTCTAAGGAGGAGAGAGACTGGCCTGCATCCCACTGGTGCAGCCACCTGATAGAAATCACCCACCTCTAAGGAGGAGAGAGACTGGCCCTGCACCCCACTGGTGCAGCCACCTGATAGAAGTCGTCCACCTCTAAGGAGGAGCGAGACTGGCCCTGCACCCCACTGGTGCAGCCACCTGATAGAAGTCGTCCACCTCTAAGGAGGAGAGAGACTGGCCCTGCATCCCACTGGTGCAGCCGTCTGATAGAAGTCACCCACCTCTAAGGAGGAGAGTAAAGTTCACATGCCAGGCAAAACCTGGCCCCATTCGTTCCTCACCACTGCCGAGTAAGATGCAACTATCTTCACAGTCAGATGGGGAAACTCAGTCTCCAAGGTTCAGTTAACTTGCTCCAGGTCACACAGAAGGTGACAGGGTAGAAGGGGGATGTAAACGCAGCCCACCTGCCTCCCGAGCTCAGAGACTTCTGCCGTAACAAATGATACCTCAGTAATTTAAATATGGCATGAAGTACCCATCTCCTCTGGGCACAGACTATTCCCTGTAAGAAAAGGAACCATCCCCACAGCCTTACCTCCTCGCCACACCCGAATGAGATACAATGTGAATTCATTTTGAAGAGTCTTATTTGCCTACCAGACTATGGTTCTGAGAGCAGCTTTGGACACAAAATTACTATGAATGTGTGCTCCAGTCATCTCACCTTTGTTTACGTCAGTGTAGGAACACCACCCTCAAAAACGGAAACGGGGGGGCTTTTCCTGCTTGGTAATTACAGTGAGAAATAACCCTGATGTCAGGGGGAGGAGCGCCTTCAAGTCCAGTCTTACAACCTGAGGTTTTGTACTCCAGTTTTACAATGTGAGGTCCACCTTCCTGGCCATGTGCCCTGGCGCTACAGGTTTTCAAAACATGAAGTGGTCCAACTCGTTTTTCCTGTTTTCTGATACTTTACATTCACAGATGCTCCCCCAACAAGAGCGACTGGAAAGCCTCTGACTCTGCAAAGTTCCCTCAGACTTTCCTCCACCCTGGGTGGCTTGAAGGCAAATGCTCCCAGATACACTAATCCCACAAAGGAAGAGATCATGGACCAGGCTTGAGAGTCTGATTGATTTACGTTGATCAGTTGGCCCTGGGGATTTAGCAAACACAACGCTCCCCATCCAAACGCAGGCTGCCCATAGGTGACATACACCAGCAAAGGGGAATTCTGAAGCTCTGAAAGAGTCAGTGAATTGCTAGAGCTTTGGAAGGGGTGAGGTGGAGCAGCTTACCCTCAGTAAGTGATCCCATTCAAGGTCCCTGGCTCTAGAAAGGGAGACCGTGGAGCAGACTGCATTTTATACTCATGCGTCTTGTGCCGGCCCCCCCAGCAGCTGTGTCACAGGCATTTACACCTTACTCTGAGCCGATGCCAGTCACCACCTGGCCTTCCAAATCCCCTTCGGTTTACGACAGCACTCCCTACAACCTCAGCGTGTTCTAAGTTTGCCCTGCCTGGAAAAGCCCACGTGCATACCTTAACTCAAAACCCCCTGGGCTGGCAGGGCTAGGGCTGCAGTCTGGCTCCACGGAACCGTGTGGAGTATTCTCACAGTGTGGTCCCCAGACCAGCAGCATCAACGTCACCTAGGAACTCAGAGATGCAAGTTTTCAGGCCCCATTTCAGATCTGCTGCAGGAGAAACAGGGGCTGGGGGGAGGTCTGAGAACCACTGACGGAGGGGGGAGGTTTTCCTCTACGTCACAGACAATTGCCCTGTTTAGACCATTATATCTATATTTAGGATTGACTCAATTATTGAGTGCTGGATTTCCCTGGTGGCTCAGACAGTAAAGCACCTGCCTACAATGTGGGAGACCCAGATTTGATCCCTGGGTCGGGAAGATCCTCTGGAGAAGGAAATGGCAACCCACTCCAGTACTCTTGCTTGGAAAATCCTGTGGACAGAGGAGCCTGGTAGGCTACAGTCCATGAGGTTGCAAAGAGTCGGACATGACTGAGTGGCTAAACTATATGTAACCATATTGAGTGCTGAAATCTAGGACTCCCTGCGTTCAGAGCCCCAGAGACACTCGGCAGCTCCAGTACTGCTCACCTTCCATCACAACAGTCTACAGCAGCTCCCCAGGATGCCCTGGACAGACAGGGCCTCTGTCCTCCACGCTGCTGGGTTCTGAAGGTCAGTCCCGAGGTAGGACACTTGCACTCTCGTTCCATTTCACCCCACCCAAAGCCACAGATAACAGCAAAACCTTTGCCGGGGGAGAGCCCGGTATACCAATTGTCGGCAGCCCACAGGACTGCTTTCACGTTAAAGAACGCTTGGACTTACTGGCTGAAAATAAAAGTTATTCGAGTTTCTTCAGCTGTCTAACTCTGACTGCCGCCACCGCCCCGTCCTAGTCACCTGCTCCGCCTGGGTGGAAGGAGATGAGATGCAGAGCCTGCCTACACCTTTCAGAGAAACATCTGTTCTTATCTTATAGCAACCTTTCAAGTAAGAGGAAGAACAACAGTTTAACAACTGCAACCATGAAATGTATTTATATTTTGGGTATTCTTACCCAAACTCCTTTATTCCATGCCATCACTGCAAATACTAACACAATTATTCCTCCAGCTAAAATTGATTGGGAATTAATAAATTATATGTTGGCCCTGACCTAAGCCCTTTCATCGTTTCAGGATCAGCATATTCTGTGGATGGAACTTCTATTTTCCCGATGTACACAGAAGAACCTACTAAATGAACAGGCAAAGTGATTATCTTCATCGGAGTCCAAAGAAACCAAAAACTAGCCAAGGCTGACCACAAAGGACAGTGTTCAGGACCCTGCCTCTTCTCTACACCCAGCCAGACCCTCCCCACTAGCTCCTACCTTAACAGGTAAGTGCTGGGAACAACATTATAACAGTCCTGCATCACAATGTCAAAGCCTTAGAAACTTCTAGAAATAAGGCTAACTATCACACTTGTTAACTTTTAGATCTAAGCATTTCCTACTTAAAAATAGGCTCGTGTTTAACAACCTTCATTTACTACTTGCTAACAATGGAGAAACAGTTTATGGGATGTTCTCTCCAAACATAGTCTGTGCTTGCTTCTGACATAAATCATGTGGCATAATAAGAAAATGTGCAACTTAGGAGACAGGCAGAAAACACTCCCTGAAAACTGGCATACTGATTTGTGGTAGAGAAAAGCACTTTACACACATACTACCTCATTTTAATGTTCGTGCTATTTACTGAACTATTTCCCCCAATTCTACTGGCAAAGAAAACAGAGGCTTGGAGATCTGAGAGGCAAACACGCCAAAAAACACAAGTTATAAAGGCAAACGTAAGATGTATCCTGCTGCTAAGTATGTCAGGCTTGAGACAAATTAGTGAAGCCCTCTGCAAACCTCAGTGTCCCCTCGTGTAAGAAGAGTATCCACACTGTGAAGACTGCACTTAGGATTATAAGAATAATGTACAGAGTGGCTACACCTATAATGGCTATTTAGGAAATGGTGGTTCCTACCTTGCTTTTACTGTGACTTTAAAAAAAAAAATTTTGGGCTGCACCATGCAACATGCTTGGGATCTCAGCTTCCCAACCAGTGACTGAACCCATGCCCCCTGCAGCGGGAGCTCATAGTCCTAGCCACTGGATCTCCAGGGCAGTAGCTACTGTGACTTTTTAAAAAACTTTCTTGCCAAAATGAAGACCAAGGAGCTCACCTCCCAAATCAGCCTGATGTACTGCACTGAAGAGTACTGAGAAAGCAGAGTCTAAACCTCTGGCCCCCATGCATTAAGTCACCACCAAGTCTCCATTTACTGCTGTGTCCACCTCACAGGTCTTCAGCTTCCTTCGTGTAAGTTCACTGAGACAGACTGGATGACCTAAGGTCCCATGCTGCTCTTAGATTCTGCTCTCTTTTACTTTACCAAAGCGAAACCAAAAGTTATTCATAGGAGCATCTGAAAATGAAGTGCTTAACTTCTAGTAACTATTTCTCCAGAATACCGCAGGTATCAACTATCAACTAAAACTAATTTCAAGTACACACATCTTACAATCAGTTCTTTAATATTTTCTGTAGGTGTGTGCTTTTCCAAAGCCAGATCCCAAGTTCTAAGAATTTACAGAAAATGAAGATGTATGTACTGATATTTATATTTATGACCTTCTGAAAATGCAGGTGGGGGAAGAGATTTGAACAGAAAGATTAACATGTACCACTCACATTCATGGGTGTAAGGGTATCAGTCAGATGCTGCAAGCCAGATGATGTGCGAAGGGCCCTGTCCTGGGCACAGTGCTTAGTGTGAGAATGGCCACCTGACCCAGGCCTAATCATTCATCTGCGCCTCCTCTCCTGGTCAGTCTTAGGTGAAGCACTACTCAAGAGTTCTCAGTAGCTGCTTTCTGCTCGCCTTCTACGTGAGAAAATGAAGCCTACCGGGCAGGAGGGAATCGAGATGAGAAAGCAGATCCCAACGGCCCTGAAGTCCTGACTCTAGCTGTTCCTGATACACAGCCGTGTCCTTGCCTCTGTGACTAAGTTGTTTCAACTCTTTCTAGGTTTCATAAATTACCATCTGAAATGTTGCAGATAAATTCCTTTTTACCTCTTCTAATTTAAGCTCTGTTTTTGTCAACTATAACTGGTACTCATGCAAAATTCTTTTCTGCACAATCAGCTGTTTTCCTTTCACTCTCCCTGTAAGGCAGACAGCCATATTTTACTGGTCTTCTTCATTCTCCCACAGGCATCTCACATTCGTCTTGAGAGGCAGACCAAATAACAGCCAATTTCATAAATAAGAAAACTGAGGATCAGAAGGGTTGTTAATCTGTTTACCAAAGAGTGCTGGAATCAGGACTCAAACCCAGAGCTTTAGGGTCCACCACTGTCTGTCTGCCAGGAATCGTCTCCAAACGAGGCTTCCCTGACATACACATAGGTTAAAAAGAACAGAACTGATCTTAAGAGTCACAGCGAAAGCAGGGAAGCTGGAATTCAAACCCTGGTATTCTACCTGCCTGACACACTGCTTCTAAGTAAAGAAGAACACACACAGCAAGAGTGGAGGAAAGGGGAAGACTACCAGTCCTCCAGGGCTGTTCACCTGAGACTGAACAAGAGGTGTCCTCTAAAGCAGGGCTACCCTGCAGAGCTGGTAAGTGTACCCAGGACACTGGCAAGGAAGTCTGCTCAGTGTGAGAACATCTGAGGATCTACTCTGATCACAGTTGAACCACGAGTTCCACTTCTAGCACCGAGAAGCACTTCAGCCATGCGATCAAGACAACAGAAACGGAAAGGAACACATCGTGGTCTTTTCTAATGAAAGCAGGGGAGGCCTGCCAGGACAGGTCACCTCTGAGAGCAGGCAGAAGCAGGTGGGGGGGAGAGTGAAAAACACGGGCTAATGTAACTGAGACCTAGTAATGCAGGATGTATGGCAGGACGATGGGTGTTCATGATGAAACAAATCAACAAACACAACAAGAGGGTTATGAATGGACCAAAGACGACCAGGTCATAAACAAAGAATGGGGAAAAACCAATTTCTGTGCACTCGAGTCCAATTAGAGAGAGAGAATATATAATCATTAAGGCTTTCCCTAAGAGCACTTTGGCATCGAAATGCTCAACTGGGGCTCCGACCCTGGTTTTGTCACTTTATGTGAGCCCAGGCACATAGTGGGGGAAGGGGAAGGTGGGATGAACGGAGAGACTGACAGTGAAACATCTGGGTGGCCCGTGGGAATTTGCTGCATGACTCAGGGAGCCCACAGACACACACTGCTCTGTGACTACCTAGACGGGTGGGATCGGGTGGGAAGTGGGAGGGAGGTTCCGGAGGGAGGAGATGTGTGTGTGCCTATGGCTGACTCGTGTTGATGTGTGGCAGAAGCCAGCACAATACTGTAGAACAGTTGTCCTCCAGTTCAAAATAAATTAAAAAAAAAAAAAAAGCTTTCTGTTTATATAATAGCAAAGTTACCCTCAACATCAATTTTCTCCATTTTCAAAAAACGTTACACATACTTACTGTAAGAAAATGACTTTATTATTACATAATTATTCTGGTCAAAAATTGGAAAAAACCTAATACACAACAATACAGATTGGTCAAATACATCTCTCCAGTGGAATGTTACTAGAAAAGGTGTGTAGAACCAGAATTTCACACATTGCCGATAGCTGTATAAATCGGTACATCTCCTTTGAAGGGCAATTTCTCATTGTCTATCAAAATTACAGACGTGTGTGTATATATACCCCTTAACTCAGTAATACTATAGGAAAGTCAGCCTACAGAAGTATATACATGGACAAACATGTTTACAAGGCATACCAAGCTTTCTTTTTTTTTTTTTTAAATCCTATTACTGTCTGTAACATTAAACAACAAATGCACCCACCAATGAGAATGATTACATAAACCATGGTACATCCATACCACAAAGAGGCTATCGAGTGGTGAGGAAAGATCACCAAGATGCACTGCAGGACTTTCCTAATGGTTCAGGGGTTAAGAATCCGCCTGCCAGTGCAGGGGACACGGGTCTGATCCTTGATCCGGGAAGATGCCACATGCTGTGAGGCAACGAAGCCCACCTGCCACAGCTACTGAGCCTGCCTGCTGCAAGCAGAGAAAGCCCGAGAGCAGCAACAAAGACCCAGCTCAGCCGAAAAGAAATGAATAAATAAATAAAATGACTTCACAAAAAAAGACCCTGTCGGGAATTCCCTGGTGGTCCAGTGGTTAAGAATCTGCTATACAATACAGGGGACTCGGGTTTGATCCCTAGTCAGAGAACTAAGGTCCCACACGCTGCAGAGCAAATAAGCCCACACACCACAACTGGAGAGTCCACGTGGCACAATGAAGACCCAACACAGCTGAATAAATATTTTATTTTTTAAAAAAAGACACACTGTCAAGCAAAAGGGTGAGGTGCAGACAGAATGGTGTGATCAGTACGTTAACTTCTGCATAAAAAAGCAGGGAGTGTTTTGTTTTTTTTTTTCAGGAAATAAAGCACTGAAAGGAATTATAAGACACCAAGAAGAGCACTTAGGAGTGTGGGAGAGGGTGTGAAAGATACCCGGAAATAGACAAATGGAAACATAAGGATGGGAGGCAGACTGCCCTGTTTTGTGGTTTTCTGTTTGTTTTTTTTTGAAAAATTATTAATTTTGGCCATGGATTTTTTTTTTTTAAAGGAGTAATTAGAAAGCTTTTATCTTGCCGAAACATACAAAAATAAAAAGTATCACACTGACCAATGCAACAAATAAATGAATCTCATAGCATTATGTTGAGTGGACACAAAAGCACACAGCACATAATTCCATTTATGTGAAGTTTAAGAATAGGCGAATCTAACTGATCTGAGAGAAATAAGAGGAGTCACCACCCCCTAGGGGGTACTGACCAAGAGGCATGAGAAAACCCTGGACACTGGAATGTACTGTATCTTGATTTAGCTGCTGATTGCAAATGGGCTTATATGTGTAAAACTTCACCAAGCCATATAATTAAATTTAGTGCACTTAATGTCCTTTATTCTGTGTGCATATGGATATACATGTTACACTTCAGTAAAAGTTTTTAACAGTATCAAAACACTTTGAGGAGGGGACTTCCCTGGCAGTACAGCGGTTAAGACTTCACCTTCCAATGCAAGGTGTGGGAGTTCAATCCCTGGTCAGGGAGCTAAGATCCACATCCCTCGAGGCCAAAAAATCAAAACTTAAAACAGAAGCAATACTGTAACAAAGTCAATAGAAGACTTTTAAACATGGTCTACATTAAAAAAAAAAAAAAAAAACTTAAAAAAAAATTTTTGAGGAATATTTAATGATGTGATAAAAAAGCCTCTAAGAGCAAGTTAAAAAGGTAGAATTTGACACTGATAAGGACTATAATCATACTTCTGAATTAGAATAAGCAATAGGAGAGGAAAAGGATTAAAGAAAATACACCAAAAAGGTAACTCTAGATGGCAGAATTTTCTTTATACTTCACAGTATCTGAAAAATTATTCACAGTTACCAATCAGATAAATAATCATATATATACTTTTTAATTCAGAAAAAGTAATAACCTGGGGTTTGAGGACATAATAGAAAAAAATTAGGATTTAGAAGTTTCACTAACAGAGCCTTTAAGTATTTAAAATACAACAATGTTGGTACAAACTTAACTGACTACAAAACATCCAGTGTGCAAACATGGCCTGTTTATTTTTACAAAGCACAAGATATCCAGAAAGGGGAGGGAAAAAAAACAGCCCTAAGATTCCTAAGAAGGCAGAGAAACTATTGTGGTGGAGATTGAGACACAGTAAATTAGAAAGTTGCAGGTTTTCTCACAGATAATACAAATGGGTTGAAACCTGCTTAAAAAACTCTGAAGGCTCAGCTTGTTGAGCTGATGCTTTGCTCTCTTAACCTAAAGATTTTAAAAATCTAAGAAAGGCAGTAAGATTTAATAATGAATTTCTAGACATACCCCAATGTGTAGAGAAGGAGTAAACAAATATTCAGCAGGTAACTGTTCCTTCAATAAGTTTAGAAAGATACCCACCCCTACCCCAAACAACCCATTATTACCATATTATATACATATATATGCTGTCTTGTGCTCAACCCTGTCTGACTCTTTGCGATCCAATGAACTATAGCCTGCCAGGCTCCTCTGTGCATGGGATTTCCCAGGGAAGAATACTGGAATGGGTTGCCTTTTCCAGCAGATCTTCCTGACTCAGGGATCAAACTCACGTCTCTTACAACTCCTGCATTGGTAGGTGGATTCTTTACCACTGTACCACCTGAGAAGCCCTTATATATGTCTCCAGTTCAGTTCAGCAGCTCAGTCGTGTCCGACTCCTTGTGACCCCATGAATTGCAGCACGCCAGGCCTCCCTGTCCATCACCAACTCCTGGAGTTCACCCAAACTCATGTCCATTGAGTTGGTGATGCCATCCAGCCATCTTATCCTCTGTCGTTCCCTTCTCCTCCTGCCCCCAATCCCTCCCAGCATCAGGGTCTTTTCCAATGAGTCAAGTGCTTTGCATGAGGTGGCCAAAGTACTGGAGTTTCAGCTTCAGCATCAGTCCTTCCAATGAACACCCAGGACTGATCTCCTCTAGGATGGACTGGTTGGATCTCCTTGCAGTCCAAAGGATTTTCAAGAGTCTTCTCCAACACCACAGTTCAAAAGCATCAATTCTTCAGCGCGCAGCTTTCTTCACAGTCCAACTCTCACATTCATACATGACCACTGGAAAAACCATAGCCTTGACTAGATGGACCTTTGTTGGCAAAGTAATGTCTCTGCTTTTGAATATGCTATCTAGGTTGGTCATAACTTTCCTTCCAAGGAGTAAGCGTCTTTTAATTTCATGGCTGCAGTCACCATCTGCAGTAATTTTGGAGCCTAGAAAAATAAAGTCTGACACTGTTTCCCCATCTATTTCCCATGAAGTGATGGGACCGGATGCCATGATCTTCGTTTTCTGAATGTTGAGCTTTAAACCAACTTTTTCACTCTCCTCTTTCACTTTCATCAAGAGGCTTTTGAGTTCCTCTTCACTTTCTGCCATAAGGGTGGTGTCATCTGCATATCTGAGGTTATTGATATTTCTCCCGGCAATCTTGATTCCAGCTTGCGCTTCTCCCAGCCCAGAGTTTCTCATGATGTACTCTGTATATAAGTTAAATAAGCAGGGTGACAATATACAGCCTTGACAGACTCCTTTTCCTATTTGGAACCAGTCTGTTGTTCCATGTCCAGTTCTAACTGTTGCGTCCTGACCTGCATATAGGTTTCTCAAGAGGCAGGTCAGGTGGTCTGGTATTCCCATCTCTTTCAGAATTTTCCACAGTTTATTGTGATCCACACAGTCAAAGGCTTTGGCGTAGTCAATAAAGCAGAAATAGATATTTTTCTGGAACTCTCTTGCTTTTTCCATGATCCAGCGGATGTTGGCAATTTGATCTCTCGTTCCTCTGCCTTTTCTAAAACCAACTTGAACATCTGGAAGTTCACAGTTCACGTATTGCTGAAGCCTGGCTTGGAGAATTTTGAGCGCTACTTTGCTATATGTCTTACTTATATATATAGGTCTTACTTATCCATAATTAGAATTCAAATTTTAATTATCACGTAGTACAAGTTATTAATTTAGATTCTCTTCCATTATTTCAAGTGGAGGTTATTTTTATGATATTAATTTTTAATAACCAAAAAGAAAAAATACTAGTCCGCTCCACTGTCAGGCACTGTAGATGCAGCATCAAACGTTTCCACTTGGGCAGCTATGTTATCGGAGTGAAACCCACTGGAGCAGAATTATTGCGTAAGAGTGGAGAAAAGAGAGTAAGTGTCTGCATCTGGTTGTGGACATAAACTCAGGCAAAAATGAAAATGAGGGGCTGAGTTCAGCAAAGCACACCTGAGCAGGTGAGGGACAGAGAAAAATGGAAGGAAAAACACAATACCTGTAGCTTAAACCAAGGCCTTATTTCAAACAGCCTTTCTTAGACGCTTCAGTTGGGAAAACAAGGGAAAAGGAAATGAGGAATTTAAGTGATTAGGTTTTGCATGAAACATTAGTGTGTTCAAAGTCTCACATCTGCTATTCAACAGATGATTATCTACCTTCATATGATGAAACATTTATTACTATAGACAAACTATGAAGTTCACCTGAAACAATCTATAGGCTAGCTATCAAATTTCTAGAGGTTCAGTGAGGAAGCATTATAAAAATAATGCCTTTTTAAAAATTAAAAGTCCCTTCACTTCGTCATCATCACCACCTCCCTAAGTTACTATCGCTATCTTCTGTCAAATTATCAAAAGCACCTAGAACTGATTAAACTTTCAGGACAGTAAAGTCAGATGAGAAGTCAAAGTTCCCTGGGATTGTAATATCTCTGGCCCTGGTCTCTCCTGAGTCACTTTTTAGGCTCTCGAAACCTTAAGTAAACAAATCCAACAGCCAGTGAAAACTGACACACCCAGAAACTCTCAGCGAAACCCTGACTTCACAGTTCACAACAGACTGTCCTAGTCCCTCTATAGGTGGCTTTGCCTGGAGCTAAAGGTCAAAAGAAAACAATCGCCAACACCCTCACAAGTCATGGGGGGAAAAATGAGAAAAACAAGCAGCAGGCTTCCAGGAGAGGTCAGGAACACAGGCATCCACAGACCATACCTTCTGATTTTCCTGACTGCTTTGTCTTAGTACCTCCACTAGGAAATTTCATCTACATTCCTAAATTTCTTCAAATATCAGGTACACAGTATGCAAGAGCTAGGAGCCTTCCAGATGATCAGTATCTCCACCCTAGACCTGACCAGCAGGATGCACCCTCAACCCACTCCGCTCTGCTCCCACTGGCCAAAACCAACCTATCCTGGAACCAGAATCCAGGAGTCTCAACTAACCTTCATGGCAAGAAACAAATCTGCTCAAAGAAACCAAGGAAGGCAGTTTCTGAGGCTGCTCTCTCAAGAACATCATAACACAGCATTTCCAAGAAACAAAGCTTGGAACATCCCTAAAAACAGGTTAGTTAGCTATCAGTGTTACGACCAGGGGTCTTGGCCTCCTTAACTAAAAAAAAAAAAAAAAAAGATCACAGACAAGAAATTCAGACAAGGCTTTACTGGGGCCCCTGCTACAGTAGGGGGAGCAAAAACAAATAACTGGTTCCCCTGCTTGCCTGATTCTTGAGGGGGTGGTGGGCTTAGTCTTCAAATGGAGTGAGGGTAGGGTGTATCCCAGGGTCGAGTCAGAGGGGTTGCTGAGGTGGTTTGCCCACCGCTTAGGTGGTGCTATGTGCAGGGGCCTGTGCAATACCAGGCTATTGCTCCTGACCCTCTGCTTTTGCTCCAGGCTCCTCAAAAACAGCAGTTGGGTTTTTTGGTTTCTTTGTGTCCATTGTCCAGAATCTGCCCCAACTGTGCATGCATGCAGTTATTTTTAGTCCCAGATAATTCCTATTTTGTTGCTCCAGGAGAGATGTGTCTAGGTGCAAGCACTGCAGCAAAGGGCCCTAAGTCCCAGTTTATCTCATCAGTAACATGCATTTGTGAGGTATTTTTGGTAAGAGAGACTTTCTACACTTTCACATCATTTAGGAAGCCACCTACTGGTAGCATTAACAGTATATGCCAAAAAAAAAACCAGAACCTGCCGTAATCTCTGCCTTCACTAAAGTATTTCATATATCTATGTTAGTGCTTCTGAGTCACCAGGCTGTTCTCCATGTAAAAGGTTTAAAGATTTCCCACCTGCCACCACCCTAAAAACACCCTTGCGGATCTTGACCGAAGACCCTGCTTCCCTCCAAAACGATTAGCAAGAAAATAAAAGCGAAGGGGAGAGGAGTTGTTTTCGTTCTTCAAAGCCACGTACGTTTTTTTGTCCCTCGTGATTCCTTAAAAGCCATTTCTGCTCAGGGCCTAGATCCACTTCTTAGAAACAGAAATCTGGCTTTTTACCTCGGAGTAAATCCATGTCCACTCACCCCACTTTATTAATGTTCAAAGTAAAACCTGAGGCCTCCACTTTTGCAATATACAAAGACAATAATTCTAAGAATAAAGTTTCACAAAGCACACTAGATCAAATTTAAAGGCAGATCTGGGGTGTTTATAGGGAAAAAAACACAAAACAAAGCAAAACTGGATGTTTACTGACTTTCATAAAACACTTACCCACTCTTCAACATTGGGAGGCTGCTCATCATAAATACGTTCCTTGTCCCACAGAATATTTGACTTGTCATAGCAGTTCATCTTTCTTCGAGTTTTCACAGCAAAGAAAATCATTAGAGCAAAAGCCACAATAACCATGAACCCCAGTACAATGGCAATGGCCTAAAAAGAGATTAAAGATATTGAGATATTTAGCTTTTAGTTGTTTACTTTACTCCAATCCAACTCTACAAATACCTAAGGCCCTACTAACTAGCTTAACTGCTCTAAAACTGATACAAATGGTTACATTGTAAGACTGCAAAACCTAGCCCAAGCCACATGGGTTAAGGCTAGCAAAACACACAGGGACACACATACACACAGAGACACACACACACCTCAACCATGAGTCAATCCTTGGAATAATGATCCCTGTTTTAGAATTATAGAAAACTAGTTCTAAAGTCTGAGAACTAGGGGCCATATTTTCATAAATAGAGGATAATGGCCAATAAATTAACTCAATCCCTGGCATACTTCTAAAGGGTTTTGAAAAATGTTATTCACAGAAGTTGTTTCAAATATCCAGTCATGCTTACATAGTCTTGTTCATAACACATGCTTGGCTCAACTTTTTACACTGAATGTAACCTTCAGTCCAAAGAGAATCTGCCTTACCATAAATAATGCAGACATAATCTAACCAAGCTATAAATTAAAGAAAATGGGCTGATAATTCATTTAGTCTGTTAGTTTTCTCTGTTTTGGGTGTCTTTTGTGTACTTACTAGAAGGACCTGTGACAAGGAAACCCTACCTCTGACAGTTCTAGTGTCTGACAGGTATGTTACATGGTATACTGGCCTGGAGGCACTTAGAGTTGAACAGGTACCAGAACTCTGGTCTGAATGTCTGCTAAGAGGAAGCTCTCTCTGTAGCTGGTCTAACAGTCATAACCTTTTTCAAAGAATAGAGGTTTCAGGTAGTCAGAGAACTAAGAAGGATGACAGTATGGTAAGACCCTCAGGCCTATTTACCAAATGTCAACAACAAATACTCTGAAACCTACATTTCAGTCTTCAAAATAATGGTAGCCATTGGAGAAGGTCTAGCCCCGAGAAGTGACTCATTCAGGTAAAGAACGAAAACTCCTGGGTCAGTGTAAGGAGAAAACAAAGCAAAAAAGGTTAGTAACTTAGAAACACTTTAATTAGAATGACGCATGGTTATAGAAGGCAGGCTTTACAACCGCACCTGTACATTTGAATCACCTAACAGCTTTTTGAAATACTGACTTAAACAACGAAAGTTAGCAAACAGTTTTAAAAGAAAGTAAAGAAGACCCAAGTAAATGGAAAGACACCCTATGTTCACGAAGCAGGAGACATTATAAAGATGACAATTCTTCTCCCAGCTAAGATTTTGAAGAATTGCGTTGATCTACAAATTCAAAGCAATCTTTCCAAATCCTAGCTGGCTTTTTTTTGCAGAAATGGGCAGGGTGATCCTAAAACACATATGAAAATACAAGAGACCTAGAATCTAAACCACAAAATCATGAAAAATAAGGACAAATTTGGAGGACCACCACTTCAAAATTGATGACAAAGCTGTAGCAATCAAGGAGTGTGGTACTGACTTAAGAACAGAAACACAGGTTAATGGAAACAAGTTGAGAGTCTAGAAATAAATCATCACATTTATGGTCAATTCATTTTTGACAAAGGCATGAAAATAACTCAATGGAGAGTTATTTCAATAAATAATACTAAGACAACTGGATATCCACATGCAAGAAATGCTGGACCCCTCCCTTACGATGTGACCCACGTTAACTCAAATTATAAAACTCTTGGAAGAAAACATCACAGTAAATCTTTGTGACCTTGAATTAGGCAAAGTGTTTTTAGACAACACCAAAAGCACAAGCAACAAAGAAAAATCAGATCTCATCGAAATGAAAAACTTTTGTGCAAAGAGCATCATCTAGATGTAAAATGGAGAGAAAAACTTATAAGGGACTTGTAGCCAAATAAAATTTCTCACAACTCAATAATGAAAATCCAAATACCCCCACTAAAAAACAAAGATTCTGAATTACCATTTCTCCAAAGAAGATATACTAATGGCCAATAAGCCCAAGAAAATATCATTAGCTATCAAGGAAATGCAAATCAAAACCAGTATCACTTCACACTCATTGGCATCAGTTCAGCTCAGCTGCTCAGTCGTTTCTCTTTGTAACCCCATGGACTGCAGCACGCCAGGCTTCCCTGTCCATCACCAACTCCCAGCTCAAACTCATGTCCATCAAGTTGGTGATGCCATCCAACCATCTCATCCTCTGTTGGCCCCTTCTCCTCCTGCCTTCAATCTTTCTCAGCATCAGGGTCTCTTCCAATGAGTTAGTTCTTCGCATCAGTGCCCAAAGGACTAACTCATTGGAAAAGACCCTGACGCTGGGAGGGTTAGCATGGTTAGAATCAAACAGAAAAACAATGCTGCTGAGGCTGTGGAGAAATTGGAATCTTCGTACATTTCTGGTAAATGTGTAATCATGCAACCTCTTTGGAGAAGAATGTGATAGTTTCTCTAAAGTTTAAATGAAGAGTTTCCATAAGACCCATCAATTCTGCCCCTAAGTATATACTAAACTCAAGTCACATAAAAACAGGTTTCACACAAAAGTTCAGAGCATTATTCATAACAGCCGAAATACAGCCAAATGCCTATCAGCCAACAATAAAGAAAATGTGGTATATGCACACAATGGAATAGCATTCAGCAATAAAAAGGAATGAAGCACTGGTATATACTATATATGGATGAACATTAGAACATTATTGCTGAGTGAAAGAAGCCAGTCATAAAGAAAACACATACTGTACGATTCTGCTTATATGAAATATCCAGAAGAGGCAAATCTCTAGAAAAGGACTAGTGGTTTCTGGATCTGGGGACGGTTAGGGAAATGAGGAGTGCCTGCTCATGAGGATGGGGTCTCTTTCTAGGGCCGGGAAAGTGTTCTAAGATGAACTGTGGTGACAGTTGCACAACTCTGTGAATATACTAGAAACAAGTGAACTGTACTTTAAGTGGAAGAATTAGATGGTATGTGAATTATACCTTAAAGGACACACAGCCCTTCTCTCAGATTCTGATTTAAACAGCAGTGGGGCCATGGCATCACTACTTTTTTAAACATTCCCAAGTGAATCTATTAAGCATCCCAAGATGAGAACCTCTGACCCAAGGAAAGAGGGGAGGAAAAAAACAAAACTACTCCTACCTCCTGGGGATCCACCACACAGTAGTGATATAAATATTGATCCACGTAGAGTCCAGTAGCTGCAGGTGTATAAAACTGGTTGCAGAGGGCATATATCTGTGAACTGTAGAGAGACCCAGAGGCCTGGGCAGTTGGATTGACTCCCATTATATAGACAATTGTGGCAATAAACATCATAATGCCCAGGACGGCGGTCACTATTATCACAGTCAAATAATACCTTCTTGTTCTAGATATGCCTGACCTTACAACGCTGGTAACAAATATCACCAATGCAGCAATGAAACAAAAGGCAGCCATGGCCAGCAGGAATCCCTTTGCCGCTCTGGGATCTGTATAGCCTGTTCCATAGCCATAACCATAGCCATAGCCGTAGCCATAGCCACTTCCGTAGCTACCAAAGGCACTTCCTGCATAAGGGTAGTTAACACCAGCTCCCATTAAGGTTCCATAGCCTCTGTCCCAGGCAAGAGTGGAGGCAACACAGGCGAAAATGGCGATGCACATCACGATAACAAGCATAGACAGGATCCGAATTACTCCGGGAGGAGAGGTCCATTTGTAGAAGTGGAGAATTTCATCTTCCGGGTAGAAGGAATATGCTGGCTGAGAGAGCATTGGTCGAACGTGCATCTCTCCACTATATATGTCATTGCTTGGTGTGTAGTGATTAGGTTTGCTGAAATGCACACAAAAACAATTTTAAGTTAGCACTTTTTAGCGGTAAGCAGAAAGAACATATAAAAGTACCTGGAATAATTTAAACAAACCGTTGGCAAAGGAAACTATTATTTGTACTGCCCCACTGCAGTGGGGCAATTTGTGTCTCCCCACCCTTCCCAAATCAAGTATCAAAATCCTAACACTCAATGTAATGGTATTAGAAGGTGGGGTCTTTGGGAAGTAATTAGGTCATGAGGGTGGAGCTCTCATGAATGGGATTAGTGCCCTTATAAAAAGGGCCCTAGAGAGCCTGCTCACCCCTTCTACAATGTGAGGATTCAAGAAGTTGGCAGTCTGCAATCTGGAAGAGGGCCTCCACCAGCACCTGCCTTTGGACTTCCAGCCGCTGAACTGTGAGAATAAATTTCTGATGCCACCCAGTCTATGATACTCTACTACAGATATCCCCAGCAGACTCAGACACCCACTGAACAGTAAAGGTATCTGTGCAGACACATCAGCATCACCTGGAGGGTTTGCTGGCCCTCATCCCCAGAATTGCTTAGTCTGCAGGTCTGGAGTAGAAGTTTCCAGATGCTGCTGATGCTACATTGTGAATGACTGCTTAGTTTCTATGGAGCAGAGGTTCTCAAGTTCTACACTTGAGAATCACCCAGGGAATGTGTAAAATCCCCAGAAATAGCACTCCAGACCAGTTAAATCATAATCGCTGGGGATGGGACCTAGGCAGTTGAGAACAATGGCATCAATCCTTTCCCTTTGTGGATGGAGACCAGTTCCTTTAGACGTGACACCTGCACTGGCCCACACTGGTCAGTTTCTGGCTGCCTAGCTCTCTTCCTTAAGAAAGCATATTTATTCCCTTATTCATTTTAGCAGCTATTTACTGGAGCCGCCAGGCCGACACATCTTGGGCTCTGTGCCAGGCACTGCAAACAAAACAACAGACAGGAAAGCCTCAGTCCAGGCCCCTCACAGAGTGCTCCTCACCAAGTTTAATGTCTTACCGCCCTGCCCCTCATTGGCAGGGCAGTAAGACATTAAACAAATTACTACGTGAGCTGCTGCCAGTTAAGGCAAGACCTACAAAGTAGATGAAACGTTAATGAGGGCTCATTAAGATGATGGCTAATGAGATCTTGAATCTTTTTTTATGAAAATACCCTGCGAACTCCAGTAATTTAACCATAAACACACAGCAGCCTGTAACAGACACACTAACGTGTGGACAACTGAATCTAAAAACTGTGGGCCCTGGGGAGATAAATTCAATTCCTAAAATGACTAAAGCCCCTTTTGTTTTTGCCCTTATTTCCACAAACCATCTTCCACATGCCAAAGGAGATAGCTTCCTACTGGAGGCTTCTCACCATGAGAATTAGATGAATTACTTGAGTATATGAGAATGAAAAGGAAATGGAGAAACTGGAGAACACTGAAAATGTGAAGAAAATTCTGTACCACATTCTACTTGGGTATTCGGGTTGTGTCCATTTAGGGCTGTCACGAACAGCATAGCTCTAACACAATCTCCTACTTAAATCCTGGTACACAAAGCCACTTTTTTTAGGGTATATACCCAGGAGCAGAATTTCTGGATCAAACTTTTAAAATTTTCAGCTCTACTAGACAATGTCAAACTGTTTTCCAAAAATGATTGTATCACTTATAATTCCATTAACTGTGTAATGTTCACAGAAACATTGCTTATGATAATCTCAAATTGGAAACAGTCTGAACATCTACCCAGAGTGCCATGGAGGACTGTGGTAGAGCCTCACGATAGGATGCTACAGAGCTGTGCTAATATGGCAGCCACTAGCCCAACAGACAGATGGGACACTTGAAATATGGCTGGTCCAGACTGAGACGTGCTGTGAAGGGCAAAACACACAGTGCTCGTCCTGTGAAGAATCTGACATCGGGAAGAGAAAACCCCAGTATCGACTACATACTTCAGGTGACGTGTCAGTAGAGGTTCATCAGCTGGAACAAACACACCGCTCTGGTGGGAAATATTAATAGTGGGGGAGGCTGTGCATGTGTAGGGGCAGGGAAATCTCTATGTCTTCCTCTCAGTTTTGCTGTGAACCCAGAACTGCTCCAAAAAATAAAGATTATGAGGACATGGAAAACATACCAAGTGAAAGAATTCAGTCACAAAAGACCAAACATTGTAAGATTCCGTTTATATAACATGTCCAGAATGGACACATCCAGAAACAAAGTGGGCTTGGTGGTTGCCTAGTCCTGGGGGGAACCAGAGAGTGCTACTGGACAGAGGGGTTTCTTTGGGAAGGGGATGATGAAAATGTGCTAAAACCAACTGTGGTGAAGGGATACACTAAAACCAATGGACCGCCCGTTCTAAATGGGTGAACCGTACAGTGGGTGAATTCTCTCTCAATAAACATGCTATTTGAAAACCTGACTACTGCCAACAGTCATCTAAACAAGGCACTGAGGACGTCCCTGGTGGCTCAGTGGTGCAGAATCCACCTGCCAATGCAGGAGCCATGGGTAAAAATCCCTGATCTGGGAGGATCCCACATGGCAGGCGGCAACTAAGCCTACGCACCACGACTGCTGCGCCGGCGCTCTAGAGCCCGGAGCCCCAACTCCTGAGCCCACGTGCCTCAACTACTGAAACCCGCACACCCTAGAGCCCGCGCCCCACAACAAGAGGAACCCCCACAATGAGAAGCCTGCTCGCCACCGGCAGAGAGCAGCCCCTGCTTGCTGCAACCAGAGAAAAGCCCTCTCAGCAGTGAAGACCCAGCACAGACAAAAACAAACAAACAAGGCATTACTATGGAAGCTTCATACCATTTTTTAAAAACAAATATACACACAAATATAAGCTCAGAATATATTGTAGCAACAATGAAAAAACAAGTGACAATGGCTCCCACTGCAGAAAAAAACTGTCATCTTGGAAGTTGAAGGTAAGAGGGGAGCTCACTCTTCACTGAATACCCTTTGGTTCAATTTGATTTTACAAATCCACGTCATTTTACTTTTAAAGCAAACACGTAACAGATGAAAGTTTCAACTACACACTTTTTTTAACATGTAATAGACTTTTAAAAAAGAAAAAGGAGGAACTCCCTGGCTGTTCAGCAGTTAGGACTGTGCTCTCACTTCCTGCCAAGGGCCCGAGTTCAATTCCTGGTTGGGAAACTATTAATAAAATCTCACAAGCAAGGCCTTAAAAAAAAAAAAAAGAAAGAATTACATATTTACTTACAATTCATCAGGTCTATAAGGAGGTGGACTTTCAAAAGGCCTGGATGACATGGCTGGTGTCAGTGGTCACTTGATCTTCAGGATGAGCACTGCCGGAGCCTCCTGAGATCAGCCAATCTAAGCAACACAAGTAGGGTAATGACATTACTACTGAGCTCGGTTTCCTTGCATCACTAAGAAAACGAATAACAGCAATCTCAAATGATGTCTCACTCCATGGTTATTTCTCTTGTCCTTCCCACTGTCATTTTTGCACATTAGACCATGAATTCTTTGAGCATAAGAAATCACTAGGGTAGGAATCATTCGGGCTTCCCTGGTGGCTCAGTGGTAAAGAATCCACCTGCCAACGCAAGAGACACAGGTTTGATCCCCGGGTCAGGAAGATTCCCTAGACAAGGACATGGCAGCCCACTCCAGCATTCTTACCTGGGAAATTCCATGGACAGAGGAGCCTGGTAGACTACAGTCCATGGGGTCACAAAGAGTCAGACACAACTTAGCAACTGAACAACATCCTCAAGGAATCATCTGGCCTGGTAGTCCTCAGAGCACCTAACGTTATGCTCTGCACATCACTGGCATACGAATATAGCTTAAACTTGAAATTATAAGTTCCAGCAATGAAAATTTCACAAAGCTGTTGATAGTAATAGGTAAAAATGGTGTTTTAAAAAAACAGTCATTGAAGAACACAAAGATGTATAAACATAAATTTCTTAAAAGACATTTATTCTATCTCATTACTTTTCAAAGTTCATAGAAAATGAGAATGCATATGAAAATGCAAATACAGTTGTGTCTAGCATATTCTAGCCCTTCAATGTTAACTAAAGCATAGTCTGGTTTAAAAGTATGCTTCTTCTGTCATTTAAAAGGGTTACAAAAGCATCTAAGAATCTAGGATTGTGGACATTTTCTGCTTATCTCCTTTTCCTAGTCTTCAAAATGGAATATAATTTTCAAAAAAGAAAAAACATCAAACATACACTGTATGAGAGTCCTGTTCACTAAGAGAAAAGCAGAATAATTTTGTTCTAAAAATCCCTCAAAGCAAAAATTCCTGAACAACTGAGAGGCAATTTCACCTAATCAACAAGGATTTATTAAGTACCTACACAGCACCACAGGCGCGTGGAAGTTAAGTATGAGACCAAGTTCTCCTGAAGGTAACGCACCAAGAAAACAGCAACTGCAACAGGCGTTATTTAGGACTATGTGACTAAGAGCAGTTTGGAGATAACAGGGAAGACTTAGCAAGAAAGAATCAGAGGCCTGGGGGCGGACGGGAGGAAGGGCATGAACAAGATCTATAACCTGAGTAAAGTCTTTAATATTTTTTCTTTTTCAAACAAAAGGGTTGTGTAATCATATGTTACACTGTTAAGAATAGTAAATCAATTCAAACTCTTTAAACTTTGCTCTTTAAAATCAACAGCAAGTATCCTCCACACCCTTAAGAACAGTCAATCACAAATTTCTCAATAAAATATTGCCCAAATGTATTTCGGTAAAACCTCAAAGAAGAAGTATATTAAATGTTAGTAACACCAACATGATTAGCATAATTTTCCAAACACAGTGAGAGAAGACAACTTCTTCACATTCTTTTATTTCTAAAAACTGCTTTATTGAAGTATAACATAAAGAAAAATACACAAATCATAAGTGTATATGGCTCTGTAACTAGCACCCAAACACACACACACAGACAAGCAATTTACCCAAAAAGTTACAGTGCTATGAAAAAAGTCCAGATTTACTGTCTTCCTAATTGATGCTTAGAAAAAGAACTAAGGAAAACTGAATTTAAATACTATTAAATATGGCACCCTATTTCTGAAGCTGAACATCAAACTAACACACTGACCTTAGAGGAATCTTACCTCTTCTATAGCTAGGTACCCCTCATTCAAGATTATGCCAAAAATTCCAGGCTCAATGGTAGCTTCTGAAAATTCTAAATTCAGACTCAGGCTACAGTTTTAAGCTTCACCAAAAATCCAGACAATTTTGCTTTCCAAACCATTGCCTGGATTTAGAGCTTAGCTGTCATGTCTCCCCTAAGAACGAAGATTTCAAATTGTGAAGTGAATACTTTCAGAAAGTTCATTAAGAACAAGTCATGGCACATTAACTTCATTTTCTTTTTTGAGAAGGTTACCAGACTGGCAGATGAGGGGAATGCAGAGAGAATCCTGAGACTCTTGGACACATCCACTGGTACAGAGGGTAGGTGGGCAGATTTCTACTGGGCTGAATAATGGAGCCTAATTAGGATGAATGAATGCACCACTTCTGTCCACCTGGAGGGAGGTCTCTAGTCATGACCGCAGACAACATGGACAAGTGTATCCAAATTTGCAGTTGACAAGACACTGGAAAGGATAAGTAACTCATTGGCTACAAGTACATCAACATTGATCAAGGTCTCAGCAAGGCTGGAATGATGGACTAAAACAAACCAAGTGGTTTCAAAAAGCTCACAATCTGAGGGGACAAATCCTTCTTCTCTTCTGTGAGCATCGCTAACTTCCTGAGTCAAAGAGGGAGATAATCCTCTTTGGGATGGGGTAGTAGATAAGATAATGTATTAAAGAAGATGTGCAAAAGCATTTTCAGCAAGATGATTATGCTGAAAGTGAGAAATTTTAAGTGTTTAGGTACTTACGTGTACTATATTCATTTTCAAATATTGGTGGCAGGAATAAGTCATTTTAAAAATATAAAACTCAATTAAAAAAATAGTATGAGGACTAGATAAGGGAAATCTGGCTTAGTAACTATTCATTTTTAAAAGTGCATTTCCTTGGGTCTTCCCTGGCAGTCTGGGCTTCCCTGGTGGCTCAGATGGTAAAGAATCTGCCTACAATGTCCATAGGGTCACAAAGAGTGGACACAACTGAGCCACTTTCACTTTCACTTTTTTCCCTGGCAGTCCAGTGGTTAGGACTCTGTACGCCCAAAGCAGAGGGCTGCTGGGGTTAGATCTCTGGTCAGGGAACTAGATCCCACATGCAGCAACTAGGACTCGGTGCAGGAAACAAGTACATTTCCTTGATCAGAATTTCAACAAAGCTAACAAGTTATTCCAATCTCAGGCATTATTTACAGAGTTAGTGCTTAGATCTACATATGATACAGCTATTAAAAAGAAACAAACCCCTGCAGAACCCTGAAATTTGAACATCATGTTCCAACTGGGTACCTCTTCAGGAGGTAGACTAGGATTGTTAAAGATCTAGAAAAACCATGTTTTAAGACAAATGACTGGAAAAACAGGAAATGTTTGGCCTGGAGCACTCAACATTAGGAACCACTATGGCAGCCTTCAAAGAGCTGAAGAGCTGTCTTTGTAGCCCTAGAAAGAGTTCCTTAAGAAAAAAAAAAAACCTCCAGAGGGTCAGATTTCATTTCAATGTTAGGAAGTTTCTCCACACACCCTCCCAAAACAACAAATAACAATTTGACCTCATGCTGTTTCTGCAAAGCTTGTTTGGTATTTGGCGAGGTGGAGAGGCAGGACATTGGACTGGAGGGCTGACTTCTAAGGGCTCTTGCAAGGCAGCCTATGACCAAGTTCTAGGGCCATGACAATAGGAAAAAGGTCCAAGAATGTTGCCCACTGCCCAGCACAGCAACATTAACAGTATCTGGACAATAAGTGTATGCTGAGTGAAGGAAAAAGTAAAATGAGAAGTGAAAGGCCACAGGCTCTGGCAAACAGCTGAACTGGATGGAGTCAGGGCCAATTTGGAGTTGACCCTTACTGAGTATGTTAAACTTAAAGCCAGCTGATGATAAAAAAAATAAAAAGTTCTCTCTTTTAAAATGTTTACTGGCCAAAATAATCTCAGTAGATTACTGAGCTAAGATAAAAAGACCTGAAAATGCTGTGCTTCAAATTATTATTTAAAGCAAACTGTCAGTAAGTAAAAATAAATAAACATTGTATTTAAGGGCAGTCTGTTCCTTTTCGATCACGTTCCTTTCATGAATCTGCGTCTAAGGTGTTTTTAAAGTTGATATTAAATGATTCTATTTAGGTTATAGGCGTATCATTAGTAAAGGATCTAAAATTTTGAAATTAGACAGATTTTGAAATAGACTAGCTCTGTGTCAGAAACCACATTTTAAATAAGCTCTCTAGATGATTTTTTAACCACACCATACATTTTGAAAATCACTCCCTAGAATAAAGATGTCAACTCAAGGAGGGCCTTGATCTTGAGGGTTTCCTGTTTAGAACACCCAAATCTCTACATAGCAGGCATTTCCCCATCAGTTCTCAGCTCAAATTTCACCTCCTCAGAGATGTCCTCCCAGTATCTCACCCCATCCACCAATTTATTTTCAGAGCAAATTTCCCCTTTAATTATTTTTTTTCTTTTTTTAAAACTACAATCTTCTCCAGTCCAAAAGGAATACCACCTTCCCAAGCACTTAAATGTCTGTCTTGATCTTCACTCTTATTCCTGATCCTTAGATCTAGTCCCTGGTACAGAGATGTGCAATCAATATTTGATTTAGAAAACAATAGCCCATATTAGAGTTGGGATTTCAATCCAGCAGTGAATGCCTTGAAGTTCTTCACATAACTAACACCCAAGAAATAGAATCCTTCAAGTTCCACAAAAGTAGTTAAGTGCTTACAGTGTGAGGGAAAGGGAGAAAAAACTGTACAGGCATCACCCGGGGACTTGGTAGAAAAGCAGAATTCCAGGCTCCACTTTTGACCTATGAATCAGAATCTGTATTTTCAGAAGATCCTCAATGTGATTCTCAGCACATTCAAGACTGGAAAGCACGAAATTACAGAACAGCTGCAACCTGGGGGCAAATTTTTTACGAAGGTGTGACCACCATCTTTTTACTCCATTAGTTCTATAAATAGTAATACGGATGAAAAAATCCAATAAATATTCTAATCACGTAAGCCTTGAAATGCAGCTAAAGAAAACTTTCTTCTGGGAGGTCTCTCCTTGGGAAGGTGAAGGACATTGGATCAGTTACTTTATGTGGCTGAAAGCAATCTTCCATCATTTTGAAACATAAGAAATTACAGCATTATCTTTAGAAGAAAACAGAAAGTTTTACTTTTACATCAAGCAAGATGGGGAACACTTATACGAGGCCATAGGGACTAGTCAAAAGTAGAGAATTCCAGAAAAGCTCCCCAAATCTGGTTCTCCACTGGAATATCAAGAACTGTCCCTTTAATAACATACAGTCCCAGAACCTCCCTGGTGGTCCAGTGGCTAACCCTCCCTGGGTTCCATCCCTGGGCAGGGAACTAGATGCCTGCCACAACTAAGACCGAGTGCAGCCAATTAAATATTTAAATATATATATATATTCACTTTCCCTGGTGTTTACTCAGGACTTCCCTGGTGGCTCAGACGGGAAAGGCATCTGTCTACAATGAGGGAGACCCGGGTTCGAGCCCTGGTTTGGGAAGATCCCCTGGAGAAGGAAATGGCAATCCACTCTAGTACTATTGCCTGGAAAATCCCACGGACAGAAAAGCCTGTAGGCTACAGTCTATGGGGTCGCAAAGAGTCGGATACGACTGAGCGACTTAATAAGACCTAGCTTTTAGACATGCTGGGATGATTAAACGACTTAAAAGTACAAAAGGCTTTTATCACAGTGCCTTACACACAGGAGGCAATGCTCATCAACTTCCTGCATTTCCTAGAAGTTGTGGAAATATCCCTTTCCTCGCCTTCACACTCTAACAAAAGAGGCGCCGAGGAACCAAATAAATGCAAAACGACAAAAAACGACAGTGCTGCTGCTTTGTCTGCGGAGATATCAATTACTGTGGTGCCACCTTTTAAAATGTCTATTTTAAAACACCAAGAAAATATTAAATGTGTACAGTGCAAAAGAAACAGTGCTACACTAGGGAATACATAAAAAGTTTGAGAAATCTACCTCCCTCTGGGAAGAAGTCGTTTTCAATCACAAAAAAAGGTACCAGTCCCTTAATGGGGAAGGGTTTCTCTTTTCCCGGGATCTCAATAATACACCTGTTGTGCGTGAGGGCCACACCTGGAAGGCTGCCTCCTCCCCGTCCCGGGTCATTTCCCAGGTGGGCAGGTTGCCCGGCCAGCTCCACGATGCCGCCCCTCTCCCCCGACTCTGTCGCTTCACTTGGGACACTAGACAAGGGGCTCCGGGGTGCTCTCCCAACTGCAAGGGGCATCTTGACCCCTCATCCCACCTGCCCGGCACAATTCCTCCAACGTAGGCAACGTGTCGGCGGCGCGCGGGGCCGGCCCTGCCCGGGGTCGCACCCCGGGGCCGGCGGTCTGGCTAGGAGCACGTGCCGGTGTCCTGGAGCACACCGGGCAGTACGCGTCCTAGCTGGGTGAGCAGGGACCGCCCGAGGCAGGTCCACCCACCTGGTGGCGGCCTTTAGGTCAAGGGTGAGAATCCCAAGCATGAGTGGCTTCCCTGGAAATACAGCTTCATTCGAAATTAAATCCCCGCCCCGGCAGCTTAAATCCACGCGGGCTCGTAACAACTCCCCACCAAGGGGGTTGAAAACAGCCGTTCGGCCCACCCCAGGACTCCAGGAATATTGCACGGATTAAACCCTGCCACCCCTTCTCCACCTGGGATACCCAGAGGGGTGAGATGGGGGCAGATAACAACACATTCCTCCCAGAGTCCCAGCCGCCCCGCCCGGGCCAGCAAGCGGCCCCTCTAGTTTCATCCCTCAAGCTCAGGCTCTCTCCTCAGGGACAAGCGTCCCCACCCTGCCCCCCCGCCCCCAAAAAAAAAACACAAAACTGCAGCCTGGAGAGCCAGTCGCAGGATTCTGGCTGGTCACCAATCTCCCGCCGGCCCCTAAGAAAGCGAAAAGTTGCCCACGCCGCCTAGACACTGGTGGTGGCTTGAATTGTTTCAGCGGAAGGAAAAGATGGGCGGCTCCAAGCAGCCCCTCGACCCAGGAGGCAGGCTCCGAGTTGGCCGGGTGCGGCTCTCTTCGCCGCCCCGAGCCTCTCCGGCTGCCGCGAGTCCCAAGCCTGGAGCGAAACAGCCACCGAAACCACCGCGGGGCGTCCTCTCCCTGCGCCTCCCCTACCATACAGTGCACGGAGGGGCCTTGGGGCCCCAGGCCCCGCGCCCAGCTCTCACCTTCTCCCAGCGAACCAAACACGGCGGGAGCCCGGGCGTGCGCTCACCTGGAGGGCGCACCTGCCGCCTTGCAGAGAGCCTGCGCGCAGCCGGGACTCCGCTGGGGACTGAGCCCTCCGCCCCCTCTCCCCCCTCCTCCCCCCGACCCACCCTGCCCGCCTGCCCCCCGGGCATGCGCACCAACCCCCGGCCCGGGTGCGGAAAGTCCGCGGCCGGGCGCCCGGGAGCCCCACCTGCGGCTCCCCGCGAGGGCTACTCGGCGTTCCGGCCAGCTCTCCCCGGAGTCCCGCCGTCTCCGCCTGAAGAAGCAGAAAGGGGGAGGTGGACGCTAGGGAGGAGGAGTGGTATGGCGGCCTCCACCCTCCGTGACCCATTCACCTGAAACTCCGATGGGAGGGGGAAGGGAGCGGTGCAAAAGGAGGCGGGAAGAACCGGCCCTTCTCCGCACACCCTGCGGCGTCCGGCCTTAAAGGAACAGCGCGGCGTTTCGGTCCAAGTGGGCGGGGACGGAGAGCAGAGCGGTGGCGGGGGATAGGGGCTCGGGCTCCCGGCTGGGGGAGAGTGGTTCCGGACCACCCTAGAAAGCTCTCGGAGCTCTTCGGGCAGAACTGCGCAATGTTTGGCGAGTGAAACCTGGAGAGACTGTTCCTCCTAAAGTGTTCTAGGGTGCTCAGCACTTGGGCAAGAAAGGCACGACCTGACACAAAAGTTTCCTGCTTCAAAAATTTGATTAAACTTTTTTTGGAAAGAAGCAGCTAGATGTGGGAGATTTTCACATGTCATGCGTAAATTTAGGAACTGCTTCTAAATCTCTGGATCGCTAAAAAGACTGTCACTCAAGACTGGTTCAGTGAGGTTGGAAGTATTGTAGATACTGGTGATGGTAAATTTGCCATCAAAATTAAGGGTATACTACGATTTACATTATTACCATTTCAGGACCCTCTGCCCCTCCTCCCCACGTTTAACTATGACAGGACCGAGAGTCTGATTTTCAGGGGTTTTAAACGATTTGAATATTCTCTTTGGTTTAAGAGGGTTTTTTAAAAAAAAAAAGAAGCCCTAGTTCTGTGTCTCTGTTCCATTTCTTCTGGGGGCTGTTCCCAAAGGAGTGTTAAATTTAGGAAAACTCAGAGTCTACACTGAACGATGTGTACACTTATCTATATGTTGTATTTCAATTTTTTTTAATGCACTGCTGAATAGGGCAGTTTCAGTTCTTGCTATTTGAGTTCGTATTAGTTGAGTTCAGTCGCTCAGTCGTGTCTGACTCTGCGACCCCATAAATCGCAGCACGGCAGTCCGCCCTGTCCATCACCAACTCCCGGAGTTCACTCAGACTCATGTCCATCGAGTCGGTGATGCCATCCAGCCATCTCATCTTCTGTCATCCCCTTCTCCTCCTGCCTCTAATCCCTCCCAGCATCAGGGTCTTTTCCAATGAGTCAACTCTTTGCATGAGGTGGCCAAAGTATTGAAGTCTCAGCTTCAGCATCAGTCCTTCCAATGAACACCCAGGACTGATCTCCTTTGGGATGGACTGGTTGGATCTCCTTGCAGTCCAAGGGACTCTCAAGAGTCTTCTCCAACACCACAGTTCAAAAGCATCAATTCTTTGGTGCTCAGCTTTCTTCACAGTCCAACTCTCACATCCATACATGACCACAGGAAAAACCATAGCCTTGACTAGACTGACCTTTATTGGCAAAGTAATATCTCTGCATTTCAATATGCTATTTAGGTTGGTCATAACTTTCCTTCCAAGGAGTAAGCATCTTCTAATTTCATGGCTGCAATCACCATCTGCAGTGATTTTGGAGCCTCAAAAAATAAAGTCTGACACTGTTTCCCATGAATTGATGGGACCAGATGCCATGATCTTAGTTTTCTGAATGTTGAGCTTTAAGCCAACTTTTTCACTCTCCACTTTCACTTGCATCAAGAGGCTTTTGAGTTCCTCTTCACTTTCTGCCCTAAGGGTGGTGTCATCTGCATATCTGAGGTTATTGATATTTCTCCCAGCAATCTTGATTCCAGCTTGTGCTTCTTCCAGCCCAGCATTTCTCATGATGTACTCTGTATATAAGTTAAATAAGCAGGATGACAATATACAGCCTTGACGTATTCCTTTTCCTATTTGGAACCAGTCTGTTGTTCCATGTCCAGTTCTAACTGTTGCGTCCTGACCTGCATATAGGTTTCTCAAGAGGCAGGTCAGGTGGTCTGGTATTCCCATCTCTTTCAGAATTTTCCACAGTATATTGTGATCCACACAGTCAAAGGCTTTGGCATAGTCAATAAAGCAGAAATAAACCATTCAGGTATGACCTAAATCAAATCCCTTATGATTATACAGTGGAAGTGAGAAATAGATTCAAGGGACTAGATCTGATAGAATGCCTGATGAACTATGGACGGAGGTTCGTGACATTGTACAGGAGAGAGGGATCAAGACCATTCCCATGGAAAAGGAATGCAAGAAAGCAAAATGGCTGTCTGAGGAGGCCTTACAAATAGCTGTGAAAAGAAGAGAAGCAAAAAGCAAAGGAGAAAAGGAAAGATATAAGCATCTGAATGCAGAGTTCCAATGAATAGCAAGGAGAGATAAGAAAGCCTTCCTCAGCAATCAATGCAAAGAAACAGGAAAACAACAGAATGGGAAAGACTAGAGATCTCTTCAAGAAAATTAGAGATACCAAGGGAACATTTCATGCAAAGATGGGCTCAATAAAGGGACAGAAATGGTACAGACCTAACAGAAGCAGAAGATATTAAGAAGAGGTGGCAAGAATACACAGAAGAACTGTACAAAAAAGAGCTTCACGACCAAGATAATCACGATGGTGTGATCACTGACCTAGAGCCAGACATCCTGGAATGTGAAGTCAAGTGGGCCTTAGAAAGCATCACTATGAACAAAGCTAGTGGAGGTGATAGAATTCCAGTTGAGCTATTTCAAGTCCTGGAAGATGATGCTGTGAAAGTGCTGCACTGAATATGCCAGCAAATTTGGAAAACTCAGCAGTGGCCACAGGACTGGAAAAGGTCAGTTTTCATTCCAATCCCAAAGAAAGGCAATGCCAAAGAATGCTCAAACTACCGCACAGTTGCACTCATCTCACACGCTAGTAAAGAAATGCTCAAAATTCTCCAAGCCAGGCTTCAGCAATACATGAACCATGAACTTCCAGATGTTCAAGCTGGTTTTAGAAAAGGCAGAGGAACCAGAGATCAAATTGCCAACATCCGCTGGATCATGGAAGAAGCAAGAGCATTCCAGAAAAACATCTATTTCTGCTTTATTGACTATGCCAAAGCCTTTGAGTTCATATAGAAGGCTAGAATTTAGGTTTCTTAAGTCCTGCTTCACTTTGTGTTCCAACCTGGAATGTCAGCATTGCTAATAAATTTCAGTCCAATTCCACCCACTTCCCTGCCTCTAATTAAATGGTTAGAGATGTGACTCTCCCATACGTTAAATCTTAAGGCACAGTTCAATACTTAGGGAAGTAAAAGGGTTATATAAATATAAGGTATTAAAAAATGACAGCCTTAATGAGTAATTAATCTAATTGGTGTGTTTTGTGGAAGTCATTGCTACAATTACTACTGTATGACTAGGTAGCTTTTGAATGATGCAATTTAAATTAGTATTGTTAACACTGGGGAAGTCAGGTTAATCCTCTTAAGGTTCCCTGTCAGATTACTGAAATCTCTAAACATTCCACTTGGTTTATAATTAAACAAGGGAACATTTCCTAATACTCTTACATTTATAAACACGTCTATTATTTTATAGTGTACTTTTGCCATGAAATTAAAAGACACTTACTCCTTGGAAGAAAAGTTATGACCAACCTAGATAACATACTGAAAAGCAGAGACATTACTTTGCCAACAAAGGTTCGTCTAGTCAAGGCTATGGTTTTTCCTGTGGTCGTGTATGGATGTGAGAGTTGGACTGTGAAGAAAGCTGAGCACCGAAGAATTGATGCTTTTGAACTGTAGTGTTGGAGAAGACCCCAGAGAGTCCCTTGGACTGCAAGGAGATCCAACCAGTCCATTCTGAAGGAGATCAGCCCTGGGTGTTCTTTGTAAGGAATGATGCTAAAGCTGAAATTCCAGTACTTTGGCCACCTCATGCGAAGAGTTGACTCATTAGAAAAGACTCTGATGCTGGGAGGGATTGGGGGCAGGAGGAGAAGGGGACGACAGAGGATGAGATGGCATCACCGACTCGATGGACGTGAGTTTGAGTGAACTTTGGGAGATGGTGATGGACAGGGAGGCCTGGCGTGCTGCGATTCATGGGGTTGCAAAGAGTCGGACACAACTGAGCGACTGAACTGAACTGAACTGAAAGAGGAGAACTTAAGAGTTTTTTCCCCCACTTTAAAAAAAATTAAAATATATTTTACATACTGTAAAATTCACCCTTAATTTTAACGCATATGTACAATTCAGTGGATTCAGTATATTTGTAATGTTGTACAGTTATCACCACTGGTTCCAGAACGTTTTCATCACCCAAAGAGAAACCTGAGTCTATCACTTTTCATTTCCTCTTGTCTCTAAACCCTGACATCCGCTGATCTATTGATACTTTCTGTCTCTTTTGATTTGCCCATTCTGGACATTTTATATGAACTGTTAGTATAATATGTGACCTTTTCTGTCTGAATTCTTTCACTCAGCATAATATTTTCAAGTCTTACTCATGTTGTAGTTCCTACTGGTACATCATTCCTTTTTATGACTCAATAAATATTCCATTGCATGGATGTACCACATTTTATTTAAACCTTCATCAGTCGATGGACATTTCAGTTATTTCCACTTTTTGTCATTTTAAATAATATTATAAACCTTCAAGTTTTGGTGTGAATATGTCTTCCTTTCACATGTAAATTAACTATTTAAACTTTTCATCATTCTAAGAGACTAACTTAAAATACCTGTGTTATTTTTCTTATTCCCATTTTAAACCTAAACTCAAAGACGTTAGGATAGAAGATTAGTTACTATGCTTTGTTTGCTTTCCTAATTCATTCATTCAGCAGCCATTTTCTAAGTGCCTTCCATGTGAATAATAGTAAACAAAACTCCCAAATCCCTGTTTTCAGGTAGATCACACTCTAGTTGCTTCTGTATTCAGGCATATGGAATAGCACGATTTTTGTTTAACTTCAGCTATATGAAACTGGTAATAGCTGATCATCTTAAACTATAAAAGCAACTTAATGTGGTTTAACTTAATACTAAACTAAATTTCTATTGGAATATTGTGTAAAATTTTTGTTCAATTTAGGTAAATTTTCCAAACAATGCTCATAACATTAGAACATCTAAAAACTGTGCTCTTTTAATAGTTACCTAATAGTGTACCTATTTAGGTAGTAGTTGAAAATGTTCAGAAAGAAAATACAGCCTTAAAACATAAACACATCAGTAGCCAAATTAAATTTGTTAGATAGTGAATGATGTAATGATGTAATAAATGATGTAATGCTGACTGTAATTACTTTACATAATCATAAATTGTAACAAAATTTTAATTAGTCAAATATTCCTTCTTGGCAACTCATTGTAGTATTAATCACTGTTATCCACTAATGAGCATTATTTAATGAAAATCTTTATGACTCAGAAACAAAGTAAATATTATTATCAAAGGACCCATGATTAGAAATTTGTTGACTTTACCTGAAGTAAAATGAATAAGATTTAAAAAATAATTCTTATATTCCTTTTCATATGTAAAAGAGAAAGTTAAGAGCTCAGATTATGGTGTCAGAATTTGGGTTCAAAATCTCAGTGTTACTGTTAGTGGGAATGCAGACTAGTACAGCCACTATGGAGAACAGTGTGGAGAGTCCTTAAAAAACTGGAAATAGAACTGCCTTATGATCCAGCAAGCCCACTGTTGGGCATACACACTGAGGAAACCAGAATTGAAAGAGACATGTGTACCCCAATGTTCATCGAAGCACTGATTACAATAGCTAAGACATGGAAGCAACCTAGATGTCCATCCGCAGATGAATGGATAGGAAAGTTGTGATACATATACACAATGGAATATTAAAAAGAATGCATTTGAATCAGTTCTAATGAGGTGGATGAAACTGGAGCCTATTATACAGAGTGAAGTAAGTCAGAAAGGAAAACACCAATACAGTATATTAATGCATGTATATGGAATTTAGAAACATGGTAACAATGACCCTATATGCGAGACAGCAAAAGAGACACAGATGTAAAGAACAGACTTTTGGACTCTGTGGGAGAAGGCGAGGGTGGGATGATTTGAGAGAATAGCATTGAAACATGTATATTATCATATGTGAACAGATCTCCAGTCCAGGTTCGATGCATGAGACAGGGTGCTCGGGGCTGGTGCACTGGGATGAACCTGAAGGATGGGATGGGGAGAGAGGTGGGAGGAGGGTTCAGGATGGGGGACACATGTACACCCATGGCTGATTCATGTCAATATATGGCAAAAACCGCTACAATATTATAAAGTAATTAGCCTCCAATTAAAATAAATTAATTTACAAAAAACCCCTCAGTGTTAGAGTAAAAAAAAAAATCTCAATGTTGCCACCTATTATCTGGAAGGGAATCTAAATGCATAAGTTTGATTTTTCTCCACTGTGAATTTGGGATGACGATAAGTAATACTCATAAGATTGTTGGCAGACACGTGGACCATTCACCAAGATAAATCATATGCTGGGCAAGAAAACATCTTGATACATTTAATCGGTCATTGCTGTATCCCATCTGCCTGAAATAGTCCCTATCGTGTCACACAGTTATTCTATATATATTTGTTGAATGAATGAATGTATTGAACCCTGATTCCTACATCCATCATGCCCGTGGAATCGTGTGCATCTCTCAGATAGCTTGCTGCCACTGTGAAAACAGCACATTCTTAATAGCATGTCAAGGGTAACATCTCCAGCTTGTGGTCTTTTTTTTTTTTGCTTATTTGTTTGTTTGGTTGTACCACTCAGATTGTAGGATCTCAGTTCCCTGACAAGGGATTGAACCTAGGCCATGACAGTGAGAGCACTGAATGCTAACCACTAGACCACCAGGGAACTCCCTAGTACGCAGTCTTAGAGGAGAACATATGGGGGGTTAGAATATTTCTACTCTGCCTCACCTGCTTCCTGGATGAATTTAATGATTGACGTTTATTTAAAGGCAACTCAGTTCCGAGTTGCTTGAAGGCTATAAATTCCCCACCCATTCTCTAGATGGGAGGCTCCCATCCCACATACTACATTCTCCTTGATGGATTCATGGAGGAATTTATGGGGAAGTTACCAGGAAGGCAATTTCAGAGAGGATGGTGACACTTGGTGAATAAAGCTCTATCTCCTCAATGCCAGGAGAAATATCAATAACCTCAGATATGCAGATGACACCACCCTTATGGCAGAAAGTGAAGAGGAACTAAAAAGCCTCTTGATGAAAGTGAAAGTGGAGAGTGAAAAAGTTGGCTTAAAGCTCAACATTCAGTAAACGAAGATCATGGCATCTGGTCCCATCACTTCATGGGAAATAGACGGGGAAACAGTGGAAATAGTGTCAGACTTTATTTTTTGGGGCTCCAAAATCACTGCAGATGGTGACTGCAGCCATGAAATTAAAAGACGCTTACTCCTTGGAAGGAAGGTTATGACCAACCCAGATAGCATATTGAAAAGCAGAGACATTACTTTGCCAACAAAGGTTCGTCTAGTCAAGGCTATGGTTTTTCCTGTGGTCATGTATGGATGTGAGAGTTGGACTGTGAAGAAGGCTGAGCACCGAAGAATTGATGCTTTCAAACCGTGGTGTTGGAGAAGACTCTTGAGAGTCCTTTGGACTGCAAGGAGATCCAACCAGTCCATTCTGAAGATCAGCCCTGGGATTTCTTTGGAAGGAATGATGCTAAAGCTGAAGCTCCAGTACTTCGGCCACTTCATGCGAAGAGTTGACTCATTGGAAAAGACCCTGATGCTGGGAGGGATTGGGGGCAGGAGGAGAAGGGAACGACAGAGGATGAGATGGCTGGATGGCATCACCGACTCGATGGACATGAGTCTGAGTGAACTCCGGGAGTTGGTGATGGACAGGGAGGCCTGGCGTGCTGCGATTTATGGGGTCGAAAAGAGTTGGACACAACTGAGCAACTGAACTAAACTGAACTGACTGAAGCAAGATCCTGCTGGAAGAATCTAAAGTTAAATAAAGTCAGCACTTGAACTGGAACTTCAACAAGTGGAAAAATAATAACCACCATCATTTATTCTGGATTTGGTTGCACCACTCAGACTGTAGGATCTCAGTTCCCCAACAAGGGACTGAACCCAGGCCAGGACAGTGAAAGCGCTGAAACCACTAGATACCAGGGAGCTCCCTAGTGCGCAGTCTTAGAGGAGAAAAGATGTCCCTACGCCAGGCACTGTTCCATGTGCTTTACGGACTCTGCTTTCTGTTTATAACAATTTTATCAAGTGTTATTATTTCCCCCACTTTCGAAAAACTGAAAGCTCAGAAACTTCTGATCATTTACTCAAGATTTCTGCTAAATTATAGTCAGGATTCAAACACAGGTCATCTACTTCCAGAACTAATGTTCTTAACAGTTTTACTATAGTTTAGCATCATTTTTTTTTGTCTTTAGAAACACTTAAACTAAAAAAAAAAAAACAAAAAAAACACAAAACTACCCATAGAGATAGTTCACAGTGTACCTATATAAAAAAATAATTGAATACAACTAAAAAAATAATTGAGGACTTCCAGGTACAGTGGATGAGAATCCACCTGCCAGTGCAGGTGACATCCCTGGTCTGGAAGATTCCACGTGCCTCAGAGCAACTAAGGTCGTGCGCCACGACCACCAGGCCTGTGCTCTAGAGCCTGGGGGTCACACAACTGAACCCACACGCTGCAACTCCTGAAGCCTGTGCGCCTGGAGCCCATGCTCTGCAATAAGAGAAGTCACCGAAATGAGAAGCCTGAGCACTGCTACTAGAGAGTAGCCCCCCTCACTCATGGCAACTAGAGGAAAAACCCGGGGAAGCAAGGAAGACCAAGCACAGCCATAAATAAATAAATAAAATAATAATAAAAAAATAATTGAGGAACTTCCCTGGTGGCATAGTGGATGGGAATCTGCCTGCCAGTGCAGGAAACATGGGTTCAATCCCTGGTCTGGGAGGATCCCACATGCTGTGGAGCAACTAAGCCTGTGCACCTCAACTACTGAGCCTGTGCTCTAGAGCCCATATTCCGCAATAACAGAAGCCACTGCAATGAGGTTAATAAATACATTTTTAAAATAAAAAATTATTGAGTACAACTCAGTGTTATGGATGTGAAGGAACCAATTAGAACTACTCCCAACAACAGGGTGAATCTTTCAAAGATAAAGCTGAACACAATAAAGAAGTCCCCATCCCTCCCATACAGGCTTCCCAGGTGGCTCAGTGGTAAAGAATCGCCTGCAATGCAGGAGACACAGGACACGAGGCTCGATCTCTGGGTTGGGAAGATCCTCTGGAGGAAGAAATGGCAACTCACTCCAGTATTCTTGCCTGGAAGATCCCATAGACAGAGGAGCCCAGCGGGCTGCAGGCCATGAGGTTGCAAAAGACTCAGACACAACTGACCATGCACGCAGCTCCCCCCACCCCCAAACAGTGTGGTTCCATGTATATAAAGTTCAAAAACAGGCAAAACTAAACTGCATCACTTGGGGATTCAAACGTAAGTAGCAAAGCAACAAAGGAAAGCAAAGAAATTGTTACAATAAAAGCCAAGAGAGTGGTTACCTGTGGGAGAAAAGGGCAGGTAAGGATGGGAAAGCAGGAGTAGAGATGCTCCTGGGGTGGGCTGCCAATAGCCTGTCCCTTCACCTGTTTGCAGGTTACATGGCTGTGAGCCTTACAACAAGTTATTAAGTTATTAAACTGTACACATATGGTTTATACACTTTTGGGTAGGAATTTTCTATTTTATAATAAAAACTTTATTTAAAAGTATAATAGAGTTTAGGGACTTTCTTAAAAGGTGGTTGGATACCCATCTCTAGGCTTTTTGCTTTGTGTGTAATATTCCTCAAACACTAATAGAAGATTACTCTATGTAAGTAGAGTTATCCTCTAAAGAGGGAGAGAGAGGGTCTTGATCCAGAATTCTATGGATAATGCAGAGAAAAAGATTTGAGAGCTGGGTGTTTTGGGGTTTTATCAGTCATCCATTGCAGTGGAAAATTGGCCTCACAAAGCTTTTTCAGGAACTTGCCTTCCTGAATATTTTCAGCTCAAAAATAGAAAGTGGGAAAAGTAAACATTAACCAAATAGTGTGAATGTTGTGTTCTCACATCTAATTTTAACTTCCTGGGGCTCTTTACCTCTTGTGTTCCCAAACTTTAGAAATGAGCTTGTCATTTACAACAAGGAATTCTAACCCTAGAAAAGTCACCTGAGTTGGGTCGGTATGAAGCAGATATACTCTAAATGGACAACTAACTTCCCATGACATTCTGTTGGTTATAAGACATAGTTCTCTTATCCTCTACCATGTCTTCCACATGACAGCTTTTCTAATGTTATTTGGAATTTCTTACTTTATTTTTCTTAAATTTATTTTATTTTTTTGGCTTCGCTGAGTGGCTTGCAGGATCTTAGTTCCTGGACTGGAGATTGAACCCAGGCCACAGCACTTACTGAGTCCTAAACATCAGGACTACCAGGGAACTGCCTTTATTTGAAACTTCTTTAGGAGAAATTTCCGGAGCCTGTAAAGGGGACTCACTACAGCTCCTGAAATGTTGATGCTCACACATAGGGTGTGGTCTATGGGGCACATTTGTCAACTGTATACCTAAAGAAATATTTATTCAGTCAAAAAACATTTATTTGGACTTTCCTGGTGGCCCAGTGGTTAAGAATCCACCTGCCAGTGCTGGGGATACGGGTTTGAACCTTGGCCAGGGAAGATTCCCCATGCCGTGGGGTGACTAAGCCCGTGCACCACAGCTGAGCCCGCACTCTAGGGCCCACGCATCACAACAGCCCCCAGTCAGGACAACTAGATAAAGCCCACGTGGAGCAAAGAAGACCCAGTGCCGCCAAAAATAAATAAATATATATATATATATTTAAATATATTTACTCAATATCCCCTATGTACCAGATCCTGCTCTAAGCCTTGGAGATACAGTGGACTCAGGACAGACAGAGTCCCTTGTGGAGGTTTATACTCTAGTTGGGAAAAGACATGCAATGATGATGACTAAACTGGAAATGAACAAGATAAGGTCAGGTGGTGATGAGTGGCTTGAGGAAATGAAACAGGATAAGGGGACAGAGAGAGCTGGGAGAGGCAGGGGGAGAAGCTGCCCAGGACAGAGTGGTTCTGGGCCGCTGCTCTGAAGAAGTGACATTTGGGCTGAGACTTGAATGATGAGAAGGGGCCAGCCATGTGGAGATCTGGGCCAAGAATATCCTAGGGCAAAATCTAGGGCTGTTTTGGAATTTCAAAGCACAAGAGGCCAGAAGAAAGGCAGAGAGTGGGGAGATGAAGCCTGAGGAAGACAGAAGTCAGATCCTGGATGCCGCTCCACCTGAGTGTTCATTTTCTTCTAAATGCAGCCAGAAGGCTGTGGAGGGTTTTAGGCATTCTATGGTGACAAATTTATATTTTGAATTCCATAGGATTTTGTGTCAAACTCAGCATTTTCCTGTTTTTTAAAATAATTTTTGGTAACTCTTGAATATTTGTCTTTCAAGTTTGTGGTTTCTAAGTGGAAAGGATTAAACCTGAGAAAGAGAGCCAGGGTAATCTGAAACTCAACTGATACGATCTTTGAGAAATGTAAACCACTCCTATTCCTCTTCCTACATGAATCTTAATTAGAAAGGTTGCCTACTGTACCAAAGAAGTTCCAGATGCAGAGGGACTGAAAAGGAGAGGGTTAGAGAAATTGCTTATTTTTCTTGCTTTTTCTATTTATTTTTAAAGAATTTCTTATTGCACAAGCTTGTATTTTTTTTAATTAATTTTTTTATTGATATATAGTTGAACTGGGCTTCCCTGGTGATTCAGCGGTAAACAATCTGCCTGCCAATGTAGGAGACTCAGGTTCTATCTCTGGATTAAGAAGAGACCCTGGAGAAAGAAATGGTAACCCACTTGAACATTCTTGCCTGGAAAATCCCACGGGTGGAGGAGACTGGAGCATTAATGTCCATGGGGTCACAAAGTGTTGGACACCATTTAGTGACTGAACAAGAACACTAGTTGAATCACAATGTTGTATTAGTTACTGTACAGCAAAGTGACTCAGTTATGCATATATACATACATTCTTTTTCATATTCTTTTCTATTATAATTTATCACAGGGTATCGAATATAGTTCCCTGTGCTATACAGTAAAATCTTGTTTATACAAAGCCTGTATTATTTTTGACAATTAGGGAAAAGATATTTCATTTTCCCCTAACTTACTATGTTGGAAAATTTCAACCTGTAGAAAAGTTGAGAAAATGGCACACTGAATTACGTTCTTCCCTTAAATTCACAGATTGTTAAGATTGTTCATATTTGTTTGCTTGCTTCCCCCACAGACACAACACAGACACAAAATAAGTACATAATATATATATATGTGTGTGTGTGTATATATATATATATATACATATTTGCTCAACCATTCATACACAGCATTCATACTTTTATATTTGGTCTGACCATTTAAAGCTAATTTGCAGGACTTCCCTGGTGGGAGAAGTGGGTAAGAATCCTCCTGCCGATGCAGGGGACACAAGTTTGATCCCTGGTCCAGGAGGATTCCGTGTGCTGAGAAGCAGCTAAAACCTGTGAGCCACAACTACTGAGCCTGTGCTCTGGAGCCCATGAGCTGCAACTCCTGAAGCCCATGTGCCTAGAACCTGGCTCTGCAACAAGAGAAGCCACCACACTTAGAAACCTGAGCACCACAGTGAGGAGCAGCCCCCACAACTAGAGAAAGGCACTCGCTCAACAATGAAGAGCCAGCGTAACCACGAATAAATAAAGTAATTTGCAGACTTAATGACACTTCACCCCTGCATACTTCAGCACCATCTCCTAAGCACAAAGCCATTTTCCGATTCAACAACTGTCTTGGTTTGTGCTGCTTCAACCGAGTACTATAAACCAGGTGGTCTATAAACAACAGAAATTTATTTCTCACAATTCTGGAGGTTAGAAGTCTGAGACCAGGATGCCAGCCAGCATGGTCAGGTTCTGGTGAGAACCCCCTTTTATATGGAGGAGAGGACAAGAGGGCTCTCTTTTGTTAGAGTGCTTTTCCCATTCAGGAGGGCTCTACCTTCATGACCTTATCATCTCCCCAAAGGCTCCATCTCCTAATACTATCGCACCGGGGGTTAAGATTTCAACATATGAATTTGGGGGAGGGATAAAAACATTCACTCCGTAACAACTAACTAACAATTAACATATACCCACAAATGAACATTAATACATAATCTTATCTGATATACAGAATATATTCACATTGCTCCAGTTGTACCAAACATGTCTTTTATGGTTTATTGTTTTATTTTAATTCAGGAGCCCATCGAGGATCATTCCTTGCGTTTCACTGTCATGTCTCTTTAGTCTCTTTAATTCTTGAACAGTACCAATGCCATTTTTATCTTTCATGACCTTGTCTTTTTAAAAAGAATGTGGTCCCGTTGTCCTGCTGAAGGTCTTACAGTTTGGATTTGTGGGCTCTCCTCTCACTATTAGATTTGGAAGAAGCGCTGTTGGCAAGTATACCATCTCGGCAATGCTGCGGAGTTCATAGTTCATTATGTCCAGAGACTGACACTATCAAGCTGTCCCAGGATGAATGATGCTCAGTTTGAATCAGGTAGTACCTTCCAGATCTCCCTTTTCCCTTTATAATTTGTAAGTATTCTGTATGTGGGGGAGGGGTGAATACTTTGGTTCTTCGTGTCTTATTCTCCACCAACGTTTTATCCATTGAAAGCTTTTAGTGCCCATTGCTGATTCTTGGTTGACTCAGGTATTGCATCAGTTGCTGCATAATATTTTTTCTAGTACTATCAAATACTAGTATCAGTACTATCTAGAGAATTCCCTGGTGTTCCAGTGGCTAGAGCTCTGCACTTCTACTGTATGGGGCATGGGCTTGAAATCTGGTTGCGGAATTCAGATCCCACATGCGGGCAATGTGGACAAAGAAACAACAACATCAAAACCCCACAAACAACATCTAGTACTCCGAAGAAAAAAAACAAAAGCCCAAGAATGTTAAAGCATGATCAAAAAACAGGTGGAAAACATTCTAATTCATTAAAATATTGACCTTACATTAGAAAAGAATTTTGTGACGTGATTTCTTTCTGGTTTGTGTCCTCACCTGCACAGTGTATGTACTGCTTGTTTATTAAGGAAGGTAGGTGATGTGGGAAGAAATCAAGGCACGCTGCTGTAGGGCAGTCTTCCCTCACGTAGTCTAGGAGATGAAGTGTATACTTGTGCAAACAAAAATAATAAGAGGACAGATAAGCACTGGACGAGTGGTAGAGATAAGGATACTTTCTTTGCCAGCCAGGTGGAACTGCTCACCTGGCTGCCCACATGCCCCTCCCACCCTTGTCTCTGTGGCTTGCCCTTTGCTCACACTAATTCCTGTGCCTGGAATGTTCCCCATCCACCCTTGTGTCTGCAGGTTCATTACCAAAATATTACCAGTAGTTCAAGAGTGAACTCTTCTATTAAAACCTTCTTTAACTTCTTCTCTAAGAAGTGACTTCTCCCAATTCCTTACATATTCCAAAAACAATTTACTTCAATCTTTTGACTGTCCAATGTTAAATCACTGTCTAACTCGGGTTACTTAAGTGTGTGGGCCTTTCTAAACTAAATGCTCTCTGAGGGTGAGCTCTCCTTGTGATTCGCCTGGGCTCCCTGTAAGCCCCTCCTTCTGGTACTTTGAACTTCTGTTACTTTTAACTGAGTAAATGAACAACAGTCAATGTCTCAATAAACTATACTTAAGTATATTGGAGTTGAATTATGCTGGTCATAATCGTGATGAGAAACTCTACTCTTGCTGCCTGTGCTTAATTTTTTCAAACATGTTCCTTACAGTAGTAGGTTAGTAAGGAAGTTTCCTTTACTCCCTTCCTCTAGACAGAGGGAAAAAAATAACAGGAAACCAACCCACTGCAAACAATGAAGATGGATATCAAATATTTGTTCCTTTCTGTACAAGAGGAGTTATGCATGATACTAGGTCATCATCATTGCTCTTGAAAGAATCAAAGTTGCTTTGAGCTTTAAGAATTTCCAATAGAAATTCTGTTTTCATCTAAAGGAAGTAAATAGAATCCAGCCTTTAACAGAAGTAAGTAGATTTTATTCCAAATATCCATAATCATCCAAAAACTATGTTTCTTATCAAACTTGCGATTCAGGAAACTAGTCTGATGCTGCAAGCAAGATAACTTGCTTCCTTTCTGTGCTCCTGTACACTTTGTACATTGTAAAAAAAAAAAAAAAAAAAGAAATAGAACATATATTTGTTGAGTAACTTCTCTGTCACTAAAATACTACATGTTAAAGAGTATGTACATTTTATAGGTAAGAAAACTGGATTTTATAGATAATAAAACAACAACAACCTTGCTTCAAATACACAGCTGTTGTTGTTCAGTTGCTAAGTTGTGCCTGCAGGTTCTTTACCATCTGAGCCACCAGGAAACCCTAAGAACTACCATATGATCTAGCAATTCCACTTCTGGGGATTTATTCAAAAGAAACAAAAACACTAATTTAAATAGATATCTGTACCTCCAAGTTCATAGTAGCATTCTTCACAATGGCCAAAGACATAGACAAAACCTAAGTATCAGTATACTAACGCATATATATGGAATTTAGAAAGATGGTAACAATAACCCTATATACGAGACAGCAAAAGAGACACAGATGTAAAGAACAGACTTTTGGACTCTGTGGGAGAAGGCGAGGGTGGGATGATCTGAGAGAATAGCATTGAAACATGTATATTATCGTATGTGAAACAGATCACCAGTCCAGGCTTGATGCATGAGACAGGATGCTCAGGGCTGGTGCACTGGGATGACCCTGAGGGATGGGATGCGGAGGGAGGTGGGAGGGGGGCTCAGGATGGGGAACACATGTACACCCGTGGCTGATTCATGTCAATGTATGGCAAAACCACTACAATATTGTAAAGTAATTAGCCTCCAGTTAAAATAAATTAATTAAAAAAAAAGAAAAAACAACCTAAGTATCCATCAACTGATGAATAGATAAAGAAAATGAGGTATATATACACAATGGAATATCATTCAGCCAAAAAATCCTATCATTTCCAACAGTATGGATGAGGCTTGAAGATATTATGCTAAGTGAAATAAGTCAGACAGAGAAAGACAAATACTGAATGATCTCACTTATTTGCAGAATCTAAGGAAAAAGAAAAAAAAAAAACACCTCATAGAAAAAAATATCAGATTTGTGGTTTCCAGAGGTGGAGAGGAAGAGGAGGGGGAATTGCAGAAAGACAAAAAAGGTACAATCTCCCAGGTATAAGGTAATAAGTACTAGGGATAAAATGTATAGGATGATGACTATTGCTAACACTGCTCTATGATGGATGGGAATGTTGGGAATAAATTCTGGGTTCTCACCACAAGAATACAATTTTTTTCCTTTCTTCTTTCTTTTTATTTCCTCTGTATGAGAAGATGAATGTTAGTTAACTGATCCTATTGTAGTAGGTAACCGTTTAACAATACACATAAATCAAACCATTATGCTGTGTGCCTTAGACTTGCACAGTGATGTATGTCAGTTATTTCTAATAGGTTCTAAGTTGAGTCGTTCAGTCGTGACTCTATGCAATCCCATGCACTACAGCATGACAGGCTTCCCTGTCCGTCACCAACTCCCAGAGCCTACTCAAACTCATGTCCATCGTGTTGGTGATGCCATCCAACCATCTCATCCTCTGTCATTCTCTTCTCCTCCCGCCTTCATTCTTTCCCAGCATCAGGGTCTTTTCGAATGAGTCAGTTCTTCGCATCAGGTGGCCAAAGTATTGGAGTTTCAGCTTCAACATCAGTCCTTCCAACGAATATTCAGGACTGATTTCCTTTAGGATGAACTGGTTGGATCTCCTTGCAGTCCAAGGGACTCTCAAGAGTCTTCTCCAACAACACAGTTCAAAAGGATCAATTCTTTGGCACTCAGCTCTCTTTATAGTCCAACTCTCACATCCATACATGACTATTGGAAAAATCATAGCTTTGACTAGATGGACATTTGTTGGTAAAGTAACTTCTCTGCTTTTTGGTATGCTATCTAGGTTGGTCATAGCTTTTCTTCCAAGGAGCAAGCATCTTTTAATTTCATGGCTGCAGTTCCCATCTGCAGTGATTTTGGAGCCCAGAAAAATAAAGTCTCTCACTGTTTCCATTGTTTCCCCATCTGTTTGCCATGATCTTAAGTTTTCTGAATGTTGAATTTTAAGCCAACTTTTTCACTCTCCTCTTTCAGTTTCATCAAGAGGTTCTTTAGTTCTTCTTCACTTTCTGCCATAAGGGTGGTGTCATCTGCATATCTGAGGTTATTGATATTTCTCCCGGCAATCTTGATTCCAGCTTGTACTTCATCCAGTCCAGCATTTCTCATGATGTACTCTGCATATACTTTAAATAAGCAGGGTGACAATATACAGCCTTGACAGACTCCTTTTCCTATTTGGAGCCAGTCTGTTGTTCCATGTCCAGTTCTAACTGTTGCTTCTTGACCTGCATACAGATTTCTCAGGAGGCAGGTCAGGTGGTCTGGTATTCCCATCTCTTTCAGAATTTTCCACAGTTTATTGTGATCCACAACAGTCAAAGGCTTTGGTGTAGTCAATAAAACAAAAGTAAATGTTTTTCTGGAGCTTTCTTGCTTTTTCTATGATCCAACAGATGTTGGCAATTTGATCTCTGGTTCCTCTACCTTTTCTAAATCCAGCTGGAACATCTGGAATTTCATGGTTCACATGCTGTTGAAATTGGCTTGGAGAATTTTGAGCATTACTTTGCTAGCGTGTGAGATGAGCGCAATTGTGCAGTAGTTTGCACATTCCTTGGCATTGTCTTTCCTTGGGATTGGAAAGAAAAGTGACCTTTCCCAGTCCTGTGGCCACTGCTGAGTTTTCCAGATTCAGGGAGGGAACACAGCCCCACCCATCAACAGAAAACTGGATTAAAGATTTACTGAACATGGACCCACCCATCGAACAAGACCCAGTTTTCCCCTCCCATAAGCCTCTTATCCTTATCCATTAGAGGGCAGACAGAATGAAAATCACAATCACAGAAAACTAACCAAACTGATCACATGGAGCACAACCTTGTCTAACTCAATGAAACCATGAGCCATGCAGTGTAGGGCCACCCAAGACGGACGGGTCATGGCAGAGAGTTCTGACAAAACGTGGTCCACTGGAGAAGGGAATGGCAAACTACTTCAGTATTCTTGCCTCAAGAGCCCCATGAACAATATGAAATGGCAAAAAGATAGGACACCGAAAGATGAACTCCCTAGGTTGGTAGGTGTCCAATAAGCTACTGGAGAAGAGTGGAGAAATAATTCCAGAAAGGATGAAGAGATGAAGCCAAAGCAAAAACAACACCCAGCTGTGGATGTGACGGGTGATGGAAGTAAAGTCCGATGCAGTAAAGAGCAATATTGCATAGGAATCTGGAATGTTATGTCCATGAATCAAGGCAAATTGGAAGTGGTCAAACAAGAGATGGCAAGAGTGAACATCAACATTTTAGGAATCAGTGAACTAAAATGGACTGAAAATGGTGAATTATTTCTAATAAAAATTGGTAAAAAAGAAATTATGTAAAAAAGTGAAAATAATTTTTTAAAAAAGATTCCTCTAGTCCCCCTGCCAGTGATTGGCCTGGGACCCATACCTAAACCTAATCAGCACTTATGTAGCTGAACACATTGCCCCATTGCTGGTGGTGGCCACCTTACGATTACAGGGGGATCCAGCCCACAGGTCAAGTTTACACACAGAGGAGGCAGAGCCAATAGAACTAGGGAAAGCCAGGGACTGGAGACCACTCTGGCCTTCCACTTATGTGAGATATACATTGCCTTATTATATATGCTACTTTAAACTCATTTTTTTTTCTGCATTAAACTAGAATCATCCTGACATAGAAATTAAAATCATTTAGTAAATGTCCACTGAATAAAATTTCTTTAGTGATGGGATAAAGGCTAGTCACTTTATAAACAACCCTTTCAAGATGGGTATAATCATCATCCCCATTTTATAAATAAGAAAATTAAGCTTCATTTGGTTGAGTGACTTATTTGAAGTCACAGATCTGGTCAATACTGAATTTGGGAATCAAACAAGAATCTTTTTTTTTTTTTTTTAAAGAAATATTTTTCTTTCTTTCTTTCTTTCTTTTTGGCTGTGCTGGATCTTTGTTGCTCCACGTGAGCTTTCTCTAGTTGCAGCGAGTGGGAGGCTACTCTCTAGCTGCGGTGCTCAGGCTTCTCAATCCAGTAGCTTCTGTTGTTGCAGAGCAGTGGCTCTAGGCTCGTGGGCTTCTGTAGTTGCGGCACAGAGCCTTAGCTGCTCCGCAGTATGTGGGATCTTCCCGGATAAGGGTTCCAACCTGTGTCCTCTGCAGTGGCAGGAGGATTCTTAACCACTGGGCCACCAGGGAAGTTCCCAAACTAGGATCTTTTGACACCATGGCTCTGTTGCCTTCCATATCAATGAAAGGATGAAGGTCCTCAGTTTCAATTAAGGAAGAACTCAATCAATGGGAAGTTTTAAAATCATTACAAGATTCATTTCTTCTCCCTCTTTTACTAAAGAGATATTCCCAGAAAGCTTCAGTGACATAAATGAAAACATCCATGTCCAAAATGGCCAGGCCCATCATGGAGATTTAGCTGAGCTAGATTATGCTGACGTAACAAAAACCTCAAAAAATTGCAGTGTATTTATAACAACAAAGGTTTGTTTTTGCTCGTGCTGCATGTCTAAAGAGAGGTAGGTAGGGACTTTGCTTCACAATTTTCTTATTCTAGGAACCAGGAGTCAGAGAAGCCACCATTTCTTTTATCTCCAGACACAGTAAGGGAAAAGAAAGTTCTGGAGGGTCTCACACTGGCAATTACTTGTTCTGACTGGCAAGTGATGCAGGTCACTTCCATTAAGAACATATTGCCAAACTTAGACATATAGTTTCACCCAGCCAGTCTTCCATGTGCCTGGAAGGGGAAGAAGACTGTGTATTTCTTCTGTAACCACAAGCTGGTTATACAGGTAGGAGAGAATGACTGCATTAATGTTTATTCTTAAAATAAGACATAATAATGTAAAATTGATAGCTTATAAATTCCATGGAACCCTTAAGGACACTTTACCAAGGTACTTTTACAAATATGACTGTATTTAATCTTCACTACAACCCCGTGGAGCAGGTATAGTAGACGTATGTTAGTATCACCCTATTTTGTAGGAGACTAAGGAGGTTATCCAGGTTGCCCACAGTTACAAGTAACAGATGGAGATTCAAACAGTTTGCCTGTACATCCTACATGACCTGTAGTATACTACACTACCTTTAAGAACCATCTTCATCTCCTGACTATTAGCACATTAAAGTATTGTCAAACACATGGGCAAATATTAGCTTTAAAAACAAAAACATGTGAGGTTTCCCTGGTAGATTCCACAACTCCATGAATTAAGTCCAAATAATGATGACAGCCATCATTACATATACCTGTAATGAGTTGGAAAGACAGAGACAACCTACTAGTCATCCACCACCATCATAGCCTTCTAGGGACAAAACTCTATCAAATCTTCTGAGAAGTAGTAAAATCATAACCAAAATGTCTCTTTCTTCTTTCCTTCTGATTTTTTTTGGGGGGGCAGGGCGGTAGCGAACTGTGCAGCTTGTGGGATCTTACTAAATCATTCTCCGACCAGAGAGAGAGCCCAGGTCCACGGCAGTGAAAACCCACATCTTAACCATTGGGCCACCATGAAACTCCCTCCTTCCTTCCACTTTGGCATCAGTCCTGGCATAAGTTCAGTTCAGTTCACTCGCTCAGTCACGTCCGACTCTTTGTGACCCCATAAACGGTAGCACACCAGCCCTCCCTGTCCATCACCAACTCCCGGAGTTCACCCAAACCCATGTCCATCGAGTCAGTGATGCCATCCAGCCATCTCATCATCCCCTTCTCCTGCCCTCAATCTTTCCCAGCATCAGGGTCTTTTCCAATGACTCAGCTTTTCGCATCAGGTGGCCAAAGTATTGGAGTTTCAGCTTCAACGTCAGTCCTTCCAATGAACACCCAGGTCTGACCTCCTTTAGGATGGACTGGTTGGATCTCCTTGCAGTCCAAGGGACTCTCAAAAGTCTTCTCCAATACATCAAGAGAGAAGAAAAAGGGAAGATGTCCTAAGGGAATTGCACTGAAAGCAGGGAGATGCAGTTATAAACTCCACTCTATCAGACCAGTTGTATAACTTTAAGCGTTATTTAATCTGTTGTTACCACTGACAATAAAATAATGTCTGTGGAAATGCTTTGCCATCAGTAGTTATTCACTCAATATTTAAAGCCAAGCCTCTTCTGTGTGCTTCAGTTCAGTTCAGTAGCTCATTTGTGTCCAACTCCTTGTAACCCCATAGACTACAGCACACCAGGCTTCCCTGTTCTTCACCAACTCCCAGAGCTCACTCAAACTCATGTCCATCTGTGTGCTTGGTCTTAGGGAAAACATAAGAATAATTACGGCATGGTCTATACTGTGGGCATCTGTTGCTTTTGCATGTCTAGCTTCTATTAAGAGCACACAGCTTTTTCTTTGACGACTTGTCCTTTCCCCGACTTCCTGAGGTCGGATGGGGTTGTCAGTCACAATGCCCTCCCATCCCCACAGCAGTGGGGATGAAGTCCAGGCTAGCTGGCTGGATGTGGTGATTGGCTCAGTAGTGGACACATGACCTAAATCACAACCTATCAGAGGCTTCCCAGACATGCAATAGAAGACTGCTGGCAGACAGCCTCTTCTTGTGTCCCTAGATATAACCATGCTGCATGCTAGAGTGGCTCTTTCTTCCTCAGTTACACAGAGGGAGGGTAAGAATGAGAACTTGAGACTAATATGCTGTGAGAAGGAGACCAGATAGGAGAGATGGGCCAAGATGGAGCCCTGAGGCCTAGTTAACTTCCGGACTTTTCACTTCTCTGAGTCACTAGATTCCCTTTTATACATGAGTTAGCTTGAGTTCAGTTTCTGTCACTTGCAACCAAGCATGTTCTGACTGATAGTGTCAGTCCTCAAATAACTCATGAATCATATAACTACTTACTTAACAAAAGATGTGTGTGTGTGTGCTTAGTCACTCAGTCACATCCAGCTCTTTGCCCACCAGGCTCCTCTGTCCATGGGATTTCCAAGCAAGAATACTGGAGTGGATTGTCGTTTCCTACTCTAGGGGCTCTTTCCAACCCAGGGATCAAACCCACGTCTCTTGTATCTCCTGCTAATTTTGTAACATACCTGTTGAGTTTGAGTACCTTGAAATGCCCTCAGCACCTTGGAATCTCACAGCTGGAAGGCAAGTTTATAGTGAACTGTCCTAATTCCTCCCAACTGTGGAATGGGTGGCGGCAAACTGTGTTATACCCAGGCTTGCTATTGCCACTTCTACTGTTTCATAAATTATCTGTGATTTCTAGTTTTAGTTTCCTTAAAATTGAGTGAGAAATTAAAGGCAATTGGGAAGCAATCTGAGAATAGAAGCCTTCTGGTTTTTTGTATTTTTTCCTTCTAAGCTTTTACATTTGTCTCTACCATGTCTAACTTGACAACAAATGTTTTCAAACAACATCTTTCTTGAGTCTTTTAACAATTAACTTGCTTTTCATATGAACATCTCTCTTTTGGGAGTTCATCATATTTCATCAGTGTATATAATATTTAATATATATATATAAAATAAACAATAGGAGGTACAAACTTACTTATGGGTTGGAATATTCATTTCAATCATAAAAAATCCATGTTTTTACATTTATTTTCTGAAAAAAAAATTTCAAGATGATTCATATATTAAGTGATAGAGTTTGATGGAGTCCACTTAAGAAACGTTTAATTACATTTATGTTTAGGACACTTTGGCTTTTAAGTCATATAATTTTGACATGGTATATGTCCTTGTATTTCCATGGTTGAGCAGAATGCCTGGCACCTAAAAGGCAAACATATTTGAGTATTGAAAGAACCCTAGCTAGGCTATTAAGCTGGACTGGAAGAAACACAAGCTGGAACCAAGATTGCCGGGAGAAATATCAATAACCTCAGATATGCAGATGACACCACCCTTATGGCAGAAAGTGAAGAGGAACTCAAAAGCCTCTTGATGAAAGTGAAAGTGGAGAGTGAAAAAGTTGGCTTAAAGCTCAACATTCAGAAAACGAAGATCATGGCATCTGTTACCGTCACTTCATGGGAAATAGACGGGGAACCAGTGGAAACAGTGTCAGACTTTATTTTTCTGGGCTCCAAAATCACTGCAGATGGTGACTGCAGCCATGAAATTAAAAGACTCTTACTCCTTGGAAGGAAAGTTATGTCCAACCTAGATAGCATATTCAAAAGCAGAGACATTACTTTGCCAACAAGGGTCCATCTAGTCAAGGCTATGGTTTTTCCTGTGGTCATGTATGGATGTGAGAGTTGGACTGTGAAGAAGGCTGAGCACTGAAGAATTGATGCTTTTGAACTGTGGTGTTGGAGAAGACTCTTGAGAGTCCCGTGGACTGCAAGGAGATCCAACCAGTCCATTCTGAAGATCAGCCCTGGGATTTCTTTGGAAGGACTGATGCTAAAGCTGAAACTCCAGTACTTTGGCCACCTCATGCAAAGAGTTGACTCATTGGAAAAGACTCTGATGCTGGGAGGGATTGGGGGCAGGAGGAGAAGGGGACGACAGAGGATGAGATGGCTGGATGGCGTCACTGACTCGATGGACATGAGTCTGATTGAACTCCGGGAGTTGGTGATGGACAGGGAGGCCTGGCATGCTGCGATTCATGGGGTCGCAAAGAGTCAGACACGACTGAGCAACTAAGCTGAACTGAACTGAACTAGAAATAAGGAAGAACATATACAAAAGCCTGCCTCCCTGAAGTGGACAGCCTCTCATGCCACCCCACTCTTACAGCATTGGGATGAGGTACAAAGCAGACCATGGGGTGTGCTGTGTATGCTGGAATTTTTCAATTTCATGATGTAGGCATGCAGAGGGAGCTTTTGAAGGAAGGTACACAAATGAAATCATGTTAGGACAAAGATTGCTTGGAACTGTGGAAAGAATGAATAAGAGGAGACTGAAGTTGAGGGTGATGGTTGCTAATGTGTGGTCTTTTCAAAACCCGGCACCTTCCTGTCCTCCCAAACTCAAGGATTCTGAGTTCTAAAGAACCTAAGGTTGAGCTTGCCACACCTTCTTCCACTTGCATCTGTACCTTCTTTGGGACTCACCTCCAATTCAGTCAATTTCACCCTCTCAGAGACTCTTTTTTTTTTTTTTTTTTTAATTTATTTTGTAATTGGAGAACACTTTCTTTACATCTCAGAGCCTCTTAACATACCCTACCTATTTTGTAAGCCCAGCTCAGGGCTGAACTGCAGCTTTACTTCTTCATCCAAACACTTTCTTGCCACTCCAGCCTACTGTGGTCTCTCCAGAACTCCCTGTCTCCAAAATTCCTAACACTGTTGGGGGCTGTCAGTCCTGAGATCAGTTATGTAAAAGGGCTTAAGAAAGAATAAAGGTTAAAGAATAAATGTAAAACTATACTATCACTTGAATTGCCTTTAAACATAAACCAATCCCTTCACCGTCAGCTCCGGGAAAATTCCTAAAGGACCAAAAATGTTTTTCTAACTTCTCTGAATTCTAAAGAACATAGCACTTATTAGCACAGCGCTCTTTATAATTCTCAGCCTTGCCTAGCCTTCACATTCTTTCCAGCTTAGCTCAAGAGAGTTCTGCTTTTTTACTGAGAAAATCTCGGCCACTTTTATCTTTCTCCAAGGGTCTCTGGAGTCAACTTTGTTCTCTAGCCCTCCACTCCCTCCCCTCCCCTCATTTAACACACCCTTCTTGGCATTAGATTTATTCTCTGAATGCACCTCCTAAGGGGCTGTCCACGAACCCAAAACTTCAAAGTCCTTTCCTGGGCTCCTACGTTCAAAAAATTCACGAGTTCTTTCTTTACTTTTTAAGGGGTAAAGTTTTATGTAACACTAAACATTATTAAGGACCTACAGAAGTTATTAAAGGTAACTCATCTTTGCTATTTATAAACCAGAGTATTGACTCTTAACTCATGTTTACACAGGAATTGATTCAGCCTTATACTGAGAAGTTGAGTTGTCAACAGCTTTGCAAAGACCCCACGATGCAATCACTCAGATAGCTGGAATTCTTTGCTTTTCCAGATAGAAGGCTTTGTTAAGGGAGTACTGTCAATGTTGACTCAGGTTGGTTCTTAGGTATTAAGTTGGCTTAGTGTTTCCTTTAAATGTCAATTATTGTTAGTTTAGTTTCATTATTGTCAATTTAGTGTTTTACTTTGCTCATTGTATTTTTTTTGTGATTCTAGATTACATCAGTAGGATTTTTGGACCATAAATTTTCAAGGAACTAGACTTTAAGATGTGTATGGGTTGATAGTCTAATAGGAGACTCTTATACTGTCATTGCTAAATCAGGTATTTTTATAACTCCCTAGAAATATCCTTGCACTGGCACTTCATTGGTTATGTGTTTCTCAGGAATTTGTGCTATTGATTTAACTTATAACATGGAATCTAGGTTAAGTGTAATGAAACAATGGGTTATTTTTAAATGTATAAAGCATTGTTTTATAATACAAAATCCTGTGGGCAAGTTCATATTCTTCTGTTATCAAGTAAATACAAAGTGATTTTATATTATGTATCCAGCTGTATATCCATCTCAATTTGTTTATAAGGAAAAACATATTAAGGATGTCCTTAGTCTACACTGTGGTATCATTTCGTGATGTGATATTAACAATACATTTGTTGTTTTGTCTAAAGTATATTGCTATTTTAGACAAAAAGAGCCAAGACTATTCAATGAAGAAAGAATAGTCTTTTCAAAAAGTGGTGCTGGGAAAACTGGATATCCATAATATGTAAGGAAACAAAGGAGGACCCTTACCTTACACGACATAAAAAAAATGACTCAAACACACCAAAGACCCAGAATAAGAATTAAAACAGTTAAACACTTAGAAGAAATATAGAGAAGAGGAGTTTTCACCACATCAGATTTGATAATGATTTCTTAGAAATGACACCAAAGACACAGGAAACAAAAGAAAAAATTGGTAAGTTGGACTTCATCAAATCCGAAAATTTGTGTGCATCAAAGGACACAATCAATAGAGTGAAAGACAACCCAAGAAATGGGAGAAAATATTTGGAAATCATATATCTGATAAGTGACTGATACCCAGAATACATAAAGAACTCCTAGAACTCAACAACAAAAATACCAAAAAACTCAATTAAAAATGAGAAAAGGACTTGAGTGGATGTTTCCCCAATGAAGATACATAAATGGTCAATAAGCAAATAAAAAGATGGTTAATATTACTAATCACTAGGGAAATGCAAATTAAATCTACTATGAGATACCACCTCACATCCATTTAGAATGACTGCAATAATAAAAAAAAAAAAAAGAAAGAAAAGAAATATTGACAAAGATGTGGAGAAATTGAACACTGTATTCTGTTGGTGAGAACGTAAGCGGATGCGCCACCGTAGAAAACTAAAACATAGAATTACCACATGATCCAGCATAGAAGAAGAAATAATTTTTTCTACCCTCTTAGGCTCTGTTACTGGAGCCTTGAATTACACTGGCAAAAGACAGATTAACAGGAGAAGAGCATACACATTTTTTTTTTTGACATTAATATTTTTATGTGGCCTTTGGTGCTTCATGGAAAAGAAATGAGAACCCTGAATAAGTGATTAAACTTTGGGGCTTCTATTTTATATTTATATCTTATTGGAGGCTTAAAATTTTAACAAAGGACCAAAAATGTGGAGAAATGACTATGAAAAAAAGGAAAAATGGGGTTGGGTTTTTAGGGGTAGTAAATTTTGGGAAAGTGACTAGTGTTAGTTGGTCAGTTATGTCCAACTCTTTGCAACCCCATGGACTGTAGCCCACCAGGTTTCTCCATCCATGGAATTCTCCTGGCAAGAATACCAGAGTGGGTAGCCATTTCCTTCTCCAGTGGATCTTTCTGACTCTGGGATCAAACCCCTGTCTCCTGCATTGCAGGCAGATTCTTTAGTGTTTGAGCCACAAAGGAAGCCCTAGGAAATATATGGGGGGAAATAATGGAAGAGAAGCATTACTTCTGTAAGGTTGGTTTGTGCAGACTTATCTTGGCGTCAATTCCCCATCTCTAGGGACTCACTTCCCTGGTGGCACAGTGGATAAGAATCCGCCTGCCAGTGTAGAGGACACAGGTTCGATCCCTGGTCCAGGAAGATTCCACATGACCCGGAGCAACTGAGCCCATGGGCCACAACTACTGAGCCTGTGCTCTGGAGCCCAGGAGCCGCAACGACTCATGTGCTACAACCACTGAAACCTGTGCTCCCTAGAGGCCGTACTCTGCAATGAGATGCCCTTGTACCGGAAGGACGAGTAGCCCCCGCTGGCTGCAACTAAAGAAAGCCTGTGAGCAGCAACAAAGACCCAGCACAGCCAAAAATAAATAAATTATGAAATAAAAAGTCTCTATCTCCAGTAATAAAAATGCCCTCTCTTTTCTGGTACCAGGAAGGCAGCTTTCTCCTAGAAGTGAGCGTATGCCAAAGGATGTGTTCATTTTAAATAGGTACTGCCAAATTGCTTACTATAGAGGATGCACCATTTTATACACCTACTGGTAATACAGTCTCTGAAGCTCAGACGGTAAAGAATTTGCCTGCAATGCAGGAGACCGGGGTTCAATTCCTAGGTCAGGAAGATCCCCTGGAGAAGGGAATGGCAACCCACTCCAGTATTCTTGCAGGGAGACTTCCACGGACAGAGGAGCTTAGTGGGCTACAGTCGATGGGGTCGAGAAGAGATGGACATGACTGAGTGACTAACACTTTCACTTTTTTCATCACTTAAATGTGGAATCTAAAATATGACACAAGTGAACATATGTATGACACAGAGACCCACAAACATAGAGAACAGATGTGCCAGGGGAGGAGGCATGGGGGAGAGAAGGATTGGGCGTTTGGGATTAGCAGATGCAAACTAGTATGTATAGGGTGGATAAACAAGATCCTACTGTATAGCATAGGGAACTAGATTCAATATCCTGTGATAAATTGTAATGAAAAAGAATACAAAAAATAATATATGTAAGTGAGTTACTTTGCTGTGCAGCCGAAATTAACACGACATTGTAAATCAACTATACTTCAATAAAATTAAAAACAATTTTTTATGAGGTTATACTGGAGAAGCATGGACCCCAATCCAACGTGACTGATGTCCTTATAACAGCAGAAACACAGAGACAGAGACATATGCAGAGCAAATATTATGTGATAATGGAGGTAGAGATTGCTGCTGTAAGCTAAGGGCCACCAAGGATTGCCACAAACCACCAGAAGCTAGGAGAGAAGCAAGAAGTCTCCCCTGAGGTTTCAGAGTGAACATGGCCTGCTGACAGCTTAATTTCAGACTTGTAGCCTCCAGAACCGTGAGGCATACATTTCTGTTGTTTCGTTTTTGTTTTTTTAATTTCTGTTGACTTCCTCTCTTCCTGTTCTCCTAAAAACTAGCCTGACCCTCCTAAAGATTTTACCTTTTTTCCACTCTGGGAAAATGGACAGAGGTATAAAACAAAGGTACATCTGTAGAGGTTGTTGTTGTTAATTGCTCATTCATGTCCGCCTCTTCTGTGACCCCATGGACTGTAGCTCGTTGCCAGGCTCCTCTGTCCATGGAATTCTCCAGGCAAGAACACTGGAGTGGGTTGCCATTCCCTTCTCCAGGGGATCTTCCCGATCCAGGGATCGAACCCAGGTCTCCTGCATGGCAGGCAGATTCTTTACTGTCTGAGCCTCCAGGTAGCCCAGAGATTTAAAAAGTTGTCTTCTCTGACCACCCAGAGTTAAGTAGCCATCCAGCTCTCTGACATAATTCCTGTTTTCTCATTTACTTTATATCCTTCACTAGAATATAAACTGCATGACAGCAGGGACCCATTCTTTTTTCTTCACTACTGTATCCTGAGGACTCACCAGACACATGAATGATCAATGCTCTTTGTACAATAATTGAATAAGATTCTTACAGAATTCTAGCTGATTACCATCTGTGTCCTAGGACATGTCATATAATTGTCCCAGCCCTCAGTGTTTTCATCTGTAAAATGGGGAGAAGTATATATGCCAAGAGTTAGGAGGAAAAAGCGACCAGTGCTATGGGGCTGTGCTGTGCTTAGTCGCTCAGTCGTGTCCGACTCTTTGTCACCCCATGGACTGCAGCCTGCCAGGCTCCTCTGTCCATGGGGATTCTTCAGGCAAGAATACTGGAGTGGGTTGTCATGCTCTCCTCTAGGAGATCCTCCCAACCTAGGGATTGAACCCTGGTCTCCTGCATTGCGGGTGGATTTTGTACACTCTTTACCAGCTGAGCCACCAGGGGAGCCCAGGCCAGCTATGGGGAGGTGGCCTAGTTTTTTGGTTTAGTGGGGGAGGAATCAACCAGACTAGAAGCTCTCCTGATTCTCCACTCGACTTTTTTTAGTGTGGTACCCTCAGTCACTAGCAGATCCTGACACACAGTAGATGATCAATAAATGTGTTGAATAAATGAATGGAAGGCAAGGGTTTTGAGAGATACTTCACAAGTAAAACCTGGTAAAAAACTGGATATTGGGGAGAGGAAGAATATCTGAGATGAAAACAAATGTTTTGTTCATATAGGTGGGGCTCCTTTGACGTGGCCTTCATACTTTAAAACTTTTCTCTGGGAGGGCAATTCTAAAGTCTAGAGGCAGGCTTCTTAGAAGAAGAGTCATAGATCTGACCCTACCCCAATTTTTCATTTTTAATTTGGCCGTGCTGCGCCACATGCGAGATCTTAGTTCCCTAATCAGGGATTGAACCCATGCCTCCTACATGGGGAACACAGAGTCCTAACCACTGGATCATCAGGGAAGGCCCCCCCACCCCCCACCAGTTTTTTTAATTTAAGGGAGTAATTAGCTTTTCCAATGCACACTCCTCTTTCAGTATTTCTTTGGAATTAAGACCGAGTCATTTCTTGGTAAGGGGCATCCCAGAGTGAACAGGGAAGAGAACAGGTGAAGTCAGTGGCTGTAAGCCAGCCAGAAATAAACAAAGATTATGAGGGAAGATAGAGCGTTGGTCAGTCATATTCTTTGAAACTGAGAGTCACAAAGCCACAGATTCTTCACCTTCCCCACTCTTAGATTTAAAATATCAACAAATTCAATCTAGGACTTCCATTGATGTGGTCCTGCTTCCAGAGTTACCAAGAGCCACATCCTCTCCCCACCCTTGGGGACTGGCCACAGGCATCCACAGCTTTTATACTTGTGAAGAAGAGGAAGTAACACCCCTCCGGTTCTTTTGAACTGGTGGGCCGTCCCCTCCTTTTTCCACCCTCCCTCCCACTCAGACCCTCAGAAAAGAAAAAGTAGACTCTCAAAGCTGGCAAAATAACAAAAGTTTGGTTTTTAAAATGGAAACAAAAACAAACATTTATAGCCCTTTTCCCACTTCTCAGCCTCCACTAGGCAAAAATTTAATTAAAAAAAATTTACCCTTTGCCCTCTCCCATTTTTCTTTAAAAAACAAAAATTTATTTATTTGACTGCACCAGGTCTTCGTTGCAGCGTATGAGATCTTGTTCCCTGAGCAGGGATTAAACTTGGGACCCCTGTATTGGGAGCTTAGCCACTGGACCACCAGGGAAGTTCCCCCATTTTTCAACAAGAAAAAACTCTATACTACTTTTCTCAATTAAATTATAGGACTGCCCTGGCTCTCCAATGGTTAAGACTTTGCCTTCCAATTCAGGGGGTGCTGATTCAATGCCTGGTTGGAGAGCTAAGATCCCACATTCCTCGGGGCCAAAAAATCAAAAGACATAAAACAGAGGCAATATTGTAACAAATTCAATGAAGACTTTAAAAATGGTCCACATCAAAATAAATTTTAAAATTAACTAATTTAATGTATATTTTTATATCTACACACAGATACATGATTTTAAATGTATGATATGATTTAGGTCCTTCTTTAAATCTTCTTTAGATAGATTAATAAAACCTAGAAAAAATTTAAAAGTTATTTATTCATTCATATTATTTAAAAAACTTTTAAACTGGTTTTGGTAGAATTTTTAAATAGTTTGGAATATATATCAAATAATAATAATGAAATAAGTAGATTAAAAGTAGTTTAAATTAGATACAGCCAATTTTGTGTTGCTAATTTGAAAAGGTCAATTTTTTTGTTAGTATGGGGCTTCAATTATTTATAATGTTCATATAATTATCTCAGTTTTCTCAATTATTTAAATTATATGCAGTGTACATCATGAGAAATGCTGGGCTGGAAGAAGCACAAGCTGGAATCAATATCAATAACTTCAGATATGCAGATGACACCACCCTTATGGCAGAAAGTGAAGAGGAACTAAAGAACCTATTGATGAAAGTGAAAGAGGAGAGTGAAAATTTGGCTTAAAGCTCAACATTCAGAAAACTAAGATCATGGCATCCGGTCCCATCACTTCATGGCAAATAGATGGGGAAACAGTGGAAACAGTGGCTGATTTTATTTTTCTGGGCTCCAAAATCACTTCAGATGGTGACTGCAGCCATGAAATTAAAAGACTCTTTCTCCTTGGAAGGAAAGTTATGGCCAACCTAGACAGCATATTAAAAATCAGAGACATTACTTTGTCAACAAAGGTCCGTCTAGTCAAGGCTATGGTTTTTCCAGTAGTCATGTATGGATGTGAGAGTTGGACTGTGAAGAAAGCTGAGCACCAAAGAATTGATGCTTTTGAACTGTGGTCTTGGAGAAGACTCTTGAAAGTCCCTTGGACTGCAAGGAGATCCAGCCAGTCCATCCCAAAGGAGATCAGTCCTGAGTGATCATTGGAAGGACTGATGCTGAAGCTGAAACTCCAATACTTTGGCCACCTGATGCGAGGAGCTGACTCATTTGAAAAGACCCTGATGCTGGGAAAGATTGAGGGCAGGAGAAGGAAAAGGGGACAACAGAGGATGAGATGGTTGGATGGCATCACTGACTCAGTGAACATGAGTTTGGGTAAACTCCGGGAGTTGGTGATAGGGACGCCTGGCATGGGAGGCCTGGTGTGCTGTGGTTCATGTGGTCGCAAAGAGTCGGACGTGACTGATCGACTGAACTGAACTGAATTACCTCAAAACTTAGATTCTTTTATCCTTTTGTCTTCAGTCAAAAGGCTTAAACTAAACTACTAACAAGGTAAAGGTTATAGCATGAAAATAAACATTTAGATTGTCTTTTAAAATACGTCTTGTCAGCTGCCTGTTGTGAAAGTGAAAGTTGCTTGGTCGTGTCCAACTCTGTGTGACCCCAAGTAGTCCATGGAATTCTCCGCACCAGAATACTGGAGTGGGTAGCCTTTCCCTTCTCTAGGAGCTCCCAACCCAGGCATCAAACCCAGGTCTCCTGCATTGCAGGCAGATTCTTTACCAGCTGAGCCACAAGGGAAGCCCAAGAATACTGGAGTTGGGTAGCCTATCCCTTCTCCAGCAGATCTTCCCAACTCAGGAATTGAACCAGGGTCTCTTGCATTGCAGGAGGATTCTTTACCAACTGAGCTATCAGGAAAGGCCCAGCTTCCTCTTAAAATAACTTTATTCCCATAAAATAATGTTTTTGAAACCACATCTGGGGATAAAAAGCATAATTGGGTGGTTAGTTTTAATTTTAAAATCCTGGCCCCAAATACTTACTTCTGAATTAACTGCTTTCATATTCTCTCACTCAATATTTATATTTAATGCCCATTCTCTCAATGTCTCTGAAACTGCTCCCCTATAATGTACTTTTAATTTCATTTCTCTGTCTCACCAAGTATATACTCCATTTTCTTCAGAATCTCTTGGCTTAGAAGATCCTGAATGATTCACTAGAGTATTCCTCCCCTCACTACAAGCAAAACACACTTCAGAAATGTGTCCCTTCCACTTCCCACCAGTTTATGGACACTCAGGCTGGAGGAGAAGGCAACAGCAGACTTGGGTACCAGGTGACACAGCAAACACAGGAATGAAAGGAGTCTTGGCTTTTGTTGTTTGACATTCACTTTTTGGTGACCTAAGGAGTCGGACATGACTGAAGCGACTTTGAATATTGTCTTTAAGATTACTGGCCAGCCCAGCCAACAGTCCAGAAGTAATGTTTGACCAATTTTTGTGTTAAGTTCCCTCCACCACCATTAAAGTTCCCACCAGATTATATTATTTTTTATATTTTTGCTTCTAAAGATAATCTAGTTAAGAATATTTTTTGGAGTCTATAAGTCTCCTGGTGCACAGACAATTTAATCCAGCTCAAAACAAACCAAATTCAGAGTATATACAAATCTACAATTCAACAACGACAAAAAACACCCAATTAAAAAATGGTCAAAGAACTTGAATAGATATTTCTCTACAGAAGATACAGTCAGTTAACACAGACACTATTTGTCTTCCTTCAAACTCACTCTCCACCCTTCTCCACCCTGACCCCAGAGGCTGACGCCGGTAGACCACATTATCAGACTCCTTGTCTCTGCCTTCTGGTTGGGTTAGTGGGGGGAACCAGCAGGACATGGGAGGAGGAGAAACATCAGGCTGGAGTTTTTGTTCCCTGGGTCTCTGCCCTGGGCATCTCTCATAATACATACTAAGCACAAATACGTAACAAATACAAATCCTGGACCCAACTCTGGACCGGTCAGAAAATGCCCGAGAGGGAAGTAGGAACACAAACTAGCAACAGCATGCTGGGTGATTTGGATAATCAGACCAACCACTTCAGGCAGAGGCCCTCAGATGCTGAAGTCACGGTCCCGGTCTGGGAGGTGAAGTGACTTGCCTCAGGTTACACAGCTGGTAAGTGATACCGTCAGGCTTTGAGCCCAGCCTTCGGTTTCCAGAGTCAGCACACGTAAAACAAACAAATACACAAACATATTATTATGACTTTTAATCTTGGAAGCTCCGTGAGTCTTATTTATTTATTTGGCTGTGTCTGATCTTAGCTGGATCATGAGGGATCTTTCACTGTGGTTCGTGGACTCTCTGGTCGTGATGCACAGGCTTAGCTGCTCTGTGGCATGTTTTTAGTTCTCAACCAGAGATTAAACCCTTGTACCCTGCATTGCAAGGCAGATTCTTCACCACTAGACCACCAGGGAAGTCCCCCAGAGCCAGTACTCTTAACCGCTCTACAGCTTCTAACACAGTTCATGGGCCTATGTATATGCCAATGACTGCTATGAGAGGAAAAACCATGGTTCGTCTCATGAGCAGCACTGTAAGCAAAGCATCTGCTTTGTACAAGGAGAAGCTCAATTCCTGTTCAACTAACACCACAAAATGGAGATGGGAAGACCGTGTAGGTGGCTCTTCCAGCCTAGAGGCACCAATTTCAGTACCAATTTCTCATCAAGGGAATAGGAGAAAACCAAGGAGCAGGCTGTGAGGAAACAGTGAAACCATGACAGTGACTCATGAAGAGTTGCTCATTGACACGCGCCATGCTGACATCAGACACCTGCCACAACATTCTCACAGGGCGTAATCTCTCTGTAGTCTCTGATTTCAGATGCTTAATCCCAGGGGTTTCTAAGAAAATCCTAGATATCACCACTAATTATATGAAGAGCAGCAGCCTGTTTCCACCACCCTGTTGCATCCGGGCCGGCTGAATCACGTGACAGGCACCTCCAAATACTTAGATGGTGGTTGGGCATAATTTTGTCCCACGGTTTAAATTGCATTTGCCCTTCGGCAAAAACAATCCCCAGAGTACCCTTGAATATTAACAACGTTGGCAGGCTTCCTGATCACAAACAAGATTTAAATAGGGAAGGGCTGCATTTTTTCACACATTACTAACAAACAGTATTTTCCTCACCTGTCATATAACCATCAGCCTCCTGCCCTATGCACAAGAGAATTAATAATCATGAATTCAGTGTTAGAATAAAAGCATTGAAAACAGGTATAAGTAATCTTCAGATTCATTCATGTGTAGACTGTTTTTGGACAGCTCATAGAAGAAAAAAAGGAAGAAAATGGTTATAATCTGCCACCTCTGATAGGAAGTTGGTTCAAAGTCTCAAACACACACAACCCTGGGTTTCAAATATAACTCATTAAATCAACAGTTGTAAGACTGTAGTGTTGCCTTAGCTCTAACTCTGTAGAGTTCTCCAAAGACCACTAGGACAGTAGGCAGTTCACAATTTATGAATGGATTGTGTTCCCAAATTTATCTGGATTGTTTTAAACTGGGAATATGCTTTTCTTCAAATGTATATTATTGTTAAAAATTGAAGTATTACATATGTGCAGTAAAAGGCACTAATTTTAAGTCTTCAGCTTGATGAATTGTTACGTAATTTATATACCCATGTATATACCCTGATGCCGGGAGAGATTGAAGGCCACAGGAGAAAGGGCAGCAGAGAATGAGATGGTTGGACGGCATCACCAACTCCCTGGACATGAGCTTGGGCAAACTTCAGGAAATAGGGAGGGACAGGGAGGCCTGGTGTGCTGCAGTCCATGGGGCCGCCAAGAGTCGGACATGACTTAGCCACTGAACAACAATAACAACAACCCTTGGCAACCAACCAGATCAAGTAATAGCATCTGGAAGGCTCCCTCATGCCACCATTCCTAGGTGATAACCATCTTTCAGAGGTATCCTCTATTTGACTTCTACCACCAGAGATTAGATTTTTATAACACAGTAGCTTTTTTATTGATACAGAACAGACATATGTTAAGTGTATAGACTAAACTCAAGGGCAAAGGGAAATAAATATTTAAATATGTATATAGCCTTGTAGGGGCTTCCCTGGTGGCTCAACTGGTAAAGAATCTGCCTGCAGTGCAGGAGACCTGGGTTCGATCCCTGGGTTGGGAAGATCCCCTGAAGGAGGAACTGACGACCCACTCCAGTATCCTTGCCTGGGAAATCCTGTGGACAGAGGAGTCTGGCGGACTATAGTCCCTGGCTGCAAAGAGTTGGACATGACTTAGCAACTAAACAACAACTTCTATGACCATACCATAATTTCTCATCTCTACTACTCTCCTGTTGATGGATGTTTGAGTTGTTGCCAGTTCAGGGCTTCTGTGAGCAACATTGCTATTTACATAGTAGAATATTCAGTAGGAGGATTTGACCTACTCTGGAAAGGCCAGGAAATGACTTCACTGCAGTGCTCTCTGGGCGATCGTGTTTTTCTGAATCTCAAACCTGGAGGTGGGTCCTGTGGCAAAGACTCTGAGTTCCCAAAGCAGGGGGCCCAGATTCGATCCCTGGTTAGAGAACGAGATCCTGGCATGCCATAGTCAAGAGTTCACTCTTTGCACGTCCAACTCTTTGCAACCCCGTGGACTGTGTAGTCCCTGGGATTCTCTAGGCCAGAATACTGGAGTAGGTAACTGCTCCCTTCTCCAGGAGATCTTCCCAACCCAGGAATTGAACCCAGGTCTCCTGCATTGCAGGCAGATTCTTGACCAGCTGAGCCACCAAGGAAGCCCAAGTGTTCACAGGCTGCAACTGAAGATCCTGTGTACCACACTAAGACTCAGTGCACCCAAATAAACTAAAATAAATAAATCTCATGGCTCCAGCAGTAATGCAAAAAACCCCACAAAAAACCTGGAGGCCAGGGATCCATCTCCTATGTGTCCATAGTGGGGACCCTTTCTGTCTTTTCCCTCAGCTCTGGAAGCATTAAGGGTGTTCTGGCATTGGCTGTAATGTGTGTATCTGGCCTGTTCATATATGAGTAAGATAAATCCCTGACTACACTCACCATGAGAACAATTAATCTGTAGGTAATATTTGTTTTGGTTTTTGGCTGTCAACATCCAAATCCCTTCATACTTTGGGGAATTCTCTAAGTGATAAATCTCAGTAGGAGGCCGGATCTTCCTGCTGAAGCTCAAAAGGCCCCACCCCAGTCCCCTTTGCAATTAGAGCATGGCAAAGGACCTAACTCCCACCAACTCGTTTCTCACTCTGAATCATCTGAATCTGAGTCATGTATCCAAGGATGGCAGGGTTGGCGGCGCATTTGCCACACAGAGGGCAGCAGGAGCAGGAGAGCTGTTTGCACGAGATTGAATTTTAGGTGTGATTTTGGGCATTTAGGTGTGATTTCTTCCTGCTGTATAGCCTCCAACTCAGTTCTCCATGGCTCCCAACAGTTCTATAAGCTAGACAGTGCATGCATGCGTGCCAAGTTGCTTAAGTTGTGTCAGACTCTTTGCGACCCCGTGGCCCATAGCCCGCCAGCCTCCTCCGTCCATGGGATTCTCCAGGCAAGAATACTGGAGTGGGCTGCCATGCCCTCTTCCAGGATCTCAACCCAGGGATGGAACCTGCGTCTCATGTTTCCTGCATGGGCAGGTGGGTTCTTTATCAGTAGTGCCACCTGGGAAGCCCAGGCCAGACAGTAGATGGTAATAAACCCTCTTCTACTTCAACCAGCCAGCTTTGTTTTCTGTTGCTTATAACTAAGAACATTGACAGTTAAATCCTCCTACCAAAACTGCCCCATAAATAATGAGTATGACTATTCACTGTTTGAACTGGTAGAACAAATTGCTGCTTTATGTAAAAAGCGAAACCTTGTACACTACTTACAATTCAAACTGTCTTGATAAATCCCTTTTATGGGTCTAACATCTTATAATAACTTTAGTTTCTCCAAAGCAATTAAATGGTAGAGTTATCCGTTAAACAAACCACAAGGCAAACAGAACTGTCTTTAAATAGATATCTGGAGGTAGGGTGATGAGCCTGTTAGGTCTGAGGGCCCCTTTTCCCTCTTTGTAAATAAAAAAGGAAGGTGCCAAATCAGTACTCTATTAATTGGAAAGTCAGTTCAGTTCACTTCAGTTCAGTCGCTCAGTCGTGTCTGACTCTTTGCGACCCCATGAATCGCAGCACACCGGGCCTCCCTGTCCATCACCAACTCCTGGAGTTCACTCAAACTCATGTCCATCGAGTTGGCGATGCCATCCAGTCATCTCATCCTCTGTCGTCCCCTTCTCCTCCTGCCCTCAATCCCTCTCAGCATCAGAGTCTTTTCCAGTGAGTCAACTCTTTGCATGAGGTGGCCAGAGTACTGGAGTTTCAGCTTTAGCATCAGTCCTTCCAAAGAAATCCCAGGGCTGATCTCCTTTAGGATGGACTGGCTGGATCTCCTTGCAGTCCAATGGACTCTCAAAAGTCTTCTCCAACACCACAGTTCAAAAGCATCAATTCTTCAGCACTCAGCTTTCTTCACAGTCCAACTCTCAAATCCATACATGACCACTGGAAAAACCATAGCCTTGACTAGATGGACCTTTGTTGGCAAAGTAATATCTCTGCTTTTTAATATGCTATCTAGGTTGGTCATAACTTTTCTTCCAAGGAGTAAGAGTCTTTTAATTTCATGGCTGCAATCACCATCTGTAGTGATTTTTGAGCCCCCAAAATAAAGTCTGACACTGTTTCCCCATCTATTTCCCATGAAGTGATGGGACCAGATGCCATGATCTGTTTTCTGAATGTTGAGCTTCAAGCCAACTTTTTCACTTTCCTCTTTCACCAAAAGGCTTTTTAGTTCCTCCTCACTTTTTAATTGGAAAATGCCTCCTCAATTCCCTGCTTTTTGCCTACTCCACATGCACTGTGGCTTCAATCAGTTGAAATGGAAATGTTCTTTGTATATGTGAAGGACATTCTGGCTGTACCAGAATATATAGACCTCCGAAGAAGTCCTGATTATATAATAAATATGTTTATTGGGCTTCCCAAGGTGGCTCCTGCCAATGCAGGAAATGCAGGAGACGTGGGTTCGATTCCTGGGCTGGGAAGATCCCCTGAAGAAGGAAATGGCAACCCACTCCAGTATTCTTGCCTGGAGGATACCACGGACAGAGGAATCCAGTGGGCTATACAGTCCATGAGATTGTGGAGTCTGACACGACTGAGCACACATGCACTGCAGACTACTAATTAAAAGTTCTTATTGATAACATTATCAGAACAAAAAATATAGAAAAATAAATTAAGGATTTTCACAGAGACGTATGGTTTAGAAAATTATATCAGGTACTTTTGTCTCATCTAATTCCATTGCTCAGAGTTCAGTGATTTGCCTGAGGCCACGCAGCTTGAATCTAGAACTAACTCCCATTCTTTATTTTCCCACAATATGAGCATTAATCACTTTGAAACAATGATAACTGCATTGCATTAAAATGAAACAGAAAACATAAAAACTCTACATTCAGAAAAATTATGTTTTATTAAGTAAAATGCAAAACACAGCATGCTATTTGTAATAAACTTGTTCTGTAAATACCACAATTCTTTCTTTACATGCTTATACATACACTTGTGTAAGATGAGAATGGAAGGATATGATCTCAAATGTAAACAGTGACTATCTCTAGGGGTCAAAATTATGGGCAGTTTTATTTGCGTGAGCTTGGGAGGAAGTGCATAAGCTTATTATCATTTTCTACATTTTCTACAGTTAGCACATTACCTATACTTCCTGAGAAAACCTTTTATCATTATTATTAGTCATTTTTGATATTCTATCTTTAAACAGACAGATCATTATCTAACTCCATGAAAAGTATAGTTTGAGTATCTAGCCACCACTAATTATACAAGCATCTTCTTGAAGTTTTACTAACAGTATTTCATTAATTTTGATAACAGTATCATCAGGTTGTAATACTATCCCATCACAGGTAAGGAGGCTAACGCTCAGGTTCCTTTGTTGAGATCACACAGGAAATAACAGCCTTGGTTGCTGCCAGCTCCAAGTGCACCTTCCCCTTCTGCTGGGCTCTCCTTACCTTCCTTCTGACTCAGCGTATCTTCTCTAGCGTAGGAGAGCTGCTTTACCACACGCTGGTGCACCTCCCAGATTCATTCTTTAAACACAGACTTATGGTAGTAAAGGAGACTACTTAAAATGATTCTATGTATTATCAAAAGACTAGAAGAATATATTCCGAACAGCATGGTAGGACTTCCATTTTCTAAGCTTTTGTATCTATTAGTTTTTTTTTTCTCCTTTAAAATTTTTTAATTAAAAAAATATGAGTCAGAAAAAACTATATTTTTCCCCTATATTGTCTATCTTTTAAACAGTGGGGCATCTCAGTTTCAGGCTATGCAGACCATTTCTAGAAATGCACATATGAAAAATGCATACTTCATCACCATCCCTTTGGCTTCTCATTTGTATCTCCTGTTAAGACAGGGTCTCTCCTGTTTTACTGACTACCAAATCTTCAGTACTAGAACATCTGGCCAAAGAAGGCACTTGGCATATAACTGGCAAATGAATGAGTGAAGGATATATACTATTCTCCTTCCAAATTTTAGATATACTGATATGTTCTCATACTGTTTCAAAATAGAATACATGTCAAAAGTCAGCTGAAATAAAAAATATACAGGGAACTCTTTTTCTGAATCTCACAGCTTGTTCACGGTGGCTGTTATGTGTTGAACTGTGTCCCCTCCAAAAAGGATAGGTTGATGTCCTAATCTCTGGGACCTCAGAATGTGACAGTGTTTGGACAGGGTCTTCGCAGGTATAATCAGTTAAGATGAGGCGACTAGACAGTGTTGGTCCCTGATCCAATACGACGGCCGTGTGAAGACAGGCACAGGGAGAGGGACACGTGAGGACAGAGGATTGAGGGGATATGCACACAAGTCAAGAAGGTCAAAGACAGCCAGCCAAAAGCATCCGAAGCTGGAAGGCTTCCCCAACACGCTTCAAGGGAGCTTGGTCATGCTGACACCCTGATTGCAACTTCCAGCCTGCAGAACTGTGAGACAACACACTTATGTGTTAAGCCTGTGGTACTTGGTTAAGGCAGGCAGCCTAAGGAAACCAAAAGCGGCCTTGACTTTGAATTCCTGCAAGTAGTGGGGGAGGAGTCACCTGAGCATTATGACCTACAAGCTTCCAATGACTTTCCACTTTATTTTCTGATAATGGAAAATATTTTCAAGAACATGCCCAGTCAACTCAGGAATGCCAGCAAGGTAAACAATAAAGGGCACACACAAAACAACAGGTAACTGAAATTTTAATAAACCTACGTATTTACATAAAAACTGCAAAAATCAACATTACAACACGGGTTTTCAAAGATTAACATTTACAATTATAGTAAAATATAGTTTCACAAGTTAAATTTCCCTGACACTTCATTTCAGTATTAATCTAACTCTTTATAGTTAATCAAAGTGGTATTATTTCATCTTTTTTTTTAAAGCATAGGTGTTTTCTTAAGTGAAATGTTAACATGGGACCCCAGTATATAAAACAGAAAGTGAAGCTGTTCTAGTTCATGAGAAGGGTTTCAGAGGGGGCCTCACACTTCCCTCAGTATCACCTCTTAAGACTTGTAGCACCCTAAGCCTTGTCTGAGAACTGAGGACTGAAAATATTAACAATATACACTAAATGAGATTTCACTGACAAAGAAGAACTAGAAAGCTTATTCGGTAACCAATTTGTTTTTCCACATGCTTTTCTTTGGTTTTATCACCTTAGAAAATTCCTCAAGTATTAATTATGTGAATGGCAGCTATATGAAGCAAACATTATATTTCTGATTTGCTGCATTCTCCCACCTGGTCTCCTTTTTTCTAAACATTTTTGCTGCTCCTTAATTTTATCTTTCCAAAGCATTAGTTTTATGTCTTACTACTTCTTACTTACTTCCTACTACTTCCTTACTACTACTTACTTACTTCTTTCTCACCAGGAGAAGGAAATGGCAACCATTCCAGTATTCTTGCCTGGAGAATTCCATGGACAGAAGAGCCCGGTGGGCTACAGTCCATGGGGTCAAAAGAGTCAGGCACGACTTAGTGACTTGTACTTCTATACCTGGGAAATTATCTACAAGATAGATGCTGCCGAATAGGGTCCAATAACAATGATTTTTTTAAAAAACATTTTCAAGGCAGTCTCTTGTTCACATTAACAAAAATAAAACATTTCTCATGAATACAGCCTTAAAGTCAAGCTAATTCTTCGGATGATGAAGCATTCCAATAAAGCGAAGGGAGGTTCTAAGTAAGATGTAACATCACGGGGCCTTAGGATGGACGTCTAAACAGGACAGAAAAAGAAACAGTAAAAGCTCAGTCTTTCTATCTGAGGTTTAGAGGAATGGCTGGGCTGTGGGAACATGAAGTGGGAACACAGTGACGTTGATTAAAGAAAGGTAAGAAGGTTGCACTGGACCCCAGTGGGCACAGGGCCACAGGGAAGCAACATGTGTAAGAGTTATTTACAGGCCATGGCCTTGGGTTAGCTGGCTGGACTTGCTCATTACGGTCCTTTCTTTGAGACTTACTCTGGGTAGATTATTCACTCCACAAACACGTCTGTATTTCACAAACACTGGTGCAGTGCTTACAGTGTGCTCCAAGTGCTCACAAAAGTAACTCATTTAATCCTCATAACAACCCTGTGAGGTAGGTACTATAATTTGCCCCATTGTACAGATGAGGAAATGGACACAGACAGCTTAAGCAACTTGCCCACGGTCATAAGGCTTGAAAATGTTGATCTCGGATTCAAACCCCTTTCAAGGGAAGAAATGACATCTTTGGCTAGGATGAGACATTTGTCCTAAGAAGTCCCAGGAACTGGCCTAAGTAAAAAAGGAAAGAGCAGCACCAGGACTGATGACTTCACTCGATCGTCACACCACAAGGACACAATATCTGAATCAATTTGAACAACATAAATATAACTTGCACACAGATGAGTCCAGAATTTCTTCCACTCTCAGTAAAGGCCCTTAGTAAATTTGAATTTGTTTTGAAATGTCTGAAATGCAGCTTCAAACTGTCTTAACGTGACATACCAGCTAAACCAACCAGAAGCCTATTCATGAGGCATTTGCTTCTCTATCACAGACACCAGCATAAAAAAGATAGTAAATAAATATTAAGCATGATATAAAAAAGTGGCTTCAAATAAGTTTTAAGAATAATCCTGTACATCCCAATTCATTACTTTATCATATTCTTGAATCTTTTGCTTTATGTGAGAAAGTTTATTCTTCAGATAATCACAGCGTTCTTTTTTTTCTAGAAATGTAGGATCCTGGAAAAAAAACATAGCTGTTATCCCGGCTGCTGGCTTCCTCAGTGAAAACCATAGAAACACACATTATCACCCAGAAAATGGCTTTTCATAGCAGATTTCAAAATCTGCCCAACTAGAATAATAGGAAGTTCTCTACATGTACTTCAGTAGATTTTATTTTTTAGAACAGCTTTTGGTTCACAGCAAAATTGAGTCAGAAGTAGAGAGCTAACGTGCCCTTAACTTGAGTAGTTTAGAATACATTAAAGAGTAAACCATGGATTACTAAAAGCACTCCCCAACCTCTACTGATTTGTGCAATTAAGTTAGGGATGGAATTAGAAACCTCTAGAAGAACTTAAATCTGTGAATGAATGTGGGTGAAGAGCTCTGTCAGGGGGCTCATTTCCCTGGGTTCCTAAAGCAGGACACAGCAGAGTGTATTCAGGACAGAGAGGACAGAGGGCGCCCAGCAGCCACCCGCGGTTCCTAACAAGTAGCATCTTAAGAATCACAAAACAAGAACTACATTAGCTTCAACAATCTGAAGTCTGTCAGCCGACACCACTGTACCTGGATAAGGCTACACCATAAGAAGGAAATGGTTTTACTCACATTTTTCTTTTTCTTAAGCTCTTGGTGGATTCTTGAAATTCTCTCATGTTCCTAAAAATAATATATCATATACGTGAATGAAAATACTTGCAGTTACTCAGATCGTATCTCAAGAGGACTTCCCTGGTGGTCTAGTGGTTAAGAATCTGCCTACCAATGCAGGGGGACATGGGTTCGATCCCTGGTCTGGGAAGATCCCACATGCCGCAAAGAGCAACTAAGCCCGTGTGCCACAACTACTGAGCCTCAGTGCTGTAACTACTGAAGCCCGGTGCTCTAGAGCCCGCGCTCTGCAACAAGAGAAGCCACTGAAATGAGAAGCCTGGGCATCGCAGCTAGAGAGTAAGCCCCCGCTCGCTGGCACTAGAGAAAGCCCGCAGGCAACAACCAAGATCCAGCACAGCGAGGGGGAAAAAAAAAGAATGTCTCAATAGTACACTGGCCACTGAGTACTGAGTACACAGTGGAGACGAATAAGCCTGGCTGGCAGACTCCTGCCCGTGCAGAGCTCAGCCTGAGGACCAGAGGCTGTCTTTTGTGATACAATTAATATCTCCACTTTGGATAAGGCCTGGAGGAGACTAACTGCGGCCCTGTCGTTTGGCTACTTACTTGCCAAGCCGTGGTAAAAACCAGAGGAAATGAGTATTGTCGACACCCTGTGGGATTATCATTGGAGGACTCAGTGTCTCTGTGCCTGCTGTAATCAGGACCCTGCCACCCCACCAACTGCAGACCCACCTCCTGAGCCCTGTTCACTCATAAGCAGCCTACAAACCTGAGACCACCAGGCCTGGGCTTCGAGACCACACAAGATGGTTGGGTTTCTAACATCTGTCTGCCAACCAGCCTGCTATTTCCCAACCTGCACTGATCTAGATGCTTGGCGCCTGCTCCTCCCTTCCTCATCTAAACTTGGTCGCCCTTCTTGGAACTGTGGACCTTGTCTGTTCACCAAACGGTACTAACTGATCCTGGGCCTGCCTTCTGTGCTGGCCTCCTCCTGGTTCCCGGTACAGGTGTCTCTTAGCCAACACCTTTCCATCACTCCAAGGCTGGGAAAATGTCACGACTCCACACATTGGGCTTGGAGAGCTCATAGTTATAACTCATTTAAATGTACGTGTAAAAGTCTGGTCAAAACAAAATGCCCAACTAACAGAGGTCTCAGGAGAAGAATATACATATCTACATATAAAATATGCATGTGTGTGCTAAGTTGCTTCAGTCGTGTCCAACTCTTTGCAACCTATGGACTGTAGCCCTCCAGGCTCCTCTGTCCATGGGATTCTCCAGGCAAGAATAGTGGAGTGGGTTGCCATGCCCTCCTCCAGGGGATCTTCCTGACCCAGGGGTTGAAGCTGTGACTCTTATGTCTCCTCCTTTGGCAAGCGGGTTCTTTACCACTTTGCGCCACCAGGCAAGCCCCATATAATATGGATATAGACTCTATTTACATACATTTGACATTTATTAAAAAAATGCTGTATGAGTTTTAAAAATTTCAATGACACAAGTGGTAGATTAGATTAATACATTCTTTTTATAAAGGATAAATGTTCCTTTACATGTGTGTGTTCCTTTACACACAAATGTGCATAGCAGCATTATTTATAATAGCCCAAACACGGAAACGATTCACTGTCCATTGTCTGATAAATGGATAAAAAAATTCATACAAAGGAATATTATTATTCCACCACAAAAAATAATGAAATATTGATTTCTGACCCAACATTGATGAACCTTGAAAACATGAGGCTAAACAAAAGAAGCCAGACATTAGAGGCCAATTCCCAGGTGCCGCAGCAGTAAAGGATCTGCCAGTACGGGAGATGTGCATTTGATCCCTGGGTTGGGAAGAGCCCCTGGAGGAGGAAATGGCAACCCACTTCAGCAAACTTGCCTGAAAAATTCTGCGGACAGAGGAGCCTGGTGGGCTACAGTCCACGGGGTTGCAAAGAGTTGGACACAACTGAGTGCCAGAGCATGCACACACTTATATTACTGCATTTACACCAAGTGTTCAAAATAAGCAAATTCATACAGACAGAAAGCATTAGTCGTTGTCAGTGGTTGGAGGGAGGGGAAATGGGGAATTAGTTCTAAGGGGTATATTTTTTTTGTAGGGGTGATAAAAATGTTCTGGAATTAGAGTGGTAATGGTTATACAACTTTGTGAATATATTAAAGCCACCCAGGGAGTTTCCTGACAGTCCAGTGGTTAGGACTCTGGGCTTACACTGCTGAGGGAGTGGGTTCAATCCCTAATCAGGGAAACTGGGATTTCGCAGGTTGTATGGCATAGCTAAGAAACCCCACAAACACCCAAAACAAACAAACAAAAAAACCACGAAACCACTGAATTGACACTTAAAAGCAATGAATTTATGTCATGTGAATTATATTTCAATGAAAGAAATGCATGTCAGGTAAAAAAATGCCATTGATTATGAGGGCATCCTAATTTCCCAGATATTAAAATGTGAAAAAGACAAAACATTAGAGAAAAAGCATGAGTCTCCTATGACTGCCATGTCCACCTTGGTTTTCCTTTCTGCCATAGCCACGGTCATCGGTCTGAAGCACGGGCCCTGCAGCTCACACGTGCAGCCTCAGGTCCACTTTCCACCCTTACCCGCTGTGCTCTCTGGGCCTGGGGTGCAAGCTGCTCAGCTGTGACTTACCTGGAGAATGCACGGCCACTGGCGGCTCCTCTACACTCCGTCCACCATTTGTGAATAAACTCTCCTCCAATTATCTTAGTTTGAGTGTGCTGTCTGTCTCCTTTGGGACCCTAATTGACTCAGTGTGCACCTTAGGCAAATTTATATTTTACTTAAGTAGGAAAATAAAATGCAGTTTAACAATTGAAAGCAAAAGACATTAAATGATATATTTTGAATTGTCACCCTGAAGATCTCAAGTGACTTCCCCAGACAGCAGATGTATACGGTTATGCCTTCTCTACATTTTGGACAAAGTCAGAATTCATCCTTCCTCTATTGGAACTCTTCCCCAACAGTGCAGGCCCTCACCTGCTGGTTTTCTGAACGATGCGGCAATCTGCTCATCACGGCATCCAGCTCATCAAACTTCCTCAGGACAGCCTGGACTTCTGCGGAGAGCTCTTTGTACTCTGCAAACTGGTCCTGGAACACAGCTTTATAGCGTTCTCGCTCATCACTTGTCTGAATCATAGGGTATTTCCTGAGGAAAAAAAATAAACCAAAGTTGAAGCGTGGCCAAGACGGTGGAGTAGGAAGATCCTGAGCTCACGTCCTTCCATGGCCACAGCAAAATTACAACTATTTATAGAGCAACTATTGCTGAGAGAGACCAGAACACTAGCAGACGATATCTTCTACAACTAAAGATGTTTACTAAAGAAGCAACCACAACAAGATGGGTAGGAGGGCAGAGATACAGTAAAGTCAAGACCCATACCCCTGGATGGGAAGCCCACAAACGGGAGGCTGACTACAACTGCAGAAGGTCTGCTCAAGGAGTGAGGTGTCTGAGCCCCACACTGGGCTCTTCTGTACTAGGAAGACAAGGCCCCAGAAAATTTGGTGTTGAAGGCCAGCAAGCCTTACTTTCGGGAGACTCTGAGGCCTGTGGCAAATAGTCTCTACCCTTAAAAGACGCACACAAAATCTCACATGCTCCGGGATCCAGAGCAGAAGCAGTTATTTGAAAGACGTCTGGGTCAGACCCACCGCTGATCCTGGAGAGCCTCCCAGAGAGGCAAGAGGTAATTGGAACTCGCCCTGAGGACACAGACACTGACAGCAGCTATTCTGTAGAGCTCGTTCTACCACAAGCGCCATTCTGGAACCCTCCCTCCGGCTTACTGGTGCAGGGACCAGGCCCTGCCCACCAGCCTGTGAGCACAGTACTGGGATGCCCAGCCCACCAGCCTGTGAGCACCAGTACTGGGATGCCCTGCCCACCAGCCTGTGAGCACTAGTACTGGGATGCCCAGCCCACCAGCCTGTGAGCACAGTACTGGGATGCCCAGCCCGCCAGCCTGTGAGCACCAGTACTGGGATGCCCTGCCCGCCAGCCTGTGAACACAGTACTGGGATGCCCGGCCCACCAGCCTGTGAACACAGTACTGGGATGCCCGGCCCACCAGCCTGTGAGCACCAGTACTGGGATGCCCGGCCCACCAGTCTGTGAGCACAGTACTGGGATGCCCAGCCCACCAGCCTGTGAGCACCAGTACTGGGATGCCCGGCCCACCAGTCTGTGAGCACAGTACTGGGATGCCCTGCCCACCAGCCTGTGAGCACCAGTACTGGGATGCCTCAGGCCCAGCAGCTAGCCAGGTGGGGTCACAGTATCACTCACTAGGGGGCCAGGTGGGCCCATCCACCAGAAGACCAACACCAGCTCTGGGACCCCTAGACCCTGTAGCCAGAGACCCCAGGACCCAGCTCTGCCTACCTGTGGGCCAGCACTCGCCCCAGCACCTGGCCCTACTAGTGGGCGCACACCAACTCCAGGACCCCGGGACCTGGCGCCACCCCACCAGCTGACTGGCACTACCCTTGGGATCCCTTGGGCCCCAGCTTTCCCATTGACAGGCTGAAGTCATCGGACTAACCCTCCCCCCCACCCCCGCCCACCTTTCTTTCCCCTGGCCAGACCCCAGCATACCCACCAGCACCAGAAGACCAAGCTCAGCTCTGAGACACTTTGGGCCCCAAAGCAGCTGCCCTGGGACCGGATACAAGCTTTGAGACACCCTGGACCCCACAGCCAGCCATGCTAGGAACTAGCCTCATTCAAGCAGGCTGACCCTAGACCTGGGCTCCCCAGGCCTGCAACCACCAACCCTGGAAACCAGCTCTGCCCATCTGTGGACCAACACTAGCCTCAGGACCCCCGGGACTTCACAGGATCAACCTTGTGACCCAGCTCCACCCACCAGTGGCCAGCAACCTCCACACAAGGCCGGGCCTGGAGGCAGGACTAGGAGGCAGCCACGCCGATCAGACATCCACGGTAGGCAGCCTGCCGTCAACAGCAGGGCCCATGCAGCCGTCACAGGGGATACCGTTAGAGCATGCAGCTCTGGTGATGAGAAGGGAGTGCGCCGTGGGGACAAGCGGGACATCTTCTACAAAAAGCCACTACTTCAAGGCCAAGAAACAAAACTGCCAACCAAACACACAGAAATAAAAACAGCAAATTAGGCAAAATGAAGCCACAGCAAATTATGTTCCAAATGAAGAAACAAGATAAAACTCCAGAAAACCAAGTAAAGTGGAAATAAGCAAACTACCTGATTATACTCATAAAGATGTTCAAAGAACTCAGGAGAAGAGTGCATGAGCAAGGTGAGAAGTTAGAAGGTTTAACCAAAGAGTGAAAAAATAAAAAGGACACCAAGCTCAGCTGAAGAATATAATAACTGAAATGAAAACTCTACCAAAAAGGAGGCAATAGTAGATAAGATGATACACAGCCACAGATCAGCAAACTGGAAGACAGAGCAATGGAAATCACTCACTTGAGCCAAAAAAAGATTTAACAAAAAAATGTGAGAACACTCTAGGAGACCTCTGGGGCAGCATGATGAACACTGACATTCACATTATAGGGGTCCCAGAAGGAGAACAGACAGAGAAAGGGACAGAGAAAATATTTAGCCACATTAATAGCTGAAAACTTCCCTTCTGGGCAACAAAGGAAAAGCAACAATTTATCACAAGGGAACTGGCATAAGGCCATCACGTGACATTTCAGTAGAAACTCTGTAGGCCAGGAGGGAGTGATAGAATATATTCAAAGTGATGATAGGGGAACATCTACAACCAAGAAATACTCTACCTGGTAAGGCTTTCATTCAGATATGATGGAGAAATCAAAAATTTACAGACAAAAACAAAGAACAAACAAACAAACAATTTTATGGACAAGCAGAAGATAAGACTTAGTACTACCAAACTAGCTTTACAAGAAATGTTAAAGGAACTTCTTTAAGTAGAAAAGACCATTAACTAGAAACCTGAAAATTAAAAAAAGAAAAATCTTATTGGTAAAGGCAAATATACAGTAAAGGTAGTAAATCAGCCCTGTACAAAGCTGCTGCTGCTGCTGCTGCTAAGTCGCTTCAGTCTTGTCTGACTCTGTGCGACCCCATAGACGGCAACCCACCAGGCTCCGCCATCCCTGGGATTCTCCAGGCAAGAACACTGGAGTGGGCTGCCATTTCTTTCTCCAATGCATAAAAGTGAAAAGTTAAAGTGAAGTTGCTCAGTCGTGTCCGACTCTGTGCGACCCCATGGACTGCAGCCTACCAGGCTCCTCCATCCATGGGATTTTCCAGCCAAGAGTACTGGAGTGGGGTGCCATTGCCTTCTCGGTGTACAAAGCTAGTGAAAGTGAAATCACTCAGTCGTGTCCGACTCTTTTCGACCTCATGGACTGTAGCCTACCAGACCTCTGTCCATGGGATTTTCTAGGAAAGGGTACTGGAGTGGGTTTCCATTTCCTTCTCCAGGGGATCTTCCCAACCCAGGAATCAAACCTGGGTCTCCTGCACTGCAGACAGACGCTTTACCCTCTGAGCCATCAGGGAAGCCCGTATAAAGCCAGTAGGAAGGTTAAAAGACAGAAGCCGTAAAACCATCTATGTCACCTGTAAGTAGTGGTTGCCAGAGAGGAGAGAGGTGGGGGAAACAAAGAAACTGGTAAAGCAGATTAACAGGTAAAAACTTTCAGCTGCAAAATAAATGAGTCACAGGTACGACATGTCCAGTGCAGGGAGTATAGTCAATAACTACGTAGTATCTTTGTTTGATGACAGATGATAACAGACTTATCCTGGGGATGATTTTGAAAAGTATAGAAATACTGTATCATTATGTTGTACACCAGGAACTAACATACTGTTGTAGGTCAATTATGCTTCAAAAACAAACTCACAGAAAAAGAGATCAGATTTGTGGTTACCAGAGGCAGGGGTAGGGGAAGAGGAAGTTTAGGGAGAGAAAATTGGATGAAGGTCATCAAAACCTATGAACTTTCAGCTATGAGATAAATAAGTATCAGAGACACAATGTACAACATGATAAACACAATTAACACTGCTGTATGTTATATATGAAAATTATTAAAAGAGCAAATCCTAAGAGTTCTCATCACAAGAAAAAAATTTTTTCCTTTCTTTAATTTTATATCTATATGAGATGATGGATGTTCACTAAACCTACTGTGATGAACATTTTATAATGCATGTAAGTTCATGATTTCATTACACTGTACACACTAAACATAAACAGTGCTGTAGGTCACTTATATCTCAAAATTGGAAGAAAAGAAAATCAAAGTGATAACTTTTTCATTAAAACAAGAGGAACAGGAAATCAGCTTATTACCTTATTTCTCAGTGACCATACTGTACCTTCAGTTCAATATACTACCTCTCAGGAAACAAACAACTGTTCAAATATAATTGACTTTAAGCAGAGTATTAACTTGAAGATGAACAGAAAAACGAAATTCCAAATGGAACCTTGCTATCTCTACCTTGAAGAAAGGCAGATACTCACGCCACGTAGTCTGGCATCACAATGGGTTTTGGGATGTGGCCCGGGGGAATAGGTCCACTCAGAAGTTCAGGTTTCATTTTCGTTGCTCTCAGTTCTTTAAAATTAACTTCTTGGTCTCTCTGTCTCTCACAACTGGTGGCCATGTCACACTACAGTTAGAGGGGAAAAGAGGATTTATTTATAAACAGAGCAAAAAAAAAGTCAACTTCATTCTTAGAGGAATAAAGACCCAGCACAGTCAAAAATAAATAAATAATAATAATTTAAAAATCTAGTCTCATTAAAAAAAAAAAAAAAAAAGGAATAGAGTGCTTGGGGGCCCCACTGGGCAGTGCCCAGAATACCAAGCAGGCTGGAGAGGCTGGTGGATTCCAGGAGAGGGGTTTCCACATTACAAATAAAGGAGTAAGGTTCAGAGAGATTCAGTGAATTCAAGGTCTCACAGCTATGAAGTGAAAAGCAACAATGAAAACCCAGGCCTTTCTACTTAAGACTGCGCTCTCACTGCTGAAAGCCCAGGCCCTGTGAGTTGCACGGCACAGCCAAGGGAAAAAAAACCCTAAAGCCCCTCAAAAACAGTACTTTTTGACTTTTGGGTTCTTTAAATGAATAAAAGGAGGAAATCAGTTTACTTAAATGTATATCATGTCCGACTCTTTGTGACCCCATGGACTGTAGCCTATCAGGCTCCTCCATCCATGGGATTTTCCAGGCAAGAGTGCTGGAGTGGATTGCCATTTCCTTCTCCAGGGGATCTTCCCAACCCAGGAATCGAACCCAGGTCTCCCGCATTGCAGGCAGACGCTTTACCGTCTGAGCCACTAGGGAAGCCCTGGTATTCCTAAATGTGTATCACTCAATCCTAAAGTTCCCTGAAGTTCTGGTTGTGGTGCTGTGCTTGTTGCTCAGTCGTGTCCAACTCTTTGCGACCCCATGGACTGTAGCCCACCAGGCTCCTCTGCCCATGGGGATTCTCCAGGCAATAACACTGGAGTGGGTTGCCATTTCCTACTCCAGGTGATCTTCCCAATCCAGGGATCGAACTCAGCTCTCCCACATCGTGGGCGTATTCTTTAATTACTGAGCTACCAGGGAAGCCCAAGTAGCACACTAGAAATGAGGCTGTGATGGGCAGAGGTGGGCAAAGGCATACTGCTTTCCGTGACATAGAAGAAAGCTCCCTCCACTCCTCCGGTCTTCAGTCTGTGCTTGCTGAATAAAACTCCATCAACTAATTGAGAGTGGCTGGGGAGGGACCCTAGTCTATTGAAAACAAAATATAAAACAGGAATTTAAAACCTTGCTCTTTACCTGGTCAGGCAGCTTTGCAAATCCTTTGTTTCCTGATTTCTCTATCTCTCAGAGGCTGCCTTTGAGGTCTCATTTAACATTAGCTCACGCTAAAAACCTCCAACTGTTAACTCACCAAATAGTGCAGCCCATGGATAAGCCCAGCTTAGACGTGGAGGCTGCTGACTTGCCCTGGGGGAGGGCTACCGAGAGGGGAAGCCTGCACCCAGCAGGTGGAAGGAGAACCAGGGCTCCTCCGCAGAAACGATGCCCAGCCACGGACCCAAACAGCAGGAATGCGAGTGGAGAGCAGAAAACCCAGAGGAAACGGGATCAAACAAGACTATTTTAGGAAACATATTCTGAGGTTAGCATCTGTTGCACTTTGTTCCTCGCTGGTCAGAAGGCCACTTCTTCATCCTATTGAATTCTTTAATGCTTAATCTTGAAAATCCAACATGGTATTAAAATCAGTGGAAATTTTTTGGCTTAAGTAAGTGAATTTCCATTTCACGGCATCCCTTTCTAGCTTCTAAATATTTAACAACCTGTTTTCCCCCACAGCTGCTTGAGAAGTGTCTAGGGAGCACACTGACCCTCTTGGTCAGCAGTGCTGGGGCAGGCTCAGATTGCATGGTCAAAATCACGAATTCTACCCGGGTAGTCACATTGGACAGGAGAGTCTATGTGAGGCTCCCCCCTCAGTCAGTCAGTTCAGTCGCTCAGTCGTTTCTGACTCTTTGCAACCCTGTAAATCGCAGCACGCCAGGCCTCCCTGTCCATCACCAACTCCTGGAGCTTGCTCAAACTCATGTCCATCCAACCATCTCATCCTCTGTAGTCCCCTTCTCCTCACACCTTCAATCTTTCCCAGCATCAGGATCTTTGCCAGTGAGTTGGTTCTTTGCATCAGGTGGCCAAAGTATCGGAGTTTCAGTTTCACCATCAGTCCTTCCAATGAATATTCAGGACTGATTTCCTTTATGATGGACTGGTTGGATCTCCTTGCAGCCCAATAGACTCTCAAGAATCTGCTCCAACACCACAGTTCAAAAGCATCAATTCTTCGGCGCTCAGCTTTCTTTATAGTCCAACTCTCACATCCATACATGACTACTGGAAAAACCATAGCTTTGACTAGACGGACCTTTGTTGGCAAAGTAACGTGTCTGCTTTTGAATATGCTATCTAGGTTGGTCGTAGCTTTTCTTCCAAGGAGCAAGTGTCTTTTAATTTCATGGGTGCAGTCACCAAGTTTTTTCAAGCCAAAGCTATTCATTTTCCTTACTTGCCCGTCCCTAATTCCAAGATTTACCTTTTAATATAAAAAGGAGTTCTAAGAAATCATATTTCCACACAGACTATCTCACCTGCTTTACATTTTCCCCCCTGTTTTTATGCTCTTAACATTTTCTTTCACTCCTTTTGGGTGAACCACACTGATATCAATTCAGAAAATCTCCTGGGGAAAAAAATCTAGAACTAGACATGACACAAAAATGAAAACCTCTTCAGGCTTTCACAGGAAGGAAGTTAGTTGGGCTCCAGCCCTAGGACACACCACTCTCAAACAGTACTCCAGATTACAAACACATGGCCCCAGATTTCATGACCTTTCTCTGCATCTAGCAAGAACTAGTCTTGTCACAGAAAAGCTTTGCTGTGAGGCAAGAGAAATCAATTAAGCCTGGGGTAAGTAATGTTATGGATACAATTACTAAGCTTTTCAAATAAAAAATGGGCTGGAGGAATACATTGTCAAGTTAGAAATGGGGAGAGTCAGACATGTGTTTCAGGGTGCTTTTGTTCAATTTCTGATTGTCCCTCCCTGTAAGTGTATTTGATGTCATGATGCACAGACCCCAATCCCAAACCCACACTATTACTTTTTATGCCCAGATTAGATTAGAAAAAATTATTTATTTATTTGGCTGCATCAGATCTTAGTTGCAGCATGTGGGATCTAGTTCTCTGACCAGGGATTAAACCCAGACCCCCTGCATTGGGAATGTGGAGTCTTAGCCACTGGACCACCAGGGAACTTCTTCAGGTTAGATTTTGACTTTTCTAATTTAGAAATCTGCTCAACACTTAAGGACTTAGAACTTCTTTCTGTAGAAAACTGATGATCCATTTAGCTTACTCTGATTGTTAGTCACTGAGTTAGTCACAAGTCTAACTGAAATGTATATCCTGACGCAATTAATGTTGAATAAATAAATGAACATTTAAAATGAACTAAAACACAAGAGAATCAGGAAGTTAAAACAAAGTACAATTAAAAAACAACCAAAATGCCCCCCCTCCCAAAGCAGTATTTCTCTAATTCTATGAACAATGTTTCAACTGTAGAGGTTTGTAACATTTGGTCCACACTGTCCTGTGAGAGAGAAACTCTTCAATATTCTATACATCAGCTATTAATACCAGTCTCACTTATTCCCATGCATGGTCAATCAGGACTGGTCAGATATCCCTTGATTTCTAAAGACTTATGGATCTCCAAGAAAACCACAGCAAGGCTCAGCTGTAATTCAGATGACTTCATATATGTGTCAATCATTTAATGCAACTGACCCTTTAAAAACCATGACTAATTACAGATCCTCAAAGTTGCTTTGATCAGCGAATAATGTTGAACTTGAGATACTATCATTCATAAATTGATTTCCCGAGGAGATGACATAGAAACACAAATCTGTGAGTTATTTACTTTTGTACTTCTTGCTCGCTTGCTCTCACACTCACACACAATCACTCCACTAATCTTTTGTCTGTGTTTTTCACTAGATTTGTAAGCCCCTGGGAAATGGAGATAATGTTCCTTGTTGCATCCATGTCACTGGCCCACAACCTGTCACGTGTTTGTTCAATGAATGAATTAATGATGACACCGATGCTTTAATCATGATTGCTGAGATAGGCTGTTGTTCATCCACTTAATAACGTTCTTATTTCAACATGAACAAGATGTTTTCAAATAGTATTAATATTTGTATGTTACAACGTAATTGAGAACAAAGTAAAAAAGAACCCCATCAAAGGTATTTTCAAAATGAATGCATTTAACAAAAAAAAAAGAACTTAAAGAAACTAGCAACCCAATTAAAAAAAACTGGACAAGATATAAACAGACAGTTAATAGGGAAGAAAATGCAAACATATGAAAAAGGCTCAACCTCACTCCTGATAAGAGAAATGCAAATTTCTACATTAGTGATATTTTTCACCTACCAGGTTGACAGATGTTAACAAATTTCCTAACACTGTGTGGTGAGGGTGTGAGGAAGCCTGTAGTGTGTTGGGGATAGAAATTGGTAGACCTTCTATTGGGCAATCTGGCAGTCAAACCAAAAATGTACATGTCTTTTGATCCAGAAACTCTCTTCTCAGAATTTCAGTGTTCTTGCACGTATATGAAAGGAAGTCCGTATAAGTATGTAGTCGTATGTATAAGGTTATTCACTGTAGCACTATTTTTAATAGTGAGAGGCTAGAAACAACTTACATGTTAATATCTGACTAAATGAATTACAGTCTAACCACAAAATGCAATATTCCGTAGTTAGAAACCAAGAATGCAGAAGTTTTCTATGTACTAATAAGGAAAAATCTTAGAAATACATTGTTAAGAGAAAAAAATAAGGGATATAACAGTAGGTATGGTATGCTACCATTTGTGTAAAAGAAGGAGTAAAGCAAATAGATATCTAACACACTCCTGAAAGGAAATACAGGATACTGGTAACACTGGGTGCCCCCACGGGAGAACTGGGAAGCCACCATACAGGGACGAGAGAAGACTTTGTGAGACAGCCTTTTGCATTTTGAATTAAGGGAATACACTTCCTTTTTAAAGAAACAAACAAATCCAGAGGTTGGATTCTTATCTTCTTGCTTAGAAATAGTGCCCAGGGACTTTCCTAGTGGCCCAATGATTAGGACTCCATGCTTCCGCTACAGGGGCACGCGTTCAATTTCTAGTCCAGGAACTAAAATCCCGCATCCCATGTGGCCTCCCCGGCCTCCAAAAAAAAGGAAAAAAATAATGCCCAATATCTTAAAAAAAAGAACTTTTCAATGAGGTAAAATTATGATTGAAATATGTTACATATTCTATATATACAATAATTATAATAACAGCATCTCAGTTAATCCTCTCAAGCAAACTTGTGAGGTAGAAATTATTAGTATCTCAATTTTATAGATTAAGAAACTGAGGCCTGGGAAGGTAAGCACCTTGTCTACTGTCACAGTTAGTAAACTGTGGAATGGGGATTTCTTTCCCAACACGACAAAATTTGGCATCTGAAAGCAGCGTGACAAGAATAGGAAAGAATGGAGAAGAACTGAAGACACTGAAAAAAATGAGGGAGAATCGCCTTCATTAAAAAAACAATTAAATATATAATAAGAACCAACTGTGTTCACTTGCAGAAACTTTCAGCTAACAAAACCAAAAGATGCTACAAATAGCCTTGTCTGATTTGGCCCTCTTCGTATTAGAAAAAAGCTAAAAAGTTCTATTACGAACTTACTGCAATAGATACACTTTTACAGGCAGGTGATCTACAAACAGACAAGAGAGAAAATTGGCAAATCCAGAGATAAAATATGATGTGGACTTTGTTCTTACCATTTTCCTTTTCGATGGCAATGATGGCTCACTTATCTGGAACAGAAAGAGTTAAAATGACTTTTTAGAGGTGTGTGAAGCTACTGAGCAAATAGTTTTGTCCCTTTGTATTTACAGCCCAATTTCAATTTTATAGATACTGCTTCTCTACAGATGGATTCCTGACTCTCCTGGCCACACTTTGATGGACCAGTGGAGAATGAGAGGAGGAGAAATAATTGTGACTCCCTGTCAATCAGGAGCAGAGAGCAGAGCTGGCAATAAGGAGATGGTGGCGACAATTATGGAGTTGCCTTGAACTACCTAGAGATTTTATTTATTCTTGATTCCCACTGCCTCACACAATTAAAGAGTTTGGAATGGTTACATTATTAATTTTATAATTAAAAAAGCTACACGTCAGTATGTCTTAACATTTAGGAAGTTACAGCAACACAAACAGGCATCATTCAAGTTTAATCAACCATTATGCAAAGTCTTATAAAAACAAGCTTCTGTTAGGAAAAGGAAAAGAAATAACAGAATTATATGAGTGACAGCCATCATAACATAGAATTTGAAGTGATATTAAGAACTCCATTATTATTAAATTACATAAAATTATAAGGATGTGTTTCACCATCTGATTTCACACTGATTAGAATTTAAAATTCTGTACTTTGCATACACAGATGTAAAACTTAAAAATATGCTTACAATACTGAGATAAATTTATAAACTCCAAGAAAAGTGGGTTTCAGATTTCATTACAGATTTAAATGAGCACTTTGCTCTTGCAACTGAACAATTATGCTTTTTATTAAGTCTTACCATACTAAGGAATCAAGATTGTTCTTAATGATGGGCCATTTACTTTACTGAATATGTTGTTATTCTTCTTTATGGAAATTCAATAGCTGTGTCTTCTCTTACCTATTGGACAGACAATAGTGCAACCAACGAACTATATATTACCTTACACATCTGGGGTCTACTTGCGACATTACACAGCAGTGACACGCCAGAGTGGGTTATCTGGTCAGAGCACGTCAGATACGGAGTGAGGCCTTTGGAACTTCAGACCATTAAAAACAACAACGACGGCTTTGTTTTGAGAACTATAGGTATTTAAGGAGGGAGCTAATAGCAGAAAGAAAGAACAAAGATGGTGAAATCCCTTACCTCCTGCTGCTCAATGTATTCCCTGTGTCTCCGAGCTGCCTCGTGCCTCCACAACTTTAGGCAAACCAAAGCACCGATGAGATAAACAATCATGGTGACAAAGAGGAAGATCATGGCTGCTATCTGCCCTCCTTCCACCCGGCAGAATCCTGCGTTCACTGGCGTGTTAAATAACGGATAGTAGCAGAGTCCCCCTCGGTTGGTATCATTCACGTAGACTATGGCTGCGGCCATGTACAAAATGAACAAGGAGACATTGATTCCAAATTCAGTGAGGGGCCACCAATTTGAGTCCAAGAGGATGGTCCGATAATACATGGACATGCCAAGCACCAGGATGATGATGGTGGTCACCCAGGCCAAGCCAGCAACCACAAGGACAAAAGCAGTTTTGGGGCCACTGTAGTAATAGCCCCCATAGGTGCTGCCCAGGCCACCCACGCCTCCGATGCCGTAGGGCTGTGAATACCCAAACATGTTATACCACTCGCTGTCCTTGTGAATGTACGCTGTGACACAAGCGAAAACGCCGGCCCCCAGCAGCAGCTCGGCCACCCCCAGGATCCGCAGCAGGCCTGCCCACGACTTCATGTAGGAGTACCTAAGGTGGTACTCCTCCACCTTCTCGCTGTAGGTTCGGGCTGTGTGCGTGTGTCGGCCTAGGGATCCATAGGGATCGTGAGGAAACACGGCCTCAGTCTCTTTCTGGGAATGCCAGCTGCCTTCGGACTCGCCGTGAGGATCTTTGCAGGAGTTTGGGGGTGAACGATGGTTTGATCTTGTGGGCGAGGCTGGAGGTGAACACTCCACTCCATCGGAGATGTATCTGATGTCTGACACTGGCTTATCCCACCCCGGGTCCTTTTTCTTCCCTCTGAAGAAGTTCTTCCAGGACTCAGGGACAAAGCGTCTTACAGGCTTGAGATCCGGCGCTATGGCTGGTTCCTCTGTGTCACTTGAGTAGAATTCTGGGCCGAAGGGTGGCTGTAATGGGAGAGGGGGTGGTGGCAATGGATCAGCGCTCACAGCCAGCTCACTGTCTCGAAGAGTCTGGAAGGTTCTTACGGTGCCATCTGGATAGTCCGAGTCCCTTGGGACCTCATCATAGTGTCTGTCCCGATTCCTGGATCTTCTGTCACTGGATGACATTTGTGATGTTCACACCTGGGGTCAGGATTAAAGTTATCTCTTATGCTTAGTTATGTATCCCTTCAATGATGCTGGTTTTAGTCACTTAGTAGCAAATGATCATATTCAGGAAACCAATATGATCATATCTAATCATCATGATATAGAGAATGACAAAGCAAATAAATACATTTTAAACATGTGTAACAATTACATTAGCCAGGGATACAGAACCATTCTATGAGATTTAAGGGCAATTAAAATCTTAAACCTTAGGGATTACAGCATTTATAAGTCAAATTTACCTACGAGCCCTATAAACAACAAAATGTAAAAAACCAAAAATGAGACTAAATTTTAATGCAGGGTGCTAACACATTCCAAGCAGAGTCCTTTCCTCAAATATCTAAATAAACATATTTAAGAGTTTGAGCATACCAAAATTTGATGGGTCAGCAAATACTCACTTTCATTAACTCAAGTCTGTTTTGGAACAGCCCATGAGAATCAGTCTGGTAAACACATGGAGTGGAGAGCCCCTTTCCTTCCTAACTTGGGAAGTCATGTTTTGGGAGTCACTTCTTCCACTGTAATGGGATAACGCTTGATACTAGAAAATTGACTTCTCAGAGCCACAGCAATGCCCATGGACATCACTCTTTCCAGAGCAATTATTTAAAGGTGATTTGCTGAGCCATGGAAAGACTCATAAAGTATCTCAGAAGACTTGCCTGGTGGTCCAGTGATTAAGAATTTGCATGCCAGTGCAGGGGACATGCGTTCAATCCCTGGTCTGTGAAGATTCCATCTGCCTCCGGGCTACGAAGCCTGTGGACCACAACTACTGCGCCCAAAGCTTTAACCCTGTGAGCCGCAACCCTGTGAGTTGCTTGGGCGCAACTGAGCCCAAGCGCCTAGAGCCCGTGCTCTGCAATAAGTCACACACCGTTAACTAGAGAGTAGCCCCTGTTCACTGCAACCAGAGAAAGCCTGTGCATAGCAACAAAGACCCAATGTAGCCATAAATAAATAAAAAATCTTTTTAGAAGGTGGTGTCTCTTTGCGACCCCATGGACTATACAGTCCATGGAATTCTCCAGGCCAGAATATTGGAGTAGGTAGCCTTTCCCTTCTCCAGGGCATCTTCCCAACCCAGGGATCAAACCCAGGTCTCCTGCCATTGCAGGTGGATTATTTACCAGCTGAGCCACAAAGGAAGCCCAAAAAGCTGTCTTGCTAAGCTAAGTTGCTTCAGCCGTGCCCGACTCTGTGCGACCCCACGGACGGCAGCCCACCAGGCTCCCCCGTCCCTGGGATTCTCCAGGCAAGAACACTGGAGTGGGTTGCCATGTCCTTCTCCAATGCAGGAAAGTGAAAAGTGAAAGTGAAGTCACCCAGTCGTGTTAGAGAGTATTTAATCCATCTGAAAAATAGAAAATATCTATAACTTTTTATCAAACTTGATGATTTCCTTCAAGAAATCAATGACCTGAACATATATGCAAAAAGGAAACTATTTGCTATTATAACTACTATGTTTAAGGTACAATGCTTTTCTCCCTCAAACTGCTCATGAGTATTTATTGAAGGCTCACTGGGCACATGGTATTATACTTGGCACTGTAAAGTTCTCAGAATTAAAGCTGGTAATCCCACCTTTACGATGTTGAACAATTTAGAAATTCCTAAGGTTTTGTTTTTACTTTGTCAAACAGAGATCTATCACTCAAACAATTATTTACCAAGTACCTCTCACGCACAAGGTTTCCTGAAGATGTATCGGTGAAAAAAGTTGATGGAAATCCTTGCCTTCATGCAGCTTAAATTCTGGGGGTGGGGAGCAGGGATGACAGATGATAGATAAGGCAAGTGAAATAGATGCCAACGAACAAAGTTAGGAAAGAGGGTAAGAAGTGCAGTGTGGATAGGATGCTATAATTTTACATAGAGTGGCCAGGGAATTCTTCAGAGAGAACAAGACATCTGAATATAGAAACGAAGGAGATGAGAGAAGATGCCAGGCAGGTATCAGGGGAAGTGTTTTGGGCAGCTGGAACAGCTAGCATAAAAGCCTTAAAGTGGGAGTGCCTAGCATTGTTGAGGCATGGAGGCAGCAACAGCATGAGGGTGCGTAGCAGAATTGAGGCTGTCTGAATCCTTAGGACTTAAAAATCATTAGAAAGGATTCAGGCTTCTATTGGGAGTGACATGAGAAGCCACTGGAAAATTTTCAGTAGAGGTCTGACATGATGTTATTACCTTTTTAAACAGGATCACTCTGGATGCTGTGTTAATAGTACATTCCAGGAGAAAAGAGTGAAAAGAGGGAGACCGGCTAGGAGGTCACTGAAATACAGTTGACCCTTGGCCAACACAGGAGGAGTTGGGATTCCAAACCCAGGGATTCAACCAACTGCAAACCACTCAGTACTGTATATATATTTATTGGAAAAAAAAAGTATCTCAATGGACCCTCACAGTTCAAAGCTGTGTTGTTCAAGGGTCAACTGTACTCCAATGGGCCATGGTTGTGGCAACAAAGATGGCAAGAAGAGGTCAAACTCTCTGTACAGGGAATTAAAATTTTTAATAAAGAAACTTCCAAACACAATAAAAAGTGGAAAGAATAGTATTACGAGCCCTTATGTGCCCATTAGCAACCTTCAATAATTATCAACTTATCAATACTGTTTCATCTATACCTTCCCCCTTATTCATGAATAGATTAAAGCAAATCCCAGACATCAGATCATTTTATCTACAACATTTCTACACTGCCCAGCTTAGTCCTTGGAGGAGCAGCCTAAAGAGAGTCTAAGATACCTGTTAAAAGTTCAGGCAAAGCTAACAAGTAGGTAGGCTGCCCACTGAAGGGTATATACTACCACAGACTAAATACAATCACCTGGGTATTGAGTGGAGCTGGAGAGGTCTAAATTCTGGGGTTTTCTAAAGGGGCACTCCAATTTTAAAGAATTAACTGTGAGTCCCAACATGGTGCCCAATGAAAAGTAGGAGAAAAAATTTAGTACAGAAAATCATTTATATAAATGATAGCAATTAGCAGTATTTTTTGGTCCTTTATCTCTTTATCTGTTGTCTAAAAGTACTTAAATTCTAAGAATGCGTAGTACTAGTATAATTCTTGAAATACATTTTCCTAAAAAAAGTAGAGGCAAAAGCACAACAAATAACTTTAACAAGTTTTACATATCCTTCAATATCTTTGATATACAGGCATTTAAGGGATACCAGTTTGGCGAATGGAGAAGGCAATGGCAGCCCACTCCAGTACTCTTGCCTGGCAAATCCCATGGACGGAGAAACCCGGTAGGCTGCAGTCCATGGCGTCGCTAGGAGTCGAACACCACTCAGTGACTTCACTTTGTGATCACTTTCATGCATTGGAGAAGGAAATGGCAACCCACTCCAGTGTTCTTGCCTGGAGAATCCCAGGGACGGGGGAGCCTGGTGGGTTGCCGTCTCTGGGGTCGCACAGAGTCAGACACGACTGAAGCGACTCAGCAGCAGCAGCAGCAGTTTGGCAAAAGGAAATGGCAATCCACTCCAGTATTACTGCCTGGAAAATCCCGTGGACAGAGGAGCCTGGTAGGCTATAGTCCATTGGGTCGCAAAGAGTCGGACACGACTGAGCGACTTCACTCACTCATAATGGATCTAATTTATGCTCACTTCTAATGGCATCACCGACTCAATGGACATGAGTTTCAGCAAACTAAGAGATAGTGAAGAACAGGCAGGGCTACATACATGGGGTTGCAAAGAGTGCGACGCGACTTAGAGACTGAACAACAGAAAGACTTCTGAAAAGTAGCTTATTTGAATTAGATCACCTTGGTGGTGGTTTGGTTAAGTCGCTAAGTCGTGTCCGACTCTTGTGGCCCCATGGACTGTAGCCCGCCAGTCTCCTCTGTTCCTGAGATTCTCCAGGCAAGAATACTGGAGTGGGTTGCCATTTCCTTCTCCAGGGGGATCTTTCCGACCCAGGAATCGAACCCGGGTCTCCTGCATTGCAGGCATATTCTTTACTGACTGAGCTACAAGGGAAGCCTAAGATCACCTTAAAAAGTCAAAATTCCAAATTTGGAGAAATGTGTAATAGCAAATTATGTGATTTTAGAAGGGTTCAGTCAGTTGTATTTTTACATTTCTATATCTGGATACCCCTAGCATCTTTCAGGGTCTCATAGAGCGTCCAGTTAGAATCAGCACGCTGAGGCAGGGCGAATTTTTGTTTTGTTCAAGCCCCGGGGCCCTGACTTCTTTCGGTCTGCACACACCATAGCGGTGATTAGAAGAAACGGTCTCCCCAGGAAAGTTACAGGAATCCAGTTGGTCACCTTTACACCACAGAATCACCACTTAGCTGGCTTTTAAAGTTACGCTGGGCCCCAGACACAGGCAGATTTCACACACTACTGGTTTCCAGTGGAAAGGGAACTGCGCTTTGAACCGGGAAAAGTTGCAAGCATCCTTGTCGGGGTCTCTGCCCAGGCCGCGGCTCGTCGCTCCGCACCCCGCCCCACCTATTCGTTCGGTCTTTAGCTCTGCACCCCCAGGTACACGTCTCCGAGTCGGAGTGAAAAGGCATTTTCAGTCTTTCAAGATTCCGGCCCAAAGCGGCCGGAACTAAGTTGGGCCGGACCAGCCCAGGTCGGAATAGCCCTGAGCCCGGAAGCACCGCGGCTTCCCGGCCGGGGGTGGGGCGCGTCTCGCCCGGCACCTGTGTCCGCCGCGTGAAACCTGGCTGGCCGAGGGGCCCTCCTGCTTCCCAGGCCCCAGCTCTCCCCGGGGCCCGCACCCCTTACCGCGCCGGCGGCCGGCCTCGGCCGAAGGTAGTGGCGGGCGGCGCAGCAAGCGCGCGGCCAGGACGCTCCGAGGGGCCTACCCCCCTCTCCACCGCGCACCTGCCTGGGGTCCGCCGGCCCCTCCCCGCCCGCGTCCCGGTCACGTGGGCCCCACCCTTGGGCCCAGCTCACCTGAGCGGCCACCTGCCAAAGCGCCCTCGCCGCCCGCGGCTCCGAAACCCAGATCGGGCTCCTGGGGCGGGGCCGGGCCGAGCTTCGCCCCGCCCGGCTTTGTCAGGCCCAGACTCCCGCCTGGGGCTTGGGCGGGTCGGTGTCCCCCACCCCCGCCAACCACACCTTACAGCAATAGCTTCGGATCAGGCTCCGCTGGGAGAGCTCTGGAAAGGTCTTTAAAAGAAAAGAAAGTGAAGTCGCTCAGTCGTGTCCGACTGTTTGTGACCCCATGGACTGTAGCCTACCAGGCTCCTCCGTCTATGAGATTTTCCAGGCAAGAATACTGGAGTGGGTTGCCATTGGATTAAACCCTCCGGAGTGTTCTTCGCAAGCTTGCCATTCCCTTCCTTCCCTACTTTTGAAAAAGTTTGGCACTGGATGAAGGAGACTCGTGTCCAGGAAACATTGAAATACAGAAGAAACAGAAAGAAATTCAATATTTTAATTTTATATAAATTACGTAAATAGTTTCCAGAAAGTTATCTAAAATATTCCACTGTACAACATATAAAAATGGCATCTGAGAAGCTAGAGACCAGAGAGAAATTGTGAATAAGGCACAAAGTTTATTTACACTCATAATTGCATTTATAATTCTTATTTACAGCCCATAGAGTTTCTGTGTTCTGAATTACTCCTTCACATTTTCTGGTATTTGGCATAACGTTCAAATGCACTTGATACACACTGACCTCCTCTCCCAACACCACTCACAAGACTAAATAAATACTAGAGGAAAAAACTGAGATTATATCAAGGTTTGAGCTTCTATTTACTTCAACATAACAGAGGTCAGTTCTCTGTGCTGAAATACTAGGAGAAGAATTAACAAACTAATTCACCTGAAGTCTATTATCACCGTTCAAGTACCACTGAATAACATGAGTGTGAATCTGTCAGTTAACAGTCTCATGGGCAGGCTGCTTTCTATGTCCCATCGCTCTCATAGTCTTCTATTATCATGTCTTCTTCTTCCACGTCTCCCTGGGCTGAAAAGGGCTGAGGCTGGCTGGCCGGCAGTTCATTCCCACTATTCTGACTCAGAGGAAGAGACCAGGTTTCAGGTTCAGCGCTTTGAATGGGTTCACCCAGTGCTTCCTCTGCAGACTGCCCTCCAGTGAGCTGGGCTTCATCTCCGCTGTCCGCCTCTATCATTCCATTCTCCCTGTCAGTCAGGGCTTCCATTTTCAACCTGCCAGATTCATAACACAGGCACTAATAATAATCAAAGGAGAGGATTCTTTTAAATTACATCAAGAGTTTGAAGATTATAAAGCCATCTCCCGTGGTCTCTCATTTACCTTCCTTGTGCTTTTTAACCAGGCACTCCAGTTTATTTAATAATATAAACAAAACTAAAAGGTAAATGACAAACTGAATAAATCATTACAACTTATATAACACAAGTTAATTAATATCTTTAGTAAACAGTTCTTATGAAAATAAAAAATTAAGTGAAATAAAAAACAGATATAAAACATGAACAGAGAGCTTACGGAGAAGAATGGTTACTAAATAAATTGCTTAACCTAATCTGTAATTTTAAAATGGAAATTAAAATAACATTGTCATCTTTCAAACTGGAAAAGATCTTTAAGATAATAAAACCCAGTGGTGGAAAGCATTAGGAGAAAAGAACATGCTTAAACATTGTAAGTGGGCATTAAGATTGGCAAGACATTCTTGGAAGCCATCTGGCAATATAGAGCAAAGGTGTATATCCATTGATCCAGCAATTGTATTTCACAGAATTCATCCTACATAAATAGTATTTGATATACATGATGATTTAGCTTCAAGGAAGGTTGTAATAACAAAAGCTGGAAACAAGCTAAATTAATACAGAACAAGGTGTAGGTTCAATTAAAGGAAACTATGCAGCTATTAAATAGAAACATTAAATATCAAGTTTAAGTATCAGAATATTCAACATTATCAATATGAATCAAAGATAATGTTAAATATGGTAAGTGAAAGACAACAGTACCAGTCATTGTGATAAGGAGCACCGACAAATCCTGCCTCCCAATTCAGATCAAGTACTTGAACCAATAATAAAATAGTGACTCTTGTTCTTTTAATTACATCTTAGGAGGAAAAAGACAACAGAAGACAACTGTCTTCCCTTGATTTTTATGTCATAATCTTGGAGGGAAAGGAGCCAGTGAGAATAGCTGGTCCTTCTTTGATTAAGACAGAAGTGAGGAAAAAAGGAAAGTGTGTAAAAGGTCTGAGCCCTGATCATATCCCACTGGGATGATGCTCTAAAATCCACCCATTATTATCTTCCTGTAAAAGGAAAGGTGCGCTCCCCATAGCTAAGTCACTGTACAGAAGAAACCATTAAACCAAGGCCTTTATTGAATCTATGAAGGTAGAGGGAAAAAAAATCCCAGATAAGCAAGTTTTCCATTTGGGACCAGGAACAGGAGAACTAGTAAAGGGGTACTAGGTGCCGTTTCTCTCATTTACTCTCATCCTTAAACCAGGATGTGAGTACTTTCTAAACCTTTTTTAGAATGCCTGAGTGCATAATTTGATCTTATAAATAAGCAAGTAGAAATGAACTACAAGCACTGTGTTAATCACTGATATTAGCCTAGAAACTATTTTGCAATAGAATGAACAGTATAGATGGAGATTTATCCCTATATTTATATATTTTTTTCACTTGTCTGAATTTTCAATGATAAAGAAATAAAAAGTTCCTGACTATCACACACTCCAAATATATGCTAAGAACACATTAAGCAAAGGGGTTTTCAGTTATGCAAAATTTGCTGAACTCAAGGATTTTAAAGATTCCACTGCCTTTGTAATCCAATGATTCTATCTAACCTGATTCTGAGCTGGTGAAAAACGCTGTTATATGTAATAAATACAATAGATGGGTCTACAGTGTGATCATATAGTCTTTGATCGCTGGTACAACATATATTTCTTAACCTTCACAGATATCATTTATTGACTATATAATGAATAAATAGATAAAGTATTTGGTGGTTATTTAGGTAACAGCTCTTTGAAAATGAAAATGATCAGCTTACCTTCCAAAGTGTCGCTTTAGAGGAAGTCTTCCAATATCTTGGATAAAAGAAATCTGAGCTAAAACAGAAATTTTAAAAAAGTTTTAAACAGACATTTCTCCCAAAGAAGAATGGCCAAAAAGCACATGAAAAAATGCTTAAGGTCACAAATAGTTAGGAAAATGCAAACCAAAACCATGAGACACTACATCACACCCCTTAAGATGACTATTAACAAAAAAACTCAGAAACCAACAAGGTGACAAGGATGTGGACAAAGCTGTAGGATATAAAATGGTGTGACTGCTATGGAAAATGGTAAGGTAGTTCCTCAAAAACATAAAAACAGAGTAACTATATGATCTAGCGATTCCACTCTGGCTATATGCCCAGGGAAGAAAGAAACTGAAAGCAAGGTCTTGAAGAAACATCCGTATACCCATTTTTATAACAGCCACATTATTGGTGATAGTCAAAAAGTGGAAGCAACTTGTGTCCATCAAAGGTGAATGGATAAACAAAATGTGATAAATATATATACAATGTCATATTACCCAGCTTCAAGAAGGAAGGAAATTCTGACACATGCTATAATGTGGATAAACCCTGATGACATGCTAAGTGAAATAAGCCAGTCATAAAAAAACAAATATGGTATGATTGCACTAAAGTGGGGTACTGAGGGTGGTCAAATTCATAGACAAAGAGTAGGCAGTGTTTTCAGGGGGTAGCTAGCATGGGGGTGGAAGGGAGGTGGTTAGTGTTTAATGTGGGTAGCTTCAATTTTTCAGGATGAAAAAGTTCTGGAGATTGGCTGACCAACAAAGTAAATATACTTAAGACTACTGAAAAGTGAAAGTCGCTCAATCATGTCCAACTCTTTGTGATCCCATGGACTATAGAGTCCATGGAATTCTCCAGGCCAGAATACTGGATTGGGTAGCCTTTCCCTTCTCCAGGGGATCTTTGTACTTAAAGATAGTTTAAGATGGGTGCGTCCTTACTAAGGGAATCCACCTGCCAGTGCAGGAGACAAGTTTGATCCCTGGTCCAGGACGATCATACGTGCTGTGGAACAACTAAGCTGGCGTGCCACAATTACTGAGCGTGTGCTCTAGACCCGGGAACTCCAACTACCGAAGCCTGAACACTCCAGAGACTGTGCTCCACAACAAGAGAAGCCGCTGCAACGAGAAGCTTGTGCACCGCAACGAGAGAGTAGCCCCCGCTTGCCACAGCTAGAGAAAAGCCTGTGCAGATACAAAGACCCAGCACAACCAAATCAATAAACAAATAAAATAGTTTAAGATGGTAAATGTTATGTTATGAGGAAATATTTACTCAAGAATGTCTAACAGCAAAGAGTCTCACATTTGAGTCATGATCTGCTCTTCCCCTTCCTCAACTTGGGAGATACTTCACTCCAGGTGGACGCAGCCAAGAACACAGAGCTTCCCCTACAGAGTGTCGCCAGCCGAGAGTTTGGGGCTCCCTTTCTCCACCCAGCCCCGAGCAAAGGATGAAGACTCTACCCCAGGGCACAGCAGTGCAAGAACACTGCCTCCTCTTTGAACTGCAATCACCCTCGCCCCCAACTCATTTGTAGGGCAGAATGTCCCCAGTGGGAGAGCCCAAGCCTAGATCATCAGCGGCTCCCTTCAGCTGAGCACACACGTAGAAGAGTGGCTCAGAGATTTTGCCCAGAGGCCTCTTATAGGAAAAGACCGCTCTGAAGCTCTGCCCAGAGGAACTGGCTCTATAAGAAACAGAATGTTGGGGAAGTTCAAGCCAAGGGGCCCTCTTGAAACCAATAGCCCCTCTTAATTAAGACTAACAAGCTGAGCAAAAGCCAGCTAGTTTACCAGAAAAGAATTAGGAAAGAGACAAGTAAGAAGATCCACCCCCCTTCCCCTGGGTCAGATCAAACCTGACACTCGCTTCAAGGTTTACACATGCCCACATTTAACTGGATCAGACTGTGGAATAATTTATAACCCCTTGACACTATTGAAAACAATAGAGGAATCTGCCAGTAACTACTTAAACAGAACAGGTGGGTGTGATATCAAGCAAGGCAAACAATTTAACAAAAATAAGGGAAAGAGACAGTTACAAACAGCCCTCCTGTCATCTCATGGTGATTGTGGGCATGTCCAAAGCTGAGCTCACTGAGGAGTGACAGAAGCTTCACACTGTAAGGGAAACAGACTTCATCAATAGTTTAGCCAAATCACTAAACAATTAATTAACAAACAACAGAAAACACAAGCCCCAGAGAGTGGAGGTGACTCAGTATCTAGAGGAGCTACAATATATTACCCAAATTAGCCCAGTTTTCAACAGAACATTGTGAGATGATACAAAGAAACAAGAAAATGTGATCCATACACAGGAGAAGGGTAGGTAACAGAAACTCTGAGAGGGACCAGACATTAAACTCAACAGAAAAAGACTTCATGGACAGGAGCCATTATAAAGATTTTCAAAGAACAAAAGGAAACCTTATTTAAAGAAGTCATGAGAGCTATAATGACAATGGTTCATAAAATAGGGAATATCAGTAAAGAGAACTGTGTTAGTCACTCAGTTGTGTCCAACTTATAGGCTGTATCTCGCCAGGATTCTCTGTCCGTGGAATTCTCTAGGCAAGAATATTAGAGTGGGTTTCTATGCCCTTCTCCAGGGGATCTCCCGACCCAGGGATTGAATCCAGGTCTCCCGCACTGCAGGCAGATTCTTGACCGTGTGAGCCACCAGGGAAGGCCTTAATAGAGAAGAAAATTGCAAAAAGAACCAAATGGAAATCTGGACTTGTTTGAACAAGGAGAAGAAACAATCCGTAACCTTGAACACAGACTGACAGAGATTATGCAATGAAAGAGAAAACAGAATGCTTTTTTAAAGCCTTCCAACAAACACTAATGGAGGACTAGAAAAGAGGATGGAGAGAAAGAAGAAGAAACATAGTGATAATGTCTGAAATGACACAGTAAATAAAATGAAAGAAATGGGATAAAATTTGACGAATAAGAAGAAAAAAATTGATGAATAAAAAGAAAAGCCAAAACATCCTATTTTTGACTATATTTGTGAACCTTCTAAAGTTTGCAAAACAAACTCTATGAGAGCTCTTGGACACTTACCTTTTTAAAAATCCAATATATGACACCATTAGGATTTTCAAAAACAGCTTTTTGATATGGAAAACCTGAGTTGTGATCCTGGAATCTGAACTTGTAACTAGTGGATATAATGATTCTCCAGAAGATTCCAGCATGAGTAATGCAAACCAATACTTCTCAAACATCTGCATAAGAATCACCTGGAGAATCTCATTAAAATGCAGATCAATTCAGCAGGTCTTGACTGAGGCCTGAGATTCTGCATTTTTCTCCAGCTTCCAGGTGATGCTGACGAGTCTTGTCCAAGGGGACTCTTATTAAATCAAACCAATTCACTTTCCCATAGCGGGAATGGGACAAAGAATGTGGCCAGCTGTGCCAACATGAGTTGGTGGCAACAGGCTGGAGCTGAAGGAATAGCCTGCATGGTTAGGAGATAGGTTATAGACAGAAGAATTAAGTAAATATATTTAGCAAAGTGGGAGACAGGTCCATATCCACTAAAAGGAACCAGAACTCCTGGAGATTTCTAAGTCCAAACATAGACTTTTTTTGGGCAGCAAAGTATGAAATAATTCTGGAACATTTTGTATCAGAAACTACTCTAAGAGTAAAGGCAAAGTCACCTAAAGCAGCTTGCATTGGCCAAATCTGGGCCAAAATAAATAATGATAGTGCAAAACAACAGCTGACAAAGAATCCAGACTCCATACTAATGTAAACAAACAGAAGAGGGTGAAGCGATACCTTACAGCAGAATTTACCAACAGGAATGTAGAAGGAATAATGCCATTAGAAAATCATGACTTGCCAACTATCACAGATTCAGGAAATAATTATCAAAAGATGCTGTGACCAGTGGGTGAAATTTTAATGAGATACAGGATATTTACATAGTCTCAAAGTGTCTCCCCACAAAACACTTAATAATTTTACATTAGAGAACCTCAGAGATAATTACCTTACAAAATAATTAAAGTTAACTTCACCAGCATGGTATAAACAGACACTGTATTCTCCTGATGTGATGCACTGAGAAGAACATGGCATCACTTTTGTGGTATTCCTGACAAAAATACATACCTGTATCCACTCAGACAGATAAACCCAAATCCTCAGATAAACCGAAACTGAGGGACAGTCCATTCTGTAACAATCTTATATGTTTCAATTTGCAATGGACAGGGGTGGGCCAGTGGTTAAGAATCTGCCTTCCAATGCAGAGGACACAAGACTGATCCCTGGTCAAGACCTAGGATCCTACAGACCACGCAATAACTAAGTCCATGCGCCACAACTACAGACGCCCACGTGCCGCAGCTCCTGAGTCTGCGTGCTCTAGAGCCAGTGCTCCGCAGCCGGAAGCCAGGGTGCCCAACAAGAGAAGCCCGTGAGCCTCAACTAGAGAAGCCCTTGTGTGCCGCAAGCAGGGAAAAACCCTGCATACTGCAAGGAAGACCCAGTGCAGCCAAAAAAAAGACATAATGGACAAAGAAACAACAAGGTACTATTCTAAATCAAGGAGACTGAATAGGTAAGTGAATCATCTGATCTTGCACTGGATTTTTGGACAAGAAAGAGAACAAGTTTTTGTTGTTATTTTGCAAAGGGCATTATTAGGACAACTGGCAAAATTTGAATGGGGTCTAAAAATTATAAATGGGGTCTAATAATTAAACTATGAATTAGCGGTAATGTATCAAAATTAATTTCCTGATTTTGTTGTAAATATTGTGGTGATATGGGAGAATATCCTTGGTTTCAGGAAGTACATGCTGAAGTGTTTAAGAATAATGGGCATCATGTCTGTACTTTCCTCAAACATGGTTCAGAAAAAATATATTTGTGTACAAGTGTGTATAAAGACAAAGAAAACAAGGCAAATATGGTAAAAATGAAACACTGAGGAATCTTTGTGAAGGATATACAAGAATTTCCTTTGTACCATTCTTGTAATTTCTAAGTTTAAAAGCTAACGTAATCTGAGAGTTCCCTGGCGATGCAGTGGTTAGGACTTTACATTTTCACTGCTAAAGGCCCAGGTCTAATCCCTGGTCAGGGAACTATGATCCTATAAGCCACACAGCACAGCCAAATAAATACGAGTATAATCTAAAATTAATAGGCAAAGCATAGGGAACTCTCTGGATTCTGACTCACAGATTAAACATGCACACTATTCAAAAGTCATCTCACTTCTGCCTATAAATATAGAATATTTAAAATTTTTAAGTATCAATATTCTTAAAAGATGAAACTCTTGTATGAAGGTAGACATTTACTCAATAATCTTCTCTTCTGATCATTCATAAGACAAACACTATCACTGAAATTTATGAGAAGTTTTGGGACTTCCTAGCAGTCTAGTGGTTAAGATTCTGCCTTCCAATGCAGGGGGCGTGGGTTCATTTCTCGATCAGGGATCTAAGGTCCCACATACCATGGGATGTGGCCAAACAATAAAAAGAAATAAAACTTATGAGAAGTTTGATGAGTTATGTAATAGATTATATTTTCAATATTACACAAATTCTCTGTTCTACCTTGAAGATCAGCACCACAGACATGTGACCTAAGACTGTTAATGAAATATGGCCCTTAAGATATATGTTAAAAAAGAGAAAAAAAAAAAAAGAGAAACAACGGATGGAAAACTGCTCTTCAAGAAAGGCAAACCTCGGTACACATATATCGGGCAAGTGGGTATCACACAGGTTTTTGGCCGCACGGAGTCTCTGTGCAGCGTGTAGGCTTTCTTGAGTTGCAGCAGGTGGGCTCAGCTGCTTCACAGCGTGTGAGATCTTTGAACCCACATCCTCTGCATCGGACGGTGGATTCTTAACCACTGGACCACCAGGGAAATCTCTCACTTTTTTTTAAAGCATTACTTATAACTTCAAAATTAGGAAAAACAATGTAAATATACTATTAATGGACACTATTTGTAATACTGAATCAACCAAAATACATTATCAACAAGGTTGAATGAGTTAGATCTGAATATACTTTAGCATTGCTGCTATTACGGACTAAATGTTTCTGTCACCTCAAAGTCATATTTTGAATCCTAACGCCTTTAGGAGATGGGGCTTTGGGAGGTGCTTAGGTCATGAGGGTAGAGCCCTCATGAATGGGATTAGTGTCTTTATAAAAGAGACCCCAGAGAGAGCTTTCTTCCTCCTCTCTTTACCACATCAGAATACAACAGGATGGCCATCTGCAAGATCAAAAGTAGGCCTCACCAGACACTGGGTATGCTGGCACCCTGATTTTGGACTTCCCAGCCTCCAGAGCTCCTTTGCACTAATTTATAAAATACGGCGTTCTATGTATGATAAGTGACAAAAGCAAATTAAAGATCACTTTCATTATTATATCTGCACAGAAAAAAGTCTAGAAGAATTTACACCAATCTGTGAAAAGGAATTACCCATGGTTTATAGAGGACTTTCGATTTTTACTTTATATACTTCTTTTTTTTATCAAAAAGCAGTATTAATTCTGATTCAAAAAACAACGGGGAAAAAACTGAGTGTCAGTGGTACACAGAAATGACTTGATGCACAAAAATATAATGTTATAAAACACTACTTCTTGGGAATAATAAAAACCCATGTATATTACCTTGATTTCTCATTGGAATGGTTAGCAAAGTGAGGTATGGCAATAGCTGAGTCTGGAGGCACAAGGCTGGTAAGCAGAAATCAGAAAAAAGTGCTTTTGCTGCCAGGCAATTTTCCCGATACTGTAGAGAGAAAAAAAAGGTGAAATGAAAAATAAAAATTTAAATATAGATATTTATTCCTACACATAAGTTTATTATGTCACAATATGTGTGGGTTTCTACACTAGATACTTTAGAAGTTTATCTCATCAGTCTTCTTTTCTGGCCGCATCAAGCAGCTTGATTAGTCCTTTCTAACTGTCCTGTTCTTGTTGTTCAACTGCTAAGTCGTGTCTGACTCTGAGACCTCATGGACTGCAGCACCCCAGGTTTCCTTGTGCTTTGCTGTCTCCCGGAGTTTGCTCAAACTCATGGCCATTGAGTAGGTGATGCCATCCAAGCATCTCATCCTGTCTCCTCCTCCTCCTGCCCTGTCTTTCCCAGCATCAGGGTCTTTTCTAGTAAGTCCTAGTATTATCTAACAAAGCACTTTATCTGTGCAACTAATTCACATTTGATATAATAGCAGAAAGAACAACACCTTAGGTAGAAGGTCCTTAAAAAAATTAAAGGATTTCTGTTTATGAGCATACACATACACCAATTATGTGAAGATACTGTTTCTCAATAAAAGAATGTATTTTCTTCAGTTAAGAGAGGTGCAGTGTTATGGTGATGGCAAGAGAAGTATAATCTCTAGCGTTTCAGGAGCCCACGGTTGTAGATCACTTATATGTAACAAATGAAAAATTAATACACATGCTATAAAGAGCAAAGCAAGTCGATAAGGGACATAAATTGCTTACAGTTGCTCCAAGAAATCCACTGGAAGATTTTTCTCAAGTAATGAATGATACTTTCATATTTTAGCTACATGAATTTAGAACTGGAAGACATCTTAGAGATGACCTAGTTCAGGGGTCACAAAGTCAGATGCTACAGGAGGTCAAGCAGGTAATAGAAATCAGTGCAGCAGAATATCTGGGGACAGCGGCACCCATCACTCCCGCCACCAAGGGGCAGGTTATACTTGGCTTGAGCCAATTACAGCCATGTAAAATATGGACCAGTGTTGCCCTCTTTTTTTTTTTTTTTTCCCCAGGACACTCAAGAAATTCTGAGGCCAGAATTTCTTATCTGAGTTTTAACTATTAAACTAGTTTTTAAACATGGGCAATTCATTAAAAAAAATCTATTTGTGTTGTGTGATGTATTCAAATTGTGAGCCACCTGTTTTTGACTTCTAAATAATCCAGTCCTATACATTTATAGCTGTGGAATCAGAATCTAGAGGCATACTAGGTGAAATAACTTGTCCAGATGGTTAGAGGTAAAGCCAGGATTTATTTTCAACTGAAACAAAAATATAACTACAGGCATACCTCAGAGTATTGTGGGTTCAGTTTTAGACCACTTCAATCAAGTGAATATCACAATAAAGCAAGTCACACAAATGCTGTGGTTTTCCAGTGCATATAAAAGTTATGCTCACATTAGACTATAGTCTATTAAAGCGTGCAACATAGTTTAATGAAAAATTTCTGTTGCTGTTTAGTCGTTAAGTTTTGTCCAATTCTTTGTGACCCTAAGGACTGTAGCCCACCAGGCTCCTCTGTTGATGGGATTTCTCAGGTAAGAATACTGGAGTGGGTTGCCATTTCCTTCTCCAGAAGATCTTCCCTACCTAGGGACTGAACCCATGTCTCCTGCTTAGCAGGTGGATTCTTTACCACTGAGCCACCTGGAAAGCCCACTAATTAAAAAATTCATTGCTTAAAATATGCTAACCATCACCTGAGCCTTCATCCAGTCATGATTTTTTTTTTGCTGGTGAAGAGTTTGAAATATTGTATAAAAGTATGACACAGAGTAAGCAGTGCTGTTGGGAAAATAGTTCTGACAGACTTGCGTGATGCAGGACTGCCACAAACCTTCGATTTGTAAGAAACGCATTATCTGCAAAGCACTTTAAAAAAGTGCAATGAAACAAAGCAGGCCTGTATACTTTGATTCCAATAAAACAGGCATATGCTTTCAAATTTTGAGTGCTTTTTCTTTAAAAAAGCATTTAAGAAGACTGTCCTTTTAATGTTTTATCATAATGCTAAGAAAACTAAAAGCCTTAGCCACTATTTCTTATTAAGAATGAAAGATCATTTTTCTCTTAAATAAAAAAAATAGATTTATTGGGATATAATTCACACACCATAAGGAGTTCACTTATTGAAAATGTACCATTCTCTTTTTTACCTTTTTATTTATTAGAAACCACTGGGGTTTGTGCAAGGGTCGAAAACTTGATCCCCCTCCTTGGCAATGAGCAAATCCTCGGGATTTGTTGGAATGTATGACACCTCTCGTAGCTATAGATGTACTATAGTCCCTGAGTGAAGAGCGTGTCTAAAAAAGAATAAAAAATAAAGAAAATAAGAGATTTGTAAGATAGTACTTATTGGTACTACTGACTCCCCAAAAAGGCTAACCGTATTTATTTACTACATAGTCATTTTTTTCACATTCACCATAGCCCTAAACATAATAATGCCACAAAATTATCTGAAGAAAATTCAGCGGAGACATAGCCACCAAATGCTATGTGTGACTATTAACTGTGTATCAGACGGGGTGGTAGGGATAACTTTAAATACATTTTTGAAGTAACTGGGAAACAGGAAGGAGGATAGTATCCTTACTGAATTTATGTTAATTATAATACATACTGATTATATTAATTCTCTTCAGGTGTGATAATGCTATTGTGGTTGTAATAGAGCAGTGTCCTTATCCATGCTTAAGTAAGTGCTGTGATGCTCCAATTACTTTCCAAGTATTCAGCCAAAACAAGTGTGTAAAAATACAGACTAAGCAAATGTGGAAAAATGTGAAAACTGATGAACAAAAGTTAAAGGTGTTCAGATAGTCATTGTATATTCTATTTGTCAGTAGAGTTATAAAATTTCAAAATAAAAAAAGCAATATAAAATAATTAAGCAAATGCAACTACTAAATAGTGAAACTCTAAGTATATAACAGAAACTGTATCATAAATGTTTAAATGCTGGAAATATGGCTAGCATGACCAGGGAACTGAATTTTTAATTTCACTTAAATAGCCATGTGTATCTAGTGACTACTATACTAGTCAGAGCAAAGTTAAAATATTAAGAAAAATTACAAGCTTTATAATGAATAATTTCAAATTTTAAATAAATAAATTTAAAAACTCAGAAAGCACAGAAAGTAGTACAGGGCATTCCCTGGTCAGGGAACTAAGACCCCACATGTCACATGGTATGGCCAAAAGAAAAAATGAAAAGAAAGTAGCACGTTCCTTCCCTTCAATCTACTTTTCAATTTGTCAAATTTTCCAACTATGTATTAGTTTTATTATTACAAAATAACTTTAGAAAAAATTAGTGCTACATTAACATAGAAAAAGCAGATTCACTGCAGAAGTTTCACTGCGAACACTGGTTGCATGAAATTAATTTTGTCATAGTTATTAAAAAGTTAATTAAAATAATGTCACGTAAGTATGAATAAAAGTAAACTTTCTTTCTCAGTTCTGAGGAAATAGTCATAAACCAAACACTTAAGTCTTACACTCCAGTCACCACTGAGGATATCCGCAAAACTCAGAAATTCACTGGCTCTCACAAGATCATCCACTTCCGTGAAGAAATCTACATAGTTCTGGTGAAGATATAAATTAAATAACTCTCCTGGCATGTGTGACATTTCTACTACTTCCTATAAAAAATAAAGCATATATAATTTTAGTAAAAATTCACTGGTTAAATTTATATGGACACAAATGTAAATAGCATGTATTGTGTAAATAGTACTAGGTATTATTAAAGACTTTACCTCAGGCTGAACAAGCAGTGTATCCCGGTCGTACTCTGATAAATGAGAAGGTAATCGAGGTGAGTCTACTTCTGTTACAGGTGTGCCTACAAAAAAAAACGTCTTGGATTATTAAAAAACAACACCATCTTTATATAGCACCTCTCATTTGAAAATTTTTCAACAGGTGATTTTTTTTTTAATAGTTGATTTTTATGTTTAATTCCACTTATAATCCAAAAATACTCTAAGTACATTTTCCTGCTATGTCTTCCTTACGTCGTGCCAAATAGTATCTGACCTATCTTAGCTCTTTCTTGAAACTGAACCTAATATATGACATTCTGAAAAATGGGGTTTTTAAATTTTAATTGTAAGATAATAAGATATTTTTAAAAAATGAATAATGTTTTCTTACGTTTACAATATAGTATTTTCCCCAAAGCTCTGAAGAGAAAGAGGGAAACATCTTTGCCACCAATAGCTTGAACCTCCTGATTTTCAAATATCCTATCAGTTTTTTGTCTTCGTTTTGATTTTGACAGCACAACATCTGATTTTAAGGAAGACATTCCTTTTTTCCTTGGCCGTAAATTGTTCTTTCCTAAATAATATACACCAAAGAAACAATATTTAAAATAAAATTAAAACATGAAAAGTAAAACAGAACATTTCAGATATAGTTACACTAAGTATTCTACTTTAAATGCTTTTCTAATAAATAATAATGAGGTATACAAACTGAATCAGAGCCCTCTTTCAGTTACTAAACTACTAAGGACATAAAATGTCATCTGAAAGTATGTCATGAGCTAGATTTAATCTTCAGTGACTGAAATTATGTAGTCCCACCAGAACTATTTACACAAGTAAGCTTGATCTATACAATTCATTTTTCTCCTTAAGTTTTGTGTATGTGTGTCAAATACATAATAAACACTGCAACAATAAAAATAAATAAAATATGACTTGAGACCTTTCAAATTTTCACATACACAATGACATACTAATATAGTTATATTACCTTGGTTTCTCACAAAGGCAAGGTACTATTCTTGGTGCATGGTATGTACTAACCAATTCAGTCCTCACAATAACTATGAAGGAAGAACGATTACTATACAGAGTAAAGAAATGAGACATAAAGAGGTTAAGTAAATGGCTAAGGTCATCAGCTAGCAAGTGATTTGAATCTGGGCAGTCTGGTTCTGCAAACCCTGCTTAACAATGACTCTATATTACTTCTTTACTGATTTGGGCAGTCTCCAACTTCTGAATATGCCCATGTTCATATTTCACTGGGAAATCTACTTTTGAAAATTCAGAATGCATGATTTTAGAAAACCAGCCTGGAAGAGCAGAAACACAGAATCTGGGTTTTCAATTGTAGTACTATCTCATTAGGCTGGTCTGAGAATTAGATGAAAAAACATACAACTGCTAATATAGTTTCTAACCCACCCCAAAATTATTATTTTCTTCCTTCTGAAATTTCTGAGTTCAGAGCAATAATATTATAAACGGTAGTCAGGATCTCAAACTGGCCCACTCCTAATTCTAGTAGTGAACCTAAGGATAATTTACATTTATGTTTCTATAGGAAGAAGCAGAATTCTGGTTTTGGTTGAGTTAAAATGTCTAATTCTTTACAGTTATTTTGAAAAACAAAGATGAAACTAAGTGAACAGGTTACACTTGTGGATAGAAACTAGATTTCAGGTGGATTTTGAGAGCACCAAAGAGCTATTAATTTTTTAAGGTCAATCCCTCAATGTTAAGCATCGAGTAGGTCACCTGTTAAAAGTTTTCTGATGATGACTGTGTGCAGTAAATTATGATCATTAAGAATAAAAATTAATTCATTGCTATTAGTGGGGCTATCTCTTTACTTCAGCATGGCTAGGCACTCCTTTTGTTTCTTAATAAGTGGAAATATATTTGTTAAACATATCTTATATAAACCAATATCAAACTCTAACAGCTGGCCATTTCAGAACTCAGTATGTGTCAAGCCCTGGAATAAACACTCTGTATTACCTCACTTACTCTTCACATAACTTGATGAGACAGGTGCTCATATAAGAGGTGAAAAAATAAAGGCATGGAAAGACTAAGTAACTTGCACGATTAAGTCACTAAAAAGTGGCAGAGCCACAATTTTTTCCCAGAAAGTCTCATTCCAAATTAACTTTGAAAGGTAAAGTGGCAAACTATGTAAATAAGTTTTACCTCAGATATACAAATATATATGGTGACACGTTCACAGGGGTGTGTCTATGTACACATACATACATAATTTTATTATTTTGTCTCAATAAAAAATATAAGTGGGTATATATCAATTTCAAGTTAAAGTACGTTTAATTTAATTTCATTTCATGAACAAGAAAAAGTTAGTCACCTAATTAATATTATGAGTGTATCTTTACCAATTACCTGTTGAGGAAGAAAACTGGAGGCTATTTATTGCACTTCTGATATCACCAGAGCATCCTTGACAGAGAAACTCTAGAGAAGTTTTATCAGGGACAATTTTTCCTCCATTCTAAAATGAAACAATTAAAATTTTAAAAATATATGTTTTCTAAAACAAAAACCAAAACTCTCTATTTTCTAAACTTAATGGAAGTATATTAGAATCTTTCAAATTTGCATGCCAAAAAGCCTACATGTTAAATAGTCTGCTTATGAAGGTACAAGTGTCAATGACCCCTTAAAGTAAATAATCAAGATTATAAAACAGTTTTACTTTTTTACTTGGACTAGGCTATATAATATTTTGAAGTTCTCTCACTATATATATATATATACACACACACACATATACAAATGTATAGATACACACATATACATATATGCACAGAGAGAGACCTCAAAATATAATACAATGCAATAAAACTAAATACACAAGAAAATTTGAAACTTATATGAAAATCCCTACACTGGAGTCTTCACCATATTAGTATAGTCTGTTGAGTATTAAAAAACCACAACTGCATCAACTCATATTTAAACCCTAAACTTCATAGTTATTTAAGGTATATGATATATCACATTTCACATCCTTGGTAGATCAAGTGTAACGCAAGAGAAATTTATCCTCTCTTTTCCCTTCAGAAATTCTTAAATAGTTTACAGACAATATGACTTTAGCTGGATTCATGTGATTGCTCAAAGGTGAACCCATTTCAGGTCCTGTAAAAATTGCTTAAAACAGAAAAACAGTACTGTGCTATGATTTTCAATATATTTTTAACTGTATTAATAATGAAAGCTGTCTTAAAAGTTCTTTATGCAAGTTAGTATACTTTTAGTCTCCACGATTCCAACTTTGTCACAACTGCTAACATTTTGGTAGGAACCTTTCCAGACCATTTTTTGTGCTCATACATCTGTAAGTATATATAGTATCTATAAGTATATACAAAGAGCTAATTTTTTAAACACAAGTGGGGATCATATGTATTATTCCATTCTTTATGATCTATGTTAGTTCCTTTAAATCTATATAATTAAAAAAAATTATGGTTATACAGTAATTAAACTAATACTTCTGTCAATGAAGGGATATTTACGTTTCCATTTTTTTTCCAACCATTCCAGACCTCTCTCTCTCTATATATATAGATACACACATACTATATATATAGTTGATCCTTGTATAGTGTGGGGTTAGTGACAGGAGCCTCTCTCAGAGATAAAAATCCAAGTATAACTTATAGTTGACCCTCTGCAGCTGTAGTTCTGATTCTTTGGATTCAACCAATCATGGATCATGTAGTACTGTAGTATTTACTGAAAAAAATGCATATATATGTGGACCCATGTAGTTCAAGAGTCAACTGTATATACCTTTGCCAACATGCATGAATACTTCTGTAGAGTGTCGTGCAAAGTGTCTGTAACATTTACCAGTTTTATTTTTCCCAGCAATGGTAGGTGAGAGTGTCCATTTTTCCTTATCTTTGGCAACGCTGTTTATCAATCTTTTTCTCTGATTACTAGCAGGCCTGAATACCTCTCATGTTTACTATCCATTTGTCTTTCATTCCCATGTTTGTCTTTTATCTTTGTTTACCATGTCTTCTGTTATTTCCTAAGTTTCCCATTTTTTTGAAGTAAATCCATGGCTCTCAGGTTTTTTTTGTTTGTTTAGGAAGACTTTCCCCCAACTCAAAGTATTTTTTTCCTAATACTCTTCTAGTTTTTGTATTTAAATTTTAAATCAAGGTTTAAATTATTTTTCTGCATAGTATGAACGAAAGAGACAATCTTATGTTCTTCTGTTTGAATATGCAATTGTTCCGATACCAATTATTAACCATTAACAGTCTATTCTCTTTCCCTCATGATGTAAAATGCTACTTTCATTGTGTTAAAAAAATTCCATTTACACATATTGATCTAGTTCTGTGCTGTCTTCTCATTTTACTCTTCCATTTGTCTATTCTTACACTAATATCACACTGCTGTACTCTCTACAGTCTCATATTATGTTCAAATATCTAGACACCAAGTTTCTCTTTATCACTCACAAAATTTTCTTGCTCATGCCTTCGCTTCCAGATTAACTGCATTTATATTGTGAACACATTTACTTTAAAAATTGTTTTGGGAGGAGTAGCTTGTTTTTGAAAAAATTTAAATTTGCCAGCAAGGAAATATAATTTGAAATCATGATTCTTGGAGCTGAAGAAAATACTACAGATGTTAACTACGGAGAATATAGCAAATGTGGCTGAAATGTGTGATCAGCAGTTCCTTCCACACTTTATATACCTAATGACATCAGAAAAGACTAAAGATCTTTTTTCCTATAAATACACAGAAACATTTATTTAAACTCAAACACTTAAGATAGTCAACACTCTTTATTGTAACTCATTCACATAAGATGTCTATACTCTTTCTTAAGATAATTAACTAAGCTATGGAATAAAAGAGATTAAACTCACTTAAATCTTCTTATACTATTGTTATCATCCTTGGCAACCCTAGACAGTATCATAACATTTGATTTTATATTTACATTTGATTTATATTTAAATATTGGGCTTACTGCTGCTCCTGTGATGTAACATATCAATGATGATTTCAAAACTATACTAGTTCTAACATTCTTACAGGTCAACTATTTAAGGTAAAGCACATTTACTATGGGCTTCCCTGGTAGCTCAGCAGGTAAAAACTCCATGTGCAATGTAGGAGACTCCAGTTTGATGCTGGGCCGAGAAGATTCCCTGGAGAAGGGACAGGCTACCCACTCCAGTATTCCTGGGCGTCCCTGGTGGCTCAGATGGTAAAGAATCTGCCTGCAATGCAGGAGACCTGGGTTCGATCCCTGGGTTGGGAAGGTCCTATGGAGGGGGGCATGGCAACCCACTCTAGTATTCTTGCCTGAAGAATACTAGACAGAGGAGCCTGGTGGGCTGCAGTCCATGGGGTGGCAAAGAGTCTGACATGGCTGAGTGACTAAGCACATCACATTAAATACATAACAAAGAAGTTACGGTAATTATTTTACTAGTATAAAACAACTTGCTAGAGTAAATGCCATTTGCAATTTAATGACTTAGTCTTAAAAAAATTGTGAGTCACATGATAAAGTAACATGAGGCTGACTTTTTATTATTTCTCCAACTTTTTAATAAATATTTAAAACTATAGTTTATAGTTATCATGCTTATAGTAGAGAATGTAGAAAAAAATTGTAAGTAATTCAACCACCCAGAATCCCACTTAGCATTTTTATGTGATTTCTTTTAGTATATATAGGTTGATGTATATATGTGCATTGGGCCGTCATAGATTAACATAGATTAACAAATCTATGTTTCGTTTTAGCACGGTAATTTGGAGTCAGAACAAAACTTCCAACTCATCCGACACTTAATAGTCATGGAATATTATTCAAGTTATTTCCTTGCAAAGTTCAGTTTCTTTACCATAAAATGGAGACAATTTGTATAGCTGTAGTAAGGGTTTAATAAGATCAAGTATGTAAAAATACCTTGCATAGGGCCTGACATATATCAAAGGCTGAAACATCATTTCTATTGTTAGCATTATCATGTAACGTTGCATCCTGTTATTTTTAACTTGACATTAAACTGTATTTCCCTTTATCACTAACTGGGACTTCCCAGGTGGCGCTAGTGGTAAAGAACCTGCCTGCCAATGCAGGAGACATAAGAGATAACATTCTTACAGGTCAACTATTTAAGGTTAAGCACATTTACTATGGGCTTCTCTGGTAGCTCAGCAGGTTAAAAACTCCACGGGGTCATGGGTTCAATCACTGGGTCAGGAAGATCCCCTAGAGGAGGACACAGCAACACTTCAGCGTCGTAGCCTGGAGAATCCCATGGACAGAGGAGCCTGTGTGCTACTGTCCATAGGGTCACAAGGAGTCAGACACAACTGAGGTGACTTAGCATACACCCATACCACTAAATATTTTCAAAATATGAATTAAGGACATAATAGTTCACCACAGCAGCTGCTCCCTCTATTACTGGATTCACTGTGTTTCTAATGTTTCACTATTAATAGTTGTATTTATTCAGCTAAGTGCTCCACATACATGCGCCATTTTGTTTAATCCTCAACATAACCTCTCCCCTGGAGATTTCCCTCAGTTCCTGTGATCCAGCATTGCAAAACAAATTATGTTTCATGTAAAATCCAGTTGATTGATAGCAGGTGGTCCACCTAGAACCATGCTGCTGAGAGAAGTTTTACCAATTTAACTTTAACACCATCTTGATTTGAAAGATTAAAAAAAAAACGATGCATTAAATGTAACAGCTATTTCAGAACAATGATAGTATACTCAACACTACTGAACTGGATGGCTAAAAATGGTTAAGATATTTCAAATATAAAATACAGTTAGTAGTACTGTGTATATTATATATTTGAAAGTTGCTAAGAGAAAAAAATCTTAAGTGTTCTCATCACAAAAAAGAAAAGGTAATTTAAGTGACATGATGGAGGTATTAGAAAATGCTATGGTGGCGATCATTTTACATTATGTAAGTTTTATCAAGTCAATGTGTCATACACTTTAAACTTACATGACGTTATATGTCAATTATATCTCAATAAAGCTGGAAAAAAAAGTCTAAGATGGTAAATCTTATGATGTATTTTTTACCATAATTTTAAAAAATTATTAAATCTTTGAAAAGTGACACAGGACAAAAGTAGAGTTGGATTATAACTGATTAATGAACCAATATGGCAGGAAATAGTTTCTTAACAATAGACACAAATTAGGACACTAAGCCAAGCAAAGGAAAATTAAAGGTTAAGGATGTTTAAATTTTTTATTTTTTGGCCACACTGCATGGTATGTAAGATCTTGGTTCCCCAACCAGGGATCAAACCTGCAGTCCCTGCAGTGGAAGCATGGAGTCTTAACCACTGCACTGCCTGCAAAGTCCAGGTTAAGGGTTTTTAAAATCAGTCTTTCCTACATTTTCGACATGCTTTAGGAGTATAATTAAATTTTTTTAATTTTAAAAACTGAGATAATTCATGTCTCTAATTCCTCAAGTTTATATAATACCACTTAAGTTTGGCTTTCTATAATGACAATGTAAAGTTCAAAAAAATCAGTTCTTAAGAAACTTACCTTATTAGCTTCTACTGTCACTATTCGATTAAGAAACTTCATCATAATTGTTGGTGCCACAGGGTTGAAACTGTCAAAGTTTTATAAAGAAAGACAGAGGTTATGTGATTAAAAATACAGTATGTATGTGAAATTTTAAGCAGAAATTTCATTCTTACCTAATATTTGAAATAGCACACTCTTCTTGAATTTCTTTGGGAAACAGTAACCTTTGACTATTATCTCCACTGAGACTGTCAGAGATTATAAATATTAGAGGACACCGACCAATCTGCACATACTTCCTAAAATAACAAAAGATAGCAAGCAAGGCTGAAATTTAAACCTCCTGTCATTTAATTTGGAGTTTTAGAAGACTTCACTGAAACTCACCTCAAAACTTCATGTAAAGTATGAGAATCCCGATAAAACTGGTTAGGTAAGTCCTACCAAAAACAAAGGATAAACACTAGCTCAGTTTTATTCCCATGTAAATTTATTTTCAGACTTATATTTACCAAAATGGGAAAAATGTTATGTATTCAATGTACTATAATCAGAACTTCTGTAGAAATTAAACATCAACTAGCTGAAAACAACTAGCTGATTCCCTAATAGTAATAAGCGTCTATGGAACTTTCAGATCAAATTTCTTCAGGTCACTGCAAGTTATAATATTCTAAGACATCATTTTCCAATTATTTTTTTGCCTCTCTACATTTAGGCCATTAAATTTTTAAAGTTCACTAACCTATAATATATATACACATGCAACCTATAGTTACTCTATCCGAGTTTAATGCAAGTTTATTCTATTACACAAAGACTTGATATTTTACCACTACTAGTACCATGGACAGAGTTAATGTCACTCTCACATAAGATGTATCTTGCAATTGTTTATTCAATAGTTACAGCAGAATCTCAAAAGTTATCCTTACTTCAACTAGAATTATCTTCTTATCAGTTCTCAGATCATCTCCAAGCATTTGTAGTTGGTTATATTTTGTTGCTCTTAGTAGAAACTCTTTAAAAACTGCTATCTGAGACTGGTAGGGAAATATATGGAAGCTTGATTCTGAAAAGAAACATACTTAACACTTACTTTCCACAAACTATGTATATATCAATATTACATATATGTACATAACATCGGAGAAGGCAATGGCAACCCACTCCGGTACTCTTGCCTGGAAAATCCCACGGATGGAGGAGCCTGGTAGGCTGCAGTCCATGGGGTCGCACAGAGTCGGACACGACTGAAGCGACTTAGCAGCAGCAGTACATAACATACATGAATATTACTAAATATATTTACATATACATAAAGATAAAGTAGCACACAATACTGAAGACTGTTTTTTAATTTAAAACTGTTCAAATTTAAAACAGAATATTCATTTCAAAAGACAAACTCACTATGAATAACACTATAATGCTTCTGTACCAAGAAATGTAATATGGAGTTAACTTGATTTCAGAACACAGCTGTTAGTATAAAAATCATAAAAGTGGTACAAATATTTATGACTTTGTCTACACAATGAAGACTCTCCCAGTAAGTGTGTGATCATAAATGAGCTATTTTCAGTAAGTTTTACCTTAATAAGTTTTAATGACAAAAACAGAATGACTGATTAGTAAACTTATTAGGACTACAAGAAGTAATATTTTATGCAGAAGATTGTAAATAAAGACTTTCAGATTGTCAAAAGTAACATTACTACTAGAAAGTAGTAAGAATTACAGGAGTAGCAGCAAAAGAGTATGCATATGCACAGATGTTACAGAACCTAAAAATAGCATTTTAAAGAATACCCCACATTAAAATACTAATATAATTGTCCTTCTACAGAAACTCTTGCACTTCAAAATGGCCTAGGTGATTTGTATATGCCTAGCCTAGTTACTCTAAAGCAGCAATAGGAAAGCTATGCAAGTTAAAAATGATCATGCTGGAGTTTATAAGCATATATGTGAAGTTGTATTACATTATATTACATTACACAGTATTTTCCCTGGTGGCTTAGATGGTGAAGAATCTGCCTGCAATGCAGGAGACCTGGGTTCAATCCCTGGGTCAGGAAGATCCCCTGGAGGACAACATGGCAACCCATTCCAGTATTCTTATCTGGAGAATCCCCATGGACAGAGGAGCCTGGCGGGCTACAGTCCATGGGGTTGCACTGAGTCAGATGTGACTGGGCGACTGAGCACCACCTCTTTTATTGGAGGGACCCTCTCCTTCCTTCTCCTAAAGTTACTTCTCTCTGAACCTAAATGCACCCATAAAGTTTCATGTGATTGCTCCTCTGACTGTGAAGCAGCTGGTAGTGGGCAGATGCCGATCAAGTACAGGAGCCGCAATACATACCTTCCTCTCAAAAACATATCCAAGTAGGGTCTGAGGGGCTTGTTTCAAATCTTCTGTAAACACAGACTTTCCCACTATTTCCACTACCTTCACAACAAACCTTACCAGGATTCAATATCTCCTTGAAATCATCTTTTTGGAATTCTGGTAAAACTGGATTAATCCACTCTTGTACTTGAATACCATGCTCTTTTGCTAGTATTTTTATAGTTGTTGTTTTTCCACATCCAGGAGGTCCTGTTATTAATAAAATAGATCCACCCTAAAACCAAATATAAACATCAATAAAAAATCAAAATCATTGGAATGTTAGAATATTGTTTTAATATTCTTCTTAAATATTATCTCTAGAAATATTTAGTCATAAAAGCAGAATTAATTGCACAATGTTAGCTGGACTAAACCAGCTATAGATAAAAGTATCTTATTTCCTGAACTTCTAAGCACAGCTTCTGATAATTTCTCATTCAATTTTTGGGGGGCGGGGGGACTTCCATTTTTTCTTAGTATCTTTATAAAAATTTTTTTTAATTAGAGGACAATTGCTTGACAATATTCTGTTGGTTTCTGCCATATATGATGTGAATCAGCCATAGGTACACACATGCCCCCTCCCTGTTGCACCTCCCTCCCACCTCCCAGCACCTTCTATCCTTCTAGGTTGTTTCAGAGCACGGGATTTGAACTCCTTATGCCGCAGAGCAAATTTCCACTGGCTATCTGATTTTATGTGTGGTACTGTTTATATTTCAATGCTATTCTCTCAATTAGCCCCATGCTCTTCTTCCCCTGCTGTGCTCACAAGTCTGTTCTGTTTGCATCTCCTCTGCTGTCCCTCAGATAGGTCCATCAGTACCGTCTCTCTAGATTCTATAAACACGCATTACCATGTGGTATTTTTCTCTGACTTACTTCACTGTGTATAATAGGCTCTAGTTCATTCACCTCATGAGAACAGGAATGATTCAAACACATCCGTTTTTATGGCTGAGTTGGAAGGAATGCCACCTCATGCGAAGAGCTGACTCATTGGAAAAGACTCTGATGCTGGGAGGGATTGGGGGCAGGAGGAAAAGGGGACGACAGAGGATGAGATGGCTGGATGGCATCACCAACTCGACGGACGTGAGTTTGAGTGAACTCCGGGAGTTGGTGATGGACAGGGAGGCCTGGTGTGCTGCGATTCATGGGGTTGCAAAGAGTCGGACATGACTGAGCGACTGAACTGAACTGAATAGTCCACTTTATATATGTTCCACAGCTTCTTTATCCATTCATCTGTCAATGGCCATCTGGGCTGCTTCTATGTCATAGCTATTGTAAATAGTGCTGTGATGAACAATGGGGTACATGTGTCTTTCTCAATTACGGTTTTCTCAGGGTATATGCCTAGTAGTGGGACTGTTGGGTCATATGGTAGTTTTATGGTACCATATGACCATAAAACCATATGGTCATATGGTAGAGTTGGACACGACTGAGCAACTGAACAACGGTAGTTTTATTCCTAAATTTTTAAGCCATCTCCATACTGTCCTAAATGGTGACTGTATCCACAATTCTTGCACTATGTTCCTCCCAAGGACTATTCAGCAGCCAAATTGAAACACCTTCAGCTAGATTAAAGAGGTCATGTCTGATACAAGTATTTTTAGAGGTTACCTGAACTCAGAAAATTCAATCTTAATATCAACCTCTCTTTGGATTATATAGTTCAATATTATACAAGTATAATATTCTTATGGAATGACCTCAGTTTGGATATCAGGTTTTTTAAGAAATGTATACTAAGAAATGTATTTACCAGAGACAGGACTCTAAAGACAGACTAAAGGTTATAGGTCTCAGTAACATTTCCTCACACATTGAAAAAAAAAGTTTTAAAAGTTTAAAACTGAAAAATTATCAGGGGAAGATATCCCACATGTAACGGTGGGCTGTGATCCTTGCTTGCTTGTTTACCTTTATTAACTATGGTGAACAAGGGCATGTGTACTTGTACCCAGAGAAGAGCCAGTTACACTATTCATTTTATTTAATTCTATTTTTTTTTTGCCATGCCATGCAGCTTATTGAATTTTAGTTTCCCCACCAGTGACTGAACCTGGACACTGGCAGTGAAAACACTAAGTCTTAACTTAGTGGACCACCAGGGGATTCCCCTGTTCTATTTTTTAAAATGGAAGACCTTATGAGTGATAGTTCTACAGGCCATGAGTTTAATGTTAATGATCTAATAATACATATTAAATAAGGTATCTTGAGGACTTCCCTGGCAGTCGAGTAGATAAGACTCTGTGTATCCACTGCAGGGGGATGGATGCTGGTTGGATCCCTGGGCAGGGAACTAAGATCCCACACGCCAAAAAATAAGTAAATAAATAAAATTTTCCAGTGGTCATGTATGGATGTGAGAGCTGGATTGTAAAGAAAACTGAGCGCCGAAGAACTGATGCTTTTGAACTGTGGTGTTGGAGAAGACTCCTGAGAGTCCCTTGGACTGCAAGGAGATCCAACCAGTCCATCCAACCATCCATCCTAAAGGAGATCAGTCCTATGTGTTCATTGAAAGGACTGATGCTGAAGCTGAAACTCCAATACTTTGGTCATCTGATGCGAAGAGCTGACTCATTGGAAAAGACCCTGATGCTGGGAAAGATTGAGGGCAGGAGGAGAAGGGGACGACACAGGATGAGATGGTTGGATGGCATCACTGACACAATGGACATGAGTTTGAGTAAACCCCGGGAGTCGGTGATGGACAGGGAGGCCTGGCGTGCTGTGATTCATGGGGTCGCAAAGAGTCGGACACGACTGAGTGACTGAATTGAACTGAAATAAATAAGGTATCTTTACACAGAAACATACAAAACAAGGTTATGTATTGATGGGGAAGTGATGAAAATGTGACCAGAGCAACATTAAGTTTTTCGTTTTCTTTCATCATTAGGTTTTGAAGGAACCAATCTTGCATTTCCCATAGGAGCAATGGTTCAGGACTTGCTAATTCTTTGCTTGCAGGGACTTTAACAGAACATAACTAATGCTGTTAATGAGAACTGATTACTTCTAAGGAAACTACTTCTTTTCAAAAGAAGAGGAAGCTCAAACACAGGCAGCCCTGCATTTTTCTTATGGAACAAAGTTGCATATGTTTTCTGACACATGATACAGCCACACCAGGTTTTGCTTCTAGCAACAGAATTGGGAACTAGTCTCCTATCGGAACACTAAATATTTTTTTAATCCCCCCAATGCTTACATTGTAATAGATTTACTATATTTTGAAGGAAAGAAGTTGGCCTCCAAAATTAAACTCAGTGAAAAAACAATTTTTTAGCTTTTCCATACAGAAATCTAGAAATTATCCAGGATTTTTAAAATCAAAATGTCTTATAATTACTGACATTGAAAGTTTTGTATAATAAAGAGTATATGGCTGGTTAAAGTACAACTTCCTAGAGGGAAGAAGCTTTTCAAACTGTAGAGGAAATACTTTCGCTAATACCTATATGCATGCACACACAGCTAAGTCATCCTACTGGTAAAACAATAACAATAACACTTGTGTTAACACTTGTGTAGGTTTAAGACACAATAATGCTTATACTAAAAAAAAAAAAAAAAAAAAAAAGGTACTGTTAAGTGATAAAACACAGTGGTCACTGAAAAATAAAGACTATTTAGTTGAGATGACCAAACAACACAATGAGAAAAAGCTTTCTGAGAAAGTACCCAAGAATTGGTACTCAGAGAAACAAGTGATTTCTATGAGCCAGTAGAGGAATACCAATGCTGAAAATGAAGATTCATTTTGAGTACATTATCTTAACTCTACACCAAAGATTAGATTGACAAACCAGTCAGAAAGAATCTTGATTCAAAAAAGGACCTGTTTGCCACTGGAGGTAATGAAAACACCAACTCTTCATCTCAAAGTAATTTATCCTGTCTTTCCAGTTGGAAATGTATTTAAAGGTATTAATAACTAAGCAAACCCAGTTAGTAATGAGGAAATCTATTTTTATAGAAAAATGCCAGCTAACAATTATAGAAATAATAATAGAAGTAGAAAATTCACCATTTCACAATCTTAACAAAATTACTAACCAGACAAGGACTGAAAATGAACACTAAATCTCTTAGGTGAAAGACTGTCAGAAAATCCTATACGCTGCCAAAGCATCTTCCAATAGATTATGTGCCAAATGCAAGAGGAAATTATAATGAAGAGTTTTGACTATCACCTCCTTAATCTACCGATCAAACAACAGGATAAAAAGACCCTGGTCTCTTCAGTAAGTCAATGTCGTAGAGAGAAAGAGAAAAGTGAAGGGAACTGTTCTAGATTTTAAAGCCCTAACAGATATAATAATCAAATGTAATGGATGGTCCTTGATCATGCACTGGTTGTAACAAACCAGATATAAAAGACATTTTGAGGACAACTGGGAAAATGTGAATATGAATGGATCACGAGATCATGTTAGGGAATTAAATGTCAAATGTTTACATTTTATGTTAAAATACTCATGGGGGAAAATGATGGCTATATTACAGGTTTGTGAATATTCAATTACTATTCTATTTTTATGTTTGCAGAATCTAAAAATTTTAAAAGTTTAAAAAGAAAGAGAGGAAGAATATTCTAGCTTGGGAGTCAAGGGCAATTATGAAATTACGAGGTGAAAGAAAAAACATTTTACAGGGTAAAATAAATGATTATTTTAGGTTATATTTAGTAAAAAACTAGTATGTAATTTGCCTACTTGCTTCAGTGTGAGATAATCTGATATGCTAAATATATTAGCACCCAAATGGTTTACTATGCTTTAGACATAAGAGGGAAAAAGAGATAAAGTAAAGGAGAAAACTCAAAGTCTCTTGAGTCTTTTAATGAGGCAGAAGTAGTAAGGTCAGACAGCTTTCTACCACAGATGAGATGGACTCATGAGTACAAAGTCAGCATGTTTATAATAGCCAGGACATGGAAGCAACCTAGATGTCCATCAGCATGAAAGTTTTTAACTTCCTACAACCAACTATAAGGCATCAAAACATCTGAGGTCAAGTATTTCTAAACATTCCTTGGGGTTTCCCTGGTGGCTCAGTGGTAAAGAATCCACTGGTGGCTCAGTGGTAAAGAATCCACCTGCCAATGCAGGAGACACAGATTTGATCCCTGGGTCAGGAAGATCCCATATGCTTCAGAGCAGCTAAGCCCATGCACCACCACGACCGAGCTTGTGCTCTAAGCCCGGGAGCCACCACTACTGAGGTCTGAAGCCCACACGCCCTATACATAGCCTGTGCTCTGCAACAAGAGCAGGCACTCCAATGAGAAGCCCTCTCACCACAACTAGAGAGCAGCCCCGCTCGCTGCAACTAGAGAAACTCCCACACAGCAACAAAGACTCAGCATGGCCCCAAAAAACACTAATAAACAAAGAAACAAAAATAAACAAATAAAAACTGCTTAAAAAAACAACAACAAAAACATTTCTTATTTAGTTACCTGTTTTGGCTGCCTTTCTAAGACTTCAGCTTTTAACCAGGTTTCAACTTCTTCAATTTTCTTTTTATGCACAGCAAGTTCATGCTAAAATTTTCAAGTTTAAAATAAAAACACTTTAACTCAAAAATTTCTGATACATCGCACAGACTATTGTACACATTTTTAATGAAAAAACTAGCAAATGAGTAACATAATAAAAAAGTCTTTTTGATTGTAATTCTTTATATTCATATGGAAAAATTCTATTGTTAAACTGACCACAACATATGAATATCTGAAGCACATCTGAAATTATAAAATATTTTAAAATCCTGAAATATATTTTATTAAGGTAATAAATAGGGAGGGACTTTACAAAAAATTAAACAGATTAAGTCAATGTTAAGGGTTGATTAAATGAAACTAAATCAAAGGGTTAAATTAAATCAAAGACAAATAACCAATGATATATCTTCAGAATAACTGCTGGGAAAATTCGAGACTGGAAATATAAAAAAACTTAGAAGTTATTATTTTTTTCTAATTCATTTAGGCAAAAAGGTTTTTATGAATAATAACAAAAATGCACATCCCTCTCCTTCCTGAAACTAAATTATGAAGACTTCTTTGTATGCTAATTATTACCTGAGTTTCTGGTTTGTATTTATCCACCCATGGTTCATTTTCTGACAGATATTCTTTTGAATTTTCTAGACCACAGATCTGTTTAGAGGAAGATAGGTTTCCTCCTTTGCTAGCTGGAAATCTGCTACTTTCTAATGTGGAAGGCACCTTTTTTCTTCTAAGACTTGAGTTATTCACACTTAATGATGTGGCAGTAATAGCAGAAATGCTTGTAGTCTCTGAAAAACCATCAAATGATGGGTCTACCCAGTTTGTTACCTGAAAAAAAGAAACCATATAAATAAAGTTATATTTTTTTGCATCTATTCCCTATGTAACTACTCTATTAAAAATTCTTGTATTAGCAACATTGACAATAAATCTCACAAATTCTTTAAATAAAACTGACTCTATGTATGTTATTCTTCTACTTTACAATAAGTATAAATGCATGCTTATCTACTTGACCATGGCAATGATAAATGCCATATAGATGAATACAGAGTACAAACAATTATTTTTATAAATAATCTTTCCAGGGTAAAGATTGGTGGCTTCCCTGGTAGCTCAGACAGTAAAGAATCTGCCTGCAATGCAGGAGACCCAGATTCAATCCCTGGGTTGGAAAAACCCTGGAGAAGGAAATGACAATCCACTTCAGTATTTTTGCCTGGAGAATCCCAGGAACAGAGGAGCCTGGTGGCTACAGTCCATGGGGTTGCAAAGAGTTGGATACAACTGAGTGACTTTCACTTTCAGGGTAAAGATGAGGCTGATTCTTTTAAAACTCATTTGTAGCTTTGAAACACAAAAATTAAAATCACCTATCAAAAAAGAAGTAAAACAGAATAAAGATAAAGGCAACCACGTAGAGCAGTAAGAAAAGGAACACTTCTGCCTTGACCAGATTAATATATTCACAAACTAAGAACCATTTCATACATTGAAGTAATCCCTATCAACCTTAAGACTTGTGAGGATAAGGTCTAAGAATACTGATGCTATGAATAATCCGTATGTATGACTTGATTATATTTTTCTTCAGCTCACGAAGCAACTAGTATGTTTCTGAAAGGGAAGCAGGCTTTCCAGAGAGGATGATCTGTCAGATTTGTTCAGGAAAATGAGTACTAGGTTAATAGAGCAGGAAAGTCAGTGAGTTCTACTTCACGGTCCTCTGGTCTATAGAAACTCCTGACCTCTCTGTTCCCCTCCATCATTTCCTTTTCTTTAAAATCCTTCATAATGATACACAGTGAAAAATGCAAAAACAAAATATTTTAACCTAAAAATATTTAGGAGTATTAAAAATACTTAATTTTTTAATTATTAAAAATACTTAATAATTTTATTTTTAAAAGTGAACTTTTTCTTAACATTCCAACAGTATAAATCTAGAAAAATCTAGTTCAGTGCCTGACTTTTGGAATTCCCTGCCTGGCTAACAAGGGGGAACAAAGATATATTTTCCTTGAAGAATGCTCAGCCACAGTTGTGAACCATTTACACAGTGCTTCTTGCTGGGAAGGAAAGAAAAAAACAAACAAACAGAGATTGGCACTGCAAGTAGGCTCAGGAGAAGGGAGTTAGAGCTTACAGGTATTTTATGAATGCAAAATCACACTTCATTCCTCTTATAAAGGCAGAGGTTAGGATTATGATCAGTAGAGGGTAAAGGAAGGAAGACCTCTGGGGAAAACAATTTCAGTCATAGCTACCCCTCTCATTTCCTCCTCTTTAAAAGACTATCACTGGTACTACAATTTTGGCCCCTTTCCTTTATAAAAATAGAGTACATGAAAATATGAGTAGTAGTAAAACTCTTAATAGCAATTCTCATCTAGCAACTTCAATATGCATATTACTCATAAATTTTAAAGTTTTATTTCTTACATAAATGTGAATTTTTCCTTAAAAAAAAAAAAAAAAGAAGAAACAGCAAAGTTAAATAATCTACTTACAGTCAGAGGACAATCAGATCCACCACTAGGAAAATGGATAACTTCCAGTACACTGTCTGACACCCATCCTACCCATCCACCAGCTGTACTGAGAACTGGTACATGGAACCACATAATTTCTAAGAGGTGGGGCTTTTCAAGTTATAATACCACATACAACATATTTCTCTCTGATTGCTCTTTCATTCCCAATGTTCATCACAGCACTGTTTACAATAGCTAGGACATGGAAGCAACTTAGATGTCCATTGGCAGATGAATGGATAAGAAAACTCTGGTACATATATATACAATAGAATATTACTAAGCTATTAGAACACATTTGAATCAGTTCTAATGAGGTGAATGAAACTGGAGCCTATTACACAGAGTGAAGTAAGTCAGAAAGAAAAACACCAATACAGTATATTAATGCATATATATGGAATTTAGAAAGATGGTAACGATGACCCTATATGTGAGACAGCAAAAGAGACACAGATATAAAGAACAGACTTTTGGACTCTGTGGGAGAAGGAGAAGGTGGGATGATCTGAGAGAACAGCATTGATATATGTATATTACCGTATATGAAATAGATCACCAGTCCAAGTTCAATGTGTGAAACAGGGCACTCAAAGCTGGTGTACTGGGACAACCCCGGGGAGGGGATGGGGAGGGAGGTGGGAGGGGGGTTCGGGATGGGGGACACATGTACATCCATGGCTGATTCATGTCAGTGTATGGCAAAAACCACTAAAATATTGTAAAGTAATTAGCCTCCAATTAAAATAAATAAATGAATTTAAAAAAATTAAGGTTGTGTTTTCAGTGCACAGTTGTTTCACAATTATTAGAGTCTTTAGATCACTAATTATAATAAGTACTGGGCACCATTACTTTGATTGCAGTAACAAGTCATTAGGAACATATTCAAAAATTTATAACTCCTTTTGGGCAACTATCACATGGCCATTTTAGTGTATCATACCTTTGTGGAAGATACCTTTGGTCTAAAAAAAGTTTTTGACATTATAAACTTCAATAGTTCCCATCCGTAGTATACAACCTGTAGTACATTAAAGTATAATTCACCTAGGGGCAAAAAAAGAAAAAAAATCTCAAATTCAGAAAATTGTAAAACAGAAGTACAGTAATATGTATTGGTAAAATCAACAACATAATAAAGGCTCAAGAACTAGTGAAAGAGAATACTGTAAATATACATGCAGTAAGAAATCAAAATGGTAAAGTGAATTTTATTTTTAATGACTATAACTGTCAATTATCTACAGAGATACAGTTTTCACATGAACTCAGTAATACATTAGGTAACACAGAAAAACCAGACATTTGTGTACTTCTGTTTTGTTAAGAAAAATTAAACTATTCTCTTTGTGCAGTTTTTATACTGAAAATTAAAATTTTCCACACTTCAGGGCCTCCCTGGTAGTCCAGTGGTTAAGAACTGTGCCCTGCAATGGAGGGGACATCAGTTCCACTCCTGGTCTGGAAAGAGCCCCCATACCAGAGCAACTAAGCCCCTGCACCGCAACTACTGGGCTCACACACACTAAAGGCAGGGAGTACCCAACCAGAAGTCCACACACTGCCACCAGAGCGTAACTCCTACTCACCGCAACTAGAGAAAGCCTGCAAGCAGCAAGGAAGACCCAGGGCAGCCAAAAATAAAATAAATCATTTTTTTTCCCCACACTTTAAATTTCAAAAAATTTCCCCAAATTTCAAACAACCAAAAAAGCACCATACAATGAATTCAGACTTATCACTGACTTTAGACAAAGACTTTATATTTTACTATGAAGTTTTTCTGTAACGGTTTGTTCTTTTTTGAATACGTCATCAAGACATTTTTTTGGCAACACTCTTCTGAATTTCATAGTTCTTCAATGTTTACATAAACTGACGAACTCAGCAATTTTAAGTTTGCCAGAAGGAAAGTTCTTTAAAGTCAAAAACCTGTAAACTGAGCTTTATAGTTTGGAGACACACGTAATTTATGTGTAAACACTTCCACACACTAGAAAGCAAATCATACACACTCACAAATTTTTCACAACTGGGAACATCTTTGCAGTTTCAAAGAGGTACATAGGTGGAAAAAAGCACCTCTTTGAGTGAACATAGTTGGCAGGTCGAAATAAGAGAGACAGACTGTTGTTCTAGTCAGAATTCTAGTTGCTCTTTGAAAACAAGGCTGACAGTTACCTCCTTTTAAAAATAGGCAACTGTCCTTGAGGATACCAGGTTCCTGAAAAGAGATGTCAGCGGCAGAAGAGACCTTGAAGAGTATTTCTAGCACACCCACCACCACCCTACACACTGCACTGGAGATAACTAAGCTGAAATATTTGTCCAAGGTCAGGCTGCTAGTCAGGCGAGAGCCGAGACGAACTCCCGTGCCTCTGCTCCAGGCCAGAGCTCAGCACCCCACCCTCTCACCCCCAGATGGGATGGGCAGTTCGGGAGGAGGAGCCACGAGAGGCCGGGAGGCGTGAAGGCAGACATGGATTCGCGTCTCGAGGACATATATACACCACAGCCGCAGCAACGACAGCCTTACTTTCGGGTAGCTGCATCCCCTCGCGGGCGGAGGGGAGCGGTGGAGCCCAGGCTCTGCTCCAGATGGAAGGCAATCCACCCGGCCCTGCCCGAGCTCAGCGCGGAAGCCTCTCAGAGGCCCCGCCCCTCGGGGACCTTCCAGATCTGTCGGCGCTTCCGCGACCCAGTCCGGAGGGCGGGGCCGCCTAAGGAGCGACTGTCTTAGGCATCCAGCGCATTGCCTGACTCGAAGCGCCGGCCCGACCGCTGCCGGTATCTCGGACCCTGCGATGCAACCGTGTCCTCGAGGGCTGGGTAACCAACTGTGGGTGACGAGGCGACGGAGGTGGGTCTCGAGTGCCCCTCCAGGCCTCGAGTACCCCGGGCCGCTGGCGCTTGCCGTTGCCCGCCCCTGCCGGCCCCTCCCAGGAGTGTGTAGAGCGCGTGTGCAGAGGCGTGCGGAGCCAGCGCGGCGAGGACCATGTTGCTTCCGAACATACTGCTCACCGGTCAGGGCGCGCGGTGGGGTGCTGTCGAGGGGGCTCGGCTGGCCTGGGACGCCGAGTGCTCTGGGGCCTGGCCCGAAGGGTTCCTTTAGTGTTCTGTGGGGAGGTTCGGCGAGGGTCCCGTGGCGGGGTTGTCGTCAGGGCGTCGACCCGGCCCTCGCGGCGGTTTTGCGGGAGGCGGGGGGAGGGGACGACGAACGTTAATTCTGTTGGCGAGAGGTGGCCTTCTCTGTGAGGCGGAGAGAGGTAGATAGATCCAGCTCACTTTTCTGGCAAGCTGCCTAATCTTTCTTAATCACGTTTTTGTTTGTAAAATGGCTGTTGCTTTACTTGGGTAGGGTTGTCTTTGGGTTGTTAGCTAAATAGCATAAAGCAGTATCTGACCCTTAGTAGATCTGTTAATGATGGATGCCATTATTAGGTCTTGAGGCTTCTTGAGCTGCCTCTCATTTTTCCTTTGTATCTGAGAGTCAGGTGAAAGGAGTCGGATGTTTGTGCTGTGGATGATTCATTTGTCATAAACGCTTGGCGGAGGTTGCTTCAGGGGCTTTTTAAATTTTAAGAACAAAAGGCATCGACTGAGATCTCTGGTCGTTTCTCGTCCAGAGGTGCTGTAAGATTCCCGGGATGATTGTGGGGTTTCTTCTGGGTCTTTGGATCCATGCTCAAGGCGCCTGTTATATATGAGGGGCCCTAAAATGCCGCATAGTGACTTCAAGAATATTATTTCTAATTTGTTTAACTCTGAAAATGTTTTACTGTTAAATTGTAGTAGGTAATAGCATCACGGGACATTCATGTCAAAATCTAATGGGTGTAGATGCTGTTGGCAATACAAAATTGAGGCGCTCTTTGTGGAAACAAAGCAGTTGTATCTTTCAACAAAACAAGCATACTAGCAGCACATAAGTCTTGACTGTTTCTGAGAGCAGCAGATTAACGTCAACAAATTAACATTTAGCCTGCTCTTTAAGAGGAATGTTTTACAACATCTTATTTATTTGTGTCAGACAGTATCTTAATTTTTTAATATTAAACCATATCGTCAAAAATATAAATGAACATTTTATTGAAAACATGGTGAGTTTAGGATTCAAACTTGGTGTATTATAGTGGACTGGAGGTAAAATGTTATTTTCCTTATAGGTTGACCTGAATTTATTCCTTTTATCTTTAATGACCAGATTTTATAATTTTGGCGGCATTAAATCTGAACAGCTGAAAATTAGAGTATGATTATCTTGAAGCAATATGAAAAAGGGAAGGTGAAGAACAATGTATAGTATTGCCATTTATGTAGGAGAAGGAAGTGTATGTATATATATTGATATATATGCACGCAATGTGTATATATGTATACACATTAAAACAAATAAATGGTGGCAGTTTATTTGAGGTGGCTAATTCTGGGAATTTCCATGATGGCAAACAGTCTGTGATTGGCATCAGATTCTCCCAAGCCCCACTTGCTCTGGTAAAATCAGATACACTGGGTGAAATTCTGATATCCAGCAGGCTTTGGGTAGTTCATTAGGTTATGGTGTGTGTTCATATAGGATTGCTAATTAGGAAACTCTTCATTTCAGTTGTTGAGAACCTTAAGGGCAGATCAGTGGCTAAAGTCTAATGAGTATTTCATGAACAGTATTTTTCTGTGGCTTGTCTTACAGGTACACCAGGGGTTGGAAAAACTACATTAGGCAAAGAACTTGCATCAAGATCAGGACTGAAATACATTAATGTGGGTGATTTAGCTCGAGAAGGTAAGGGACACTTTGGTGTTAGGTTTGTTTATTTAAAAAGTGAGAGATAAATAATGAAGTATTAGCACTGTATTTATTTGTGAGAAAGAAGAGAAAATTTTCCATGAAGGAATTTATGCTCTGTTGGGGACATAGAAATAGAACATATTGTCTCATGCTGTGTCCTGGTTATTTTGACTGCTGCGTCCCCTCTGCAATTGGCTAGCAGTTTTTGTGGACAGTAATAACTGGAACAGCTTCCATGAAGATAGGACTGTTTGAATATGAGGAAGAGTATTTTGAGTTGTGCTAAGCATATATGTATAGAGAGAAAGATAGTCTGTGAGCTTACTGGAAGGACAGAATTTTGAAGTCAGGCAGTAGGATATGGCTGTACTACGGTCTTAGATTAGTTTGATAGATGCATGCCTGCAAGCATCTGCACATGTTTTTAAAGTATATGTTTTTACCTATTTTACCCTGGTTTTTCCCAGTCTTTGATCACTTCCATTATTTGTGTCTTCATCTTTTTATGTTCTCTAATGGGTAGAAACTCGATAAATTTAAGTAAAGGGAACCTTAAATGTGCCTCATTAAAATTGAAAAGATGTAACATTTTTTAATTTCTATTTTTAAAAACTTGTATTTAAAAATTTTTAAGTTCCTGACAGTTGCTACTAAAGTAACTATTTCACATTTGATCTAATGTACATATTTTTTTCAAATGATCTAAAGTTTGATCACCGGATATCATGGAGTCTGGCAAGATGGCTTCTCCCAAGAGCATGCCGAAAGATGCACAGATGATGGCACAAATCCTGAAGGATATGGGGATTACAGAATATGAACCAAGAGTTATAAATCAGATGTTGGAGTTTGCCTTCCGATATGTGACCACAATTCTAGATGATGCAAAAATTTATTCAAGTCATGCTAAGAAAGCTACTGTCGATGCAGATGATGTGCGATTGGCAATCCAGTGTCGTGCTGACCAGTCTTTTACCTCTCCTCCACCAAGAGATTTTTTATTAGATATTGCAAGGCAAAGAAATCAAACCCCTTTGCCATTGATCAAGCCTTACTCAGGTCCTAGATTGCCACCTGATAGGTATTGCTTGACTGCTCCAAATTATAGACTTAAGTCTTTACAAAAAAAGGCATCTGCTTCTGCAGGAAGAATAACAGTTCCACGGTTAAGTGTTGGTTCAGTTACTAGCAGACCAAGTACTCCCACGCTTGGCACACCAACCCCACCAGCCATGTCTGTTTCAACTAAAGTAGGGACTCCAGTGTCCCTCACAGGGCAAAGGTTCACAGTACAGATGCCCACTTCACAGTCCCCAGCTGTAAAAGCTTCAATTCCTGCAACATCAGCAGTTCAGAATGTTCTAATTAATCCATCATTAATTGGGTCCAAAAATATTCTTATTACCACTAACATGGTCTCATCACAAAATACTGCCAATGAAGCATCAAATGCATTGAAAAGAAAGCACGATGATGATGATGACGATGATGACGACGACGATGACTATGATAATTTGTAATCTAGCCTTGATGCATGTAACATGTATACTTGGTTTTGACTCTGTTGTACTGAGATTAAACATGCATGCTAGATGTTTCCATGTTGTGTTCTAGAAAAAATAGTATTTAATGAGTAAATATGCTTACCATACTTTTCGATTGAGCTGTTGTGTTAGATTTTCTTTAATAGGATTAGTAATGGTTTCTCGTCAGCCTTTAAGTGTAAAAAATAAAGTTGCAATTTGTGCATTTAATTGTTGGTACTTTGGCAATTATGTTCTTAGTTGTTTTTTTTTTATAATTGCAGTTTTCCACCTCATCACCAACAGAAATAGCAGTTGGAAAAACTTGAAGTTGCTGCAGTCTACTCCTTAACCATTAGAGTCACTTCTAGTGTTTTCACATGTTTAGATCATAGTATGATCTCTGGTGTTGAGTCACTCTTAGGGGCTGTTCTTTCAGATTGCTGAAGTATAACCATGTCTGCTTTTTAGAGAGACCACTTGGTCAGGATTTTTATTTATAGTGAACCTTATCCATTTGGGCTTCCCTGGCAGCTCAGATGGTAAAGAATCTGCCTGCAGTGCAGGAGACCTGGGTTTGATCTCTGGGTCGGGAAGATCCCCTGGAGAAGGGAATGGCTACCCACTCCAGTGTTTTTGTCTGGAGAATGCCATGGACAGAGGAGTCTGCCCGGCTTCAGTCCATAGAGTTGCAAAAAGTCAGACACGACTGAGTGACAAACACTTATCCATTTAGATTTACCTTTTTCAATTGCCAGGGTTTTTCTTAGGTCCTATTTTTCTATTCCTTTGCTAATATTTAAGGATCCTTGGTGTGTGTCTCAGTATCTCACTACTTAAAAATTTTAAGTTTTTTCCCAGCTTCCCTTTTTGCAGGTCAGTTATGTATCTTTGCTCATCATATTCTTGATACTATAAGCTAGTATCATGCTTATATTTTTAATCCAGGTTTGGTGTTCAAATTATAGTTGATAAAACTTAGGTCTTTATTTGCTACTGTGTATAGCTTGTCATTCTGCATTTTATACCCATATGAAATCTGGTTTGTTCCTTTGCCTGTGCAACTTTACTATTTCAGAGTCACCCGTGTGCTTGTCGCTAAGTCATGTCTGACTCTTTTGTGACCCAGTAGACTGTAGCCCGCCAGTCTCTTTTGTCCATGGTGGCTCTTCTGTCCAGCATGAAGACTGGAGTGGGTTGCCATTTCCTCCTCTCAGAGTTACATACAGTAGTCAATTTCAGTCATGTCTTCCAGTTCTCACCCACTCAATTTTATGTTCCTAAACTTAATGAAATAATCTGTCATGAATAGCATTGAGAGCAACAGTAACACCAGAACCAAGGATAATCCACAGTAAGACACTCTCCTCTTGAGTCTGCTTTACACACAAACCATTTTAGTTGTGTGCCTTGATGGTGCATGGTCTTGACCATTCTGTTTGTATTTTATTGATGAGTTATTTAATGAGATGGAATCTTCCTTATAAATGGGGCATTTTTCCTCCTATTATGCCAGATAAAGGATTCTGGTCTGACTTAACATGTTAGATGATGTGCTTTATTAGATTTTTCAAAATGTATCAGATTTTTTGCCCCCACAGATGCCATTTGAATATACCTGAAAATCTAACTAGGAGATAGTCTGAGACATTCAGCTGCCTCATTTTTTCCCAAATGGTAATATGTTTTAAGGGAAACCACTCAGTCTTCTACAAAGCACTGTTTCTCAATGGGGTGATTTTGTCCTTCGGGGGATATTCCGAGACATTTTTGCTTGTCACAACTGGAGTGGGAGGTTTTCTTCTGATCTCTAATGGGTCGATGCCAAGGATTCTGCTGAACATCCTGAAATTCACAGGACAGTCCTCTGTCTTCATAATGAATTCAGTTCAGTCACTCGTCGTGTCCGATTCTTTGCGACCCCATGGACTGCAGCACCCCAGGCTTCCCTGTCCATCACCAACTCTGGAAGCTTACTCAAACTCTTGTCCATTGAGTCTGTGATACCATCCAACCATCTCAACTTCTCTCGTTCCCTTCCCCCGCCTTCAATCTTTCCCAGCATCAGGGTCTTTTCCAGTGAGTCAGTTCTTTGCATCAGGTGGCCAAAGTGTTGGAGTTTCAGCTTCAGCATCCGTCCTTCCAATGAATATTCAGGACTGATTTCCTTTAGGATTGACTGGTTGGATCTCCTTGCAGTCCAAGGGACTCTCCAAGAGTCTTCTCCAACACCACACTTCAAAAGCATCAATTCTTCGGCGCTTAGCTTTCTTTATAGTCCAACTCTCACATCTGTATATGAATACTGGAAAATCAGAGCTTTGACTAGATGGACCTTTGTTGGCAAAGTAATGTCTCTGCTTTTTAATGGGCTGTCTAGGTTGGTCACAGCTTTTCTTCCAAGGAGCAAGTGGCCAAGCTCAAAATGTCAGTAGTATTTCAGGTTTAGAAACCTGCTGTAAGTCATGAGACCAAAACAAAACTGGTTTTAAATGAATGTGCCTAAATGGAGTTTATTGCCATCCTGGTAATCATGTTAAATTTCTGTATTATTTGTAAGAGACCATCTATGTTGCTTAGAACTAAAGCGGGAAAAATTAGGTGGGGATTTAAGCTTAATAAAACTAGAGAGAGTCCTGACTGTGGAGGGACCAAGACTGCTTTCCTTATCCCTCTTCATTCAGCCTGCATTCCTCACTGTCCTGTCCCATGTGCAGTCATTTAATTACACTTGTTATCAGCATCCTTAATTGTTCTGCCACTAGTTTATCAATCTTCAGCCCCTGTCCCTAACCCCAGCATGCTCATGGATCTAGACATTAGATGCATTTCAAATATCTGGCCCACAACACTTAAAATCTTGGTGTGTTTCTAACTCAAGGATTGGCAGGCTGCTCCTGGTTTTGTAGGAGCCACTAGCTAAAGAGTAGGGTGTAAATTCTGAAATATTTACTGTCTGGCCCTTTATAGAAAAAGCTTGCCATCCCCACTCTAACCTTTGTGTATCTCATTTTTCCCCTCACTTTAATAACCTACCACTAGAAGACTTTGAAACTAACTTATTCCTTGTCCTCTCACCAGCACTGCTATCCCAACGCTTTCATCTGATTCTTGCTTTCCCACCATATATGTCTTTTCCTCTGTGATCTTGTAATCCTGCCTTTCCGTCTAGTGATCTCATTGACTCAGACTGGTCAGTTATTTTTGCTGGTGACTCTTAGATTAATAATTAAAACTTAGCCCAATTTATAGACATCTACTAGATGTAACCATCTGGATAGTCCTGGACATTTCCAAATGAATGTTTAGGTGCTCTGTGGTCCTCCCTGACTGCTTGTCCACTCCTGATTCCTGTCCCACCACACATACAAATGCATTCACATGCTAGCCAGATGCACTTGGCTTCTAATCTTGATAGTTTAAAAAATCCGTTTGAAACCCCTATTCCATTCATAAGACCACTGATGCTGTGTCCCTGGTACCACTGAACCATCCTCAAGACCATTAGTGCTGAATCTCAGTATCTCATTGTTGTTTAGTTGCTGAGTCGTGTCTGACTCTTTTGTGACCCTGCGGACTGGAGCCCACCAGGATCCTCTGTCCATAGGATTTTCCAGGCAAGAATACTAGATACTAGAATACTAGTTGCCGTTTCCTACTCCAAGTGATCTTCCCAACCCAGGGATTGAACCTGTGTCTCCTGAGTCTCCTGCATTGGCAGGCTGATTCTTTACACATTGAGCCACCTGGGAACGAAGGATCATCTTACCTACCTTTTTTTCCTTAGCTTCAAGTTTCTACTTAGAAGTTACCTCCTCCAGGAAGCTTCCCCAAATATCCTGCTTATGTTCTTCACCTAAAAGATGCCCATCTTATTGCTCAAAGCACCATGATCCACAGCATTAAATATTACAATTTCCAGGTTACTTGTCTATCATCTCTCATGTTACTGTAAACTGTTGAAGGGAAGGACTAAGTTGGTCTTGGTGTTCAATTTGTTCACTATTATATCTTCATTTCCTCTGTAATTACTGGACATGGTGTTAGATAAATGTTTTTTGAAATGAATGTTTGAAAGCTTGAATTACACTTTTATTAAAAGGTATTAACATGATTTTAAGAAATCCTGCATTTCAGCATTGCAATATATAAAGACTTTTAATAATAAAGTTAATACTGCTATAGTTGTATTTTAGACAACATATATTAAAAGTTGTATTTTAGACAACATATACTAGTCTGGACTTAAAATATGAAGGAACATTTATCTACTCCAGATTCCCACATAGTACAAAATCAGCGGTAGGTATTCTTCATTTTGTGGCATTGTGATATATATATATACACACACATATGTATATATGGAAAGTAATGTAAAAATAATGGAGAAATTTAACAACCTAATTTACTTAAGTTTAATTACATACTTCAGCCAGTTAGTAAACAAGATTTAACTAATTCACTGTTGTTGAGTATTTTAAAGCATCTTTTATACTTTTTTCTGGTTAGAAATTCAGAGGTCAAAGAAATCTCTGGACAGGACATTTTTCTTGAAAAAATTACAGATTTCCAGGGCGGTTGTGGTATTGCGGTAATCCGGTTCCCGTGGGTGCAGCCGTGTGACGACCTGTTTTGCTTCAACAACATTTAACTTGGATCCACTTAGAGAAACTTATGGGATTCCTTTTTACTTAGAGTACCTCGCCCACTGGCTGGAGTACTTCTTCATTGCAGAGGCCCCTGGTGGAGAGTTAATGGGTTATACCATGGGCAAAGCAGAAGGCTCAGTGGCAAGGGAAGAATGGCATGGGCACGTCATAGCTCTGTCGTTGCCCTGGAATTTTGGTGCCATGGTTTGGCTGCTAAACTTATGGAGTTATTAGAGGAGGTTTCAGAAAGAACGGGTGGATTTTTAGTTGATCTGTTTGTAAGAGTGTCTAACCCAGTTGCTGTCAACATGTACAAGCGGCTAGGCTACAGCATGGACACAATAGTCAGGAGTACTATTTATTCAGCGCGCAATGGGGAGCTGGATGAGGACTCTTTACAATATGAGGAAAGCACGATCCAAGGACAGTGAGAAATCCATCATACCATTACCTCTTCCTGTGAGGCCAGAAGACACTGAATAACCATGAACAGTGGTTCTTAGGCTGATGATGCTCCAGATAGTTTATGGACAATATTATTTTCATTAGATGATCTTGGAGCTCTATTAGGAGAAAAGGGGCTCATTTAGCTCTTAAAGACTTCAAGAAAATACAGGTTATTAACTTATTTTAAGTCGTCTTTTCTACTAGCAATATTATACCTTCTAAAGCTGTTCACTGTAATAAAATCCAATAAAAAAAGGCATTTAGGTCAGAAGGGAACATTCCACTGGCATGGCTCATAACATACTATTCACAATGTGCTAGGGAAAAAGCTTGCTCCAGTCTCCTAAATTCTCTGCCTGAGAACCGCTGCTATATATACATTTTTATCTTGTATTGAACTTAAGCTTTAAAAGCATATTTGAATTGTATGAATCTAAGATGTATACTAAAATGCACTGTTGACTCTAAAAAATAATTACACATTTTCAGAGTCAATTTACTAAATACATAATATAACAGTTATAAAAAGGCTCATTTAAATTTGCATCTCTTTAGTAGCTGGGAAAGTCCAACATTTTTTTCATGTATTGTTTATTAATTATCTTTTCCATTATGTGTGAATTGTTTTCTTATTATTAGGTTACTGTTTTTGAGATATTTATATAATCTACATTTCAGTCCTTTGTCCTAGTATAAATATTTCTCCCTGCTATTAAAAAAAAAAATTCTTCAAGAGATTTAACATTTTATTTATTTGAATCAGTTATTTTTTTCACAAACTCAAATGAATCATTCCTTTGTAAAGTTTAGTTTTCCATTAGTTATCTTTGGAATGTAGTAATTAACTTTTTAATCCACCTAGAACTTGTGGTGTAAAGTAAGGGTTTAGATTATTTTCTATATAGTTAACCAGTTTTCCCCACACCAAGACAGTTTAACTTTTTAGCAGGTAAAGTTTCTGGTAGCTGAACAGTAACCCAGGAAGTCCGAGGTCACACTAGGATGCTAGAGAAGTGGTTCATGTGCTCAGAATCGGTCCACAGGCCGATTTCCAGGCAAGACAGTTAAAATTGCCTCTGCCTTCCACTAACCCTCAGGGACTACCCTTCTGTCACTTCAGAACTTATGTCCATTTTAAGCTCATTTCAACCTGTGCCACATTGTTAGGGGGAAGAGGGAGAAGACTATAGCATGCGTTTTGAGATGGCTAAAAGGATGATCTAAGTCTGCCTCGTGAGGACATGCCTCCCAGGGGTTCAGGGTGAGGGTGGGATTGGTATATCTCGCCTCCTTACGACACACTTCATTTGAAAGAGAACGAATTTACTGGAAAGTTTTTATGTTAGATTTAAATTTGCCTTCTTTATGCCTGCCCCCATCATTCTTGTTCTACCTTCTGAAATTTAACCCTTGGCTTTTGGGGATGCTGGAAATCTAGACGTTCAGGAGCATGTGTATACTGACTTTCCTTCCCCAAACCCCGTGAATGTGACCTCGGTGACAAAGGGTTCATTCGTGGAATCAAGCGCCAGTTGTTGCTTTTAATAAGTTTCATATCCTTGGCCTAATAAGTTTGGAACTTAATCTGCTGTTAATGTATGTGAGTGTTTAGGACCACAAATACTGAAGTTGGTTCTCTGTTGATGGTTTCAGTTTTGAAACCATCAATAGCTAAAGCGGTTGCAGATACACTGTTACCCAAATTTCCTTTTAGACAAAATTCTAACTTATCAGCATTGCTCATTATATTTGGTGTCCATGTGACACTGTGTATTAGTGCCCTCTCTTATCTCTAAAAAAGTAATAGAAAATTACTGAAAGTTACCAAGAAAAGACTACTTTAATACTCCAATGTAAATCTCTTTTAGGGCAGTTATATGATGGCTATGATGAAGAGTATGACTGTCCCATTTTAGATGAAGATAGAGTAAGTACAATTTTTTAAAGTATACATTTTAAAAATTTAATAGGAAAGTTGACCTTAGGTTTTTTTTTTTAATTGATTGAATACTGAGGTGATCATTTTTTTTAGCTTATTTATTTTATTATTATTTTTTTTTTGACCTCAGTTTTTAAAAGAGTATTCATCTTTATTTTTTCCCTTTCTTACAGGTAGTTGATGAGCTAGAAAACCAAATGAGTGAAGGTGGAGTTATTGTTGATTACCATGGTTGTGATTTCTTCCCTGAACGCTGGTTTCATATAGTATTTGTCCTGAAAACAGATAACAGTATTTTGTACAAAAGACTTGAAAATAGGTAAGAAAGGAAAAACATTACATTCTTTTTTTTTTTTTTTACATTCTTAAAGTATTATATAAACTTCTTTCAGATTCCTGAAGTTGGCAACTACTAACATCAAAAAGGTTCTATTTGAAAATGTGACTGCTTTATATTTTGTTCTCATTATAAACCAAGTCTGTATAGTACCAACATTCTGAACCTAAGAGAAAAAGATGCATTTGTAAAAACAAGCAGTAGATTCTGACCTAACTGACAGTCTGATTCAGTAAAATGTACTATATAGCAACTATTTAGTCATGCTTTTTCCCTAATGTAAAGCTTGTCTAGGAAAACAGCCAAGACAATAGCATATTCTTTGCTATGGAATGAAAATTACCCACTTAAATCATCCTCACATCAGAAATGAGAAAACTTACGAAAAACTAACAAGATAAATTAACATTTCACAACATATTTGAGTTCATCCTTTCCAAGAGAGCATCAGGCTTAATCTAGAATAACCAAAAAAGCAAAGTTTTATGGAAAACATTTCCCCACTGTCTTTTGATTCAAGCTGTGGCAAAGGGGGAATTTTAAAGGAATTTAGAAAGAAGTTTCTGGAAGGAAAATTCCAGAAGTTTTCCTAACTAAGGTCAGGTTCAGAATTTGTGTTCTCAGTGATCATAGTCAACTCTGACTAAACACCATTGAATTGTGTGTCTGTGTGTGTGTGTGAGTCACACTCTTTGCAACCTCATGGACTGTAGCCTGCCAGGCTCCCTCTGTCCATGAAATTCTCCAGAGAAGAAGACAGGAGGGGGTTGACATTTCCTTCTCCAGGGGATCTTCCCAACCCAGGGATCAAACCTGAGTCTCCCACATTGCAGGCAGATTCTTTACCATCTGAGCTACAAGGGAAGTCAATCCTTGCACAAAAAAGTATAGTATGAAATATACAGGGAAAGTTAGGTGGGAATAATACCTGAAGCTTTCATCATCTTTCTTGAGGCAGAAAAAGCCATTAAAAAATATTTGAACAGAGAAGTAATAGAGACAATATGGTACATATGCCTTTTCTCAAAAACCATTTAACATTTTTATTAAAAATTAAAATTTTATGTAAATAAAGATTAAAGTATGAGAAAAGCAGTCTTGTTTTTAGCCATTGAAAAAATTAATCACCTATTTTTTTTAATGAGTAATCACCTATTTAAAGAAAAAAACCTTATTGAAATAAATTCACATACCATATGAATTGTACAGCCCATTTGAAGCATACACTTCAGTGGTTTTCAGTGTATTCACAGAGTTGTATATCCATTATTATAACCAATTTTTAAAAATGTTCACCCCCCCCCCCCTTAAAAAAACCCATACCCATTAGCAGTCACTGCCCATCTCCCCTTAGTCCCCAGTCCCAGGCAACCAGTAATTTACTTTCTATCTCTGGATTTGCCTATTTAGGACTTTTTATATAAATGAAATCATATAAAATGTGATCTTTTGTGTCTGGCTTCTTTTATTTAGCATAATGTTTTCAAGGTTCATCTGTGATGTAGCATGTACTGGTACTTCTTTTCATTGCCAAATAATATTCCATTATATGGATATACCATATTTTATTTATCTGTTTATCAGATTATAGACATTTGGGTTGTTTCAACTTTTTGGCAGTTATGAATAATGCTGCTATGAACATTCATGCATGTGTTTTTCTGTGAACATTATGCATTCATTCATTTATCTTGGGTATTGAAGTTTCTCTAGGAATAGGATTTCTGGGTCCCATGTTAAATAGCTATGTATAACTTTTGAGAAACTGTCAGACATTTTCCATAGTGACTGCACCACTTTACATTCCAAAGAGTAGTGTATGAAGCCTCCAGTATTTTCACATCCTTGTTATTATCTTTTTGATTGTAGCCATCCTAGTGGATATGAAGTAGTATCACAATGTACTTTTCATTTGCTTTTCCTTGATGGCTAATGATACTGAGTGCATTTTCATGTGCTTATGGGCCATTTGTGTATCTTTTGGGAAAATATCTATTTAGACCTTTTGCCCAATTTTTAATTGGATTATTTGGCCTTTTTTATAAAGTTGTAAGATTTCTTTATGTATTTTAGATATAAGTCCCTTATCAGATATAAGATTTGCAAAAACTTTCTCCCATTCTGTGGGCTATCTTTCCATAAAGTTAATCACCTTTTGAGTAGTTCAATCTAATTTTGATTGTTACAAAATTGAATTAATTTGAGTCTGAATTTTCCTTACTCATTTCACTAACTAGCTGGCTAATTTACATCTTCCTAAAGATTATACAAGTTAATTTTTTCAGTGTCTTTGGAACTGGTAAACTACAGATACATCTGTGTGATCTAGTACCCAATTAGTATATGATATTCTTTATCATGTGCATTTTATTATATGCCATTTATTTGTTTTATCTGTCTATATCTTAATTCCTCTAACTTTTAAAATTTAGAACCATAACTATAGACTGCTTAATCTCATAGCTGGGCATCTGGCTTGAGGTAAGTAGATGTTTGCTAATTGAATGGCTGACAGATTGTAGGGGGAGGAATGCCAACCTATTATTTCTAGGTAAAGAAACTAAGAAGTATTTTTGTGTGATTCTTCATGTGTTCAAAAAGTATATAGATTCTGAAGTGTCCAATTTCTAATTTGTTCCTAAAACTCTAGTTAATGCCATTCAGATTATCTCCTCTTTGCCTTCTAGGGGTTATAATGAGAAGAAACTAAAAGATAATATTCAGTGTGAAATTTTTCAAGTTCTTCATGAAGAAGCCTTAGCATCCTACAAGGAAGAAATAGTGCATCAACTGCCGAGCAATAAACCAGAAGATCTAGAGGATAATATCAATCAGATACTGAAATGGATTGAGCATTGGGTCAAAGATCACAGTTCTTAACAAGAATGGCCACTGCACAATCACTCTTGACATCTCTCTGCTGATGTCACATAAATTATTCAATTATCAATAAAACTTTCTTATTGAAATTGTGCTGTTAGACTAGGAGGTGGTTATAAAGGTTTATGTTTGGGTTTTTTCCTCTATGAGAAAGCTAAACTCAAATATAATGAATAATACTATTAAGGATTGAGAGTTAAACTGTAAAAGTTTATTACAGAAGAAAATCAAGATGATCTCTTAAAATAAAACACAGGTTAAAGATAAAGCATCAATTTTCCATTTTTATTTCTTAAAAAAAAGAAGTAATACTTGCACTCTGTATAGAATTCAAAATGTACAAAAGCATATACAGATGGTACCCAACTTAAAATGGTTCAGCTTAGGATGTTTTGACTTTATGATGGAGCAAAAGCGAGAACATACACACTAGAAATTGATAGCTTATGGTGAATGATGACTGATTTGTGATCTGTGAGGAAGATTTAGCTTCGGGACCAGGGACCAGGCTTGATCACTCAAGCTTTTGTGTAGCAGAGTGTTATTAAAGTATAAAAAGGACAGAGAAAGCTTCTGACACAGACATCGGAAGGGGGACAGAGAGCCCCCCTTCCTAGTCTAAGCAAGGGAGTTATATGCTTTTTTAATTAGTTATTACAATAAATCAAAAGAATGTCTCAAGGTTGTAAAGATCTTACTAGACCCCTCCCATAATTTACATTTTAAGGTAACAGGATTAGCCACAAGGTTTTCAGGAAGAAGTAACTGTCCTCAAGCCAGAGACATTGTTGTTATATAGTCCTTACTAAGGAATGTAGAAAAAAAACGTTTGTCCTTTCGTCCTCCTTGAGAATTCCAGAAACTTACCTCTTCTTTGAGAGCCCCAGATCCCACTTTTCCTCAGGGACCCCAGACTTACTATCAACCTGCCTAGGAATTGACTCTTTCAAAATCATGCTTTGAATTTGGATGTTTTCCTGGGCTAGCGATCCGCATGCAGCATGTTACCTGTGATAGTAGGGAGTGGGGGTGGCTGCAGCTCCCAGTCAGCCAGGTGATAATGAGGGTAAACAGCCGATAAAACTCACCGCCACTCTGCACCGTGCAACCGTTTACTCTTTCAGTTTAGCGGTCAGTAACTTACAAGACAGTCAACAAATTATTATAAAACAGGCTTTATGTTAAGATGATTTTGCCCAATTGTAAGTTAATGTAAGTATTCTTACGTTTAAGATAGCATATTTAAGGTAGGCTAGGATGGGAGCTTCCCTGGTCGTCCAGTGGTTAGGACTCCGAGCTTCCACTGCTAGGTGTTGTGGGTTCATCCCAGATTGCAGAACTAGGATCTCACATTCCACAGTGGGGGGGGGGGGGGGGGGGCGGGCAAAAAAAAGGCAGGCTAGGCTGAGCTGTGATATTTGGTAGGTCAGGCGTATTAAGCACATTTTTGACTTAGGATATTTTCAATTTATGATGGATTCATCAGGCTGTAACCCCAACATAAGTCAAGGAAGACCTGTACTAGAAAGGTAGGCTTCCCTTTCAGGCCACCCTGTTATTCAGCCACTGCTAGTTTCCCTCCCTTTAGGAAAGAATGTTTCTGGTTTGGATGTGTGTGTGTGTATGCTTTTTTTAAGCATATGGTAGCATTTTGTGGGTGTGTTGTGTGTGTGTGCTTTTTTTAAGCATATGGTAGCATGTGTGTGCTTCCTTTTTTTCTTTTAAGCATATGGTTACCACATACCATGCTGGAGAAGGCAATGGCACCCTACTCTGGTACTCTTGCTTGGAAAATCCCATGGATGTAGGAAGGCTGCAGTCCATGGGGTCTCTGAGGGTTGGATATGACTGAGCGTCTTCACTTTCACTTTTCACTTTCATGCATTGTAGAAGGGAATGGCAGCCCACTCCAGTGTTCTTGCCTGGAGAATCCCAGGGACGGGGGAGCCTGGTAGGCTGCCGTCTATGGGGTCACACAGAGTCGGACACAACTGAAGTGACTTAGCAGCAGCAGCAGCAGCAGCAACATACCATGCAAACTGTTGTGTCATTTTTTTTTCATTTAATGTATTTTGGATATTATACCATCTTAGAACATACAGACCTTCCTATTCTTTATTAAGCTATAACTCACATATAAAATCCACTATTTTAAAGTGTACAGTCCATTTTAAAAATCGTATTCACAAGATTGTGCAACTACCCCATTCTATAACACTTTCATCACCCCAACCAAAAGACATCCCATACCTATTAGCAGTCACTGCTCATTCTTCCCTTCTCCTAGCCCCTTGCTATTACTAGTCCACTTTGTTGCTATAGATTTGCATATCCTGGAGATTTTATATAAATAGAATCATACAATATGTGGTTTTTCATATCTGGCTTCTTTCACTTAGCATAGTGTTTTCACGATTATCCATGTTGGAGGCTTAATGAGTACCTCATTCCTTAATATGGTTGAATAATATTCCACTGTATGGCTATTCCACATCTTGTTTATCCATTCCATCAGCAGCATAGTTGGATCGTATCCATTTCGGGTATTATGTTTTATGAACATTAGTGCACAAGTTTTTGTGTGGATGTATGTTTTCAACTCTCTTGGATATAGCAAAGAGAGAGATTGCTAGGTCATATTGCAACCGAGTTTAGCATTTTCAGGATATGCCAAAATGTTTTCCAAAGTGGTTGCATTACTTTCTATTCTCACCATCCATGTATTGGGATCTAATTCTCCATATTCTTGCCAACACTTGCTACTGTTCACCTAATAGCCATCCTGTAGATACATAGTCGTAGCTTCATTTTGGTTTTGATACATTTCTCTAACGACCAATGCTGTTGAGCATCTTTCCATGTGTTAGTCATTTGTGTATCTTCCTTTGGATCCCTAATACTTTGTTTGTTTTGGCCAATCCACGTGGCTTGTGGGATCTTAGTTCCCTGACCAGGGATCGAACCCACTCATGCCCCATGCAGTGGAAGCATGGAGTCCTAACCATTGGATCACCAGGGAATTCCCAGTCATCTGTTTAGAAAGGACTTTTTTCACTAGGATTCACTAAATCCTCTTGTCAAGTGACTGCTACTACTTATCCATCCTAACACTAACATTGCCTCATATTAAGATGTTCCTTGAACAAAGGAAATAATGGAATCTAATACTGAACTATATACATTATAAGACTCTTAAAAATATAAATATGCTTATTAATTTCAGGCCAAGGTTTTCATGTAATGCTTTCATCACAATGCTTTAACATTCATAGTTGTTTGGAAAAAAGTCTTAAAAATAAACCTGCTTATTGTTTGTCTCGGTTTTATCCAAACCTACTTGTAAACTTTTTGTTTAAATAGGCAGTATGATATAAACCAAACTTGAGATAAAAGTGTGGCAAATTTTTAATCATTTTGTATTTCTGTGAGAGTTCTTAACCTGATTTATTCAGTTTCTCAAAAGTGTCCTGGGACTTCCCTTGTGGTCCAGTAGTTAAGACTCTGGGCTTCCATTGTAGGGAGCATAAGTTTGAAAGTGTCTTAATAAGCTTTGACATATGCATAAACAGTCATTTTCCCCCCTTATGCCCTTCTTGGTATATTTTTATTTTTGTGGGCTTTGAAATAAGGTATTGGCCTTAGTGGGGCTATATTTCTTCTGCATTCTAAGCATGTCCTACCACCAGTGCCTAACAACATTTGAATTTGTGTTTATCTTTAACACAAGAGTCAGATCTGCAGAGAACTATTTATTCTTTCCAGTTGAGCGGGGAGAGGGCAAGGTGGAAAAAACACCTTGTCTTGGGGGACTTCCCTGGCAGTCCAGTGGTTAAAACTCTGAGCTGCCACCAAAGGGGCCATGTGTTTGATACTTGGTTGTGGAAATAAGATCCTACATGGCACAGCTGAAAAACAAAACCCTGTTCTTAATAACTCTGGTTGTTGCATATGAGGAAAACAAGATCATGGAAATTATACCTGTGCTTTTACTAAAGATTTAGTTCCTTAATCCTTTTGATGATATAAATTCCTTTAACAGTCATATAAGCTATGAACCCACTTCCTTCAAGGAAATACAGATCTACATACTAACATAAAATGTTATATTTTTAAGGGATTTATGGATCCCTAAAATCCATCCAGAGGTTTATTTTTTAAGGAGTTTATTTTTATGGAAGGGGAGATTAGAAAAATATAATTTGTTAAGTGAGACTAGTGAATAAAAAGCAAATTGGTCATCCTGTAAGTCCTAGGCAATGGCAAGCCACTCTAGTACTCTTGTCTGGCAAATCCCATGGATGGAGGAGCCTGGTAGTCTGCAGTCCATGGGGTCGCTACGAGTCGGATGCGACTAAGGGACTTCACTTTCACTTTTCACTTTCACTCATTGGAGAAGGAAATGGCAACCCACTCCAGTGTTCTTGCCTGGAGCATCCCAGGGACGGCAGAGCCGGATGGGCTGCCGTCTATGGGGTCGCACAGAGTCGGACACGACTGAAGTGACTTAGCAGTAGCAAGTCCTAGGCAATTCATTAAGCAAGAAAATAAAAGATGTACAGAGCTGAAAGAAAGAAATCAGCTATTCTCAGTTAACATTGTTTATGCAGAAATTCCAAAGAGAATCCACACAGAAGCTACTTGAATAAGTCACATTAGTAAGGCCACAGGATACAAGACCAATACAGAAAAGACAATGCATTTCTATACAGTAATGACAAACATTTGGAAATTAAAACAACAATACCATTTTAAATGGTACCAAAAAGCATTACATACTTTAGGTATAAATCTAACAAAATACGTGCAAACTCTGCATGCAGAAAGCTCAAATGAGAAATCAAAAGATCCAAATAGGTGGATATACCATGTTTGTGGACTTCCGAGGTGGTGTTAGTGGTAAAGAACCCACCTGCCAATGCAGGAGATGCATCCAGATGCCCTGGAGGAGGTATGGAAACCCACTCTAGTATTCTTGCCTGGAGGATCCCATGAACAGAGGACCCTGGGAGGGCTACGGTCCACAGAGTCGTAAAGATTTAGACACGACTAAACCAGTCCATTCTAAAGGAGATCACTCCTGGGTGTTCTTTAGAAGGATGATGCTAAAGCTGAAACTCCAGTACTTTGGCCACCTCATGCGAAGAGTTGACTCATTGGAAAAGACTCTGATGCTGGGAGGGATTAGGGGCAGGAGGAGAAGGGGACGACAGAGGATGAGATGGCTGGATGGCATCACCGACTCGATGGACGTGAGTCTGAGTGAACTCCAGGAGTTGGTGATGGACAGGAGGCCTGGCGTGCTGCGATTCATGGGGTCGAAAAGAGTCGAGCACGACTGAGCGACTGAACTGAACTGAACTGAAACCAACTTAGCATGCACACACCTTGTTGATGAATTTCAACTCAATATTATTAATATGTCAGTTTTCTCCAAATTGATGTATAAATTAAATTCCAACATACTCTTTTAAAATAAAAATTGATAAGTTGAATCTAAAATTTGTATTCTAGAAACTAGAATAACCAGACAACGATGAAGAAGAACCAAGTTAGAAGACTTAAATGATTTCAAGATTTGCTGTGAAGAGTAAAGTCAGTCAGTGTGGTATTAGTGGAAGGATGAACGAAATATGATCTCAGGTGGCCTCGGACTGCAGCAGCTTGAAGCAGGATTTCGATTCCCTGGCCAGAGACTGAAAGTCAGGCTCTGGGAGTGAGAGTGCTAAATCCTAGTCACTAGACCACCAGGAACCTGTGACTAGTGACAAGGCCCTGGCCCGCCACCTGTGTAGAAATGAATTCCCACGGAGAGATGTAAAGTAGTGAAACAAGTGTTTACAGGAAGAAAAAGATATGTGTGAATAGACACATGGGAGGGCTCAGAGAGAGTCTTGCCCTCGTGGTAGGGCCCTCCCACGTGTGCGCCTGCATCTCTTAACCAAGATGGAGTCTAGGAGACAGGCCCGTGGATAGGTCCACATCACCTACTACAGGGTGGCATGCGTGTGTGCTCAGCCGTGTCTGATTCTTTGTGCCTCTATGGAGCGTAGCCCGCCAGGCTCTTCTGTTCATGGGATTTCCCAGGCAAGAATACTGGAATGGGTTGTCATTTCCTCCTCCAGGGGATTTTCCTGACCCAGAGATTGAACCCTCGTCTCTTGCGTTGACAGGCAGATTCTTTACCACTGAGCCACCTGGGAAGCCCTGTCGGGCATTCAGTTCAGTTCAGTTCAGTCCCTCAGTCGTGCCCGACTCTTTGCGACCCCATGAATCGCAGCACGCCAGGCCTCCCTGTCCATCACCAACTCCCGGAGTTCACTCAGACTCACGACCGTTGAGTCAGTGATGCCATCCAGCCATCTCATCCTCTGTCATCCCCTTCTCCTCCTGCCCCCAATCTCTCCCAGCATCAGTCTTTTCCAATGAGTCAACTCTTCACACGAGGTATTAGGAAATATCAAAATCATTGCACCAGGTGAGGAAGCTAAGGACTGGCACATTTTGGGTGGAGTTGAAGGGAGGTAGGGTCTTTCTCAGGAAATTCACAGGAATGGATCTCCTCAGTAGCAGTTCTCCAGGCCCTGCCCTCTGGTTCCCTCCCACTGCCTAGCCTTCGCCCTGGCAGTTCCTTTGGCCTGCAAGACCTCCTCATTCCTCGGCTCTGAAACCCTTCTTTTCAAAAGCCCCTCTACAGCTCAGCTCCATCCTTCTCTTAAGCGACTCCTAGAGGCTTAAGCACTCTTGCCTGGAAAATCCCACGGACGGAGGAGCCTGGTAGGTTGCAGTCCATGGGGTCGCTAAGAGTCGGGCATGACTTCACTTTCACTTTCATGCATTGGAGAAGGAAATGGCAACCCACTCCAGTGTTCTTGCCTGGAGCATCCCAGGGACAGAGGAGCCTAGTGTGCTGCCGTCTATGGGGTCGCACAGAGTCGGACACGACTGAAGCGACTTAGCAGCAGCAGCAGAGGCTTAAGCTTTGAACCAGTTCATTTTACCTTCAGTGACGCACACACGACCTCGTCGTTTCTCGAGGTCTCGAGCTATTATTTATAACTCGGTTGCGCTGTATCTGGGGACATTATGAGTGTCCAAGTCGCACAGAGCTCCTAGTCCCCGCACCCTAACCGGGAGAGCTCAGACGGTGGCGCCGAGGTAGGGGGCGGGGCCAAGGGACCCGGGCGCCGCGCCGCCTTCCGGATCGGGGCCGCACCGCGCGGTCATGTGGCGGGAGGAGCGGCGGCGCGCGCGGCGAGGAAGCTCGCGCCCGGTGAGCGCGCTTAGGGGCCGTCGGGGCGAGACGCGGGCGGCGCGAGTCGGCCAGGGTGCCCCTCGCCTTGCCCCACTCTCAGTTCTTCACTCGCCAGGGATCTGGGGAGGGTGTGGAGCCAGACCCCAGGACGCAGCTGCGCAAATTCGAGTAACTCCGCAGGTTGTGGACAAGCTGGTAAACGGGCTCCTCCTTTCCCTTATGCTAGTTAATGGCCTTGTCTGACATTATGGAAATGAGAAATAGGTTTGAAAGACTCTATTTCTGCCTCTCCCCCCTCCTCCTTTATTACTTTTTCTATAGTTTTTCTACTAATTATGAACGTTAAAACTGTAGCTCACTAAATGAATTGTGGTATCCTGGATTGGATCCTCGAACAGCAAAGGACTTAAGTAGGGAAACTGGAAAGGACCCTGATGCAGGAAAGATTGAGGGCAGGAGGAGAAGGGAATGACAGGGGATGAGATGGTTGAACGGCATCATCGACTCAATGGACATGAGCTTGAGCAAACTCCGGGAGATAGATAGTGAAAGACAGGGAAGCCTGGCGTGCTGCAGCCCATGGGGTTGCAGAGTTGGACAGGCCTGAGGGACTGAACAATAACAAAGGGAAAGGGGAAATTCTGATAAAGTATGTGGTTTAGTTAGGGCTTCCCTGGTGGCTCAGTCGGTAGAGAATCTGCCTACAATGTGGGAGACCTGGGTTTGATCCCTGGGTCCGGAAGATCCCCTGGAGAAGGGAATGGCAACCCACTCTGATATTCTTGCTTGGAGAATTCCATGGACAGAGGAGCCGGGAGGGCTATAGTCTATGGGGTCCCAAATGGACACGACTGAGCTACTAACACACATACAGATATATGGTTTAGTTAAGTGTGTGTATCATTGTTAATTTCTTATTTTTGATAAATGTACCCTAATACTTCATTAAAAGAATTTGGGTAAAGGGTATACAGGAGTTCATGGTACTATCTTTGCAACTTACTGTATATCTAAAATTATTTTAACATAAAAATTTAAACAGAATTCTACAGTGATATGCAGTAGACCATTGTTTACAGAAAGGGCTGACGTCACTTCCTTTTTTGCCAGGAATTAGGTGTCTGTTTGATCAACTTGTTTGCTAAGGAAAGAGCTGTCCGGCTAGTGGGTGTGGGTGTTTCTAGTTCAAGTTTTCCAAGCAGGAATCTGTTTTCTTTTTCCGTTCCATCTATGAAGTGTCTCTGGAACACCTGTTATGCACAAGTAAATGAGACACACACATTAGGGGCGTGTACAATAAAAACACAAGTCAGGAAGGAAGGAAGGACTGTTAGAAAGGTACAACACTGAACTAGGAGGGCTCAGAGGTGGGAGAAATCGCTTCTGGCCCCGGGGACTCAGGAGGGCTACTGAAGGGAGTGGCTGTCGTGAACTGAGGGGTCCTGAGACGAGAAGGGATCCCTGGGGTGGAGAGTGGCTGCAGCAGAGACTTTAAGGAGATGAGGCTGCGGGGGCCTGGGAGCAGGTAAAATACGTCTCACACGGAAGCACAGAGCGTGCCCAGGGAGTTCACGTGGCACAGGAGGTGAAAGCTGCAGTTACCTTATAGAAAAGGGTGACACCTGCTTTCCCTGTATATGCCATGGGAGCTGTGGCTTGTCTTAGGGCAGGAGAGGGGCATTATTGGATGTGTGCTTGGAGATGATTGACTTGGCAGCAGTTAGGGGAGTATTGGTTTAGCACAGGAGAGGTTAAAGAAATTCACCCAGGGCTATGACGTCGATGTGCAAAGACAGACATAAGCGTATGTGCGTGCCAAGTTGCTTCAGTCGTGTCTGACTCTTTATGACTCTATGGACTGTAGCACTCCAGGCTACTCTTATCTGTGGAATTCTCCAGGCAAGGATACTGGAGTTTGTTGCCATTTCCTCCTCCAGGGTATCTTCCCATCCCAGGGACTGAAGCTGCTTCTCCTGTGGTTCCTGCGTTGCAGGCAGATTCTTTACCACTGAGCCACCAAGGCAGCCCAAAGAAGGACATGGCTTGGGGAAATTTTGTGGAAAACTTGACAACTGAAGGCCAGAAAATAAGAAAAAGGGGAAAAGCCTAAATCCTGGAGTTTTTTGTCCCTGAATGTTTTGGAGCATGGTTGATGGATTTGCAGAAATGGGGGACTCAGGAGGAGACCTGGGGTGGAGGTGGGGAGCGCAATGAAAGTATTTTTGAACAACCTGTGTTTGAGTTGTTGGCAGGATAACCAGCTGGAGATGTATATTTAAAGTATTTAGGAGAGGAAGCCAAATATATACAAAAGGGACAGGAAGAGGAAAAGGAGTCTGAGTGGGCAGGTAGGAGGCGGTCAGGGACCCCTGTGGGGTTGTGTGCCAAGAGGGACTTGGACATGGCGAGTCAGTAGCATCATAGCTTGTGCAGAGGTAGAGGAGACAGAGGGATGAGGCTGTCTTAAATTTAGGGATTAGGAGGCTAGGTCTTAGATTTAGGAATTAGGAAGACCCATGTCCCATTCAGGGTTGTTTTAACGGAAGAGTAGGAGCTTGTCTGCTCACAGTCCGTCATCTGTTCATCCAGGGGCCATTCGCAAGGGGGCTGGGAGCCAGAGATGTGGTTTCTAGTTCTGGCTCTGCCACTGCCGTGTAAGTTTCTGTATAATTTTACACCCTTAATAAAACCAAAAGGATCCTTTTATTCCTAGCAACACTGAATAGTCCAGAGAGCCAGGGTTCCCTGGGGCACACCTTGGAAGAATGCTGCAATAGAATCAGAATTTTAGAGGTCTAAAGAACAAAAGAGTCTTATCCAGTCCTGTGACTTGACAAATGAAGACACTAAAACTCAAATTCATATCAACCAACATTGATTTCAAGTATATTAATAGTGCCCCAAATCCACCTATAAAGTAGCCATGCTTAAACCCGTTTTGGAAATTCTGACACAGGCTCTGAGAGGTTAAATGACTTGCCCAGAATCAGAGCAGCAGGTGGTGTGAGATGTGAACCCAGGCCTCCTGGATCAGGGCTTTCTCTGTCACACCTCCTGCTGCCTCCCTGGTTGATAACTTTGGATGCATTTAAAAGTGGTTGAATGGAATGTAACGTCAGTCTTTTCTCCTTTCTTATAAGAAATGTGTTCTAAAAGTCAAGTTTGACTGCATTACAGATTACTGTTATAAATGGCTGCCTGGGGTGGGAAGGATAACTTCAAAGAGCATGAGGGAACTTTTCTGGAGTGATGAAAAAGTCACTCTAGACTTAGTATATAAAAGTGTCCCAAAGTTACATTTTAAAAAACACTAGAGCATTAGACCATGTGAAATCTCATATTCAACTCTGAATAGTGGCAAGGTATACCTATGATACCTGAATATATATGGCACTTTGAAAAATATTCTTAGCTGATCTTGTGATTGCTTACTCTTTCCTCTTACTGCTTTTTTCCTTTGTCTTGACCAATTCCATTTTCTTCACTGCTGGCTGCCAGACCCTGACCACACCCTTCTTAACAGAGGCAGGAGGTTGAATTTATAAGCAGAAATCTGCTCTAGTGCAGCCTCTTAGGGATTAGTCTCTGATTCAATAAGTAATTTCCTATCAACCTTGACAAATAAAAATAGACAGACTTATTTAGGAAATAAACATATAAAGGAATAAACATATAAATTTCATGAAAATTTTTTGGGGAAAATGGGTCCAATATACTGTGTTGAGTGTTGGCCAAACTAAGTATCCTAGACTTTCACTCTCAGTTTTATTTGATGTCATAAGTAATAGAAACTTGGTTTACGCTGATATTAATCTCATTAAAATGCTCTGAAAGATAGAAAGCAAGGTCTAAGAGTCTAGCAGTATCTTTGACATGAGGAGTCTAGATTCAGAATCTGGCTGTCCTCTAGCTATGTTATTTAACCTCTCTGTACTTCAGTGTAATGGTTCTAGGTAGACTTAAACAATAGTAGTATTGTCTTTTAAAGTGTTTGTGGAGATTAAATAGAATAATCTAAGTAGAGCACTTAGAATAGTGTCTAGTAAGCAACAAGTGCTGGCAATTATTAGATCATGGTTTAAAAGTTGTTACCAATGTAAGACATCCAGTTTAATGATTTTTTTACCGAGGACAATACAACCACTTAACACACTTCTAATCTTTTCCCGTAGTCCAGTTAAAAGATCCTTTACTTAAAAAAAAATTTTTTAATAGCTTATTATTGAGGTATAATTTACATATAATAAAAGGTACCATTGTAAACATATGGTTTAATGAATTTGACAAACCACCATCCAGTCAAGACACAAGACGTTTTCATCACTCCGGAAAAGTTCCCTCATCCTTCCCACCCCAGGAAACCATTGATCTGTTGTCTCTTGGTCCAGATTTCATACAGTATATGGTTCTTCTGTTGGATAATGTAAGATTCATATTATCACATGCGTCTGAAGTTCGTTATCTATTAATGAGTATATTCTTTGTGTGGACTACCACAGTATGTTCATTTTCCTGTTGCTGAACATTTGGGTTGTTTTCAGGGTTTTTTTGGCTAATTTGAATATCAGCCAAAGAAGTGAACATTCATGCACACATGTTTGTAGGCACAGTGTTTTCATTTCTCTTGGGTGAATGCACCTGACGGGTCACTTGTTTGAAAGAAGCCTTCAGACTTTTTCAGTGGTTGTACTGTCTTACACTCCTGCCTGCTGTGTGTGTGGTGTCCGTATCCTCGGCGCACTTGGAATTGTCCGTGGTAGGTGGTGGAATCTCACTGTGGTTTAAATCTCCAATTCTTTCATGATGAATGATGCTGAGTCTCTTTCCATCCACGTACCTTCTTTTATGATGTATCTTTTCCAGTGTTCTAAGGGCCTTTTTTTGTTTTTAAAATTTTTTGAGGGCCTTTGTTATTAAACACTGAAAATATGTGGTACCTTGGCCCTAAAGGCACCAGGATCCCCTTCAAAAACATGATAGATTTATTTGGCATCTGTGTCTGCTTTTAATAGCAGCAAACTAAGAGAGCGACTTCAGCAAAAACACAAGATTGAGATTTAACCATTTTGAATGTCCTTGTAAGCAGCTACTTAAACAGCAGGGCATTTAGAAAGGATGTCAGATCTGATTGTTTTCCTTTTTTAAAAAACGTGAGTCTTGAGAAAAGGATGAAATGTTCCTAAACAGCTTCAGCACAGCAGCTGTTTTGAAATGCCTGGTGGTAAAAGGCCCTCTTAACTGCCCTGGTACTGGAGGGCAAGGCTGGGCATTTCCGGTGCTCTTCAGCCAACAGGCAGGCCACTGTCACCAGGCAGGTGGCCACAGTGGGCTCCTTGTGCGAGGGCTCAGTGATGGGCATTTCTCTGTATGGCATTTTCACCTGCAGTTAGTCCCAGGTTATCCAGTAGGGAGCCTTACCAAGGTGACTGTTCAGTTTTTTACCCCAGGCAAGTATTTCAGTTTTTTAATTTGTCTGTTTATTTATCTATCTATTTATCTGTCTTTTATTTATATATCTGTAGCTCCGATGGTAAAGAATCTGCCTACAATGCAAGAGACCCGGGTTCGATCCCTGGGTCAGGAAGATCCTCTGGAGAAGGGAATGGCAACCCGCTCCAGTATTCTTCCCTGGAGAATTCCATGGACAGAGGAGCCTGGCAGACTATAGTCCGTGGGGTCACAAAGAGTCTGACACGACTGAGTGACTAACACTGCTAAGTCGCTTCAGTCGTGTCCGACTCTGTGCGACCCCATAGACGGCAGCCCACCAGGCTCCCCTGTCCCTGGGATTCTCCATGCAAGAACACTGGATGGGTTGCCATTTCCTTCTCCAATGCATGAAAATGAAAAGTGAAAGTGAAGTCACTCAGTTGTGTCCGACTCTTAGCGACCCCATGGTCTACAGCCTACCAGGGTCCTCCATCCATGGGATTTTCCAGGCAAGAGTACTGGAGTGGGATGCCATCGCCTTCTCTGGTGACTAACACTACTATTTATGTATCTATTTATGTATTTTGATTGCGCCGTTCAGCATGCAGGATTTTAGTTTGCTGACCAGGATCGAACCCATGCCCCCTGCAGTGGAAGCATGGAGTCTTAACCACTGCATCTCCAGGGAAGTCCCTCGGTTTGTTTGTTTATTCCTTCCTTCCTTTATCCATTTATTTAAAAGTATGTGTTGAGCACAGATCATGTCTCTGCTAACTGTTTAGGCATTGGGCTTGCAGTGTGATTCAGACAAAAGTCTCTACCCCGTGGAGCTTGCATTCCACTTGGCACCCTCAGGAGCAGGTTTGGGCTCCGGCAGAGGAAATGTTCAGGACACCCTGCTTTTTAAGAAGCATCACAGACAAGCCAGAGCCACCTTCTGCTTCCCTTTTGTTGTTGTTCAGTTGCTAAGTCGTGTCCAACTCTTTGTGACCCCATGGACTGCGGCACACCAGGCTTCCCTGTCCTTCAATATCTCCCGGAGTTTGCTCAAACTCATGTCCATTGAGTCAATGATGCCATTCAACCATCTCATCCTCTGTCACCCCCTTCTTCTCCTGCCTTCAGTCTTTCCCAGCATTAGTGTCTTTTCCAATGAGTTGGCTCCTTGCATTAGGTGGCCAAAGTACTGGAGCTTCAGCTTCAGCATCAGTCCTTCCAATATTCAGGGTTGATTTCCTTTCAGATTGACTGGTTTGATGTCCTTGCTGTCCTTGGATTCTCAAGAGTCTTCTCTAACACCACAGTTCAGAAACATCAATTTTTAGGCACTCAGCCTTCTTTATGGTCCAACTCTTACATCCAGACATTACTACTGGAAAAACCATAGTCTTCCCTAGGCTCCCTTTTGTACTATTTTCCCCCTTCTGGTGGTGTGCTTTGAAAAATGAGTAAAATATGGAGGGGCATGCTAGAAGGTCATAAATGCCAAAGAGAAAAATCAGGCAGAGAAGGAGGAGAGAGAGGAGGAGTTGGCAAATTTAGGTGGGGTACCAGGAAAGGCAGCAGTGAGAAGGAGACACTGTAGGAAAGATCCAAAGAGGCGAGGGACCAGCTGCGCATCCCCTAGGGAAAGAGTGTTCAGGGCATGGGGAACTCGAAGCTCTGGGCCAGGAATGCCTGACTGGGTCCACACCACCAGGGAGGTCAGGGCAGCTGGCCCAGGGTGAGGGTACCAGGAGAGATGAACCTGGGGCCCCTCACCATTGGAAGGGCTTTGACATGTACTCTGTGCTGAGAAACGGTGGAGGATTTTGATCACAGATGTGACCTGGTTTGAGAAAAAAGAGAGGGAGGGATGATGTAGGGGCAGGAGAGGGAACCTTCTTCCCTCCCACCTGTCACTGACCCAGCAAAACGTCTCCTAATTGTGTCTGCACAGAAATAGACAATGAACCAAGCAGAGCTGTAGGAGAGAGTGTAAGAGTCCTAAGTATCTCAGGCAGATGAAGGATAAAGGACAGGGATAGGATGGTCTTAGTCATTGGAAGCTGATTTTTCAGACACTTTTTGGATTATATATATATTTGGCTGCACCTCGCGGCTTGTTGGATCTTATTCCCCGACCAGGGAACTCCCAAGACTGCTGAATTTTGTACAGCTCTTAGGCTTGTGAAAACTGAATGCTTTCCTTTGGAAGCTCATTTGTCAAGACTGTTGTTTCCTTGGCAAAGCCTGATCTCTTCATCCTGATCAGTTATTACTGGAATCAGTAAAAGCCTGTCCTGTGTCCTCAGAAATATAGAGTCAGATTTTTCTTTTTCTTATTTAAGAAGTCCTGAAATGTTAAATAGCTTCAGTTGGGTTGCCAGGGGCATCTGTGTGCTTGTGCGTCGCTGGCTCTGCCAGCATGATGCAGAAAGGAACTTTTCTTCCCTGGCAAACCCAACTCTGATTATACTGATTGGATTTTAACTGCTGTTTTTTCTTAACTACAGGTAACTAGGTAAAGAAGGCTTCAGGGGATCTTCCCGACCCAGGGACAGAACCCGCATTTCCTGCACTGGCAGGCGGATTATTCTTGGATTATTCTTTACTGCTGAGCCAGCAGGGCAGCCCATTGTAAAGAAGGCACGTGACTGATGAGCAGAGTGGCAAGGCTGCCGAGTGAGGCAGAGGGGCAGGCCTGGGAAACAGAGGACGATGACACGGCAGAAGGCGACCTAGGGTATGGCCTTGGAAGAAGGCCTGGCGGCATTTGTGAAGTGCCAGTTTCACATTTATTTAAATCTAGAAAAAGATCAGATGGAAAGAATTCTAGTCCTCCCCTTTTTTCAAGAAATGGGGACAAAAGAAACAGTGCCGTTTTTCAGTATTCCAGACAGAAGAGCTTTCAAGATACATACCTGGAAGGGCCCCGAATTCCCCATCACAAGCGACAAAGTAGCACCGGTAAGGATGCCTACTGTCCTCCTCCTCTTTTCTCCGTTATGAGTGCGATCAAGGCTGTCACCCTTCCAGTGCGTGAAGATGGGGCACCAAAACCGTCATGGGTTTTAGAAATTTATCTTTATTCACCTCTAGAGATTGATTGGTGATGGTATAAAAGTAATTGATCCTTCTGTTTCCAAGTATTATACAAATTGTGAAGTAGTTATTCTGTGGCATTACATACAAGCTCCAGGAGTTGGTGATGGACAGGGAAGCCTGGCTTGCTGCAGTCCATGGGGTCACAAAGAGTTGGACACGACTGAGCGACTGGACTGACTAGCTGACATATATGTTAGTAATATTGATAAGTGATTACTTACCTTACTTTTCTTGCGAAGTAGTGGTATATTTCATTTTTAAATTTTTTGGTCTTATTTGATAAACGTTTACTGGGTACCTATTAGGTGCCCACGACAGTACCAGGTTCTGGGAATAACATCAGTGAACAAAATAGTCAAAGGCTCTAAGGTCATGGAGGTCACATTCATGGTAGAGGACACAGAAAATAAACCTGCAGATCAACTATATAACATTAGGCAGTAGTAAATGGAAAGACAGTAAGTGATTGGAGGGCAGAGGTGCTGCTGTTTCAAGCAGAGATCCAGGAGGGCCTCCCTGAGGAGGTGACATTTGAGCACTGCAGGCCTGGAGCTCATCTGGGGAAAGAGTGTTACAAGGCAGGACACAGGCTTCAGATTATTTTAGGGATATCATAAAATTCTCAAAATAAAATTAATCTTAATTTGTCATAACTATGGAATGAGGTTCCATAGTTCATGACATTGTACAGGAGACAGGGATCAAGACCATCCCAATGGAAAAGAAATGCAAAAAAGCAAAATGGCTGTCTAGGGAGGCCTTACAAATAGCTATGAAAAGAAGAGAAGCAAAAAGCAAAGGAGAAAAGGAAAGATATAAACATCTGAATGCAGAGTTCCAAAGAATAGCAAGAAGAGATAAGAAAGCCTTCTTCAGCGATCAATGCAAAGAAATAGAGGAAAACAACAGAATGGGAAAGACTAGGGATCTCTTCAAGAAAATCAGAGATACCAAAGGAACATTTCATGCAAAGATGGGCTCAATAAAGGACAGAAATGGTATGGACCTAACAGAAGCAGAAGATATTAAGAAGAGATGGCAAGAATACACAGAAGAACTGTACAAAAAGGATCTTCACAACCCAGATAATCACGATGGTGTGATCACTGACCTAGAGCCAGACATCCTGGAATATGAAGTCAAGTGGGCCTTAGAAAACATCACTACGAACAAAGCTAGTGGAGGTGATGGAATTCCAGTTGAGCTATTCCAAATCCTGAAAGATGATGCTGGGAAAGTGCTGCACTCAATATGCCAGCAAATTTGGAAAACTCAGCAGTGGCCACAGGACTGGAAAAGGTCAGTTTTCATTCCAATCCCAAAGAAAGGCAATGCCAAAGAATGCTCAAACTACCGCACAATTGCACTCATCTCACACGCTAGTAAAGTAATGCTCAAAATTCTCCAAGCCAGGCTTCAGCAATATGTGAACCGTGAACTTCCTGATGTGCAAGCTGGTTTTAGAAAAGGCAGAGGAACCAGAGATCAAATTGCCAACATCCGCTGGATCATGGAAAAAGCAAGAGAGTTCCAGAAAAACATCTGTTTCTGCTTTACTGACTATGCCAAAGCCTTTGACTGTGTGGATCACAATATACTGTGGAAAATTCTTCAAGAGATGGGAGTACAGACCACCTGATCTGCCTCTTGAGAAATCTGTATGCAGGTCAGGAAGCAACAGTTAGAACTGGACATGGAACAACAGACTGGTTCCAAATAGGAAAAGGAGTTCGTCAAGGCTGTATATTGTCACCCTGTTTATTTAACTTATATGCAGAGTACATCATGAGAAACGCTGGACTGGAAGAAACACAAACTGGAATCAAGATTGCCGGGAGAAATATCAATAACCTCAGATATGCAGATGACACCACCCTTATGGCAGAAAGTGAAGAGGAACTCAAAAGGCTCTGGGTGAAAGTGGAGAGTGAAAAAGTTGGCTTAAAGCTCAACATTCAGAAAACGAAGATCATGGCATCCAGTCCCATCACTTCATGGGAAATAGATGGGGAAAGAGTGGAAACAGTGTCAGACTTTATTTTTCTGGGCTCCAAAATCACTGCAGATGGTGACTGCAGCCATGAAATTAAAAGACACTTACTCCTTGGAAGGAAAGTTATGACCAACCTAGATAGCATATTGAAAAGCAGAGACATTACTTTGCCAACAAAGGTTCATCTAGTCAAGGCTATGGTTTTTCCTGTGGTCATGTATGGATGTGAGAGTTGGACTGTGAAGAAGGCTGAGCGCCCAAGAATTGATGCTTTTGAACTGTGGTGTTGGAGAAGACTCTTGAGAGTCCCTTGGCCTGCAAGGAGATCCAACCCGTCCATTCTGAAGGAGATGAGCCCTGGGATTTCTTTGGAAGGACTGATGTTGAAGCTGAAACTCCAGTACTTTGGCCACCTCATGCGAAGAGCTGACTCATTGGAAAAGACTCTGATGCTGGGAGGGACTGGGGGCAGGAGGAGAAGGGGGCCGAAGAATTGATGCTTTTGAACTGTGGTGTTGGAGAAGACTCTTGAGAGTCCCTTGGCCTGCAAGGAGATCCAACCCGTCCATTCTGAAGGAGATGAGCCCTGGGATTTCTTTGGAAGGACTGATGCTGAAGCTGAAACTCCAGTACTTTGGCCACCTCATGCGAAGAGTTGACTCATTGGAAAAGACTCTGATGCTGGGAGGGATTGGGGGCAGGAGGAGAAGGGGACGACAGAGGATGAGATGGCTGGATGGCATCACTGACTCAATGGACGTGAGTCTGAGTGAACTCTGGGAGTTGGTGATGGACAGGGAGGCCTGGCGTGCTGCAGTTCATGGTGTTGCAAGGTGTCGGACATGACTGAGCTACTGATCTGATCTGATCTGAAACATAAATTCTGCTTGTACACTAAGGAGAGACTAACATTCAGAATCATCTTGTGATACAATGTTAACATCCCTGAAGTGACTGGGAACTGGTGGACGAGCCCCTGCCTGCACTGGGGCACAGCTCTGGTGTGGCTGAATCTTTTGTAATCCACTGTTGTAAAACTTCCCCTCCAAAGTGGAACAGCATGAAAATAATTTAAGAAACATGGTTTCATATGTACAAATAACATGTTGCAGCTAGGGACTGATGTCTATCCTTCAGAATCCTTCTTGAAATTGAGATTATTTATATATTTTTCTTCAAAGTCTTTATCATGCATAGAGGATGGATACTGTTTTGCAAGAAAGATGTTGAAAACTGAGCATTAGAAACTTTAGGAAACTACTGGAATATAAATAAGAAATAATAGTAATGGTGAAAGTGAAAGTGAAGTCCTTCAGCTGTGTCCGACTCTTTGCGACCCCGTGGACTGTAGCCTCCCAGGCTTCTTTGTCCGTGGGACTTTCTAAGCAAGGGTACTGGAGTGGATTGCCATTTCCTTCTTCAGGGGATCTCCCCAACCCAGGAAAATAGTAATGGTATGAGCTCCTATTTTGGGAGTTTATGGACTTTTGTCTTTTCGTCAGAGTTGACTTGATTCTAGGTAAGAATATGGTATTCGTTTCCTCTTGCTAATAGGCAGTTTCCAAATGATCAGAAATGTAATGGTTTAAAACAACACAAATTTTATTCTCTTACAGTTCTGTAGGTCAGAAGCCCAAGGTAGGTTTCACTGGGCTAACACCACAGTGTTAGCGTGACTGCCTTCTTTCTGGAAACTCCAGGGGAGAATCCTGTCCCTTGCCTTTTCCACCTTGTAGAGGCTGAGTCCCCTGGTCCATGGTCCCCTTCCTCTATCTTTGAAGCCTGCAGTCGCCGGTCGAGTCTTTCTCCCGCTGCATCATCACTCTAATTCTGACTCCCCTGCCTCCTCTTTTCATTTGTAAGGAGCCTTGTGATTACATTTGGCCCAGCTGCCAGAATAATCCAGAATAATCTCCTGTCTCCAAGTTCTTAATCACATCTGCAAAAATCCCTTTTGCGAGGTATTCACAGCTCTGGGATTAAGATGTAGACGTTGTTGGGGGCCATTATTCTGCCACCACAAGTATAACAGAATAGAACTTGTCACTGTCAGCCCAGAGGCGCTTTTGTCCCTCCTTGGAACCCTGAATTATCAGAGTAAAAACATGACTTAGGTTTTCCCTTGGATACTGTCATGTTCCTGAAAGTTCAGAATAGCAAAAAAAAATTTGGAGAAATCTTTAATGTACTTCCAAATATTCTAATTGTTTTGCTTCTTTTTACTTCCTGCCCTCTTGCTCTAATTTACCAGTTTAGTGTTTTTCTGTTGCCAGTGAGACTGCAATGAAAATGAAGTTCCTGGGAAACTCAGTTTAATGTCTCAATTGATCACATTAAGGAGAGAATAATTGAAGTTACTAGAGAGTTCTCATCATTCCGCTTGGAAAGAAACTAAATTTAGGTTATTTCTTAGATATTTATATCATGATATTGAATAGGCTTAAGCCAAACACCAAAATTCATTTATTTCACTCACGAACATTCATGTTTTCTGATACTGTATGTGGTTATAGTAGTTAACCAATTCATTAACAACAGTTTTATTTAAGAGTCCTTTTTTTTAAAGAATCTTTTGATTCAAAAGTATGTGCTTTTCATTTGTGGAGTGTTTTAAGCTACCTGTTTTTATCATCATTGTTTTATTACAATTATTTTCTCTTTTCAATTTAGGGAAAGCCTGTATTTGATATTTGATATCTTGTAAACAAATGTCCTATATCTAACTAATTTAAGAAAATATTTAATAAATATTTAATTTTTTCTCCCTCTAATAGATTCTAATTCAGAGTTGTCAAATGTGGAATTAAGGCAATATCTTCATGAAACTTTAGAGGTAGGTACTCAGGCTGATATACAAATTCGCATGTGAATGAAGACCACTGACATTTTGTTTAAGTGATACTAACATGGCATGGAATGCAGTTGTTGGCCTTCCAGACATTCTCGAGCCATGGTGGCAAGCTCCTAACTTCTAACTGACCTCCTTATCTCTCAAAAAGGCTGTTTATGTAAACATGCCTTCCTGTTCTCCTTTCCACCTTACTTCTCTAATCTCCTAGAGAAAATACTAGTCCCTCCCTTTCATCTGTCTTCCCAGAGTGTGTGGATTGAAATAACCTGACTTAATTTAACCTCTTTCAAGTCAGAGGACCAGAAAGCGCCCAGGGGGTCTGTGGAGGTCATCCATCTTGCTTGGGAGTAGGAGTTTCAATGCGGGTGGCTGTCCTCTCAGGGACAGGAAAGCTGTCTTCAGGCGCATTTGTGAACTCTTCTGGTGAAAGCTGCTCTACTCGTTTCGTAGAGCTGCCTTGACACACTGGTGGCTTAAAAGAGCAGATTGATTCTCTTTCAGTTATGGAGGCTCAGTTTAGTTCAGTTACTCAGTCACGTCCGACTCTTTGCGACCCCATGAACCGCAGCACGCCAGGCCTCCCTGTCTATCACCAACTCCTAGAGTTCACCCAAACCCATGTCCATCGAGTCAGTGATGCCATCCAGCCATCTCATCCTCTGTTGTCCCCTTCTCCTCCTGCCCTCAATCTTTCCCAGCATCAGAGTCTTTTCCAATGAGCCAGCTCTTCGCATCAGGTGGCCAAACTACTGGAGTTTCAGCTTCAACATCAGTCCTTCCAATGAACACCCAGGACTGATTTCCGTTAGGATTGACTGGTTGGATCTCCTTGCAGTCCAAGGGACTCTCAAGAGTCTTCTCCAACACCACAGTTCAAAAGCATCAATTCTTCGGTGCTCAGCCTTCTTCACAGTCCAACTCTCACATCCATACATGACCACAGGAAAAACCATAGCCTTGACTAGACGGACCCTTGTTGGCAAAATAATGTCTCTGCTTTTGAGTATGCTATCTAGGTTGGACATAACTTTCCTTCCAAGGAGTAAGCATCTTTTAATTTCAAAGGCCTGAAATCAGGGTGTGGGTGGACCATGTAACCTCTGAAGGGTCTAGAGGGACCTTTACAACCTTCCTAGCTTCTGGTGGTTGCCACCAACAGTCTCAGACTTGTAGCCGCATCACACCAGTCACTGGATTGAGGCCTACCCTAATCCAGTATGACTTCAATTACATCTGCAAAGACCTTATTTCCAAATAAGGTCGAATTTATGGTACCAGGGGTTAAAGCTTGAACATATCTTTTGGGATAGAGAGCGCAGTGCAAGCCATAATATTAATAGCTCATGGAGCTGTGTGGATGAGCATGTGCTTTGTTTACGTGGTCTAAAGATTTTTCTCCCAATTATTAACTGTGGAGCCTAGGGAATTCCCTGGTGGTTCAGTGGTTAGAACTCTGCACTCTCACTGCCAGCAGCTCAGGTTCAATCCCTGGTTGGGGAATTAACTACAATCCCACAAGCCTCACATGTGGCCAAAAAGCAGAAGCAAATACACACACAAACACACACAATCCCACAAGCCTCATGTGTGGCCAAAAAGCGGAAGCAAACACACACATACACACACAAACTGTGTGGCCTACATAGGTAAAAGCAAAAGATTTGGGCTTTTAGCCATAACTGATACCTGATAGTAATGATCTCAGTTTTAGCCTCTCTGGTCCACTTATATAGCCTGGAGGAATTTCCAACCTCATTTTGTAAGGTCAGAGTGCTTTGAGTCAAAGTGAATGTTGAGCTTAAATGTAAACTATATCTGCATATATTACAGATAGGAAGACTGATTATATTTTTCTCCTCAGGAGGTAGAAATTTTGAAAACTGAACTTGAGGCATCTCAAAGACAACTTGAAGGTAAAGAGGAAGCATTGAAAATTCTTCAAAGCATGGTAAGAAGTTATTTTCAAACTTTCATCAGGTACACATTCCAGTGATAAGTAGTATGATTTTTAGCTTTTCTTTTTCATTTATCTTTATTTTTATATTTTTGGCTGTGTTGCACAGCTTGCAGGATCTCAGTTCCCCAAGCAGGGACTGAACCCTGGGCCATGGCAGTGGAAGTGCTGAATCCTAACCAGTAGATCACCAAGTAACTCCCTGGTTTTAGCTTTTAAAATAAAAGCATCAATGCTTAATACAGTTGGTTGTTTTTTTTTTTTTAGCTACAGATTTTTAAAACAGCTTTATTAAGATAAAACTTATGTGTCATAAATTTCACTTGTTTTAAGCATACAATTTATTTTTACTAAATTTAGACTTGTTTAGCCATCATCACCAGAGAAGGCAATGGCACCCGACTCCAGTACTCTTGCCTGGAAAATCCCATGGACGGAGGAGCCTGGTGGGCTGCAGTCCATGGGGTCACGAAGAGTCGGACACGACTGAGCGACTTCACTTTCACTTTTCACTTTCATGCATTGGAGAAGGAAATGGCAACCCACTCCAGTGTTCTTGCCTGGAGAATCCCAGGGGCGGGGGAGCCTGGTGGGCTGCCGTCTATGGGGTCACACAGAGTCACGACTGAAGCGACTTAGCAGCAGCAGCAACCATCATCACAACCTAATTTATACTGTTTCCATCACCCGCCAAAAGGAACCTCTTACACATTAGCAGTTACTCCTATTCCTATCCTCCAACAAGCACTATCTGCTATCTGTTTTACAGCTTTGCCCTTTCTGTTTCATAAATAGAATCATACAATATGTGTCTAGATTCTTGTGCCTCTGGATTCTTTTAGTTTGCATATTTTTAAGGTTCATGCATGTTGTAGTATGTGTCAGTGCTTGCTTCCTTTTTTATTACCAAATAATATTCCATTGTATAGATATACCACATTTTGCTTACCCATTCACCTGATAGGCATTTATGTGGTTTATATTAATACATTTTGGCTGCTATAAATCAGACTGCTGTGAATGTTCATGGATTCATTTTTGTGTGGGAAATCCATTCATCCATTCATTCATTCATTCTCACATTCATTTGGAAAGAAACAAACCAAGATCTTCGGATTTTGAACTATCAAACTCTATACGAAAGGTGGTCCCTGTGGGATTTCTCATCTCAAGGCAGTTTTCTGCTGTCTTAAAATAAAAATGTGAAGAATAAAGATGTGAACTTCACCTTGTATATAAGGGTGATCAGATATTTAATTTATACTGATATGTCTTTATTTTTCTTAGGCAATATTTGGCAAAGCCACAAGTCATACCCAGGCAGTGCTTCAAAAAACTGTGGAACAAAAGAGATCCTTGGAGAAGGTATTTGACCACTTGTAGCATCAGTTCAGTTCAGTCAGTCATGTCCAACTCTTTGCAACCCCATGAATCGCAGCACGCCAGGCCTCCCTGTCCATCACCAGCTCCCGGAGTTCACTCAAACTCATGTCCATCAAGTCGGTGATTCAATCCAGCCATCTCATCCTCTGTTGTCCCCTTCTCCTCCTGCTCCCAATCCCTCCCAGCATCAGAGTCTTTTTCAGTGAGTCAACTCTTCGCATGAGGTGGCCAAAGTATTGGAGTTTCAGCTTTAGTGTCAGTCCTGCCAGTGAAAACCCAGGACTTATCTCCTTTAGAATGGACTGGTTGGATCTCCTTGCAGAGAGTCTTCTCCAACACCACAGTTCAAAAGCATCAATTCTTCGGTGCTCAGCTTTCTTCACAGTCCAACTCTCACATCCATACATGACCACTGGAAAAACCATAGCCTTAACTAGACAGACCTTTGTTGGCAATGGACTTGTTCAATTCAATAATCTTTCCAAGAGAATTTCCTTAAAGACCCCCATACCAATGGTTATGTCATTTGTGCCTACCTTCTACCAGATGTGCTTCAGCCTCATACAGTCCCTTCCCTTTTGGATCTTATAATCCAAAACAGATTGTCACATGGGCTAACCCTGCCAAACTGACACTTCTATTTCTCTTCTTTTTCTATTTTTCTTCCTCTACTTGCCCTGCAGTGCTTGCCTCTTTCTATTTCATCTTCACTAAAAGGGTAATTAGGCAGCAGCATTGGAAGCAGCTTGAGATTATCATACTAAGTGAGGTAAGTCAGAGGGAGGAAGACGAATACCAGATGCTATCACTTCTATGTGGAATCTAAAATATGACACGAGTGAACCTATCTACGAAACAGAAAGAGACTCACAGACACAGAGAGCAGGCTTGTAGTTGCCAGGGGTGAGGGGTTCGAGAAGGGCAGACTGGGAGTTTGGGCCTAGCAGGTGTAAACTGTTATACACAGAATGGATGAACAGCAAGGTCTGACTGTATAGCACAGGAACTCACTGTCCTGTGATAAACCATCATGGATAGGAATCACTCTTAAGTGGTCACATTCCTGTGTCTGTTTTTCTCTCCCTTGATGGGAGTGTCCTGGGCTCAGACTTCCAAGAGTGTATTTTGGGGTCTGCATGGATTGGAGGTGATGAAAAATCTAGGCTCAAGCCAGCAGAATTTGAAGCTAGACAATTTGAAATTTTTCTAATGATAAGTAACCTTCAGTAAAGCTTTTTGAGTGCTAAAGAGGCATGTTATATGTGTTTACAAATGTCACAGACTCTTTTTGAGCAATAATTAGTGTTTTCTCTTTAGCCTAGTTCTGTGAAATGACTAAATGATTTATTTCAGTTATTTGTTAAGTCATAGAATGATTTAATTGTAGTAATTTTCCTTGAAAGTGCTATTTTTTTCTGTAGGAAATAAATGCCTTGCAGTGGGAAATACAATTTGATCAGAATAGATTTAAAAATATAGAGGAATCTTGGATCCAAAAATATGACAGGTTTGTATATTATTATTCCATAATTTTTCTTTGGAAAATTTTAAACTGTGTATAATTTAAGTGTAGCTTAGGCTTTCTTCTTCTTTAACCTAATTGTAAACATAAAATTCAGGGAATTCCCTTGGCAGTCTGGTGGTTAGGACCCAGCGTTTTCATTGCTGGGGCCTCAGGTTCAATCCCTGCTCAGGGGACTAAGATCCTGCAAGCTGTGTGGTGTGGCCAAAATAAAAAATGAAATTCATGTTGCTTCTCTACTTACCAGTTCCATATTTTACTGTTACTGTTTTCTTTTTTAAAAAATACAGTATAAATTGTGTATTAAAATACTGTTTAAGAATTGGGTTTCCGAAGTTATTTTAGCATTGGCAATGTTTTTTACAGTCTTATGAACAACTTTTTTATCAGTGTCAATTTATTTAATAACTTTGTAGGATATTTACAAGGTCAGTCATTGAGAAATTGATACCTGGGGTTATAGATGGCTTTAGTACCTAATTGTTTAACTTATTACTTCTTACTTTGAGATAATTGAAGACTTACAGAAAAGTTGTAAGAATAGTACAAATAATTCCTATATATCTTTCACCAAGATGCTCCAAATTTTAACTCTTTACCACATTTACTTTATCATTCTTTTTACCTTTATTTTTCTCTTTTTGTAGTTAAATACATAAATATAAATAGAGGTAATATTTTTCTGCTTTGTTCAAGGGCTATAGACATTGCTTGAAAAAGTGATTTCACGTTTTATTAATTTGTTAGGTAATTCATGGAAAGGGGATGCCTTAGGTTTACATATTTTTAGATGTAACCAACATGTTACATTAGTTCACATGTACAACACAATGCACTCAGCACCTGTTCACGTTGCAGAAGGTTCACCACAGTAAGTCTAGTCAATATCTGTCACCATGCATGGTTACAGAATATTTTTTCTTGTGATGTGAACCACATTTCACTTTTTAATTGAGAAACTTGAACTTCATGACCACTGTTCTAATGATATGAGGCCTATGGCCTATAGCATTTGGGATAAATGATATTATATCCCAAGCACAGGATGTAATATTCCCTAGGAATATCACAACATGTCTTGATAGGTATTTTATTTAAAGTTACAAATTAGACTAGATGATCTGGCTACTGTTTTTAATTACAAAAGCAATTTTTTTTAAGCCTCTGGTGTTGGGCAATTTAAGAACTCCTCTAAGTAATTCCAACTTTCATTCAATAGATAAAACTCCCTATGTTTCTTTTTCTTAAATTAAGGTATTACTGACATATAAATAACTGTATTAATTTCAGGTGTACAAGATAATGATTCAGTATTTGCATATGTTGCAAAATGATCATTACAATAAATCTAGTTAATATTCATTGTCATACATCATTACATTTTTTTCGTATGTTGAGAACTTTTAAGATCTACTTTCTTAGCAACTTTCAAATACTGCACAGTAATTGTTGGCTATAATCTCCACACTGTGTATTATATCCCCAGGACTTATATATTTTTAACTGAAAGTTGGTACCTCCTATGTAGCTTTTTATGTAAATTTTGGAAGGTGTCCTAAGCATGTAGTTGGTGTTCAAATGGTTATTAAGTTGATTGAAACTTTAGTAAAGAGATATGAGTGTTCAAGATAGATGCCTTACAGTTATTTCTGGTTCTGATTTTCTCAGCTAAATATACAGAAGTGTTAAGAGTAAGTACAGAATCTTACCACATACCTTTAAATTTTTGTTACACATATAAATTCTAGACAATTGTGAAGTAAGAAAAATTATATTTGGGTTTTAATGTTCTAACTATGGGATTAAATATTCAACTACAAAATGTTAATGTTTTAATGATTTGGAGGGTACTCTTTTCCAGGCTGAACTGTGAAAATGCAGTCCTCAAAGAAACTTTGAAACTAAAAACAGAAGAAATTAAAATGCTCAAGTCTGAAAATGCAAGTAAGTAGAATGGTATTTGATAATTTTTTAAAAATATTATGTTAAAAGACCAGTTTTGTCCTATGTTAAGAATATTGTGAAGTAATATATTTTAAGAATGAAAGAAGAAATGCATCAATTAGTTTTTTTCTTTTTTTAAAAATATATTTTTGGCTGCACGGGGTCTTTGCTACACTAGGGCTTTCTCTAGCTGCATTGAGCAGGGGCTACTCTGTTGCGGTGCGAAGCTCCGCATTGCAGTGGCTTCTCCTGTTGCAGAGCACGGGCTCTAGGCACAAGGGTTCGGCAGTTGTGGCGCCCGGGCTTAGCTGTCCCGCGGCATGTGGGATCCTAGTTCCCTGACCGGGGATCAAACCTGAGTTCTTGGCACGGAGAGCCTGGCGTCCTAACCACCTGACTGCCAGGGAATTCCCAGCAGAAGCTATTTTTTAAAGTGGTGGCTTGAAAGGGATGAGTGCCCAACTGGGCCACGGGCCCAAGAGCAGCACTTTCCACAGGGTAGTAAGTGAAGTGTGGCGATGCCCCGGGTGAGAACTGCAGGCACAGACATGCTTCTCCACACCAGTGATCTGAGCAGATAGTGATTTCCCTCTTGTTGGGTTCGTGCCAGGACAGAAACTGCTAACCACTAGCCCTGCCCTTCCTCCCCATCCTTCTACCCTGCAAGAAGAGAGGAAAAGTTACTCTGTTTTCTGCTCTGCAGTAAATAGCAGGACCCCTCTTGTTCTAAGTATTTGGGTTGAGAGCCTCTTATGAAAACTCTTAACTAAAACAAAAGTCTGATAGCATTTAGAGAGCTGGTACGGTACATTAATTTAATACAGACAGTACATTAATGTAGTATATGCGATCTCATTGTCTGATTGTCTCACAGTGTGGATACTGTATATCTCTTTTTGAAAATCCTACAAATTTTTTTTGAGCAAATGACGACCAGACTTCAGTTGCAGTTAAGATCCTTCCACATTAAAAATAACATTTTGGCCTTCGCTGGTGGCTCAGTGGTAAAGAATCTGCCTGCCAATGCAGGAGACGTGGGTTCAGTCTCTGGCCTGGGAATGATCCTACATACCTTGGAGCAGCTAAGCCGGTGCACCAAGCTCCTAAGCCTGTGCTCTCAAGCCTGGGAGCTGCAACTACTGAAGCCCATGTGCCCTGGAGCCCGTGCTCCGGAGCAAGAGAAGCTACCACAGTGAGAAGCCTGTGTACCAGAACTAGAGAACAGTCCTCGCTTGCCGCAACTAGAGGAAAGCCCACACAGCAGCAAAGACCCAGCCTGGCCGAAAATAAATACAATTATTTTTTTAAATTAACATTTTTATCTAGTGTTGCACGTCCGTCTAGTCAAGGGTATGGTTTTTCCAGTGGTCATGTATGGATGTGAGGGTTGGACTGTGAAGAAGCTGAGTGCCAAAGAATTGATGCTTTTGAACTGTGGTGTTGGAGAAGACTCTTGAGAGTCCCTTGGACTGCAAGGAGATCCAACCAGTCCACCCTAAAGGAGATCAGTCCTGGGTGTTCATTGGAAGGACTGATGCTAAAGCTGAAACTCCAGTACCTTGGCCACCTCATGTGAAGAGTTGACTCATTGGAAAAGACTGATGCTAGGAACAATTAGGGGCAGGAGGAGAAGGGGACGACAGAGGATGAGATGGCTGGATGGCATCACTGACTCGATGGACATGGGTTTGGGTGAACTCCGGGAGTTGGTGATGGACAGGGAGGCTTGGAGTGCGCAGTTCATGGGGTCGCAGAGTTGGACATGACTGAGCAACTGAACTGAACTCAACACGTGTATTTACATGACTCAGTGGTAAAGAATGTGCCTGCCGATGCAGGAGACTGGAGTTCAGTCCCTGGCTCGGGAAGATCCCCTGGAGGAGGAAATCACAACCTACTCCAGCATGGGAAATCCTGTGGAGAGAGGAGCCTGGCGGGCTACAGTCCATGAGGTCGCAAAGAGTCGAACATGACTAAGTACGCATGCACATGTGTATTAATACCTGCTTAATACCCACTATTCTTTCAGGTAGATTTTCTGGCTGGAGGCAGATTTTGTGGGTAACTGTGTATCCCTTGCTTAGAGGAAATAAGTATATGATGCTAGTTTAGGTGGATTAGGTGAAGCTCGAGTTGGACCTCATGACTAACACTTTCTTACATGGCCCTTCCCAGTTCTGAATCAACAGTATTTGGAGGTGCTCGCCATGCTTGATATCAAACAGCAGCAGCAGATGGCTCAGGAAGACACCTGCCAGGATGGAAGTGGCTTTTCAGAGGTTTCAGGCCTTGAGGTAGGTAAGCAGTTATGAAAATTTAGCAGAAGGGAATTTTTCACTTGTGTTCTGTTTGTGTGATCGCCATCACCTCCATGTCTACAACAGCAGCGTGCTTAGCACCTTGAGACTGAGGGTGAGAGGCCTGTGTCCCCTCTTCAACCTTGCAGGTACTGTACCCTTTGGGCATTAGGGGATGAGCTTGCTGCTTCCTGCTCCTTTTATTTCCTTTGTCTAGCTTCAGGAGAAACTAGTTAGTAGTATCTCTCCGGGTAGAGGCTTACCATGGCAGAGTACTTTCCCACACATTTTAAAATCTGATCTTTGTAATGGTCTTGTGAAGCCTGCAAAGCAGGTATCAGCCCCATTTTACAGAGGAAACTCAGGCTTAGTTTCATTTACCTCCCTGAAGTGACGCAGTCAGTCTGGGGTTGAGCCAGGTTCAGGATAAAGATCTGCTGATGCCTTGCTATTTGCTTGCTGAGGTGTGAAATGTCTTACAAGGTAGAAGTTTGGCTGATAAGATAAAAAGGGTCCTGGGGACTCATGAGAAATAAACATCAGTGAGAGGGAGTAGCCATTCACTTATTATGGAACTTCAAATAAAGTAACTACTACTCATAATAGCAAATACATAGTCCTTAGTAAGCACCAGATACTGTTCTGGGTGCTTTGCATAGATTTATACATTTAATTCTCACAACTACCAAATAAGGTGAGTACTATTAAATCCTTATTTTACAAATGAGGTTAACAGAAGCACAGAAGGGTTCAGTAATTTGCTCACAGTCACAGAGCTGGTAAGTGGTGGAACTGGGATTTACACCCAGGTAGAGTTTAGAGTCTGTGCTTTTGATCACCATGCTCTACTGCCTGGGTGGAAAACTAGTGTATTGGCAGAAAAAAAAAAAGAAACATACAAGAAACTGAACTGAGAGAGAGTTCAGAATAAGTGTGCTTTATTATAATCCTGAGTAGGCTATCATAAGTAACCTTATAACAGGCAGGAACAAGGGCCCTGAGGCAGCTGATGGAGGGGCACTGAGGTAAGGGCAGAGAACTGGGACTGAGAGGTCCTTGCAGAAAACTTGCGATCTGAAACTGGTTGCTGGCAACTTTTGCAGGAACAATATGAGTAGTTGGAGGTTGAAAAGGGAAGAGGGAAGATACCAATCAGCCATATAACCACTCAAGTCAGCCGAAAGCTATGTACTTCAGTTATCTTCCATGCTAGAAGGAATTTTCTGAAATAGCCTTTACCCTAAGAGAGACAGTGGACTCTTCTTCTCTAAACAGTCTGTAAAATAAGATTCTATTTTAAGCCAGTCCATTCATATAAAATTGACAGCAGCAGGAAGCTTCGACAATAATTTGTAGTAAGTTTCACATGAAACTTTAAAAGATATGGCCCAATATCTTACATAGACTGTCCCCATTAAATTGGAGTATGTTGGGGAAGCAACTTGGGGTTAGTTGTCAAAATGAGTTTTAAGAAAAAGTACAACAGTTCTTACTTTTCTTCTAAGTGACCCAGATGGACTAGTTTCTTCATTGTGATCCAAAGACAGGTTTTGAGGAATCTGGGCCTTATGCAATTCCAGAACATTGGGTGAGCCAGGAAGTATTTAAGAATGTATTACATGATCACAGGGCGTCTTTTTTAGGAGTGGCAGGATGATCGTATTCCTCATCAGTGTTAAAAACTACCATTTGCGGGACCTGACAGTAATCAATGCTGGGCGGCAGGGCCAAGCCCAGTCACAGGAAATCCATATGATAGAGGTTTATATTTACTTCGTTAGGTCAAGTTCCTGCCAAGGACTCAGAGGTATAGGAAACTGATACAAAGTGAAAGGTTTTGAAGACTGAAAAGAATGTAGAATTCCTTTAGGTTTTTGTTCCTTGTAATACCAGTCTCTGCTTGTTTGTAATTAATTTCCACTTGGGTCCTGAAATCATGGTCTCAGCTTCCTATTTTTGTTTTCTTTCATAGTTTCTTTGAATGAGATGCTTGTCTGAAATGTGCAGTGGGTTTGTGAGTGCCCCGTGTTTGTGTATGGGTCAGCAGTGTTACACTTGGTAATGGATAATTCTTTGGGATTTGAAGCTTGCAGTGCTGGGAGCTTGCCTTTGTCACCGTCCCAGAGGGAGCCCCTGTGCTTGTGCCAGACTGGCCGCGTCCACTCGGAAAATGCTCCTGCAGCTCAAACAGGAGGTAAAAACAGTGAAAGCTTTGGTTGTTTCTCTGTTCATACAGTAAGTTCCCTACATACGAGCCTTCAAGTTGCTAACTTTGAGAGATGCGAGTGTGCCTTCCCACGTCCAGTCACGTGAGTTCACATGTGTCTGGTGTAGTCACGTGCACGCATCCTCTACAAGGGCTTGTGCTTTTGTGTACATTACTGTACATGGCTATACGGAGTACAGATCTTTATTTCAAGCCCAGGATGTCTGGAAGCAAGTGTAAAAGCAGTGGTATATAGCTGATTGTATTATCTGGGTACCTAGGCTAACTTTGTTGCACTTATGAATGTGATCTTGGAATGGAACTCATTTGTATGTAGGGGACTTACTGTATGAAGATGAATAAATGGAAGTATATGCAGTAATTAGCTTCATTGGTAGTCACTGGCTATGTAACTTATCCTTAGTTTTAAATGATATTAGTAACATTAATGTATAAAAAACAGGTTTACACGGTTCCAAAATACAAATAGTACTTGGCACGATACTGTAACCGTGAAGTTGTTTGCCTATGTATTAGTTAGTATTGCCTAAGTTCTTCTTTCTGTTGTCTATACATGGAGGAAAAGTGCTTAAAATCATCAGGATGCACAGCACCGATTAACAGATAAACATGAAGCATCTTAGAAAAGCTGCAAGGTATAGTGGAAGGAACCTTTGTGCCAGCCAGATCTAGGTTGGAATCTCAGCTCCGTCACTTTCCTCCTTTGTGGCTTTGGATGTGTGTTAAATGGAGGGTAATAACTGGCTTGGAGGTTTGTTGTAAGAAATACAGCACCTACAATGTTCAGCATATGGCCATGCCTGGCATTTAATCAAATGATAGCTGCCATTATTAGGCTTTAATAATAAATATAATGTGGACCATAATTTTTAGAATATTTTTATTGAAGGTATGGAATTTAGTCTTCAGTATATATGTGAAAGCAAGCAGCTAAACATTACAAATTCATTAGGAAAAGCATAAGATTACAAAGACCAGTGGGAGGTATCTGAAAGATGGTATTCATAATTATTTTAGTGGTATTGTCTGGAATGGCCCAAGGCAGAACTGAAATGTGGCATTTGGCATCCTCCCTGCTTCCTTGTTGGGAAGGGCACACACAGGGCCTGTCTTGATAATGAAGTCTGAGGGTTGGATTACCAAGGAGCTGACAGGCATAAGGGAAACTTCCAGTAATCTAGTTGGCAAGTACTAATTAGATTAAACAGATGCAATAGGTCACGGATATGCACTCAACTCCACTCAGTGGTAAGACTGCATTTGCTATCCTGACTCAGCATTTGGTAATAAGGTAAAAAAAAAATTGTTCTGGTTTTACGTCCAACTCTTAGTGACCCCATTGACTGTAGCCTGCTAGGCTGCATCGGGTTATCCCGGCTAGAATCCTGGAGTGGGTTGCCATTTCCTACTCCAGGGGATCTTCTGATTCTGGGGTTGAACCTGCTGACACGTGTCTCCTGCGGCTCCTGCATTGGTAGGCAGATTCTTCACCACTGAGCTACCTGGGAAGCCCTGGTTTTGCCTCTGCTGCTGCTACTGCTGCTAAATTGCTTCAGTCGTGTCCAACTCTGTGCAACCCCAGAGACGGCAGCCCACCAGGCTCCCCCATCCCTGGGATTCTCCAGGCAAGAACACTGGAGTGGGTTGCCATTTCCTTCTCTAATGCATGAAAGTGAAAAGTGAAAGTGAAGTCGCTCAGTTGTGTCTGACTTTTAGCGACCCCGTGGACTGCAGCCTCCCAGGCTCCTCTGTCCATGGGATTCTCCTCCAAGCAAGAGTACTGGAGTGGAGTGCCACTGCCTTTGCCTCTAACACCTCTCAAACTTTCTTTCAAAACCAGATGGAACTTCTGCAGAAGAGTAAAGAAGAAGCCTACATAATGGCAGATGCATTCAGAATTGCATTTGAGCAACAATTAATGAGGAAAAATGACCAGGCACTAAGATTGACACAAACGGATAAAATGTGTAAGAAAGCAACAAAATGGATAAGTTGGAAGCACCTTAAAGAAAATGGTAAATATGAATTATAATGGTAATAATCAGGTATAATTTGTTTTTAGTTATAATTAAGCATAATATGGTGAATATAATTGAAATTTCAGATATGATTTATCTAAAAATTTAGCAACTGTGGGGACAAAGTGGGTCGCTGAATGTTACCTATGGAAATGAAATCATAAAATAACAGGAGACTCTACTTTAGTACTCTTCTATTTCATTTAAACAAGACTGTGCTCAGTGGGAAGAATTTATAATGAGTGCTAGATGATTAAAGGGAAAAATGAGAGTGAAACCCAACATCAAACTTACCTAAGTAAACTTTATTGAAATGCGTGTTTCTGGAAGGACACACTGAGCAGTAGAGGAAACTCAAATTGGACAAATCAATATATTCTTATAAAAAGTGAAACAAATTAAGGTTTAGATTTTGGTTTACAAGCCTGTCAAAAAGTTCATGGCCATTTTTGAGTCATTATGGTATAAGTGTAAACAAAATATATAAAAATGCCATGAGAGAATCAAATTGTCATTGAAGTATGTAGACTGTCCAATATATACAAATAGGTATTACTTTTTAGAAATTAGTTTCTCTTAATGGTCAATCTCAATTTTCATTTATAAGTATTATTCAGTAGAACTCATTTTGTTTCAATTTAAAATTCCAATTTGAAACCATTTATCAGTCATGATTAAAGTGAAGTTTATTAAGAAGTGTAAATTTTTATTATTAAAATTCTGAAATGACCCTATTTCTAAATCTTTTTTGTTAAAATCCATAATCCTAATCCCAGTATCTCTCATTTTCAGATGAATTTAGGACCAAGAAGAATCTTACAGTATTTACATATGAAACTTTTAATATATAATACTTATTCTGTTTTAAATATTTCTTTTCAAACAGTGCATATTAGTATTAGTATATGGGTCAAGTGTTGTGAAGTTTAGCTTCATTAAACTTTACCCATCTCTTTGCTGAAGTGGTAAGAAATAAGGGATAATAAAAACAGAAGTGGTAAAGAAGAACTGTGAAAGTGGGTGAAAGCAGATTATAAAAGCTGTGTATTTCGAGTCAGGTGGAAGTCAGGACAAATGGGGGAAAATGATACTCGTCAACTCTGATTCTTCAACAAGCATTCCACTTTATCCTGAAACTAACTTTTGAAGTTGTTTCTTCTGAGATTTACAGAGGCTGATGAGCAAGTATAATGGCTAAGTCCTCCACGGGCATGGGCTACCCAGGTGGCTTGGTGGTAAAGAATCCACCTCCACCTGCCAATGCAGGAGACGCAAGAGACGCAAGTTTAATCCCTGGGTTGGGAAGATCCCCGGGAGGAGGAAATGGCTACCCACTCCAGCATTCTTGCCTGGAAAAATCCCAGGGACACAGGAGCCTGGCAAGCTACAGCCCATGGGGACGAAAAGAGTTGGACACAACTGAACACACATGCAGAGAGAGAATAGGGAGAAAGAGGAAACAGAGAGGTAGATCCATATTCATTTCAGCGCCTGTATTCATTTTATATTCCAGAATTCCTGCCTTGCCTATTTACAGAATTCAGGAACTTTTCCATTGAAAACATGATTTGAGAGGTACAATCTTTGCTTTCCATAAGGTACTGAGACTGGAAGCAATATTTAAAATAATTGGTTCGTCTCTGAAAAGTCTTTACAAGTCCATAAAAGCGTTACTAGCTCTGAGTTTCTTAGAGACAAGCATGTGTGCCAAGTCGCTTCAGTTGTGTCTGATTCTTTGTGGTCCTATGGAGTGTAGCCCGCCAGGCTCTGTCCATGGGATTCTCCAGGCAAGAATACTGGAGTGAGCTGCCATGCCCTTCTCCAGGGGAAGCTTCCCCACCCATGGCCTGAAGCCACGCCTCCTTTGGCTCCTGCGTTGCAGGCAGATTCTTTACTGCTGAGCCACTGGGGAAGCCCTTCTTAGTGACAAGACTTTGATTCACTTTATTAATATTCTTCAATAATTTGTTGCAAAATGATTGTTACAGGTCATTTTTTTATTTGTGGTTAACAGTATATTAACTTTTCTTGATTTGGCAGCTTAGACAAGTCCTGAGAGATAGCTCATAAACATATTTCTTCTTTTTTTAGATTAAAAATAGAGACACATTCATTCACTCTCAGGATTGATGAGCCAGTCAACTTGTCTGGCTTTCCCCCTTTGCCACAGTTGCCACTGGCAAATGTCAGGTGTGAAGCCGTCACTGTGGTTTATCAGGAATGGGTAGAAAGGGAATTGTCCCTTTGGAGTTCATCTAAAACTTTCTTGGTATATAAATCTATGACTTCGTATTTTCTGCTACAAACTGCATCCTTTTGATGGATGAAGAATATCAGCATAAATACTGCAGAAATGTGGACTTTTAAGCATTATGTCAGTACCCGGGCTAGGTGCTTTCACAACTGTGTGGTTTAATTGTGATAATTATACATAAATCTTAGCATTTTAACCATTTTTAAGTCTCATTAAGTCCATTCACGTTGTGTATAATCATCACCATCATCCATCTCCTGAACTTTTTCATCTTCCCAAACAGAAACCCTGTACTCATTCAATACCACTCCCCTCTCCCAGCCATGCTCTATTATTTAAATGGCACAGCAGCCCAGCAATAGAGCATAGGGACTGTTATTCTCGTTCTAGAGCTGAGGGCGTGTAGCTTAGAGAACTTCATTCTAAAGTGATACCCTTCTGAAGTGGCTAAATGGGGATTCAAGTCCAGGTTTTTTTCTGGCTCTAAAGCAGAGTTTGCATGGTTCAGAGGCCACCTGTCTGCAGGTATGTTTTGCTGGGAGTGTTCTCAATGTGGGTAGGTGGCTGACCTTTACATCAGAAGATTTCACATACAAATGTGGATCGCTGGTTCCTCTGGAGGACTTGAGTTGGGTAGCAAGGGCTGCATTCTCCCATGGGCTGAGCAATGAGTGCAGGCGCTGCTCTGGGTTCTCAAACTGTGGTCTCTCACCTGCGTTTGCTGCTGGCTCTAAAGTCCATTTTTCCCACTGCACTGTGCTGCCTGCCTCACTCATGCTAGAGGGTCCCTGAAGAGGACAAGGTCCTGATTGATTTAGGAATGAATTAACCTTGGTTCACACTTACCTCTTTTCCTGGAAGCATGTCAGTGTGTGTCTTTTTATGTCTCAACTGGATTTTCATGTTCTATTTTAGGGTCACTATCCCAAGGGAGTAAGAAGACCTTAGGGCAGAAACTGTCGGGTATGCTCCCTTCAGAAAACAGTTCTAAGAGTACCAATGACCAGGACGATCCTCAGGAAATCTTTAAGATGCTAATAGACTTGGTTAGTATCTTTGCTTTCTTTGTTGTTAGAGGTTGTGGATGAGCTAATCTTTTTGCTTCCTATTAATTCAACTCTTTATCGCAGTATACTTGACATTTATGCTCTTTTCCCAGTTGAGGTACCATTTTCTGAAATTTTTATCTTCTTGAACACCCCACACACGCTTTCCAATTCCCCCTTCTAGGTTCCTCCTGTGCAACTTTAATAAAGTTCCACCTCTGAAAAAGAGGAGGCTCTCTGTAATTAAGTCCAGGCATCTCCATCATCAGCACTTATGCATAATTCATGACAAGACTTTATATATTTAGGATTTTTTTTAAGTGTTCAAAGCACATCCTCATGCATCATATCCTGTAATCATTACCACAACACTGTAATCAGTCCTGTTATCCTCAATTTCATAGATGACTAAACTAAGAAATTCATGTTATATGAACATACGTATCTATAGAAGAGTATTATTAAAGTTATTTATTGCATATAAATATATAACACAATTTTATAAATAACTTCATTCTTTCAGAGGTAAGTACATGGTAGCATTATATATACATATATACACACACCCCATGTAAATATATACTTCTCTCCAAACGACTTAAACATTTTTTTCAGCAGAAGGAATGCTGTTTTCTATTCTTCCTAAAAAAGAGAAATCTTCAATAACATGTAGCACAATGCTGAGGAATTAGTGGACCTAAATTAATTTATTCATATTGACTGACTGGACAGATTGAAGACTAAATTTAATTTTCATGAAATACTCCTGACTACAGCTCTGTATTCTGATTTACTGACTAACTGGTACATTTTTAATTTCTCTGCATGCAGTTGAATGATAAAGAAGAAGCTTTGGCTCATCAAAGGAAAGTGAGTTACATGCTTGCTCGGGCTTTGGAAAACAAAGACACCACTTCAAAAGAGATTAAAGAAAGAAATTCTATGAAAGACAGTTTTACATTAAAAAACCCCTGGCAGAAAATTTTAGAATTCCCTGTTTCATGTGATCCTGTACATTCAGGTGTTCAAATTTTTAATTCTGTGGGCTGCATTTGTTCAATTCAGCACTTTCAAACAGATCAAAAGTACACAAGAACTCTTAAAAGGTCCCATTCTTTGCCATCAAATATGTACTGAAGATAAATCAGATGAAATTAGAACTGAGAGATGTTTATATTGAGACTTTGAAAAAGGGCCTTGTAAATATTGCTACATTTTCAGAAGTTGTATGTTTTCTAGGTATTTCTAAATTTTAGGAGGCAACTTAATTAAATAAATGTTTTCTACAAGAAATTTATTAGTATTCTGTGTTGATGCATTTTATTTATAAATTACATTACTATGTTATATGAAATTTTCAGCATTTCCCAAAATCTTAAAAGAAATAGTGATTTTTGAGGAAAAAATATTTATTTAGATTGACTAAACAGATTGTTGACCATAGGGATCTTTGGCTCAAGCAACAAAAGGAATGACTCAATGTTAATTTTTGGAATACATTTATCTTGTTCTAGTTCTGTTTTTTATTTCCCATATAAAGCTTAAAAATAATTTCCTTAACTGCAATAAAAAAGTTATTATGATAGGAATTTGGCAGAAGTATATTCAAAGTCATTGCTAGCAACTTTCCTTTACAGCTGATTTTTTTGTTAGAGTAGTGACATTTTATAGCCAGATCTACCCAGAATTCTGGCACTTATAAATACCTCTAAATTAACTTCTTGGTCTTAATGCTGAATTTTAGGCCATTTAAAATGTTCTCTTCCTAAAAATATTACATAGTAATAATTTTCAATACCTTTTGGGAATATTACCATATTAATCACAAAGCATCACAATGATGGCACAGGAAATGCACTGCACTTTCAGCAGTTACGAAAAGATACTACTATTTAAATAGATGAACACAATAGGGTAATAAGGTAACAATATAAACCATTTATAGTTGTGTTACAGGAACCACACTGGTAGTCATTACTAACAAAAGCTGAAAAATTGGCAAATACATTTTGAAAAAGGGAAGAATAATGAGGATCTACTGTTACCAGATATCAAAGTATATTTATCAACTATACTCCAAAATAAAAATTACATTTAATTAAAAAATATATTGTCCTGACAGTAATACAATGCTACATTATTCAAAGCAGTGTGGAAACAGCAGGTCAATGAGAATAAGATAAAGTCCATACACAGTCTAGTACATATAATAATTTTTAAGGTTGGGAAAGGAAGGATCTGGGATTATTTAATAATACCAAAATGAGAAGCATAAAAAAAAAGTCAAATTGCAAAAACTAGAAAGGTTCTTTTTAAATGTGTTTAAAACAAACACATAAATTGATAAAATTTGTAATATTCCAACTGATCAAGGACAAAGAATTAAATTTCATCAAGTAAACAAAAGCAAAAATAAACAAATGGGGCCTAATTAAACATAAAAGCTTTTGCAGAGCAAAGGAAACCATAGACAAAATGAAGAAACAACTTGCTGAATAGGAGAAAATACTTGCAAATGATATGACAAAGAGTATAATATCCAACATACATAAACAGCTCATATAACCCAACAGCAAAAAAAAAAAAGCAATCCAATTTAAAAATGGGCAGAAGACCTGAACAGACATTTTTCCAAAGAAATGCAGATGGCCAACAGGCACATGAAAAGATGCTCAGCATCACTAATCGTCAGGGAAATGCCAATCAAAACCACAATGAGGTATCACCTTACACCTGTCAGAAGGGCCATCATCAAACACACGTAACAAGCAGTGAGGGTGTGGAGGAAGGGGACACTTGTGCACTGCTGGTGAGAATGTAATGTGTACAGCCACTGGGGAAAACAGTATGTAGTTGTCTTAGAAAACCAGTGCAATACTATTCAGCCATAAAAAAGATCTCCCCATCTGAAGCAACATGGATAGACTCAGAGGGCATCATGCTAACTGAAGTAAGAGCAAGACAGATACTGCAAGGTATCACTGATATGTGAAATAGACAAACGAGTGAATATAACAAAAAAGCAGACACAAATACAGAGAACAAAGTAGTGGTTATGGGGGTGGATCCAGGAGTAGGGGAGTGGGGGTACAAACTACAGGGTGTGAGACAGGCATAAGGGTATACTGTACAACATGGAAATACAACCAGTACTTTGTAATACCTGGGCTTCCCTGGTGGCTCAGACAGTAAAGAATCCGCCTGCAGTGTCGGAGACCTGGGTTTGATCCCTGGGTTGGGAAGACCCCCTGGAGGAGGGTGGGGCCACCCACTCCAGTGTTCTTGCCTGGAGAATCCCCATGGACAGAGGAGCCTGGTGGGCTACAGTTCTTCGGGTCACAAAGAGCTGGACACAACTGAGTAACTGAGCATGTATATAGCACACACGTATATAAACATTTGTAGTAACTAAATGGAAAGTAACCTTTAAAAATTGTATAAAAAAATCTGAATCAACAGTTCACAAAGGCGGAATCATATATGATTAGCAACACAGTAGAAATCAAAGAAAACTAAATTAGAATGAGATAAATTAGCAAAGACCTCAAAGATTGAGTGCTACAGGGAACTCTGCTCAACATTGTGTGGCAGCCTGGACAGGAGGGGAGTTTGGGGGAGAATGGATACATGTATAAGTATGGCTGAGCCCCTTTGCTGTTTGTCTGAAACTGTCACCATGTTGTTAATCAGCTACACTCCATTAAAAAATAAAGTTTTTAAAAAAGATAGATTATGAGTGTTAGAGATGAGATGATGAGGTGAACTAGATTCCTACATAAAAGTTAATGAATGTATACATTTGGGATCCTGCATTCAACTTTTTGGGGTACATACTCAGAAGTGAAAATGCTGGATCATATGGTAATTCCATTTTAAACTTTTTGAAGAAACACTAGTTTCCGACAGCTGCTGCACTGTTTTTATATATTCCCGCCAATGGTGTACAAGGGTTTCCTGATTTCTCCACATGCTCACTAATACTTGTTAGTTGTTTTTTTTTTGGTGACTGCCATCTTAGTAGGTTTAAAGTGATATCTCATTGTGGTTTTAACTTGCATTTCCCTAATGATTTGTGATTTGGGCATCTTCTCACATGCTTTTTAGCCATTTCTATAGCATCTTTGGTGAAATGTCTATTTCAAGTTCTTGGCCCATTTTTTAATTGGATTTGTTGTTGTTGTTGAGCTGTAACAACAGCTTCCCAGGTGGCCCATTAGTAAAGAACTGCCTGCCAATGCAAGAGATGCCAGAGATACAGGTTTGATCCCTGGTTCGGGAAGATCCCCTTGGAGAAGGAAATGGCAACCTGTTCCAGTACTCTTACCTGGAAAATCCCATGGACAGAGGAGCCTGGTGGGCTACAGTCCATGACGTGGCCAAGAGTTGGACATGACTGAGCAACTGAGCACACACAATAACAACATATATTCTTCACATATTCTGGCTATGAACCTTATCAGATACATGATTTGCAAATATTTTCAATCCATAGGAGTTGCCTTTTCATTCCATCGATCATGTTCCTTTGAGGCATACAAGCTTTTAATTTTGATACAGTCCAAACTGTCCTTTTTTAACTTTTGTTGCTGCTGCTTTTGGGGTCATATCCAGGAAGCCCCTGCCAAACCTGACATCATGAAGCTTTCCTCCTATGTTATTTTCTAAGAATCTTTATAGTTCTAGGTCTCATGTTTAGGTCTTTTGATATATTTTTTTCAGTCACAGCATGTGGCTTTCAGGATCTTAGTTCCCCAGCCAATGACTGAATCTGTGCCCTTGGAAGTGAAAGCAGAGTCTTCACCACTGGACCATAGGGAACTCCTGAGTTAACTTTTGTACATAGTGTATGGAAAGGGGCTTCTCCATTTTTAAGAACTACTGAGCAGTTACTGGGAGTGTAAATTGATACAGCTACTCTGCAGAAGTATGGCAATATCAATGCTACTTGAAAATATACAAGTGTGTAACTGTGACCTCACAATTACAGTTCTAAATATGTACAACTCCTGCATGTACATATAAACATTTTTTTTTTACAACTGTGAAAAATTTAAATAACCTAAACGTCCATGTGACAGAATTCTTAAAGATGGCCCTCTCAAGATTCCTGTCCTGATTATTCAAGCATTCAATCTAGGAACTGCTATGAAGGGAATTTTAAGACTTATAATTAAGCCTTTGGTGAGCTGACATTAGTTTATCAGGTGAGTCCTTAAAAAAAAAGGAAGAATTTTCTCTACTGGCAGCAGATCAGGAAGCCATAGATTTGACACTGTTGCTGGTTTCTGGATGGAGAGTGACATGCAACAAGGCAAGTGAACTGCCTTCAACTAGCAAGGATAAGAGGCAAGTGCATTAAAACGACATGAACTGTATTAATTAGGAAGCAGATTCTACCTTAGAGCCTCAAATAAGAGCACAAAGTCCAACTGCCATCCTGATATTGGCTTATGCAAAAGAAACAAAAAAAATATCACAGTTGATCGATGAGAGGTATCTGACCTACAGGGCTGGGAGCCAATAAATTTGTGTTATTTTAAACTGCTGCATTTATGGTAACTTTTATGTAGCAAAAGAAAAATAACATGGTCTGTAAATAGAGCATGTGTAAGATATGATATCAAAGATGTGATATATGCTATAAATTATATGGCAGCTAAAACAGAAACTAGATTTACAGGTAATAACATAGAAGAAACTTAAAAGTTCTAAGTAAAAATAAAAATGCTCTATGAGAGTTACAGTCTACTTACCACTCATAAAATTTTGAGACCAAAACCAATTTTCCATTTTTAAATACTACCCCCTTTATTATAAATTTGTAATGCTATATAGGCCAGATCATTAAAATAATTGATAATTATCTTTATTAAGGATTCCTTAATGCATTTTCAATTCTACATTTCAGAGAAGCAGACTTATTTTATTACTACTGCACTCTAATCAGAAAATCAGAATTGTTTGTTTTAAAATACATTTAATAAAAATAACCAAGTTTTACATATTTTACACGTGCAGAATATTTACAAATATCTTGTAAAGCATTTACTTTATGTTTACTACTGTGCCTTTTTCACTGTTTCCTTCAGTAGTAGAATATTGTCCAGTTTTCTCTGTAACTAAAAAATTAGCTTCTTGGGTAATCCTCCTAGGGGGAAAAATGAGTAATTTAAAATATAGTAATTCTATAAAATTACATTTAATTTTAAAGTACTTCTAACCAATCATTCATTCCAACTATATTTATACTTACTTTGATTTTCCAATAACACTTGCTAAACATTAAGCATAGAGTGTATTGTTAGGAATTTATGAAAAAAATAGGGTACACATGGATAGTTCTCATTAACTCTGAGGTGTACTCAAAAGTGCTCATGTCCTTAAAAAAAGCATGATTTTAAGTACGCATGATGTTACATATTCTCAAAGGAAGCAAACATAGGTAAAATATCACACTCTACTTTATAAAATTTAAATTGATAATAAGTAAACAGCTCAGTCTGCATTTCTTGGCTACCCAGTCACTAGCTGTACATTAGGTATCTGGAGTTTTCGGAATTCATGTAAGAAAATGAGTTTTACCTTGTTCCAAGGCCTCTGTTCTCTTCCGTTTTGTTGCCATGGCTGGATTGGACTGCTCCTTTAGAGCCTCCGCTGGACAGTTTGGTCTTGGCAGCTGACATCCAGGTGTTGGCCCTGGCCGATTACTGAAATACTTAGTTTTCAACGCCTTTCCAAAGAAAAGAGACCAGAGATAGTGAGCTTTTATGTGAATATCTGAACTGTGTTGTAAGGAGCATTAAATATACTAAGCAAATATACCCTGTCTCAAACAAATTTAATTTTGAGTATTTGGATATGTACATTATTACAAATATCTAGCAGCCTAAGATTGATTGCTAATTCCATTACTGTGTTACTACAAGAATGGAATTTTTCCATGATAGCCTATACAAAATATGAAAAATCCTTAATAAGATATTGTAAAATTCATCTCTCTACACATTATAGGCTCTATAGCTGAAAACAGAGAAACTTGCTTAAAAACAACTTCCAAGTTTATTTGTCACAACATTTGTGTGTGTTCAAACTCCAAATCATATGAATTCTTAAAAATAAAGCTTTTAAAAAGATGCGATGGGTTGGAAATGACAGATTAAAGTCCAACAATCCACTAGAAATTAACTGAATTCTTACTTGGAAGGACTTGTCCAAGTTTATTTCTATTTACCACTAGTCCAACGTTCTATAATATTATATTTTTACCTAGGTCCAAAATTCCAATAAAAAGAGTTTATTTGAGGTGACAAAGTTGTCAAGTTCATACTTTATTTGCATCATAGTACTGTTCAACAGCCAAAGTAATTTAATAAGGTATTTTTCCTTCTGGATAATTCTCTTAGGAACAAAAGAAGTCCTATAAACTTTTCAAGCAACTCTCCCTACTTGCCAACATATTTGCAGTAATAATTTAGATAGAGAATTCTTACTTCAGAAGAGTTGAACTTACAAAATATTACTTCTAAATCACAGCAGTTCCATAAGTAAATTAAGCTAATTTTGAGCTACACAGAGATCTAAGAAGGGTATCTCATTAAACTTTAATGTTTTTAAAATGTTTATTTATCTGGCTGTGCCAGGTCTTTGTTGCAAGATGCGGGGTCTTTAGTTGTGGCATGAAAACTCTTAGTTGTGCCATGTGGGATCTAGATCCCTCACTAGGGATCGAACTTGGGCTCCCTGCATTGGGAACACAGGGGCTCAGCCACCAGACCATTAAGGAAGTCCCTCATTCCAACTTCTAAATATCCATAGGCCAAAACCCATTAAAAAATTAATTCTAAAAAAAAAACCCATTCTATCAAAATACAACCCAAATAAGTTATCACAACTAATATGTTTCTATAAATTTTGAGCTTTACTATTAATAAAAACAACCTTCTTGACAATCTGACCTGGTCTCAAGGTTCTTATGACAGAGATAAGATGTATACATACATGGATAAAAGGTAAAAATGAGTTAACTGTTTGAAATTAGAAGAGTGATTCCAATGGTAAAATATCTATTATATATGTATTAATGTGGCATGTACTGCTATGAAGTAAAGGTTTATACATTAAACAAAGATCTGGTAGTCTATAATAAGCCTATGTGAAAAAAAATCCACTTTTTACCCGATATTTTGTGCACTGATGTTTCGTCAGATATGAAGATGTGCGACATTTCTGTCTCTTCCTTTACGAAGCCAAATCACTGTACCATGTTGCATTTTGGCACTGCATCCCTGCCCCAACTGTAAGCGTTCGTGACCACTCATCTATCTATATGTGCTTGTTTTTAAAATAAAGAAAAAAAAGACTTTCAAGTCTATAGATCTTATATTTTTATGTTGGATAACATTTCTCTCTTCTATAAGAACAGATATTCTTGGTATTCCACATTTTTCTTGAGTTTGATTCTTATTTCCCTTAAGTAACTGGCAGTTTCAGTGTTTTTCTATTTAGAGTATCTTTCAATCTCTTGTAAGTACTACAGTTGTATCAGGCTATACCATTTTCTACTCATTATCTCTTTCTGACTGTGACAATGACCAGAATGCATTATCTGGACTGCATTTCATGGGCGAAAACACAAAACAAAACACTTTTAGCATTGGTTTTGGCACAAGATTTAAGTTACTTAAGAGTTTAACTGGAAAAAAAAAAAAAAAGAGTTTAACTGAAATATTCCAGTGTCTTAACAAACACAAAACATTTTTTCCCTCCTTCTCTAATTTACTTTCAAGTAGATGACCTAATTAGCAAACAGAATCTTTATACTCTTCTGCACTTGTACAGGCATATAGTGCTTATAGCTCAGGGAAAAAAATAACATTTGTTATTTCTTAAAACAAAAGCATCTTTGCAGTATTTAAAGAATGTTAGGAAATCTTAAGAAATTAGAAAAATATACTAACATACCTGTGTGGCTGTAATTCGAGTACATGGATTAAATAAGAATAAGCCTTGTATAAGATCTAGCAAGTCATCTCCTGCTGCAATGAAGATATGTTGTAATGGGATTCCAGGAAAACTCTTAAATGTCACGAAATCTGGAAGACTACACATGTCCTGTGAAAATATTTTTATAATTCAAACTTAAGTAAAGGATTGAATGGCAGATAGATCTCAAATGAGTAAATAAAACTGTCATACCGATGATATGATGATCTATCCTAGCACTACTGAGCAGACAAGGTTACAGGAAGATAAACACAAGTCAACTTTAGTTCTCCGTATTAGCAAAGAACATGTGGACACTGAAATGAGAAACAACGCCCTTTAGAAACTCTCAAAAACAACGATGAAAAGCTTTAGTGAAAATCTAACAAAACGTGCGCAGGACTCGTATACTGAAAGCTATACCACACTGATGAAATAAATCAAAGCTCCAAATCAACGGTGAGCCCTACCATGTTTGTGGATTGGAAGATTCAGCACTGTAAGGATGTCTGACAATTCTTCTCAAGTTAGTAAACAGGTTTAATGCAATTCTTACCAAAATTCTGGCAAGATTATTAGATAGATAGGCTATTCTAAAATTTATATGGAAAGGCTAAGGAACTAAAATAGTATAAACAACTTGGAAAAAGACTTAATATATAATTTATTAAGACTGGTACTGGTAGAGGGAGAGGTATCATAAACAACAAGCCCCACTCCTGCCATAAAGACACTTTTAGTCTCACATCTCATGTAAAAATTAACTCAAAAAGGATCACAGACTTAAACTATAAAATTTTTAGGAAAAAGAAAATCATCAGGAATATCTTCGTGTTAGGCAAAGAGTTCTTTAACTTGCTGTCAAAAGCATTATTCATAAAAAGAAAAACTGATAAGACAGACTTAATCAAAATTAAAAACTTTTATGCTGGGAAGATTCTGGGAAGAGGATGAAAAGACAAATTACGGAGTAACAGAAAATTTGCAAACCACATATACAATCAGAGGATGAATACTTTATATAAGTACTCAATACTCAGCCAAAGTACAAACAATCCAATTAAAAAACAAGGCAAGAGACATTCCATTAAAGCTATATAGATGCCAAATAAGTACATGAAAAGAAATTCAACAACATAAGTCATCAGGGAAGAGAAACTTAAAGCCACAATGAGCTATCACTACACATCTCTCACGATGGTTAAAATAAAAAAGCAACACCACCAAATGCCAGTGAGGATGCAGAGAAAACAGATTACTTCTACATTGCTGGTGACAATATAAAATAGTACAGGCCCCTCTGGAAAGCAGTTCAGCAGTTTCTGGTCTTCCCTGAGGAGCCGAGGCTGCGCGGGCGCAGGAGGGCCTGGAGGAGCTATCCCACATTGAAGGTCAGGAAGGGTGGTGGTGAGGAGATACCCCTCGTCCAAGGTAAGGAGCAATGGCTGCACTTTGCTGGAGCACCCGTGAAGAGATGCCCCACGCCCAAGGTAAGAGAAACTCAAGTAAGACGGTAGGTGTTGCAAGAGGGCATCAGAGGGCAGACACACTGAAACCATACTCACAGAAAACTAGTCAATCTAATCACACTAGGACCACAGCCTTGTCTAACTCAGTGAAACTAAGCCACGCCCGAGGGGCAACCCAAGACGGGCGGGTCATGGTGGAGAGATTTGACAGAATGTGGTCCACTGGAAAAGGGAATGGCAAATCACTTCAGTATTCTTGCCTTGAGAACCCCATGAACAGTATGAAAAGGCAAAATGATAGGATACTGAAAGAGAAACTCTCCAGGTCAGTAGGTGCCCAATATGCTACTGGAGATCAGTGGAGAAATAACTCCAGAAAGAATGAAGGGATGGAGCCAAAGCAAAAACAACACCCAGCTGTAGATGTGACTGGTGATAGAAGCAAGGTCTGATGCTGTAAAGACGAATATTGCATAGGAACCCGGAATGTCAGGTCCATGAATCAAGGCAAATTGGAAGTGGTCAAACAAGAGATGGCAAGAGTGAATGTCTACATTCTAGGAATCAGCGAACTGAAATGGACTGGAATGGGTGAATTTAACTCAGATGACCATTATATCTACTACTGCGGGCAGGAATCCCTTAGAAGAAATGGAGTGGCCATCATGGTCAACAAAAGAGTCCGAAATGCAGTACTTGGATGCAATCTCAAAAACGACAGAATGATCTCTGTTCGTTTCCAAGGCAAACCATTCAATATCACAGTAATCCAAGTCTATGCCCCATCCAGTAACGCTGAAGAAGCTAAAGTTGAACAGTTCTATGAAGACCTACAAGACCTTTTAGAACTAACACCCAAAAAAGATGTCCTTTTCATTATAGGGGACTGGAATGCAAAAGTAGGAAGTCAAGAAACACCTGGAGTAACAGGCAAATTTGGCCTTGGAATACAGAATAAAGCAGGGCAAAGACTAATAGAGTTTTGCCAAGAAAATGCACTGGTCATAACAAACACCCTCTTCCAACAACACAAGACAAGACTCTATACATGGACATCACCAGATGGTCAACACTGAAATCAGACTGATTATATTCTTTGCAGCCAAAGATGGAGAAGCTCTATACAGTCAGCAAAAACAAGACCAGGAGCTGACTGTGGCTCAGACCATGAACTCCTTATTGCCAAATTCAGACTTAAAGTGAAGAAAGTAGGGAAAACCACTAGACCATTCAGGTATGACCTAAATCAAATCCCTTATGATTATACAGTGGAAGTGAGAAATAGATTTAAGGGCCTAGATCTGATAGATAGAGTGCCTGATGAACTATGGACGGAGGTTCGTGACATTGTACAGGAGACAGGGATCAAGACCATCCCCATGGAAAAGAAATGCAAAAAAGCAAAATGGCTGTCTGGGGAGGCCTTACAAATAGCTGTGGAAAGAAGAGAAGCAAAAAGCAAAGGAGAAAAGGAAAGATATAAACATCTGAATGCAGAGTTCCAAAGAATAGCAAGAAGAGATAAGAAAGCCTTCTTCAGTGATTAATGCAAAGAAATAGAGGAAAACAACAGAATGGGAAAGACTAGGGATCTCTTCAAGAAAATCAGAGATACCAAGGGAACATTTCATGCAAAGATGGGCTCGATAAAGGACAGAAATGGTATGGACCTAACAGAAGCAGAAGATATTAAGAAGAGATGGCAAGAATACACAGAAGAACTGTACAAAAAAGATCTTCACGACCCAGATAATCACGATGGTGTGATCACTGACCTAGAGCCAGACATCCTGGAATGTGAAGTCAAGTGGGCCTTAGAAAGCATCACTACGAACAAAGCTAGTGGAGGTGATGGAATTCCAGTTGAGCTATTCCAAATCCTGAAAGATGATGCTGTGAAAGTGCTGCACTCAATATGCTAGCAAATTTGGAAAACTCAGCAGTGGCCACAGGACTAGAAAAGGTCAGTTTTCATTCCAATCCCAAAGAAAGGCAATGCCAAAGAATGCTCAAACTACCGCACAATTGCACTCATCTCACACGCTAGTAAAGTAATGCTCAAAATTCTCCAAGCCAGGCTTCAGCAATATGTGAACTGTGAACTTCCTGATGTTCAAGCTGGTTTTAGAAAAGGCAGAGGAACCAGAGATCAAATTGCCAACATACGCTGGATCATGGAAAAAGCAACAGAGTTCCAGAAAAACATCTATTTCTGCTTTACTGACTATGCCAAAGCCTTTGACTGTGTGGATCACAATAAACTGTGGAAAATTCTGAAAGAGATGGGAATACCAGATCACCTGACCTGCCTCTTGAGAAATTTGTATGCAGGTCAGGAAGCAACTGTTCAGTTAGAACTGGACATGGAACAACAGACTGGTTCCAAATAGGAAAAGGAGTTCGTCAAGGCTGTATATTGTCACCCTGTTTATTTAACTTATATGCAGAGTACATCATGAGAAACGCTGGACTGGAAGAAACACAAACTGGAATCAAGATTGCCGGGAGAAATATCAATAACCTCAGATATGCAGATGACACCACCCTTATGGCAGAAAGTGAAGAGGAACTCAAAAGGCTCTGGATGAAAGTGAAAGTGGAGAGTGAAAAAGCTGGCTTAAAGCTCAACATTCAGAAAACGAAGATTATGGCATCCGGTCCCACCACTTCATGGGAAAGAGATGGGGAAAGAGTGGAAACAGTGTCAGAGTTCATTTTTCTGGGCTCCAAAATCACTGCAGATGGTGATTGCAGCCATGAAATTAAAAGACGCTTACTTCTTGGAAGGAAAGTTATGACCAACCTAGATAGCATATTCAAAAGCAGAGACATTACTTTGCCAACAAGGGTTCGTCTAGTCAAGGCTATGGTTTTTCCCAGTGGTCATGTATGGATGTGAGAGTTGGACTGTGAAGAAGGCTGAGCGCCCAAGAATTGATGCTTTTGAACTGTGGTGTTGGAGAAGACTCTTGAGAGTCCCTTGGACTGCAAGGAGATACAAGCAGTCCATTCTGAAGGAGATCAGCCCTGGGATTTCTTTGGAAGGAATGATGCTAAAGCTGAAACTCCAGTACTTTGGCCACCTCATGCAAAGAGTTGACTCATTGGAAAAGACTCTGATGCTGGGAGGGATTGGGGGCAGGAGAAGGGGACGACAGAGGATGAGATGGCTGGATGGCATCACTGACTCGATGGATGTGAGTCTGAGTGAACTCCGGGAGTTGGTGATGGACAGGGAGGCCTGGCGTGCTGCGATTCATGGGGTCACAAAGAGTCGGACACGACTGAGCGACTGATCTAATCTGATCTGGGGGCTCAAATGGTAAAGAATCTGCCTTCAATACAGGAGACCTGTGTTTGATCCCGGGGTTGGGAAGATCCCCTTGAGAGGGAAATGGCAGCCCACTCCAGTATTCTTGCCTGGAGAATTCCATGGACAGAGGAGCCTGGCAGGCTACAGTCCACAGGATTGCAGAGACAAGACTAAGCGAATTTCATTTTCTTTTTGGCAGTTTCTGGCTAAATATGCAACTATCATGACTTAATAACTGCACTCCTGGTCATCTGTCCCAGAGAAATAAAGATGTATGCTTACCTAAAAGCCTGTACATGATTTTTTTTTTCTTTTGCCCACGTAGCTTGTGGGATCTAAGTTCCCTAAGGATGGAAACTGGGCCCTTGGCAAGAGGAACAGAGTTCTAACCACCAGACCGCCTTTGGACATGAAAGTGAAAGTCGCTCAGTCGTGTCCGACTCTTTGCAACTCCAAGGACTACACAGTCCATGGAATTCTCCAGGCCAGAATACTGGAGTCGGTAGCCATTCCCTTTTCCAGCGGATCTTCCCAACCCAGGCATCCCGCATTGCAGGCAGATTCTTTACCAGCTAAGCCACATGGGACGGGAAGCCCGAGAATACTGGAGAGGATAGCGGATAGCGGATATCTCTTCTCTAGCGGATCTTCCCTACCCAGGAGTTGAACAGGGGTCTCCAGCATTGCAGGCAGATTCTTTACCAACTGAGCTATGAGGGAAGCCACGATGCACTGTTATTACAAATACCAGTGTTATTTGTAATAGCCCCAAGCTGGAAACAATGCACATGTCCTTCAATGAGTCAACAGTCAGACACACTGTGGCACATTCACACCACTCAGCAAAACAAGGAAAGGAATGAATTACTGACAACTTGGATGAATTTCCAGAGAATTATATTGAAAAAGCTTACAAATCATATTCCAAAAGCTTACATTTTTATATGATTCCACTTATAACATTCTTGAAATAACAAAGTTATAAAAACGGAAATCATATTAGTGATTGCCAGGGGTTAAGGAATGGGTGAGAGTGGAAGGAAAGTGGGTGTGATGGTAAAAGGGCTCTTTGTGGTAATGTCCTGTATCAATGTGGTATACTTTGTGGTGATACTAACTGTATCAATGTTAGCATGCTGCGTGTGATATTATCCTAATTTTGCAAGATGTTACCCTTCTGAGAAGCTAAGTAAAGGAAGTAAGGGATATATCTGTATTATTTCCTTCTACATGTAAATCAAAATAAGAATTTTTAAAAATCCAAGGAAACCATCATAAGCAACTACTATTTAGAAAATCATGTCAAATGAAAAGTACTGGATAAATGCTATGAATATGGCTCTGGAGTCAGAAAGACTCAAATTGGAGTCCTAGGAAATGGCAACCCACTCCAGTGTTCTTGTCTGGAGAATCCCAGGGACAGGGGAGCCTGGTGGGCTGCCGTCTATGGGGTCGCACAGAGTCGGACACGACCGAAGTGACTTAGTAGCAGCAGCAGCTGACACTAGGTAGCTTCGGGTAAGCTACTTAACCTCACGCCACAGCTGTCTCATCTATAAAGTGTGAATAACAGCACCTACCTTAACAGGATTGTTGGGAGAATTAAATACAATTTATGAAACCCTATCATTAACGGCATAGAGTAAGTTCAATAAATGAATGCTGTTAGAGCATGTTTTACAATTAGAACATATAGCTAACCTTCAGTTAGAAAGTTGAGGAAGTAATAACGCAAAAGAAACTCCTTAATTTGTTTTAGACAATTTCATTACAGTTTTAACCAGAAGGTAAAGAGGCTGATTAAAATGTCTTGTCTAGGATTTATTTTTTCCCCAGGAGATGAGGCTATAACAGAAAGGAAAATCAAAAGGTCTACAATTATAATGAACAAGTGAGAATTTCACTGAACTGTAATACATAAAATTAGCAACTTAAACTGTAATAAATTTTATCACAGATTTATTTTTTTGAGATAATTTAATAGGTTAAAAATAAATAATGAGTTCCCTGGTGGCCTGGGATTCCAGGCTTTCCTGGAGGACCAACTTCAATCTCTGGTTGGGGAATAATGAACAACAAAACCAAAAATAAACCTTCATTGTGTTAGTGAAAATGCAATAAATAAATCCATCAAGATGTTGATAAACATGAAACAGCCACAAAATGAAATATTATATAACTTAAAAAGGAAAATGTGAACAATATTAGGAGCAAGTTGGTTGCAAAAATTTACATGGTGTGATCACATTTTTAAAGAATCAAAGAAAAAGCAAGTCATATGTATTTATGTGGGCGTGTGTCCTCACAGCAAGGCTTTACAGCAAAATAATGATTAACACTGGGGTAGAAATTGCTGGGATGGGTGAGGGCTATATGTATATAGGAGTCTGGATGGTGTATCACAATTTTAACTTTTACTTTGTGTAAATTTTGCAAAGACTAATTATTACTAGTAAATTAAGACAATTAATGCATTTGTTTAAGTAATATTCATGTTATAGCACTATACACTACTCTAAATTTCAAAGAACATGTATGAAAGCTTACAGGCCACTGCTCTTCAGTTGGTGTGCCCAAAGTTTCAAATATTCTTGTTAGTTGATCAAGGTCTGAATCTCCTGGCAAAAAAGGAACCTAAAAGAAAGTAAGAAGCAGATATTTCAAGATGATCTGTGATAGCTGTTACACAAATAATATGATAAATTTAATAAGAAACATTAAACAATAACAAAAATAAAAACTTAGTCTAAGGGTGGGACTTCCCCAGTGACCCCAGAAATACAGACATTTATCCTAACCCTTTTAGTTGCTTTAGAGATAGTACCATATTACAATCCAATAATTTTATGACGGTCGAATTTCAGAACACAGAATGAGCAATAATAAACCTTTATTGTCCTAAATGGTGTTAATAAACAGGCTGTACTTGGTGGAGGTTTTTTTAATTGGCCTGTTTGTTGGTTTCTTATTTCAAGGATGGTAATTACCTCTGGGAAATTACCTCTGAGAAGATAATGTTTACACAAATTGTAAGAACAAATACCTATAACAATACTGAAGAGTGTACATCAACTCAAGACTTACCCTTAGAAGCAACTCTGCTAATATACAGCCCACAGCCCACATGTCCACACCTACACCATACATTCTAGCTCCGAACAGTAGCTCAGGGGCCCGATACCACCTGGAGAACAAAAATAAACATTGTCATTTTAGAGTGGAATTAGTAAAGTACTTCTTAGAGGAAACTCCTCAGAAAAACATCATGCACTGATGAAATGTACTTTTACAGATATATTAACTCAGAAAAATTGGCTATAAAATCAAAAGTTCCTTACTGCTGCAGGAAATTCACCCTCAGTCCATTCATCCTCTCACTTTTAGATGATGAACATGTTCTTTCTCCCAAAACCCTAAATACCATCCTACTTCTTAGCTGATTTTCTAATTCCTACTTCACTAAAATAATGCAAGTAATGAAAAAAAATTTCTACAGACTCACCAACAGTCATCTGCACACTCACAATCCACCTTCCCATCCATAACTACATAACTAGCCTTTAGTGTTTTTAAAGTCAGTCCCTCAACTTGGGCACTGGATACAACACTCTTGCCTGTTTCCAAGGATATTGCTTCTGCAATTCTCTTTTTCCTACAACAGTCAGCTTTTTGTTCTTTACTAGATTTATTACTATCAATGTTAAACATACCATTGTTTTCATAGCCTTAAAAAAATAAACTAAAAAACAAAGAAACAAACAACAAAAACTTCTCTGAACCCTGCTGCCCCTAACACCCCTCATTCTCTGGCTGTATGTTCTTACTGTCTCCATTTACTCTTAACTCCATCAGTCAGGTTTTCATCCCACACCACTCCACCAAAATTGCTCTTGTCTAGGTTATCAAGATATCCCTATCATTAATCTAAATTGTTAATTCTCAGTCCTCATTTTAATTTGACCTATTAGTAGTGTCTGATTTCAAAGTAAAGAAAGTCAGAAACAGGTAGATGAAAACCAGTGAAACGCAACGCTCATGTATGTGGGTCCTTGTTTTCCTGAGTTCCCAGAGTTCCTGAACGACGGGCCTAATTTTTCCAGAAATTACCTGAACAACTACTTATATCCCTTACTTTATACTCTAGGATCAGGTGATTGACACTCAATGAGATCTATTTGGAAGAAGGTGACAAAGTAATTTAAAGGATAGAAAATCTGAAGATTGTCTCAGATTCTTAAGAGTCAGGGAAGTTAACAAATGCCATCTGGACAAGAATTATAAAATCTACTGTCCCTATCCATATAATGTGATTTTTAGTTTTTATTTTCTGTTTATACTTTTTATGTATAAACAGAAAATATTAGCAATGAAAAATCCAAATAAAAGCACTGCTTTGTTTAGGGAATTTTCATTCACACTCAATGATATAAAATATGGAATCAGAACTGACCAATAAAATAAACACAGGCCCCCCCAAGTCAGGTGGTTATGTAAAAGAACAGCCACTATAGTTCCAACCTACCTAACTAAACTGTGTAAGAAGTATAAATTAGTCCCCCCAAATTACTAGGTAAATCTCTGGGGACTGAATTAATTCAACTCCATTAGAAAGAAGGGCTGAATATTTTTTCACTGTTTAACAAGATACCAACAATAACTCCTGAACTCAGCCAAAATTCAAAGAAGCCAAATGAGGCTCATTTGTGATTAATATCCTACACAATACAAGCTTTAGTTAGTTAAGGAATCCTTACCTGGTTACAACCTGATGTGTATAAGCTCTACTGGGGCTCCCAAATGATTTGGCCAGGCCAAAATCGGCCAGTTTTAGAACTCCATTTTCATCTAGCAACAAGTTGTTTGGTTTTAGGTCCTATATAATGGAGATTTTAAACCAACAAATAAGCGGGGTGAAGGAGAGCATCATAGTAATACATTTAGTTATATTTAAATCTAGCAGAAACAGGTAACACTCCAAATTTAACCACCACCAAAATTTTTTTCATTGATGTAAAATCCTAAAAATCAAAATAAGATTAGCTATATTTCTTAGTGAGGCCTTGGGTCAAGGTACTTCTTTTCAATGAACTTCAATTTATATACTTCACAGGTTTGCTGTGAGGATTAAATTTAATATTTCCTATGAAAAGCCTAGTGTAATGATCGGTTCCTAGTAAGCATTCAAAAAACAGCTGCTGCTATTAATTCAATAACAATATATACAGGGAACTCCCTGGTGGTCCAGCGGTTAGGACTCTGCATGTCACTGTTGAGGGCCCCGGTTTGATCCCTGGTTGGGGAACTAAGATCCCACAAGCCGTGAGGCCCAAAACAATAAACACCACAATATATGAACTTTAGTAAATAAAAACATTATGTGTTTATAAAAGATGAAGAATACAGTCTTCACAATCAATGCTAAAAAGATATTAGCCTTAACCTAAAAGGAATTCCAAGCTTAAGTATGACAATTACTATTATATATATTTTAGCTACTTTATGTACTGATAAATAGGATGCCTACAAACATCTACCTATCTGAATCATCAGCCTTGTTCTAGTAGCTGAATGTTCCTAACAATGACTCAGCCATTTCAGAAATTTTACTTCATTACTTCCCAGAGTTTCAGAGCTACCAGAAATATTTTTCCAGAAGTATTTTTGCATTGTATAATTTAATCCAGACGCCCACTGTTGTTGTTTTCTATTATAACAGTATAGCACAAAAAACACTGAACTTCAAGCCAAAATATCTAGGTTCTAATACTCTTGTCAGTCACTACAGCTGCTGACCTCAAAAAAAAAAATATGTAACTTTTGGGTCAGCAACTTAACTCTTCAAGTATGAAAAAAATGAAGGAATTGGCCTCTTGCATTTCTAAATTCCACCTAGTAACACAGAGTTTTCACAGCACCACCTGGTTTAACTGAAGGAGCGCAGAGAGGAAGAAGGGTGGATAGAACAGTCCAGTTCTACTTTTATAATTTACATACTCAGGCCTTTTGTGTAATAAACTGGCTGCAGAAAGTCTGACTACAACATAAAGACACAATCATACTCGGTTAAAAACCTTACCCTATGCAGAATCCAATGTTGATGTAAATATTCTAATCCTTGAAGAGTCATCAACATATAGGCTTTGATGTGTGAAGGTGTTAGCACAAGACTGTTATCCTTTATTATAACCTGTAAAGTAGGCAGACAGTATACAGGTACGCTTTTATCATTCCAAATAAATTCTACTATATCAAATCATTTATAGACAAAAGATGGACTTATTCATAAAGGAGATTCTTTATGAAAGAAAGGAGATTCTTGCCTAACTCTCCTTAGGAAGCACGGTCAGAACTCCCAGTTATGTGGTTAGGCAAAGTCTCTTTAGAAGGAAAGCAGTACTGTCTCCTACTGCTTTGTTTTTAGGCATCCATGTAGCAATCATCTGCCATTTCACTTGCCCCAGGATATACAGCCCCTCCTGATAACAGCATTCAACATTCCTTTCGGAAACCTCGGGTTCCCAGCTTAGTCCACGTGGTTACACGTTGTGCACTACCTGTGGCCTCCAAAGGTAGCGGACACATGATCCAGGCATGCTCCGTCACCACTCTACAGCCTGCTTTCCAGACTAGTTCAGGGATAGAAATGTGAGCCAAGCCAAGCCATACTTGAGCTAGAATCAAAGGCAACAAAATACTTTCTCTCCTCAGGCATTATTAAGCTCTAAGGATAGAAGCCTACAAGCACCTGAGCCACTATATTGAGAAATTTTACCCATGAACGAGGCAACAGAGAACAAGTGAAAAATTGTGTTCTGCTAGCATTATTTGTGAACTATGATTCAAGTCAGTTTATTCCCAGACTTTTAGTTATACGAGCTAAAAATGCAATTTTCTTTTTTTCAAATAGGTGAAAGACACTTTTAATCTCAGTTTTTAACACTTCAGTTGTGTAACCACTACCACAACCAAAAACAGTTTTACAATTCCCCCTAAACTCCCCCATGCCTCTCTCTACTCAATCTTCCCCTCGATTCCTAACCCCAGCAACCAAAGATCTGATTTCTGTTCCTTTAGTTTTTCCTTTTCCAAAAAAAAACATACATGAATCATACAGCATCAGTAGCTTTTGAGCCTGGCTTCTTTCCTTTAGTGTAACGTATCTGCGAGTTACCTATACTACTGCATATGTTAATAGTTTGTTTCTTTTTATTCTCAAATAGTATTCCACTTTATAAATGTACCAGTTTGTTTATACATTCACTTGATGAGAGACATTTGGGTTGTTTTCAGTTTGGGTAATTATGAAGAAAGCTAAACATCTGTGTGGACATGTTTTTGTTTCTCTTGGATAAATAAATATATAGACGGATTTCTAGATCATATCCTAAGGGTGTATTTAGTGTAAGAAATTGCCAAACTGTTTTTTCCAAAGTGGCTGTATCTTTGCATTCTCATCAGCAGTGTATAAGAATTCCACTTGTTCCACATCTCCAGACTGTCCATCATTGAGATTCAATTAGTATTAATGAAAAGCCTAAAATCTTATTCTTCTCAAAAAGAAACTTGGTTTTCAAAAGGACAGTCTGTGATAATACCACAAGGAAGTTCCAAACCCTCCAAAGCCAAACACTTATTTTTCTAAAAAGTAATGTTAATAAGGTATCGGGAACTTGGCAGACAACAAATGCTATCGAAATCCAAATCTTGTATGTACCACTGGGAATATGGGTAAATGATTCAGAAGATCTTTGACTTAAGACCACATCTAGATTTCAACAAAATTTAAGCATTCTTTTGACTACCTTCTTCAAAGGTAGAAAATAAACATTTAGATTCTCTTTTGATAAACAGGAAAATAAATTTCTCCAGAAATCTTAGTCTTACCTCTAGATCAGTTTCCATAAAATCAAAGACAAGACTAATGTTAGATTTATGTCCAAAAGCATCAAGGAGCTACAAAGCAAAATTAAAAAAAAAAATCAACATGTGATACTCTTAATAAATACTTGATATTATACCTAAGTTTTTAATCTTTAAAAACTTAAGCATTTGGACTGTAAAGTTTAAATAATTTTATTAAATTTAATATTTATCCATTTTTGGCTAGGAATTAGTACTTTGAAGCACAAGATATTAAGCCTTACTATTATAAAAAAAAAAATCACCAATACTTAACCTCTCCCTCCAAATTTTAGGAATTATAATTAAGTAATGAATTAATGAGAACCTCACTGAAGTCCCTATAATCTAGAAAAACTCCCAACCTTGGTACTTAAGAAAATCCAACAAACAGCAGCAGTAGCTATTATTCACTGAATGAGTGTGTTCCCTATGCCAGACATTATCCCAGGTAAGTAGGTGTTAGTTGCTCAGTCATATCGGGCTCTTTGTGAGCCCATGGCCTGTAGCCCACCAGGCTCCTCTGTCCATGGGATTCTCCAGGCAAGAATACTGGAGTGAGTTACCATTACTAGACGTGTATTCAGTGAACTAGTCTCGTAACAACCCTATGAGGTAGAGACTATGAGGCAGAGTTCAAGGGAAACTGCTCAAGGTCTTACACATGCTAGAGCTCTCTAGACTTCAAAATTTCTGATAAAGTCAGCCTGTATGCCCATATTTAATTTATTTCAGCAGCTGTATAGTTTTTAAAACACTGCCTATAAGAACAATTAGGATAAAAAATACATTTCAGCCTTTTTGTAAGGCTCACCTAGGACAACTCCTTCCTGAGCCTTCAATCAACATCCACATTTGGAAAGGCAGGGTCCCAAACCCCAGAAACTTAGATCATACTCACACCAATTATATTTGGATGACTTAGCTCCTGTAATAATTTTATCTCTCTTAAGGCTGTTCTATTTATACCTAGATAAAAAGGCAAAGAAAAAAGTGAAAAAGAATTCTGAAATCTCAAACCTTCTTATAAACATATTTTTTGGGAAAGATCAGTCTCTGATGAAATAGCAATGAATATTCCTCAGGAAAAAAAAAATAACAATTTTTATAACATACCTGTTTCCAATTTATATTGCTTTGTTTTTAAAACAGTTTAGGACAGACTATGATAAATGATGAAAAAAGTATTCACTTCATCTATAGAATATGAGATCTGAAGACTCCTGGAATAATATGTACACAAGTATATAGCCTATAGCTGAGAAGTTAATAGCTTTTCTTCTCTTGCCTTATGAATATTAGAGGCAGATTCTTTAAGCTAACAGAAAACTAGTGATTAAATACCATCTTTCCCAATGCAAAGGACAAAACCCAACATTTTAAAATAAGATCTGATGGGATTTCCCTGGTGGTCCGTGCACCCAATGCAGGGGGCCCAGGTTTGACCCCTGGTCAGGAAACGAGATCCCACACGTCGCGAGTTAAGAGTTTGCTTCCCACAACTAAGAGATCCTGCATGCCACAATGAAGATCAAAGATCCAGCATGCTGCAACTAAGACCCAGTGTAGCCAAATAAATAAATACTGGAAAAAAAAAAACAAAAAACGACCTGGTATTAGTATTAGAGAGATGATGGATCCTTTACACAGAAACTATTTCCTGATGACTAAATAGGACTTAGCACTCAAACAGAGCTTTAGCAGAAGGGATACAAAAATCTCCCCCATCCCTATACATTTATTCTATAGTGAGCTTTGTATACTTCCATGAATCCTGAATTTTCAAAGTAACCAGAAGCTCAGAAAAACAGTGGCTTGAAAACAACTAAAGCAGTAATGAAGACAGTAAGACAAGTCACTAATAACCTTGCTGTTTTCCATCTGCTTAGGTGATCTGAATATCCTCTGAACACCCAAATGGTGAAAAGTACAAATATCCTATCTCTATCCTGAGTCTATCGTTAGTCTTCTGGGACCTGCAATAACTCTACCCAGAAACCATTGTTAACTTAATTAATACTTTGTTCTTTTCCTCAGTGAGAAGAACCACCTTTTCTGTTCTGTCAGATTACATGAAATAAGTCACTTACCATCTTTAGCTTCTGATCTATGTCCAAGTTTGATCTGGTAGAGGAAAACACAATAAAAACGTGTTAAACTATTTAGACAAATGCGTAATACATAAACACTTCAAATGCTTAAAGCAAAAATACATAACTACTTATATGTAGCTAATATTAGCAGGCAAGGAGGGAGCAGGAATCACGAATCAGAAAGGCAAAATTAACAATATAATAAAGGATCAAGTACCTATCATTCCTTTCCCCTCAAGTTTTGAATTACACAACTTTGTAAGATTAAACGTGGAATAAATTAAATGCATACAGGCTAATAAAAGAAGCACTTCAAATTAGACTACTTGGGAGGAAATAGGTAACATATAAAATAACATGCTTAATATGCCCAATAATATACTCCCAGGGACCACATTTTCCAAGAAGAAAAATTATAGATTGTGATACATATAGAACTTAGGGAGATAATCTAGGTGGGTGGTGGTGGTTTGGTCACTAAGTCAGTATCTGACTCTTGCAACCCCATGAACTGTAGCCCACCAAACTCCTCTGTCCATGGAATCTTCCAGGCAAGAATACTGGAGTGGGTTGCCATTTCCTTCTCCAGGGGATCTTCCCAACCCAGGGATTGAACCCAGGTCTCCTGCACTGCAGGCAGATTCTTTACTGACTGAGCCACCAGGGGAAGCCCAATAAACAAAACAAGCACTTCAAGTTAAGACTACTTGGGAGGAAATATGTAACATATAAATAACACGCTTAATATGCTCCCAGGGACCACATTTTCCAAGAAGGAAAATTACAGATTGTGATGGATACAGAAAATGGTTAAACTTTTGCTACTATATACAAGCACAGTGAACTGCATTAATAGGTTCAGTCTCACACAAACCCAACTACTAGGTTAAAGAACAAGAGCTTACTACTTTATGCAATGACAATGTAGCCAAGGATACAAAAAAAAAAAAAATCCTACTCCAGAAAATCAGCTATTTTACCTTTTAAAATACCCCCCACCTATATACTACAAACAACTTTTAACTTAAAGGTAGGCTATTTATTTTATCTTGGGCTTCCCTGGTGGCTCAGCCAGTAAAGAATCTGCTTGTTACACAGGAGACCCAGGTTCAATTCCTGGGTCAGGAAGATCCCCTGGAGAAGGGAATGGCAATCCACTCCAATATTCTTGCCTGGAGAATCCCATGGACAGAGGAGCCTGGTGGGCTACAGTCCATGGGGTCAAAAAGAGTCGGACACAATTGAGCGACTAACACTTCCACAGGCTATTTATTACAGCACCAAAAAATATAAGGCACATAGGAATTAAAGCCAATAAGAGACGTATGAAGCTTTCCAAGAACATTATAAAACACTCTTGAACATGTTTTAATGTTCAAGAAATGTGATCAAAATAAACACAGACAGCATGTTCATGGATAGAAAGATTCAATATCATAAATACATCAATTCTCTTTAATTAAACTAGATGTAAAGTACAACAGCATTTTTCATGGACACTGACAAACGGATTCTAAACTTTATACAGAAAAGTAAGGAGCTAAGAACAGATAACTTAAAACATTACTTTTTACTGTGTTTAGGAAATGTAATAGACTAGTTTCATGAAGCCATCTACATCATCACTCAGATTCAATAATTACCAATATTTTGCCATATTTACTTCATCCATCCTCTTTTTTGTTGGCTACAACATACATTTTTTTTATGCTGTGGTTGGACTTTGTATTATTTCATCCCTATATACTTCAACAGGGATCTCTAAAACGTGGACATATTCTTATATACCCATAATGCCATTCTCCTAATAAAATTAATAATAATGCCATACAGCATGTAATAACTAGTTCATATTCAAATTCTGATTTGGTTCAAATTTCTCAACTGACTCATAGAGTAAGCCAAGATAATTTCGAAGAAGAGTAGTTGGGCTTCCCTGGAAATCCAATGGTTGAGAATCCGCCTGCCAATGCAGGGGACAGGGGTTCAATCCCTGGTCTGGAAAGATTTCACAACTAAGCCATGGGGCAACTAAGCCCCTGCGGCACAACTGAGCCCACACACTGAAGCTACCGAAGCCCAACACCCTGGAGACCAGGTTCTGCAATAAGAGAAGCTACTGCAATGAGAAGCCCCCATACCACAACTACAGAAAGCCCTCGAGAATTTACAAGGCAACAGTAAGTACAGACCCTAGAGCAGTGCAGCAGGAATGGAGGGAAAAAGAAAATCAACCAATAAAAGAATAGTATGCCCAGAAACAAATCCAAGTATAAACTGGAACTTGGCATTACAACTCACCAGGAAAAGAATGTACTAAAAAAATGTTGAGAGCTGGGGGAAAAATACTAGATTTTCATACTACACAACAAAGAAAATTTAACTCCAAATGGAATGTAGACCTAAATGTGAAAAGCGATACTTTAAAATTTTCAGATGAAAATACAGGAGAATTCTTTATAATCTAGAAGCAGGGAAGCACACAAAAAAAGGGAACCAAAAAAGGGGAAAAATAGACAAATTTAACCAGACTAAAATTTTAAATACCTGTACCTCAAAAGATACCATAAATAAACTAAAAGCCCAAAGTCTGAGAGACAATGATTGAAGAAATTTTCACATACTAAAGTACAAACAAGTCATTCTGGCTTATTTAACGAATTTTATGCTAACCAGATACGGAATGAAGCAGGGCAAAGACTAATAAGAGTTTTGCCAAGAAAATGCACTGGTCATAACAAACACCCTCTTCCAACAACACAAGAGAAGACTCTATACATGGACATCACCAGATGGTCAACACTGAAATCAGATTGGTTATATTCTTTGCAGCCAAAGATGGAGAGCTCTATATAGTCTGCAAAAACAAGACCAGGAGCTGACTGTGGCTCAGACCATGAACTCCTTATTGCCAAATTCAGACTTAAAGTGAAGAAAGTAGGGAAAACCACTAGACCATTCAGGTATGACCTAAATCAAATCCCTTATGATTATACAGTGGAAGTGGGAAATAGATTTAAGGGCCTAGATCTGACAGATAGAGTGCCTGATGAGCTATGGACTGAGGTTCATGACACTGTACAGGAGACAGGGATCAAGACCATCCCCATGGAAAAGAAATGCAAAAAAGCAAAATGGCTGTCTGGGGAGGCCTTACAAATAGCTGTGGAAAGAAGAGAAGCAAAAAGCAAAGGAGAAAAGGAAAGATATAAACATCTGAATGCAGAGTTCCAAAGAATAGCAAGAAGACATAAGAAAGCCTTCTTCAGCGATCAATGCAAAGAAATAGAGGAAAACAACAGAATGGGAAAGACTAGAGATCTCTTCAAGAAAATCAGAGCTACCAAGGGAACATTTCATGCAAAGATGGGCTCGATAAAGGACAGAAATGGTATGGACCTAACAGAAGCAGAAGATATTAAGAAGAGACGGCAAGAATACACAGAAGAACTGTACAAAAAAGATCTTCACAACCCAGACAATCACGATAGTGTGATCACTGACCTAGAGCCAGACATCCTGGAATGTGAAGTCAAGTGGGCCTTAGAAAGCATCACTACAAACAAAGCTAGTGGAGGTGATGGAATTCCAGTTGAGCTATTCCAAATCCTGAAAGATGATGCTGTGAAAGTGCTGCACTCAATATGCCAGCAAATTTGGAAAACTCAGCAGTGGCCACAGGACTGGAAAAAGTCAGTTTTCGTTCCAATCCCAAAGACAATGCCAAAGAATGCTCAAACTACCACACAATTGCACTCATCTCACACGCTAGTAAAGTAATACTTAAAATTCTCCAAGCCAGGCTTTAGAAAAGGCAGAAGAACCAGAGATCAAATTGTCAACGTCTGCTGGATCATGGAAAAAGCAAGAGAGTTCCAGAAAAACATCTATTTCTGCTTTACTGACTATGCCAAAGCCTTTGACTGTGTGGATCACAATAAACTGTGGGAAATTCTGAAAGAGATGGGAATACCAGACCACCTGATCTGCCTCTTGAGAAATCTGTATGCAAGTCAGGAAGCAACAGTTAGAACTGGACATGGAACAACAGACTGGTTGCGAATAGGAAAAGGAGTTCGTCAAGGCTGTATATTGTCACCCTGTTTATTTAACTTATATGCAAAGTACATCATGAGAAACGCTGGACTGGAAGAAACACAAACTAGAATCAAGATTGCCAGGAGAAATATCAATAACCTCAGATATGCAGATGACACCACCCTTATGGCAGAAAGTGAAGAGGAACTAAAAAGCCTCTTGATGAAGGTGAAAGTGGAGAGTCAAAAAGTTGGCTTAAAGCTCAACATTCAGAAAACGAAGATCATGGCATCCGGTCCCATCACTTCATGGGAAATAGATGGGGAAACAGTGGAAACAGTGTCAGACTTTATTTTTCTGGGCTCCAAAATCACTGCAGATGGTGACTGCAGCCATGAAATTAAAAGACGCTTACTCCTTGGAAGGAAAGTTATGACCAACCTAGATACCATATTCAAAAGCAGAGACATTACTTTGCCAACAAAGGTTCGTCTAGTCAAGGCTATGGTTTTTCCAGTGGTCATGTATGGATGTGAGAGTTGGACTGTGAAGAAGGCTGAGCGCCCAAGAATTGATGCTTTTGAACTGTGGTGTTGGAGAAGACTCTTGAGAGTCCCTTGGACTGCAAGGAGATCCAACCAGTCCATTCTAAAGGAGATCAGCCCTGGGATTTCTTTGGAAGGAATGATGCTAAAGCTGAAACTCCAGTACTTTGGCCACCTCATGCGAAGAGTTGACTCACTGGAAAAGACTCTGATGCTGGGAGGGATTGGGGGCAAGAGCAGAAGGGGACGACAGAGGATGAGATGGCTGGATGGCATCTCCGACTCGATGGACGTGAGTCTGAGTGAACTCCGGGAGTTGGTGATGGACAGGGAGGCCTGGCGTGCTGCGATTCATGGGGTCGCAAAGAGACGGACACAACTGAGCAACTGATCTGATCTGATGCTAACCAGAACAGCCTGCTTTGTCGTCTATGAAACACATACTGTCTATCTGCTTTAAATACTGGAATAAAAGGGTCCACTACCAAAAGTGAAAATCGCACAGTTGTGTCTGACTCTTTGCAACCCCATGGAGCCTGAGAGGCTCCTCTGTCCATGGGATTCTCCAGGCAAGAATAATGGAGTAGACTGCCATTCCCTTCTCCAGGGGATCTTCCCAACCCAGGGATTGAACCCAAGTCTCCCACATCGCAGGAGGATTCTTAACCATCTGAGCCACTGTAAAGAATGCCTATTTTGAAGATAAGGATAAATACCTCCCTTTCAGGGACTTCAAAGGTAGTACTCCTTTGATAAGATCCCCTTCCCAGGAGCCAAGGTCATACTGACTCACTATATACAATTATCTGTCTTCTGATTTTTTTTTTTTTTTAAACTTTGAAGGAATGTACCCCAGTCATGTTTGATGTTTTCTGTTCTGACAAGATATAAACTACACTGAAAACCATACTTCTTCAGAACTCAGAGCTATCTGAGAGACTGCCTTCTGGGCTATAATCCTAAGATTGGCTCGAATAACACTCTTCTATTCTTATTATAGATTTACATTGACAATGATATCTGTAGTGCGTATTTCTGACTAAGGTTCAGTATCCAAAATATATAAGAAATTCCACCAAGGCAACAGGAAAGGAAAAAAATGTAGGCAACCTAACAGAAAAAGTATAAAAAGCCAATAAATCTAGGAAAAGACGATCAAGCTCACTGGTAATCAGAGAGATATTAATTGAAAAAACATCCATATACCACTTTAGATCCATTTGATTGACAACCGTTGTAAAGTCTGATGATACAAACATGGTGAAAGTGCGGTGGGAGGTTAAACTGAGCCAACCATTTTTGAAAGCAGTTTGATAGTATCTGGGTGTTGATGTGTATTCCCTTGCTGTTGTTCAGGCACTCAGTCATGGCCAACTCTTTGCAACCCCATGGACTGCAGCACGCCAGGCTTCCCTGTCCTTCACCATCTCCCAGAGTTTGCTTAAACCAATGACCACTGAGTTCGTGATGCCATCCAACCATCTTGTTCTGTTATCCCCTTCCCCTCCTGCCTTCAATCTTTGTCAACATCAGGGTATTCTCTATGCAGCAACAATTGGCAATTAGTTTCAACTGTAGATACATTTTCTAGAGAAATGCACAAATGTATGTCTGTGGAAAGACTGTATCAGAGTAAAACATTAAAAAAAAAAAAAAGCAGCTTAAATGTTTATCAACAAGAGTTTGGATAGACCAATTTTAGTGTAGTCATAGAATAGAATCTAATCATCAAAGAGCATGAATAAACAGATCTACATGTATCCACCTGGAAGATTTCAGAAACGATACTGATTCAGAAAAACAAGTTGCAAAAGAGAGAGAGAGAGTGTGTGTGTGTGTGTCTGTGTGTAGCAAGAGAGAAAGAGCTTAGAAGTATACAATAATGTGTATTGTTGAGATATATAAAACAAATACCGCAAAGTGAAAACTGCTCCAAAAAGCTACCACAGAGGACTGGTTAAACTGGGAAACGTAAATTCAATACAACTGTTTAAAAAGGATAAGGTATATTAATGATATTTTAAAGGTCCAAGGAGATCCAACCAGTCCATTCTGAAGGAGATCAGCCCTGGGATTTCTTTGGAAGGAATGATGCGAAAGCTGAAACTCCAGTACTTTGGCCACCTCATGCGAAGAGCTGACTCATTGGAAAAGACTCTGATGCTGGGAGGGATTGGGGGCAAGAGGAGAAGGGGACAACAGAGGATGAGATGGCTGGATGGCATCACTGACTCGATGGACGTGAGTCTGAGTGAACTCCGGGAGTTGGTGATGGACAGGTGGCCTGGCGTGCTGCGATTCATGGGGTCGCAAAGAGTCGGACACGACTGAGGGACTGATCTGATCTGAAAGGTCCAAAATACAACAGGTGAAATAGTACATAGCTTATTACTCCTTTTCTGTTAAATTCAAGAAAAGAAAGAAAGAAAGTGAAGTCACTCAGTCATGTCCGACTCTGCGACCCCATAGACTGTAGCCTACTACGCTCCTCCGTCCATAGGATTTTCCAGGCAAGAGTACTGGAGTGGGTTGCCATTCCCTTCTCCAGAGGATCTTCCCAATCCAGGGATCGAACCCAGGTCTCCCGCATTGTAGGCAGACACTTTACTGTCTGAGACACCAGGGAAGCCAGTAAATGAGTGTGAGCAGAAACTGAGTATTGGGAGGGGAAGATGCACAAGCACCAAATCTCTAGGGTTTATAGTTTAAGTCTAGACAATGTCTGAACCAAGGAAGAAGGCCATTCAGGGAATCATAAGTATGCTATCTAAAAAAATGGATGTAAATACCAGAGAAAACAATTTTGGAGTTGAAAGGCATTGCTCCAATGAGTGAAAACCAGAGGCATGCTTGGCCTAGTAACTGACTAAAATAAAAAAAATGCTTTGAGAATTAATGGGGTTTGGTAAAAGGAGAAATATTCCTGTTTTTTTTGAGGTACAGTTGACATACAATATTATGTAAGTTTCAGGTGTACAACACAGTGATTTAAAGGTTATATATTCCATTTATATAAAGGTTACATTCCATAAAACTACAAAGATGTACTATTTGAAATAAAAATTAAATGTAAATGAATATTCCATAATGAGTCACTTTCAAGGGGTAGCAGTCTATCACTGAGAAATATAGTGCTAAGTTGCTTCAGTCATGTCCGACTCTTTGTGACCCTATGGACCAGAGCCCACCAGGCTCCTCTGTCCACAGAATTCTCCAGACAATACTCAAGTGGGTTGCCATGCCCTTCTCCAGGGAATCTTCCCGATTCAGGGATTGAACCCACGTCTCTTATGTCTTCTGCATTGGCAGGCAAGTTCTTTACCACTAGCATCACCTGGGAAGCCCATCACTGAGAAATAGGATGAATTCTAAATCCTAATTTATGATAAAAGCAAGCAAGTAAGTAAATCAACTGGGATTTTCAGAAAACCCACAGAACTCAATATGCCAACAGTTTGAAGAGACTGTATCAGTTAGTCAAGCCAATACATTTTTAAGAGTGTCTGCAAAGGTACTAGCCACAGTCCTAAATATAATTTGAGTGGTAGTAAATAGAAAATAAACTCAAAGATAAAAGATTTTGATAAATGCTATGAAGATAACAAAGAAATATGGAAAAGAACACTAGGGAAGAAGGCAGGTACACCTGTTTTAGCTAGAATGACCAGCATAAGTCTGTATGTACAAGAGATATCTGACTGAGATCTAAATGATAAGGAACCAGCCAAGCCAAGTTTTAGAGGAAAAATACACCAACTGGAAGCCAGAGCAAATGCAATGAATCTGGGACTGGGATGCATTTAATATACTCAAGGGATAGAAAGGTCAGTGTGGCTAGAATAAAGTGAACCAGGGGCAGAATCAGAAAAATAACTTAAAAAGGATTAGGAAAGTTAAGGGTTTTACAAGGGAGTAGCTATAAATAGCATTGACTTATAGAACACAAACTGAAAAAGGAGATTAGACACATTAGAAAAAGTAAAAAAGATAACTATGACAGCAATAATTGTAGAAAAGAAGAATGGGGAGCAGGTGTTAAGAATATGAGAGGGATGTGCTTCAAAGGAATTAGGGGTTTTGAAGGAAAAACAGGTTCAGAGCAGCAACAGGAACAATAGGAAGGTGGCTACCTAAGCCACCAACAGGCCTTTTGTGCTCAGTCACTCAGCCATGTCTGACTCTTTGCAACGCCGTGGACCCACCAGGTTCCTCTATCTATGAGGTGTGAGGAAGCCAGCCTCTCCTGAGAGGGTTACTGATTTCAGAAGTATGGGGAAAGGCAATCAGCCTGGAAGCAGTACCACTGGATCTAAAGCCTGGCTGTCTCAACTACTACCTGTGCCATCTTGATGAGTCACCTCATCTCCCTTAGCTTCAGGCACCTCAAGTATAAAACCAAGATACCTTACCTACGTCACCTGGCTCTTATGAGGGTTAAATGAAAAAACAAGGGTCAGAGTGCTTGGCATATAGAAAGCCAAATATGACCTAAGTTTCTTGAATGAAATGCAAGTAAAAAAGGTACTTAAACCATTAAAAAAAGGCACCCCATCAATGTCATTAATGCTGGCAAAAGCCTTTAATGGTAAATATGTATTCAGAAAAATACAGATATAGAGTGGACGCTGGTGAGGAAGAAATAGGGACCTGGAAAGATGAGTAGTTCTGAGGGCCCAACAGACGAGCATATTTGTCCCCTTTGTCAATGTGTGCGTTTATAAAACAAACAAGATACAGACCTTCTTCATCTCAATTTCAATGGATAGAACAAAACGCTAGTTCAACCCGAGTTCCATCCTGGAACACAAGACACTAAGATATTCTATTTTCTTTGAAAATGACATAAGTAACTCATGAGCAGAGCACAGTCAAGAGTAGTAACAAGGCGAGTCACCGGCTCTTAACACAGACACAGACACAAACACACACACACACACACACACACACACGAGTAACAAGGCGAGTCACCGGCTCTAACACACACACAGACACACGAGTAACAAGGCGAGTCACCGGCTCTAACACACAGACACACACACAGAGACACACACACACGCACCAGTAACAAGGCGAGTCACCGGCTCTAACACACACACAGACACACACACACCTTCAAGACACAAAAACAAACTGCAACTCACTTTCTTAATGGCGACAATTTGGTTGGTGTTCTTGTCTCTGGCCTTGTAAACCGTGGCAAACTAGACAGAAAAACAGGAGTCATGTTAAGTTTGTGAAAACTTCTTGGTTTGTGTTGGTCTTTTCACTTTTTTTAGATTTGGGGAAGCAAGGAATCCAGGGTTCTCAGAGCAAATTCGCGGCGGCTGGCAACGTGCTGAGGTCGTCCACGTCCCGTTCCAGTCCACTGAGCGGACAGGGCCGCTCAGGGACTCAGGTCCAGGGGGGACCAAGGGGCGGCAGGGGCGTCTGGGCAGCCTCCTCCGAGGAGAACGAGGAGCGCCCGTCTGCTGGCTTCCACGAGAAAACTTTCGACAGTGTGAGGCGGCCCGGCGCTCCCTGCTCAGGGCCCTCCGAGCCCCGCCCGAGAGCCTCACCTGTCCCTCTCCGAGGAAGTCCAGTTTTTCATAACGCTTCGCTCGCGACTTCACGTCCACTGCCATCCGTCGCGAGGAGCCCGTCTCCAGCTGAAAAGGGTGAGCGGCCAAGACAGCAGGAATTTAAAGCTACCTTAAAGCCTCCAACAGCCACTTCCGCCCACTGAGCGCCGACGCTTCACTCGCTCCGCCCCCACTTCCGGGGTGGGCGGGGATGCTCTGAAGTAGGTCCGGCCAGAGCCCTCCCTACGGAAGCTGCGCGGGGCGAGGCGGGACTCCCGGGCTTCCCTGAACTCGGCCCCGTCTGCTCACGTGACCGCAGATCGTACCGGAGGCGTGGTCCTCTTGCAGGTAGCTAGTGTGTCGCCCTGTTACCGTTTCAACAGGTATTTTCTTCACTACTGAGGACCGTTCAGCGCTCTCAGGATTTAATAGGTGTGTATGGGTGTGGAAGGCTTGGCCTTGTCTCTGATCTCTGGTTTTTGCTCAAGGCTATCCTGTCACCATGGTTACCATGGACCCCCAAGCCGACAATTTCAAGTTACTTAAGCAGAGTTGGATGGTATCACCGATTGGATGGATATGAGTTTGAGCAGGCTCCGGGAGTTGGTGATGGACAGGGAAGCCTGGCGTGCTGTAGTCCATGTGGTCACAGAGTCAGACAAGACTGAGTGACTGAACTGAACTGAAGTGAGTGCTAGTTCTTAAGGTCTGGTCAGGAGGCATTCTTAGTCCTTTATGAAAAAGCACATTCAGGCAAACAAATTCCTAGTAAGCTGAACAATTTCGTGCTGTGGAACAGACTTCTGACCATCAGTTTTTCACCCTGTAAGGTGGAAGGAACTAATAGATTTCATCGTAGGCGGTTGCGAGGATTAAATGATACTTGCACAAAGTTTTAGGCATAGTGCTCAATGGTTAACTGTAATCAGTACCCGACTTTATTCGCTTTTCATACAAATCAACAAACACATTAATTCATATATTTAAAGAATATATATTGAGTGCTTACTGTATGTTGGGCTCTGTTGCAGACTCTGAGAAATCAGCCAGCTAAAAACAAAGATCCCTGCCTTCCAATGGGAGGAGCTAACAAAACAATTAAAATACGCTATAATACATAGTGACCAGTGCTACTGAGATAGTAAAGCAGGGAAAGGGAATAGATAGTAGGGTTTGTGATTTTAAATAGGGTGTTACCAGAAAGATATTACTGAAAAACCACTGCAAAGTTTTGAGCAGATAAATGATATCTGACTTAATGTTTTAAAAGCCTCCCTTTGTTGTGAGAAATTACACTATAAACTTAGAGAGGCAAGGAGAAGCAAGAAGGCCAGTTAAATAATTTTTGCAGTGATCCAGGTGGTTGTATTGAGAGTACCAGTTTAGCTTCTAGACAATAGATTTGCTGACACTTAATATGGGTTATGGAAAAGAAAAGGATAATTCTAAGGTTTTGAGCTGGAGCATTTAATGTTTTAAGAATTTAACATTCTTAGAGAGATGGAAATAGACCACCTTACCTGCCTCCTGAGAAATCTGTGTCCAGGTCACAAAGCAACAGTTAGAAATAGACATGGAAAAACGGACTGGTTCCAAACTGGGAAAGGAGTACATCAAGGCTGTATATTGTCACACTGCTTATTTAACTTATATGCAGAGTACATTATGCAAAATGCTGGGCTGGATGAAGCACAAGCTGGAATCAAGATTTCCAGGAGAAATATCAATAACCTCAGATATGCAGATGACACCACCCTTATGTCTGGAAGCGAAGAAGAACTAAAGAGCCTCTTGATGAAAGAGGTAAGTGAAAAAGCTGGGTTAAAACTCAGCATTCAAAAAATCAAAGATGATGGCATCTGGTCCCATCACCTCATGGTGAATAGATGGTGAAACAATGGAAACAGTGACAGACTTTATTTTCTTGGGCTCCAAAATCACTGAAGATGGTGACTGCAGCCATGAAATTAAAAGATGCTTGCTCCTTGGAAGAAAAGCTATAACCTACCTAGACAGCATATTAAAAAGCAGAGACATTACTTATCAACAAAGTTGGTAAATACAGTCAAAGCTATGGTTCTTCCAGTAGTCATGTATTGATGTGAGAGTTGGACCATAAAGAAAGCTGAGCACTGAAGAACTGATGCTTTTGAACTGTGGTGTTGGGGAAGACTCTTGAGAGTCCCTTGGATGGCACAGAGATCAAAACAGTCAATCTTAAAGGAAATCAGTCCTGGATATTCATTGGAAGGACTGATGCTGAAGCTGAAACTCCAAAACTTTGGCCACCTGACGTGAAGAACTGACTCCCTGGAAAAGACGCTGATGCAGGGAAAGACTGAAGGCAGGAGAAGGGGATGACAGAGCATGAAATGATTGGATGGCATCGTTGATTCAATGGACATGAGTTTGAGCTGGCTTCGGAGTTGGTGATGGACAGGGAAGCCTGGTGTGCTGCAGTCCATGGGGTTGCAAAGAGTCGGACATGACTGAGCAACTGAACTGATTTAATGTTTCTGAGAGTTGAGAATCCTGATTTTCAGAGTTATATTGAAGAAGGCAGCAGAATACAAAAGCTGATAACTTACTCAAGGTAATATAGTGTAAAAGTTGAGTCCTTGCTCTGGATCTAGACTACCTGCATATGAATATTGGACCCACAAATATTCATTTACTAGATTTATGATTTAGGCACATCATTTAACCTTTCTGTTGCTATTTCTTCTTGTGTAATAGGACCTGCTCACTGGGCTGCTACAAGGCTTAAATGACTGCACACTTCAAAAACCCTTAGGATACTGTCCAACAGTGCTCAGTTTATGTTAGCAATAACTGTTATTGGTCACCTTCCAACTCTTTGTCACCACTTGGGTCTTTATTGAGTGCTGATATATTCAGTAAGCAAAATTCTCCTACATCATAGAAAACACACCATCTCTATCACTCTCTCTCTTAATTGTGGCAAGTCATAGCTAGTGATATATGGTGTGTGACTTAGGTCACAGTTCCTTCTAAAAGACATCACTGTAACAGTAATCTATTCTCACTTGTAGAAACAAGCTAAATAGTGAACTAAATTTGAGGCTTGAGGTTCCCAAGTGTGCCATGGCATAAAAATTGATAAGCCCACTAAACCATACTTTAGACAAGTGAATTTCTATTTTGGAACTTTTTAAATAGGGTAACAAAGGCAATGTCTAAGTGATATTCTGGGTCCATTAGGTCACTGTATAAATATGAAATACCATTAAGCATGTGTATAGCATTTTACAGTTAACAAGGCACTTTTACACACCAGTGGAAATCAGCTTCTAAGATGGTCCTAATGATTCTTGCCTTCTGGTATGAATGCACTTGGGTAGTTTCCTCAATGAAATGGACTATTTTCTGTAACGAACAGAGTATAGCAGAAATGAATTTGTATAGTGGGTGTAGATCAGAGGGATTGCTGTTTCTGCTTTTAACTTAGATCACCTCCTCTGGGGATGTCAGCCATCATGTTGTGAATTCATTTGGGGAGCCTTGTGGAGAGGCCTAGGTAGAGAATTGAGGCCTCCTACTAACAGCCAGCATCAACCTGCCAGCAAAGTGAGTTAGCTATCTTGTTGGAGCTAGATGGTCCAGCCCCCGGTGGCATTGACTGCAACCTTATGAGAGACACTGAGCAGAACTGCCCAGGCAAGCTGTTCCAGAATTCCTGACCTAGAGAAACCATGAGCTGTGAAATGATTATTGTTTTTAGCCACTAAGTTTTGGGGTGCTTTGTTACAAAGTAATGGACAATACATGAACCAAGTACTTCCAGATGTGGAAGCTCGGTTTCGAAGAGGCAGAAGAACCAGAGATCAAATTGCCAACATTTGTTGAATCACAGAGAAAGCAACGGAGTTCTAGAAAAACATCTACTTCTGCTCCATTGAGTACACTGAAGCCTTTGACTGTGTGGATCACAACAAACAGTGGAAAATTCTTAAAAAGAGAAGGGAGTACCAGACCACCTTACCTGTCATCCTGAGAAAGTCTATATATGGGTCAAGAAACATTTAGACCCAGACATGGAACAACTGATTGGTTCCAAACTGGGAAAGGTGTATGACAAGGCTATATATTGTCACCCTGCTTATTTAACTTATATGCAGAGTACATCATACGAAACACTGGGCTGGATGACTCACAAGCTGGAATCAAGATTTCTGGGAGAAATATCAACAACTTCAGATATGCAGATGATACCACTCTAACGGCAGAAAGTGAAGAGGAACTGAAGAGCCTCTTGATGAAGGTGGGAGTGAGAAAGCTGGCTTAAAACTCAACATTCAAAAAACAAAGATCATGGCATCTGATCCCATCACTTCATGGGAAATAGATGGAGAAACAGTGGAAAGTGTCAGACTTTATTTTTTTGGGCTCCAAAATCACTGCAGATGGTGATTGCAGCCATGAAATTAAAAGACGCTTACTCCTTGGAAGGAAAGTTATGACCAACCTAGATGGCATATTCAAAAGCAGAGACATTACTTTGCCAACAAAGGTCCATCTAGTCAAGGCTATGGTTTTTCCAGTAGTCATGTGTGGATGTGAGTTGGACTGTGAAGAAAGCTGAGCACCAAAGAATTGATGCTTTTGAACTGTGGTGTTGGAGAAGACTCCTGAGAGTCCCTTGGACTGCAAGGAGATCCAACCAGTCCATTCTAAAGGAGATCAGCCCTGGGATTTCTTTGGAAGGAATGATGCTAAAGCTGAAACTCCAGTACTTTGGCCACCTCATGCGAAGAGTTGACTCACTGGAAGACTCTGATGCTGGGAGGGATTGGGGGCAGGAGGAGGAGGGGACAACAGAAGATGAGATGGCTAGATGGCATCACTGACTTGATGGATGTGAGTTTGAGTGAACTCCGGGAGTTGGTGATGGACAGGGAGGCCTGGTGTGCTGCAATTCACGGGGTCGCAAAGAGTCAGACACGACTGAGCAACTGCACTAAGAAGACCTGAGTGTTCCTTGGACAGCAAGGAGATCAAACAAGTCAGTCCAAAAGAAAATCAACCCTGAATATCCATTGGAAGGACTGCTGCTGAAGCTGAAGCTCCAATACTTTGGCCACTTCATGTGAAGAACCAACTCATTGGAAAAGACTGTGATGCTGGGAAAGATTGAAGGCAAAAGGAGAAAGGGGTAGCAGAAGGTGTTAGCATCACCAACTCAGTGGACATGAACTTGAGCAAACTCCAGGAGATGGTGGAGGACAGAGGGGCCTGGCATGCTGTATTTCATGAGGTCACAGAGTCGGACATAACTAAGGGACTGAACAGCAACAGCAACAGTCAATACACTAATTTGATCCTGCCTATCAAACTGTATAGTACTGGAGAAAAAACTGCAAGTTGGACAAACTAAGCAATTCACTAATGGTTACAGATACTTAAGTGTTTAACTCCTACATGAGTATACAAGCTATTAAAGCTAAACCCAAATTCTTTCTATGACACTATCCTCCTTGGGAGCTCATCCTATGACAGCAGTTCCCACTAATATCCTTTTGTCATGCCTCTAGTCATAAATTATATAAAAGTGATATATTTTTTCATTGGAACTTTCATGGCAGCAGCTGTAGTAAAGGTGGCCCTCAGTTCCAGTGCTGGGGTTTCTAACTGCCAGCCCACAGTATTACTTAAGCCACTCTTCATCTCCTGAACCTACTGTTTCTGAAAGAAGAAAAAACTTGCCATGAGCTTCTTTTTACTGAAATAAGAAAGCTAAGGAGAAAAAAGAGAATAGTACTGGTTTTTAAGAAATTTTTCCAAATACATTTTTTAAATAATAAAAAAGAAATCCTGAGTCATTTATTTCTCATGCATTACCAGAGTAGCTTATTGCTAGCACCAAATTCCTATCTCACATTTGAGTTGGGTAACATTTATAATAGGCCACAATACAGAATTTACACAAAGAGCAGATCAACTCTGAAACAGTAGAAAAAAACAAAATAAGTATAAAGATTAATCCATATGTAACTGGGCAAACACAACAATTCTACTCTATTACTCATGAATTACCCTTACTATTAGGGATGATTTCTTTAAAGTATATTCTACAAATCATTAAAGGTATGGAAGAGAATTTATTTCACTTTGTGAGGCTTTATTTTCACAATTATACATACCCTTGGCACAGGAAGACCCTATCAAAATTCTGTTAATTGACTTAAGGTAAATAGGTTGATTTTATGAGACTTTCAGACAATTAAGTTTGAGAAAGTTTATGATTATCAGGATTTGTATACATGATCACAATCAAAAGAAAGAGATAAACCAAAGAACAAGACTTTCTTAACCCCCCTGAAAACATAATAAATTACAATTTCTGGTCAAATGTTACTCGTATGCTATATTTATTTTTATCTCATTTTCCATTTTATACTCTGGCATTTCTTTTCTGAATACAGGTTACATATAATATTATGTGTTAACTCCCTAGTCTTAATATCACAAAGTCACCTGTTTTACCATGGGTATATTTTTATCATTTAAAGTAGGATATGCTTGTTAATAAGCGAGTTATACTCCAGTAACTTTGTGAATGCAAAAACACTGAGAAGTAAGAACAAATAATGGAGTTATTATTTCACGAATCCTCATTCAAGTTCAGGAAAATTACTTCTAGAAAGCTGCAATTCTGCCAAATATTTTCTATGTTTAAATGGAAACTGAAAGAAAAGTGAAATTACTGGAAGCCTTTGACGGTTCACTAGACATTGAGTGCTTTCAATAGTTCAACACTGTTATGCTTGATAATCAAGAGTAAATTAATAGGCTAACATTTTAAAATGTATACTTTAATTAAGGTATAAAGTATATAAACAATCAGGTAAGCTTATAGAGAAGCTGACCAAGATACATAAATTAGGAGACATAAGTGTCCATCTAAATTTTCTATACTTCATCTTTTTTTTCCTTTTTACAGAATATTTATTAAAGTTGTTTAATATACAATTTTTCATTTGTCATTCTGGAAGTCCTTTTTTAGAAAGACTCTTCTTTATCTGATGACAAATATTAGAGCCACATTATCAGTGATTATTCTGGACCTCCACGCTGAAAAAGAAAAAATAAAGCAATAAGATTAGGTGTTTCATTTACAAAGAAAATATTCATGGCAACTGTACAAATCTGAGACATTTTAAAGCAATGATCTTTAGGTCTTAAAACCAATTTCAGACTTTTCATAGCTTTTGGGCTCTCCTATCAATATTATAAAGAATTTCAGATCTGAAAGGGACTCAAGGTTGACGTAGGTCAATGGTCCTCGAATTTCTTGGTCCTTTATGCTATAAAAAAATTAATGAGAACCCTGGTCAGGAACTAGATCCCACATGCCACAACTTAAGAGTCTGCATGCTGGAACTAAAGAGCTCACATGCCTCAATGATCAAAGATTCAAAATGCCTACAAGTAAAACAATAACAACAAAAACCAAACAGATGCAGCCAAATAAAGAATTTAAAATAAACTAAATATTTTTTAAAAATTAATGAGGACCATAAAGAGCTTTTTTTCATGGGGTATATGTATTTTGCTATTTCCATACTATATACTTCTACACATATATTCTTCCAAGCACATTTACCAAGGGCTCAAACATCATTTACTTCTCATAGGCCTGGCCTACCTGACCATCCCTGTCTTAGGTATGGACACACCTTGACAAGACAATTGGAAGAACATGTAAATCAGCATCTGAAACTCCAAAGCTAATAATGTTAAGGTGTCTTCCACAGTAGTGGGATAAAGAGCAACAACATACTTGGATAAATTCAATTTCTTCTTGAGACACAAGTTTCCTTCTGTATTTCTGAGGTAAAGTTTTTATCATCTCTGCCGTGTCTGGTGGACCCTGATGCATCAGCCAGTCTGGCGATTTACTTCCCTTAGAATGCTGTGAAATTGAAGAAGTATGAGATGGTAGTCCTGCTGATCGTAGAACTTCTGATACTGAAATTTAAAAAAAACCCAACTTAGAAGGATTGTTCAGGGTCTTAAAATACTATTTTGAGTTATTATTGAATCATCAAGGTATTCTTAAAATGATAAGTATTACAATTCCAAGAGGTAAGTATTATAGAATAACTTGGTTGGGTACCTATGTAGTTTCATAAGTTTGTTTTAAAGCAAATGAGGTAGTTTTAAGTGAGTGAACTACTAAATTGAGTAAGTTCATAAAATAATGAAATTTTTAGGTAGTGGAGTTCAATCCATGTGGATAACTGACATTACTTAAGTTTTGCCCTATGGTAGAGATAACAGGTAGTATCATACAATGGAGAATAAAAAAGTTGGAAAATGGAGATGAGATTTGTTTTCTCCAGACTTGTCTGTCACCTATAAATTCTTCAAGAGTTACAATAAGTTAAAAATATCCATATAAAATTTGTTAAAATTCTCCCTGAATTAAAGGTTGGGTATCTTATAATAAAGACAGTGACAGACGAGGAAAAGAAAAACAGAACTTGTTCAGAATCTTCAGTTACTTTTAATGGGTAATGACTACTAAGTTCTAAGGCAATCCAAGAAATATTTACTGATTGAATGAACACATGTATCAGTGAATGAGAAAGAGGTTAGCTGGGAGAAAGATACAGAATGGTGATTATTCATCATAAAGTCTGCAGATATAAACATGGGAGATTCTTCTGAAGGACAGAAGAAAAGGTAGAACAAAAATTCCCGTATATAAACTCAATATAACCAAAAATTCAGGAATACCTACTGTTAAGTTACTACTTTTTAAAAGTAAGTAACAGAAGTTAGTTAACGCAACCTAACATACCACTGTGACCTAAGCTACAATTGTCAACCTGATTTTAAAATGAAAAATAGTGTATAATAAAATATTCATGTATGGATCTGATTGTACATATTTTTTTAGCCTAAATAAACTGCAGCTTACCATTTGGTTTAGGATTGTCTCTTCTATCAGGGAACCTTATTAATGGAGTATGTGGCTTGACTACCTAAAAGAAAAATATAATGCATGAGAAAGAAATGAAGTACTAAGATAACCTCATTAACTACATAAGAAATAATCTACTGAATCCCACAAGCAGATACCTTTGTTAAAATAAGTTAGTACTTGACAGCAACTTTAAATTTTCTATTAAAAAATTACTTTAAAATTTTATTCTTGTATTTCCCTTGTGGCACAATGGATTGAGAATCCACCTGCCGATGCAGGGGACACAGTTCACTCTCCGGTCCAGGCAATTTCCACATGATGCAGAACAACTAAGCCTAAGCACCAGAACTACAAAGCCTGTGCTCTAGAGCCCATCAGCTGCAACTACTCATCCCACGTGCTGCAACAACTGGAGCCCACGTGCCTAGAGCCTATGGTCCACAACCAGAGAAGCCGCCACAGTGAGAAGCCCACGCACCACAGGGAAGAGCAGCCCCTGCTCGCGGCAACTAGAGAAAGCCTGTGCTGCAACGAAGAACCAGTACAGCCACAAAGGAATACATAATTTTACTCTTCCCCAGCAAGGATAGCTAGTCTATGAACTATTCATTGTTTATATTATTTGATATGCATAATAAATTTGTACTTCATACATCACAAAACATTGTACTGTACTGCCAACTGACCTCAGAACAACCGTATAAGGTGACATGGATTTTACACTGCGTGACTTCTAAATCACCCTGCTGACTGGTAAGAACTGGAAGTTTCCTTGACTTGTACTGACTATTGTTTCTGTACTATGTTTTAATACTTAGTAGTTTAGAATCGGAGAAGGCAATGGCACCCCACTCCAGTACTCTTGCCTAGAAAATCCCATGGATGGAGGAGCCCGGTGGGCTGCAGTCCATGGGGTCGCCAAGAGTCGGACACGACTGAGCGACTTCACTTTCACTTTTCACCTGCATGCATTGGAGAAGGAAATGGCAACCCACTCCAGTGTTCTTGCCTGGAGAATCCCAGGGACAGGGGAGCTGGTGGGCTGCCATCTATGGGGTCGCACAGAGTCAGACACAACTGAAGTGACTTAGCAGCAGCAGCAGCAGTTTAGAATAGGGTAAAAAGCATACAGAAAATCAGGTAATCAAAAAAACTTTTTCTGACAACAAAAGTAACACATGTTCTATGTACAAAAAACTGGTAAAAACACAGAAAAGCAGAAAGAAAAAAACATCATCTATAAGCTCAAAACACACATAAAATAGCTTTAAACATCTGATAACTCTTGACTTTATTCTTTTTCCTACTCCCATAGAAATACATGTATTTCCATAACTTTTTAATAAGCTATTTGAAGAGTATTAATTTTTTATCACTAAAAATTCCAGATAATGCTATAGAGGAACTTAAGCAGAACTTTCAGTATGAAATCATCTGAATATATATAAAATGCTAAGACTAATAAACAGAACCCTAAAAATAACTTCTCACTCTGTCTAGTAACTTTCTTTTCAGAACCAGGCTTCTTGAAAGTGTTCTATCCATCTTCCAGGCTGATGTTTTTCAGGATAAACTTCAAACTGGCATTTGGCACCTAAAGGTCCATCATGATCTGACCTCTCCCTACCTCTCCAGTCTCATTCCCCACCATGGTACCATTCACTCCAGGTACTCTGAAGTACTTTTTATTTCCCTAATTCATCAGACCATTTCCACCCTCATTCAACTGAGAGCTCATGTGCTCTGGCAGGAAATCTCTCCCTGGTTCCACCCTAAGGCCATGTCTCTGCTTTTACCTGACTATCTTGTAAAACAGCTCAACTGTCACTCTTAAGAAGATTCCCCATCCCTAAATTCGATTTAAAAAAGACTCCTATGTTTCCACAGCAACCTGAACATCTTAAGAATACTGTGTAGAGGACACCTTAATGAGCCAATGACTACAGGACAGCAAAGTTCCTGGAAGGGCAGAGATGGAAAATGAAGTACTTCTGCAGCAGCACCCAGTACCCAGTACATGCTCAGCAACCATCAGACAAATGAGCGAACAGACCATTTGTCAGTCAGGGTTAACTCTACAGGCAAGTGAATATGTATACACACACTTAAATGTATATACATATACCAGAGAGAAAGAGTCCATTTCAACAGTTTTTGTACACTTAAAAGCATAGTAATATGCTTTTACAGATCAGTTGGCTCTCCCTTTATTTGTACCTTTCTAAGTCTCTTAGTTTCAGCTGTGCCTCATATAACACTGCCTATTCATTTGCTGGCCAACCTGAGAACACTTTTAAAAGGGGAGTGAGACCACTTACATTTATAACTCATAAACTTGGTATATTTTCTGTCATATCATTATTTAACATTCTTTGTCCTATGATCTTTTTCTTTGCTTTCATTTGTGGGGGTGGTTGGTAGGCTGGTTGGTGGTTTTTTGGTATTTAGAAAGAGCTGTACTTTTGTATAATGTTTATATTATGCTGTTACCTTTAGATAATATTCTTAATTGCCTGTTTCTGAGATACTATCTATTGGTTCATTATCACTAGAAAGAATGAAGGTAATTGATGGTAATCTCGTCTCTGCCACCCCTCCCCATCTTTTACTACCAGTTAATAACTAGAGGCAATTACAAGTTTATTCTACTTTCTGTATACTCTTCCTCTTATTCCTCCGTTTAAAAAGTCTTACTAGATATATACTGTCAGAGCAAATACTACCAACAAGTCTTTCTCCCTTCTCTGCATTATCTAGCCTTAATTCTACAGTTAAATACACTCAGTGATTATATCCAGTTCCTGCGTTAAAACAGCTACAAGTAGAACTAAGTACTCCTTAGTTGTCTGATGCTCATTCCCTGGGAGAGCTAGTAGGAAGAGCTTTGGGGAACAGTATTCCCTGAGTTATTAAAGGTTTAGAAGAGTTTGTGGCCTTTATACTTGAAGGTTAGTGCAGCTAGATAAAGCTTAGGTTTACATTTTCTTTCCTTAACTACCTTAAATGTGGTATCCACATGTTTTCCTTTAAGAAGTATTATTGTTGAAAACTTTGATAACTTAGTAAGTGCTTGGTCTTATTGCTTGGATCACCAAATAATTCTTTTCTTTATAAGTCAATGATTTTACTAGAATATACCCGTTGGTCAACAAACTAGGTCAAATCTCTCAACTACAAGGTATAACTTTAAGTCTCTTTTTGTATCAGGAAAGTTCTATTAAATTATAGGTATTGAGACTTGGTCAACTCTATTTTCACTTTTTCAGAGACTTACTATACAAAAGTTGCTTCATCTTGTCTTTATCTACTTCTATGGCATTCTCTGAATCCCTTTAATCTTTTTTCATGATCTTTGATTTTTTGGGGAAACTTATTTTATGAAAGAATCCACTTCTATGATTCATGAAGCCCAGGCTAAGTTAAAAGTGACGCGTTCTGGAGGAAACGACACTCCACTCTGGACCTTCTGGTTAGAACTACTGTCTTCTCTCTCTACCTCAACTGAAAACCCAGCCTCATGCCGCCTCAATCCCTGCCCTACGATTCTTGGAAGATGCCAAAGTCGACTATGTTAGAGGCTTTTTCAGAGGAGAAGACAACTCTTGCCTTCTCAGAAGACCAAGCCTCTACTTACTTTGCTTTATGAGGCAGATAGCAACTCCAAACCACGGACAGGTTGGGACCTGCGCAGGCCTCAATCATTATCTGGGTGTTTTTAATCCTTTTTCTCCTTCCTCTACTATTTACTTCAGGAAAACTTCTAAGTTGCCCATTGACCTTTGTGTTCTTTCCAGTTTAGCGTCTATTCCTGAAAGGTTCTTTTCTTTTATTCTTAATTCTTTACTGAGTTCAGAGCTATAGCATCCCTAAAATCTTAACCTAAAAGCCAAACTCAACTACAGCCTTTTAACTCTCTTCTTTGTTATTTCCCACTATCAGTTTCAGCCAGCCCTTCATTTCCTTGATCTCTCCCTTTTCTCCCAGTCAACTGGTTCCATCTTGACTTTACTTCCTTTTTCATCTAGCCTAGACCCACAGTCCACTGAGCAACCTCCTAGCACTCTCAACTGCCTTGCTGTGAATCTCAAACCCTGAATTAACCCAACTACCTACCTTCTTCCCCTGTCTTATACAGTTAAATGATTTCCTACATGATTATCTCCTCTCTACTACTGCATCATCCCAAACGTATCAAATATACACTGCTTGGCATTCAGCAAGCATTTATAACTTACTCTTCTAAAATTATTTTTAAATACCCTGCATCCAGCCAAATTCCTCTACTTAATGGTGACACCATGCTTTGTGAATTCCTATCAGTTTGTGCCAGTCTGCTGAAATACTACTCTCTCTTCAGATACCAATCAAGTTCTAAGCTCTGTGGAAGCACCATGTATTATCCTGTTGGCACTGTGGTCCCAGCACTGAGCACAGGCCTGGCACAGAGGTACCCAACACATTTTGCTAATGTTAACATGTTGTCAGCACGTACTGCTTTGTATTATGAATGTGAATATAAGTCTTCGCAGCTCTGTTAGAAGTGGACAGGCCATTCCTTATTCTGTATCTCACAGCATCTTTTTTGTTGCATGTATTAATAGTACTTTATTATTGCTGTGTGCTGTTCCACTTTAACAAGTCTACCACACTTTATATTGCTAATGGATATTTGGATATTTTCTGGTTTAGGTGTTACTATGAATAAAGCAACTATGAACATTTTTATTTTGTTTTTTAAATAGGTATATGCACTCATTTCTCTGGGGTATAAACCTATGAGTAAGACTGCTGGGACATAGGGTAGGTATGTCTAACTAGTAGTAAAGGCCCACAAAACAGTTTTCCAAAGTGGCTATACCTTTTTATATTCCCACCAGTAATGTATGAGAGTTTCGGGTGCTTTGTTTTCTCATCACCACTTGGCAGTGTCAGTCTTTTTAATAATTTTGGTGGTTTCCTGGTTTTAATTTGCATTTCCCTGGAAAGTAATCATGTTGAACATCCTTTCACTGGCTTAGTGCTCATTCAAATATCTTGCTTTGTGCAATATCAAGTTTTTTTACCCATTTAAAAAACTGGGCTATATATTATTGATATATATAATTATCTATTAAGGATACCAGTCCTTTGTCAGGTGTTCTCCTGTCTTCACAAAATCTTTAATTAAGGCTTAATAACTACACACTGAATGAATAAGTGAGGATCATTCATTGCAATAGGAGCAAAGACTGGGATCTAAGATTTATTCCAGAGTGAAATAACTGTAAGAAAAAGTCTTTCAAGAGACGTACTTGTGGAAAGGGAAATGCACTTCTCATATCAAAGTTAAAAGTTAATTATACAATAATGCAATTTGAGTTGGAAAAAAACTCGAGTAAAACAACCACAAAAGTGGAGGTTGTAGCCCTTTATAGACCAAGTTTAATTTTCCTACTTAAGCTAAAGACCACAGTTGGAGAAGCAAAAACAAAAGCTGTCAGGAGTTAGTAACTGATAAGTGGATTGATAAAGTCCCTCTAGCGCCAATCTAAACGCAGGGAAAAAACATTACAGAAAAAATCAAATATATATTTTTTCCATTCTCCCCCATCAGGCCTATAACCAGACGCTGGTTGGTGGAGGAGAGTATCCGGCGAGGACGCAGCTCGCGGGGCCAGTTCTCTGGCCATTCCCAAGACCTTGAAGGGACACTGGGTCAGAGCGAAGGTTCGCTTCCTTTCACTCCTCTACCGCCTTCCTTCCGATTGGCTGATTCGCGACAACCTAGACAATACCGGTCGCTGATTGGCCAGGATATTGCCAGGGCAGCCAAGCCTGCAGCCTGCTAAGAGGCTAAGGAGGTCTCGGTGGAGGGCAGTCCAGGGACTTTGCAACAGCTAAGTGCCTACCTGCGGAGATGCACTCCCTCGGCTTGGCTCGAATCGTCAGCTCCGTCCCAGGCTTCACTGCCCGTCCCAACAAGCGCAAGGTCCAATTCTCACATACACCCGGGGAAGCAGCTGCTGGCCCTAGGCAGGGCCGCGGTCATCGCGCAGCCTCCACCACCGCCTTTCCTCCCCAGCGCGGGTGCTACAGTCAGCACCTTCCCTATAGCCCACGGCGCAGAAAGGCGACCGAGTCTCCTTACCTGAACGACCCTGCTGGCAGACGCCATCTTGCTGCCCATCATGACCCCCGAGAAGGGGCAGCTTCCGGGGCGCTGGCGAGCCGCGGTTTTAACAGGCGTCCGGCGCGACTGGGGGCGGGCCCTGCCTGTGACGTCACGGAGGAGGGGCGGGTGCCCGGGCAGGACCCTCCTCCACTGTGGAGCTAGCCCCACCCCCTTGTGCCTGACTCCGCCCCGCCTCTCTTCCCGCTGGGGTGCTGACCCACGTGTTTCCCGTTGTTTTCGTTTTGCAGGTAAAGATTTGTGATGTTGGATTTATTTTGTTCATCAGCCTATGAGTGACCTAGGACCATTTCTTCCCCGGAAAAGTTTTTAATTTCAGCGTAGTCCAAAATGTAATATGAAACCAAATAAGTAATATAAATTCTTTTGGCTACCTAAAATGAACAATCTTGTTAAAATTTGGGGAGTAAGAAGCAAACTCAAAGAGTGGTGGCCAATTCCGACTCTATAGGTTCTATGGGTCTCATATTCCGTTGGTTTTTAGAAATTTGTTAATTTTTTTTTTTTACTGAAGTATAGTTGTTTTACAATGTGTTCATTCCCGTTGCTTATTAACATTGCTTGATTTGGTTTTCTGATTCCTTTCTCTACCATTACTCCTGATATTAAACTGCTGCCTGCTTCGGGTTTGAGAAAACTCAGAAGTTCTAGTTTTTTTTTTTTTTTGAAACATGAGCCATCCATCATTCCAAGTTGTATTAATGTTAAATTCTATGGTAAATATTAGTGTTTACAATGTTAAAAATTTAATACACAGTACAATATGTTGCAGCCATTTTGTAGGTAATGTAACACCTTACATTATTGTAAATGTTTAGAGCAACAAATGTTTTGATGATCTAAGTCAGTGTTTTCTAAATCTAGGAGTTATTTAACCTAAATATGGGCCCTTCTGATTCAGAATTTCTGGAGACCAGGAATCTTTTTTTTTTTTTTAATGCTTTCAAAGCTTCTTTTAGCAGCACATAGCATATTCTATGGAGAAGGCAATGGCACCCCACTCTAGTACTCTTGCCTGGAGAATCCCATGGGCAGAGGAGCCTGGTGGGCTGCAGTCCATGGAGTCGCGAGGAGTCAGACTCGACTGAGCAACTTCACTTTCACTTTTCACTTAACTGCATTGGAGAAGGAAATGGCACCCCACTCCAGTGTTCTTGCCTGGAGAATCCCAGGGACGGGGGAGCCTGATGGGCTGCCGTCTATGGGGTCGCACGACTAAAGCGATTTAGCAGCAGCAGCAGCATATTCTAAAATCAGATTGATCAAGTGGTTAGGTGGGCAAACCACATGAACTGGCAAATTAAAAAAAAAGAAAAACAAATTTCCCTTAAAAATATTAAAAGACATTCAACCTTCCTTATTGTAAGAAAAATTTAAACTACATTGAAACACTATTTTTTTAATCCATCAAATTGGCCAATAGCCATAGTTTGGACATATGATCTGGGGAGGCTGTGGGGAAAGAGGCACTGATGTATATCATTTAAATTTTAGTTTAAGGCAGGACAAGAAAAATTAAACAAAATTCTCTCTGTGGGTTAATATGCAGTGTGCGTCTCCATTACACATTAACCACAGCTCCTCGAAGATGGAAGCACCTGCTCAACCATAAAGATCCTTTTCTTTCTTTCTTCTGAGGCTGGCAATGTAACTTCTTCAAACAATAGGGTTCTTTTCCAGTTCTGTAAGGGGTCACAGTGACTTGTCGCTCAGTTTGTACCTGCTTACCTGGACTAAGCATGCTTTGTGGACTTCATGTGAAGTATCAGTTTGTCATTTAGATATACAGTCCTTTGTCTCAAAAAGGTACATGATTGTGCCTTTGACTTCTAACAGGCAGAACAGTCCTCAGAGCTTTCTGAGAATCTGCTTCCTGATTATAATCTTCAGTTTGGTTTATATAAAATTCCTTCCCCCCTACCCCCACAGACCTTAACTATTCAGTAATTCATTGAATTTTCATCAACAGTGGGAGTAAAAGATGGTACTCAAAAAAACCCCACAAAACTACATACTGAGTGACTCCAATTATATGACATTCTGCAAAAGGCAAAACTATGAAGACAATAAAAATAAGGGTGGTGGTCAGGGGTTGGGGGGAGGGAGGGACAAACAGGCAGAGCACAGGGAATTTTTAGGACAGCGAAACTATTCTGTATGATAGTATCAATATAATGATGGGTACATGTCATTATATTTATCAAAATTCATAGAATATGCAACCTTTGGATGATAGCGACACGTTAATGTTAAGGTTCGGTTGTAGCAAACGTACCGCTGTAGTGGGGGACGACAGTGGGGGAGGTTGTACATGTGTCCGAGCAGTAGGTATATGGGAACTCTCTGAACTTTCTGCTCCATTTTGCTGTGAACCTAAAACTGCTTTAAAAAAATAAAGTATATTAAAAAAATTTTTAAAGGCCCCATTGCTGTAAGCAGAAAAACTAATGTGTTCTTGAAGTTCAAAAATGGTGACTAACCTGGAGTCTACTATACAGAGTGGAGTAAGTCAGGAAGAGAAAGTCAAATACTGTATATTAATGCATATATATGAAATTTAGAAAGACAATAACGATGACCTTACATGCAGGGCAGCAAAGGAGACATAGATGTAAAGAACAGACTTTTAGATTCAATGGGAGAAGGAGAGGGTGGGATGATTTGAGAATAGCACTGAAACATGCATATAACCAGGCATAAAATAGAGGACCAGTGCAAGTTCAATGCGTGAAGCAGGGCACCCAAAGCCCCTGGGTTTTGACAACCCAGAGGGATCAGGTGGGGAGGTTGGTTCAGGATGGGGGCACACATGTATACCTGTGGCCGATGCATGTTGATGTATGGCAAAAACCATCACAATACTGTAATTATTCTCCAGTTAAATTAGTTGAAAAAAAAAATAAAACTCCTTTTTTAAAAAAATGGTGACTAGAGTTGATGACATTGCATTGTACAGTTGAAATTTACTAAGAGAATAGAACTTAAGTGTTCTCACCAAGAAAAGGAAAAGTAAATATTTGAGGTGCTGGATGTGTTAACTAGATTGTGGGAATCCTTTCACAGTATACACATACATCAAGTCATCACAATGTAAGCTTTAAATATTTTGCATTTTATTTGTCAGTGACAAACAGCAACCCACTTCAGTATTCTTGCCTGGAGAACCACTTGGTCAGAGGAGCCTGGCAAGCCACAGTCCATGAGGTCGCAAAGAGTCTGCCACCCGTATCTTCAGTAAAGCTGGCGGGGAAGAAAGCTCAAAAGCAACAGCAGCTTAGATTTCTAGTACACAGATACTTCATTTACATTTAGAGAAACAGCAACTTTCTGTGTGAAAATCTACAATGCTAGATTCTCATTCTGAAGTCATTCGAGAGACACAGGTAGCCTTTTTGGCTACTTTTCTACTAATATTTTTCATTTTCCTTTATGATTATATTTAAGAAAGAAATGAAGAAAATGGAAAAAGAATTCCCATGGTTTAGAGATTTTACCAAAATATAAACTTTCCAAGTCCTCTAATTCCAAGAAGTTTCACCAGAATACCTGATGATGAGATTAGAAAACGTCAAATGCAGGATAAATTACTGGTCATATTGGTATGAATTTTGTTTGGGGAGGACTACCAGGAAAATGCTCTGACTTTTCTCTACTTGTGGATTTTTTTAATAAGTGTTGGCATTCATACTCCACAGAGTTCTCATCCAGGCCCCTTCTTAATTAGTTCTTTCTAGGATGGAAATGCGGAGAAGGCAATGGCACCCCACTTTTCTTGCCTGGAAAATCCAATGGACGGAGGAGCCTGGTGGGCCGCAGTCCATGGGGTCGCTTAGAGTCAGACAAGACTCATCGACTTCACTTTCACTTTTCACTTTCATGCATTGGAGAAGGAAATGGCAACCCACTCCAGTGTTCTTGCCTGGAGAATCCCAGGGACGGGGGAGCCTGGTGGGCTGCCGTCTATGGGGTCGCACAGAGTTGGACACGACTGAAGCGACTTAGCAGCAGCAGCAGGATGGAAATGACAATAGGAGCTGAACCTGAGACAGCAAACTGCCTCGATTCCCAAATTCTATTTTATTTTCCTGCTCAATTTTAATCACCCTCCTGTCATCATACCATTTGATTACTCATTCTTCTTTTTTTTTGACACGTATACACTGCTGTATCTATTTTTGGCTGCACTGGGTCTTCCTCGCTGTGTGCAGTCTTCCTCTCTCTAGTCGTGGCGAGTGGAGGGCTTCTCAGTGTGGTGGTTTCTCTTGTTGTGGGGCACAGGCTGTAGGTGCATAGGTTTCAGTAGTTGCGACTGGCAGGCTCTGGGCACTTGGGCTTTGGTAGTTGTGGCACAGAAGCTCATTAGTTGTGGCTCACGGGCTCTAGAGCATGCAGACTTCAGTAGTTGCGGTGCATGGGCTCAGTTGCTCTGTGGCATGTGGAATCGTCTCCGATCAGGGATGGAACCAGTGTCCCCTGCATTGGCAGGCGGATTCTTACACACTATGCCACCAGAGAGGTCCAGGTCCCGTGATTTTTGTCTTGTATTAATGAAACAATGAATGTTGTCTACCCTCCAGTTCTACAAGGATCAAGTCATTGATTGCTAACCTCTAGGACACTGTGTAAGAACTCAGGACAAAGAACAGGAGCACTCAGTGCTTTGGGAGAAAAGGCAAACAAAAACGGCCCTTAGATATACTTTAGGACGTGTTTTATGAATCTGGATTCTTGCATCCTCCGATACTTAGAAAAGCACTAAAATATCATTAACTGATGTATCTGTTTCCCTTAACTAAACTTCTGCTAAGATATATGCTGGATTGCACATACTTTGTAGCCAAAATTTCATATATACTGGCCTCTTCCTCCCTACCTCTTCAGAGCACTTCCTCAGAGCTATCTGAGAGGCTATTAGTGCTCAGTTAAGACACTGACTAAAACTCAACTCTCAGCTGTTACACTGTACATCCTTCTTTAGTCAACAGTCTATACACTGACTGCTGTTTTTTGGCTGTTTTCATGGACCTGTGGAGCACAGCACCCAGTTCTACCTCATCTATTGTGTCTTCTTAATATCCTTATCTTACCTAGCCTTTGACTCCTTCCTTGTCCCATGTACCTTGTTCCTGACACTGGCCGTACATCTGTGGGGCAGAACTCAGTATGCATGACAGCTTCCTGATGTGATCGAATACAAAGTGCCCAGAACAACTTGTGGATTTTTTTGATTAAAAAAAATCTGAAACTACATTTAATAAAGCACTTAGATCTAACTTCTGGTTTGCCAGAAAACAGAGGTGAAACAAGCTATGTAAACTACTAGGAAGCAATTGGACAAGTCAGAAGAGACCTTTCTACAGGGCAATCGCTTCCTCTGACAATGACTGTTAAGAACTTGTAGGGTGGGACTTCCCTGGTGGTCCAGTGGCTAAGACTCTGAGCTCCCAGTGCAGGGGGCCCAGGTTCGATCCCTGGTCGGGGAGCTAGATCCCACATGCTACAACTAAGACCCAGAGCAGCCACATAAATAAATAAAATTAAAAAAAAAAAAAAAAAAGAACTTGTAGGGGGTGGCTGGGGGGAAGGAGGCTATAATCTGTTGCAGCTACTCAGTTCAGTTCAACTACAGATCTTCCTTATGAGGGGGTTACATCCTAATAAACCCATCCTAAGTTGAAAATATCCTAAGTCAAAAAGCATTTAATATACCTAATCTTAAATGTGCTCAGAACATTTACATTAACCTACAGTTAGGCAAAATCACCTAACGCAGCCTATTTTATACTAAAGTACTGCGTATGTCATGTAACTTACTGACTACTGTACTGAAAGTGAAAACCAGAATGGTTGTAAGTATATCGGTGTTCGCCTCTGTGACTGTGTGGCTGACAGATGTGGCTTGCTGCTACTGCCCCCATTACTATAGATCCTGAGAGTGTTAGCCCAGGAAAAGATCAAAATTTGAAGTATGGTCTCTACCGAATGCATATAGCTTTTACACCATCGTAGAGTTGAAAAATCCTAAGTTGAACCATCATAAGCAGGGGACCAACATATGCTATTGTAGAAGAAAGGCAGCCATAGATAATATGTAAACGTGTGGGTGTGGCTTTGTTCCAATAAAACTTTATTTACAAACTCAGGCAGCTGGTAAATCAGTTTGATATGAGGAAATAGCCAACCAAAACAACCATCACTCCCACATTTTTGAGAAAAAGTGTATTAGCAAAGACACCACTAGCCTGGATTTTTAGACTGTGTTTGAGATGTAAAATATTTCGGTCCCCAATTGAGAAAGCTCTTCAGATGGGCATAATCTCTGATGCCCTCTTCAGATATGGTCCAAGTTAGTAATGGACAGGGAGAACCTCCCAAAGGGCAGAGTGAAGGACCACAGATAAAGAACTGCTTCTTGACAGAAGAACAAGAGCCAAACCCAAAGGTGTTCCCTGTCCCCTTAGAAGGGCTCTTCCTTTGCCAAGCAGTATTTCAGAATTGCCCCAGTCACCATTATTTGCTGACTGTGTGAAGCAACATCATTTGTCTTTTCAGGTCATAGGGTCTCCAGATCAGGAAGAATCCATCTGAACATAACTGGAGACTCTTTGAAACTGGTATGCCTGGGTGACATTGTTGGCTTACCATCTTTGGGGAAAGGCGCATCTTTTACATGCAGAAGGGAAATTAATATTTAAGACCAAGGTAGCAGGCTGTGGTAGACTATATTCTTTTCAGCAAATATCCATTTGCTTTCCCCTACTCTGAAACTCAGCACTTCCTGCTGTGAGAGAGGTTGAGTGTTGAGCTTGGTCAATGGAACCTGGGTGGATATGTACACTTGCTCTCAGTAGAAATCAAATGTGCTTGCATAATTTGACTTGGCCTCATAAGCCATGAGCATGTGTTTCAGATAGTGGCTGCTCCCTCAGCCTGAGTCCTAGGATAATGAGCCAAACCATGGATCCAACAGAGAATGTATTTCTTGTAAGTCACTGAGATTTGAGGTTGTTATTCAGCATGATTTCCAAGAAAGATAACTAATACAATTTCTTTCTCAGAGCTGGGATTTAAGAGGGAGCACACTACAGGACAATAAACTCTTAGGAAAATGCAGGAAGTTTTTCTGAGGATGGTGATAATCCTTTGAGTTGGGATGCACTAATAAAGTGTGCATCTATGATAACATTTAATGCCATGTCTTTGGATCAGGAAAGTATTTTCCAGAAAGTTTTTCTATGAGAAAAATATAACTTGTTTTATAATTCACATGGACCATTTCCAAGAATACACTGTGGAGAAAAGAGTAACCACGTATAAAAAGCTACACATAAATTATGATTTATCAAAACAAATGAAGCCAAACTATAAATATTCCAAAGAAAAGCTTTCAGAATTCAAATTTAGGCAAATATCATTTTTGTTACTGATCTAAAGAACAGATTTCTAATACTGTTGTCCATTGCAGTACATCTTTTCAAATTTAAAGTCTTTCTTAAAATAATGTTGAAAAGACTACAGTGTCTATAAAAATTATCAACAGCTCCAAATTAATGCATTACACACTTCAAAGTTACTAGGAGGATAATCTTAAATATTCTCACCATGATAAAGAAATAATACTTATGTGACACGATGAAGATGTTAGCTAATGGTGGTCAGATCAACAATGTTGTACATCTTAAACTTACACAGTGTTAGGTATCAATTATATCTCAGTTTTTAAATTTTTTTACAAAAACTGCTTATTTGGCTGCACCTGGTCGTAGCTGCCACATGCCGGATCTTCAGCTGTGGCATGCACACTCTTCACTGCAGCCATGTGGGATGTAGTTCCCTGACCAGGAACTGAACCTTGGCCCCCTGCACTGGGAGCATGGAGTCTCAGCCATTGGAACACCAAGGAAGTCCCCTCGATTTTTTAAAAAAGGCAAAAAAAAAAAATCTGTAGTGAGTTGAACCAAAATGAGATTTATCTGAATAAAATACAGTTGACAGTTGAAAAAAAAAACAAAGATGTGTGTGGATATGCTTTTCTAACTTTCTAATATTTTGTTGATAAACAAATACACAGAAGTATTACAAATGGGAGCTGAGATTTCCAGGAATGCTGTAGAAAAAATGTCCATATTCAGTAGGAGGCTGGACTAGATGTCTTTTGGGACCCTTCCAAGGCTAAGATTTTCAGATTTAGACTATGCCAGTCACTTTATTATATTTAAAACAATAGATTCCATGTAACACTTAACTCAAGCTAAAAAAAATTAACTGCAGTATTAGAATCGTTCCCAAAACACTGAAAAGCATTTCACTTGAAATTTCTTTTTAAATGACATTAAAAACAAAACAAAAAATATCAAACTAGAATTCCTGTTAGATCATTGTGAGATTCTTCTCAAGCTGCAGAACAGTTTCCTTAAGGGCAGGATCCTCTGCCCAGTTGACTTTACTCCCCAAAATGAGGTTCTGTAATTAAAAAAAAAAAAAAAAATTGTTTTAAAATTAAAGTTCTCGGCAGTATTTTTTAAAAATCATCTTTCATTTATCAAATATTTACAGAACTAGGTGTGAACATTTACTCTGTGATGATGGGAAAAAATAGTAAATACATTCTTGTATCTTTATTTCTATTTTCAGTAAGGCTTCAACTTTGATCGCCATAATGCTAGGGAAATATTTACAATGTTTATAACAACTTTTCTGCTTTGCCAGTTTTTGTAGATAGTTTTTACCTCTTAAGGAAGAATATTTGCAGTGTTTCCTAGAGGAAAAAGATTATAGTTATGGTTCAGAGTTCATTTTGCATTTCTACAGTGAAAAACAATTAAATTGTAAGTAACATGCATTATTTTGACAAGAGGTTAAAGAGCTTAATTCTCAGCTCTTGCAAAGTTCCAAGACTTTGACAAAGGTGAAGATTATTTTTGTGGTAGGCAATGGAGGACTGATTAGGGTTATAATTAATGAAAATTCTGGTCATTATTCTTTGAGAAACTACAGCTCAATGATACTGAGTTAATTCAGTTATATATAAAAATATGAAGCCTGAAAATAATAGAATTAATCGCTTTTTAAAAGTTCTTTACCCCTCTTCCCACTTTATATAAACATTACCTGGAACACATGTTGAATAACTGTAGTAATCTGTATCTCTGTCTCCAGGTTTTGTTGTATGGCCTTTATTTTGTCTGAATTTTCCATACTATCCAAATCATCTTTCTGTTTGTTCTTTTCAGTCTGTATTTCTAAAAGCTTTCTTTCTGAAGCTTGTTTTAATTCTGTTGGGTTAAAAATAAAGCAATATACTATATATGACAACTCCTATAAACAAGAATCTTGAAAGCTTATGAAGCAGAACAGTTCCTGATTATTTCAGTCAAGGGAAAAATTTTAATATGCATTTTAGGTTGCAGTTCCATTCTGACATGAAAATGATTTCTCTGGTGCAAAACACCAATATTTTAATTTCATACTTGGCAATGCCCTCTTTGAGATGTTCAATTGTGCATGCATGACAATGATACTGTCTACAAATGTCTGCCATGGCATCATGTCAGAGGACTTCCTCTGGGTTGCCAAAAAATAGGTGATATATGTAAGGAAATACTCCCCCCCCTTAATTTACAAAAATTACATATTAATAAATTTTCAAGGAAAGGTAAGATCCCCTTCTCCAGGGATAAATATCATCAACCATTTTTTTTGTTGTTCCTGAAATATTCTAAGAATTACACTAGAGATCTTCCTTTCATCCTCAGTTGAAAATATCCTAAGGCAAAAATGTAGCTAATCCACCAAACATCACAGCTTAGTCTAGCCTGCCTTAAACATGCTTGGAACACTTCCATTAGCCTGCAATTGGGCAAAACCACTTAACACAAAGCCTGCTTTATAACAATATATTAAATATCTCATGTAATTTATTGAATACTAAAAGTGAAAAATAGTTGTAAATGTATTTGTGGTTTATTCTCATGATCACTTGGCTGCTGCTGCCTGGCATCACATGAGAGACTATAATGAGCCCAGGAAAAAAGCAAAATTCAAAATCTGAATTCAGTTTCTACTGAATGCATATCATCATAAAGTAAAAAAACTGTAAGTTGAAACATCATAAGTTGGGGACAGACAGTATTTAAAAATATGAATGGGTATATCTCAGGAGCTCAGTTCCTTGACACTGATGTATCAAAAGTAGGTTGGAATACAATGGAAAAAAAAGCAAAGAGTGATTAGACAGGTGACAGGACTACTTCTGACCCTGAGATTACTTACAAAAGGCAAATCTAGGGGCTTCCCTGGTGGCTCAGTGGTAAAGAATCCACCTGCCAATGCAGGAGACAAGAGTTTGATCCCTGATCCAGGAAGATCCCACGTGCCGTGGAAGAAAATAAGTCCATGTGCCACAAATATTGAATCTGTGCTCTAGAGCCCAGGCACTGCAACTACTGAGCCCATGTGCCCAAACTACTGAAGCCCCTGTGCCCTAGAGTGTGCCCTGTGCCTTTTGCTCCACAAAAGAAGCCACTGCAATGAGAAGCCCAGCACGGCAACTAAGAGTAGCCCTCGCTTGCCACAGCTAGAGAAAAGTCCGTGCAGCAGTGAAGACCCAGCACAGCCAAAAATAATAAAAATAAATCAATAATTTTTAAAAGGGAAATATACATAGTATTTTAAAATAATAAATCATGCCTATAACTGTTAAATGAAAAGAGTACTACAGAATAAAATTATGCCAATTTTATAAATAAAAAGCACTGAAGATCGATTATCTCTTGATAAAATAAAAAATTTTTCTTAGGTATATGTTTGTTTTCAAATTCTTTATAGAGAATATGTAGAACTAGCCTTAGTTCTCTCTGAAATAGATTTCAATAAAACATTTCAATAATTTCAATGCAAAAAGCCATCTCATGTTAAGTTAAACTATAGAACCATATGTATCAAGTGATCATTTAAAAATTATGTACCAAAAAAATAAAATTATGTATGGACTTCCCCAGGAATCTGCTTGCCATGCAGGGGACATGGGTTCAATCCCAAGTCTGGGAGGATTCCACATGTCGTGGGGTAACTACGCCCTAGCACCACAAGTACTGAGCCTGTGTGCTGCAGCTACTGAAGCGTTCACACCTAGAGCCTGTGCTCCACGACAACAGAAGCCACCACAGTAAGAAGTGAAGTACTGCAACAAAGAATATAGCCTCTGCTCACCACAGTCAGTGAAAACTCCTCGCAAAAAATAAAATAAATAAATAATTAAAAGAAATTATAAATGTTAACGTGGATGTGGAAAAAGGCCTGAAATGATGTATATCTAATGGTGCTCACACAAGGAGATATGGCTTTCACATTATACTTTTCTGTATCACTTGATATTTTACCCCCACTGAGAAAGTATTAATTTTTGTGATTTAAAGTTCTAAAACAATGGATCAAGCAAATTGCACTCTGTATACTACTCTTTAAATTGCCATGTCCAAAGTTTTAAGAAAATTTGAAAATTAAAATTTTCAGTGATTGGGAGATCTTCGTATTAAGTGAAAAATGTGTTCTCGAAAAAAAGAGCCAAAAAGTGTTCTACATACGCAATCTCTTCTTTCTAACATCAAGCAATTTTTCCTCCAAATCCCAAGTTTCCTGTTATTAGAAATAAAAAGATTAAGGCACATAACCTAAGAATACACCTATAATATTTAAATCATTGAATTTTATCTATTCATATTTTCTGAGCTTCAGTTTTCAGTTCCTCTATTTTTACACAACAAAAGGGAAAGAAAGAGTAGCTTAAATGATAAGTAGATAATTAGAAATAATGGAACTATGAAAAGACAGAAAACTTAAGGATACTGAATTCCAAACATACCAGTCTTTGGGCAATCCTATTTAGTCACATACAGTTACCAGCAAGAATGTGTTACTGAAATCATGAGAATGCATAAGCAGCTTTATGTTCAAAATTACCTGCTGTGATTTCATTATTAATTTATTCAGATTTAGTATTTGTTTCATGTTATCCATGAGCACACTGAAAAGGAATAAAAAATATGATTTACTAAGTTTAAAAATTTTCATTAATTAACAAATCAGTATATATATACTTTCATTATATCCAATGTACACTTCAATATAGTCATTGTTTAACAAAATAAGTCTAGAAAAGTTTGGTGTAAACTAAATTTCTGATGCATTTCCCTAGAAAAATTTTTGCTCATAGACAACAAAGAATATAAAATTTAAGCATGTAGGAACATTTCTTTTTTTTTTTTTCTTGGCCATACCCCATAGCATGCAGGATCTTAGTTCCCTGACCAAGGATTGAACCAGTGTCTTCTGCAGTGAAAACATAGAGTCTTAACTACTGGACTGCAAAGGAAGTCCCCAGGAACATTTCTAAAAATCTCATACTTAGGGAGAAAAAAACCCTAATAACTTGCTAATACATAATGTTTTTTTTGGAAACGGACTTTAGGATTTTTTAAAAATCAATTAATTTGGCTGTGCTGGGTCTTAGTTTCGGTACACAGGATCTTCCATCCTCATTGTAGCATGTGGGACCTTTAGTTGAGGCACATGGGATCTAGATCCCTGACCAAGGATCAAACCCAGGCCCCCTGCATAGGGAGTGCAAATTCTTAGTCTCTGTTCCACTAGGGACAGAGAAGGCAATGGCACCCCATTCCAGTACTTTTTCCTGGAAAATCCTATGGACGGAGAAGCCTGGTAAGCTGCAGTCCATGGGGTCGCTAAGAGTCGGATATGACTGAGCGACTTGACTTTCACTTTTCACTTTCATGCATTGGAGAAGGAAATGGCAACCCACTCCAATGTTCTTCCCTGGAGAATCCCAGGGACGGGGGAGCCTTGTGGGCTGCCGTCTATGGGGTTGCACAGAGTCGGACGCGACTGAAGTGACTTAGCAGCAGCAGTTCCACTAGGGAAGTCCCTGGATGTTAGTTTTTAGACCAGTTTTAGGTTCAGGGAAAAACCAAGTGGAGGGAAACCCGTATACCCTCTGGCCCCACAGTTGCACAGCCTCCCCCACCAGAGTAGCCCATCTGTTATAAATGATGAACCTACACTGACACATCATTATCATCCAAAGTCCAGAGTTTACACTAGGGTTCACTCTTGATGTTGTACATTCTATGCATTCTGACAAATGTATAATGACATGTATCTAACTATATCAGACAGAACAGTTTCACTAAATCAACTGCTTTTATTCCCCATTTCTTCAACAAGTATTTCTGAGAGACTACTTCATGTCAAGATTGTGCCAGGCACCAAGATTATAAAATAGAATAAAACACAGTACCTGTTTTCAAAGAGGAAAGAATCTTATGGGGGAAAAAAATAAATCCACAACCATCGTTATGACTTCATTAGAATCAGTAATGGATTGTGTAAGAGTTGTGGAAAGGGTAGAACAAGGAAACCCTGAGTCTTAAAGGATGGAAAAGTACAGTTGATCCTTGAACAATGCAGGTAGAGTGGGTGGTTAGTTACCAACTGTCCACACAGTGCACAGCACTGCTACCTCTGCCTCAAAAACACAGGAATTAAATGGCTCACCCGAGGACAGAAAGCTGAAACAGTCTGGATTAAACCCCAGTTCACTGATTCCACATACCGTGACCTCTAAATAAATACAAACTTTCCCCCATACTTAAAGATCTGTAAAATGAAAATACAGGTACTATATTTATTGAAAACAAACAAACACAAAACACCTGCATAGAAGTGGACTCAAGCAGTTCAAACCCATGCTGTCCAAGGGTCAAGTGTAATTACGAAGACTACCTAACAAGCAGTTTGGTACAGCTGGAGTAAAAGGGCAGAAATAAGACTGGGCAAGAAGAGCGGTTCTCATATTTCCTAGTGCCACCATCCTTTGGGAGGCTTGTTATATGTGGGTTGCCAGCTTCCCGTCTTAGGATCGGATCACAGATGACCTTGAATGCCAGAGTCTTTATTTTATATTCCTTGGCAAATTATATAAGTTGCTCATTTCTGCCCATGAAAAATGAGGAGTATATTTCCTATCTCATTGGGTTATTGTTGGCTTAAATGAGATAGCATTGTTCTTGTCTTACAGTAAGTACCAAACAAAAGTTAACTTTCAAAAGCTTCCTTCAAAATTATAGATCATCTGGGTAAAACCTCCATTGATTCTCAGGGTCCCATCCATTTGGAACAGGATGTCAGTAGGACTATAAAGTTTGTAATGATGAGACGAGCCTACTTTTCTTATTTCCCAGATAAAGGTGGTCAACAGTGACAGACAATTAAAAAAAAAAATTCATGGAACTAATCATTATGTGATCTCCCTTACTGCCATCCTTACCAAATCCAGAAAACATAAAACAAACAAAAAAACATACCTAGTCTTAATGTCAACCTTCTCCAGGTGTTTTTTAAGTGCAGTTGAAAGTTGCATCCTATAGAGGAAAAAAATCCATTATAAAACATGGGTAACATTTATGGTACAGTGAAAAGAATATTTAAAAATACAACATGGATTGATTTCTATTTAAATGTAACATAAAACAAAAGTAGGTTTTTAAACAGTATTATATGGGAAATAATTTGATAAGTCAGTCATAGAAACATGAAGTAGCACCAAGAGGGAGGGGGCTGTTACATGTGGCTGTGCATGGGCAGGCAGAGGGGCTGAGCTGACCTGACACCCTGCCTGAACTTGCTCTCTAAACCATCAACCTAGGTGCAGGGCTGGGAGGAAGCAATAAGGCACTACAAAATGTAATGCACAATATGATAAAATACAATTAACATTGCTATAAGTTACATATGAAAGTTAGAATAAATCTAAAAATTCTCACAAGAAAAAATTTTTTTTTCTATTTTTTAAATTTTGTATCTATATGAGATGGTTGATGTTCACTAAACCTACTGTGATGATCATTTCAGGATGCATGTAAGTCAAAACATGTTCTACACCTTAAACTTATACAGTTATTGTTTAGCCGCTAAGTTGTGTCCGACTCTTTTGTGACCCCATGGACTGTAGCCTGCCAGGCTCCTCTGTCTATGAGATTTTCCAGGCAAGAATACTGGAGTGGGTTACTACTTCCTTTCTCCAGGGGATATTCCTGACCCAGGGATTGAATCCATGCCTTCTGCATTGGCTGGTGGATTCTTTGCCACTGAGCTGCCAAGGGAAGCCCAAACTTATACACTGCTGTATGTCAGTTATATCTCAATAAAACTGGAAGAAGGAAAAAAGGCATACAGATCAGCAGGCTCAAATTAGGTAGAGTTAGGGAATACAAAGCCATACTCGACTATAAACTTTAAAATATGTCTATGTATAAGCAAGCACTATAATTTGTTTTTAAATTCAACAGCTAGTAAATAAATAATAATAAAAAGGCAATAAGCTCAGCAATATTAGTCATTTCATTAAAGAGGATATCTTAATAGCTCTGATCTTAGTCAAAAAATATCATCTATATAATGAGCCAGCACATTAAATGAGGGGAAAAAGTTCACTGCTAGAAGTAATTAAAAGGACTTTAACTATTTTCAATTAAATATAAGTAAATGTATCTGGGAAGGTCAGAAATACAAGGGGGAAAGACAATTAGAGTCATTCATTGAATTGAGATTATTAATTCAGATCACAAGTCTATAATAGAGACTACGTTTGTCTTACTGACAGCTGTATACCAGCGTCCAGCACAAAGCTCTGACACAGTAAGCACTCAAATATTTGGTGAATGAATTCTAAAATATAGATCCAAAGTCTAAAATTAAAAATACATTTAAACTCAATGACAATTCCCTTACTCCATTAAGAGTTACTGGAATAAATATGAGACTTCCCTGGTAGCCCAGTAGCTAAGACTCCAAGCTCCCAATGCAGGGGCCTGGGTTCAATTCCTGGCTGGGGAACTAAATCCCACATGCTGCAACTAAAGATTCTTCGTCCCACGACTAAGACCTAGCACAACCAAAAATAAATCGTATAATCCTTTCAAACACCGAATGTGATTTAACCTCACACTTCTATTGTCTTGATTGACATTTTCTTATTAACACTGTCTTACGTAACTTCTTCAAATGAAAACATTAATGATGTAACTTTTCTCTCAGGGCTCAAAATTTGTGGGACCATCAACTAATCATCATTTTGATTAATTCAGACTAGTGATAAAGAACCCACCTGCCAAAGCAGGAGACATAAGAGATTCCAGTTCAATCCCTGGCTCGAGAAGATCCCCTGAAGGAGGGCATGGCAACCTGCTCCAGTATTCTTGCCTAGAGAATCCCATGGACAGAGGAGCCTAGTGGGCTCCATAGGGTAGCAAAGAGCTGGACATGACTGAACCGACTTAGCACACACACACCCCACCCTGAGCCATACCCATCTTGCATACTTAAAATGTAATAATTACCTGTCTAATGCAAGCTTTTTCATTTCAAAAGCAGTTTTTGCCTCTTCAACTTCATTTTCTAGTTCTTCAATTTTACTGCCAAAGAAGCATGAACCAAAGAATGTCAGCAATGTCAGATAAAGTAACTACTGGAATAAAGGTTTAAAGTAAATCTTTGAAGAAAGTAAAATGCCTGTTATCTAAATAATAGTATTCTACAGGATCCCATACTGACACATTTCCGGATTTGGTAACCTGACTCCCACTGAGTTACTTTGATAAATATCTTGTTAGTGGTAGCTCACTCATGTGCATCTAAGTCGACATCCCACATCAGTAACTTCTCAACATGTGCATGACAAATTACGTGGAAAAACAAAGAAAGGAAACAGAAAGACAATATTATAAGATGGATAACATTATTAAATCTGTAAAAACCACAACTAAAAATTTAAAATTAAGACATACGCTTCAATTTGCTTTTCCTGCATGATTTGTTCTGGAGTCTTTTCTTCATCTACAAATAAATAAATTTTTGAAGTTAGTAATATTTCAGAAAAGCATTGTCCAACAAAAATATAATGTGAGCCACAAATGCAAACCAAATATGTAATTTAAAATTTCTAGTTTCCACATTACAAAAGTAAAGAAACAAGTGAAATTAATTTTAATATAGCTTATTTAACCCAGTAGATCCAAAATATTGTCACTTTAACATGTAAGCTATTTAGAATTACTGTTGAAATAGTTCACAATCTCTCCTCCTGTTCATATTTTACATTTAGTCCTTCTCAATGAGGAATGACCATATTTCAAGTGTTCAGTGGTCACATGGAGCTAGTGACTAACATATTAGACAGCACAGATTAGAATGATACAAAAAGAGAGTAAAAAAATCAAGATCAATGTAAAAATATAGAAACTATGTCTATATATAAAAATTTTTAAATATATGTAAAGTTACATCCAAAAACACAAAATAATTAAGGATAAATTTAACAAAACACATGTATGTATGACCTCTACACTAAACACCATCAAACAGTAAAATGGAAAGATATACTACCTATACGTACTGGGAGAATCATGGCTAATATAACAACTGCTAATATAACGAACTCACCCATACTGATCTATGTGCTGTGTTGTGCTTAGTGGCTCAGTCGGGTCTGACTCTTTGTGACCCCCTGGACCGTAGCCCAACAGGCTCCTCCATGGGGATTCTCCAGGCAAAAATACTAGTGTGTGTTGCCATGTCCTCCTCCAGGGGATCTTCCTGACCCAGGGATCGAACCGGGGTCTCCTGCAGTGCAGGTGGATTCTTTACCAGCTGAGCTACCATAGTCCCACTCAAAATCCCAGAAATTGACAAGCTGATTTTAAAATGCATATAGAAAAATAAAGGACCGAGAACAGTAAAAACAATTTTGACAAAGAATGAACTTGAAGGACTTATAGTGGCTGATAATCTAGACTTACTATAAAGCTACAGTAATCCGAACAGTGTGGGACCATTGTAAAGGCAAACAAATGACTCAAAGCAACAGAAGAACAAGTCCAGAAATAGACCTACACATATACAATGGGTCACACACGGAAAAAATGAGTCTTGACCCTTACTTAGCTCACACTATATACACAAAACTTAACCCAAGATGAATCACAGCACTGAATGGTGAACTTAAAACTTTAAGACTTCTAGAACATACATAGGAGAAAATCTCTGCAGCCTTGAAGTAGTCAGTTTCTTAGAACTCAAAAACCACAAATCACAAAAGAAAAACAGTAAAAAAACAACACTTCATAAAAATTAATGCCTTCTGCTCCTGAAAAGACACTGTTAAGAAAATAAAAAAGCAAAAAACTAGGAGAAAATTTCTACCATATATATATACATATATATACACACACACACACACACACACACATATATATATTTATTCATCTGAAACAGGACTGTATTTATTTTTTGAAGTGAATGTTAAAGAGAATATATAATATTTTCACCTTTAATTGAAACTCAAACTCAGTAAGACTAACAATCTAACCAAAAATGGGCAAAGATTTGAAAGGACACTTCAAAAAAGTAAACTACCAATAAGACATGAAAAGATGATCAACAACATTAGTTATTAGGAAAATATAAATTAAAACCACATAAATATATCACTACATACTTACTAGAGTGGCTAAAATTTAAAAAGACTGACAGTACAAAGTTTTGGAGAAGATATTGAGTAACTGGAAATCTCATACACTGATGGGGAGGAATCTGCCATAATGGTATAATTATTTTAGCAGTTTGGTAGTTTCTTAAAAAGTTAAACATACACTTACCATATCACCTTGAAATTTCACTTTTAGGTATTTAACCAAGAGAAATGAAAGCAAATGTCCACAAAAATATATACAAATGACAACTGTCCATAGCAGCTTTATTTATGAGGGGCAAACACTGGAAACAATTCAAATGTTCATCAACAGGTAAATGGATTAACAAATCGTGGTGCAGTCATCATAAAATGTACTTCACCATAAAAAGGAATGTATTACTGAAACAAAAGAGCATGGATGAATCACAAAAATGCTACACTGTGCAAAAAGTAGCCAGACCCTTTGGGAGTGACTACTGACAGGTTTGGGGCCTGATCTGCCTCTTGAGAAATTTGTATGCAGGTTAGGAAGCAACAGTTAGAACTGGACATGGAACAACAGACTGGTTCTGAATAGGAAAAGGAGTACGTCAAGGCTGTATATTGTCACCCTGTTTATTTAACTTATATGCAGAGTACATCATAAGAAACGCTGGACTGGAAGAAACTCAAGCTGGAGTCAAGATTGCCGGGAGAAATATCAATAACCTCAGATATGCAGATGACACCACCCTTATGGCAGAAAGTGAAGAGGAACTAAAAAGGCTCTGGATGAAAGTGAAAGAGGAGAGTGAAAAAGTTGGCTTAAAGCTCAACATTCAGAAAACGAAGATCATGGCATCCGGTCCCATCACTTCATGGGAAATAGATGGGGAAACAGTGGAAACAGCGTCAGACTTTATTTTTCTGGGCTCCAAAATCACTGTACATGGTGACTGCAGCCATGAAATTAAAAGACGCTTACTCCTTGGAAGGAAAGCTATGACCAACCTAGATAGCATACTCAAAAGCAGAGACATTACTTTGCCAACAAAGGTTCATCTAGTCAAGGCTATGGTTTTTCCTGTGGTCATGTATGGATGTGAGAGTTGGACTGTGAAGAAGGCTGAGCACCGAAGAATTGATGCTTTTGAACTGTGGTGTTGGAGAAGACTCTTGAGAGTCCCTTGGACTGCAAGGAGATCCAACCAGTCCATTCTGAAGGAGATCAGCCCTGGGATTTCTTTGGAAGGAATGATGCGGAAGCTGCAACTCCAGTACTTTGGCCACCTCATGCAAAGAGTCAACTCATTGGAAAAGACCCTGATGCTGGGAGGGATTGGGGGCAAGAGGAGAAGGGGACGACAGAGGATGAGATGACTGGATGGCATCACTGACTCGATGGACGTGAGTCTGAGTGAACTCAGGGAGTTGGTGATGGACAGGGAGGCCTGGCGTACTGCGATTCATGGGGTCGCAAAGAGTCGCACACGACTGAGCGACTGATCTGATCTGATCTGATCTATAGAGTAATGCAAATGTTCTGCAATTAGATAGTGGTAATGGTTACACAACATTGTAAATAATACTAAAAGTTACTGAATTGTGCATTTTAAAATGGTGAATTTTGTTGCGTGAATTAAGTCACAAAACAAAGATGTTGGGAAAAAAACAAAACCACCATATAAATACATTTACATCAAATTCTAGAACAGTGCTCTCCAAAAGCACTGTTCTGTGATAAATGAAATGCTTAATATCTGCACTGTCCAATACGGTAGCCACCAGCCACATGGTGGCTGAAGCATTTGATATATGAGTAGTACAACTAAAGTAAAACTAAAGTGAAATTAGTTGTACTAGTCACACATCAAGTAAGTTCATCTTCTAAGTCTGTGAGTCTCTTTCTGTTTACATCTTTGATTTTAGTGGTGATCTTGATTAAAGAGATGTATGCCAAGTCACTTCAGTCGTGTCCGACTCTGTGAGACCCCATAGACGGCAGCCCACCAGGCTCCCCCATCCCTGGGATTCTCCAGGCAAGAATACTGGAGTGGGTTGCCATTTCCTTCTCCAATGCATGAAAGTGAAAAGTCAAAGTGAAGTCGCTTAGTCATGTCCGATTCTCAGTGACCCCATGGACTGCAGCCCACCAGGCTCCTCCATCCATGGGATTTTCCAGGCAGGAGTACTGGAGTGGGGTGCCATTGCCTTCTCCAAAACAGATGTATACATTTGTCAAAACTCATCAAACTGGGCTTCCCTGGTGATCCAGTGGTTAAGAATCCTCCTTGTAAGCTAAGGGATACCAGTCTGAACCCTGGTTTGAGAGGATCCCACATGTGGAGCAACTAAACCTGTGTGACAATTATTGAGCCTATGCCCTAGAGCCCAGGAGCCACAACTAACTGAGCCCATGCGCTGCAACTCCTGAAGCCCATGCACCTAGAATCCATGCTTTGAAACAAGAAAAGCTGCTGCAATGAGAAGCTTGCACACCACAACTAGAGATGAGCCTCCACTTGCCACAACTTGAGAAAGCCAGTGTGCAATGAAGACTCACCACAGCCAAAAAATAAACAAATCTTTAAAACAACATCACAACAAAAAACTCATCCAATTATACCCTCAAAATCGATGCACTTATTGTAAATTAAAAAAAAAAAGCTTTCAAGCAATAAAGTCTCAGTATTTTTTAATGGTAAAAACTAATCAATTTTAGATACATATCTTCTCTTCAAAACTAAAACCTAACTTCTTATGTGTGTGTTAGGGGCTCAGTCACGTCCCATTCTTTTTGACCCCATGGACTAAGCCCTCTGTCCATGGAATGCTCCAGTCAAGAACACTGAAGTGGGTTGCCATTCCTTTCTCCATGGGATCTTCCCAACCTAGGGTTCGAACCCAGGTCTCCTGCACTGCAGGCAGATTCTTTACCATCTGAGCCACCAGGAAGCCATAGCAATCAGTCCTCTCCTTTAGCTGTAGAAATTCTAGAGTGCAGACTATTAAATCTACTCAAGTTTTCAGATGTCACAACTCCTTTAAAATTAGCTATACAGGGCAAACAAGAACTGCAAGAGGAGGCAGATTCTTATCACTTGGATTTTAGCTCTAAGGTCATCTTCTTGAAGAATCCATCTCTGATTACTGTATCTAAAGTAGCCCTTCCCTCTTATCATATCATTATTTCCTTCATCTCACATTTACTTCACCTCATAATTATCTCAAGTCTCTTTGCTTACCTGTTTTGCTACATAGAATTTAAGCTCCATGAGGATAAAGTCAGCCTTGTTCAAACCATATCTCCATTCCTAGCATCCATGCATTCAACTATGATTGCATGATTACCTCTAGAGATAATTCCTCAGTGGTTCAAATTTTGAATAGCTTTTCCCCTACACCTCATCGTCTAACATCAGTTATACTTTTTTATGTATTACGTGGGCTCTCATGCCAGTAAAAGGACTAGACAAGTCCTACTTCTCTTGTCTAAGATAAATGTAATTTGTTTAATACAAGGAACACAGGCTTTGGAAAGAAGGACACCATTAATTCCTCCAGGGGAAGGACAGTGACCTACTGATCATCTTTGAGGTAAGCATTTTTTAATCGAATTATAGTTGATTTACAATGTTGTGTTAGTTTCAGGTATACAGCAAAGTGACTGTAATACATATATACTTATATATATATAAGTACTTTATAGATAATATATATTCTTATATAGGCATTATTGATGTTACAAAAGGGACATGACTTTAGAGCCAGTAAGGTCTGATTCACTTCCTAACTCCTATGGTTACTAGCTATGGTAAGCAGAAGAGAGGCTGGGGGCCCATCTTTTTTTAAGGTTTTGTTTTCTTTCGTTCTGTTTTTTGCCTAAGATGACTTTAGAAACCCTAAAATGGGGATGAAAAACATACCAGAAATGCCTTCTGATCTGTGGCCTTAAAGTGAGCTTGAACAGAGCACAAAAATTATCGAGGTGATTCAAACATGGACTCAGGGAAGTAACTAAAACATCTATGAGGTGCCTAGGCTTTTCCACAATTCTTGATTCAACACTGTACTATTTGGTTTTATTCTATAAGCTTATTTCATAGAGAAAGAAAAAGTAACCAAAATCTATCTTTGTGACCCAAGGGCTTATAATAAATCAGGTGGTGCTTATTACTTAAGATGACTAAACCCATCATTTAACTACTCTCTTGGCCCTGAGATTTTTGGATGAATAATTGTAAAAGATAAATTAAAATTTTTATATAGAATTGAAAATTGTCTATCACACTTTTATGCCTATCTCCCTTCTGCTCTCATGTCATTAACCCAGTGTTTCTCAAAGTATAGATCTCAGATCACTTGTTCAACAATCATCTAATCTCCTAATTTAATGTTCAAGTTGTTGATGGTAGCTAAGCCTACAGGAATTTCCAATCAATAGAACTCAATTTTCCTGAAGTCCTAACACCCCCACTTCCCTAGATAAATAATTGTAAAATTGATCTTTTCCCTGGAGTACTGTTCATCATCAAACTCATAAAACCTTATTTGAAAATGGAAATCCTTACTTGCATCAACCATTGACTTATATTCCAAGAGTTGTTGTTTGGTCTGTGCTCTTAGCCTGAAAACAGATAAGAAGAGAGTTATATAATTATTGAGGTTTTATTCATTACTATGATAAATCAACTCATCTTTTTTGGAATCTGATGCAACAAAATGAGTATAAATAAACAGCACTAAAATCTTCCAGGGACTTCCCTGGTGGTCTAGCGGTTAAGACTCAGTGCTCCCAATGCAAGGGGCCCAGGTTCAATCCCTGGATGGGAAACTAGATCCCACATGCTGCAATGAAAGCTCCCTCCCACACATGGCAACTAAGACTTGGCACAGCTAAATAAGTAAATATATATTTAAAAAACAGATCTTCCAGGTTGGCCTCATTTAAAATAGGGATACAAGATGTTATGCCTCAGAAAAATACACAAAATGAAATACAGTAGGAAAACAGCATCTGTAAGGAAAAGTTAAAAATTTGATTTTTAAATTTATTTTTAATGGGCCACACTGAAATAAAGCTTAAAGAGAAGACTACATAAAGAAATAGATCAAAGTGGTAAACTCCCAAACACAGTAATGAGTTACAAACAGATTGAAACATTCTTAAGAGATACAGAAAAATACCAAAGATACTAACCCTTGGATAAATAAGTAATTTATATAGTTTCTTAGTCATCCTATGACTCTACTTACTTAAAAATCATACAAAAAATGGGTAGAAGAGCTATGGGTAAAATGATAACTACTTATTAGATGTTTCATATTTACCTGGTAATTCCCCAGTTCTGAGTTTGTTTTGTGACTCTGAGATCTAGTTAAGCAGCTAAGGAACATTAGACAAAATTTTAAAGCTTCGCAGCTTAAGTTCCCTGTTTTAAAATTCCAAATGAAAAGGGCAATTTCTTAAGACTTTAAGACAGCATTTTATGATGCACTGAAACAATAATTCATTTTTAGCTGAGATGGAAAAGGAGATGTTATATCTTTAATATTTTATTATTTCATATTGTAGGTAGAAAGGGATTTTTATTCATTTTTTAGAACTGTTTCAAAGACTTTTACACAAAAGAATGTCTTTCTTCATCAGTGAGTAGTGTTCATCAGCGTTTTCTGAGAACAAAAAGATGAAGGCAAGTCCACACACTTGGTCAAAGGTCAAAGGAATGGGAAGTGGGCTATTATGTCACCCCCAGAGTTCCTGCTGCCTTTTTTACTAAATGCTGTTCACCAGTTGAGTCAGGTGGACTTTTGTGAGAGAATAGTGTCTGGTGGCCAGGACCTCTTTGGGGCATTTCTTCCTAAGTGTAATACACAACAGATGGGAATAGGGGAAAGTAATACAGGAAAGTTACTCGTTCCAGTTCAGGAGCTGATGAAGCCCTTATATGCCTTCAAGAAACCCATGGGATCTTCTAGCTGTGAACAGTGGCTATTATGGTCATTTGGAATTGACCCTGGACTATATGAGCACTTCCTATATAGCTCTGAGAACTCTGGATAGGAATTCACCAGATCCGATGGCCCATAGATAAAATGAATGGGAATAGTTAAAAGGAAAGAACTCCCACTCAGTGTCTTCTAAACTTCTTCCTATATATACTGTTTAAGAGACTATTGTTAATTAAATCCCCATCATTGTTGCCCATCTCTGCCCACAGGTCCCACAACTCACTCTCAGAGGGTTAGGTGTATGGCCCAAAGACTAGGGTGAGACTTTGAGAGAATACAAAGAAGTTCATCAGTCACGTGAGGATGGGTGACAGCATGCCTCCATGAGAAAATTTTGAAGGAAAGGATGGTGAGTCTTGGTAAATATAACTCCATTTGACAGACTCTTTATGGTAAGTCAGCCAGATCAATTCCACTTGAACCCACAGAACAGCTCCTGGGCAACAATATCTCAATAATCATGAGACAAAGGTTGATCCTGTGGTTCTGGAGCACCAGAGGTTGCAAAAATGGCTCCAAGAAGCTGACCTGCCCCCAAATGGAATAGTCTGGGCTCTGGTTGTCAGTGAAGCCAAAGCCAAAGAAATTAAGAGCAATCACTTGATGAAATCTAAGGGTAAGAAGAACTACCCAAGTCTTGTACCAATCAGAGCTGGATGTTGGAAAGCCATGTAAAAGCATGACTATCTGGAGACTTCCAACCATACCCACAGAGTCTTTAATAGAAGATATTCAGTCCCTTGTAGGTGAAAAATTTGCCTAGCAACTTTCATGAGTGAGGAGCAAGGGGAAAACTGTGGGAGTGGGGAAGGAAGGGTAAGACCTGGGCTATAAGATTCCACGTTTGCAGGAACCTGTTGTGCATTTGTAGGGGGGTAATTTTGAAGGTGAGGTTCTGAGGTTTATTATTAGGTGAGGCCTTTCAAAGCAGTGATGAAGTTGAAATACATACAGTTACAAAGCTTATTTTTTTAAAAAATTCCCTTGTTACAATTTAGGTCTGCAAATTTTTTTCTGTAAAGGACTAGAAAGTAAATATTTTAGGCTTTGTGAGTCCTATAGTAGATCCTATAGGCTTCCTACTGTGGGCTTCCCTGGTGGCTCAGATGATAAAGAATCTGCCTGTCAAAGCAGGAGACCCAGGTTCAATCCCTGGGTCGGGAAGACTTCTGGAAAAGGGAATGGCTACTCATTCCAGTATTCTTGCCTGGAAAATTCCATGGACAGAGGAGCCTGGCAGACTACAGTCCATAAAGGTTACAAAGAATCAGACACAATTTAATGACTTTTACTCACTCTCACTCATGGTATCTGCTGTAACTACTCAACTCTTTCCTTGCAAGTTGTGTTCCAATAAAACGTTACATAAGGAGATTGAAATTTAATTTCATATAATTTTCACCTGTTATTAACATCTTGTAACTTTTCCCCCAACCATTTAAACCCATGAAAATTAATCTCAGCTTGAGGGGTCACACAGAAACAAAGAGTAGGATGGATAAGGCCCAGGACCATAGTTGCCCACTGGAGTAGAAGACTGATGTCCTTTCTCATTAAGTCTTTTCCTTAGCAACGTACAGACATTGCTTCCTGGTAGAAAATACAAAACACGCAGCTTCTGGATTGAAAAGGGTCATAGCTATAACAGAGAAGGGCAGAGAAACCTCCCTCCAGTATAAATCTGGGCTTGGATGCAACCCATAAAGGGCTTGAAAATCAGGACCGCAGGGCATGAGTGGTTAAGAAAGGCGATGTTAATTGTAGCTCCGTAGGCCCTTTGCTAAACGCTGACCCCATAATCTCTCTTTTAATTCCCACGGCAACTTAGCTAGGAAGCTGTCATTTTCCCTCTCTTTTCCAAGACGAAGAAAGGGGCTTAAAGAGCTTAAGTGAATGCTCTAGTCGCCAGCCATTAAGCGACCGACACTGAATTAGAACCCTAGACATTTTCGGCAAAGAGTCTTGGCCAAGACGCCCACTTGGCTCCTGCCCAGTCGGTCAGAGGGAACAACCTGAGCAGCAGGGTCATGCGGTCCTCCGGACGCGCCGCCTGGGCGCCGGCGACCTGCGGCGGCCCGCCTTCCCCTCCGGAGTCCGCAGGCTTGGTGACGGCTTGCTCCTCGGACTGCGTCTCCATTCCGGGCGCGAAGAGTTACTACTCAGGACTGGCGGACTCTACCACAGAAGGGACCGTTTTTCCCGCCACAAAATTGATACCCGGAACCAGCCGGAGGGTCTTCGCGCGCGGTCACACCCCTTCCGCCTGATGGCCCCGCCCTTTCCTCCCCCCCGTCTCTGGTTGCCATAGTTGCGGCTGTACCTTCTTTTATTCCAGCTTTAGTAATTAAAGTTGTTGTTCAGTCGCCCAGTCGTGTCTGACTCTTTGCGACCCCGTGGACTGCAGCACGCCAGGCCTCCCTGTCCCCCACTGTCTCCCAGAGTTTGCCCAAGTTCAAGTTCATTGCCTGGGTGATGCCATCCAGCCTTCTCATCCTCTGACGCCCTCTTCTTCTGCCCTCAGCCTTTCCCAGCATCAGGGAGTTTTCCAGTGAGTCTTCTGTTCGCATCAGATGGACTTGGGCTTTCCTTATGGCTCAGCCGGTAAAGAATCCGCCTGCAATGCGGGATTCCCTGGATCTCTGGGTTGGGAAGATCCCCTGGAGAAGGCAAAGGCTACCCACTCCAGTATTCTGGCCTGGAGAATTCCATGGAATGTTTAGTCCGTGGGGTCACAAAGTGTCGGACACGACTGAGCGACTTTCACTTTCCACTTTCAGCTTCAGCATCAGTATTTCCAGTGAATATTCAGGGTTGATCTCTCTTCAAGTTGACTGGTTTGATCTCCTTCCTGTCCAAGAGATTTCATGAGTCTTCTCCAGCACCACAGTTTGAAGGCATCAATTACAGACGACTAGTAAAAGTTAACCGTCAGCTCTGTCCAGCTGGGCTAAGCGCTATGCTGCAGCCATTTGGGGGCACTCTCAGGCTTGTGGCACTGCGACCTGGAGGGGAGAACCCCAACATCAACGGTCTTTCAGCCTTTGAGCTGGGATAGCGATTCTTGATCCATTTTAGAATTCTCCTTCCATCTGCTGCCCTGTAAGATGGGTGTGGAGGGCAGGCTGGTAGAGAAACGCATTTGAGAGTTCTGTTCAGGGCTCGGTAAGTCCAGGCCCCTCGTTTGGCAGAGAAACCAGAGGCCCAAGTTAGAGATACCCACTGCCCTCCAGGAGGCAGTGCAGACTCTCAGTGTGAAATTCAGCTTAAGATTCGAACTTTTTATTTCACTTTTTTGTGGGGAGAGGCGGTTGATCCCTGCTTAGATAACTAAGATCCCACATGCTGCAACAGGTTTGCGTGCCCCGGAATGTCAGTTTTTTGATCTGACAGATTACAATCGACCTTTCTCAGCTGAATTTAATGCTCCAGTGCTTAGCTGAGCAGTGACCAGGTAATGGAGAAAACGCAGGGCATAAATGCCTGATTGGTTTGCAGTTTTTCACTATGATCAGTCCCATAAGTGACACGATCTTTGTGGCACAAGCAGCTCGGGGCTCTTTGAACAGGAGAGTCTCTAGTTTCTCCAGAGTTAAACTTGTTCACACAATACTGCTGCTGTACCCTTTTTCCTATTATCAAAGTAATTTGGCTCCTGGTAAAAGATGCAAAAGGCATAGTAGGATGTAAAATGTTAAGTTCACCACTGCTGCTGCTGCTGCTGCGTCGCTTTAGTCGTGTCCGACTCTGTGCGACCCCTGAAACGGCAGCCCACCAGGCTTCCCGTCCCTGGGATTCTCCAGGCAAGAACACTGGAGTGGGTTGCCATTTCCTTCTCCAATGCATGAAAGTGAAAAGTGAAAGTGAAGTCGCTCAGTCGTGCCCGACTCTAGCGACCCCGTGGATTGCAGCCTACCAGGCTCCTCCGTCCATGGGATTTTCTAGGCAAAAGTACTGGAGTGGGGTGCCATTGCCTTCGCTACTCCCAAATTCCTTGGAAGAACATTTTGCTTCATTTTTCCTTTTACAAGAAAGTTACTGTTTTCTTTTTTCACTTAAGTACTTTGTCTGGGATGTCTTACAATGTTTCAGAACTAATTTATCCAGCATGTCTCTGGTATCTCACATCAACCTCATCCTTTTAAGCAGCTGCCCATCAGGAGTCCACAGGCCAAATTTGGGCCAAAGGTTATACAATGCTTTTCCTCAAGAGCATACATGAGGATCATGGAAAGGACTGGTTAAAACAGATAGCTAGGTGCCTCTCCACGTTACTGATTCTGATTTGCACTTCATGTCCCCAAGTGATATTGCTGTTGCTGGTTGAGGATGACACTTTAAGAACCACTGCAGTGGTGGATTATAACAATAAATTAAAAAAAAAAAAAAATTGAAATGGGGAATTCCCTGGTGGTCCAGTGGTTAACACTCTGCTCCCAATGCAAGGGGCCCAGGGTTGATCCCTGGTTAGGGAACTAAGAGCCCACATGCTGCAACTAAGACCAGGTACAGCCAAATAGTTAACTTTTTTAGTGTGACAAAAAGATTGCAGCTCTGGAGGATCCTAATTCTTAGGACATTAGACACGATGGAAGTATTTTAAGGGAATATCATCCTCAATCACTAAAACTGTGTCTGTTAGGAAATAAAACCCTTTCTTTTGTCCATGGACTATCTACATAAGTTAATCATGTACTTAATCCGCATAGAAGTTTCAAAAGGCTTTTTACAGACCATCTCTGGGTGGCTCAACGGTAAAGAATCTGCCTGCAATGCAGGAGACACAGGAAACATGGGTTCAGATCCCTGGTTCAGAAAGATCCCCTGGAGAAGGGCAATGCAACCCACTGCAGTATTCTTGCCTGGAGAATCCCATGGACAGAGGAGCCTGGCGGGGTACAGTCCATGGGGTCACAAAGAGCTGGACACGACTACATGGACTTCTCCAATGAAATAAGAAAACACCAACATATAGGTGTCTGACAAAAAACAATAAACTTAAGAAAATAAGCAGTAAAATAATCTCCAGATCAAAAAGGATTACAAAAGAAATTCTAAAAACCATATTGATGAAAAAGAGAACTTTACAAATGAGTTATCTCAGAGGAAAATGTATATACAAAGGCTTTTATTACTAAAAATACATTGAGTATTTAACTAGAAAATAACTGAGAAAAGCAGACGGTGAGAATTAACATTTGGTAGCTAAAACTACCAGAGGTGGTAGAAATGATAACACCAAAAACTGATTCTTTCAAAACACCAATAATACCCTCTAGGCAAGCATGATTAGAAAACACAAGTATTCAACATCAGAACTAAGAAGATATAACTATAATACAGAAGAGGTTAACTAATATCCTATACCTCTACAGCTATAATTAAAATCTAGAATGGATGATTTTCTTTTAAAGTGGTGGTGATACAGGAGGGGAATTCATTAAAAAACACCAAACCATAGAAAGCTACCACTATAAGCACAGGCCAGGTGACTTTACATATTGATTTAGCTAGTTTTCAACAAATGAATAAAGATTTCAAATTATAACACTTGAATATGAAAACCTCTTTAATCCACCTTAAAGCTGGTAGATGAGATAAAAATTAGAAAATGGTTACAAAAACTGAGCCAATTACCCACAAAACGCAAAACTTCCTAAATGAAATACTAGCAGATTAAATCTGTATATCGTAAGCAAGAATTCATTAACCTCAAATTAATGTAATATTTTTAAAAGTTATCAAAAGCTGAAAGAGTAAATAAAATTCCACAGCCTTTCTCAACAGTAAGAGAAAAATACCTAAAATATAAAGACCACTTACAGACTAACAGCAAAAATATTAGATGGTAAAAATACTGAGGAGATGTACAATCCAGGAATAAGACAGCGATCTACCGATTCACAATGTTATTTTGGAGATTCTAAAACAATAACCTAAAAACCATGTAGTTGAAAAAATAAATTTTGGGGATTTAAAACCTAGAAAACCACTAAAATGAAGGAAACTATCAACTAGGTAAGAAAAAATACACAAAGCAATAAAAAATAGGGGTGGGTAACAGAGCCTAAACCCAGCAATTAACTTGACAAGAAAAGTGTAGCAATTACATAATTAAATTCTAACACTGCAGTGAAGGGCATGCAACAAGCCTTACTGGAGAAGTTTCTGAATGGAAGACAATGTCAGTCTATCCAGAGCTAACACATATGTATGTATACAACATTCAGTCAAAATTTAAAAGCGCTTATCAGTAACTGCAAAGTTCCTCTTTGAAATTTTCCCCACAAATATTTGAAAAATAGTGGTAGCCTCATCTTTCCAGATAAACTTAATGTAAAACTATATTAATCACAGGGAAAAAGTAGATCAGGGAACAATAAACTAGTGTTTCAACTGTCCAAGGGGGGGGTTTAAACATATGGTACTGGCACAAATGGGTATCCATCTGCAAGTTAAGAGTCCTACCTCATACCACATACAAAAAGTTTAACTGAGGGCTTACACACCTAACAGGAAAAATTTAGAAATTTAAGAGATATTAATGGTTTGGGGATGGAATTGAACTTAACACTGAAAATCTAAAAGCAACTACAAAAAATATATATCTAGTAAGACCCAAGTTTAAAACTGTCTGCAAGGAAAAAACAGCATAATCAGATTCAGGGCAAATGACAAAGTGGGAAAGCTTTTACAAATTGTTAACGACAACAAAAATTGATTCAACTAGTCATGAAAAGTATAAGTTAAGACAGTAAACAAAATAGGGTATTTTTTGCCACAAAAAAAGTCACAGAAACTAAAGTGAATGATTAGCTTCAGTTCAGGCACAGATGCTGAGAAAACCAGAACTTTTGTACATTTATTGCTGATGACATTGAGAACGTCAGCTGGCTACACCGGCCAGAACTTAGAACACACATTCTTTGGAGAACTCAGTCAATGTACATAAAGGAAAGTATGGGATATAATGACATTTAAACAGAATTGTCTATAGGAACAAAGAGAAAAAGCAATCTGAATGTAAACAGAGGGACGGTTAAATACATTATAACATATCCATACAATGGACTGTAATGCCCAAATACAGGTAAGGCCTGTCCATGTTGAAATGAATTGCCAAGTATACAAAATGACCCCATTTTTAATACATCCCATAATACTACATACACAGGTCTATGCACATATTCATGGATCGATACACTCCTAACTCCTTATATCCTTCACATGCGACTGAGACAGGACAGTAAGAACAGGTGGGTAAATAAAGTTTTTAAGATACTTTCATATTTAAGGAGTGTTTTATTTTCTTAACTAATGAACAAAAACTAGGCTTTGAATATAAATTAAAATTCTTATTTTTCCAAGTGAAAATGCTGATACTAGCTAAAGTTGATAATTTAAGAAAGTGGTACTAGGAGATTACTTAGAATTATGGTAGCAACCACCAGAGTAAATAGGAATCAGGAGGACTAGGAATGAAATGGTAGACTTTTCCTTATGTAGAACTAGGCAGCAGAATTTCTTAAGGTGACTTGGGCTTACATACAGTATGACATGTAAAGTACATCTAGATTTTAAGTGCCTTCAAGAGCTTAGTAAATCATCATAAGTAAAGCCAGGCATATAAAAAAAAACCAAGAAGAACCAATTGTATGTATTAGTTGGGTCCCCAGGTAACTGAAAACTGTTTTTAAGCAATCCCCACCATACCTTTAAAACAACTTTTATCCTCAAGCGCAAAGTAGCCACATTCAAATAGTTAAAGGATAAGTAAAAAGAACTTCAACTTTATTAAAAGTAAATAAATGTAACATATAATATGTACAGATGGCACATGGTGCCAATTTTATTTGCAGGTAGTATTCCAAAGTTCACAAGTTACACCTTTGCCACAGCCTTGGCTAAATCTTGAACTAGTGCAGAATTCAGCTGTGCTAGAGTGCTGATCTTAGCATGCTTAGATGTGGCATACTTGTTCTTGATAGTCTGGAAGAGAAAAGTACAGAAGTTAATGATGGAAAAGAGGAAAACATAAGAATCAATGATACAGATATTCAGTTAAAAATCAATTCCTTAAAAAAGTAGGCTATGAATTTACAGGCAGGCATAAAGTCTCAATGATTTCCACTTTCCCCGACACCCTATAGTACCCCTGATTGACTCACCATGTGCTTTGTGAGCCCACGGTTCACCATGACCACATTCTTTGCCAGGTGTTGCATAACAACAAGAAGGGATTCTTCAGTATATGACAGGTAATGCTGTAGAGTTGGTGTCTAAGAAAACAAAAGTTAATGTTGAAAATGCTCATCACCAAGGGTTTTCATAAAATTTCTAGATGTTCTTCAAAAGTAGGTAGGGAAGTAGATACTCTATATGATTATAATTGAAATTTAAGACAAGCTTAAGACCCTTTCTTCCCCAATTACTCCTCTTTTGTGGCTTCTCTAGGATCCTGTGCTCAAACTTAATTACACTTTTGTAATTGCCGAATTTTCCACCCCAAAGCTAGACCAAGTTATGGAGCTGACTTTCTCATTTACAACTCTATTGCTAGGGCCTATAGTATTATCAAATGACATATAAGAGAAATACTCATTGACTCAACGAATATGAATGAACTTCTGGTATGTTATTTGACCTGCTTGAGCTACTCTCTCTATAAACAGCAGCAGCTGCTCTGCCTTTCTCAAAGGGGTATAGCAAGATGAGATTAGGCAATGAAATGGAAGCATTCTAAGAAAATATCACAAGATATTCTAATCATTGCTTCAGAAGATGCCATATGTAGGAGCTATATGAATTGTCCTTTAATGACAACAGCTCTATCCTGAGCAAATAGTGAAATTTCAAAGCTCAGGATAATCTCAGTTTGTGGGACAGAGCTTACCCATTCACCATTATCAAGAACTTTCAGTGCTAAGCAAAAAGCTCCCGCTGCAATCTGAGAAGGAGGAAAGTGCACCATATCGTAGTCCAGCATAGTTAGTTCCATCAAATATTTGGCCAGAGTATGTAGCTCAACATCAACCTGGAATAAAACCCACAGGTTCTGTCAGAGAATTCTGCACTGGCAGTAATTAGTATGCCCATCACTGTACCTACAATTGTTTGCCTATAAATTTTCAAATGCAATTGCCCATGAAAGGCTTTAATAATAATATTAACACACAGACCGACTGGAAATAAAGACTACCTTTATGCCTTCTTCAGGCAGTTAGGTATAAATATAATGCACTTGAATTAGATCTCAATGGCCAGCAGTATTCCCTAATGTACCATACCAGACGTTTCAAGAAACCTGTACCTCTCCAATCTTAGATGCTCTCCGAAGGAAATGCAGGGGTAGAGGGCGACCCAGACTAAAATTTAAAGCTCTTAGAATCTTCATTTCCATCTGTCTGATTTGAAACTTGGTGTAGGTGTTGTCAGTCACAAAGGCAAAGTCACCGATTTCTGGAGGGTACATTTCCTCATATTTGCTTGCAACAAACATGGCAGTGACTCCAACCAGCTGCAGCATCTTCTTGGGCACATAGGTATCCTACAGTGGGAATATCAAGTCAATGAATAAGTTATCGGTATTTGAAAAAGGAAGCACAGAACTGTGAAGGAGAGATAGGAAAGACACATTCCCACAACAAAATCTCAAAGACACCCCATGCCTCAAGACAGATTTTAGCTGAAAAGGTCTGTTTCTTATGATTCAGAGAGGACCCTGAGAGGAAGAACCCTCAACTGCTGAATTACACTCACCTGCATGAACCGATCAATTATGGAAACAGTCATGTACATGGTCTCCTGCAGTAATCTGAATTTTATTTGAACTTGCACTAGCCAGTCAATGAGGATGGCTCTCATGTTTCCAGTGACTTCACGACCCATTAGGTATTTTGGTTTGACTGCTTGCTCTTCCTGCAAAAGAAATGCTGATTATCCTAAGAAGTAAGAGTCCACGTTACATTTCGACCAGAAATAACTGGTCACCTCAGAACAGCTCTGGAACATTTAAAATCTTTAATAGCTCTAAGCTCTATTATCATTTGGTCATTGCAAACAGCTCCATCACCGAGAAACAAAGAAAGCACATGTCAAACAGGACAGTGTGACAGGTTTTCATGTTGGCAAATCTTACTATACCCAATTCACCATCACTACTACTGGCCCACATCCTGTCCCTCCTTCACAAATAAAGATACCGTACTATCACCTCAGATCTTTTTAAGACTCCAAACCCAGAACCTTGAGCTTTATGTGTGTGTGCTCAGTTGTGTCAGACTCTTTGCAACCCCACGGACTATAACTCACCAGGGTCCTCTGTCCATGGGATCTTCTAGCCAAGAATACTGGAGCAGGTTGCCATTTCCTAGTGCAGGGGATCCTCCCGACCTAGGGATCGAACCTGCATCTCTTGTGCCTCCTGCATTGGCAGGCAGATTCTTTACCATTGCACCACCTGGGAAGCCCCTGAGCTTCACGGAGTTAAGAGAAAATAATAGTAGCAGCTCCCAGATCAGCTGGAACTAATATGCTACCACACGTGCTTCAAGGTTTAACCCCCCAAACAGCATGGGTAAGAAAAGTTAACCATCAAAATCCAGCACACACATCTGCTAAGTTAGACCACTAACTTTAAAAACAAGGGAGAAGGGACTTCCATGGTGGTCGAAAGGGTGGGACTCTGCTTCCAATGCAGGGGGCCTGGGTTTGATCCCTGGTCAGGAAACTAGGTCTTGAGCACTATAAATAAGACCTAGTCACCCCACTCCAGTACTCTTGCCTGGAAAATCCATGGACGGAGGAGCCTGGTTGGCTGCGGTCCATGGGGTCGCTGAGAGTCGGACACGACTGAGCGACTTCACTTTCACTTTTTACTTTCATGCATTGGAGAAGGAAATGGCAACCCACTCCAGTGTTCTTGCCTGGAGAATCCCAGGGACAAGGAAGCCTGGTGGGCTGCCGTCTATGGGGTTGCACAGAGTTGGACACGACTGAAGCGACTTAGCAGCAGCCAAATAAATAAAAAACAAAAACAAAGGAGAAAAAATTCAGAGAAGGCTGGTTCTGGCGAAAGTCTTACAGGACAATCCTGTAGAAGATGGAGATACCCAAAATAACCAGGCAACAGCCTGCTGAAGATATTAATGATGCCACTACAATAGAATGCATTATAAACAAGCAACTGAGTAAATTTGCTAACTGTATTGCTTATGTTGTTAACGTACAGAATGCCTCCTTGTTTGGGGGAAAGGACAAAGGACACCAATAGAAAGTTTCAGAAATGAGATGAAATGGAAGAAGACCAAAACTTTTAGTTTTGAGTATATTCTTATTGGACAAAAACAATGTCCCAGATATCACATGTTCATAAGCCACACTGACCCAAAATGCCTTGTTTGGGCTATGGTTTTTTACCACCTTCTCCATACACAACACTATGATATATAATTTACATATAATTTATAACCAACCCTATGATATGAGCACAGAGGTGAACTGAAGGTTCCAGTTAATACAAACCAGTAGCACTTATCAGTTTTCGTTGGAGAGCCTAGCGATTAAAGAATGCTGTTAGAATTTACAATGAGATACCAAAGTAAAACAAAGTGTGTTTATAAGCCATTTAATGATTCATGGTGGCTTATAAATGTATGAACAAAATAAAGCCATTTAAAAGTAAGGAAGAATTAATTATGAGAAAGGGAAGTAAGAGTAATGAAATAAATAAGATGGAGTCCAGAGTAAGACTATGCAAAATTAACATCAGACACTTGACTCAAGGCAGTGCACAAATTTGATTTTTAAGATTACTGACCTGCCTTCTTGAGAGAAACACTATCATTGTGCCCATAAAATTAAAATAGACTAGTTATCTGAACCAAAACAAAACTAGCAAAGGATAATTAGCCTTCTCCATTACTTCTCCTCTACACGTGAACATCACCAGATGGTCAATAATGAATTCAGACTGATTATATTCTTTGCAGCCAAAGATGGAGAAGCTCTATACAGTCAGCAAAAACAAACTGGGAGCTGACTGTGGCTCAGATCATGAACTCCTTATTGCCAAATTCAGACTTAAACTGAAGAAAGTAGAGAAAACCACTAGACCATTAGGTATGACCTAAATCAAATTCATTACGATTATACAGTGGAAGTGACAAATAGATTCAAGGGATTAGATTTGATAGAGTGCCTGAAGAACTATGGACGGAGGTTCGTGACATTGTACAGGAGACAAGGATCAAGACCATCCCCATGGAAAAGACATGCAAAAAACGCAAAATGGTTGTCTGAGGAAGCCTTACAAATAACTGTGAAAAGAAGAGAAGCGAAAGGCAAAGGAGAAAAGGAAAGATATATCCACTTGAATGCAGAATTCCAAAGAATAGTAAGAAGAGATAAGAAAGCCTTTCCTCAGCCATCAATGCAAAGAAATAGAGGAAAACAACAGATGGGAACGACTAGAGATCTCTTCAAGAAAATTAGAGATACCAAGGGAACATTTCATGCAAAGATAGGCACAATAAAGGACAGAAATGGTATGAACCTAACAGAAGCAGAAGATATTAAGAAGAGGTGGCAAGAATACAAAGAACTGTACAAAAAAGATCTTCAGGACCCAGATCTTCACACGATGGTGTGATCACTCACCTAGAGCCAGACATCCTGGAATGTGAAGTTAAATGGGTCTTAGGGAGCATCACTATGAACAAAACTAGTGGAGGTGATGGAATTCCAGTTGAGCTATTTCAAATCCTAAAAGATGATGCTGTGAAAGTGCTTCACTCAATACGCAAGCAAATTTGGAAAACTCAGCAGTGGCCACAGGACTGGAAAAGGTCAGTTTTCATTCCAATCCCAAAGAATGTTCAAACTACTGCATAATTGCACTCATCTCACACACTAGCAAAGTAATGCTAAAAATTGTCCAAAAGCAAGGCTACACCAGTACATGAACAGAGAACTTCCCGATGTTCAAGCTGGATTTAGGAAAGGCAGAGGAACTAGAGATCAAATTGCCAACATCTGCTGAATCATAGAAAAAGATAGCTCCAGAAAAACATCAACTTCTGCTGTATTGACTATGTGGATCACAATAAACTGTGGAAAATTCTGAAAGAGATGGGAATACCAGACCACCTGACCTGCCTCCTGAGAAACCTGTATGCAGGTCAAGAAACAAGTTAGAACTGGACATGGAACAACAGGAACAACAACAACTCCTTTTCCAAATAGGAAAAGGAGTACGTCAAGGCTATATATTGTCACCCTGCTTATTTAACTTATGTGCAGAGTACATCATGAGAAACGCTGGGCTGGAGGAAGCACAAGGTGGAATCAAGATTGCGGGGAGAAATATCAATTACCTCAGATATACAGATGACACCACTCTTTCGGCACAAAGTGAAGAATTAAAGAGCCTCTGGATGAAAGTGAAACAGGAGAGTGAAAAAGCTGGCTTAAAGCTCAACATTCAGAAAACTAAGATCATGGCATCTGGTCCCATCACTTCATGGCAAATAGATGGGGAAACTATGGAAACAGTGACAGACTATTTTTCTAGGCTCCAAAATCACTGCAGATGGTGACTGCAGCCATGAAATTAAAAGACATTTACTCCTTGGAAGGAAAGTTGTGACCAACTTAGATAGCATATTAAAAACCAGAGACATTACTTTGCCAACAAAGGTCTGTCTAGTCAAAGCTATGATTTATCCAGTAGTCATGTATGGATGTGAGAGTTGGACTATAAAGAAAACTGATGCTTTTGAACTGTGGTGTTGGAGAAGACTCTTGGGAGTCCCTTGGACTGCAAGGAGATCCAACCAGTCCATCCTAAAGGAGATCAGTCCTGAATATTCATTGGAAGGACTGATGCTGAAGCTGAAACTCCAATACTTTGGCCACCTGATGCGAAGAACTGACTCTCTGGAAAAGACCCTGATGCTGAGAAAGATTGAGGGCGAGAGAAGGGGACGACAGAGGAGGAGATGGTTGGATGGCATCACTGACTCAATGGACATGAGTTTGGGTAAACTTCGGGAGTTGGTGATGGACATGAAGGCCTGGCATGCTTCAGTCCACAGGGGCACAAAGAGTCGGACATGACTGAGCGACTGAACTGAACTGAACACTCCTAATTGTGATGGATATAAAATATCTTTCAATCTGTGGAATTTCCTTTAGAAAAGCCATGGTAATATCTTTCACTTTGAATTTCCCCTGTTCAAAATGGCAAATAAAGCTGTCATTGGGAATTCCCTGGCAGTCCAACAGTTAGGACTTTCACCAAACCCCCCCCCCCGCCCCCAAATCCCACCTTCTTGGCATTTGGTGCCACTTTTGACATTTTGCAAAGAACTTCAAAGTGGAATCTACTGTTAAGAAACGCTGCTTGTATCCTGCTTAAAACTGTTAATGGAAAATCTCCAAACTAGATGCAGTTTAGAAAAAAACAATGGTTTAATACTACTGACCTCAAGTTGTCTTAGATAAGCATAGATATCTTTTACATATTCACTACAAAGGTTTGGATCCGCTCCGTCTTCTGCATCCACATCACTCACTGCAAGAATTACATCTGAGAAAGCCTGACACAGATACTCTTCTGCAGGGGCACAGCCAGATGTTTCCATGGGGCTTGGAGAGGGAGTATCGACCTGGAAACAGAGAGACTTTTTGAAATAATTGCAAAAAGGAGCATACTGTCTGAGAATGGACAGATTATTGGTATCAACTCAAGAGACTATCTGCCGGATAGACATGCAGTTTATTTTCATCTTCTCAAATCTATTATTCCATTTGTCTTCAGGAAGTGAATAATATGAAAAGTGAGATGCCAACTTAGACTGAACCAATTTAGAATCATGAGCATGCTAACAGGTAAAACAGAGAGGAAGCAAGTTCATATCTAGACTTTCCTCCAAAGGGAGCTGATTAGTAATGCGTTGTTTAGCAAGGTCATGTAAAGTTAATCCAAGTGAATGACAAGTTAGCTTTCAGTCTTTATTTCAAAACAGGGACTGCTTCCCACTGCACAGGAGAACACAAGTTCTATCCGGACTACTAAGGATTAATTGACTTCGTTATCATGAATCATTTTCTTCAAGCTCCAGTTACCCCGTTGTCCAAACAGTTATTGAGCACGTCCATCAAGTCAAGCTTTGTGTTAAGTACTGGCTTTATGGTGTCCTCAAGGGGATTTGGATTCAGAAGAAATAAGTAAATGAAGTAAAAGAAATTGATTCTAGGAACAAAAGTAGGGGTGAGGAGAGTTAGGGTGGAATTTGGAAAATTAGGGAAAGCTTTAAATGTGGATGCATGAGCTGTTCTGAAGGGTGAAAAGCTTATCAGTTAAAAGAGGGTGGGAAAGCAAAGGCAACAATCAGTATGGGATTTTGATGAAAAGCTCAGTATGGCCAATTAAAGACTGTGCATGCTACAGGTTTCTGTGCTATGTTCACAAGGTCAATACTAAAGCCATAGCCTCATATCCACTTCCCTTAGATATAGAGAGCTAGGCAAAATGACTATTTTGCCCAACCAGCTTTAATAAAGTTTTAAAAATTAAAACTTAAGAATGGAGTTCATTGCAATTTCAGGAAAGCAGCCTTTTCAAAGATGGTATAGTCTCCCTCACAGAAGTAGATACATTTACATGCCTGATATTTAATAAAAAAATTCTTGGTTTTGAGGCTGTTAACTCATCTTCTTGCCTACTCTGAAGAGCTCCGTTTTCTGCTTTACATCCTTATATAAATTCCAAAGTTACAGGCTTATTGTTTGAAGGCCACGTTATGGAGTTTTTTTTAAAAAAAAAGGACTCAAGAGAACAATCTGTTTCAATCAATAAATTTCAGACAGAGATGGCTTGTACCCAAATACAGTCAAATCTTTAGTCCAGGCAGCTCAATACAGTAAACAAAGGCGGGGCAGTATGACAATTAAAAGCACAGATTCTGAAGCCGGATAGTCTGTGTTTGAACCCAATTTTGTGCCACTGATGAGAAGTGACTCAAAAGAAAGTTTGAAAAGAAAAGAGAGTTTGTTGTTCAGTGGCTAAGTCCTGTCCGACCCTTTTACGACCCTATGAATTGTTTGCTCAAACTTAATACTTCTCTACACCATTATCTACAAAGCTAGAGATGACAATACCAGTGCTGAGAGTAAGATTTTGTGAGCTAATTCATGCAAAGTGTTTAGCAGAGCCTACCTCCTAAGCACTCTGTAACTATTACTATTATTTATATTTATTCAAATACTGTGCCATCCATTAGTAAAATGAAGGAAAAGAAACAACAGGTTCTCAAATAGTAGAGTCAAGTTTACCAAAATAGGCTCGGGGGAAAGTTTGTCTTCCTTAACATGCTCGGGTTCCGGCTCTGGCTCCGGCTGGGGCTCCGGCACAGGTACAGGAGCCTTTTCCAGAGGTTTTGGTACTTTTTTAGCAGTAACTTTTCCAGAAGCTAAAGTTTTTGCTTCCTGTGGATGAAAAGGAGAGAATGGAATGTTTCTCCATCACGGGTCACAGCTGGAAGGCATTCTCACAGAGTAGTTGAATCAGGGAGACAGTTATACCTTTTTCAGAGGCAGTTTGGCCTGCGGTTGTTCACTGACTTTGTTACCGATGTCTCCAAGAGCTGTTCGGGGCCTCAGCCCGGGCTTAGATGTTGCAACAGCGGCCACAGGCACGCGCTTGGCCCCTGCCATACTGATCTTCGCCTTATTTTCAGCACTAATCTTCGTGTTCTGTAAGAATCAAGACCACTTTGAGAGCTGGCTCAGCCAGGTTAGAGTAATCAAGGGTTAAAATGGGGGCAAAACAGAAGCTTTCAGGAGGAAAGCGAACTGTAAATGGGTTCCCAGGGAAAACCAGGGTTCCAGGGGCTACGCTAAGGCTGTGACAAGCCAATTTTCTTCCGGAACCTTTTATTTCACCTATTGAGGGATCGCCTGCTTAGTCCCTGCCGGACCTAAAATACCATGAATTTACATTTGAAAGGAAATCTAAAAAGCCTTCAGTTGCAGGCACCTTCCCGTGGGTGGTTGCGCAGTTGGTGGGAGCTCGCTCAGGGGTGCTCCATTACCTTTTTACAAAAGGTTTCGCGTCTACCCTCCATCTGCCCCTCCCCCGCTTATCCACTACCCTTTTTCATCTTCTCTCCGACCGTCCGCCCCCCAAGCTCTCCCACCACTTTAGGGGCTCGCCGGCGCCCATCCTCCACATCCTTCCCCCCAATCTCGGTCCCGGTCCGCTCCTGCCAGGGAAACTCCGGTAGGAGAGACAGGGAGAGGAGGCGCAGCCAGTTACGAGAGCCGCGTTTGTTCACCATCCGCAGCTCACCCTGGTGATCCGGAGCGCCATGGCTTCTTCTGCACCAGGCAGCAGCTCAGTGAGGAGGAGAGCACTGGAGCCCCCGACCAGCCGGGAGCTTGAATCAACCACAGGCCAACAGCCGTTCCTCCGCAGCACGCCGGGAGGAATCGGGCCCCGCCTGAGGTTTAAACCCCGCACCGCTCCCTCCTTATTGGCCTGTTCGTGGCACTCGCTCGCTTCCCATTGGCGGCGGCTGGTTCCTCTGAGAATGCATTTCCAGGGCGATCCCGCGAAGACGTCCGGGCGGGGGCGGGGCTAGGGCCAGGCCGTCACGTGGTCTGAGTCGGCGCCTGCGCCCTCGGGCAGCGGCTGTATCCACCTGGAGAGGGAAGTGGTGCCTTCACCGCCCCCTTGAAGAGGTGAGACTGTTCAACACTGTTGGCCTCAGGGCCTTGGAAAAGACATGGTGGAGCCGCTGGCTGTAAAAGACAGTTATGGCTTTAGTCCTGCCTGTTGTTAAACAAACTTTCCTCTTCTGCAGTGGCATGTAGCAGGAAAGAATTTTATATACGCGTTCTTTCGTTTGATCATCCCAACAGCTCTCTAAGGTGGAGGAACTGAAGCTTAGAGAGGCTTTGGGTGACTTTCTCAGCTTAGAGAGGCTTTGGGTGACTTTCTCTGGATCATAAGTTAGTAACACGGGACTAAACATGGATTTCTTTAGATCCGTGATGTTTCCACAACACTAATAGTCTCTTAAGAATATTGCCAGCCTCTTAACCTGCCAGATTATTTCAATCAGATTGTTTCCCAAAGCCAATTTTTTGATTTGAAAATAATTTCAAACAAAAAAGTTGCAAGCAAAAATATCGCAAGGAATGCACACGTATACCCTTTACCCAGATTCAAACATCTTTAACCTTTTATCCCATTTGCTTTCTCATTTACTTAATCTCTTTCTTATGTATGTAACTACCCATCTATGTGTCAGTTCAGTTCTGTCGCTCAGTCGTGTCCGACTCTACCACCCCATGAACCGCAGCACACCAGGCCTCTCCCTGTCCATCACCAACTCCCGGAGTTTACCCAAACTCATGTCCATTGAGTCGGTGATGCCATCCAATCATCTCATCCTCTGTCGTCCCGTTCTCCTCCCGCCCTCAATCTTTCCCAGCATCAGGATCTTTTCAAATGAGTCAGCTCTTGGCATCAGGTGGCCAAAGTATTGGAGTTTCAGCTTCAAAATTTGTCCTTCCAATGAACACCCAGGACTGATCTTTAGGACTAATGAGATCTCCTTGCAGTCCAAGGGACTCTCAAGAGTCTTCTCCAACACCACAGTTCAAAAGCATCAATTCTTCGGCGCTCAGCTTTCTTTATAGTCCAACTCCCACATCCATACATGACTACTGGATAAACCATAGCCTTGACTAAACGGACCTTTGTTGGCAAAGTAATGTCTCTGTTTTTTAATATGCTGTCTAAATTGGTCATAACTTTTCTTCCAAGGAGTAAGCGTCTTTTAATTTCATGGCTGCAATCACCATCTGCAGTGATTTTGGAGCCCGAAAAAATAAAGTCTGTCACTGTTTCCACTGTTTCCCCATCTATTTGCCATGATGTGATGGGACCAGATGCCATGATCTTAGTTTTCTGAATGTTGAGTTTTAAGCCAACTTTTTCATTCTCCTGTTTCACTTTCATCCAGAGGCTCTTTAGTTCTTCACTTTCTGCCATAAGGGTGGTGTCATCTGCATATCTGAGGTTATTGATATTTCTTCCTTATATAATTGTATATAAATTTTTTTTCCTGAAATACTTGAGGGTAAGTTACAGTTATCATGGCCCTTTATCCCTCAGTTCTTAAGTGTGTATTTCCTAACAGTTATCAACTTCATACATTTACTTTATCACAACATTGTATTCAACCTAGTTTGTATTCTAGTTTTATCAGTTGGCCTAATAATGTCCTTTCCAGCATTTTCTTTTCTCCAGTACAGGACCCAGCTAGGGGCAATGTTGCATGTAGTCTCCTTTAGTCCGGAACAATTCTTGCAGCTTTTCTTTTTCTTTTATAATACTGATTGTTTTGAAGAATACAGTACTCCCTGCCACTTTTTAGAAAAGAGAACTTTCTTATTTTTGTGTTTGTATAATGGTTCCCTGTGATTTGCATTCTTGGCTGTTAAGCCACGTAGGTGACATCGTGTTCTTCTCAGGGAATCAACTCTGCAGACACATGGTGTTCACGTGTTCTCCATAAATGAGATTAATTTTGATCACATGGTTACGCTTTTACCTCCTTTCTCCACTGTATTTAGTTGTTTGTTTCTTACAACTAATAAAGTGTCTATGGGAAGACACATTAGAACCATGCTTTTCATCAGATTTCCCCCTAGGTTTCACCTCCCCAAGCAGCAGCACTTGCTTAGGAAATGTTGACACTGTTGTTCCAGTGCCATGGGCCCTCTCCCACTAGCTGAAGCTGATTTAAAAAAAAAAAAAAAGCATACACTTTGAATGATCCTAGGATGCCAGGCCTTTAGCAGACCTAAGTGACAACCCTTTTGTGAACATTGCACAGTGGAACTTCTTTTAACACAGTAGTTCTTAACTGGTGAACATTTTGTCTCGGGGTGGGAGAGGCTGCAGGGAGGGGGAGATTTGCATTTCTCATTGTCACAACTGGCGAGGTGCTACTGCCATCTAGTAGGTGAAGATCAGAGAGGTTTCTAAACATCCTACAATGTATAAAACAGCCTTACCCCCTAAACACACACACACACACATAAATAATTATCCAGCCCCAAATGTCAGTTGGGTTTTCCTGGTGGCTCAAATCAGTAAAGAATCTGCCTGCAATGCGGGAGACCTGGCTTTGATCCCTGGGTTGGGAAGATCCTCTGGAGGAGGGGAGAGAAGGGCTCCCCCTCTTCTTCCTGTTGGGCCCTGCTATAGCTGGGCTTCCCAGGTGGCTCAGCGGTAAAGAATCTGCCTGCCAGTGTAGGAGACTCAGGTTCGGTCCCTGGGTCAGATGATCCCCTGGAGGAAGAAATGGCAACCCACTCCAGTATTTTGCCTGGAAAATACCATGGACGGAGGAGCCTGGCCATGGACAGAGGAGTCCAAACGGTCACAAAAGAGTCGGACACGACTTAGCAGCTAAATAACAAGTCACAGGGCATGAAATGTCTCCTTTCTGACCTCCTATTCTATTTTAATTGAGGTTTCTGTTTATTAATTTTTTAAATAGGCATGAGCTTGTCATGTTAAGAAAAGCCCATATGGCTAGAGCATGGGGGGAGGTAGGAGTAGAGATGAGATTAAAGAAATTGGAAAGGGTAAAATTATATAAGGCCTTATTAAGCCAAGCTATGATAGGTACAGTGGGAGGCTTTGAGGGTTTTAAGCCAAGGCGTGGCATAATCTGTCCTTTTGAAAGATAGTGACTGTGGAGAGATTACACAGTGTAGGTGGGGAGGAGACAGAGGGGGAAGCAGGAGGAGGGGAAGAGAAGCAGGGGAGCCATTAAGAGGCTACTGTAGGAGGCCAGATAAAAGATGATGACTTTGATGGTCCTAATAGTGTTAGACAGAAAGAGAGAGATTCTGGATATATTTTGGAAGTAGACTTGCTGAGTCTTGATGGTTTACATGCTTGGAGTGAAGGAAAAGGAGTCAAGGATGACGCTTAGGTTTTGACTTGAGTAAATGAAACAGAAGACTAAGAGATGAACATTTTTTAGGGAATAGCAGGTTTTGGGTAGGAGATCAAGAATTCTGCTACATTTGGAATGCCTAGAGATATACAAGAGAAGTCTATTAGGCAAAGGTCAGGGTGGGAGCTAAAGCCTCTTTTCCTGTAGATAGTATTGTAACTGTGATGCAGGTGAGATCATCTAGAGAATGTAAAGCAGAGTAGATGCCCAGGAGCAAGCCCCAGGGCCCTCCATATTAAAGGCTGAACAGAGAGGGGGAGCCCTTCTCTGTCAGGAAGTGAGGAAGATTGGGGAAGAACACCATACAGGTAGGGCACCAAACAGTGGTTTCTCACAAAAGAGAAGGTGATGTTTCACAGAAGGAGTAGTGGTTTAACATGGCAGATTTAATATACATATTTCTTCCTGAAGGCAATAGAGGGATTTTTTTTTTTTAATGCACAAACTGTCAAAGATGAGTGAGGAAACAATAATGACATCATTTTGGAAGCAGGAAACACATTGAAGAGTGATAATGGAAGTACCAGACCAAGGAAATTAGAATCTAGGCTGGCAATGGAGATTAAAGAAGCAAATTGATTCATACTGTGGATTCCAGCTAGTCCTGGGAATTGGAGGCACCGGGAGTCTATGAAACTGGTGACGTAGGTAGAGTTGAGAGCAGGATTGCTTGATCACCTCCTGCACTTGGGAGCATGGTTAGAGTGAAACATCTTCTTGGTCCTGGCAGATGATTAGAGGCTGAACTAATGGAACTTGGGATTTCAGACTCCAGGCAAGCTGAAAGGGGACGAAGTGAAATTCTTCATCCCAATTAGTGAGACCTCCTGCTCCCTCTTCCACTTAGTCCCCTAAATGCAGGCAGCTGGACTTACGCCCTCCTAAGTGAGATCAAAGTGTGCTTCTCTGAGAAGTGAAGAGCCTGAAACAGAAGTCTTAAAAATACAGAAGGTTAGGAAGGGTGATCAGTGAAATGGATGGGACATGTTTAAAGTGATACCGTTTGACCTACTTGTATGCTGACAAAGGGTTTCTAATCAATATATTAATTTCTTACTCCTAACTATTCACAGCCAGTCAAGGAGCACTGGACAATTGAAGGAAGTCCTCCAACTTGAAAGAGACCTAACAAGAATACATAAAAAGAAACTCCTAGAACTTTCCTGGTGGTCTAGTAGCTAAGACTTCACACTCCCAGTGCAGGGAGCCTGGGTTCCACTCTTGGTCAGGGAACTAGACCCTGCATGCCTCAACTAAGACCTGGCACAGCAAATATATAAATATTAAAAAAAAAAAAGAACTCCCAAGTGGACAGAAAATTCAAGGAGAAGAAAGCTAAAAAAATAAGTATAAAAGTTATATAATCAGAGAAAGAAAAGATAATAATGCACCCATAAACAAGTTTTAGAAAGACTCTAAGGAATTAAAAATATGATAACAAACACTAAAAATGCAATAGCAGGTTTGTAAGAGAAAGTCAAGAAAATTTCCCCCAGAAAGGGCAAAAAGACAAAGAGATAAACTATAGCAAATATAAGAATTTTATTTATATAAGAAATTCATTCCATAAGATCTGACATACAACAGATGGAGGAGTTCTAGAAAAAAAAAAGACAAAAGAAAATGAAAGGAAGAAATTATTAAAGAGAGAAAACAAGAAAACCTCTCAGGACTAAAGGACATGAGTTTCATGGGTCCATGTCTTAGAGTTGCACAATAAGTGAACCAAAGGCTCATCTCATGGCATATTCTGCTGGCATATGACATTTAAAACAAAGGGGAGACCCTTAAGGAAACAAAATCAGATACAAAGGATCTAGAATCAGAATGGAATGAGGTTTTCAATAACAATGTTGAAAGCTACAAGATTTTGTAGGAAAATTATTTTCAATCCATAATTCTGTACCCAGTCAGACCATTAAACAGTCATGAAGTAGAATAAAGACATTTTTAGATGGGCAAAGTCTAAAAATTATTTTCCACATGTGCATTTGTAGAAAGTTATTGGAGTGTGTAGTCTTCTAACAAGGATGAAAATTTTAAAAGGTGAAGGAGACTTCCCTGGTGGGCCAGTGGTCAGGACTCTGCACTTCTACTGCACAGGCGTGGGTTAGTTCCCTGGGTCCCTGATTTGGGGAACTAAGAGCCTGCGTGGTGTGGCAAGGCCAAAATAAGAGCGGAAGGTGTGGGATCAAACAAAACAAAACAGTAGTTCCACCATAGGACAAAGGCAAAGAGAATTCCCAAGACTTTAGGTAACCCTCAGCTGACTCTTCTTAGTAGGCCTGGAGAGCAGTATGATTGAATAGAATGACAAGGATGATGGTGGGTTCTAAGTGGGACATCTCCAGGCAAAAAATTAAATCAATACCTTACTTGAAGTATTTGAATATACTGAGAAGAGACTTACACTTCTGGTGGAATTGGAGATGAATGAGTAATAGGTACAGAAAAACTAGGCAAATGAAAATAAATAAGGCACTATTAAATCTATAACAAGCTAGTTAAAAGAAAAATTGGAAATGTAATCATAATATGGGACTTAGTGCAGATTGGTAAATCATAAAATAATTAAAACACTGAAGATTGATTTAACCCCAAATTATGGTTCAACTCTATTGGGAGGTTGGGGAGGGGAGTGTTAGATGTGAGTATGTATGTGTGCTGATAGTATAAAAGCGCCGAACCCTTGTCTTCCATTGTTAGAAGTGGATGATTTTTAAAACTGGTAAAAAAAAAAAAACCTACAAAAAAATAACAGTATAAGGACATTATTGAGAATTATGACTGTAAATAGCAAATCACAGAGTTACAAAAATAGAAAATGTTTTTAGAGAGCAGGAATGGTAGACAGGGGTGTAATGATTTTGTTATCAGTTTTAAAGAACTATTTGACTTTTTAAAACAATACACTGTGTAACTTAAAAAAAAATTAAGGTTAGGGTGGTTGATGTATTGACTGAAAATTGGGGACATTCACACTAAAATGTTGATAGAAACAGGAGTTGAAAAAGATGACAGTATAGGGAATCCCCTGGAAGTCCAATGGTGAGGACTCTGCATTGTCACTGCTGAGGGCTGGGGTTCAATCCCTGATCAGGGAACTAAGATCCCACGAGCTATGTGGCCAAAAAAAAAAAAAAAAGTATACAGAAAAACACCATAAAATAATTTTCTTCAGTTGTATATTGACCATAGATTTGTAAAGCTGATGTATACTTTAACCCCTTGCCATTGTCCCTTAAATTTGTTATTTTAGGTTTTGGATACTGTGTTTAATAGTCATGGAGGTTATACAATAAAGAGTTGGTCCACCTCCACAAAGGAAAATACATTAAAAGGTTCTTGGGTATCCTTCAGGAATATTCTGTGCACATATAAGAGTACACAGGTTTTTTTTTTTGGAAATCTTAGCTCTCCGACCAGAGATTGAACCTGTGCCCTCTGCAGGGGGAACACAGAGTCCTAACCACCCAGACCATCAGATAAGCCCCATGTAAAAGTACATAGATTTTAAAGCTGCAAGGTACGTCTGCTCCTATTTCTATCCCACAGTGGATATGTGGGTGTGTGGCCATAGGGAACACAAAAATTGGTTTACAGAAGTAAGGGTGTTAATGAACTGGTACTTGAGAAGGAAGTGAGAAACTTGTTTTTAAACGTTTTATTTAGAATACAATTTGTTATATTTAGAATATGGTCTGTATATATTTCTTGAATTGGTCTCATGCAAAAACATGTTACAGTTGAAGCTCTATTTATTGTGATGAAATAGTGTTTACATTTTAAGGCAGGGAAAGAAAACTTAAACATAAAAGTCTCCCTCCCCGTCTGTCTGGGTTTCCCCCTTCCCTAATATCCAGTGTTCATCTGCATTACACATTAACTAGACCTTCTTAAATACAGAAGTGTTTGCTTAACTGTGAAGATCAATTTGTTCTTTCTTCTGATGCTAGCAATGTACTGTCAAAAAGGAACAGCATTCTTTCCCAACTCTGTAGGAGGTCACGGTGACTTGCTGTTCACTTTGTACAAGTTTGTATGTGTGTGTACTTAGTCACTCAGTCGTGTCTGACTCTTTGTGACCCCATGGACTGTAGCCCACGAGGCCCCTATGTCAGGGGATTCTCCAGGCAAGAATACTGGAGTGGGTTGCCATGCCCTCCTCCAGGGGGTCTTCCCAACCCAGGGATTGAACCCAGGTCTCCCGTATTGTGGGCAGATTCTTTACCAACTGAGCCTCCAGGGAAGCCCTTGTACAGGCTTATCTAGTCTATGTATCTTTGGTGAACTTTGTGCAAAATATCTGTATGTCATTTTGATGTATAATCTGTTGTCCTAAAAATGTATATGACTGTGCCTTCAACTTCTAACTTTGAAACAGTTCTAGGAGCTGAGAATCTTATCTCCCAGGTTATGATCCTTAGTTTGACTTGAATAACATTCCCTTTTTTCTTCTCAACTTGATTATTAATTGAATTTTTGTTGAAACTTGTGATTAATTATAGCAGTGTCCAGTAAGGGAAATATTAATACACTTGTTTTTTCCTATAGACATTACTCTGGGAATAAGTTACGCCCTGTGTGGTGGTTTAGTTGCTAAGTTGTGTCCATCTCTTGTGACCCTGTGAACTGTAGCCTGCCAGGCTCCTCTGTCCATGGGATTCTCCAGGCAAGAATACTGGAGTGGGTTGCCATTTCCTTCTTCAGGGCATCTTCCTGACCCAGGAATCAAACTCAAGTCTCCTGCATTGCAGGCAGATTCTTTACCAACTGAGCTACAAGGGAAGAGCTAGCAAAGTGAGGTAAAGTATTTTACAGCTAAATGTCTCACACATTTGAGAAATCTGTTGTAAAGTCAAACTTCACACCTCGTACGACCTTCAGTTTGTTAGGTTAAGTTGTGGTAAGGAGATGGACTTCCCTCATACCTCAGTTGGTAAAGAATCTACCTGCAATGCAGGAGACCTTGGTTGGATTCCTGGGTCAGCAAGATGCCCTGGACAAGGGATAGGCTACTCACTCCAGTATTCTTGGGCTTCCCTTGTGGCTCAGCTGGTAAACAATCCATCTGCAATGTGGGGGGCCTGGGTTTGATCCCTGGGTTGGGAAGATCCCCTGGAGAATGGAAAGGCTACCTACTCCAGTATTCTGGCCTGGAGAATTCCATGGACTGTATAGTCCATGGGGTCACAAAAAGTCCGACATGACTGAGCAACTTTCACTTTCAAGGAGATGGAGGAAAATAAAAGGGAATGAAGAAGAAAGGCAAGTAATAAAAGAAGCCCAAGAAAAAACGGATGGAGAATGAGAGGACAGTCTACTGGTCCTGGAAATTGAAGAAAGGATTCTCTTCTGCAAACCACTCCTGCTATATCTGTTCTTACTCTGTTTGCACAGTAATGAGTCTTTGCACAGTGAGTAGTCTTTCTAGAAGGCTGAGTAGCCTGAGACTCTTAAGACTGGGGCTGAGTAACATGGGGTACGGTACAGAGCGAAATTAAAGCACACTTTAATAGTCTTTTGTTGGTGCCCAGCTATACTTTACAGTGGCTGTTTCATGAGGTCAGAAGTGGGAGTAGGTGAAAGTTGCCGCTGATCACCCCAGAACTCACTGGTGATCCTAGCTGATGAACCTAAGGCTCAGAGTTTACGCAGATTCAAATTTTTACATAGCCAAGATATGGACAAGTCAAACTTCAAAATCATAACGAAGTGCACTGATCTTCCCTGATTATTGAAAATGTATGCCCTCTCCTCCATAACGGTTTTTGCAATCTTCCAAGAGGAAGGGTTCTCTTCCTCCTCTGAACTCGGAGCAGTGTTAAACTTACCTTTCTCTCAGCATGTATCTCTTTCATGCTTTTACATATTTTTATATTTTTATAAACTGTTTTGTTCCTATGAGGGCAGAGACTGTATTACTTCTTTGTATCATGCACCCTGCTTTGTACACTATAGGCTTTTAATGCATTTGTTGCCTTTAACAAAAATGGTTCCTGTAGATGAATTTAGGACTATTACCCTGATTGCACAGGACTGCAAGGGCTTGATCACCTTATATTCACTGGATCCAAACCCTATCATTTTAGGTCAGAGATTAAGTGACAGACACTTGGATCACAGCTATGGGCAAAGTCTGATTCCTAGGCCCGCCAGTGTCCAGCCCACTATCAGTCTGCAGTCTTTCATATTAGGCATTCCTGTCCTGCTCCTGTGAGAAACCAAGGCAACCAACAATGGAAAACCCTACTTGAAATAAGGCATAAGTCACTGTAACTTAGCCCTTTTTACAGGGCTAGAGATGAACACCTATATGATTACCTTATCCTGGAGGAGGGCATGACAACCCACTCCAGTACTCTTGCCTGCAGAATCCCATGGACAGAGGAGCCTGGTGGGCTACAATCCATGTGGTTGAAGAGTCAGACACGATTGAAGCGACTTATCATGCATGCATGCGTGATTACCTAACAGGTCTGTGGTTAGCTGTAACCTGGTTTTCAGATATCCTCAATGCTATGCTCCTAACCTTCCTAATCGTAGGACTGCTAACCCCACACCCACACCCACAAGCCGTGACTGCACAAAAGGGAACCCCTAATGGGATTATACACTTTACTCCAGAGGAAATTAATCCCCTTGCCTTCTGTCTCCAATCCTATTGGTCCTTTTGATCTATCAAATGCCACCTCCTTTGTGAAGACTCACCCTTGTCCCTTCAGCTAAAAGTAACTTCCATTTTCTGAACTTTGCCACTCCCTCATGGCACCAAATTTCTCTAAATCTTGAATTACCCTTATGTACACCTTATTTTCCTTGTGTAACAAACAGTGAAGGCAGGGTTTGTGTCTGATTTATTTTTTACCTTAAACAGCGAGCTTATGAATAAGGGGCAATGAACATGCTGTTTAGTCCGCCCAAATCTCTCATTTGGGCTTTGGCAAAGGCCTTCTCACTGTTCCCTGGATTCCACTCTGGTTTTCCTGTCCTGATCCTTTTGAAACTAATAAGCTCAAGTTGCCCCTTACTCAAAGCCCTCCACAGATTTTCCATGTCCTCACTATACTGCTGCTACTGCTAAGTCGCTTCAGTTGTGTCCAACTCTGTGCGACCCCTGAGACGGCAGCCCACTAGGCTCCCCTGTCCCTGGGATTCTCCAGGCAAGAACACTGGAGTGGGTTGCCATTTCCTTCTCCAATGCATGCAAGTGAAAAGTGAAAGTGAAGTCGCTCAGTCGTGTCCAACTCTGAGCGACCCCATAGACTGCAGCCTACCAGGCTCCTCTGTCCATGGGATTTCCCAGGCAAGAGTACTGGAGTGGGATGCCACATGCTAACCACCGCCTGCCTCAAATGCCGTGCATTTGATGTTCTTTCAGGGTAGAATAGGGGCTATTAATAGAATACAGTTTAGGATCCTAATATTGTTTGGTTCCTTATTCAAATCTGGTTCTGTTCCCTGCCATGGAGATCCTCTTTGGCTAGCTCTAGCACCTCTCTTGAGTGAAACCAGACTGCCTGGTTTGGAAAGTTGGCTTTACAACTTATTAGGTGTATGATTTGGGGCAATTAACCTTTTGCTTCCTCAGTTTCCTCATCAGTAAAATGCGAATAACAATTAAGACATATTGATTGCTTCGAACAGTGCCCACATAGTACATAACAAGGGTTCAGTAAGTTATTGCTCTTCCTCATACTGCTTATCACAAACTGGTATTTTTACATGTTGGTCTGTCTTCTACATTTAGAAGTAAGTTCCTCTAGGGCAGGACTGTTTTATTGGTGATTTTACCCCTAGCTTCTAGAGCAGTGTCTTGCTATAAAGAACTTCAGTGAGTTTTGTTAAGAATGAATGGATTTATTCAATGTTAAAAAAAACATAAACTACTAAATTGTATTATTTCTTAAATGGGCTTTCCATAACTGTGTGAATACTGACAGATCTATGTACTGTACTTTGCTTCGGGGGAAACCTCCTTAGCCTTTATATTCAAGAGGAATATAGCCACAAAGAGGAACAGTGTATCTGGAAAAAAATCTAGTCCATTATACTGTGTTATTGAACTAGATCAGTTAAAGCTAACTTATTATATGGTAACACTAGAGTACTAAAAAAAAAACTGGATAATTGTGTGCCTATCATATAGTTGCTTTGAGTAATTACTAGCAAATTAGTAATATAAAAGCACTTGAAAAAAATGCAGTAACAGAAGTTAAATTATAACTAAGATTCTGACTCCTGTATATACCTGTGTAACCACCACTGTGCTCTAGGTATAGAACACTTCTACCACTCCAAAAAGATCTCCCTGCCCTTTTGGAACAATTCCCTGTCTTCCCAAGGCAACCGTGTGGCAGGCAAAATAACAACTCCCTGAAAGATGTCCTTGTCCTCATGCCCAGAACCTGTGAATATGAACATACCTGTGACCATGTTACATAGCAAAAGGGACTTTGAGATAGGGGATTATTTTGGATTACCTGGGTGGGCCCAATGTAACCACAAGAGTCCTTAAAAATAGAAGAGGAAGACAGAAGAGTGGGTCAGAGAAAGATGCTACAGTGAAAAAAGAGGCAGGAGAGATCTGAAGTGTAAGAAGCACATGACCTACTCTTGTTGGCTTTGAGGATGGAGGAAGGGGGTGGTCAAAAAATATAGGTGGTCTCTAGAATCTGGGAATAGCAGCAAAGAAACAGTGACCTCAATCACAACTATAGGACTGAATTCAGCCAGCAACTTGAAATGAATGAGGTAATGGATTCTGAGAGCCTCCATAAAGAAATGCAGCCTTGTGGCAACTTGATTTTAGGCCACTAAGTCCCATCTTCAGCTTCTGACTGCAGAAGTATAAGATAAGTTTGTGTTAAGTAATCTTCTCTGTTTTTGGACTTTACATGTATGGAACCATATAGACCTCTTTTGTGCTGTGCTTAGTCGCCCAGTCGTGTCTCTGACTCTTTCAGACCCCAAGGACTGTAGCCCACCAGGCTGCTCTGTCCATGGGGATTTTCCAGGCAAGAATACTGCAGCAAGTTGCCACGCCCTCCTTTAGGGGATCTTCCCAACCCAGGGATTGAAGCCAGGTCTCCTGCATTGCAGGCGGATTCTTTACCAGCTGAGCCAGCAGGGAAACCCAGCCTTCTTTTGTAGCTGGTTTCTTTCACTTATTCTTTTTTTGGCTGCACCCTGTGGCATGTAGGAATCTAAGTTCCTGGACGAGGGACTGAACTCTCACCCCCTGCACTGAGAGCACAGTCATAACCACTGGACTTTCAGGGAAGTCCCTCACTTATGTTTTTGAGATTCACCTATATAGTTTCTAACAGTAATTTAAAAAACTGCTGAGTAGTAGTCTATTGTAAATATACCATAATTTACTTATCTATTGAGGATGGACATTTAGATTCTTTTAGTTTCTGGCTGTCACAAACATGTACATTCTTGTTCCACTCTTTTTATAGACATGTTTCCATTTCTCTTGGGTAAAGACCCAGGAGTGGAACTGCTGGGTCACAGGACAGATGTATGTTCAACATTAAAAGAAACTGTTGAACAGTTCTCCGAAGTGGCTGCATCATTTCATATTCCTACTAGTAGTGTCTGGGTTCCAGTTGCTCCGGAATTTAAGCAGACTGTATTCTGATTTTATGTATGAGAAAAAAAAAAATACAAACCAGAAGCTGATTTGCCTAAAGTCATATCTTCATGCTGCCTTCTCTTTCATCTTGATAGTTGTCAATCACATTAGCTTAATTTTCTTGCTATTTTTATGCCTTCTAAGGGAGATGACAATTTTATTTTTAAAGGGAAATACAATTTAAAAAAATGATGTAATATTGTACCTATCTACTTAAATTTTTTAATGTATAAAAATTACATTAAAACATCCATATGCAATTATTTTCCCACCACTCCAAAGTTTTAATATGTATTGAAGAATCTGGACCAGAAAATGTGTAAAGAGAAGACAAGGAATATCAAAATAACTTATAACAAATTTCTAAAACCTCTCACATATTAAAATTTGTAAGACAAAAATATGATTTACAATACATGTTTGCCATTATGGTATAGATAAGAAAATAGTACCCATACTAAAATTAATTCATCCTACTCATCAAAATTCCTAGTATAAGAGAGAAAATATTCAGATGCTTATAAATAGGTATTCAAAAGTTCTTTTGGACAACATTCTTTGGTGTTCATAGAACTGCATATATTATTATGTATCTATTTATCATACAGTCTTTTCAGACTATACATTCAGTTTAAATCGTAAATGAAAAAATATAAATTAGATATTATTACAGAAAGTACTTATAGGGTATTTTGATTTCATAGTGCCCAAGGGTTTATGAACAAGATTTACTTATTAAACTTTAAAATAACCACCTAATTCTTTGATGTTTCTTTTATAGCGATATGTTTCAGAAATTTTTTTTTTTTTTAAGTTACATTTTTAGGCAGAAAATTCAACTCTGAGTTGACAGTTATCTATGACTCTCTCCACTGGCTCTTCCACAGTATATGGAGCTAAATGAAAAGATGAAAAGCCTAGCACTGCTTGGATACCAGCTTAATAAGCAACTTGGAATGCCAGATGCATAACAAGAAGTGGAATATTCTACTTTAGAAGAAGACAAGTGAGTGAATAACATGGACACAACTTAGTCTAAGTTCTTTACCCTAATAAAGCAATTATTCATTTGCAAATATTACCAAAAGTAAAAAAAAAAAAATTATTTTACAGAGTGGTTGACTTCTGTAACGCATCAAAATCTGTCATGCTGTCCTTCACATCCCCACTGCTGCCTCCTATCAATGGCTGAGGTCTCTCCCAAGTAATTCAGTTTACATTTAAAGTGGCAACAAGGTTTTACTTAATGGATTTAAGTTATAATTAGAAACCAGTTTTATATACAGAAAGTCCATAAATATAGATCTTTTATTCCTGTTTTATCCTAGGGCTATGCAAAAAAGTGACTAAATTTTTTTCATTTGGGTATTTGTAATAAACATGTTACATACATTATTTACAGTGGAGATGCTTTCTGGAGGAAAGTAAACACACAGAAGTAATTTTGGTCTTCACTTGAATCCATCATTATATGTTCATTTTTGAAGATGATGTGATATTACATCACATTCACTCAAATTTCAGGTTTGCTATTTTACACATAATTTCAACAATTATTTTACTTGTACAATTAATGCTTCATTCTATATTTAAATTTCCTTTAAGAAAGATTCCTTGATCCAACTGTAGGGAGCTTTAAAAATTTTTTCAAAAGCAACAAAATGTTTCTGTACAATTATGTGCAATTTTCTTCCTTCTGGTGGTATTATAAATACCCGGCCTTTTAATCTTCATTGTTCAAACCCCAGTGGTAATTCCCAAGTTATCTCACATGATGTAAGTACCATCTTTGTAGTATTTCATGGACTCCATTTGTTTTGTCATAGTCAGAACATCATGAAATCCAGTACTCAGGCCAGACATATGTTGAAAGTATGCTTCTTTTTCCACTTGTATCGTTAAATTGTTTACTCCAGCATCTTTAAGTATTCCTGTAACCTGTTATAAAAATCCATACATTGAAAAGCATTTAGATTAATGCATTTAGTGCACATGGATTAAATAATGAATATCACATTTTAAAAAACAGCCAGTCAGTGATACGTCCTTAAAGTAACATTTATTATTTAGCTGGTCAAATATTACATAGGATCTGTCAGGAGGCCAGTAGCTCACTGAATTGACATTCAGAGGAGTAAAGGAGAACAGCGATTGTTTTCAATTTGGTAGGTCCAGAATAGGGATACAGGAACTGTTTTCATCCTTATCGCCACCCTGCCAACTTTATTATTATTAACTTAGGACTATTTATAATAACTTATTTCTTGACCATCTGTTGGTAATCAAGGTGGATTACAAATGAACTTTTTTTTACATTAACTTAAGCTTGTCCTCCACATAATAAAGACTGACTTTATTTTTACTATTTTTGGATATAAAACAAATCTAAATGTAAAAAAGAAAGCTGTCCCTGGTCAGCTGTAAGGCTGATATTTAAAAAAAATTAAGTGACAATCGAGCTGTAGAACTTATAATGTGTACAATTTAACTTATGAATTACCTCAACTGAAATTATTTTTAAAACTTAAGAGGATTACCTGCTGTACTATTCTTTGTTCCAGCACATCAGATGTCACCTGTATATGAATTGTTCCTGCCACAATACTGGCAGAATGACGCCAAAAATGTGGGTCTCGGTATGATATTAATCCTTCAATTTTCTGTAGCTGTCAAATAAAAGGAAAGGTGATACAAATGGACTTGAAAGGCTACTTTACTGAACACAAAGCAGTCTTTCTGGTCCAGGAACCATTATTGAGCTGATTAAAAATAATACCAATAATAAGGAGAGCCTAGAATTTAGAAGGGAACAGGAGGGACAACCACAAGCAAAGGCGTCTACAGTACTGACCTGGCAGTGATGCCAGGAAGGAAGTCTGGAACAGGACGTGAGCAGGGTTACACAGGCCTTTACACACAATGGTGCACGCCTATTTTTACCTATGTAACATGCACTTCCCCTGTTTTAAACCGGATATGTTTAGTGAACTACCTGTTTTCCTTTATACTGATACAAACATTCAAGTATTATTTTATATTTGAGATAACACATTCAAAAGATAGCCTTCACATTCAACAATACAGGCTGGTTAAATTCAATGGGAAAAAATTTACAAAGCAGTACAAAACATTTTTTTGGCCGTTTTTAATATTTTTAAAGTATTTTTACATAGAAAAATAACTCTTCAAAAGTATTTCTCTCCAGGTGGTGAAACTAACTATATATATTTTTTCTTTTTTATACTTTAAAACTTTCTGTAATGGATGTATATTAGTTTTGAAGTAAAATACTTTTTTTAGTAGGACATAGTAAAAACTTTTTTTTAGTAAATACCAATTATGAGAAAGTGAGAAAACTTTACTAATTTTATTTATGAAACCAGTGTGGTTAAAATGTTATACCTTATATATTCAAGATGCCAACTGTTCATCAGCAGATAATATTAAATGGCGAACTACAAGTTGAAATATATTCTATTTGTGTCTGGTTTTTCTATGAATTGCCTGTCCATATTTTCAGTTCATTTTCTACAAGACTGTCATTTTCATTTTCATCTCGTTTGGCCAACTTAATTTCAAATACTATTTTAAAAGGAAGAAGAATAGTAAGGAAATTATACACAGTACCTTTTCTAAGGCAATATGTAGCTCTTTTTCATATTCTGGTGGCAGCCTCAGAAGTAGAACCTGACAGGCATCTTTAATCAGTGGGACAACACTGAGAAATATTAATACAGCAATAAAAAGAGAACAGAGGGGATCAGCAATGAACCATCCAAACTGCTCTATAAGAATGGTGGACACGATCACACCAATACTGCCGAGCGTGTCTGCCAAAACGTGTAGAAACACACCTACAAGTAAGGTACATAAAATATTAAAAATTAAAGCACATCTAATTTAGGTTTTTATTCATTCTACAAATGTCACAAGGTATCTATTATCCACCAGGCACTCTGCTAGGGGCTGGTACTTCCAAATGATTAAACCTCCTCACTTCATCAAGGAATTCATGGCATAGAGGTGAAAGTAAAGATTTGGGCAACTATTAACAAAGTGGTGAGTTTTACGATGGTGTAGTTTGTTTGGGAACGACTCCTAGAAATCATACATGTGCCAACTCTTGACATTACTCAAATTATTTATATTAAAATATCAGAATGGGGAATTCTCTGGGAGTCCAGAAGTTAGGACTCTGCACTTTCACCATCAAGGGTGCAGGTTCAATCACTGATTGGGAACTAAGATCCCATAAGCTGCATGGCACGTCCAAACAAATATCAGAACAAATATCACATAAATGATAAATACTTCCCCTGTATTTTTTTTTTTACAGTACAATAAACATTTTCTAATTCTTTTACATGAAAGTGCATAATAACACAGTTTCCCTCGCAACTAATATTTATACAAGTGTTACTATGAAAGGGACTTTATAATTACAATAATTCATTTAAAAAAATGGACATTTATGAACATTTGTGGGCATTTTCGATAACAGATGATTTTAGATCTCTTAGCTACAGATTGTTCTTTTTTAAATAAAATTGTACCAGAAGCCCAATTCTTAGTACAGTATCAACTGAGAACAGTTGAAAGGTAGGGCGGTTCTTGGCCAGGACTCACCCCTCATGTTGGCGTTCATGCCTCTGCCTGCAGATCCGTGGCTGTGGCCGTGGCCGTGCCCATGGTCACTGTGGCCGTGCGCGTGGTGTGAATGGCTGTGATCAGACGAGTGACAGCTTCCTTGAGAAGCTCCATGGCTGTGGTTATGGGCATGGCTAAAGGCACAGATACCAATAAGGTTTACTATCAGCCCTCCAACTGAGACTGGCTAGCAAAAAAGAGGAAAGAAACCTTTAAATTTGTAATTAAAAAAACAAAACAAATTTGTTATCAAAAACTTACTATACAGCTATATGTTTTTTTTGGTTCACAGTTTTGAAAATATAGTAAAACTTCACTAAATTCAATGAGAAAAAATTTTGAACTGTGAATTTTAGAATATTTTAGAAGCAGCACTTAAGTTTCAAATACCAAAATGCTGACAAGTAAAAGGATTTAGGTTTGCTTTAATTAAATGATTAAGAATAAAAGTGTACTTGATTCAGGGTTTATGAATAAATAAATGATGCTCAAGTTTTGTCTTGTTTAAATAAGAGTTTGAAAGTACTGCTTAACTAGAGCATGTATACACTGTACCTGAAATCTCATTTATATTACTAGGTAAATTTCAATACTTTAAAAGACAATGACTGTAATTTACTAACGAGTGGACTCCAAATAAACATAGTCTTATTGTGTCTTAACTATAGTAAGATTTACCATAATAAAAAAAAGTGTAATGAAAAAGCATTTTTTTCAAAAACAAAGTAAGCGGGATTATCTTTACTTAATGGTGCCACAATAATACCTCAGAGGATAAACAAAGTTACTTACCTTCATTAACACCTCTTACAAGATGATTTGAAATAGTAGCTCATGGCACTATTTAATTTACATATATCTACAATTTCTCCTTTAGAGAAATCCATTTGTTTTATAAAAAGAACATATAAAATTAAGGGCACAGAATATTTTAATTAATTTTCAAAGCTAGTAAGAGACTAGCTTTGTAGTCTGTAGTAAACATGTATAGAACTTATTTACTTCTTCTCATGATTCAGACCATCTGTCTGTCAGATTTAAAAACTTCAGTCAGCTTTATGATCCTCAAGAGTGTTAATGAATTTTGAATGAAATAAAATACTGTTTGCAGAGACTTCATTAGATCATAAATACTCTCCTCTGTTGAGAACTACTTCATTTTTCTGTATTTCATCAGAATGAAAAAAAAATAACAAAGTGAAAGGCCCCTCTAATTCTGCCCTCTAAGAGTTAGTCTCTCCTAAGAGGATGGTGTATATTCTATGCACAATACTAATATACATATATATATATATATATATACACCTTTTAAAAATCAGTGACAGGATCATATTCAATACTATTTTATATTTTTTTTCACTTAGTGCATACTGTAAATATTTTTCATGCCAGCATATATTGATACACCTTTCTTTTTAGTAGGTGTGTATTATTCTATTGGATGAGTGCCATTTAACTAGTTCTTTCATTGGTGAACACTGTTTTTCTTTTTCCCTGCCATTGTGCCATTATAAACAGTGGTACAATGAATGGTGCACCCCTACACCCTTGTGTGAATATTTCTGTAGCAAATATTAAAGGTCAAAGATATAAGCATTTAAAAATCCAAAATATATATCCAAATTACAATTCAAAAACATTTACTACATGCTTCCATCAACAAGATTCATAATTGTTTTTAGTCATTTAATGATTAATAACAGACTGTAAAAAGAGAATATATATATATGTATTTATATATATATATATATATATATCACTGAATCACTTTGTGGTAGATCTAAAACTAACATAACATTATAATAAAAATTCTACTATATTACAAAAAAAAATCCCTACCAATTAATAGTTGGCTTTCTATTGTAAGCCAGGTGCTAAAATTTAAGAGTTAATATACACAATTCAGGTCCTGAAAATACATCTTAACTGTGGAAGAATGACAAATTAAACAACAGCTTTAAGTCAGTGTTGCTATAAGAAGACTGCACAGATACAATGGGAATATTCAGAAAGGGAAATCTAACATACTTTGTGGTGCGAAGACAGGGATGAAGGGAAGGTATCCCACCAGAGGAGACATTAGAAGTAAAGGCTAAAAGGGCAGAATGTGGGAAAGGTATGAGAACTACAAGGAAAAGCACATGTAAAGGTTAAGGGGCACAGGGAGAACATTAAAAGTTACCATAGCACTAATTTAGAGTAATCAAGTCTTTGCAAATTTCCTCAGTTACCTAAAAACACATCTTCAAACAAAAACATTTAATAAGGCAGAAAAAAAATCTGTGTTTTAGAATGTCATCTAATATTCTGACTACCAATGTACTGGAGAAAGGTGTATTAATTTCTAAGAGTCAGCAGTGTAAATGTAAATAGCAAGATAGGAAGTTATGTTGAGTTAAAAAAAATAAATAAAACCTTGTTAGGTCAATAATTACAAGTAGTTAAACATTAGTAGGGAAAAAGCTGTATGAGTATGAGTAGAAACTAAATAGTAAAATGAAAAGACTTACTGTCAACATGTGTGTGTCTAATTCCGGAGGATCAATTAACCTGGCCACCGACTCCATAAACACAAAGAAAGCTATTACCACTAGAAAAAGCCCGTTAATAAATCCAGAGAGAATTTCTATTCGGCCATACCTAAAAATGGAGAATATATTTTTAGAAAAGGAAATTAACAAATGAAGTATTTTTAAAATATAAACATTATTATGTTATAAATGAGGAAATGAGTCCAGATTTTCAACTACACAAACAGTAAGACTTGAAAATTACTAAGATTTTAAATATCATACTACTGCTGGAAGGTTTATATGTTTGTTGGGATTTTATGTGTTTATCAAAGTCCTTCTTCAGTGTCCCCTCTTATATAAAGATGTCCTAATTTCTTAGCAAGAAGTTACTTTTCTCTCTTTCAAGACTTTGATGTTCTCTGTATCTGTCACAACACACAGATTCAACCTGTATCAAGATTTTTTGTATCTTTGGCTCATTCATCTTTCAAAATATAAACAGCTGAAAATAAGCTGAATTTATTAACCTATTTACAGTAGGTCTTTATCAAAATACTCTGAACAAATCAGGGATTCTAGTATTCACCGAATGATTCACTTAATGAAAGGATACTGCATGCATAATCACTTCAAAGTTTGAATTCTCTTCCTAACAGCAAAGATGTGAATGATCATGCACATTCCATGACCTCAAAGAAACACCGCTGGCCAAACAGCTCGCAATTTAACTGATTTTTGCTACCTATCTATGAGAAGGATTTGTCAGGGAGTATGGTCTTAAGCTTACTGCCATTCAGTATTTATCAAATGCTTGGTTTATTTCCTCTTATCTACTTTAAAGAAAAATTAGGCTCTGAAAAATTAAATTTGTATTCAAGGTAGTAGAATTTTATCCTATGAGATGGAATTTGCTATTAACACAAGCCTTGTTAGTCAGTGTACCTACCCATAGGAGAAAATCCGAGTTGCTTTCCATCTGCTCATCAGGGCTGCAAAAAGTCCCATGACCAAAGCAGAGCAGTCAAAGAGCATGTGAAATCCATCCGAGATCAGACCCAGACTATTGGTCAACACGCCATAGAACAATTCCACAAAGGTAAAAAGCTAAACCATGTTCCAAAACAAAACAAAAAACAACAGGGGAATAGTTTTTATTTCCCAAAAAAACAATTGGGCAATACTGTTTTAAGATAAATCTATCACAATTTGATCATAAGGAATTTAACGCTTAATTACGCAAAGCTTACTTGAAGATATACCGCCTCTTTCATTACTTAACTGATTCTCACACAAGAAATCTCACTTCATATAAATGGTAAGAAATCATGCTAAATCAGATATGTCCATCTTATAAATTATTTAAAAGGAGATAGCTTTATCTACATGTCTGTAGAACTCAATAAACTAGATTAGAAAATGTTAGCAATCTGGTTGGGAATGAGATCCCATAAGGAGTACATTAGAATCTTTATAAGCTACTCTATTGATTTGAATGGCACACGAAACCAATGTCTCTAAAATACCTCAAAAGTGTTTAAGCAGTATGAATATGATCCTGTAATCTTTCTACTAGAGAAAATATTTTAGCCCACCTCTAACTATTAAAATTATTTGGGAATAACAAAAATTACACCAGAACTGTCCAAATTAAAAGATTAAGCCTTCAAAAAGAAAAAAAAGATTAAGCTTTCAAGATATGCCATTAAAACTCTTACCAGATTCAAACACAAGAAGTAAAAGATCTGCCTAGAGTCATTTTCCTCAAGAATTTGTTTTAGTGATTCCTTAATAAACCTAGGGATGGACTGGGAACTATGCTGAAAAGCGTCACCCATGAAGTTATAAAGAGGTGTTCCTTCAGGAGAATATCCAATGAGGGTACCTTTCTGTCCTTTCTTAGAAGGAGATGATAAGATGTTGGCAGCTAAAAAAAGGAAAAAAAAATATATATATATACATATATTACAAAAATTTAAAAAGTTTAACCTACAGAACCCAACAGTATCTCTCAGCACTATGTAAGCACTGAACACACTCCCCAGTTGAATGAATGAGCCACTAGGGGAAATGCTCACATAAGGTGAAGAACACAGCGCTGACCACCACTCCTCCAGAAAGCACGTGCTCCGTGCCCTCCTGGAGTGCTGCTCTGTCCACAGCCCGGAGTTGGCCTGCTATCGGATGTGTCCAAAACTTTCCAAACAGTAGAGCGCTGATAAAAATGGGAAAGGATCCATAGCGGGCACATTTGGAAACTTCCATTTTGACTGAACAAATGGACTCGACATAGAAATCCAGGATCATGACAAAAAAAATAACCGTTGAGAAAGGCATAATGAGAGAAAACCAAGAATCAACTTTACTCTGGAAATTAAAAAAAAAAAATTGTTAATACCATATGGGTATAAAGTTCACATCTTATATTTTAGTTAATCTGTTTATGTGTACACAAGTATTTCCATGATTCAATACAACTTGTAAAATGACAAAATATGAGTTATAAGATATTGGCACAGTTTCCTAGTATTCCCCAAAGTATTAAAAAAAGAAGCATTATGGTTTAGTAATTTTATAAATACTTGGTGATGTACAATCCTTGGGTTTTTGGTTAAGTATTAAATTATTCTGGGTAGTATTTAACTGATTCCTTCAGGCCACAAGGATGGGAGGGGTATATAAATATAATAGTACTTGATTTGTATTTTCTATAAACAATAAAGTTAACTCTAAAAAATTTTCAAAACCTATAAAGAAAATGCAAAGAAATTTAAGCCACTTGCAGCATCAAACTGAAATAAAATATAATGTATTGAACCAAAATCTATAAGTAATAGTTATTTTACTTATTACCAATAAATTCCTGCTCTTACCTCAGTTGTCACAGAAAGAACAATGACCCATGGGCATAAGAGAAGTACAGAAATGATTTGGGATAAAGCTTGAAGACGTTTGGCTCCACCAACATCTATAGAGAGTTTTCTGGAAGCTGTATGAAAACCAACTTTACAACACAAAGCCAGTACTAGCAACAATACTCCACCCTGTGAGAAAAGTAGATAAATCTTATTAGAAACACAGAGTTCAAGAGCTAGCATGTTTTTTTCATAACCCAAATTACTGAACTACTCAGATGGTTGGCAGTATTGTAAATAATTTTAAATGCACTTTTAAAGTTATCGTTGCTTTAACTTTTCAGAATCTCTCATGTTAAGAACAAAGAAAAGAAGACATACCTTGTGATCTGCCACACCTAAGAAGGCAATGGCTGTGTAAAGCATGTGGGTTAGAGCACTGTCATGATGTCCTTCAGCTAAGTGAGTTGGAGTAAAGGAAAAAAATTTAACTCTTTGAATCTTGAAGTCCTCCTGGAATTTACCTACTATTTTGGGTTGACTATTAGTCCGAGGGCCCCAAACCTGACTATCCTCAATAATGTTTCCCTTAAAAACAAAAGAAAATAATGAAAAAATTAATTTAGGGAACATGATTCATAAATTAGAATGGCTTGTGTTATACTTCTTTTGTTGTCTCCAAGACAAGTATAATAGTACTTAAGGCATAGTTGTTAAATTTTAGTACACAACCTCCAAAAGACATATGCATACATACTAGAACAAAGTGATGAGAACAAGGAACCTCCTTAGACCACTCCTATCTGGTTCAATTAAGGTTGATCTTTTGGAATGCCATGTAAAACTCAGTCCTAAATCTGCTTCTTAGTTGTTGATAACATAAGCCTCAGCAAAATAAGCAGCAAGCAAAAGAGGGTAGGGTGGGCAACAGTTCTTTAACAGTCAACCCAAAGTTTTGCAAAAGTCATGCCATTCTCTTTCACTGTAACACAGTAAACTGGTCTTAGTTAATGAATAGGTTTTAGGGCAGTATCAATCACCAGAAGATTCAAAACTGGTGTTCTGAGCCCTGCTAAATGGAGAGGGTTAAGGGTAACTAAAGGGTATGTGGATAGGAAAGAACAAGCCATGTCTGCAGAGGAAAATGAGTAGATATATTTAATTGGAAGCTGGGTTTAGTCAGTATGAGAGAGGAGTGGGGGGCTGAGTTGGAAATAATTTAGAGCAAGAGAGTGAATACCAGATTAAGGAATTTAAACTTCTTTCAAGTAAGAAGATGCCAAAGGTTTTTTCATTTAATTTCAAAAAAGTTTATATTTAATAACTGCCACTGCCTTCTAAAGGGAGCATTTAAATTGTTAAATTACAAGGGAGCAAACAGATTGATTTTGTTGAGTGAGTAAATCATACATATATATGTATACACATACATACATTAGCACCACAACATTCTAAAATATTCTTTCATTGTCCCAAAATTGCTGAAAATTTAGGGTGCTTTAAAAGATATTTAACTTAGAATGAATTTATTCACTATTTGAATACTGATTTAGAATACCTACGTTAATCTATGAAAATTTCATTCACGATTGATTAGTTTAATTCAGTTACTCCTTCTTTCCCATTCTGCCAGTCTTCTGTTTTTCTGTAAGACTAAAAAACTCCCATCTTCTGCAAAAGGATACGGTGTTCAGCCATTTTAGCCATGAGATCATCATTGTCGAAAAGCAACAGGCAAATCACAGCAATAATGAAAAAAGCAGCCCCCCTTGTCTGAAAATGAAGAGAATAATACCAAGAGTGGCTTTTTCAAGTGTTGATTTTTAAGACCATGACTATACAAATGCTAAAGAAAATTTTTTCAAATACCTATTTAAAGATAAAATAACATTTGACATTAAAATCTTTATACTATACAATGTAAATTTATAGTATTAACAGTAAGATGCAAAAGTAAAGAGCTCCCATAAATTCTGCAGTATGTTTTCAGGGCACTTGAAGACAATAATGACAATTTCAGTTGTGTCTTTGCTACTATGAATAGGGATATTACTATGCACAAACTGTTATATGTTCACAGAACTAATCTTCTTAAATGTTACTTTGCTTCTGTCTGAAAAGCCCAAGTAGCTAAGGAATAATTAGTAGTGACATTTTCTTCTATAACATGCAACAGTTATAGTGAAGACAGTTGGTTTACAATAATATCAGTACTCTACTTATCATTCTTCTAGGGAAAAAGAACTAAGAGGACATGTTATGAAAATCAGCAGTCATCTCTAATATCTAGGAAAGGTATAATGCACTTAAAAGCTGACACACTTCTTAAGTTCTCATTCCAGGAAAGGATTTTGATAAAAGAAAATTACAGGAAGGACATACTATCCAGGTTTATGCAAATACTTCAGAATTTTTCATACACAAGCAATCTAAATAGCACTGCTGTACATTCTCTAGTTACAAATGTACAGGTGTAATACCAGATACTTTCAGAAAATAAAAATGTTAAGTGCAAAATGAGGATTTTTGTTCATTACAAGATAACCACTATACTTGATAAATTCCCTATTAGTGTGGTGTGTATTTTGACGAAGTCAGTATACATAAGCCATACAATTTAAAATTTCCTAATTTTAATTGAATCAGGACATGGTAAATTAACAATACCCAAACATGGAGACTATAACTTAAGACTTTTGTTGCAAAGAGGGCACTGAGGATTCTGTAGTACTTCACAGTCAGAACTAAAAAAAAAAAACACCACAGTTCTGGTTAGATGCCCAGATTCATTACCGACACTAACGAGAGGATATGTAAGATCTATACTCTCATTTTAGTGCAGTATAATTTTTAATGTTTAAAGTCATTTGTATTTATGAGTTGTCTTTGTCCTTAGCTTGTTTATGTTGAAGATCTTCAGCATTTTTTTAAACTATTTGAGTGATCTGAGTATATATATATATATTTAATGTAAAATTTTGTGGCAATTTGTTACCATTGTTAGTTTGCACAATTATTTTTCAAATATTTTTATTTATTTATTCTTTTGTCTGTGCCACGTGGGATCCTAGTTCCCCTCCCAGGAAAGCGTCCCCTGCAGTGGGCTCAGAGTCTTAACCACCGGACTGCCAGGGAAATCCCTGCACAATGGTATCTGTTATGCAGATGTTTGTAATCATTATGAAGTCACAAGTTCGGGTTTTCTCTTTTGTGATTTTTTGACATTGATTTTGGAGTATGCTGTGAGTACACTTAAACATTTATTTTGGAATACTCTGTGAGTGAAGGAAAAAGATTAAATAGTAGCATATACTTTAACACCCATAGATCCAATCTGAAATGTACAAGCTGGGCAGACTCACTTCGCTCTATTTGGCACATTGCTTTGGTCACTTTATTTTATTTACTACTGAGCCTGAAAGTCCCTTTCAGAAAAGAGACTATTATAGCTTATTTGCCTTTATTTCTCCTTTCCTGTGTAACACAGGAAGCATTTAATTTGGTAAGTCAAAGTATTGTAGCTGCAAGAACTTTTAATTGCATATTGATAAATTTACTAAAAATAGATTAATACTTATATTATATAAGATGAATAGGGTTGCTTACTTGGCAAATGTTCATCAAACTTTAAATATAACAAGTTTTTAGGGACATCTTTTCCAAAACTGATGTACAGGAGTTAAGAATGAAATAGGGGAGAGCTCGGGTAAAGCATGAAGGAGATGTTTGCAGTGATCGATCAGTTCTGTATCTTTGACTATGGTGATGGTTAAACAAATCTAAACACACACACACACACACACACACACACACACACACACACACGTGTATGTAAAACTGGTGAAATCTGAATACTGTCTATGGGTTGTACCGATGTCGGTTTCCTGGTTTTGACAGTGTACTTGAGCTGGTAAGAAGCTACTGCTGACACTGAGTAAAGCCACAGGGACCTCTCTGTACTGTATTTGCAGCTTCCTAGGGTCCCAGGTGGCTCAGTGGTAAAGAATATGCAGTGCAGGAGACACAGGAGATGTGGGTTCAATCCCTGGGTCAGGAAGATCCCTTGGAGGAGGAAGTGGCAACCCACTCCAGTATTCTCGCCTGGAAAATTCCATGGACAGAGCAGCCTGGCAGGCTGCAGCCCACAGGGTTTCAAGGAGTCGGACATGACTGAGTACACACACACACACATGCAGGAATTTATAATGATTTCAAAATAAACAGTAAAAAATAGAAGACTTGTGAGAAAAATTTATAATTAGCAAAAAGCCTCTGCATTCTTTTAAATGGGAAAGGATATACTATTTTATTGCCTTGGATAATATTTTACTTGTATACTTTCAATTTTCAAATAACGGAAAATTCTACCTTTGCTGGTCCTCCTCCAGAACTAGTGAACAAAACACTGAGCAGTGAGATGACAACAATATCACTGTGCTCGAATAGCAGCAAGGTCCTACAAAATAAAGCACCGTAATTCATGAAGTATGTCTGATCTGTATCAGGAAGCAGGAATTCAACCAGATTAAGGGAGAAGAAAAAACATCTTTCCCCTTGATTTCATAAACCATTATGGAAAAAATAAACATGTACAGCTGCCTTGGAAAACATTCTGGCATTATGTATCTTAGAAGGTTGTAACTACAAATATCTAACAATACTACTTGTAGGATTATATCATACATATTTCTTATATACATGTACCAGGAAACACTTATAAGATACCAGCATTGTTTGCAATATCCCTAAGCTGGAAACAACCTTACTACTCACTGATAAGAGAATGGGTAATATAATATAGAATGTATCCATTCAAAGGACTATTATACAGTGGTAAAAATGAAGGAAATTTCATGAATATACACAAATTCTAAGAAATACAGAATTGTATACTTTAGAAGTGCTGCAGACTGAATGTTTGTGTCCCCCTCCCTTCCCCAAGGTTAAACTCAATCCCCAACATGATGGTATTAGGAGGTAAGGAACACCTTTGAGAGGTGCGTAAGGTTATGAGGGTGAAACCCTCATAAATGAGATTAAAGGCTTTATAAAAAGAGACCAAAGGGAGTGCCCTTGCCCCTTCTGCTATGTCAGGTTACAGTGAAGAAACAAGACAGCTTTCTATAAACCAGGAAGAGGTCTCTCATCACACATCCAGTCACCTGTACCTTGATCCTGGCCTTCCTGGCCTCCAGAATCATAAGAAACAAATGTGCCTTTTTTTAAGTCACCCAGCCCATGGTATTTTTGTTACAGCAGCCCAAATGGACTGAGACAAAAAGAGTGAATTTTATGGTATATGAATTAGATTTCAAAAAACTAACATAAAACTCAAAGAACTACATACACATATGTATATATATACACACACACTACATGCATCAAAATGAGCAAATCTCAAACATAACACTGAATGTAAAAAGTAGGCTGCACAAAAGTACACGCAATGTAATTCTATTCATATCAAGTAAAAAATCTGCAAAAAAGAAATACTGGTTACATCCGATGGTAGCCAGAGACAGGGATTTAATCAGGAGGGGGATTCATAAGGCACCAGAAGAACTGGTAAGGTTTTATTTGGGGGAACACATGAATGTTCATATTTATTTAGATTTATTGTTTTATATGTATGAAATATTAAAAAATTATTGCCAGCTGAAGGGAGCTTATAGGATCTACAGATCTTGAGCTTCTCATTAAGACAATTTTCATTTTTCCTCTGTACTCAAAAATCTGTAATGAAAACATGGCAGTGATTATTTCAGTTCTGTTAACATTTGGGAAATTACAATTAAAAAAATAAATATATCAGCAGAATGACAGTAACTTGAAATAAGACAGGCTATGAAACACCAAAGAAGTCTATGATCAAGAAACTGAATGACGATTTTAGTAAAAGAATGAGAGGGCAGCGCTGGCAGAGGAGCTGGTGGTACTGAGGGCTGTAAGGGCAGAAACAGATGACTAAATGAGGAGCCAAATAAGAATTAACAATTAACAACTTTCCCCCTTCCTTCCCTGACACTCAGTGATGGTGATTTAGTAACAAACAGACCACAGGCTCACTTTAGGGGTAAGAAATTATCAGTCAGTCATATTTAAACATAAACTGAAAAGGCTTTCCCCAAGCTGAGAAATTCCAGCCAGCTTTCCCACCACTCCAGAATCCTACTGCTGTCGTGGACAGCGATGTGACAGTGGAGTTCTATATATTCCTCTTTCGAAAAGTACAGGGTAAACAAGCTAAAGGGAGACAACCCAGAGCTCCTTTATTCGCTGGGAGAGGAGAAAAGCCTTTTCACAAAGCAGGTCTCACTGATCACTTTCTACTCTGTCCACTCCATCACCCTGAGAGAATTTCTTTAGAATACCCTTCGGCTTACTTGCTTCTTGTCCCCATGTTCCTCCCTCATCAATGGCAGGGTACTTTTTTCTTATAATTTTGAGAGAGAAACATTAAGACTTAGACACAGTTGCACCTATCAAATTCTTATTAAATTAGGTGGCCCTAAAGCATTATTGCCCCCTGAACTGACCAATTTACATAAAAGAATCTATATAGACTTGGGGAATATGAAACGCGAGTTAACGCATCTTAAATCTGACGACCGGCACACTATTTCCAAGGCGTTTGTTTATGACCATGCCTTTCACACATCTTCTGTGGTACTACAGGACTTTCAGAGTTGGGGGGAGAGCATTTTTAAAAGATTCTGCTCTCCTCGTTATCGGCTGATTTTATTTACCATTTTAGACTTTTCATCTCTAAAATCAGCTGCTGAAATGGATATAATCAATGAATAACAAAAAAGCCATTTATGCTAAAATTTTTCTGAAACTGTTTGGTGGACTCTAGTAAAATGTCTATGACAGATCATGAACAATAGATTAATGCTATTCAACAAAGAATGGTCCACAGACTAAACAGGTCCTCAATATACATGTATACTCACTTAGTTGTACCCAATGCTATCGAAGTGAAAGAAGCATTTGTATATAACTGACAAAAAAATTTGACATAAAACATAATGGCAAAAAACTAATATTCAAAATGAAGAAACAAAAACACTCAAAACACGCATTTCTATTTACCTTAGTGGTCCACAAAGCGTGAGGCCAAAAAACCACAAGAGTGAAATGACACACCCAGCCATCGCGTGTTTAAATATTTTGATCCACTACAAATGGAAACAAATAATTAGAAATTTCAGTCATGTTTCGCCAGATATCTCAACATCTTAAACAAAACAAATAGGGGAAGATAATGGTAACACAAATATTTTAAAGGCCAAATAATTACATATTTTGAAATGAAGCAGAAATTATTAAGATGTCTTGACTAAATCTAGATTTGCAAGATATTACTCTGTTTTGCATTTTCTATATTCTTCTCTGGTGCTAGATCCTGAAATCTTTTTCTATATAGTACAATTTTCTCCATTTTTTACATTAGTTCTCACCAGTTTGCCAGGAACATAAAATGTTTTAGTCTTCAAATTCTTCTCCAGCAGGAATAGTCAATTCTCCAATTATTTGAAAAGAGGGCAGGGCAGGGCGGGGGGTGGGGAGTTAAGATGGGGTTTAAAAATTAATCCTGTTTTAAAAAATGTTCTTGGTCCTCTAAAACAGAGGTACTTAAATTTCTTTCTAATAAAAAACCACAGCACAGGTTTCTAAGTTGTGGCATAAAGCAAACATGTAGTAGGGTATAAGTGCTGTCCAAAGAGGTGGTAATGTGAGATGATTATGCAGAATGTAGGACATTTCTGGGTATGCATCCTGAACCTCAGATGCTTAAAGAAAGTAATAGTTATGACAAGGGAGACGGCTAGTATGCACCGCACACTCACTGCTTGGGTTTTCCCAGGTGGCACCAGTGGTAAAGAACCCGCCTGCCAATGTAGGAGATGTAAGAAATGCAGGCTTGATCCCTGAGTTTGGAAGATGCCCTGGAGGAGGGCATGGCAACCCACTCCAGTATTCTTCCCTGGAGAATCCCCATGGACAGAGGAGCCTGGCAGGCTACAGTCCACTGGGTTGCAGAGAGTCTGAAGCGACTCAGCACTCACAACATGTCCAGCACTATTTAAAGAACTTTACATATATTAATCCATTTATTCCTCATAGCTTCATTAGGAAAGCATTACCATCTACATTTTCAGGTGAGAAATTGAAGGTAAAGAAATTAAGTAACTTAATTTAAGTCAGAGTTAGTAACTATAACAGCCAAGAATCTGTCTGACTCCAAATGCCTTGTTCTTAACCCTTATGCTTCATCTGTTCCCCAGTGACATCTATCCTAGTCTTGTGGGCATGTCTACATGCCTGATTTGTAAATCTTTTCAAAATATGGATCGTGTATTAAAGAAAATAATTATATGGATGCTTGAGACATTTTCTACTCTATACTACATTTTTAAATACTTCATTATCTTAGCACTTTATAGTTTACTCTTAAAGCCTCAGTTCTGAAAAGCTAAGTCAAGAGCAAGTTAACACCTGTAAGTGTTTTTTTTCCCTCATTGGTGTAATAATTTAAATTCTTGGGGCCATTAAGAGGATTAAATAAAGCAAAGGATAAAAAAAAAAAAAAAGAGCAAGTTAACTCTACAAATGTTCTGCTGTGCACCTAAAATCATTCAATAAGTAACCCTGATCAAGGAAAGAACACTGCCTCCTGGTCTACTTCTAGGACAAAAGGATTCTGCAAAAGACTTACCTGGCGTTTGGTAATACTTTTCCCAGAAGAAAAAGGCTTTTGAAACAAAACCATAAAAAATGCAGTCCTGTGAATATTGAAATATTAACAAATTAATATTAATCTTATATACAAGGTATGGTTTAAAGTAAAGACACTTAAATATACTAGAACTTGAAGGATATGTTAGCCTCTAAAGAAATTATACTAGAGAACAACACTTATTTTAATAAGGCTTCCGCCATGATGTCTTGGGAACTCTTCTTTCTTTTGTAATGGCCTTTAAAACCCAGTTTACAAGCCACAAAAGAACCCTCGATATTTTTTTATACTCTGAAATACCAAAGAAAATAATTCCTACCTTCTCAAAAATTTAGTAATAACAAATCTTGAAATAGAACTGAAGAAAGTACTAATTATATACCCTACCTTTCACATACCCAAAATAGTTATTAAAAATACATATAACTGGTGCTTAAAATTTCCTAGTCAAGAACCACTTTTCATTATTACTAAAATTATACTGCCAGGAGTGTAACAAATCGTGTTAATACAGAGGTTGGTCACCATCAGTCACAAGGTCCTGAGCACTTTTACAATTTCTTACTACCTGCAGAATAATGTAAAAGGTATACTGTAAGCGGGCCCTTCCCTGGTGGCTCAGATAGTAAGGAGTCTGCCTGCAATGCAGGAGACCCAGGTTAGACTGCTGGGTCAGGAAGATCCTCTGGAGAAGGAAATGGCAACCCACTGCAGTATTCTTGCCTGGAAAATCCCATGGACGGAGGAGCCTGGCGGGCTACAGTCCATGAGGTTGCAGAGTCAGACATGACTGAGCGACTAACACTTTCACTTTCTTTTCAAGCCTACACTATATTACGAAGGAACATATAGTGAACACAGACCAGTGTGGTTCAACTTGGAAAATGAGGAACATCTGTGCCCAGACAAGGCTCAGGTAACATTCCATGCTAGCTGGAAGGTTAGACTACCCCAGTAGGATGGTCAGGGAATCCCTTGGGCCCCTGAAGCCCTTTTAGGAAGCTGTGAGGTCACACTATTTTTAAAGAAGTATTTAGATATTATTTACTCTTTTTACTCTTATTCTCTTAGGGCTGTATAGGAGAGCTTTTCAGAGGCTAGTTCATGTGGGATACTGCAACCATAAGCAGTTGAATGCTGACCGTAACCGACTGAATGCTGACTCAGATGTGGGAATCCAGCTGTGTTCTATTAAGCCAGACATTAAATTTGCAAAAACTGCATTCAGTCTAGTTCAGTTGCTCAGTCGTGTCCGACTCTTTGTGACCCCATAGACTGCAGCACGCCAGGCCTCCCTGTCCATCACCAACTCCCAAAGTTAACCCAAACTCATGTCCATTGAGTTGGTGATGCCATCCAACAATCTCATCCTCTGTCATCCACTTCTCCTCCTGCCCTCAATCTTTCCCAGCATCAAGGTTTTTTCAAATGAGTCAGCTCTTCCCATCAGGTGGCCAAAGTATTAGAGTTTCAGCTTCAACATCAGTCCTTCCAGTGAACACCCAGGACTGATCTCCTTTAAGTTGGACCAGTTGGGTCTCCTTGCAGTCCAAGGGATTCTCAAGAGTCTTCTTCAACACCATAGTTCAAAACCATCAATTCTTTGGCACTCAGCTTTCTTTACAGTCCAACTCTCACGTCTATACATGACTACTGGAAAAGCCATAGCTTTGACTAGATGGACCTTTGTTGGCAATGTCTCTGCTTTTCAATATGCTATCTAGGTTGGTCATAACTTCCCTTCCAAGGAGTTCAGTTCAGTTCAGTCGCTCAGTCATGTCCAACTCTTTGCGATCCCATGAATCACAGCACGCCAGGCCTCCCTGTCCATCACCAACTCCCGGAGTTCACTCAGACTCACGTCCATCACGCCATCCAGCCATCTCATCCTCTGTCGTCCTCTTCTCCTCCTGCCCCCAATCCCTCCCAGCACCAGAGTCTTTTCCAATGAGTCAACTCTTCACATGAGGTGGCCGAAGTACTGGAGTTTCAGCCTTAGCATCATTCCTTCCAAAGAAATCCCAGGGCTAATCTCCTTCAGAATGGACTCGTTGGATCTCCTTGCAGTCCAAGGGACTCAAGAGTCTTCTCCAACACCACAGTTCAAAAGCATCAATTCTTCAGCGCTCAGCTTTCTTCACAGTCCAACTCTCGTAAGTGTCTTTTAATTTCATGACTGCAGTCACCATCTGCAGTGATTTTGGAGCCCCCAAAAATAAAGTCAGTCTCTGTTTCCCCATCTATTTGCCATAAAGTGATGGGAATGGATGCCATGATCTTAGTTTTCTGAATCTTGAGCTTTAAGCCAACTTTTTTACTCTCCTCTTTCACTTTCATCAAGAGGCTCTTTAGTTCTTCTTCATTTTCTGCCATATGGGTGGTGTCATCTGCATATCTGAGATTATTGATATTTCTCCCGGCAATCTTGATTCCAGCTTGTGCTTCATCCAGCCCAGCGTTTCTAATGATGTACTCTGCATATAAGTTAAATAAGCAGGGTGACAAAATACAGCCTTGCTGTACTCCTTTTCCTATTTGGAACCAGTCTGTTGTTCCATGTCCAGTTCTAACTGGACAGTTGCTTCCTGATCTGCATACAGATTTCTCAAGAGGCAGGTCAGGTGGTCTGGTATTCCCATCTCTTGAAGAATTTTCCACAGTTTGTTGTGATCCACATAGTCAAAGGCTTTGGCATAGTCAATAGAGCAGAAATAGATGTTTTTCTGGAACTCTCTTGCTTTTTTGATGATCCAGCAGATGTCGGCAATTTGATCTCTGGTTCCTCAGCCTTTTCTAAATCCAGCTTGAACATCTGGAAGTTCACGGTTCACATATTGCTGAAGCCTGGCTTGGAGAATCTTGAGCATTACTTTGCTAGCATTGAGATGAGTGGAATTATGCAGTAGTTTGAGCATTCTTTGGCATTGCCTTTCTTTGGGATTGGAATGAAAACTGACCTTTTCTAGTCCTGTGGCCACTGCTAAGTTTTCCAAATTTGCTGGCATATTGAGTGCAGAATTTTCACAGCATCATCTTTTAGGATTTGAAATAGCTCAACTGGAATTCCATCACCTCCACTAGCTTTGTTTGTATTGATGCTTCCTAAGGCTCACTTGACTTCACATTCCAGGATGTCTGGCTCTAGGTCAGTGATCACACCATCGTGTGAAGATCTGGGTTGTGAAGATCTTTTTTGTACAGTTCTTCTGTGTATTCTTGCCACCTCGTCTTAATATCTTCTGTTTCTGTTAGGTCCATACCATTTCTGTCATTTATCGAGCCCATCTCTGCATGAAATGTTCCCTTGGTATCTCTAATTTTCTTGAAGAGATTTCTATTCTTTCCCATTCTATTATTTTCCTCTATTTCTTTGCACTGATCACTGAAGAAGGCTTTCTTATCTCTTCTTGCTATTCTTTGGAACTCTGCATTCAAATGGGTATCTCTTTCCTTTTCTCCTTTGCCTTTCGCTTCTCTTCTTTTCATAGCTATTTGTAAGGCCTCCTCAGACAGCCATTTTGCTTTTTTGCATTTCTTTTTCTTGGGGATGATCTTGTTCCCTGTCTCCTGTACAATGTCACGAATATTGGTCCATAGTTCTTCAGGCACTCTATCAGATCTAGTCTCTTAAATCTATTTGCACTCTATCAGATCTAGTCCCTTAAATCTATTTGTCACTTCCACTCTTCATAAAGGATTTGATTTAGATCATACCTGAATAGTCTAGTGGTTTTCCCTACTTTCTTCAATTTAAGTCTGAATTGGGCAATAAGGAATTCATGATCTGAGCCACAGTCAGCTCGTGGTCTTGTTTTTTGCTGACTGTATAGAGTTTCTCCATCTTTGGCTGCAAAGAATATAATCAATCTGATTTCCCTGTTGGCCATCTAGTGATTTCCATGTGTAGAGTCTTCTCTTGTGTTGTTGGAAGAGGGTGCTTTGTATGACCAGTGTGTTCTCTTGGCAAAACTCTATTAGCCTTTGCCCTGCTTCATTCTGTATGCCAAGGCCAAATTTGCCTGTTACTTCAGGTGTTCCTTGACTTCCTACTTTTGCATTCCAGGCCCCTATAATGAAAACGACATCTTTTTTGGGCGTTAGTTCTAGACGGTCTTGTAGGTCTTCACAGAACTATTTAACTTCAGCTTCTTCAGCGTTAGTGGTCGGGGCATAGACTTGGATTACTGTGATATTGAATGGTTTGCCTTGGAAACAAACAGAGATCATTCTGTCGTTTTGAGATTGCATCCAAGTCTGCATTTGGGACTGTTTTGTTGACCATGATGGCTACTCCATTTCTTCTAAGGGATTCCTGCCCACAGTAGTAGGTATAATGGTCATCTGAGTTAAATTCACCTATTCCAGTCCATTTTAGTTTGCTGATTCCTAGAATGTCGACATTCACTCTTGCCACCTTGTTTGACCACTTCCAATTTGCCTTGATTCATGGACCTGACATTCCAGGTTCCTATGCAATATTGCTCTTTACAGCATTGGACCTTGCTTCTATCACCAGTCACATCCACAACTGGGTGTTTTTGCTTTGGTTCTGTCCCTTTATTCTTTCTGGAGTTATTTCTCCACTGATCTCCAGTAGCATATTGGGCACTTACCAACCTGGGGAGTTCATCTTTCAGTGTCCTATCTTTTTGCCTTTTCATACTGTTCATGGGGTTCTCAAGACAGGAATACTGAAGTGGCTTGCCATTCCCTTCTCCAGTGAAGCACATTTTGTCAGAACTCTCCACCATGACCCGTCTGTCTTGGGTGGCCCCACACGGCATGGTTTAGTTTCACTGAGTTAGACAAGGCTGTGGTCCATGTCATCAGATTGGCTAGTTGTCTGTGATTGTGGTTTTAGTCTGTCTGCCCTCTGCTGCCCTCTCTCAGCGCCTACTGTCTTACTGGGGTTTCTCTTACCTTGGTTGTGGGGTATCTCTTCACACATTAACACAAACTAAAGTAAAAGTTGATGTTTTGGCAAGCTAATAGAATGTGACAATTCTTTTTTTTTTTTTTTTTAATCCAGCCTGTTATCTCTAATCTTAGGTAGTCTATCTTTAAAATATGTATATGTATATCTCAAATACTTTTCAGGAGGAATAAAATACACAAAATATTTTACATAAAACTTCCTAAAGATACTCAGTTAACACAGAATTTTCAAAGACATTAAAAAACATTAAGGAGGGTACTCTTTCTGCCCCCTTCTGATGCCTATGTCAGAAGCTTTCTCTATCTCCTTTATACTTTAATAAAACTTTATAAAAAAAAATAAAAATAAAAAACATTAAGGAAAAAAAGAACTGTACACACTCACCCAAGTTTTAATATAAAAATGAACTGAACAACGTGAACGACTTTCAGGAGATCATATGATTCAAAAAGTCCAACAGCCTTCAGAAATTTAGTGAAACACAGTAACACAATATATTTCGTTAATCTGAAAAATAAAAACAGAAACAAGTTTCAGGTATCAATGAAATCACAAGGAACTCTGAAATCTTTTTCTTATTATACAATAGAGGTCATTATGAAAACCATAAATATAAACAAAAGATGAAACAAACAAACACTCAACTCACCCCCCATGTGTAACTACTACTAACACTGGTATATATACTGTCAGATTCTTTCATGTACATGAATGTATTATGGATAAGTACAGTCTATTAAAAAAAAAAAGGCAAACTAAAAATAAACATTTTTGATTTCCTGAGTTACCTTGACTACTTTATAATGCACTTTTTAAAGAATTACTCCAAACAAAGAGAATAAAAACAGAAACCAAACTCTGTCATGAAATGAGATCATAATACAGGAAGGGAGAGTATGACAAATGCCTGAAGTTCTCCTCTCCTCTGCTTCGTTAAGTGGCTGCAGTAGTCATAGTTGAAGTCAAGTGACCTGACCTACAGTCCTGAAAAGGCTTAGGAATGTGAAGCACCTCAGAAAGGGTGTGGAGAAGGGAATGGAACCCACTCCAGTATTCTTGCCTGGAGAATCCCATGGACAGAGGAGCCTGGGGGTTTATAGTCCATGGGGCTGCAAAGAGTTGGACACGACTGAGTGACTAACACACACACACACACACACACACACACACACACTCACTAGAAATGTGCCAAGTAGTTAGGTCTCCAGAATCCCACCCAGCACAGCCAGGCAACCATTTTCCCTCAATGAGGACAGAACAAGTGAAGTTTAGCCTCTGGAGAGGTCTAGACAAAAGGCAAATGGAAAAAAAAGGATGAGGTGTTGGACTAAAACCACAGAGATTAAAAAAAAGTTTCCCTTCTTTACCCCAACACACCTGTCTTCCCTCATTTAGCTCTAACATCCTAACTGTCAACTTCAATCTCCCAACAGGAGAATCCTTTTCTGGGAAGCCCATCAGGGGACAAGCCCTACACAACTCTTCTAACTAGTTTTTTACGCCTCACTCAAATATGAAAAGCCAAATCTGGATAATTAATCATTTACAATAAGTCTATAACAACAGACCAAACTAAAATAACAAAGAAATTTAAAAGATACAGAGAGCATAGGGAATAGTAGAGAACATCAAAGAACTATATATTCTTGGACAAGAAAGAACACTGCATCCATGAAAACCTGGTGCTTCCATAAAAAAAGGAAAAAGGAACTCCCAAAAGAGCAATCAGAAAACAGTGAAGAAATTATCTGTTTTCCAGCTTAGTAGAAGAACTGACTCTGTGAAAAGACCCTGATGCTGGGAAAGATTGAAGGCGGGAGGAGAAGGGGACGACAGAGGATGAGATGGTTGGATGGCATCACCGAGTCAATGGACTTGAGTTTGAGTAAACTCTGGGAGTTGGTGATGGACAGGGATGCCTGGCGTGCTGCGGTCTATGGGGTTGCAAAGAGTTGGACACAACTTAGCAGCTAAACTGAACTGAACTGAGTCTTCTTTGATCATATACCTCTAGTATTAAAAAAAAAAAAGTACCTGAAACCCATTATTTATTTAGATATTACAAACATGTATTACTATGTTGATATTATATGTTACAAAACACACACAAATTAGAAATGAAAAAGAATGAGATAAAAATTTGAGAAATTTTAACAGATCGTCTTCACAAGTCACCCAGGAAGACTACCTGCAAAGTTTACGTCTAACAGGAGTTAATACATTAAAAAGGAGGTACAAGGGATGTGCAAAGCAGCACAGCAGAGGAAGAAGTCTCTACTCATGGGAGAAAAATACAAAAAAGCAGACACAGAAGTTTAAAGGAAACCTTAGTCATTCAAATAGTAGTGCTAAAACAGTTTGATTTGCAATGATACCAATGTACATAGGATGGTCCCCAAAATCACTGAGTGCAAATCATTAAGTCTCATGGCACTAAATCAACAAACAGTAATCTGCTTCAGAAGACATCAAAATATATACTTTTGGAAGTTTTAATGCAACTGTGAAAATATATTTCAGTCCTTGAAAGAATGAATCTCAACAATTCTACCATCTTCACCGTCTGACAGCTCATTTTCTGTTTTAGACCAAATAACGTTAAAGAAAATCAGACTTAGAACAAAATGGTTTTTCTTTTCATGAACATAATCTGCAGGAACTTTTAATGGTGTCATTTGGGAGTTTTAACAATGTGATAATTATCACCAAGAAGCTAATAAAAACATTATGCAGAATGACATAACTCAAATCCTAAACCACAGAGGTTCCTACTTAATCTACCTATAGAATAGTATAAATATTGAAATTTCTGTTTAAAAGATCAAGCAGATTTTCTGGGCTGATAAAAATGGCCTACAGCTTGATTGTGCTGAAAGATGTAATTTATATCTCAATGAGAAAAGGAGTATTGGAAAAATATAATAAAATTATGGCTTTAACAACAACAAAAAACTGAGTGTATTTTGTTTTTGGATTGTTTGCAGACTGGTTGAAAACGCAGTATGACATGAAAAATCCATCACATTTCTAGCAATTATGTAGGTATGAAAGTAATGTATATGCGCTAGAAAGAACAAAACACTAACATTTAAGAGCTGAAAAACACCCTGGAGATTCTCTAGTCCAATTCCTCTCCTGTCACAGATTGGGAAGTTGAAGCCCACAGAGTTAGCGAGGGCCCAGCCCTTGACTCTCAAATATGCTCTTTTCCTAGGTCACACAGAAAACCCAAGTTCATCCAGAAGGCTTTGGGGATTCCCATCTTCTAAACCATTTCCAATTATTTATTCACAGTGGCCCTCGCAAAGGGTAAAATCATTAAATATTACAAACAAAATGCATATTAAAACCCAAGATTAATGCAGATTTTCTCTATTTAAGCTAGGGCTTCACTGGTGGCTCAGAGGGTTAAGAGTCTGCCTGCAATGTGCGACACATGCAGGTTTGATCCCTGGGTTGGGAAGAACCCCTGGAGAAGGAAATGGCAACCCACTCTTGCCTAGAGAATCCCATGGACAGAGGAGTCCAGCGGGCTACAATCTACCTGGTTGCAGAGTCGGATACGACTGAGTAACTTCACTTAGAGAAAAAAGTCAGATAGACTGAAGTAAATTAACTATATTAATGCTAATGATCATGGCAGCAATTTGTAATTAGCCAATAAAAATACTACTTTTGTTTATTCAGTTCTGTTTATTCTTCTGTTTATTCACTTCTTAACAAGGGGACTTACATAATATGTGCTCAGCAAATGTTTCCTAAATGAAAGAATGCTAACTCTACTGTTAACATTTGTGTGATGCAGCGATGTCTAGCACAGCAATACAGATAGCACAGTAATACAGTACATAACTGGCTGTCAAGCTTCTGGCAATTTAAACTGTCATCTACTCAGGCATGAATTCAGAATGAGGGAAGAGAGAGGAAAGCTCAAAGCCTCAAGCGCTTCACTCCTTCAGCTCTTAACAAGGTGTAAAAATAAGGTTTAAAAAAAAAAAAAAGGCAGCAGGACAGAAGCAAGGACACAAAGAACGACACTGTCAACAAGACAGGGAGGATAAAACAAGAGACCAGGAAAAACAGACAGACATACATTAAAAACCCCGGCAATCTGGGAATTCCTGATGCCAGCCAAGAGCCTTGTACAGCCCTCAGGGAGCTTCGAAGCCATTTTCCAAATATTCCTGCTCACTTTCTATGTGCCGGGTGTCAACGGAGCCCAGTGAGACCAGTCTGACAGGTTGGTTTCAGGTACGACAGCCTTCCCCCCTCCTGATAAAAGGGCCTGATGCACCTGGAACTAGTTCTGCATTCTTTCTGACTTCAAAGGAGGACTTTTATCTAAAATTTATCTTAAAATGTTATCAAAGTCTTAACATTCTTTAAAAAAATGTCATCCATTTGATAATAAGCCTGAATATGAGAGCCATACTTGGAATGGCAGAGAGCAAAGGCCAAGAATCTGTCCTAGATGGTACTACGGAGGGGCTGAACCAACACTGGCAGCCTCTCGCATCTTCTATGTGAGAAGAATATATCCGTCTTTGTTTAAAGCCCTCTTAGTTTGGTTGCTGCTGCTGCTGCTGCTGCTAAGTCACTTCAGTCGTGTCCGACTCTGTGGGACCCCATAGACAGCAGCCCACCAGGCTCCCCAGTCCCTGGGATTCTCCAGGCAAAAACACTGGAGTGGGTTGCCACTTCCTCCTCCAATGCATGAAAATGAAAAGTGAAGTTCAAAGTGAAGTCGCTCAGTCGTGTCCGACTCTTAGCGACCCCATGTACTGCAGCCTACCAGGCTCCACTGTCCATGAGATTTTCCAGGCAAGAGTACTGGAGTGGGGTGCCATTAGTTTGGTTACTTACAATTAAATGCATTTCTAGATTCTATCCAAGAAACTTGTAATAGAGGCCCTCCCTTAAGGAGTTTAAGGTCTAAAGACAGGTGAGAAACAAGTGTTTATGTGACCCAGGTTAATTAGCAGAGATCTAAAGGAACAGATGTGGAAGCAACTAATTGCAACTAGGGCAACAAAAGTAGTCTTCCGAGTCTCAGGTGTGTGGGTATTAAAGACTAAGTAGAAAAAATAAACAACCCAATCAAAGAATGTGGGTTTGATCCCTGGTGGGGGAACTAAGATCCCACATCCCGTGGAACAACTAAGCCCAAGAGCCACAACTAGAGAGTCTGTGCTGCAACTGGGCTTCCCAGGTGGCACGGTGGCAAAGAACGCAGGAGACACAAGAGACTTGAGCTCCGTTCCTGGGTTGGGAAGATCCCCTGGAGCAGGAAATGGTAACCCACTCCAGTGTTCTTGCCTGAAAAATTCCATGGACAGAGGAGCCTGATGGGCTATATAGTCCATGCAGTCACAGTCAGATACAAATTAAGTCTTGTCATCAAGAAAAAGGTAAACTATACTTAATAGACTTGTTTTAAGATGAGGGAATATGTAAAATCATTTCTAAATAATTTTTCTTTAAATTGCTAACAAAACTTAAACATTTGGCACTTTGATGGCAAGATTCAGTCATAGGGAACATTAAACACAGAATTTCTTTTGGAAAGTATTTATTTGGCTGCATGCATCTGTTTCAGCATGAGGGCTCTTCCGTTGCAGCGCATGGACTCTTTAGTTGTGCTGCACAGTCTTAGTTGCTCCCGGGCATGTGGGACCTTAGTTCCCCGACCAGGGACTGAACCCACATCCCCGAACTGCAAGGTGGATTCTCACCCACTGGACCACCAGGGAAGTCCCTATAATACTTGCTCCCCTCTAGCTGTGGTTCGTGGGCTTCTCACTGCGGTGGTTTCTCTTGTCCTGGAGCTTGGGCTCTAGGGTGAGTAGGCGTCAGTACTTGCGGTTCCCCAGCTCTGGAGCACAGGCTCAACAGCCATGGCTCAAGGGCTTAGCTGCTCTGGAGCATGTGAGATCCTTCTGGATCAGGGATTGAACCTGTGTCCCCTGCACTGGCAGGCAGATTTTTATCACTGAGCCACCAGGGATGCTTTTCCTTTTTAATTAAAAAAACAAAAACAAAAAAAAGATTGTGAAAGTAATTCCTGAGTAGTTGCTTGTTATCAACATTTTAAATAAAACCATTCCTAATTTTCTGCTCACAGGTGCCCAACTGGGGACATCCTTCCAAACCTTTTCCTTTGCATATCCATGTATGGACAAACATATATTTTAGATACATTCATGTATTTACCACTGTACACATATTTTGATATTTTTATGTAATTTTTCATGTAATATATATTGGAGATTTTTTGTTGTCATTATTAATTAGAAAAACTATTTTAATATTTAGCTGAAAGGTAGATACTTTGCTTTTTAAAGTGTCAACTAATGAAGTCTTCCTGTGGGGCTAACAACAAAACATTAGCTAAGGCCAGGTAACCATACACTATTAATAATAAGCACACAATCCCTAGTTCACGTTGCAAAGGGAAACATACCAAAAGGGAAATTTTCAGGGGTGAGGAAGGGAGGCACTTAAATGGGGGCAGTGGCTTCTGAGCCACTCACTGGTCCTTCAGGCAACTTATCAGGATCCAATCCACATTCCTGACTTCCTGATAATGTAAATCATTATCTGCCATTAACTAGCCTCATCAAAGGTTATCACTGGTATTTTCTGTGAAGGGTTAGAAAAAAACTCATTCTTCAAATCTGAAATTACTGAAATCAGAGTTTGGATTCAAACCTGCCTTTCGGGCTTTGCCCACTGTAGCAGCTCGCAGTTAAAAAGACAGAATCAGTGTATGTAAATCTATTTTGATTCATTCAATATTTAAGTGTCTACTATGTAGAGGGCAGTGTAAATGAAGTTTGGGGGCTTCACTGGTGGCTCAGTGGTAAAGAATCTGCCTGCAATGCAGGAGACATTCAATAATTATCAATCAATGCAGTAATTATAAATCGATTCAATAATTATCAGTCTGTGCAGGAGACATGGGTTCATCCAATAATCATCAATCAGTTCAATAATTATCAATTATTGCAATTATCAATTAATGCAGGAGACATGGGTTTGAACCCTGGTCTGGGAAGATCCCATATGCCGGGGACCAACTAACTGAGCAACTCACTCAGTGGTTGTGCCACAATAGCAGTGAGTCTGTGCTCTAGAGCCAGGGAGTCACCACTACTGAAGCCCGCGCGCCCCCTGCAGCCTGAGCTCCACAAGAGAAGCCACCACAATAAGCCTTCACACCGAACTAGCAAGCAGCCCCTGCTCTCTGCAACTAGAGAAAAGTCCGCACAACAAAGAGGACCCAGCACAGCCAAAAATAAATAAAAAGGAAGCTTCTAGCTTAAAAAAAAAAAAAAAAAAAATGAAGTCTGAGGGAACTGACTCCCAGTTCAGTTACTAGGTGTGTGACTTTAGAAAAATTATTTTTCTATGTCCCAGTTTCCTGATCTGTGAGACAAGGACACAGCTAATGAGTCTGCAGTGCTGTTGTGAAGGCTTAAGAGAAATGCTGCATGCAAAGTCCCTGGAACATAGAAGTGCTTAACAAATGCTGGCTGTCACCCTCTGCTCTTTCCTGCCAAGAGGATTTATTGAAGCCAACATAGAAACATGTAAAACAATTCATATTTGTGAATTCAGGCATAAAAACATCCACAAAGAATCTGTCAATTAGCTTTTGCTGCAGATTATAATCAGATTTTGATTTTCAGTCTATATAAAGAAAAATTCTTTCAACCTGTAATCTATTCAAAATTCAACCAGTCCTGATTTGAATTTGATTCTGTAATGAACTATTTTTTTTAAGGATATTTATTTTTATGTATTTGGCTGCTCCAGGTCTCCGTTATGGCACTCGTAATCTCCAATCTTCCTGACAGCATGTTGGGTCTTTTAGTTGTGGCATCTGGGGATCTAGTTCCCTGATTAGGGATCAGACCCGGGCCTCCTGTCCTTGGGAGCAAGAATACTGGAGTGGGTTGCCATCCTTCTCCAGGGGATCTTCCCCACCCAGAAACTGAACCCACATTTCCTGCATTGGCAGGTGCAAACTTTTTTTTCTGAACTATTTAAGAGTAAGTTACATATATTATGCTCCTCTACCCGTAATTACTTGTATTCCCAAACCCATGGAGATTCTCTTCTGAAATCAGTTATAAACTATAGGAAATTTAACATGGGTATACTTTTATCTAATCTATCATCTACAGTCCACTTTTATCAACTGACCCAGTCCTACCCTTTACTACATTTTCTCCAGTATTAAATCTACACCAGAATTGCCTATTGCATTTAGCTGTCACATCTCAGTAAATAATATTTGATATGATTTTTTTTTTTTTTTTTTTGAGCTTCTCTGGTGGCTCAGTCAGTAAAGAATCCACCTGCAATGCTGGAGACCCAGGTTTGATCCCTGGGTCAGGAAGACCTTTTGGAAAAGGAACTGGCAACCCACTACAGTATTCTTGCCTGGGAAATCCCATGGACAGAGGAGCCTGGAGCCGGTTACAGTCCATGGGGTTGCAAAAGAGTTGGACACGACTTAGCGACTAAACCACCACAACCATATTTTTATTTTACAAAAACGAGCTGTTCAAAATAGATCAGAAGATTAAACTTGTACTACAAAAAAATGCAGCTGATTTAAGTTGCTCAGCATTTCACAAAAAAAGTTATTCTGGTAATGCTATTTATACAGTTCCAAAGAATTTAGCAAAACAATCTTCCAGTCTCAAAGGAGATATCCGAGAACAAGAAACACCTAACCTCATTAACCTTATTAAATATAAAGGCGATGAAAATCAGGTTCAATCAAACTGTTGAGCCGTATTTCGTGCATCCTGCGACACTACCTCAGAAATTAGCACAGGTCCAGAAAGACAAGCTGGAAAGTGGTCACTGTACTGACTTACCTTTCTGGCGTTCGTGGGAACATTACGGGGAGGGAGGGAAAGGGGAATTTTTCCTTTTCACTCCATGAATTTCTGTACTGTTTGAACTTTTTGACAATGCGCACGCATTTCTTATTTAAGGATAAAACAAAATAGGCGAAGAAAGGAAAAGAAAAACTAGAGGGCGGGCTGGATTCTTAACGTGCGGGGTTATAACCTGAACCTCAAAGTTCATCTGTTTGTACTTTGATTTCCTCGCCTGAAGAGGTGATGGTGACCCTTCCTTTAAAAGGTTAGAAAGGTTAAATATCACCAAACTACTATTTGAGGGAGGAACACCTAACAGAAATTCTTCTGACAGGTGAGAAAAACCTCTCACGTGAACTGGCCAGCAGTTGTAAGCTTAACGGACGGCTGTGAACACCAGAAACGCAGGCGGAACCTTCCCGGGTCCTAGAGCATTTTTCCCGCAGCGGGGAACGGCGGAACCAATGAGAGCTGCCGCGGGAGCGCGGACTGCACCGAGGCGGGCGTTCCGGGCTGTCCGCGGCCGGGCCCCGCGTGCACCGGGGAGGATCCGCGCAGCTGCCGGGCGGGCGCAGGGAGAGAGCGGCTCCGGAAACGGGAGCCCGATCGGTCCCTTACCGAGCGCTGGGCACATCCACCGGCCCGAGGCCGCTGCCGCCGCCGCCGCCGTGGCCGGCTAGCACGTCCCCGCCGTATTTCTCCTCCATCCCGGGGATCAGGAGCCGTCGCTGCCGCCGCCGCCGCCGCCGCTACCCCCGCGGCGGGGTCTCCTCATGTCTCTCCGCTCCGCGGAACAGCGGGCGCGGGCGCGGGCGCGTCACTCCCCCATGGCAACGGCCCCGTCAGGTCCCCGCAGGCCAGACGGCCGCCGCCGCCGCCGCTATTCCCGGCTCACAAGCACGCGTGCGTGGGGACTAGGCCACGGACAGTTCCGGGGGCGCCGGCTTTCCCGGAGGCTCACCGGAGCGGACGGCACCAGGCCACGTCATCAGGCCCAGCAGCCCTCACTCTCGGGGCGGGAGGGCCCGGTCCTGCGCCTGCGCACTGCTCAACACTCGCCATCCCCTCCTCTCCCCAAGGCTCCTCCTACCGCGGGGCTTTGAATGGAGTTCTGGCCCCACCCCATCTGCCCCTCCCGTAGATGAAGCTTGAGCACATACCTGTCCCTGCAGCTCCACCTATGGGCCGTAAGAACTACAAGGAGTTCTGCAGCGGAGAGGAGACAGAAAATGCCCCACTTGTGATGAAATATTAATAGACTAGAATTTCTTTTAAATTCTGGCTTTTAAACTTGTTACTTAATCCTGGCACATCAGTAAATCTGGGAAGGTAGGACAAGACTTTATTAGGGTTATTTTTCTGTTGCTAAAAAGTTAAGAAAATGGGCTTCAGTGTCTGTCTTTGAATGTCAACTCTGCCACTTACTGTGTGACTTGGCCTTTCTGTACCTCAGTTTTCTTATCCGCAAAGCAAGAATAGTAATATCTATGTCATAGGGTTGTTGGGAGGAGTGTTAATACGTGGTGTCTGTAACAGTGAATGGTATATAGTAATCAGTAAATGTTAGCTATTATTTATAGGGAAATTTGAGGACTGGGAGATAAAAATGGGGTTTTTGAGCAGTGTAAATTATGATTAGTTTACAATGTTCCACTTAATTCAAATATATTGATACATAGAGTCTTAGAAACCTTTAGAGAATGACGAGTCATAGTCTCTGCCTGCTGGGACTTCATAATCTATTGTGGAAAATACTTAGCAATTTGAGAGCAAGACCTGGTTGGCAACATTACACCTTAAACGCACAAATGCTAAGAGTTCCCAATAAAGGTGTGATAGGGGTGTAACCAGAGAAAATTCACAGATAGAAGCTGATCTGGAACCTAAGTTTTGGATATGTGAGAAAAACATTGTGGGAAGATATGTCCTAAGTGTAGAACAAAGAAGAAGGCATGAACTTTACTTTAATTTTTATTTATTTGTTTGTTTATGGCTGTCCTGGGTCTTCCCTGCTGCGCAGACTTTTCTCTCGTTGGGGAGAGCAGGGGCTGTTCTCTGGTTGCAGTTAATGGGCTTCTCATTGCAGGGGCCTCTCATTGCGTAGCGTGGGCTCTAGGGTGCGAGGGGAAGGCACGAACTTTAAAAGCTAAGGATGCATATTTTCCCATTTCCCAGGCAAAGAAGAGTGCAAAGATACAATACTCCATCAGTGAATTGGGTTTTAAATTCAGGATGTTTGTTTATTGAATTTTAGTCATTGACTCAGAGTGGAGTAGATCAGGTAAAGCTGAACAAAGAATGACTTTCTTGCTTCACTTTCTTGAAGTGACTTTTTTGTAGCATTTTTTTTCCTTGTAGCTATTTCTTTGCAGAATTGTTATTTTCTAATCCAGATGGTGGTGGTAACAACTAGCTATCTTGTTTTTCTAGAGCTGATTCCATCCCTTTGGAGTTCAGAGAACTAAGTAAAATGACATGTATACATTAAGATTAATTTTTATCCCAAGCAGAGCTTGAATTCAGTTGATATTTGATTTGGTTAGAATTAGGACATTGTTCTTTTAGGCTGATATGTTTCCTGTTGTTTTTTTTTTTTTCCGTAGTGGAAGGAAAAGCGACTCTCTTTTCTTTCTTCCTGCTCACTTCTCAGCCCAGTCCAACCTGGCTTCTACGTTCACCATTCCTTTGAAGCAGCTCTCTCATGGGTATTTTTGAGCTACGTATTACCTTACCTCTCTCTAACTTTGAACATAGTTGATCTCTCCCTCTTCTGGAAACATTCTCTTTCCTTGGTTTCCAGAGCCCCCCATTTGGTTGTCAGCGGAAGTTCATGTTCTCCCAAACTCATGCTCTCTCCACTAGACTTGATCCTCTGTTGATGCTTCTCTCTCATCGAATGGCACCATTTACTTAGTTTAGTAAACCAAAAGCTCAAGTATTATCCTTAACACCTCCCCTTCCTTACAGTCTGTATCCAACACTGAAGTCATGTCATTTTTTACCTTCTCAGTATTTCTTGAATCAATCCAAAATTTTCCATCCTCATCGCTACGCTCTAGTCTAAATGACCGTGGCGTTTTATTCAGACGGCTACCATAACCTCCTTACTAGTCTTTCCAAGTCCTCTCTCTCTTCTACAGTCTTGTTTTCCACATTCTGCCACAGTAGTAACAATCTCTTCCAGTTGCAAATCTTATTATGCACTGCCTGCCCCACCCGACCCTACTCTCCAGCCTTCCAGTGGCTTCCCATTACTCTTTTCTTAAAGGTTTTATTTATTTATTTTTGACTGTGCTGTGTCTTTGTTGCATTGTGCAGGCTTTCTCTGGTTGCGGTGAGTGGGGGCTACTCTGTTGCAGTACACAGGCTTCTCATTGCAGTGGCTTCTCTTGTTGCGGAGCGCAGGCTCTAGGCACCTAAGCTTCAGTAGTTGCAGCACGAGGGCTTAGTTGCTCCGAGGTATGTGGGGTCTTCCTGGACCTGGGGTGGAACTAATGTCCTCTGCGTTGGTAGACGGATTCCTATCCATTGTGACTTTCTATCCTTTTTAACACAAGCTCAGTGGTAAAGAATCTGCCTGCCAATGCAGGAGACCCAGGTTCGGGTTTAGTCCCAGGGTCGGGAAGATCCTCTGGGGGGAGAAAATGGCAATCCACTCCAGTGTTCTTGCCTGGAAAATTCCAAGGACAGAGGAGCCTGGCAGGCTACAGTCCATGGGGTCTCAAAGAATTGGACACAACTGAGCACGCCAGTCCCATCACTTCATGGGAAATAGATGGGGAAACAGTGGAAACAGTGTCAGACTTTATTTTTCTGGGCTCCAAAATCACTACAAATGGTGATTGCGGCCATGAAATTAAAAGACTCTTACTCCTTGGAAGGAAAAACCTAGATAGCATATTCAAAAGCAGAGACATTACTTTGCCAACAAAGGTTCGTCTAGTCAAGGCTATGGTTTTTCCTGTGGTCATGTATAGATGTGAGAGTTGGACTGTGAAGAAGGCTGAGCGCCCAAGAATTGATGCTTTTGAACTGTGGTGATGGAGAAGACTCTTGAGAGTCCCTTGGACTGCAAGGAGATCCAACCAGTCCATTCTGAAGGAGATCAGCCCTGGGATTTCTTTGGAAGGACTGATGCTAAAGCTGAAACTCCAGTACTTTGGCCACCTCATGCTAAGAGTTGACTCATTGGAAAAGACTCTGATGCTGGGAGGGATCGGGGGCAGGAGGAGAAGGGGACGACAGAGGATGAGATGGCTGGATGGCATCACTGACTTGATGGACGTGAGTCTCAGTGAACTCCAGGAGTTGGTGATGGACAGGGAGGCCTGGCGTGCTGCGATTCATGGGGTCACAAAGAGTCGGACATGACTGAGCGACTGATCTGATCTGATCTGAGCACGCAGGGTTTAAGACAAAATCAAGCCATTAACGTGGCCAGCAACATCCTGTATGGGCTTGACGTAATGTATCTTTTCAGCTTTATCTCATTTCAAGCTGCCCTCTAATCTCAAGATCCCAGTCATCAGTTGTGCTGTTTATTTTCTAATATAAGACTTTTCTCAGACCAGTTTTCATGTGTGGAATGCACCCCATCTCAACCTTTGATTGTTAAGATCTTACTTGTTCCTTTTGCTTCAGGTTGAGTTTCTCTAGGAAACAGACTCTGAGAGATGGAGTTTAGTGTGCAAGATACTTTTTAAGGAGTGCTTTGGGGACCAACAGCTGTAAAGGGGAGGGAAAGGACACAGCTGGGCAGAAGAAGTTGAGAAGTGGTGCATACCAGCCAAAGCCACAGTAAACCTCATGGACGCATCTGGAGCTAAAATGGTTCTTGAGACGTACGTTACAGTTTTTTATTTTCCGAATAAAGTCTTTTATAGGTTCAAGATTCATCCAAGATCATGAATTGCGTTTAATTGTCATGTCTCATTAGTTTTATTTTATCTGGAACAGTTCCTGGTCTCTCCTTTTTTTCATGACCTTGACATTTTTGAAGTGAATGGGACAATTACTTTGCAGAATGTCTGTCAGCTTGCGTTTGTCTGATGTTTCCTCATGATTGGATTTTAGGTATGCATTTTTGGCAGGAATAGCACAGAAGTGATTCTGTATTCCTCTTGTTGCATTATATCAGAAGGGACATGATGTTGATTTGTCTCATTCACTAGTAAAAAGTTAACTTTTATCATTTGATAAGACATCTGCTAGATTTTTCAGTGTAATGTTATTGAATGAGTGTTTTGTCTGGAGATACTTTGAGACCATGTTAAAATTCTGTTTCTGATCACACTTTCAGTCATTTGTATTAGTATCCATTTTTGGTCCTCGATCAAAACAGTTTTTACTATAAAGTTTGCTACATGCTAATCATCTGTTCCATCATCTTGTCTACATTTATTATTTGACCTTCTACTGTAAGGTAAAAATTTCCTATACTGCCCCCAATGTAGCTATCTATCTTAGTATTATTAAGTTCATGGGTTCCTGTTTTATTAAATGGATTATAATCAATTGCTATGACTCTTTTGATGCTAAATTATCCCAAATTAAGCCACTGGTTTTTGTACAGTCTTGAAATATTCCTATCAATCTTTCAGAATTTCCATATTTTCTGGTATAAGAGGTTCCAGATTTATTATATACTTTCCCTAATTTAGCTCTGGAATTAGCCATTTCTCCAAGGAGCTCTGGTTCCTTTTGAGGAGAGTGGTATTTAGAAACTGAGGTCTATATGGGACTTCCCTGGCAGTCCCGTAGACTCAGTGCTTCTACTGCAGGGGGCATGGGTTCCATCCCCGGTTGGGTAACTAAGATTCGGTATGTCATGGCCAAAAAAAGAAACCAAGGTGTGAAGTGATTCCAAAGAGAAAGATAAATGCCATATGATATCACTTATATGTGGAATCTAAAATACGACACAAATGAACCTATCTGTGAAACAGAAGCAGAATCACATGGTGAATACATCTGTAGTTGCCACGGGGGATGAGGGAGGGAGAGGGATGGATCCGGAGGGATTAGCACATGCAAAGTAGTGTATATAGAATGGATAAATCTAAGGTCCTACTGTACAGCACAGAGAACTGTATTCAAAATCCTGCAATAAACTCTAATGAAAAATAATGTAAAAAAGAATATATATTTTGTATATTCTCTCTGTATAGAATATATGGGCTTCCCAGGGGGTGCAGTGGTAAAGAATCCGCCTGCAATGCAGGAAACCCAGGTTTGACCCCTAGGTTGGAAAGATACCCTGGAAGAGGAAATGGCAACCCACTCCAGTATTCTTGCCTGGGAAATCTCATGGACAGAGGAAATTGGTGGACTACAGTCCATGGGGTTGGAAAGAGTCAGACACGACTGAGCATGCATGCAAAAATAGAATATATGTGTATATATATATATATCTGAGTCATTTTACAATAGTAATTAACACAATATTATAAATCCACTATACTTCAATAAAACAAAGACCGAGGTCTAGGTGTTGGGTATCGCATTGCTGCTGGTGCGCTTATTGCTGCTTTGACTTCTCAGTGGACAGAGTTAGGAATTATGTATGTACATATGTATACAACTAGGTGTGTGTTTGTGTACCTAAGTATATTTTTCTATTTATCATACACCGGAAACCAAAAGTTCATACCAACACTTCCAAGTGCAAGCCAACCTTAGATGTTTTTATCCTAGACTTTCCCCTTTCTATGTCTGTATCTCTCTTCCTTGAGGGTGAAAAACCTGGCTCCCAAAAAACATTATGTAAACTGTCCAAAATTATATAACGGGTAAGGCAAGACTCCCCACTAACTGGGCAAAGTGCACTCTAGTGTCAGCTGTTGGCTCCTCTCTTCTCTTCTGCTTGCACGAGTGACGACTGTTACAGTGATGTAAGCGAACCCAATGCGGGGAGGGCCTCTTTTGTAAGCCACCTCTAGGAATCTGGATCAAAGAATATGGCGGCCATCGTCCTGCAGAGCAAATTAGTGGCTGCTTCCTTCCTTCCAATGAGTACTTGTTGAGTGCTTACTTTGTGTAGGTCCAATTCTAGGTACTTGTTGGGTTTCCCTGAAGCACACTCTGAAATGAGGATTTGTGTGAAAAGTGTTCCCAGGAAAAACTGGTAGGAGTGTGGGAAGGTGGGATGGGAAAGAAAGATGAGCAGGAAGTGACAGCAGGTTCACTTCCACTGGGGAGCTTGGATATTGTGAAGGTCCCGCTTCAGAGGGTCCTGGTTGGGGTGAGGTGTCTTAGTCCATCTGCACTGCGGTAATTAACAAAACACTGTAAATGCAGTGGTTTTATAAATAAACAATGGAATTTACTTCTCACAGTTCTGGAGGCTGGGATTTTCAAGATCAAGGTGCTGGCAGATTTGGTCTCTGGTGAAAGCCGTCCTCCCCGTTTATAGGCAGTGCGTTTTCACTGTGTCCTCAAGTGGTGGAAGGAGGGAGTAACTCTCTAGAGTCCTTTTTACAAGGATATTAACCCAAATCATGACCTAATAACCTCCCTAAAGCCCACCTCTCAATTCCATCCCCTTGGGGTTTAGGATTTCAATGTGTGTGTTCTGAGGGAGACACAACATTGAGACCATAGTATTTGGAATGAGGATATTTCAGGAGTAGTTCACCGACAAAGAGAGGAAGGTGCTGGCTGGCTGTTAGGAGTGCTCCTGGCATGTGTAAGGGTAGGAAAGGGATCAAGGGGGCATGGGCAAGGGACTTATTGATGATAATGTCCACTGCAAGACTACAAATATTTTGATCATTTCCCACATTATATGGTCTACTTTTTCAAGGTTGAAATCAGAAACCTCACATTCCCAGACTTCCTTCCACCTGGGGTTTGGGAATGTGACCTGGGTTTTTCACAATCAGACTATTCAGGCATAACTTGACCTCAGCTGAGGAGGCAGGAAATCGAGAGTTGATGTTCTACTTGGGAAAAAAGACCCAGTACTTTGGAAGAGTGGTGGCGGAGCTTCTGGTGTCCATTTCTGGGTGTCCTTGGTGCCCAGTGGCCATGCCATTGGTGTTTTGGGCAGAATGGCCTTCATGATATGGTTGGACCTTGTTTTTGGCTGCCTAGCTTCAGAGCCTGGCTCTCTGGTCCTCCAAGAAGTTCTGTGATTTACCCAATACCCCTCAATAAATTCCTGCCTAAACTAGTCAGAATGGAGGTTGCTGTTGGTAATTAAATCACTGAATGGTACAGGTGATACGGCAGCAACCCTTTAAGAACAGTAATCAGCTCACAGATTTTGTGAGTGCATTTTATTTCACTCACAGTGTGAGTGGGGAACACTATGATGCTTATAAAAATCAACTCCTAAAATGTTGCACCATAGTGGAGAAAGCTTCCCCAAACTCATCAGATGACTTCATTTGATGTCAAATATATTCTTGTCATCTATTTGAAAGTGGAAAAAGGAAACGAGACAATGTTCACTAATTCCTTATCCTTCCTGACCAGGTAGAAAGAAGGAAAGTGTGTGTGTGCCCTGGAATTGTAAGGGAGACACTGAGTTTGCAATACAAATGCTAAGCTATAGAAGGAAGCGCTGGATTTTTTTAAGGGTTTGAGGTGCTACCAGTTAGACACATTAGTGTGTAATCTCTTTAGCAGACATTAAATGTGGGCAGCTAAAAATGAAAAACCCTATCTATAGGAATGATCGGGAGGATGCAAATGAGGAGACGGAGGGAAATAATTGCTATTTTGACATTTTCAACTAGCAGAACAGTGGATCTAGAAGTTTCGTCATAATTATGTCCCAAGTTTTTCAAGAATTTATCCTGCCATTCACCCACACATATACCCAGTAATCATAAAGGAAATATTCACTCAAGGCCTCCTATGTGCCAGTACCAATTATATCCCAGAATGGAGAAAAATACGGTGTTACCCTTCTTCTCAAACTGATTGGAAATTTAACTGGTAGAAACACACTGTGGAAAAAAACTTAAAAAAAGAAATTTGTTGGAAGGCAATTCTTCATGGGTCTGTTGTGTTTTGCATGTCTTCTGAGCAGGAGTGTGGATAGCTTTTGCCCCAGACTGTTTTCAAGGATGTTTGTATAGCAAACAACCTTGGAAGATAGAGATAATATCTCCTTCTGAAACAGAGGGAAGATTTGTTTGCTGCCTGGATGGCTCAGATAGTAAAGAATCTGCTTGCAATGCAAGAGACCTGGGTTTGATCCCTGGGTCGGGAAGATAACTGGAGAATGGAATGGCAACTCACTCCAGTATTCTTGCTTGGAGAATTCCATGGATAGAGGAGCCTGGCGGGCTACAGTCCATGGGGTCATACAGAGTTGGACATGACTGAAGGACTAACACATAACAAAGGTATCACTTCCCTCTAGGACAAGGTTGGGCTAGCAGCTCTATTAAAAGACGGGGGTTTCCCCAACCCTCACTTGCATGTTAGCATCCATCTAGGCTAACATGCATCATCTCCATGGGATTTGGGGGTGGAGGAAACAAGACAACGTGATGCAAACCTGAGGTTCATGCTCCCAGCATTTTTGGATACCCCCAAAGAAAAAGGACAAAGATTTTGGACAATTTTATGGGTTAAAATATTGTATATCACTGGTATTTTAATTAAAGCAAAACTTTTATTGAGTTTGAACATCTGTTGACATATTTCTTGACTCTTCTGCTTCATTTTCAAGTGTATGGAAATTGTTTACCGATCTTTCTCATTTTTCTCTTAAGGGACTTATCTTTTGTTCATACAAAAAAATAAATTTATACACTAAGGAAATTCCTTTGACTCTAATTTCAGTTTGGATTCTTTGCCTGGGCCATGTTGAGGTATAATTTCTACACTGTCTTCTGTATTTTCTGAACCACTGCTTGTTGATGCCACATTAGTCTTTGATCTTACCTTATTCATGATGGGTGGGTGGTTGGCCAGTGAAAACTAGGTAAGGAAGAAGTCAGAAAGGTCAAACTCGAAAGATGGCTGGAGAAAGCTCATCAGTTGTTAGCTGTGCTGACATATTCTGGTGGAATCCCTGTGCTAGATGCCCATGTCATCACACCATTCCCCTATTCTGGAACATTCAGTGACTGACTCCTGTGTTCCCAGACTATGTAAAGTTTCAACCTCCCTTCTCTCTCCTTAATTTGGTTCTGTCCTTCCTTTCCCATCCAACTTCATCCCTATCTTTTCCATTCCACTGCATCCGGGCTCAAAGGTGCTTCAAGACACCAAAGCCTTCAGTGGCTCCTTATTTGGAGACACGATTGCACATTAACTTGAAAATGTCTTAGAGCATGGTTAGATTTGCACTTTAATCAATTTTAAAAGCGTCATTAATTATGAAAGAAGCACAAATTAAAACAGGAAATATGCTGTGGCGGGCACAGACATGTGTGTCCCAGATCCCACTTCAAGGTGGGACGTGCTGTCCAGCTGGCAGCTTGCAGTCCTCAGCTGTGACTCCTTTTGGGTGCCCTCATTCTACGGGTGGTCTGCAATCATGCTGACCAAGGCCGGGTTCCAGGGCTTGGCCATTGTGTCTCAGTGCTCTTCAACTCTGATCGATCATACGCACCCCAGAGCACATCTTGGGGTTGAGGTTCCTAGCAGGTTGGATTGAAGTTCCACTTTTCTCTCTGCCCAGTCCTACTTCCCTCCCACTCTTTCCCATAGGTGTCGATGCTTCATAAATACTTTGTGTGCAAATTTCAAACCAGTGTCTGCACCTGGAGAACCCAATCTGCGTCAGACCCTTTTAAAACATTCACATCGGCAATTAAAAGGGGCAAATCCAGGCCTTTCCTAAATTCTTCAGCATGTTTATTATTATTTAAAATTTTTATGTTTATTTATGGCTGTGCTGAGTCTTTGCTATTGTGTGTGGACTTTCTCTAGTTGCGGCAAGTGGGGGCTTCTCATTTGCCATGGCTTCTCTAGTTGTGGAGCACAGGCTCTGGGACCTATGGACTCAGTAGTTGGCGGCTAATGGGCTTAACTGCCTTGTGGCATGTACGATCTTCCCAGGCCAGAGGCTGAACCTGTGTCCCCTGCATTGCAAGCTGGATTCTTAACCACCAGATCACCAGGGAAGCCTAGCATGTTTCAATATTTGCTTACCAGTTTTTTCTTTTGATATAAAATTTATGTACAATGAAATGCACACATTAATTGTACATTTGCTGAGTTTTGACAAATATTTGTAACCCACACCTCTATGGAGTTATGGGCTGTTCCCGTCACCCCTCAAAGTCCCTTCATGTCCCTTCTCAATCAATCTGACTTCCAACAGAGGAAACAGCTACTTTCATTTCTTTCCCACCATCCAGTAGCCTATTAGCCTATTCTAGAACTACACATAAGTGGAATCCTGCCACAGTTCTCTTTTGAGAAAGGCTTCTTCACTCAGCATAATGTTTTTAAAAGTCATCATAGTTGCTTCATAGATTGGTAGTTTATTATTTTTTCTTGCTGTGTGTTTTGGTACTTCTGGTTCAGTGCATGAATTAACACAGTTTATTCATTCTCTTACTGATGGATACCTGGGTTGTTCCAGTTTTGGGGTATGGTGAATAAAACTGCTTTAAACATACTTGTACAGGTCTTTGTGTAGAAAGGTGTTTTTTTTTTTCCTTGGGAGTAGAATTGCCAAGTCACAGAGTAGGTGTATGTTCTAGTTTATTAAGAACATGCCAGCCGTTATTCCAAAGTAGCTGTTTTATTTTCCAGGCTTCCTGCAACATATGAGTTCTGGTTGCTACACATCCTCATTGTGGTTGGTGGAATCAATCATTCAATTGTAACTGTTTACAATTCTGATAGGTATATAGTGATATCTCATTTAATTTACATTTCCCCAATGACTAATAAGAAGTTGAGTGCTTTTTCATTTGCTCATTGGCCATTTTTCTGTTGAGAAGTGTCTATTTGAGTATTTCACCCAATTTTTCATTGGGTGATTTGTATTTTTAAACTGAGTTGTAGGAATTTTTTTGTATTCTGATTATACCATTCCTTTGTCAATAAATGTTTTGCAGTATTTTCTTCCAGCAAAAAAAGATAAGCCTAAAAAAAACAATCTCAATACTAACCCCTGGATATTTATAAAATGCTTTTATATTTTTATTTATTTGATTTTTTTTATATACAAAATATTTTGACAGAACAAAGGGAAAAAGAGCTGAGCTTTGAGAGTCGTTCAGAGGATCTCTGCTCTGACACACTGTGTAACTGTTAATCCTGAGCAGGTTTCCCATGATGTGATGAATTCTCTCAGGGCAGAGTGAATATCTTAGCTATTTTTGGTTTTCATTTCAGTACCTGGTTAAGGTATTTTAAAGCTGGAAATTTCTGAGTGAGTATTTTCTCCTGGGTTGAAATCCAGTGGCATTTTTGTTATCTGAAGAACAGGAGTGGGATTTTTTTGTCCTTAGTCACAGTTTGAATATAGATGATAATATCAGCTCTTGGTTATTATTGATTTGCTGTGGTTTGTTGGCTGTTTCAATCAGGATTGAAAGATATGTGCCAGACATTCAGAAAGAATTATTTCAGAGGGGACCTCGTCCTTCCTTGAACTCCTAAAATTCCTTTTCTATCTCTCTTAGTGTGTACTCTGCTTTCTCTCTACAGGGTAAGCAGTTTGAAAGGAAGGATGAATCTCATTTGTGTCTGTAGCTCCTCCCGGAACTAACATCAGGATGCCTTGCACAGAGCAGAACAACAAACACCTACAGAATGGATACATAAAGTACAAACAAAACAAACCCAACCCAACCACACAATACAGCAAGCTGACACAAAAGAAAGATTAAGGAGGGACTAGTCTATGGTTCGCATGTTGCGAATTGCAATTTCTCTGCTATTTCCAAACCAATTCATTTTGCTTGGTTAAAAAAATTAATAAGCCATAAACTTATATGGTTTCCTTATTCGGTGAGGTGTTATTAAGATTCAGATATGACTGAGAAGTGAAGCCTCACTCCAAAGTACCTTGTGGTACAATATTCTGGAATGGAGACCAACTTCAAACACTTTGCTTGTAGTTATCATTTTGGGAATTTTTGTACTCTCAGGCTGTTGTACTTCCCAAAGTTACATGGGAATTTCTTGAAACTATGCAAGCATTATGTACTTTAAAGGAAAGCCTGGGATGGCATAAGTGACCTGAGCCTGAAATACTCCTGCTTGGGAGAATACTCATTCTCCCAGGAATGCTGAGGTAGGTTGTCTTATTTGCTTTGCAGTCACCTGTAGGATCTCTGTTAGTCATTTCCATCCATTTAAAGACCTATGTTAAGCATCATGTATGTGTATGGCCCTGTGATAAATACTGTCCTTAAAAATGGGAGATAAGAAATTTTTGAAACCACTAGAGGACGATATAACACAACACAATCCATGGTGAATTTAGGCAGTGAATGCTTCAGGAAAGTTAGAGAAGGACAGAGACAGCACTGCAACCTGGACTAGAGAAAGAGACAAGTCTGTTGCCAGATCTTCTGGGGTTCTCCTGTCAGGGAAAAATAGTATAAACTACTCTTCACAGCACCCACTTTTCAGGCTGGTTAAATGTGACCTTTTCTAAAACCTGTATATTATGTGGCTTTTTCCTGCCCCAAGCAGATCTGCTGCTGATACATCTTCTCCTTTTAAGATGTGCTTCAGTTCAGTTCAGTCGCTCAGTCGTGTCTGACTCTTTGCGACCCCACGAATTGCAGCACGCCAGGCCTCCCTGTCCATCACCAACTCCTAGAGTTTACCCAAACTCCTGTCCATTGAGTCAGTGATGCCATCCAGCCATCTCATCCTCTGTCGTCCCCTTCTCCTCCTGCCCCCAATCCCTCCCAGCATCAGTCTTTTCCAATGAGTCAACTCTTCGCATGAGGTGGCCAAAGTATTGGAGTTTCAGCTTCAGCATCCGTCCTTCCAAAGAACACCCTGGACTGATCTTCTTTAGGATGGACTGGTTGGATCTCCTTGCAGTCCAAGGGCTTCTCAAGAGGCTTCTCCAACACCACAGTTCAAAAGATCAATTCTTCGGCCCTCAGCTTTCTTCACAGTCCAACTCTCACATCCATACATGACCACTGGAAAAACCATAGCCTTGACTAAATGGACCTTTGTTGGCAAAGTAATGTCTCTGCTTTTGAGTATGCTATCTAGGTTGGTCATAACTTTTCTTCCAAGAAGTAAGCGTCTTTTAATTTCATGGCTGTAATCACCATCTGCTTACTTGACTCTTTTGCATGCAACTTGGATTTGAAAGCACAGAGCCTAATTTGTTTCCGTTATAATATACTTCAAAAATTATTTATTATTTATCTATTTGGATGCTGCTCTAGGTCTTAGCTGTGACATGAGGGATCTAGTTCCCTGACTAGGGATTGAACTCTGGGCCCCCTGTGTTGGGAGCTCAGAGTCTTAGTCGGACCAGGCAAGTCCCCATCAAAATATACTTTGGTTTTACTCAGAGTTAGAAATTGAGTCACTTGTAATGTATTCTTTCTTTCTTTTTAAAAAACATTTATTTATTTTTGGCTGTGCTGGTTTTTCTAGTTGTAGTGGTCAGGGGCTTTGTGGTATGTGGGCTTCTCACTGCAGTGGCTTCTTCTGCCGCAGAGAACAGGCTCTAGGCGAGGGGGGCTCAGTATTCGCAGTATGTGGGCTCAGTGGTTGCAGCTCTCCAGTTCTAGTTGTGGCTCATGGGTTTAGTCACTCCAGGGCATGTGGGATCTTCCCAAAGCAGGGATTGAACCCATGTCCCCTGCATTGGCAGGCAGGTTCTCAACTACTGTACTAACAGGGAAGCCCCCTATCTTTTTTTTTTTTTTTTTAATAAATCTTGTTTATTTATTTATTTTTGCTACGCTGCATCTTTGTTGCTGTACTGGCTTTTCTCTAGTTACAGCGAGTGGGGGCTACTCTTCATTGCATTGCTGCTGCTGCTGCTAAGTCGCTTCAGTCGTGTCCAACTCTGTGCGACCCCATAGACGGCAGCCCACCAGGCTCCGCTGTCCCTGGGATTCTCCAGGCAAGAACACTGGAGTGGGTTGCCATTTCCTTCTCCATCATTGCATTGCACAGGCTGCTTATCGCAGTGGCTTCTTCTGTTGCCGAGCACAGGCTCCCGGGCACCGAGCTTCAGTAGTTGGGGCACGTGGGCTCAATAGTTGCGGTTCCTGAGCTCTAGAGCACAGGCTCAATAATTGTGGCCAGTGGGCTGAGTTGCTCCACAGCATGTGGGATCTTCCTGGATCAGGGATCGAATTCCAGTCTTCTACCCTGGTGGGCAGATTCTTTACCACTGAGCCACCAGGGAGGGCCCAGGAAGCCCCCTATCTTAATTAACTTTTTTGAATGTGCTTTTCCTGCTTATGCACTTTTTTCTGTTTCTATCACAGTATGATTGGAAAGGAAACGAGGATTTCTGTAGTTTTCTTTTGATGTGTCTTTATATTCAAAAGGGAATGCAAACATTTATCTTGATTTTTATGTTATTAAAATGCTTTAGCTGAGTCCCTGGTGATAATTTATTATCATCTGGTTTGGTATTTCCAATGCTTAGTACGTTAAAGGTGTGGCGCATAAAAGACACTCATTGAATGCTGTAGAACCTCACTTAGAAGAAGAGTAGACAGGAATATGTCAGAGCGTGCCTATCCATAGACCATATTAAGGCTTTTCTGTTCAGAGTCTCCTGCTGAGGAAACTGGCACTGGTAAGGTCCTTATTTGTAGGTGGCCATATATTCTAAATCATATCATTTATCCCCTGCCGACACATGAAGGACCATCAGCTGCAGCTACAGCAGAGACTTTTAATTAAAGTGTAATCTCTAGATCAGAAGCATCAGAGTCACTTGGGGGTTCTGTTAGAAGTACAAATTATTGGATCCCACTACAGATCTACTGAATCAGAAACCCTAGGGGTGGGCCATTTGTGTTTCAATAAATCTTCCTGGTGATTTTATGCCCTAATTCGAGAACCACTGGGCTAGAGGCCTATGAGGTAGCCTATGTTGTGGCTTGTTGTTGTTTAGTTGCTTTGTCGTGTCCAGCTCTTTTGTGACCCCATGGGTTGTAGCCTGCCAGGCTCCTCTGTCCATGGGATTCTCCAGGCAAGAACACTGGAGTGGTTACCATTTCCTTCTGTAGGGGATCTTCCCGACCCAGGGATTGAAACTGCGTCTCCTGCATTGGCAGGTGGATTTTTTTTTTTTTAAACTGCTGAGCCACCAGGGAAGCCCTGAGGTAGCCTACAGTTACGAAGTCAAGCAGTTTTCTCTTTCAAGAATTTGTGCTGGCAATAAAGGGCAAGAGACAACCAAGTGATAATGCAAGCGGGTGTGGATTCCCCCCACGGAAGGCAGTACATCGATGCCAAGAGGACACAGAACCATGAACTAGCAGAAACCATGAGTGATGTAAGCCCTGAGGGAGAGAAAAGATGTTTGGAGTGGGGTGGTTGGTTCTGGAGGTGAGGAGGTTGTCTCAGCCTGACAAGCTGAAGAAAGAGAGTTGCTGAATCAGCATGAGGATGGAGAGGCAGAGAACCCAGCGGCCGAGGCTGGCAGCCTGGGTGCCTCGTCACTGCCACTGCACCAGTGCCTTTTAGTTCTGGGAACCGCCCTTCAGGCCCCGTAGCACCTACTGTCCTGCTCCACCGAGCCCCACGATGCTTGGCCATGTAGCCCAGATTCCTATTTTATTAATCCTGTGTGCAACACACAGTAAATCCCCTAGTACTCAAACTGAAGTTGCCTTGACATCAAAAACCCTAAACACACACAAACATACAGACATTCTCATACGCTTTGCATGTTCTAACTTTATGTACCATTCATGAGTCAGTTCCTTCTCATGATGGGTATGAACATGGAAAAGCTTCTGTAAGTTGAAGTAAAGCAAGCTGAATTTTGGCTTCTCATAGAAACAAGAGTGAAATAGGGAGGTGATATTCTTGCTTTGGAGCTTGATTTCTTTTTAGAGAGGTGACTCGAGGAACTGATTTTGCACAGTATTAAGCTTTCCAGGGATTGCCCTGGTGATCCAGGGGCTAAGACTCTGCACTCCAATGCTGGGGTCACAGGTTCTATCCCTGGTGGGGGTGGGGGGGACTAGATCTCACATGCCGCAACTGAAGATTCTGCATGTCACAACTAAGACTAGTGCAATCAAACAAATAGATACTAAAAGATGCTTTCCAAATTATTTCTTAATTGATCAAGCAGGCCAAACGTATATAAAATTACACTTCACATGAGATAATGTTATAAAACCCTAGTCAAAAGTTCTTATCTTCATATTTCTAGCCTTATTTTTGCTATAAACATCAGGAGACAAACACCAGAACAGCCACAGAGTGGAGAATCTTTGTCGGACTTTTTGAGTAGACTTTTAGAGACCTAGTACCCCTCCACGTGCCCTAGTGAGAAACTAATTCTGGAGCATTTATTAAGCTGTTTTCATTTGTTATTTGTTTGTTTTAATTTTCACTGCAGATTTTCTTGAAGCAAGTATAGGCTCAAGTTGTTGATTTTTTTTTTTTTTGCCTTTGAAACTAAGACCTTTTATGTTTTCTTGAGCAGCTCTTTCATCAGCTTTAGAAGCTTCTCCCACATCCTGGTTTGATGCAAGCCACAGCTATATTTAAAATGCATGAACAGAGATGCTGGTTTGTTTCATCCTTAGGGTCTCCCAGCACACAGTTTTAACACAACATTAATGAATTTGGCTCAAATGGGGACTTGAATGCTTAATTTGAATCCATAAAGTTTAAATTCTTCTCTTTTCAATACACTGTAATTTGCCTTATAGCAGTAGATTACAAGGATCACTAGAGCACTACCCCCCCTTCATAAGCCATTTAAGGGCTTAAGTATGAGCTATGAACATGATAAGATCATAAGAAATTTAAAACAAATTTGTATGCCTTGGATGTCCCTGGTGGTCTAGTGGTTAAGAATCTGCCTATCAGTGAAGGGGACACAGGTTCGATCCCCGGTCTGGGAAGATCCCACATGCAGTTAGGTCCTGTGCGCCACAACTGCTGAGCCTGCGTGCCTATAGCCCATGCTCCACAAGAAGTCACTGCAACGAGAAGCCCACTCACCACAGCTACAGAGTAGCCCCCGTTCTCTGCAACCAGAGAAAGCCCATGCACAGCACCGAGGACCCAGAGCAGCCAAAATATAATAAATAATTTTTAAAAGTATGCCCCAATGCACAGCACTCCTTTCAAAGTTTTCCATTTTGTGATATAGAGGTGGAGGGGTACTCACTTGCACAAATGATGCTGGCAATGCTAAGAATATTTTTGAAACAATAGAAATGATTTAGTTGGAGGACTAACTAACCAGGTGCTACCCTTCCTTCTGTGAGACAAACAATTCACAGATGTTTCTGTAAGTCCTTATTAATTGGTCTAAATAGGACATAAATTATTTCTGTTATCTTCAGAGAAAGAAAGATCAAGTCTAGAAAGTTGGTATAAGAATTAGGACAGATGGTGGATGTCGTGAGCTACTACATCATAGTCTTTGGTTTAGATCAAATTAGTAGAAAGGACAGTTCAGAAAACAAACAGAACAACCTGAGTCAATCAGATATTGAGGGCCTGGAACTATAAAGGACCAAGGTAATTAGGATAAATACTTGGAATAGGTGACAAGGATGCCATTACAATGGAAAATTTAGTCATAAAAGAATGAGTATGAGGTTTCTTTTTTTTTTTTTTTTGCATTTGGTAATCACATACTTTTTTTGTTAATTGAAATATAGTTGGATAAAATTTTATACAATTTACAGGTGTACAGGAGAGTGAAAAAGTTGGCTTAAAGCTCAACATTCAGAAAACAAAGATCATGGCATCTGGTCCCATCACTTCATAGCAAATAGATGGGGAAACAGTGGAAGCAGTGTCAGACTTTATTTCTGGGGGCTCCAAAATCACTGCAGATGGTGACTGCAGCCATGAAATTAAAAGACGCTTACTCCTTGGAAGAAAAGTTATGACCAACCTAGATAGCATATTCAAAAGCAGAGACATTACTTTGCCAACAAAGGTCCGTCTAGTCAAGGCTATGGTTTTTCCAGTGGTCATGTATGGATGTGAGAGTTGGACTGTGAAGAAAGCTGAGTGCCAAAGAATTGATGCTTTTGAACTGTGGTGTTGGAGAAGCCTCTTCAGAGTCCCTTGGACTGCAAGGAGATCCAACCAGTCCATTCTGAAGGAGATCAGCCCTGCGATTTCTTTGGAAGGAATGATGCTAAAGCTGAAACTCCAGTACTTTGGCCACCTCATGCGAAGAGCTGACTCATTGTAAAAGACTCTGATGCTGGGAGGAGGAGAAGGGGACGACAGAGGATGAGATGGCTGGATGGCATCACTGACTCGATGGACGTGAGTCTGAGTGAACTCCGGGAGTTGGTGATGGACAGGGAGGCCTGGCATGCTGCGATTCATGGGGTCGCAAAGAGTCGGATATGACTGAGCGACTGGACTGAACTGAGCTGAACAGGTGTACAATATAGTCATTGTTGTAAAATGTATTTTACTTAGTTATTTTTGGCTGTGCTGGTTCTTTGTTGCTGGGAGCAGGCTTTTCTCTAGTTGCAGTGAGTGGGGCAGCTCTCTAGTTGTGGTGTGTGTGCTGCTCATGGCGGTGGCTTCTCTTGTTGCAGCGCACACACTCTGGGTGCATGGGCTCGGTAGTTGTGGCACACGGGCTTAGCTGCTCTGAGGCTAGGATGTAGGATCTTCCTGGACCAGGGATCAAACCTGTGTCTCCTGCATTGGCAGGCAGATTCTTTACCTCTGAGCCACCAGCGAAGCCCCAATATAGTGATTACTTTTAAAGGTTATACTCCGTTTATATTAATAGTTATTATAAAATACTGGCTATATTCCCTGTGTTGTACAATATGTTCTCATAGCTTATATCATATGTAATAGTTTGTACCGCTCACACCCTTGCCCCTATCACTTATACCTGGAATCTGAAAAAGACAACAAAGTAGTGACGATAACAGAAAAGAAGTATGAGATTTTTTTTCTCACTCAACTAGACTAGATTCAACATAAAGAAGGAAGGCAGTCTGGGCTTTTGGTTAGACTAATGACATTTGGCACTCCCCTACGCTACTTAGCGACTAAACAACAACAATCACTCCCATCAGTGGGTTGGAAGAGGCTAGTTTTTCCAAAAGTGAGTGGATTTAACAGTTTTATAGATTCCAAGTGGTAAGAAGTTTTCCTGTAATTGAGATCTGAATGGAGGAGCCTTTTGAATCTATGGAATTGATGGAGTTGTTGGAGACGTTCCTTGGTGAGAAGCAGAAATTCCCCAAAGACCTTGTAAATCTGAAGCCGGTAAGAGAAATAAACCAAATTTTACAGTATTGATGAGTGGCAAAATTTGTCAGGAAGAGCTGGATATTAAGTAAATAGCTTTTAGAAAGCAGAGTATAAATCTTTAGCTATGGAAAAGGGAAGAGGAGCAGAGACATCATATTTGAGTTACTGGCCTAAACTTAAACTTGAAAAAATAGTGTTTGTTTTGTTCTTCTTGTTTTTTAAAACAAGGGGGATAAAGCTTGTAGAGCCCCACACTCCCAGGAGCCCTGAGATAAAGGGCAGGACAGATAGCAAAGCAGGACATTTGGGATGTGAAAGAACAGTTGCTTTGGTGTATGACTTATTTTGTTGTCCCTGAATGACAAATATGGTGAAGTTTCACAACTGCGATATGAATGAGGCAGAAGGCTTGAACCGAGAAGGGTGATCAAACTAATACACTCAAAGGCTTATGCGTCACTACAACTATTGCTTCAGCATCAGTCCTTCCAATGAATATTCAGGCTTGATTTCCTTTAGGATTGATTGGTTTGATCTTGTAGTCCAAGGGACTCTCAAGAATTTTCTCCAGCACCACAGTTAAAAAGCATCCATTCAGGGCATAGCCTTCTTTATGGTCCAACTCTCATATCCATACATGACTACCAGAAAAACCAAAGCTTTGACTATACGGACCTGCTTTTTTAGTCAATAGAATAGCCCAGAAGAATCGGGTAGGAGCCATTGCCTATTCTCGTCTTAAACCACAGCGCCACCTATAGAACTCTTGTCGGAACTACATGCATAAAGTTGATCTGTGGGAGTCCTGTCTACAGTTCAGTTCTGCTGTTCAGTCCAGCCGGACTCTCTGCGACCCCATGGACTGCAGCACGCCAGGCTTCCCTGTCCATCACCAACTCCTTGAGCTTGCTCAAAGTCATGTCTATCCAGTTGGTGATGCCATCCAACCATGTCATCCTCTGTCGTCCCCTTCTCCTCCTGCCTCCAATCTTTCCCAGCATCAGGGTCTTTTCCAATGAGTCAGTTCTTTGGATCAGGTGGCCAAAGTATTAGAGCTTTTGCTTCAGCATCAGTCCTTCCATTGAATATTCAGAACTAATTTCCTTAGGATTGACTGTCTTGATCTTGCAGTCCAAGGGACTTTCAAGCGTCTTCTTCAACATCACAGTTCACAGGATTAGAATCACAGGATTTCAGAGGTCATGGGACTTTAAAGGTTATCAGAGACAGGTTTCTATCCAAATCTTGAATCACTTTTATAGTATATTTGATTAGTGGCTGTCTAAATTCTGCCTGAACCTCCTCAGTGAATGGAAACACACTTTCACGGAGCAGCTCATTCTATTCATATGTTCATATACTTTTACTTCTCACTCTGGGCTTCACCAGTCTCTTCTGCACTATTGGGCCTCCTGGTTCAAGGCCTTTCCAGGGTTCTTCATGTAGAACTGCCTGCTTTCTCACTGGCATCCCTCTTTGCAGGTACTTTGGTGGTGAAAGTGAACGAAAGTGAAGTCACTCAGTTGTGTCTGACGCTTTGCGACCCCATGGACTGTAGCCCACCAAACTCCTCTGTCCATGGAATTCTCCAGGCAAGAATACTGAAGTGGGTTGCCATTTCCTTCTCCAGGGGATCTTCCCGACCCAGGAATTGAATCCAGGTCTCCTGCATTATAGGCAGACGTTTTACCAACTGAGCTATCTGGTGGTGGGTTCTGCCAAATCAGTTACTGTAGGCTTTCCATCTTTTGAATTATTGCTCACATCTCCTTCCTTCTAAGGGTTTTGCTTTTTCTAAGGGTTTTGTGGCATGGGGGAATCTTAGTTTCTTGACCAGGGGTCAAACCGGTGCCCCCTGTGTTAGAAGTACAGGGTTGTAAATCACTGGACCATCAGGGAAGTCCCACATCTCATGTCCTCTATTTATCCCCTCTCATTCTTTTTGTTCTTATGATTTATAATTTTATTTTAAAAATTACCTACTGTCATTTTGGTCGGCTTTGGAAGAGAGAAGAAGTAAAAGAAAGAAGTAAAACATGACTGTTTTTATATGGAAGCCTAGCCATGTTTTTCTGAGTTTGTTCTTATGCATCAAACAATGTAAGTGTAGGCTTTTGCATTTATTCCAATTAAGAGTTTTATTGTTGAATTTTGTTTTTTATGGCCTTTGGATCCACACTGTCATTCAATATATTTGGTTATCTTTCTAGCCATTGAAGAAGAAAAGCAAGCTGGCTGTACACTCAGCTGTTTGCTCAATGCACAGGTCAAGGCTAAAGACAGAATTCTGTGGCACCAAAGACTCTGGGCTGACATTGATTCATAATTATTATTTATCTTTGTGATCATCCGAGCCACATTCGTCCATCTTGTTCACAAGGTGAGGGTCTCTATCAAATTCTGATCTCAAATGCTGAAGCGGAGTGTCAACAGATTTCTCTGGTTTACTAATATGGCACAATCTGGAGAAGGAGGGAAGTTCTGTGAATTCACTAAATCATGACTTGGCCTTTCTTGACACCTAGGTATGTTCGAGTGCCCCTCCGTTTCTCTCTCTGTGTTCAGGATCATGTTTGATAACTTGTTTGAGAATTTATCACCCATGCCTGCCCCAGTTTCTAAGATTCTTTTGAGATAACAAACAGTAGCTCATTTTATCTCCAAGTTCTTCCAGTATTAGGCTGGGATGTAGTTTGTCAGAACCAGAAGGTTTGCACTGATGTAGTGAATCCAGGTGCTCTCTTAGAATCGCTAAACCAGTTTGGACTTTGGTCTCTCATTTGAATGCTTGTTCTTCTATTTTCTGTCCAATAAACTTTCTCCTTGGCAGAGATGAAAGATGGAAAATAGAAGAAATGTTCCGTGAACTAAGTATGCCCCTATTACCATTCTTTTGCTTTCCTTGTCCTTATAACTCCTATGTAATCTCAAAAAGTCATCCGTAACATTTGAAAGTTTATAGTAGGGCACTTGGGTTTACTAAGAACTGTGAGTTATTCAACATTTCTGATCTTTATTAAATGTCTTTTTTATTGGGTTGGCATTATTATAGTCTGTGCTCTGTAGGGTTTAGAGTAGAGGTTTTGGCTTAGCAACTCATGATTTAAACTCATATTCAGGAAGAAAGAAAAATGTTTCAAAATTCCTTACAGCATTTTGCCTTTCCTACACATGGGATAGAATCTGAGCTTGTTTAGCTGGGCAAAGGGGTTGAATTTCTTCACTGTGCCCTTCTAGATCCATTCTCCACCTTTCTCCATACTCTTCTCTCTCCTGTGAGGCTGTCCTGCGTGAATTACATCAAAGGCACCTATGTTCTTTGGCTTTCTGCAGGAGGTGGGAAGGAGAGAGAGTGGAGCCTGGGGTCAGGCTCCACTGGTTCATTTCTCTGGTTCTTGCCTGGGAGGTTGCCAGAGGCTGCTGCATTCCTCAGCAGATGATCATCACTCCTGTCTGGGTGGCTCACTCTGAACTACTCCCTTTCTGAAACGGATCAGGACCCCGTGGGGCCCTCCTGAGTACAGATCCTGTCCATGTCCCCTGTTTCCTGTTTGTAGGAAAAAGGCTGTATTTACTCTCCTTGACCTTCCCTGAGTTCCAAAGGGCAGATTCAAACAGTTGCTTTGGGGGAAGGAGGGAATGAAGAAACAAAGGAAGAGCGGTCAAGAAACAAGAGTACCCTCGGAGCAGGGTTCTGGTTCTTCCTCAAGGAAGAGACACAACAGTTGGTGGTGTTCAGTTGCTAAGTTGTGTCCAGCTCTTTGCAACCCCGTGGACTGTGGCCTGCCAGGCTCCTCTGTCCTCCACTATCGCCCGGAGTTTGCTCCATCAAGCGGTGAGCAGCTGAGCCTGAATTTAGCAACATCTCTAGCTTCAGGCAAGCTTTCCTTCCCCTTATTCCTTTGCGGTTGGTGACAGCTCCACTGTTACTATCTCTTACGGCTCCCCTATGAGAAAGCAAGTGACAGATTTTGTTTTCTTGGCCTCCAAAATCACCGCAGACAGTGACTGCAGCCATAAACTTAAAACATGCTTGCTCTTTGGAAGGAAAGCTGGACAGTGTATTAAAACATAGGACATCACTTGTCAAAAAAGGTCCATGTGGTAAAAACTATGATCTTTCCACTGGTCATGTATGGATGTGAGAGTTGGATCATAAAGAAGGTAGAATACTGAAGAATTGATGCTTTTGAATTGTGGTGCTAGAGAAGACTCTTGAGAGTCCCTTGGACAGCAAGGAGATCAAACCAGTCAATCCTAAAGGAAATCAGTCCTGAATATTCATTGGAAGAGCTGATGCTGAAGCTAAAGCTCCAATACTTTGGCCACCTGATGCAAAGAACTGACTCATTGGAAAAGACCCTGATGCTGGGAAAGATTGAAAGCAAAAGGACAAGGGGGAAACAGAGGATGAGATGGTTGGATGGCATCACTGACTCAATGGACATGAGTTTGAGCGAACTCTGGGAGATAGTGGAGGACAGAGGATCCTGGCGGGTTGTAGTCCTGGAGCATCTGCTGTTCTAATAGACTTCTGGATGGGGGCTGGTTGCCAGAGAGGCCAAGCCATGATTACATCTTGGAATTTTCAGCCCTACTCCCATTCTCTAGACAAGAGAGAGGGGCTAGAAATGAAGTTAGTAATTGTTCATGCCTATCAATCCACCTGCCAATGCAGGAGACACAAGTGACAGAGGTTTGATCCCTGGGTTGGAAAGATCCCCTGGAGAAGGAAATGGCAACTTGCGCCAGTATTCTTGCCTGGCAAATTGCATGGACAGAGGAGCCTGAAGGGCTGTAGTCCAGGGGGTTGCCAAGAGTCGGACACGACTGAGTGCATGCACACACACACACACAATGTGATGAAACATCCACGAAATCCCAATAGTGTGGGGTTTGGGGGATTTCCAGGTGGGTTGAACACATCCACTTCCTGGGAGAGTGAGGCCTGTCAGCTCCATGGGGACAGAAGCTCCTGTGCTCAGAACCCTTCCTGACCTTGCCTTGACGATGAACCTCTTCATCTGGTTGTTCATCTGTATCTTTTATCATGTCCTTTAATACACTGGTAAACATAAGCGAGTGTTCCTGAGTTCTGTGAGCTGTTCTAGGAAATAACTGAATCTAAAGGAGAAGAGGTCATTAGTATTAGTCGCTCATTCATGTCCTACTCTTTGCAACCCCATGGACTGTAGCCCTCCAGACTCCTCTGTCCATGGAATTCTCCAGGCAAGAATACTGGATTGGGTAGCCATTCCCTTTCTCCAGGGCATCTTCCCCATCCAGGGATCAAAACGGAGTCTCCTGCATTGCAGGCAGATTCTTAACAGTCTGAGCCACCAGGGAAGAGGTCACGGAAAGCTCCAACTCATAGCCAAGTGAGATAGAAATTTTAGTGGAACCCCACAGGACCCTGAGTGGTCCTCACAGGTACAAAGCACCTCTGTGTGCCTCTCCCCCTATTTCTTATTTATAGGGGAAAAAAGTCTCCTCCAGTGTTAAAGGGCAGGCTCAAACAGTTAATGATTAGGACGATAGTGACAGGACCCCTATTTCCTCCTGAAAGATTATTGATAACAATCTGATGCATTTCTTTGAGCTGTTTTGTAGGAACTAAGATCTTCACCCAGGTGGTGGGTGCTGACTACATGCTGACCACAAGCACACGGATGGCAGCTGGAAGCAGAAGGTTGAGATTCTGAAAATATCACCCTGATAGGTCATCACCAATCAATCAGAAGTTCCATGAGCTGAGCATGCATCCTAGGACCCTCTCCCCTAATGTCTTTAAAAACCCTTGTCTGAAAGCCCAGTTGGGGGGTTTGGGTCTTTACAGCATGAATCACCTGTTCTCTTTGGCTTAGCCTTCGTGATAAACCTTTCTCTGCTCCAAACAGATTTCTTTTCTCTCTTCTATTTTATTTTGAGCTCCATGAAAATTATTTAAAGTACTTGTAAGTATAATAGGGTCACCAGACATAATTCTCATTTCCATGATGACATTTCCGATAAATGAATAGAAAATAAAATATGGTCATTGTAAAAAACACAGATAATCCATAAGAAGAAAAAAAATCTCCCATAGTTTCACTTCTTATTAATATATTGATATACTTCTATTTAGTACATTTTCTGAGCATAGGCATGTATCTATCTTATTCTTTCCTTCTATCCTTCCTTCCCACCCTTCCTGCATGTGTGTGTGTTCATTTGCTCAGTCATGTTCGATTCTTTGTGACATTATGAACTTTAGCCCACCAGGCTCCTCTGTCCATGGGATTCTCCAGGCAAAAATACTGGAGTGGGTTGCCATTCCCTCCTCCAGGGGATCTTTCTGACCCAGGGATTGAATGCATGTCTCCTGTGTCTCCTGTATTGGCAGGTGAATTCTTTACCACTGAGCTACCTGGAAAGCGCCCCCGCCGCCCACCCTTCTCCTCTCTTTTTAAAAGTTATTAAAATAATTTATTTGTTTGTTTATTATTGACATATAATTGATCTACAATGTTGTATTCATATCACTGTACAGCAAATTGATCAATATATACATTCTTTTTTATATTCTTTTCCATTATGGTTTATCCCAGGATATGGAATAGAGTTCCCTTTGTATATGCTGCCACTGCTGCTAAGTTGCTTCAGTCATGTCTGACTCTGTGCAACCCCATAGACGGCAGCCCACCAGGCTCCCCCATCCCTGGGATTCTCCAGGCAAGAACACTGGAGTGGGTTGCCATTTCCTTCTCCAATGCATGAAAGTGAAAAGTGAAAGTGAAGTCGCTCAGTCATGTCCAACTCTTAGCGACCACATGGACTGCAGCCCACCAGGCTCCTCCGTCTATGGGATTCTCCAGGCAAGAGTACTGGAGTGGGGTGCCATTGCCTTCTCCCCGCTTTGTATATAGGAGGACCTTATTATTTACCCATTCTATATATAATACTTGCATCCACTAACCCTAGACTCCCAATCCATCCCTCCCCTACCCCTTCTCCCCCATGACAACCAGAAGTCTGTTCTCTGTCTGTGAGTCTGTCTGTTTCTTTCTGTTTCATAAATATGTTCATTTGTTCCATCCTATTTCTAGTTGCTCCATAGCCCACTGAAATTTTGAGCAAACCCTTTTGTCCTGCATCTTTTATGTAATAATATTTCCTCCCACCTCTCATAAAGATAGTGCAATCCTGGGACTTCCCTGGTGGTTCAGTGATTAGGGCTCCAGGCTTCCACTCCTGGGGCTGCCGATTTGATCCCTGGTCCAGATGCCACGTGCCCAGAGAGATAGAGAGAGATAAAGTGCAATCCTTCAACTCAAATTTGAAATCCCACTCTCTTTTTCCTCTGATGCCTTAAGGCCCATATTCTTTCTCTCTTGTCTCAGACCATCATTTTGGGGGATGTATCCCTCTCAGGTTCTGTGCATGTCCAGGTAGAGTCTGTGATTTGTTGAAATGCCTTAGATTGGGTTGGCTGCCTTGGTTCTAAGATTGAGAGGACAAACGTGGTTTATTCAAGAGTAAAACATTCTTTGAAGCCAAAGACACGAAGAGCCTTTTCAAAGTGGCTAGGTAGTTATCCCAAGCCCATGGAAATGAGGAGGGACAGGAAAAGAGTCTTCCACCCACTGAGATGGTGTTGAGAGCTCTGCTCCTCATCACATCAGCACACTCTCGTCCAGTTGAACTTTTCTGAAAACGAATTTCCCAACATTTTCCACCTTATAACTCAGCATGTGTGTTGTTTCCTGTCAGTTTAACTTCTCCAAACTCTTGTTTAACAATAACCAGAAATTCTTAGAAATGGGGTGGTGCAATGGTGCTCTTCTTTGTTGCCACCCTCTCATCCCCTTGGAGTTCCTGAAACAACACAAATGATAACTCTTAGCGGAAGACAGAGTTAGGATGGGCCTCCCTGCACGGCCCCTCCATTTCTTTGTCAGCCCTCAGGAGTCTATCATTTGACATTAATGTGTCCACCTCTCTTTATGAGTCACATTTTCTAACCTTTTTTTCCCAATAGGGCTTCTGTACTCAGTGGCAGGTAGAAAAAAAGTTGCCTGGCTGACACCTGCTGGGTTGGCTGGATTAAGGAAAGAAGAGGTGGTGTCCTTGGCAAAAGGAGCCCTTTCCCACCTCTGAGATCTCTGAGTCTAAACATGTATCTTATTTTCTTCTTTGGAATTGGAGGTCACTCTCTGAGATAAGTAAAATGAGATCCTCACTTGCTTGCCAAGTCTATGATTCTGCTTGAATTCTTGTAAATGACAACTTTGTTTAATAACAGAATAATAAAGTTAAAGGCTCATTTTGTCCAACTTTTCAATTTTGCAGATTAGGAAAGAGGCCCAGAGACATTAAGAGATTTCTCCAATAAGAATAACATTATTTTGTATTATGTAGCTCGCAAGTACTATTGTGTCTGTTTTACCGACAAGGAAAGAGATGATCAGAGAGTTGAGGTGACTTGTCCAGGGCAGCACAGGGAGTTGGTCACAGAGGGTGGACTTGAAGCCCAAGTCTGATTCCCACTGGGATGCTGTTTGAGGGACACCACGCAGCCTTGGGCTTCCCTGGTGGCTCAGCTGGGAAGAATCCGCCTGCAGTGTGGGAGACCTGAGTTCAATCCCTTGGTTGGGAAGATCCCCTGGAGAAGGGAACGGCTACCCAGTCCAGTATTCTGGCCTGGAGAATTCCATGGACTGCAAAGAGTTGGACACAAGAGTGACTTGCACTTTCACTTTCTTTTCATGCAGCCTCTGGGTACTGGAGGGGACTTTGGAAATAGCTAGGTCTGCTATCTGGAGCCCTGTTTTACTTTTCTGTCTGTACTTGATGATTCAAAATACTACTGAAAAAGCATTTGCATTAAAAAAATTTAATTGTATTTATCTGTCCTTCATTAGTGGGGCTTCCCTGGTAGCTCAGTTGGTAAAGAATCTGCCTGCAATGCAGGAGACCCCAGATTGATTCCTGGGTTGGGAAGATCTGCTGGAGAAGGGAGGGACTACCCACTCCAGTATTCTTGGTATTCATTCAATGAAGGACAGTGTTCAGTCCTTCACTGGTAAAGCACGTGGTATGAAATTCAAAGAGCACAGAAGGGCATATGGTGAAAAAAGGTCTGCCTCATGCTCCTGTTCCCCAGCCATCTAGTTTCCCTCCTCATTCTCTTTCGTGTTCATCAGATATGTGCTATTCTTGGATGAGCAAATATATATATATATATATGTATATGTATATAATTTTTATAAAAATTGGAAGTGTATTCTACCCTGCTCCCCACTTAAAAATTTTTTTAAAAATTGAAGGGGAGGGGCAATATGGGGGTCGAGGAGTAAGAGGTATGAACCATTAGGTATAAAGTAATTAACAAGGATGTATTGTACAACATGGGGAATATAGTCAATATTTTATAACAACTTATAGTATAACCTTTAAAAATTGTGAGGCACTACATTATACACCTGTAGCTTGTATAATATTGTACAGCAGCTATACTTCAATTGTACAAAAAGAATAAGCAGATTCTGGGATTAAAGATGTTCAGTGTGGTATCATCCAATAAACTCAATGTAATGAAATATAAAAAACAATTTGTTTTAATATATTAAAAATTGTGAGGACTTCCCTCGTGGTCTAGTGGATAGGAATCCGCCTGCCAAGGTAGGGTACACCAGTTCGATTCCTGGTCTGGGAGGATCTGCATGCCTTAGGGCAACTGAGACCGTGTTCACAACTACTGAGCCTGAGCTCCAGAGCCTCCAAGTCCCAACAAGAGAAGCCACAGCAACGAGAAGGCCGTGCACTGCAATGAAGAGGAGCTCCTTGCTTGCTGCAACTAGAGAAAATCCCCTGCAGCAACGAAGACCCAGTGCAGCCAAAATAAGTAAATAAATTAATAGAATTTTTCTGATACATTTTGGATATTAACCCTTATCAGGGCACATAGAGCTGCCTTCTTCTCTTTAATGGCTGCAAGTATTCTACTGAATGGAGGTACTATAATTTACTTATCAGTCCTCTCTTGATGGTTTTCAAGGTGGTTTCCATTCTTAGGAGTATTGCTATGAAGAATATAGTACATATGTTCTTGTTTTTTTGAGCAAGAGTACCTAGCAGGGGTTGGCAAGCCACAGCCTGTGGGCCAAATTCAAAGTGCCATTTGTTTTTGTAAATAAAGTTTTATTGGAACACAGCCATGCCCATTTGTTTTCATAATGTCTGTGGCTGCTTTCATGCTGCAAGAGCTGAGTGATAGCAGCAGTGATACCTGGCCCAGAGGCCTAAACCACTTACTACCTGGTCCTTGAAAGACAAAGTCTGCTCACCTCTGATCTGTAAGATAAATTCCTATAGGTGAAATTGCTGGATCGAGGGTTTTGTGTTCACACTTGTTAGTTCACAGTCCACGTCTCTTTGTAAAGGTTGTTCTGGTTTACTCTCCACCACCAGCACGCTTTCCCATGTTCACACCAAGGTAGGTCATCGAATTTTTTCATCTTTGCCAACAATATTTATTTTGGTTTGTTTTGCATTTCTCTGATTTGAGTGAAATAAAGCATCTTTTTATGGTTGGAGGAGGGAGGGGCTTATGAGGGAAAGAGAAACCAATGTGAAGTAAACGATCAGCCTCAATTCTTAACGTGAGAAACAGAACTTACTCCACTGAATGAATCCAGCAGAGACCCTACTGCCACTGCCCTCCTGGGAGTCTCTACGGCTCTCAGATACTTGCTTTCATTCTGACCAGAAATAATCGTTTTGAGCAGCACCTGCTTCTTAGCATTGCTCTGTTCTGGGTTTATTGCCACATACACTGTGAGCAGGTGCTAGGCGGGAACAGCAAGTTCTGGTTTCTGTCTTGGGATAGTGGAATTTACACTGTAGGAAATTCCTACCTGCAATAAGGTGAGGGTCTTTGAAAGCTGCAGTTCAGCTGCAAATAAACACCCCCAACAAGTGCTACCCTGGGGGCAGGGACGGGGCCCCTATCAATGGGAGGGGCAGAGAGGAAATGCTTCTCTTCCCCTTGGTGGTTTAGGCTGTGCTGTCCTTGGGAATGCATGAATATTGCTACTTCCCACGTGGCGCAGTGGTAAAGAATTCACCTGCAATGCAGGAGATGTGGGTTTGATCTCTAAGTTGGGAAAATCTCCGGAAGGAAAAAATGGCAACCCACTCCAGTACTTTTGCCTGGGAAATCCCATGGACAGAGAAGCCTGGCCGGCTACAGTCCATGGAGTTGCAAAGAATCAGACATGACCAAGCATGAGCACTGGTCTGTGAGAGCATGGGATCCAGCAGCTTCTTACCAGATTCCCGAGTAGCATCTACTCGTGCTGGTGAGGAGGCAAGTGGTGAAGTCCAGAGATTCGCAGGTTCAAGTGAAGTATTTGTAGGTCCTGGTTTTTCTTCTGTTTACAATGGAGATTTTTTCTTGATCTGGTATTAAAGAGGCTGGTGCTGTGGGATTGAGGGATGGACAGGTTAGGAGCCAGCTGAGTCTTTATAGTTCGTCAAATTGAAATATGAATTGTTTTGAGAATAAAACTTTCTTCTCCAAAGATAGCAAGGTTCTAAAGTTTTGTAGCTAATGAAGTTGAATAAAGACTCCTCAGCAACTAATTAGAAACGAATCATCCTCAACTTCCAATGGGATTATGTTCCGGTGAACCCATCGTAAATTGAAAATGTCGTTTGTTGACAATGCATTTTCAACAGTACAGCTTATTCTAGCCTACCTTACATGAGTTCAGAACACTTCCATTAGGCTATAGTTGGGCAAAATCCTCTAATCACTCTTATGTGTGTATGCATGCTCCATCACTTCAGTTGTGTCTGACTCTTTGTGACCCTATGGACTACAGCCCTGCAGGCTCCTATGTCCATGGACATTGTCCAGGCAAGAACACTGGAGTGGGTTGCCATTTCCTTCTCCAATGCATGAAAGTGAAAAGTGAAAGTGAAGTGGCTCAGTCCTGTCCAACTCTTCGCGACCCCCGTGGACTGCAGCCTACCAGGCTCCTCCGTCCATGGGATTTTCCAAACAAATCAATGGGATGCCATTGCCTTCTCCGACAAAATCCTCTAATCTCTCTTATATGTGTATGCATGCTCCATCGCTTCAGTTGTGTCTGATTCTTTGTGACCCTATGGACTATAGCCCTGCAGGCTCCTATGTCCATGGACATTGTCCAGGCAAGAATACTGGAGTGGGTCACCATGCCTCTCTCCAGGTGATCTTCCCCAGCGGGGGATCGAACCCGAGTCTCTTACGCCTCCTGCATGGGCAGGTGGGTTCTTCTAGTGCCACCTGGGAAGCCCAACCTCTCTTATAATAAAGTGTTAAATATCTGATGTAATTTATTGAATAAAGTACTGTACTGAAAGTGAGAAATGGAATGGTTTTGTGGGTACAGAATGATTGTAAGTGTGTTGATTCTGATCCGGTGGCTGACTGGAAGCTGAGTTTGTTGCCACTGTCCAGCATCAGAGAGAGCATTGGGCCATATATAGCTAGCCTGGGAATAGATTAAAATTAAAAACTCCAAGCACAATTTCTACTGAATGGTGTATCACTTTCTCACCATTGTAAAGTCGAAAAATCTTAAGTCAGGGACCATTTGTGCTTAAAATGTGGTAAGTTGGTAATTGCATTTAAACATGTAAAAATTAGACTTTTAAGTTCTCAGAGAGGAACTGTTGGAAATGACTGTGCTGGAAATGTGCTATATTAATTATGGTAAATCCATTGAATGGATTAGCATGTGGCTGTTAAAAGAATGCAGCAGATTCATATATACAGGCATGTAATCGTTTTCAAGAAATTGATAAATGGAAAAGTCAAGGTAAGGGAGGGTGAGTGAGTGCCTTGAGTCCAGATTTTTGAAAGCAAAGCCTGAGACAGGGATTCTTGGGCTTTTAGGGGGCATTGTTCCCAGGGGCAGGAGGGATGGGGTAGGGCAGGAAAAAATGGGGATGGTCTCAATGGATATCAGCTTTAGCCTGATCCCATGTGGAGCCCTGGAGCATGAATTGCACCACAGAGTCAACCAGTCATTGGTTCCCCTGTGTTGGCTGGACATGCCAAAGTGTGGGGGTGGGGAGAAGGATTCCCTGTAGAAGGGCGAAACTGTGAGTCATTAGCGGCCAAGACTGACAGCAGGTGGGGAATGGACGCACCGGCGGGACAGGGGATCTGGGCAGAGCTCCAGCAGCACCCACTGCAGAAGGCCTGCTGCCGTTTGAGGGAGAGCATAGATACATACATACATACCATTGTACATGCTTGGGAACCATAAGAGCAGAGGCTCTTGTCCTGGAGCCTAGAGACGCCTAAAGGCTTCCTGGATAGAATCATATTTCAGTGTGATTGGTTTCCTTTGTAATTGTCTGCACTTCATTTTACTCACTTTCAAACATTACTCTGAAATGGTCATCCATAGTGTTGAGTAGATAGCTAAGGAGTCTATGGCAATGGTAGAGAGGCAGATACTAGGGAACTGGAATCAGGAGTGGGAGAGAGATGTCCTATTCTTCTTTTTTAAAAATTATTGGCCATGCTGCATGGCATGTGGGAATTTAGTTCCCCAACCAGGGATCAAACCTGAGCCCTCGGCAGCGGAAACGTGGAATCCCAACCACTGGACCACCATGGAAGTCCCAGAGATTTCCTATTCTTTGTATCTCTTTATGTACTACTGGAATTTTTGTGATGTGTGTGGATTAAATTTTAATAAGACAAAACAGAAAATGTACCTTAAAAAAATTACCTATTGCTCTAAAGAATCGGGGAAGAAAGAAAAAGAACAGATATGGGAGAAAGTACCCCTCAAATGAAGCCAGTTTATTCTAGGTTCTCTTTTTACTCTCATTTTCTGGGTTGCTTTTTCGGTTTTATACTGTCTCTCTGATTGCTAGATTTCCTCTTCAAAAAGTCATGTCATTCCTTTATCTCTAACACCTGCGTTTGATCTTGAAGCTGTTTCTGTGGACTTGATGGAACCCTGCATAGTTATCTTTTACTAATTTTTGCCCAACTCTTAATCAAATGATAACTAAAATGAAAAATCATGTCTTAGCATCTATGCATATGTTTATAAAAGAGACTAGTCTGCACAATATTTTCGTGGGTCAAAAGCATGCTTTTAGGTGAAAATATTTCTTTCTTTCTTTTTTTTTTTTTTTAGTTTTCTGGGTTTTTTTGAAAATATTTCTGTAATGAGAAAAAACCGGGGTGGGGGGGGTTGTTTCATACTTAAGATTCGTTGAGGTTTTTAAATAATCAGAGACTGAAGGCCATTAGATGACTCCTTTTCACAATGTATTTCTCAAATCTCAAGATTTACTAAATTCTGCCTCTCAGGATTTGAAAATGAATGTGCACTCTCCACCACTTTTGTTGCCGAGGGAGCTCGCATCTGCCCTGGAAAACCTTCCCGTGGAGCGTTGTCGGCAGAGATAAATGAATGAGAACGGTCCTGAAATAACAGTGCAATTTGGCTAAAGGGTGACATCATCTTTTTGTTGTCCTGTCTGCAGCAGTAAGTTCAGCTTAGCTGGAGAATGAATTACAAGGAGCGTGCACGGGCAAGGCGGAGGAATAAAACATAAAAAATAGAAAATAAAATTAAAAAGAAGGTAGCTTTGAATATACCAGTCCATAGATATTTTTTTCTTGTGTGAGGTTTTGATTTAATTACATTATAATTTACCCCCATTTTGGATTATGTGGAAAGACGCAAAGCTTCTTCTTTTCTTTTTGGCTGCGCTGGGTCCTCATGGCTCTGTGAGGGCTTTCTCCGGTTGTGGCGACCTGGGGCCACTCTTCCTTGCAGGGCTTTGGGCCTCTCTTGGCGGGGCGGCCTCCTCCGTTGCGGATGCGGAGTAGAAGCTCTAGAGGGCGGACTCAGTAGCTGTGACGAGGCGGCAGAGCTGCAACCCCGCTCGACCCCGTTCATGTGGAGTCTTTGCTAATCAGGGATAGAATCCTGTCCCCTCCATTGGCAGGCAGACTCCCATCCGCTACGCTACCAGGGAAGTCCCAAAGCTTCTTTCTTAATGGCTGGTTTGCTCTGTATACACATGTAGCACCAGAGTATAAAGAGGGACACTGGAATGGATTTCAGTCTTGAAGGGGCACGTTAAATGCTGGTTGATAAAATGCCTTAATCAGTTCAGTCCATTCACTGTGAGTCCACATGCCTCACCGTAACACCTGAAGGAGAGTTTGCTGGGTTTTATTTGAGCACCGAGAGAAGAATGTCACCATCCTTCCTGGTAAACCCCAGGCACAGTTTGTTTCTGGGGAGAAGCAGTCAGTATGTGACGGTGTATGGGTTCTTTGCTGGGGGCTGGGTCAGGATTAACTCATTGCTGTTTTGTGTCTTTTTAAGTAACAATTGAGATAGAATTCAAATACCAAAATATTGTTTCTGTTCCCTAAATTTTAAAGTCTCCCTATCATCTAATATCTTTTTGTCCTGTAATGTTCAGGGGCATCAGATGAGTTTCGACAAAGGCATTGATGATGGCTTTGAGGAATAAATGTTGGAGATGGATCACATCAAAAAATAAAATTTCAATGCTGGATTAAGAGTCATGGAAAAAAAGGAGAAGCAGAAATGAAGGAAAAAGAGAATTACAGAATTAAAACGAGCAGTTGATTATTGAAAGGAAAATCTGTTGTTTGAGTAAAGACCAAACGGTTTTTATTGTTGGTTTCTCACATGGCTGTGTCTTTTTTGAGCAGCATGTCCCAAGATCTAGAAACTAGAAGGAACTTAAACTTTAATTAGCAATAATGAAAATTTACTAAACATCAGGAACAAATTTACTAGGCAATTTCATTTCCAAAGTGTGTTGGCATATATCACAGGTAAAATGTTTTCAGAAATATCATTTTTAACATAGGACCCTGTTTGCAGAAGCTATTTTTGTGGCTTAGGGAACAAACAGTTCATTGAACCAGAACGTTGCTTATATGGTTTCAAAGAATTCTATGATATGAAAAATCCTGTGGAACAGATGGGGATCAGAAGTCCCAGAACACAGAATGGGCATATTTGGTAATGAAAATATTCTTTTGGTATAGCATTATATATTATGTTCTCCTGCAAGGAACTCAGGCAGAAGGAAACAGAGGAATTAGGAATAATATATCATAGATGAATAGGCTGTATGCTTTCCAAAATACTCAGACTCCACCAAAGCCCAGTAGCAGGTACTATTTTCATTTTGTTGGTGAGAAATGAAAATGCTTTTAAGAAAGTTGTGTTATTGGGAATTCCCTGGCAGTTCAGTGGTTAGGATGCCAAGCTTTCATTGCTATGGGCCTGGGTTTGCTCTCTGGTTGGGAAACTAAGATTCCCACAAGTGCATGCATGGCCAAACCCCCCCCCCCCCCCAAAAAAAAAAAAAAAGTTACAAAGTGACAGAAACTCCAGCTCAAGCTGGCTTAAACAATGAAAGATATATGTCTCTTTCTCTCTCTCTGTCCCTGTTTTGGCTCACAGAATTGAAAAATCCGGAACAGGAATTGGCTTTCAATGTTTTTTGAAAGAAATGTTCAGGTGATACCATGAGAGTCCAGTTTCTCTTGACAGTTCCCAGTTCTTTTTTTCTAATATATTGTTCTCTTCTAAGACATTGTTTCCTGGTTAGGTGACAAAATGGTTGTTAATAGCTCTAAGGTTTCACTCTCAGCTTTAAATCCAGTTAGACAAAACAGAGTATCTCCTTCTCACAGTCCCAACAGAAGTTTAGACGTTGTGTCTCATTGCATCACATGTTCATCCCTGAGCCATGTAACAGGGAAGAACAAATCTGACTTCACACTGGTTCTGTTTCTTTTCTTTTAACCTTCAGTTCAGTTCAATTCAGTTCAGTCGCTCAGTCGTGTCCAACTCTTTGCGACCCCATGAATCGCAGCACACCAGGCCTCCCTGTCCATCACCAACTCCCGGAGTTCTCTCAAACTCAACGTCCATCGAGTCGGTGATGCCATCCAGCCATCTCATCCTCTGTCGTCCCCTTTTCCTCCTGCCCCCAATCCCTCCCAGCATCAGAGTCTTTTCCAATGAGTCAGCTCTTCGCATGAGGTGGCCAAAGTACTGGAGTTTCAGCTTTAGCATCATTCCTTCCAAAGAACACCCAGGGCTGATCTCTTTTAACCTTTGTATTCTACTATTTCTGCTACAAATTAAGATTGTTGCCTACAGGGCTTCCCTGGTGGTCTAGTGTTTAGGAGTCCATCTGCCAGTGCGGGGGACATGGGTTTGATCCCTGGTCCGGGATGATCTCACGTGCCTTGGAGCAACTACTGAGCCCCTCACTCCTACTCTCAGAGCCCGAGAGCCTCTGCTACTGAGCCCAGGCACTGCAACTATTGAAGCCTACATATCTGGAGCCCGTGCTCTGCAACGGAGGAGTTTGCTATGGTGAGAAACCCGAGCATTGCATCAAAGAGTGTTCCCCACTCACCGCAGCTGGAGGGGCCTGCGTGCATCACTGAAGATCCAGTTTAAAAATAAACAATCAATCTTTAAAAAAAATGTTGCCTATAGCCTAAAATATACAGAATGGCCCATTCTCAAGGCTCTGACCTTTAAAGGTATAACATTTTCCCATTAATATAGAGAGAAAAAGTTACAGAACAGAGAATAACATTTGTCTTGTTGAAGGTTTATAGGAATAGTATGCCCAGACCTATGTGGACAGTTGCAAGAATAAAGTATTCCTGCAAAATTCCTATGGGTGTTTGCAACAACCAATCACACTCCTTTCCCCTTTTAGTATAAAAGAAGTCTGAATTCTATCTCAGGTATGATGGTTCTTTGGGACACTAGGTCCACCGTCTTCTTGGACTGCTGGCTTTCTGTTGTTGCCCCAACAACTTGTCTCTTGATTTATCGGCCTGTTGTGCAGTGAGCAGTATGAGGTTGGATTGGACTTGGTAACAAGCAAGAAGGATGTTGTCCTCTGATTAGCCAGACTGCAGACAATAACTCATGGACTGAATACGTGGGAAGTGGGTAGGGATGGTCCTCTAGAGGTGAAGGGGGATATTCGGTCTCCTTCTCTCATTTTATTGAGATAGAATTGATATGTAACAATTATCAAGTTTTCTATCTCTAGTGCAGTCTGTTAAATAGCTTCAAAGAGATACCATTCACATTATTTTCTCTGTGAATGTTGCCCCATAGCATTGTGAAACTTGGAGAGCATGCTGATTGAGAGTTAATCTGATACTGACTTGATTTTTTTTTTTTTGGCAACTAATGTCTAGACTTTTTGAAGGTAAGGGTTATATTTGGATGCTTTTTTGTGTCCTTATACACAGTGTTTAACATGCCGATTTTCCTTTAATCAAATTTCAGGAAATACTTAATTGAGTTATTAAAATAGCTTTCCTGGTGTGATTATTAAATTAACGTGTATACTGTTATGGGAACAGCTGGATACTGATTCCTTATCCATCACAGTGAGAGCCTGGAGATGGGGCTGTAGAATTCATTTTTGTAAAGCTCTCCAGGTGGTTCTCTTCAGAACATTTAAAAATTTTTGTCTCAGTATTTCAACATATGAATATTAGAAAGCAGGTTGATTGACATAAAATTCTTCAATGTACCCCCCCCCCCAAAAAAAAAAAAAGCCAAGGAAGCGATGTTAAAGTCAAGGCCCATTAGAAATCTCTGTAGAATATACTGTATTATGTATGGACTATACAATACTATAATACAGAATATAATACAACTATGCTAAGTTGCTTCAGTCGTGTCTGGCTCTGTGCGACCCCATAGACAGCAGCCCACCAGGCTCCACCGCCCCTGGGATTCTCCAGGCAAGAACACTGGAGTGGGTTGTCATTTCCTTCTCCAATGCATGAAAGTGAAAAGTCAAAGTGAAGTCACTCAGTTGTGTCCGACTCTTAGCGACCCCATGGACTGCAGCCCAACAGGCTCCTCCGTCCATGGGATTTTCCAGGCAAGAGTACTGGAGTGGGGTGCCATTGCCTTCTCCGTAAAGAACTATAGAAACTAAGAAAAAGCAAAATCAACAAGAATTAAAATGGAAGAGAAAGACGTTGGCTAATCATTATGTTTTGGTTAGGTAACCAAAAATTCCTGCATAACGAATGACTCCAAAACTGAGTGATTTAAAATGAGAACCATTTATTATCTGTTCTTGTATGGATTGCCTGGGCTAAGTTGAGTGTTCTCTCAGATCTGCATGATGTGACAGCAGTCATTCACGCAGCTGCATTCACCTGGAAGTTTGGCTGGAGCTGGAACACCTGAGATGCCTCTTGTGGTTGAAAGGCTAGCTCCTTGTGCTTTCTCTTCATCCAGTAGTCTAGCCCTAACTTCTTTACAGCGCGATGCCTGGCTTCTCAGAGAAGGATACAGGAGATGCCAGTTTTCTTAATGGGGCTTAGATGTCCCAGGATGATACTTCTACATCTATTGAACAAGTCAAGTGACAGGGCAAGCTAGGGAGAGGAGGAGAGGAAATAGACTCCACCCCTCAGTGTAAGGGAGGGTACTATCCACTGCACATACTCCAAGTCCCATCTGGCATACACAGTAAGAAGTAGCTATACCTTTGGGACGTCTAAACTTAAGTCTAAAAACAACTGCAGGAGAAGTCCCTGGTGCTCCAGTGGTTGGCGCTGTCACTGCCGTGATCCCAGGTTTGTTCCTAATTGGGGAACTAAAGATCCTGCAAGCTTAGTTTTTTGGCTGTATTCAGTTCTGTTCAGTTCAGTTCATTTGCTCAGTCGATAGTGCCACCAAAAAAAGACCCAAACAAAACAAACCAAAAAAGCCAAAAATGACTACAGGATCCATATGATGGAATATTCAGCAATAAAAGGAATGGAATACTGATACATGCTACAATATGGATAAACCTCAAAAACATCAATGCTGAATGAAAGAAGCCAGACACAAAAACCACATATTGTATGATTATATATTGTATGATTCCATTTGTATAAAATGTCCAGAAAAGGCAACTCCAAGGAGACAAAAAGTAGTCAGTGGTTGCCTGGGGATGGAGGTAAGAACAGGGAATAGCTGTCAGTGGGGGACTTTCCTGGTGGTGCAGTGGCTGAGACTCTGTGCTCCCAATGCAGGGGGCCTGGGTTTGATCCCTGGACAGGGAACTAGATCCCACATGCTGCTACTAATAGTTTGCATGCCAGAACTAAAAATCCTGCACGCCGCAACTGAAAGATCACACGTGCGGCAACGAAGATCAAAGGTCCTGAATGCCGCAACTAAGACCCAGTGCAGCCAGATAAATGAATGAATGGATGAATAAATAAATATTAAGAAAATCATCAATGGTCATGAGAAATCTTACTGGGCTGATAAAAATGCTTTAAAGCTAGATTATGGGGTGTGTGTGTGTGCGTGTGCACGCGTGTGTGCTCGTGCTCAGTTGTGTTTGATTCTTTGTGACCCCATGGATTATAACCCACCAGGCTCCTCTCTCCATGAGCTTTCCCAGGCAAGAGTACTGGAGGGGGTTGCCATTTCCTTCTCCAAGGGATCTTCCAACCCATGGATTGTACTAGCGTCTCTTGTGCCTTCTGCATTGGCAGGCGATCCTTTACCACTGGTGCCACCTGGGAAGCCTAGATTATGGTGAGGGTTACACAATTCAGTAAGTTTATTAAAAATCACTGAATTGTACAATAGAAGAATATGTAAATTATATTTCAGTAAAACTGTTAAGAAAATACAGGGTTGTTGGTCTTTAATTCAAAAGAAATATTCCTGAAGGCCTTGAACAATTAAAATCTTCACAATTTAAGACTAATTTTCCCATGGGAATAAGTACAAATGGAGGGGATGTATTTGCAAAGTGTAAACCCCCACACCTATGGAGGCCTATTTTTGCTTGAACTGCTTTTTGTTTCTTGGTCTTTAGTCTCTTACACAGTTCTCTCTTCTAATTTCACAGTAGGGCATATCAAGGTTGGTATCTTGATTGCCTCCACAGCATTTTATTACATCTAATTCCTAGTCCCAAGCTACTGATTTTCCAGTGTGTTTTTCAGTAGTAGATCCATCACTTAAATGAACCCCTGGATGACACTGTTTTTCCAAAGATTTTCATCTTAACAACTGTCAAATTAAAAAAATATTTATTTTTAATTGGAGAATGATTGCTTTACAATATTGTGTTGGTTTCTGCTGTACCTCAACATGAATCAGTCATAGGTATACATATGCTCCCTTCCTCTTGAAACTTTCTCCCACCTCCCACCCCATCCCACCCCTCTAGGTTGTCACGGAGCACTGGTTTGAGCTCCCTGCATCATACAACAAATTCCCACTGGCTATCTCTTTTGCATATGATGATGTATATGTTTCCACGCTACTGTCTCCATTCATCCCACTTTTCCCTCTCCTTCCCCTGCTGTGTCCATAAGTCTATTCTCTATGTCTGCATCTCCATTGCTGCCCTACAAATAGGTTCATCAGCACCATTTTTCTAGGTTCCATGTATTTGTGTTAATATACAATATTTGTGTTTTTCTTTCTGATCTACTTCACTCTGTATAATAGGCTTTAGGTTCAGTCATTAGAACTGACTCAGATGTATTCCTTTTTATGGCTGAGTAATATTCCATTGCATATAAGTACCACAGCTTCTTTATCCATTCATCTGTTGATGGACATTGAGGTTGCTTCCATGTCATAACTATCGTAAATAGTGCTGCAAAGAACACTGGGGTACATGTGCCTTTTTCAATTATGGTTTTATCAGGATACATGCCCAGTAGTGGGATGGTTGGGTCACATGGTAATTTTGGGGCTTCAGCAGTGGCTCTGTGGTAAAGAATCTGGCTTCGATGCAGGAGCCGCAGGAGACATAGGTTTGATCCATGGGTTGCAAAGATCCCCTGGAGGAGGTCATGGCAACTCACTCCAGTATTCTTGCCTGGAGAATCTCATGAACAGAGAAGCCTGGTGGGCTACAATCCATATGGTCACAAAGAGTTGGATATGACTGAAGCAACTTAGCATGCACTCATGGTAGTTTCATTCCTAGTTTTGTAAGGAATCTCTATACTATTCTCCCAGAGAAGGCGATGGCACCCCACTCCAGTACTCTTGCCTGGAAAATCCCGTGGATGGAGGAGCCTGGTAGGCTGCAGTCCGTGGGGTCGCTAAGAGTCAGGCACGACTGAGCGACTTGACTTTCCCTTTTCACTTTCATGCATTGGAGAAGGAAATGGCAACCCACTCCAGTGTTCTTGCCTGGAGAATCCCAGGGGCGGTGGAGCCTGGTGGGCAGCGGTCTATGGGGTCGCACAGAGTCGGACACAACAGAAGTGACTTAGCAGCAGCAGCAGCAGCATACTCTTCTCCATAGTATCAGTTTGCATTCCCACCAACAGTGCAACAGTCCTTTTTCTTTAAACTCTCTCCAGCATTTATTGTTTGTAGATTTTTTGATGATGACCAACCAGTGTGAAATGATACCTCATTGTAGTTTTGACTTGCATTTCTCTAAAAACGATCAATGTTCAACACCTTTTCATGTGTTTACTAGCCATCTGTATGTCTTCTTTAGAGAAATGTCTGTTTAGGTCTTTTACCCACTTTTTGATTGGGTTGTTTGTTTTTCTAGTATTGCGTGCACGAGCTGGTTGCCTATTTTGGAGATTAATCCTTTGTCAACACAGTCAAATTTGAAATGAGAGCACAATGTCTACTGAAACCACTGGTGGAAGTTTTAGATGTACACGGATACTAACGCCTGCTGGTCAAAGATGGCAGTTGTTTCCAATAACCAGTTAAAGTGACATCTTCCTATGGCATTAATAGAACCACAGTTTGCGAGTCAAGCAGCCTGCCCATCCTGAAATTTTGCGAGTTTTGACAAATTTTGTGTTTAATGAGATACACATTGTTTTAAATTTTACTCACAAAGAGGTTCTTTATTATTGTTTGTGTATCTGCACTACTTGAAATAATTCAAATGCACGCGAGATGCAAACACACCATTATAGAGTTGATAACAGTGAGAACTTGCCCGCCTGCCTGCCACCCTCGTCCCATGTTATGGACATGGGAAAACCTCAGCATTCAGCATGTACATTCCAGATGGCTCATGAGCCCTTAGTATCTGCTGCTATTCAATTTGTAAGGAGTTTGTGTTCCATGAATGTGCCTTAAGTTTCAGGTTAGATGCAATAATCCTAAATACCAAGTGAAATTCTGTCTGATCCATTCAGCCTCTGGAATTTGTCGGAAACTTCAAAATTGGCCTGGGTTTTCTACAAGGATTTGTGAATCTGGGCCGAATTTGAGGTTCATAAAAAGAGCCGGCCAGGGTTGCTTTTGTCTGGAATTTAAAAAGAAGTGTTTTGCACATTTTTTTATATACACATCAAGCAAACTGCCACTGTCTGCTGAATTTATGTTTTGCATTTTCCAAAATGATGGAACTACCCATTTTAGGTCGTATTTCTTCACTGATGTTATGGGTTGCATTGTGTCTCTCTCCCCTCGATCCCAAGGTATATGTTGAAGTTCTGACCCCCAGAACCTCAGAAAGGGAGACTGGAGATAGGGTTTACAGAGATAATCAAAGCTTAATTAAAATGAGGTCATTAGTTGTTTGTTTGCATTGTTGTTCAGTCACTCAGTCATGTCTGACTCTTTGCAACCCTATGGACTGCAGCATGCCAGGCTACCCTGTCCTTCACCATCTCCCAGCGTCTGCTAAAATTCATGTCTATTGAGTTGGTGATGCCACCTAATCATCTCATCCTCTGCCACCCTTTCTCCTTTTGCCTTCAACCTTTCCTAGCATCAGGGTCTTTTTCAATGTCAGCTCTTTGTATCAAGTGGCCAAAGTATTGGAGCTTCGCAGCATCAGTCCTTCCAAAGAATATTCAGGCTTGTTTGATTGGTTTGATCTCCTTGCAGTCCAAGGGACTCTCAAGAGTCTTCTCCAGCACCACAGTTCAAAAGCATCAATTCTTTGGCATTCAGCCTTCGTTATGGTTCAACTCTCACATCTGTACATGACTACTGGAAAACCATAGCTTTAACTTGACTAAATTGGACAGTTAAGTCCTAACATTTAACCATGACTACTTTGTCAGCAAAGTCAAGTCTCTGCTTTTATTTATTTTTGTCTCTGCTTCTTAATACACTGTCTAGGTTTGTCATTGCTTTCCTCCCAGGAGCAAGTGTATTTTAATTTCGTGGCTGCAGACACTGTCTACAGTGATTTTGGAACCTAAGAAAACAAAATCTGTCACTGCTTCCACTTTTTCCCCTTCTATTTGCCATGAAGTGATGGGACTGGATGCCATGATCTTCGTTTTTTGTATGTTGAATTTTAAGCCAGCTTTTTCACTCCCTCCTTTCACCCTCATCAAGATTCTCTTAGTTCCTCTTCACTTTCCTAATTCAATATGACTCATTTCCTTATAAAAAGGGGGAATTTGGACACAGAGATATGCACACAAGGAGAATATCATGTGACCATCAAGGCAGAGGTTGGGGTGATACATCTACAAGATAAGGAACACCAAAGATTGTCTGCGAACTACCAGAAGCCAGGGTAGAGGACTGGGACAGATTCTTCCTCATAGCTGGCAGAAGGAACCAACCCTGCTGACTCCTTTGGTCTCTGTATGGCCAGGGCACTCAAGATAGCTGCTCTCTTGCCCTCTGCCCAGCCCCCTGCCTGACCAGTGCCTGTTTCACTTGTATCTTATCCGCCAGACTGACCTTTCTACATACTTGCCTCAGGCCCCAGCTGGTGATTGTTCTCACAAAGGGGCAGTGAGGAGCAAGCCCCCTCGTGGGATTCCCTGGTAACTAATGAGCCTAGTCAGTCAGTCAGTTCAGTCGCTCAGTCGTGTCCAACTCTTTGCCACCCCATTAATCGCAGAACATCAGGCCTCCCTGTCCATCACCAACTCCCGGAGTTCACTCAAACTCATGTCCATCGAGTCGGTGATGCCATCCAGCCATCTCATCCTCTGTCGTCCCCTTCTCCTCCTGCCCCCAATCCCTCCCAGCATCAGGGTCTTTTCCAATGAGTCAGCTCTTCACATGAGGTGGCCAAAGTACTGGAGTTTCAGTATTAGCATCACCTGAGGCCAAGTCCTCTGTAACTGGTAATCCCCTTTCCCTCCCAGCAAAGACAGCCGCCATGTCCTGCTTGCCCTCAGCGGCACACGGTGGATGTCGCTCCAAGACCTTGCTTCAGACATGTAAGATCCTCCCATCCATTAAACTTCTGTTACTGACTTTGGGTTCTTTCCTCCATCTTAAAGCTGGGCAAGCACAGGCCTTGCAGGGACGCAGCCCAGCAATCGGCCAGACAGCCTGGAGATGGAGGAAACTGCCCTAAATGCTGAGATATTGAGAGCTACAGGACAGGGAATGGAAAGTGGTGGGAGCTGACCACCAGCATGGGGGCCTGAAAATTGTGGGTGTAATACCAGGGTGGCCATTCACTGACATGTGGGGCCCAAGAGTTGTGGAGGTGATCCCGAAAGTTGCGGGGAAAACCTTCTGTTGGCTCTCCACTTGTTTGTGGGGTCCTGTGGTGGTTGTCCTTGCCGAATGGGGGCTGCCAAGAGATCCGAAGAACAATGGCCCCTAAGGACTTTGCCATGGTATCCGAGTGAGCCTCCTGTAATTGGTTAAGTTAAGCTCTCTAGAAGGAATTGGTATTTCTCTTGGGCCTTTAGGATGGCAGTCTGTGGTAGCTGGGTTCCAAAAGCAAGTATCCCATCAGAAACAGGCATTTATGAACTAAACTTGAAAGTACATAGTGTCACCTCCACTGTTAGTCATAAGCCCTCCCAGATTCAAGCGAAGGAACCCAGACCCCCCATATCACAAAGTAAGGAGAGTTAAAAATCACACTAAAAGTATGTAGCATGGGACTTACTGTTATGACTAGTTTTGAAAACCAAAACGTTTTTTCAAGGGCCTTAAAGTAAAGCATTATTTATCTGTGATTGCTCTCAGGTTGCTTTTTATACCCTTTGTGAATAAATGTACTTAAAAATATAACTGCACCTCTCTCTCCTTTAATCTACATTTAAAAATGTAGTTTATTTGTTGTGTTTTACCCCTAGTGAATAGTTACTTAAGAATGAAGTAGTCCTTGTTTCACCACCAACTTTATGACCTTAAGTTTCCTCATCTGTAATAACAGTCTGCTTTTGTTGGGATGTTGTAAGAGTTAAACACATTAATCCAAGTAAAACAATTCGTATGATGCCTGCTTCATGGTGAGCACTCCATATACAATAACTGCTACTGCAGTCATCATCGTAGTCAAGGTATAAGTGGCCTATATAAGGTTTTTTTTTTTCCACAGCAGATATAAGGGGTATCTTGCTTTGATTAAAAAACGCTTACTATTGTATTGTTTTAAAATTTCAAATAACCTTAAAGGAAGATGTGGGATAATAAAAAGCTGATAAAAGAGATTGGTAGAATGAATTTAACTGGATTTGAAGAATAGTATGTTGAATTGGTGTCAATGAAGTTTTTGAAAAACCAAAATGGAAAGGAAGGCCAGTGAATCTTAAATTGAGAAAATGGGCTTTGGAAGAGTTGATTTTATTTTGAAATACTCAGTGGTGTCACCTAGGACCCCCATTTCCAGTGCTCTAACTCTCATCTCTGGAAGATTCAGGTTAACTTGGCTCAGACACATCAGCCCCCTTCCTGTGACTCTTCCCATGTCCTGCTGCTTATAAGCCTGGCTCTCTCGTTTCCACTCATGTCTTTCCAGGGCCATCTATATTTTATCTTTTATATTCTCTTGGAGAAAAACATTGCTTTTTCCAGCATTTAAAAGAAATGGAATCCCACAGAAGACATTTATCACAATTCTTATAGGTCTATTAAAGGCTGGCGCCAGTAAAGTTTCACACTGTGAAGCATTTAAGACCTCGTTCTCTGGCTTCCTCATCACCCCTCACTATTTATTACCTGCAAGGCTGGACTCTAGTTTCCAGATCCTCCCAGACTTGATTAGCCCCCTAGGAGGCATGTATCAATGTACCAGCTAGAGTACGTAATCATAAAAATCAAACAGAGAGAATTTGGGAGAAATAAAAGAAGATCTTCATATATATGAAACTCAAGAAGACTCTTGAGAGTCCCTTGGACAGCAAGGAAATCAAACCAGTCAATCCTAAAGGAAACCAACCTTGAATATTCATTGGAAGCACTGATGCTGAAGCTCTGATACTTTGGCCACCTGCTGCAAAGAGTCAACTCATTGGAAAAGATCTTGATGCTGGGAAAGACTGAGGGCAAGATGAGAAGTGGGTCTCAGAGGATGAGATGGTTGGATGACATCACTGACTCAATGGACATGAGTTTGTGCAAATTCCGAGATAGTGAAGGACAGGGAAGCCTGGCGTGCTGCAGTTCATGGGATCACAAAAAGTCAGACACAGCTTAGCATCTGAACAGCAACAACACACTGTTTTAACTCGGGAAATGCAGTTTGACTGGAGGAGGCTAATATAGGCTGTATGTATATTACTTTTGCATTTTATCTTGACACCAGCCCTGTGAAGTGAGTGCTATCATTATGTCTCGTTTTACAGATGAGGGAACTGAAGTACAAGTCAAGCAGCCAAAGTTACTTGAAGCTGTGGTGTCTTAACTACGGAAACGTGACCTTTATTATTCGGTTTTACGTTATTCATAACTCTGTAAGTTCTTTCCCACTCTTAGGCTAAGAAATTTTCAGACTTCAGTTGCTTTAAGGAAGAGTTGTATATATTCTGTGATCTTCAGGACTCCTTCTCACCTTTTGGGGAGGTACCTATGAGCCCCTCTATTGAGAAGTTAGTTCTCTCCTAATGTTGCCTTTTTAAAGTGCTTTTCATATACTTACTTAAAATATTTTAATAGAGAAATCAACAATGTATAAGAGTTATAAATGAATCAATACTCCATAAAAGATGTTCATTAGGAAGATAAGACCGCCCTAGTTTTTCGGCAATTATTTTATGATATTTCTGATTAATGACTTCATCTGGGCCATTTCAGTGTTCAGTAGTCTTCATTTGTTAGTGTTGATTATAGGATGCTATGCCTCGTTGGAATCTGACTCTTTTTGACCAACAAATGTGTATTAAAATCAATACAAATGTCATTAGCATCCCAATATCATGAGAAATAATATAACCATTTCTCATGCATTCAGTTTATTAAAATTTGCTAAAGTGTGAAATATGTAGGACAAGTAATGATGTTTTAATCTTTCACCAAGGTAACAATTGAAAGCTGATTGATTCCATTCAGTAATTATAAAATCAGAATGATGGAAGATTGTAATCAAGAAGGATTCATTCTCCTACTTTGTCACTCCTCCATGCAAGATAAAATTCTCATTTGCATCATCTCTTTTATCTGAAAAGAAATCAAACTTCTATTTGCTTCACTAAATCCAGGAGATAGATAATAGCTTTCCTGACTCTGGAGGGGATGATGAGGCGGCTGCTGCCTACTAATAGGAGAGAGGAAGGGACAGTCCTTCTTTAAGACTAGATTGTCTCAGTGAGAAGGACCAACTCGGATGGGATCTAAATATTCAAGCAATTACATTCTTCCAACTTCAGCACGACCTACCAAGTGAGACAGGGTGGTCCGGCTCTTTGTATCTTCTTTAAGACAACCCTGGGGAAATGTAGCTGGATAAACATTTGAGGATTGCAGTCAATTCGCTTGGTTTGTAGAGCACCAGAGGTTGGGGAGTGGGGCCTTCTTTTGTTCTCAAAAGGCTGGCACGCACCCTAATTTCCTTGTCTTTGAATGTGGTTGACTGTGTTCCTGGTGTCTGCCCCAAGTTGCCTTTCTCTCTCAAGGAGCCTGATCTGTGTAAGAACTTGCATTCTTGTTAGAAAGTCTTTTTCCTAGTCGACTCAAACAGATGTCCGTCTGTCATTTGGAGCTTCCAGTTCCCACTCTACCAGCCACACTGAATAAACATCTATAGGATCTGATTATATAGAGTTTAGAAGTGTGTAATGCATCTCACAAGTTAATCAGGAAGTATTTGCATTTTCAGAGGACTTGGAGGCTCTAAAGACTTTAATAGAGTTGAGTATGGGAAATCTGGGGCTAAGGATCCTTTTAGAGTTCAGGGAGTAAGGAGAGAACATTGGGGGTAATTCAGCTCTTTACTATACAAATATCTACTTTTATTGTTTTGTTGCAGCTATTGACCTTCCAACAGATTTTCTGTGGGAAGTAGAGCACTGTGGGAAGATGATTATTTTTGGAGCCAGATAGACCGAATTTGAATCTCAGGTCTAATAGTTACCAGCCATGGGATCTCTCATCTGTAAACTTAGAAAAATAGTGCTTGTTTTTCAGGGTTGTCCTGTGAATTAGATATATTTTGTGTCTATTATGGTGCCTGATATACTGTAAGGGCTAAATATATGGAACATCATGTTGTTGCTGTTCAGTCACTAAGTCGTGTCTGACTCTCTGTGGTCCCATGGACTACAGCACGCCAGGCTTCCCCGTCCTTCACCATCTCCCAGAGCTTACTCAAACTCATGTCCATTGATTCGGTGATGCCATGCAACCATCTCATCCTCTGCAGTCCCCTTCTCCTCCTGCCTTCAATCTTTCCCAGGATCAGGGTCTTTTCTAATGAGTTGGCTGTTCCCATCAGGTGGCCAAAGTATTGGAGCTTCAGCTTCAGTCCCTCCAAAGAATATTCAGGATTGATTTCCTTTAGGACTGACTAGTTTGATCATCTTGTAGTCCAAGGGACTCTCAAGAGTCTTCTCCAACACCACAGTTCAAAAGCATCAATTCTTCATCACTCAGCTTTCTGAGGTTGTAATCTCAGAATCTCAGAAGGTCCAACTCACACATCCATACATGACTACTGAAAAAACCTAACTTTGACTATATGGACCTTTGTCGGCAAAGTAATGTCTCTGCTTTTTAATACGCTGTCTAGGTTTGTCACAGCTTTTCTTCCAAGGAGCAAGCGTCTTTTCTGCAGTGATTTTGGAGCCCAAGAAAATAAAGTCTGTCACTGTTTTCATTGTTTCCCCATCTATTTGCCATGAAGTGATGGGACTGGATGCCATGATCTTAATTTTTTGAATGTTGAGTTTTAAGCCAGCTTTTTCACTTTCCTTTTTCACCTTCATCAAGAGGTTCTTTAGTTTCTCTTCACTTTCTGCCATAGGGGTGGTGTCATCTGCATATCTGAGGTTATTGATATTTCTCCTGGCAATCTTGATGCCAGCTTGTGCCTCTTCCAGCCTGGCATTTCACATGATGTACTCTGCATGTAAGTTAAATAAGCAGGGTGACAGTATACAGCCTTGACGGACTCCTTTCCCAATTTGGAACCAGGCTATTGTTCCATGTCTGGTTCTAATTGCTGCTTCTTGATCTGCATACAGATTTCTCAGGAGGCAGGTCAGGTGGTCTAGTATTCCCATCTCTTTCAGAATTTTCCACAGTTTGTTGTGATCCACACAGTCAAAGGCTTTATAGCATAGTCAATGAAGCAAAAATAGATGTTTTTTCTGGAATTCTCTTGCTGTTTCTATGATCCAACAGATGTTGGCAATTTGATCTCTGGTTCCTCTGCCTTTTCTAAATCCAGCTTGAACATCTGGAAGTTCTCGGTTCATGTACTGTTGTAGCCTAGCTTGGAGAAGTTTGAGCATTACTTTGTTAGCATATGAAATGAGTGCAACTATGCGGCAGTTTGAACATTCTTTGGCATTGCCCTTCTTTGGGATTGGAATGAAAACTGACCAATGGAACATTGTAGGGAGGAATATTATTGACAAATTTCAAAAAGTAAAAGTCGATGGCCACAGAAGCCAGATAGTTTACTTTGAAGATCCATGACAAACTGAGATACTGTTCAAACTATGGATATAGCTGTTTTAAACTCTGCGGAGGGACAGACTTTTCAGAACATAGGACAAAGTTTAAGATTTAGGAACACAGGGCCAGTGACCCTACTTTCTCCAGTACCTAAGAAATGGCTTTGATGATGAACATATTATCGAACCAGAACTGCTTGGCCCTGGAACTCATTTCCTTAGATGGAGGTAGATCAATTGTTCTTGTAAGTTCTAAAACAGCGATGTCAGCCCCAAATTTAGAAGGGCGCTACTTTGGCAAAAATTTGATGGTTTTCTTACCCTTGGTAGGACCCTTGCTTTCTTGGAGTATGTCTGTAGCTCTATAGGGGAAAGAGAAAAGCTAGACCAAAACACAGCATCTACAGCTATTGTGGGGGAAACTTCCTTTCTGTTAAGGATTCTTGGCTAAAACAATTGGAAACATAAAGCAGTTGTGTCTGAGGGGGGGTCCCTGCTGCTCCAAACCCGTGGAAACCCTGTAGCCCTCAGCCTCATAGTTCTCATCCTGATCTCACATTAGAATCACCTGGGGAGTGTTTAAAGAGAAAAGACTGATGCCTGCATTCCTCTATTAGACCAATTAAATGAAAAATTTTAGGAAAGGGGCCCAAACAGCCATTTTTAAAAACAATCTCTCTAGGGGATTTGAATGTCCTCTGGTTGAAGATCAACGCTTGCCCAGAACTCTCAGTACTAATCATGCCATAAAATCTCATCTGCTTCCATGGAGGGGCAGCAGCAAATAGAAGGGTGAATAAGACCTAAAAGAACCTGTGTATTTGCTCTGGTATTTGGTTGAGGGCATCGATCCGAGAAATAGGTCTTTTGCTAACATCACCTGGAATAGAGAGCTTATTGTTTTTTCAACCGTTAAAACCCCATAGGAGATGAAGTGATAGGTTCTGGGAATGGGATGTCGAGACGTGTCATTCTAAATGCTGAGTTTTTAGGAAATGCTCTTCGCAGAGCGCCTCCCCTGGGCCTGATGGTTTGGCAGCTTTACATCCAGCACTTAGCTGCCCATCCCCCCGGGATCCTCTCTCTGAGTTCAGAATGCCGAAAAGGGCTTTATTGACAAAGGCAGCACTTAAAACCAGCCCTACAGTGAGCTGCTTGTCATCCCCACCCAGGTGAGGACCCTGGCAGGTAGGCACCTATTGCACGAGTGTTAGCTGAGGCGGTGGACTGGAGGAATCACAATCAGAGAGTGGCTGGACCAGAGGGATCCAAGAGGTGTCAGGTTGCTCCTGTTAGTGGGGAGACTGGGGCCCAGAGGGGTAACCCCAGATGGGTGCACAGGGCTAGGCAGTGAGTTACAAAGAGCAGATCCTCATACCCAAGTTAGGGCTTTTCCCATCTTATCATCTTATATTCTTCTCTCCACGTTCTATATTCTGTTTTCTTCCTGGCCTTCTCTTTCCCTAGCTTTTTATTTGATTACTTTTTCTTTTTCTCTCTATTCCATATGTATCATTAGGATTCTCCAGAGAAACAGATTCAATGAGATATATAAGGAAATGCACAGTGTCTTTGATATGGACTTGGGTACTGCTTACCGCTGTTTTGCCATCGTGTGATGGCTGAAGACAGCCTCCTTAAACTGCAGTCCCCACACGAGACTTTTGTACTTTCCTCTGACCGACCCAAAGGTATCCTTTTTAAGTTTTGTTAACATTTATAATGACATATAATGCAAAGTGAATGGAAATGTTCATTGTGATCACAAAATATAAATATCTATCTCACTTCAAGTATTCAGGTAGAGAGAGAATGCAACCTGGCTCTGCCTTTTTGTACTATCTGTGCCCTCAATGGATTGGATGGTACCTGCCCACATTGACAACAGCTTTCTGCTTACTCAGTCCACTAATTCAAATGCTCATCTATCTCTTCCTGAAACGCCCCCACAGACACACCCAGGTAATAACGCCTAACCAGACATCCGGGCATCCTGGGGCCCAGTTAAACTAATATGTAAAATTAACCATGACACCATCTTCTCCTATTTCCTCCATTCTTCTTTGTGATTTTATTGTCTTGGGTCTTCTGTCTCTAATCCTGTGTTTTGCCCTGAGAGAGGCCTTCAGGCTGGGAAAGATCATTAATTCTTAGACTCAAACACTAACTGTTTCAGTGAATAAAATGACTGTTAAAGTTTGGGATCTGTTGTTCCAAAGTACAAAGAATTAGGTCAAAAATTAATAGAGAAGTCAATAGAAAGGAAACCCAAAGCTAAACATTTCTGAACTCCTTCGATGCTGTACGATGGAGGGGGAGTGAGGCTGCTGTTCTCAAAACTCTTCATAGATGGGAACAGATGATTTTGGACAACTCGGGTGAAGTGTGAAAACTCACTTGAAGAAAACTTCTTGTGGCATCTTGGCAGGAGGACATTTTTAATATCAGTGGGATGGTTATTGCCTGCTTGGTTGGAATTTTTGTTTTCTGCATCCTTCTGTTTGAAATCATGAGGATTTGACCAGAGGGTATTTCTTTGCATTTATAGGACATTTTGTATTTGGGATAATGCCTTCTTCCCAAACATTTTAGGATGTCAAAATGTATTAAAGTGATGTGTGTTTTTCCTTTAGATCTTACCAGACCAATTCCTATAAAAGCAAAAAAAGGATAAAATGTAGATGTGAATGTATTTTTGTTCAGTTTCTTTTCTATTTTTTTAACTTTCCTGGAGTGAGTCGATGATCATAAAATTCTCTAGAGAGCCAAGGTTGGTGTTCTGGTTTAGGGAAAGTGATACCTTTTATAGGTCTTGTTGACAGGATGTAGTGGACATTAGTGTTTTTTGGTGCTTGACATCTATTCACCCTTTGTTCCATATTCCTATGTCACTTTGTCTCATATTCAAATCCTGCTCTTATACAGGAATCACCTCTTTCTCATGCTCAGATCATGCAGTTAAATAAAACTGGTCTTACTCTCAGCTCCAGGGATAGACCATAAGATCCAGGTTTAAGCCACCGTGCATATAGCATTCTCCTTCATGTAACTATTGGTTTGAGATTGGCATGTGACCTTGTGTAGCCAATGACACTATTGAGATAGGAACATGCACTGTTTTTGCATTTGAACTTGAAAGGTTATGGACTGTAACTATAATCAATCATAAAGGGAAAGCCTGAGTGGGAACCAACACAGAAGATGGAACCTGATAGGAAACAGAAAATATCTGCATATACTCAGAGGAGATTTAGACAATTGGAGAGAATTTGGGAATAAGCTGATGAAGATAGATGTGGGTAGAATAGTGACCCCCTAAGCATAAGTTGAGGTTCTAACACTTGATACCTGAGAATGTGACCTTATTCAGAAATAATGTCTTTGCAGATACAATGAGGAGTAAATTAAGGTGGGGTCAGCCAGGAACAGGGTCGGCCCTTAGTCTTAGATGATTGATGTCTTGATAGCAAGAGGAGAAGCAATATAGAGAGACCATGCCATGTGAAGAGGAGCGTGCCATTTGATGATACAGGCAGACACAGGAAAAAAGGCCATGTGACTATCAAGGTGTAGATGTTTCTGCAAGCCAAGGAATGCCAGGGTTGTTGGCAAACACTAGAAGGTAGCAAGGAGCAAAGAAGGCTCCTCCTCGGAGGCTTCAAAGGGAACACGGTCTTGCCGACAGCTCGATTTCAGACTGTGAATAGTAAATTTCCAGAACAGTGTGATAATAAATTTCTCTTATTGTTTTTTAAAGGAATCCCCACCCCCTTGAGCTGTAGGTCTCAGCAGTGGACTTATTAATTTATTTATTGCAGTGAAAGCACAAGAGTCCTAACCCATGAACTTCCAGGGAATCCCCAGTTTCTCTTGCTTAAAGCCACCAAGACTGTGGCACGTTGTTATGGCAGCCCTGAGAAATTAATACAGTGGGTGCACGCATGCTAAGTTGCTTCAGTCATGTCCGACTTTTTGTGACCCCATAGATTGCAGCCTGCCAGCCTCCATCTGTCCATGGGATTCTCCAGGCAAGGAAAATGGAGTAGGTTGCCATGACCTCCTCCAGGGAATGAATACAATAGAAAAAATGAGCATGTGGAAAAAAAGAACTTTTTTTTTAAACTCCAAGGAAAATAAAAACTTAATATGACTTCAGTTCAGTCACTCAGTCATGTCCGACTCTTTGCGATCCCATGGACTGCAGCATGCCAGGCTTCCCTGTCCATCACCAGCTCCCGGAGCCTACATGACTTGGCTGTTAAGAATTTAATAGTCATAGTACTATAAATGTTGATTTTTAATCTTACCAGTATTATACTGGAAAGGATATTTGTGTGGTGGGGTCTGTGTGTATATGTGCATGAAATCGTCTTCCATAGTACACAGTCAGTATAAAATGCCTAAGGTGAGACATCAAGAAGTAGCAACATACATACATCATTCAGAAACGTGGAGGTAGAGAGTTAACGATTCAGTTGAAAGAGTTGAAAGTAGTTGCCTCTGAGGAGCAGGAAACAAGAGGTAGACGCTGTGGGGACTGCTGTTTTTTGGAATGAGACTTGCAGAACTATTTGACTCTTTAGGCTATGTGCACGAATAACCTTCATATGAAGAAAAACTGCTTTAAAAGGAAAGGAAAATTTGAATCTACGAAGCAAAAGACTTTAGAACTAAGGAATGTGATGACCTTGGGCAAAAGTAGAAAATAATACGTGTATTTTGGGGCCTAGTGATCCATCGATCTCCATCTGTTTCCTCAGCAATGGGGGAGGAGGGCACAGGGGAACGTCAGAGTTCTTTTACAAAGCCTTCACATCTCCCTTTGTCCTATATTCAAAATCTGCGCTTAAAAGAAATGAGAAAATCTGTTACCCCGAGTTTGTAATTACAGTCTGGAGCCATAAAGTTCATTTTAACAGAGGTCTTTCATTAAAACTGAAGGAGATTCTCAAGATGAATGGCATATATGTATATACATTTCTTGGGAGTGGGAGTTACAGGCATTTTCTTCTCCGGAATTCTGAGTCAGATTTTTTCCGAGCTAGTAGCTGAGAGTATTCGGCCTCTCATAGTGATCTTAAGGCAGTGGTCCTCTCGGCTCTGGACTCCAGCTAGTCCTTAATCCTCCTGGGAGGGAAGAAGTGTCCAGCCTGCACTGCTGCTTTTCACCATCAGAGGGCAGTAGGGCCCCAAGTGCCCAGGAAAGGAGGGGGAAAGATGCTTAGCACCTGGGGAGTGGGAGGAAGTGTCTCGCAGTGTTTGCACTTAAAGCATCCCGGTAGCTAGATATTGCCTTGGTACAAATGTGTGTTTTCATCTAAATTTTGTGCCAATCCAAAAAGGCAGGAAGTTTGATCTTAATGCATTTTCCATGGATATTTATTCCACTAGGACTCAGGAATTTATTAGGGAAACGAAGAGGATTGCAAGAATAAGTTTAGATTGGCATTTCCCCATTTTCCTGCTTGTAGAATAGATTCAGTACCTATTTTGAAAGAACACGGTGTCAGCTGGAATGATGCACTGCTTTCTTCCCTATTTTTCTAAAATAGATGTGCTTCTTACACGCATGGATAGACCATTTACCTCTGAATTGTATCTCAGGGACAAATCTGGCTTATTAGCGCCCTTATTTGTAAACGGCCAACCCAGTTCCCTGTGCTGTTGCAACGCTATCTTGATGGGTTGCTGTGAAAATGTGAAGATGTCTGTCAGGCAGGAAAAATTATGTAAAAATGATGTGGGTTTAGAAAATGGGATCGACAAAATGTAATAAACTCCTCCTGGGCTGAAGAGCAGAGCTGCATATGTAATGAAGTACTTTAGGATTACGTCACCTTTTATATAACATCTGGCAGTGACTTTTATTTCAGAGCTAATTTGAAGAAGCCAGGCTCTTTTCTTTTCCCCTCCCCATGACGGCCTTTATCTAAAAGAAGAAACAAAGGACTGTTACATTTTGCATGCAAAGAAAGTCAGAGTGGCTAGATAACTCCCTTAGGGTAATGGAGAGAGGAAAAAGAAATTGAAAAAGGTCAGGTGAACACAGCAGAAGGAATGAAGAGGTTTGTGTGATTCTTAGTGGAATTGGACCAGTCTAAGCAACCAGAGAGGTAACCTGGGTGGCTCTCCCCTTCTCTCTTCCCTCCTCTGCCTCTATAGACCCAACCCAAGAGTGTTCTGGGAAGAGTCATTATCTGAAGTAAAAAATTGAGAAAATTATTGAGATCATTTAGAAAAGTCCTAAATTTCTTCCTTTGGAGGAAAAAAGGCTTTCCTCTAAACCAACACCTTTCTTCCCTAGTAATATCCAGACTTTCTGAATAATAGATTATTCAGATGGTCAGCTCACTATTTATATTTGTCTCTACAGACAGTGGGAAGGTGTTCAGTGACATTGAATGGGACTTCATTCCTTTGAAGCCAGGAACCAGGAGGGGAGAAGACCCTCTTTTCACCTCCCCTTTCTCCGCTCTCATAGCATCTCTGTGCATGCTCTCTGTACAACCTGGACCCTGCTAAGTTATATTTGTCAGTCTCATTGTATTCCTTCATCATGTTGTTTTAAAGTCTCCCATTCTTGCTTCAACCTTAGAAATGCCCTTTTCTGCATTTTGAGGCCATGTCTGTAATTCAGAAGAGGTGGTATCTTTACTTTTCCACCTAATGAATTCTCAACAATGTGGTTGAAGGTCATTTGGGTGTTTGAAATTTGAACAATAGATTTGCATGCTGTAGGGAAGAATTTGTTCTCAGGGAGCTAAAGTATATGATGGAATCCCTAATTATGGTTTCTGACAGAGCCACCTCCTTCAGGCCTTGGCAACCCTGTGGGTGGGTGAGGACAGGCGCATGGATTGGAGTGGGTGGCAGCTGCCAGTCGTGGTTTGGGGAAGTTAATCCAGGAATCTCTCCTTCCAAGACTTGGCTTTTCCTCTCAGCTCAGCCTGGAAGGGCAAGGGCTGCAGTAAGAGAACTGGTTCTCATCCCACCTCCAAGAGTAACCACATGTGACCACCATGACGTGGTGGACATGGGTTTGGTCAAGCAGTGCCATGGATAGGGTTGGTCAAAGGATACCCTCAGGGATGGGGATCCTGTGTGAGCTGGCAAACTTCAGGCTCTGTGGCCTGTGATCTCTGGAGTCCTCAGTGACAGATGATGGCCCTTCACCTTGGCCATGTAGGTTCGTCTCTAGCAATCGTAGGAAGAGATGCTAGGGGAGCAGATCCTGCTATTCTCTCAACTGGAACCTGGCCCCTTCTCCCAGTAGTGGTGGCTGCCTGGCATGAGATAATTCTATCATTATTCTAAGGTAATTTAGGAAAGACTGAATTTTGAGTATGAACTATTTGAAGAGGTCAGTGTTTAATAGCTGCTAGTGTGGTAGTCTGGTTATGTGTTGCTGCATTTAATTACATCTCATAATTTTGTGGGTCAGAAATTTGGGCAGTGCTTGGCTGGATGGCTTTTCTGCTCCACCTGGCATTGACAGAGGTTACTTGGTGCTCTTCAGTTGGTGGCTGGTATAGGCTGAGGGTTTAGATTATTTTCTCCACATGTTTGATGTCTTGACAGGAATGGCTTTGGCCCTTTTTCCCTCTCCATGCTGTTTTAGCATCTCCACCTGCTCTCCTTAGGAAGGCAATTGAATTTTTACACAGTGCCTTGTTTAGGACTCTGAAAGGAAAAGGAGGAGTCAGTGAGTCTCTTAAAGACTGGACTCAGACTTGGTATGGCACCAATTCTGCTATATCTCAGTGGTCAAAGAAGTCGCAGGGCAACCCAGAATCTAGAAGAGTGGAAACAGATCCTACCTCCCAAGGAGAGGTGTGTCAAGAATTTGTGGCCATTCTTGACCCACAACATGTGGGCTGCATAAATGTAGACCATGTGAAGTGGAAGAATAGACCCTACGAGGGTGAGGGGGGACTCTTCCTTGTCTTTGCTTCTTAACCAGGAATCAGTTTTCCCAAGGAATTGGGCTCATTTGGAGAACTGAAGTCTCCATTTGTGCTGCCACTTGACGAAAATGTACTTCTGCTGAACGAGGGTGGTACTGATGTTTGTGTCCCCGTTTGTGCTTTTGGTTCAAAGTAAAGCTCTTGTGAAAGTGCTCAGCAGCACGATTGGTAGGTGCATTGGTGAAACGTAAGTGGATCTTCTGAAGGACACTTTGGACAGGATATTGGCAAATTTCCAAAGAAAGAGTTGGAACATTCCTCATTTTCTCCACTGTGTCACACAGCTGTGCCAATGGCTAAACAAGCAATGGATTAAACAGGTTTTGAAAACTTTTTAGATTTTTCTTTTTATATAGAGCAGAGGAGGGGGAAAAGAGAGAATTGTGTTTTTTTCCCCCAGTTTGATGTAACTACTTATAATTTTCCTTTGTCTATAAGTTCAATACAAGATCCTAGCAAAAGCCTTAGTAAACAAGACAGCAATAGTGTGCTTTTCACTATTGTGGTGGTTTAGTCACAGTCGTGTCCGACTCTTTGAGACCCCATGGGCTGTAGCCCTCCAGGCTCCTCTGTTCATGGGATTCTCCAGGCAACAGTACTGGAGTGGGTTTCCATTTCCTTCTGCAGGGGATCTTCCCAACCAAGGAATCAAAGACAGGTCTCCTGCATTGCAGGCAGATTCTTTCCTGACTGAGCTCGAGAGAAGCCACTATTGTAGATATGAATCAATACTGGCCGTGTCATGACGTTCTCTTTTGGACACCCGTTTAATGGAACTAATTGTTTTATTTTATTGAAGTTTAGTTGATTTATTATTAATGTTATATTAGTTTCAGATGTACAACACACTGACTCAGTTATATACGTACATACATATATATGTTCTTTTTCAGATTCTTTTCCCTTATAGGTTTTTACAAAATGTTAACTACAGTTCCCTGTTATACACAGTAGGCCCTTATTGGCTCTCTGTTTTATATCCAATAGTGTGGATATGTATTATATCCAACCTCCTAATTTATAACTAATTAATTTTTGAAAAGATACGCCAATAGCACACATTTTAAGGGAACAAAAGGGCACAGAATAAAAATCTTCCCCACATTCCTATCCCTGAGTCTCCTTGAAGGCAGTCATTCTGTTTTGAATGTACTTCTAGATAGATTATGTGCAAGTACAAATACTCCAACATATGTTTGTGTAATTATAGGGTATATAACTAAATACAGTGGTGTTTTCCCCCTTATCAGTGGTTTTGATTTCTGAGGTTTCAGTTCCCTGTGGTCAACTGAGGTTCACAAATATTAAATGGAAAGTTCCAGAAATAGACAGTTCATACGTTCTGTGTGTGTGTTTGTTTATTTTTGGCTGCCCCGGGCCCTCATCGCTGCAGCAGGCTTTCTCCAGCTGCGGAGCGCCGGGTGGCTGCTCTCTAGTTGTGCTGCAAAGGGCTCTCACTGCGGTGGCTTCTGTTGCAGGCCGTGGGCTCTAGGGCTCATGGGTGCATGGGCTTAGTTGCTCTGTGGTGTGAGGGATCTTCGCAAACCAGGGATACAGGATTGAACCTGTGTCCCCTGCATTGGCAGCCGGATTCTTAACTGCTGGACCACCAGGGAACTCCCAATTCGTAGGTTTTAAACTGTGCACTGTTCTGTGTAGCGTGACAAAATCTTGCGCTATCCCCTCTGTTCCATGAGGGATGTGAATCGTTGCAGCCACTCTAGCAGCCATCTTGATATGAAATAACTGTTGCCGGATTGCACTGCTCCTGTCATTTCACTTAACAGTGGGCCCAGAGTACAAGGACAGCAATGCTGGCAATTCGGGTATGCTGTAAAGCGCTTCCTTTAAGGCCTTATACTTGTACCATGAGATATTTTGAGAGAGAGAGAGACAGAAAGAGGGCAGGCCACATTCACATAACTTATTTCAATTTGTTGTTATAATTATTCTGTTTATTATTAGTTATTGTTGTTAATCTCTTGCTGTTGCTGCTAAGTCACTTCAGTCGTGTCCAACTCTGTGTGACCCCAGAGACGGCAGCCCACCAGGCTCCCCTGTCCCTGGGATTCTCCAGGCAAGAGCACTGGAGTGGGTTGCCGTTTCCTTCTCCAATGCATGAAAGTGAAAAGTGAAAGTGAAGTCGCTCAGTCGTGCCCGACTCTTAGCGACCCCATGGACTGCAGCCTACCAGGCTCCTCCATCCATGGGATTTTCCAGGCAAGAGTACTGGAGTGGGGTGCCATTGCCTTCTCCATGTTAATCTCTTACTGTGCCTAATTTATAAATTAAACTTTATCATAGTTCTTATACATACATACCCATGGTATGTATGGCATGAATGTATAGGAAAAACATAGTATATAAAGGGTCTGGTATTATCTGTGGTTTTAGGCATCCACTTATCTCTTACAGATAGTGGCCGGGGGCTGGGGGGGACTCCTGTATCCTTTCCCTCTACAAGCTGAAGCATGCTGTATATTGTTTTATACCTTGCTTTTTTTGTGAAATAATATGTTAGATATTGTTCCATATTAGTAAATATAAATTAACCTCTTTTTCCTAAGAGCTGCATAATATCTTGTTGCATGAACATAGTATCATATATATATGTGTACATGTATTTATATACATATTATATGCATATATACATACATTTAAACCAGTTTCCTATTGATAGATATTTAGATTGTTAATCTTTTGCTATTATAAGCAACACCACAATGAGTAGTCTCTGGTGTGCAATAATATTTGTGCGTATGTGAGACAGTATGTAGAAATGGAATTGTGGGGTATGGACACTGTAATTTTTATATCTGTCATCAGATACTTCTCCAGGAGTTTCTATTAATTTATATTTCTCTACCCAGCTCTCATTTTAGATTCTGGAGATTGTCAATGGAATCTGTTCCATTGGAGGTCATAGGTGAGGAAATAGGATGCAAGATTGAACAAGGAAAGATGGATATTTGTGTTTATATATCAGCCTCATAAAATGAGATTTCTAAATAGTTTACCAAATATTTTGGCAAAATAGACTGACTGTCAAGCAGTCCTCTCTGCCAGGAAGCCTGCCACATGGAGTAATGAGAAGATTGGACTTTGCGACAAGAATCCGCTTCTAGTCTGACTCTGCCAGTGCTCACTGTGGGATCTTGATTAAGCAATCAGCCTTTCTTTGAGCTCAGTTTTCTTGTTTGTCAAATGAGTATTTTGAGTGAATGATCTCTGAAGAATCTTTGAATCCAAAATTATTTAGTTCTATGAAACTCCCTTCACTTGTTACAATAAAAGCTCTTAGAGAGGAATAGCTATATAATTTGCAAGGCCTCATACAAAATGAAAATGTAGAGCCCCCTGTTCAAAGATTATTAAGAATGTCAAGATATCTACAAAGGAGCATTAAGCCAAGTGTGGGCCCTTGTAAGTGCTGAAACTGGTCCTGCTCCTTTAAAGACCCTGCCTCTAAATCAATGGTTTATTTCTGCTTAAGCTTTTGGTGGCAATTTGACTAAGACATGTGCTTGAGACCTCACCCCCAGCCCCGGTCATTCTTTTCTGGAAAAAGTTGCTTTGGTCCAAAGCCCCTGACCAAAGAAGTTACTCTAAACCTTATCTTGTGCAGTGGGCACCTGATGATCGGACCAGATGTAGACGCCTGACTCAAAGGCAGCCAGTTCATAGGCTGGTGAGCTTGTAGGTGGCTGACAGGCAAGGCTTCTGACCAATAGGGGTTAAGTGGTTACAGTGGGAAACAAACTCTGGAATTTGATCTGAGAAATATGGAGAGGATCAGACAGCCAGATTGGGGCTTAAGGATGAGAGTTGGGGCAGATAGGTAGAAAAGGGAGAAGCCACACGTTACCCTGTGTAACTGAATCGCGAGCCCTCATGACTTGAGGTAGCCTAAGTGAAGTTATTTCTGTCCTTTGGAAGCCAAAGAGCATAAGCACCCCAGTGTAAGGCTAGAGCATAGCTTTAGCCTGTTAATGTTTAAGCCACCTAGGGAGTGGGACTTAAGAACAATTAGAAGTATGGAAATAGATAAAAAAGCTCCCCAATCCTGTTTCTCCTTAACCTGCCAGCTACTGTGTGGCAATCAGCTGGTGAGTATCCTGTGTGATATGAGGCAGATGAGGTGTGATCTGAGCTTATTGAGAGCTGACTTTTTGTCTTATACTGCTTCATTTATTCACGTCATCGCCAACTTTCTTACATATCCCTAGGACTTTTTTCCCCCAACTTCTCCTAAGTTATTCTTGACATATTGTTCTACTTCCAGTGGAGTAGCCCTAGGAAAAATGTAACTGTCAAATGTGTAACAAGACACGCTTTTTCTTGGTATATATCTTTTTTGTTCTGTTGGGCGATGCTAATAGATCCCTGGAGTCTACAGCAGGCTGAGGCAGGAGGTGTGCTGAATGACCTCTCCAGACCTTTCTCAGCTTTGCCATGCTAAGGAAAGGGTTTCAATACAGTCTTGACCCAACCCTTCACTACAGAACATCTATGTAATCGTTCAATGCTTTTCCCTTTCCTTCATGGTTCAATAGAGGCTGAGTTTGTTGGTCTTCAGCTGAATAACCGACTAATTTGGTCTGGAATGTCATATAACTTATCATTGACAGTAATTTGCTTTCTGGGATGCATTAAAATCTGTGGCGGGTGGGTGCATTACTTATAATAACATTTACCACACAGAGTGACCTATGTAAACGAGGCGGGCATAAAGCTGAACTAGGCAAGCTGGATCTGATCCTGGTTCACTAGAATCACTGTAGCTTTGCAGCCTAGGGAAACATGACCAAGGACTCCCATCTTCTCCCAGGTGCTTCTTGGCAGGGCAGGGTTTAGCTGTATTTATGGGGTAGATTAGGAAAACAAACCATCAGTTGGCAATAAGTGTGGAGAAAGGGATGTTTCTATTTGCCTTTACATTAATACACTTGCCTCCAATGTCCTGCCCTGAAAAGGCTCAGGTCCAGAAAGCGAAACGAAGGTGAAAAGCCTAAGGTTCTCTGTTCTTCCTTTCCTGGGCCATTAGCTGTGCTTTGCCGAGACCCAGTGAATATTTTGGTGAGCGTCAGTACAGGCTTGAGCCTGTGGGCTATCAGGGAGATGGGACTACGCTGGGGCCCTGTGTGGGCAGGAAGGGGGAAAATGGACCTGGTTAATATTTCCAGGTTCAGATTTTGCTGTGATTTCTGGGAATCTAAGACTGTACCTGTCTCTGTTTTTTTTTTCCTCATAAAAGGAGATGCTAACAATGATGGTACCCTTAACGTTGAGACATAATCCCCACACAGATGACTGCAATACTTCTTGTTTCCATGACATATATTCAGGTTTCTGAAAATAATACGATTAAAAAAAAAAATCTGTGTTTCTTTTTCATATCTATTTATTCATTTAACTGCGTTGGGTCTTAGCTGCAGGACACAGGCTCTTCGCTGTGGCACGTGAGATTTCTTGTTGCTGTGGCTGGACTTCTCTCCAGCTGTGGGATGTGGGCTCCACAGCATGTGGGGTCTGTAGTTGCTGCTCTAGGGTTAGTGCTTCACGGCACGTGGGGTCCTCGTTCCCCAACCAGGGGTTGCACCTGCATCCCCTGCACTGGAAGGTGGGCTTCTAACCACTGGACCCCCAGGGAAGTTCCATCATGAGGATTTTTAATCAGATCTTCTTAATAGAAGAGTTAATATGTGGGGAAATCAGGCTGATTGACAAGTAACTCAGAAACACTTATCTAAGTGTGTATATGTGGGTGAGTATTATTTGACAAATATTAAGAGGCCACAGTATTAATAGAAGAGTGGGTGGGGTGGACCAGACATTTTAAAGCACTGTCAGGAACATGCCTTCCGGAGTGAGAGGAAAAGAACTCTTATGTATCTGGACCTGATTGTCCTGAGAAAGTCCAGAGGGGAAGTTAATGACTAATTCCTGCAATGGAGAGGGATTAAGGGCTACACGACTGGCATAGTGATCTCTACTAGTAGTGGTTTGGCTTATTTTATCATTTCTATTTCCCATTTGGTTATGAGAACATTCTCATAAACTTACATCTTTCACAGCCCACACACTAAGTCCTGAAAGCAATATCATTTAACTTACAACCAAATATAGACCTGTCATTGAACATTACCCATTTATACAGAATCATGGTTCCCTCTGCAAAATCCTCAAACAGAACAAAATAAATAGCATAAACAGAACACAGGGTCGAGGTCCCTCCTTTCTGTATGAGGCAGCCGTGACTTTGCATCTGGTGAGTAATGAGACTCCCGCCCCCGCAAGGCGAGGCTGGTGACGGCCGCCCACATGGACCCACAGGCTCTGGTGTTGACTAGGAGAGAGGATACAATTTGTGGATTAAATGAAGTGTTTGTGAGTGGTAGAAATTAGGCAAAATTGTGAGATATTCCAGAGGCCAGAATGAATGATGAAATTGGGTGGTATGACGGAATATGTCCCTTAAAAATGTGCTCCACTTCCATTTATCCTGGTTCCAAAATATTCAAACAATTAAAAAAAATACAGAATAAAATGATACATCCTAATTTCTCATTTCTTGTGATTTTTACTCCTCTTTCCGGAGGTACTCACTGTTTGATGTATTTTAAAATGTATAGCCCTTTTATCAGAGAAGGCAATGGCACCCCACTCCAGTACTCTTGCCTGGAAAATCCCATGGACAGAGGAGCCTGGTGGGCTGCAGTCCATGGGGTCGCTAAGAGTCGGACATGACTGAGCAACTTCACTTTCACTTTTCACTTTCATGCATTGGAGAAGGAAATGGCAACCCACTCCAGTGTTCTTGCCTGGAGAATCTCAGGGACGGGGGAGCCTGGTGGGCTGCCGTCTATGGGGTCGCACAGAGTCGGACACGACTGAAGCGACTTAGCAGTAGCAGCCCTTTTATGCCCTAGTATATGTATGTATTCAAGTATCTATTTTTTTAAGTAAATGGGATATTATATACATTGTCTTGTCATTTAGTATTATGTCTTAGAGAATATAAACAGATAAGCTACACTTTAAAAAAATGTAGTGTCATTTTCCCTTAGGTGGACATTTGGCTTTCTCTACTATAAATAATACTTCAGTGAATGTCCTTGTTTACGATTCTTTGTGCACAGTTGCAAGCATTTCTCTAGAAGAGAGGCTTACTGGTAAAATTTCTGGGCAGAATTTTATGTGTATTTACCATAGTGACAGATGTTGCCAAATTGCTTTCCTGAAAGAATACTGATTTTCATTCCCAACATCAGTGTTTGAGAATATTCATTTTTCCTATATCCTTGGCAACCTGTATATTATCAATCTTGTTAATTTTTGCCAATGTGGTGGATGAAGAGGAATGACTTAGTTGTTTTAATTTACATTTCCTTGATTAGTAAAAGTTGGGCACTTTTTCCTGTACTAACTGATCATTTCATTTGTTCTGTGAAATGTCTGTTCTTTTCCATTGCACTTCTCTTTTCCCTCTGGTAGTGGTATTTTATTTTCTCACAGTCACTCCTTATGTATTTTCTGGATATAAATTACTTGGATTTTAAACATTTCACATATTTTACATATTTTGAAATTTGCCTGTTTTTCTTTATCCATGGTGTCTTATTTTTCAGAAGTTTATCTAGTCAAATCTGTCAGTCCTTTCTATTATAGGTTCATAAATTTTATACCTATTCCACGTTATAAGAATATTTTCCCTAATATTTTATAGTTGAAAAATTATTTATCTTTTTAATGAATTTAGTATATCATTTGGTGTAATGTGTGAGGTAGGAAAACTCCTTTTTTTTTCTGGAACAAATTCTCATTCTAGACATACCCAACTCTGATCCATCCCACATATGGCCCTATGTTGCCTTAGATTTATGGAGCCTTGGGCCACCTGTACGGAGAACCCCTAAAATTGCATGCAGAATCCTCTGTGATGTGTATAGGTGTGTTTTATCCTGTGAGGCGAGCCCTTAGTGTTTATGAGATTCTTGAAAGGATGCCTGGTCCAAAAATGTGACTAAGCCCCGTGTTGTCTTTCTTCCACTTTTCATGGCAAAGTCTCAGTGAGGCAACTTTGTGTCTGTATTCCTTTGCAGACTTTTCCCTTTTCATTTCTTAAAATCTTCTCATTTACTATTAGTAGCATTTTCCATTAATCCATTCAACAATTGTGAAGTGAGCACCTACCACATCAGGCATGGTATCAAAAAGTTCACCAAGGCTAGAAGTTGCCTTCAGCTGACTAATAGTCTAGTTGAGAAAACACAAATACCTCTCAACTTATTAGAATATAGGCTGATAAGTGTCAGGATGATGCTATGCACAGAGCAATGTGAGAGTCTATCGCAAAAAGCAAATCCTAGATTTTCTTTTCTTTTTTTGCCATGCCACACAGCTTGTAGGCTCTTGGTTGCAGTGTTAGTTAATCTTAGTTTCACCTCAGCAGGGAAAGCACAGGGTCTTAACCATTGGACTGCGAGGGAATTCCCTAGATGTGTGTGTGTGCGCACACGTGTGTACAGAGTCATTTCAGAAAGATCATTATGGCATTACTTGGGAGAATAAAGAGAAAGCAAAGAGACCCATTAGGAAGCTGGTCTATGTTTCCATGGGAGAGAAATGGGAGAAATGTTAGGAACTGAATGAAGCTGTACAGAGGGTAAGGGAATAGGTATGGGAGATTAAGGACATAAAATGAAGGTAGAAGAGACTGGAATTATCTGTTGAGCTCGTGAGTATGGGAATTAAAGGGGGATTAGAAGTCTGAACTAGGAGTTGCAGATGGAGTACAAGATATAAAAGTTCAGTTTAGTTTTGTACATTTGCAGTACTACATATTGATATCGAGGCAGACACAAGCATTCCTAAGTGAGGGTATGGAGAGAGCAAAGGTCTGGGGAGTGCCAATGTTGCAGGGATTGGTGGAGAAAGAAGTTTATAAGGTTGAGGCAGGTCTGAGAAAAATCAAGAGAAAGTATCACAGAAGGCACAGGGAGGAGAGAATTTAAGAAAGAGGAAATGGCCAACAGGGTGAAACACTGCAGAGAAATCAATTGAGATAAAGACAGAAGAGGGTCCACTAATTAAGCAATCTGGAAATTATGAGAGCACTTTCAAGGGAGCAACAGGAGTAGATGCTAGTAGGAAATGAGATGCAATAGGGAGGGATGGTGTTGAAAGAGTGAATGGAAGCTGAGGTGGTAAACATAGTCCGCGTAGACAAGTCTTGCTCAAAGCTATGCTGTGAACGTGTGATGGTAGCTAAAGAGGTACATAGTAGGACTTCCCTGCTGGTCCAGTGGCTAAGACTCCATGCTGTCAATGCAGAGGGCCTGGGTTCCATCCCTGGTCAGGGTCCTAGATCCCACATGCCACAACTAAAAGATTCTGCGTGCCACAGCTAAGTGCCGCTAAATAAATAAATAATAAATATGTGAAAAAAATTTTAAATAGCAGAAAAACTGCTATTTATTTCTTATTTAATAGAGTTAATATTGTAAGGCTTTTAATGATGCTCTATTGAAGTTAGGGGCTTCCCAGGTGGAGCTCGTGGTAAAGAACCTGCCTGCCAGTGCCGGAGATGTAAGAGACGTGGGCTCGACCCCTGAATCAGGAAGATCCCCTGGAGGAAGGCATGGCAACCCACTCCAGTATTCTTGCCTGGAAAATCCTATGGACGGAGGAGCCTGGAGGGCTACAGTCCATGGGATTGCAAAGAGTCGGACATGACTGAGCGACTAACACTGCTACTGAAGTTAACCCCAGAGCAAATCAATCAGCTATCTGGTAGGTATGTTTTATTCTTTTTAAAAAATTTATTTCATTGAAGTATTATATAGTTGATTTGTGGTGTTGTGTTAATTTCTGCTGTACAGTGAAGTGATTCATTTATATGTATATATGCATTCTTTTTCATATTCTTTTCAGTTATGGCTTATCATAGGATATTGAATATAGTTCCTTGTGCTATAGGGTAGGAACTTGCTGTTTATCCATTCTCTGTGTAATAGTTTGCATCTGCTAATTCCAGACTCCCAGTCCATCCCCTCCTCACCCCCAACCATCAGCCGTAACTCTGCTTTCTATGTGTGTGAATCTGTTTTGTAGGTAAGTTCATCTGTGTCATATTTAAATTCCACACATAAGTGATATCGTATGGTATGTCTTCCTCTTTCTGACTTTCTTCACTTAATATTATAATCTCTAAGTCTGTCCATGTTGCTGCAAATGACGTTATTTCACTGTTTTTTGAGGCTGAGCAATATTCCATTGTGTATATATAACCACATCTTCTTTATCCATTCATCTGTCGATGGACATTTAGGTTGTTCCATGTCTTGGCTGTTGCGTTTCAGTTCAGGTCAGTCATTCAGTCATGTCCGACTCTTTGTGACCCCATGAACTGCAGCATGCCAGGCTTCCCTGTCCATCACCAACTCCCAGAGCTAGCTCAAACTCATGTCCATTGAGTCAATGATGCCATCCAACCATCTCATCCTCTGTTGTCCCCTTCTCCTCCTGCCTTCAATCCTTCCCAGCATCAGGGTCTTTTCAAATGAGTCAGTTCTTCACATCAGGTGGCCAAAGTATTGGAGTTTCAGTTTCAGCATCAGTCCTTCCAATGAATATTCAGGACTGATTTCCTTTAGGATGGACTGGTTGGATCTCCTTGCAGTCCAAGGGACTCTCGATATTCTTCTCCAACACCACAGTTCAAATGCATCAATTCTTCAGCCGTCAGCTTTTTTTATGGTCCAACTCTCACATCCGTACATGACTCCTGGAAAAACCATAGCTTTGACTAGATGTACCTTTGTAGGCAAAGTAATGTCTTTACTTTTTAATATGCTGTCCAGGTTGGTAATAGCTTTTCTTCCAAGGAGCATGCATCTTTTAATTTCAAGACTGCAGTTACCATCTGCAGTGATTTGGAGCACAAGATAATAAAGTCTGTCACTGTTTCCACTGTTTCCCCATCTATTTGCCATGAAGTGATGGGGCTGGATGCAGTGGTGTTAGTGTTTTGAATGTTGAGTTTTAAGCCAGCTTTTTCACTCTCCTCTTTCACTTTCATCAAGAGGCTCTTTAGTTCTTCTTCACTTTTTGCCATAAGGGTGTTGTCATCTGTGTATCTGAGGTTACTGATATTTCTCCTGGAAATCTTGATTCTAGATTGTGCTTCATCCAGCCCGGCATTTCATGTGATGTACTCTGCATATAAGTTAAATAAGCAGGGTGACAATATACAGCCTTGACGTACTCCTTTCCCAATTTGGAACCAGTCCATTGTTCCACGTCCGGTTCTAACTGTTGCTTTTTGACCTGCATATAGATTTCTCAGGAGGCAGGTCAGGTGGTCTGGTATTCCCATCTCTTTCAGAATTTTCCACAGTTTATCATGATCCACAACAGTCAAAGGCTTTAGCATAGTCAATAAAGCAGAAGTAGATGTTTTTCTGGAACTCTCTTGCTTTTTTGATGAGCCAACAGATGTTGGCAATTTGATCTCTGGTTCCTCTGCCTTTTCTAAATCCAGCTTGAACATCTGGAAGTTCACGGTTCACATACTGTTGAAGTCTGGCTTGGAGAATCTTGAGCATTACTTTGCTAGCATGTGAGATGAGTGCAATTGTGCAGTAGTTTGAACATTCTTTGGCATTGCCTTTCTTTGGGATTGGAATGAAAACTGGCCTTTTCCAGTCCTGTGGCCACTGCTGAGTTTTCCAAATTTGCTGGCATATGGAGTGCAGCATTTCACAGCACCATTTTTTAGGATTTGAAATAGCTCAACTGGTATTCTATCACCTACACTAAATTTATTTGTAGTGATGCTTCCTAAAGCCCACTTGGCTTTGCATTCCAGGATGTCTGGCTCTAAGTGAGTTATATCTAGGTGAGTTTATCAAGTGTTTATTCTTGAAACACTTGACAGCTGAACTTGATAAAGATTTTCTTTGACTTATATTCAGTGTGTTAAAAAAATATGTAACAGTTGAGGTGACCAATCAAGATAGAAGCTATAATCTATCAGAACAGATGCTGGCTGAAAACAACTGGTCAGACTATACCAATGATTACCAGTCCCATCCCTGTTTCCAAGGACAACCTACCATGTGCACATGGATATTTTTATTATTTTTTTAGAAATACCTAGATCAAAGGAAATGATTTTCAAGATTGAATTAGTAGGACTTTTAGGGCCTCTGAAGGACCAGATCACAGAAATTATAACTAGCGTTGCAAAATGTATGCAAAATTCTTTTTTAAAAAAATTATTTTTAATTGAAGGATAATTGCTTTACAATATTGTGTTGGTTTCTGCCATACATCAACATGAATCAGCCATAGGTATACATATGTCCCTTCTCTCTTGAATCTCCATCCCACCTCCCACCTTATTTTCCGACTCTAGGTCGTCACAGAGCACCCAGTTTGAGCTCCCACTGGTTATCTATTGAGCAAATTCCAACTGGCTATCTATTCTACATATGATAATGTATATGTTTCAATGCTGCTGCTGCTGCTGCTAAGTCACTTCAGTCATGTCCAACTCTGTGGGACCCCAGAGACGGCAGCCCACCAGGCTCCCCTGTCCCTGGGATTCTCCAGGCAAGAACACTGGAGTGGGTTGCCATTTCCTTCTCCAATGCATGAAAGTGAAAAGTGAAAGTGAAGTCGCTCAGTCGTGTCTGACTCTTAGCGACCCCATGGACTGCAGCCCACCAGGCTCCTCCATTCATGAGATTTTTCCAGACAAGAGTATTGGAGTGGGTTGCCATTGCCTTCTCCAAACCCAGGCTACCTGGCTTAATACTGCTTCACTTGTTTTGGAAAGTCTAATCTTTGCTTTTTGTTCTTGCTTGCTGGTGGGTGTAGAGTGTTGCCACGAGGTAGTGAAGTGAAGTCGCTCAGTCGTGTCCAACTCTTAGCGACCCCATGGACTGCAGCCTACCAGGCTCCTCCGTCCATGGGATTTTCCAGGCAAGAGTACTGGAGTGGGGTGCCATTGCTACTCTCTGAATTTATCCCACCTTCTCCTTCCCGCACTCCATCCACAATCTATCTCTATGTCTGTGTTCCCGCTGCTACTCTGCAAATAGGTTCATCAGTACCATCCTTCTAGATTCCATGGTGGTGGTTTACTCGCTGAGCCATGTCTGACTCTTTTGTAATGCCATGGACTGTAGCCTGCCAGGCTCCTCTGTCCATGGGATTTCCCAGGCAAGAATACTGGAGTGGGTTACCATTTCCTTCTCCAGGGGATGTTCCTGACCCAGGGATCGAACCTGCATCTCCTGAATTGCAGGCAGATTCTTTACCATTGAACCACCAGGGAAGCATAGATTCCATATATATACATTAAATGACCAAATTCATGCAAAACTCTTCTGCCAAATTTTGATTGAGGGCCTCATTTGTATTCAAGAGCCTTGTGGGCACAAAGGATAGAAAAGCAAACAGGAACACTGAAAAATTTTGTTTTTATTCCCTTAAAAACTAAGATTAACAATATGGGACAAGTTGCAGAGGAAGAACAGAATGAATGTAACACATTCTGAGTAAGAATGGTAAGGGTAAGACATTTTAGTTTCAAATAGTAATTTCATTTTGAGCTGTGAGGTTAGGAACAAAACAAACTTTTCCTGTCACAGAGCACATGTGATGGGGGGTTTTCTGTTCCCGCTGATGTTCCCTCGGTGAGCAGTGCTAGCGTTAGAATTAAGATGATAAGAACCAGAACCCTCTTGCATGTCCTCTGTGTTTTTTGGTAGGACAGGGGTTGCAGGGGAAGAGGCCTGCAGCTTAAAGTTGATGTGCTTTATTATTTTAGCTCAAGACTCCTCCTCATTTTCCCCCCCTTTTAATAAGTATACCATGTTGCATTATCCCAGGAAATATTTTTTTTCAAATAGGAACTGTGGCATATTTTTTCTTTTCTTTTGACAAATGGCATGTAGATAAACCTCTCAGCGTAATTGGTCCTCTTTCAAAGATTTTCATATGGAATATTTATAGTGAAATATGTCTGTCTGGTATATAAACAGAGCTAATTACAGTGATTATATTCTCCTTTATACTTTTCAGTGATTGCTTAGAATGTCACGTTTTGATACACTTTCAAGAAAATAGGGATTTAAAAGTTTGTCTTAAAAAGAAGGCTGAAAAAAATGAGAGTTCTGTGGGATAGATAAAGTGTTTAATGTTCTCTTGGTGTGTACAGTCAATAATATTACTTTTCTTGAGTAAAGAGGAAGAAAACTCTGTTTGTTAACCTGAATTCCATGCCTGATGTCATTGGTTTATTTTATCTTATTTTTTGTCAAGTTCTTTTATTTTAGTTGTGTATTGCAGTTGACTATAAATCAGAAATAGGCTCCATTGGTGCCACGTCTTAGATAGAATGCACAAATGTTCTTACCAAGAAAGTATAACAAAAGGAAGAAATACCCGGAATCAAAATTTCATCTGTAGATATGGTACTGATACTAGACAATGTTTTTAACTCTCTTTTCCCAGGTCACAGAAGTCTGAAAGGAGTGGCTTGGAACATCAAGGTGAGGGTGATGGTCACATATAATTTTGACCTTGAACACTTACCGGACAGAATCATTAGGACCTGGCCTTTCCCTGTCTTTTCCTCTCTCCAAGCTCCCTCCCTTTCTTTGGCCTGGTCCTGATTGATGCCCATGGTCTCTGTGGAGACTCAGCCTCTCAGACCTCTGTTCTGCTATTGCCCCTGCTGATCTTTGTTGGTGGCTGGTGGGCTTCCCCTGGGAATTCCTGCCCACCCCCTTCATGACCTCGTGCCTACCTACTCGCCCTTTTCCCTCTGTTTCCTCACCCATGTTATAGTTTTCTAAGTGAAGAACGTTCCAAGGGGTAGTCTGGATCTTTCTGTCCTTCTAGAACTCTTGGTTTGTTCTTTTATTTTTTGGCTGTGCGGTATGCGGGATCCCAGTTTCTCCACCAGGGATGGAACCCAAGCCCCCTGCAGTTAAAGTGTGGAGTCTTAACCATTGGACCACCAGGGAAGTCCCCTAAAACTCTTGGTTTTAGGGAAATTTAGACAGCCAATCCCAAGGATGGGTTAAGGACATTTGAATGGCATCACACAGTGCTACAACTTGTCATCTTTTTATTAGCATCAAACCAGTGACCCAGGAAGACATCTAGGTGCCTCTTAACCCTCTGCCTCAGCAGGAGAATTTACCTACCCAAACACAGTTCTCTTAGAGATGGGGGAAGGGATGAAGGCAGAGTTTTAGAGATTCTGCCAGTTGGTCCTCTTGGCTGGGAAATCCATAAATTCTTCAGGTACAAAAGACTCCCTGAGAGCTGATTCTGCTCTGATGTTGCTCAGGAGGTGGTCATGCCAATGCAATCCCGCTTCTGAAGATCTTTGGAAGCATTTTAAAAAAGGAAATACTTTCACAAATGTGCTGACCTGATATTCCACTTAAATATCTAGAGTCTTAATTAAACCCATTTTTTAGCCATTTTCTAAAGCAGTTCTCTAGGGGTATCAATAGCTCTTTCTACTTTCTGCAAATGATAATGAGGTCACAGAAATTAAACTTCACAGGAAGCCTGACCATATCTCTAGTCCTAGCACAATCTCATCTTAAACTTTTACTTTGCATCACCAGAACTTGCATTAGGCCATCCTAACTTTGTCTGTTGCTTCTCACCATGGCCTTCCTCAGTCAAGAGTGTTTATTGAGTGTCCACATGACTGGGATCTGTACCATAAGAAATTATGAGTCTCTGCTCTTAAAATCCTGCAGTGAAGTTGACCTTGTTGGGTCAAGTAGAGGCTAGGGTTTTGCCCTCAGAACATCAGAGGTCACAAGAATATACAGAGGCCTGCAAGATAGACTTCGGGGGTCCAGCATTTCAGGAGGGAGGTATATAGTATTATAATCTTTCAGAGCATGGACTTTTTTGTTTATTTTTTTAAAAATATTTATTTTTAATTGAAGGATAACTGCTCTATAATATTGTGTTTATTTCTGCCATACATCAACATAAATCAGCCGTAGGTGTACATATTTCCCCTCCCTTTTGAACTTCCCTCCTACCTCCCACCCCATCCTACCCCTAGGTTGTCACAGAGCACCAGCTTGATTTCCCTGAGTCATACAGCAAATCCCCACTGGCTACCTATTTACATATGGTAGAGTATGTGTTTTCCAGAGCATGGACTTTTAACTCTGATAGTTGTTGTTCAGTTTCTAAGTTGTGCCTGACTGTGCAACTCCATGGACTGCAGCACATCAGGCTTCCCTGTCCTTCACTGTCTCCTGGAGTTTGCTCAAGTTCATGTCCACTGAGTCAGTGATGATATCTAACCATCTCATCCTCTGCTGTCAGATAGATCTGGGTCCAAATTTTGGCTCCACCATCTGTTAGCTTGCACAGATGTGCCCTTGCACAAATTTGATAACCTTTTCACACCTTAGCTTCTTATTTTGTAAAAGAGGAGTAATAATAAAATACTTGCCTTATGTAGACTTGTGTTGAGATTTAAATTAAAAATGGCTTAGCACAGAGCCTGGAACACAATAAGTGCCTAATAAATGATAGCCTTCATATTAAAAGCATTCCCTGGTGGCTCAGATGGTAAAAGCATCTGCCTACAATGCGAGAGACATGGGTTCAATCCCTGGGTCGGGAAGATCCCCTGGAGAAGGAAATGGTAACCCACTCCAGTACTCTTGCCTGGAGAATCACATGGACAGGGGAGCCTGGTGGGCCACAGTCCATGGGGTTGCAAAGAGTCAGACATGACTGAGTAACTTCACTTTCATATTAAATGGCCTATTGGCCTCTTCTTGGAAACCACTTGTCTCAAGAAGGGCCCAAAGACAGAAATAACTACAGAGATATTGAACATTCAGCCTATACCAAGGGAGAAGTGTATTTTTTTTTCTATTGAGAGACATTGACCCCTGATAGAAAAGGATCAATTGAAGGCTTTGTTAAAAAACTAATTTACTTTTTCCCCCCTGGGAAATATAAAATATTGAATCTACCTACTTTTAAGAACATGGAACATAGCTCTTTACTCAATAAATAACTTGAATAGATTTCTAGACCTTTAAGGGACCTCAGAGACCATCTAGTATAATCTCTTTATTTAATAGATGAGGCAGCTGAGAGCCAGAAATATAAACTGACTGTCATAATTACGTCCTTCACCATGGTAGACAATAGGAAGAGATGCTTACAAGTAACTGCTAGCATTTTCCACTATAATGTGTGCCTAGTTGTTCAGTTAAGCAAGAGGGAAAGGAAGAGAGACAAGATATTGAGGAGAGGGAGAGTAAAGGAAAAGAAGTTAGAAAATGAGGGAGATTCACAAGGAGGAAAGTTCAGAGAGTGCAGAAGGAAAGGAAGGAATAAGATGGTCACTTCCAACAGCAATAGAGTTCCATTAAAGGTACATCGTGTCAAGCTAACCTTTTCTTCTTTGATGAGGCTTATCATTCTAAAGGAATGTCAGAATTTCATTGTCATTTGGGTGTCTATGACAATAATCCAGGTGAGAAATGTTAATGACATGAACTAGGGTGGCAGCCATAGAGATGGTTCTAGAGGTTGGATTTGGGAGATATTTCAGAGAGACAGAGATATATATTATTGGATTGGATGTTGGGAGGAAGGGAATGGAAGGGCAAAGAATGAGTTCAAAGCTTTTGATTCAAATAACTAGACAGATGGTGATAATCGTCTATTGAGATGGGTAAGCCTTTGGACATGCTATATTTGATTGCCCAGAAAAATTCTGAGTGTACAGTTGGCTATTTAAGTCAGGAACTCAGGAAAGAGCGAGGCTGAAGATATAAATTATGGAGTTGTCAGTATAAAGATATTTATGGGATTGGATGAGATCATCTAGAGATGGAGTGACTATAGAAAGGAGAAGAATGCTGAGTCTAGGGCAATGCATCTTTTATAGGTCAGTAGAGGAAAGGGCTAGCACACGAGACTCAGGAGTAATTGGTGTGGGAAATACTGAAGACATGGGTTACTCAAATTTTTTAAAAAATACACATTTATTTGGCTGTGCTGGGTCTTTAGTTGTGGCATGTAGGATCTTTGACCTTCCTTGTGGCATATGAGATCTTTAGTTGCAGCATGTGAGATCTAGTTCCCTGACCAGGGATCAAAACTTGGTCCCTGCATTGGGAGTGTGGAGTCTTGGCCACTGGACCACCATGGAAGACCCTGGGTTACATGACGTTTAGCTAGTAGTTTCATAAAATCACTTCTATGGGAAAAATGGGATATGGAAGAATGTGCACTGGAGAGAGGTACAGGTAGGTGGGTTAGGACTGTGTGTACCAAAGAAGTGTCAAGCAATGGATTAGTGGGAATTTGAAGATCTGTAGGAAGATCCCCTGGAGGAAGGCATGCTACCCCCTCCAGTATTCTTGCCTGGAGAATCCCACGGACAGAGGAGCCTGGCAGGTTACAGTCCATGGGGTCACAAAGAAGCGACTTAGCATGCATGCTCGTAGGAGAGAACTTTAGTTCTTGTCCCTGTCTCATGAATCTGCTTAAAAAAAAAACCCTCTTGAGTAGAAAGAATTTGGGTCAGACTTACAGTAATATGAAGATGAAGAGATGGTTATCACATCAGATTGATTAGTAGGTTTTAAAAGACATGGTGAACCATAGTAGATGCTCTGTGTCTATTGTGCTAAACCAAGCATGGGTTGATGGGGGCCTGGCCTAGGGTGGTGGTTTTGAGAGTGAAAGATTAGAATCTAGACATATTTGAAAAGAAAGTGGTGGCAGGATTTTATGACTTATATAAGTGACTGGTTATATGTGATGAGATCAAATTGCCAACATCTGTTGGATCATAGAAAAAGCAAGAGAATTCCAGAAAAATATCTACTTCTGCTTTATTGACTATGCTAAAGCCTTTGTGTGGATTACAACAAACTGTGGAAAATTCTGAAAGAGATGGGAACACTAGACCACCTGACCTGCTTCCTGAGAAATCTGTATGCAGGTCAAAAAGCAACAGTTAGAACCGGACATGGAACAATGGACTAGTTCCAAATTGGGAAAGGAGTACGTCAAGGCTGTATATTGTCACCCTGCTTATTTAACTTACATGCAGAATACATCATACAAAATGCCGGGCTGGATGAAGCACAATCTGGAATCAAGATTGCCAGGAGAAATATCAGTAACCTCAGATACACAGATGATACCACCCTTATGGCAGAAAGTGAAGAGGAACTAAAGAGCCTTGATGAAAGTGAAAGAAGAGAGTGAAAAAGCTGGCTTAAAACTCAACATTCAAAAAACTAAGATCATTAAAAAAAAAAAAAACAACTAAGATCATGGCATCTGGTCCCATCACTTCATGGCAAATAGAGAAACAATGGAAACAGTGACAGACTTTATTTTCTTGGGCCCCCAAATCACTGCAGATGGTGACCACAGCCATGAAATTGAAAGATGCTTTTTCCTTGGAAGAAAAGCTATGACCAACCTAGACAGCATATTTAAAAGCAGAGACATTACTTTGTCAGTGAAGGTCTGTCTAGTCAAGCCTATGGTTTTTCCAGTAGTCATGTATGGATGTGAGAGTTGGACCATAAAGAAAGCTGAGCACTGAAGAACTGATGCTTTTGAACTGTGGTATTGAAGAAGACTCTTCAGAGTCCTTTGGACTGCAAGGAGATCAAACCAGTTAACCCTAAAGGAAATCAGTCCTGAATATTCATTGGAAGGACTGATGCTGAAGCTGCAATACTTTGGCCACTTGATGCAAAGAGTTGACTCATTAGAAAAGATCCCGATGCTGGGAAAGATTGAAGGCAGCAAGAGAAGAGGACAACAGAAGATGAGATGGTTGGATGGCATCACAGACTCGATGGACATGAATTTGAGCAAGCTCTGGGAATTGGTGACGGACAGGGAAGCCTGGCATGCTGCAGTCCATGGGGTCACAAAGAGTTTGACATGACTGAGTGACTGAACTGATGGATATGTGGCGAGGGAGAGGGAAGAAGCCCAGCTGATTCAAGGGTTCAACATTAGATATGTTTTTACTGTAGGAAGGAAGAGGAATTAAAAAAAAAACCAACATGAGCTAGTAACTTATTCTTTACCAGAACCATTAGTAACTCATAGTTTGAATTTATATGGTTGTTTCTGTATATAGAAGGGATGATAAAAATTTAGTAAAATTAATATTGATAGCAAATTGACTCTTCCATCTTAAAAGATTACTAATTAACCAATTAATGTGTTTCTGTTTACATAAAGCTGAGAGCTGAAGCCTAATGGCATAATAAGATCAGTTCAGACATCACTTTTTGATGGTTTGCCAGTTGAATATTGATACGACTGCATTTATTTATGAGGTTGCTGATAATTTGAATTGCCCTGTGAGGGCTTGAGTTATTTTACAGAACCATTCTCTCCTGCTTAACTAAATGACATTAATCTTACCCCTGTGAAAGCACTGAATTCTGGCCAAGCAGGGATTTCTGTCCTACACTGAAGGTGCTCTTAGCGATGGGGCTTGAGAGGGTGCCACGCCTGAAAGGCCCGCAGCTCTTCCCACCCCTCAGAGACTTCGCCAGGCTCTTGGATGGTGTTCAGAAAGTGGGAGGAGGTATGTTCAACTTTCTTAAGGGAAAAACCCTTTCAAACATTTATATAAGCACTCATTTACATATAATCGCTTTCCTCATCCTACTTTGAACTCAGGTATGTCCTTGAAGGGAATAAGTATCATTGCTTTAAAAACTCTCAAATTTTGACTTATCTAGTACTCCCTAAGACATTAGTCCGAGTTCACAAGTTTTACCACGTATGTCATTTCATGCACTTTATGCCTCATTTGCTTATGTAAGAACATCAGCCACTTAAACTGAGAGAAGAGTTTTTATCTCTTCTTGCCAGGTTCTGAACATAATGACATATATTTAGATTAGTCTAATAAGTATTAGAATAGTAGGAATTTAGAGCTGGAATAGAATTTAGATATCATCTCATCTACTTCCTTTCTCATATGGAGGAAAAGAGATCTAAAGAGGTGAGTTATTTGATTAAGTTCATATACTTAACATATAGAAAACAGTATGGAGCTTCCTCAAAAAATTAAAAAGAGAAATACCTATCTTAGAAATTAAAAATAGTACAACATGGTGATTATTACAACATGGTTAATGGTACTGTACTGTGAACTTGAAATTTGCTAGAAAAGTAATTCTTAACTGTTCTAGCCACACACACACACACACAGTAACCATGTGAGATGATAGATGTATTGATTAACTTGATAATGGCAGTCCTTCACTTGATATACAAGCTACATGTATATCAAATCATAACACTGTATACTTTAAGTATATACATTTTATTTGTCAACTATACCTCAATATAAAGCTTGAGAAAATAACCAAAAAGGCAAAACTACCTGCAAAGAAATACTAAATGTATCTCTATCTAGAATGGAGAACAATCCAGTCCTGTTTACTGTATTTCAACTCAATCACTCTGTATTTCCTTTCTTAATTTCTAGTTGCTTCTTTAAATAACCACTTACTGTTGTTTTATCATTTTTATGTGTTTTTGTTGAACAATTTTGTATTCATCCACTTTAAAAAGTGGAGGTTATGCTGCATTATCTTTCTCTTTTTTTGAAGAGCTCAATGTTTCTAACTTAAAGTCTTTGCGAAGCTGTCTGTGAAATTAATTTTCCAGAATGAATACATGATTGTTATTTGTGTTAATTTTCTTTCTTAGCAGCCAATTATTGTTTTGGAATTTTGCTTTACCAGCAATTTTAGAAGAGACATTTTTGTTTTTCATTTTTCTTTCTCCCATTTTTCTCCATCTGCCTCTGTGTCCAGCATTTTGGCAGTCCCCTCCACTGCCAACCATTCTTCACATCCCTCATCCATAATCAGGCTTTAAATTGCTCCTTGGGGCTCCTTCCACATGTGATGGTGGAGTACCAAGAGCCAGTCAAATGGTCAGTTAGCAGTATGGCTCAGTTCTTATTGGTAAGGCAGTGGGATTTAAAACTACAGCTCATGCATTTGCCCTCAATAAGGTGAAAACTGATTCTTGAAGGGTGAAAAATCTTAGATAGTATAGTGGCCCTTCAAAACTCAACTCTTATTCCTTAGCATTTAATTTTTCTCTTTAGGGAAAATTTAAATTCAAATTTTCTTGGGACTTCCCTGGCAGTCCAGCCATTAAGACTCCGTGCTTCCATTGCAGGGGCACAGGTTTGATCCTTGGTTGGGGAACTTAGATCCCACATGCTGCAAGGTGCTGCCCCCACCAAAAAAAAAAAACAAAAGACAAAAAATTTTTTTTCATTGGGGGGATAATAATGAAAAATAAGTTGACAAACATGATTACAGCTCTAGACAGAAGTCAGCTACATTTTGTTGAGGCTCTTAGTGAGCCTTATTCCCCATCATCTATAAAGCTATTTATTTACTTATTGAAGTACAGTTGATTTACAATGTTGTATTGATTATTGATATAGAGCAGAGTGATTCAGCTATACAGCATTCTTTCTTAAAAATTCTTTTCCATTATGGTTTATCATAGGTTGTTGAATATAGTTCTTTGTGCCATATAATAGGACCTTGTTGATTATCCATTCTATATAAAACCTTACGACTGCTAACCCCAGTTTCCCACTTCATCCCTCCCCCAAACCTCTTTCCCTTAGTAACCTCCAGCCTGTTCTCTATGTCTGTGAGTCTGTTTCTGATTCATAGATGGATTCATTTGTGTCATATTTTAGATTCCACATTAAGTGATATCACACGGTATTTGTCTTTCTCTTTCCGACTCAATTAGTATGATACTCTAGTTACATTGATGTTGCCGCTGCTGCTGCTGCTGCTGAGTTGCTTCAGTCGCAAATGGCATTATTTTGTTCTTTTTTAAAATGGTTGTGTAGGATTTCTGTGGAGCTTTTCAAACTCTGACTCCTGAAGAGCTGAGCTCCTGGTTAGCACAGACAAGAGCTTCAGCCTGCCTCTCTGTTCAGTGGAAATGTTTCTCTTGTTTTCAAATCTGAAACTTTTTCCTCTTTTTATATTTTATCACATATTACTATATATTAGGAGCATAAAGGGGCTAATCAAAGCATAAACTCTTTACACCATCTTGACTGGAAGTCAGTATTTGTTATTTTATTTACCAACTACTACTCTAAAGTCTTTATAACTTTTTCTTGTAACTTGTATAGACTTAAAATATTTTTTTAAGAGGTAGGACAGAAACAGTCAGCTGATAGATGTCAATTACATTCAGTCACCTGTCTGTGCTTTACTTTCTAGGTTAGCATTTCTGAGGTTTCTGAAGAATGCAGATCCTTTTCAGCTAGTATCATCTTCTCTGGGAGGTTCTGGTCTTTCGAGGTCTCATTGTTCTACAGCTGGAAATTGATGGCTGAATCTCTTTAGGGTATTATTCAGTGCATTTATAGTCTGCTCTCTGGTAACATTTGCAATCACTCTCCAAAAATCCTTCTTTTGTTGTTTAAATCTGGATAGCTCTATGCATCAACTTCTCATGTTTTATGTGTCAGAATAGCATAGTGGTATAAAGGGACAGACTGTTCAGTCTTGGGACCTCTGTCTCTTTCCCTTGGATTTCATGTATTTGGTTTTTGGAAGAGGTGCTCTCAAACTTTAGTAAGATTTTCAGTGACTAACAAGACAATGGAATTGGTTCTTTTGATAGAGAAAATTGTTTAACAAATTTTTTTTGTTGATTTCACATATCCATAATCATTTAGAAAAACATTAGAAAATACAGACAAAGCAAAATGAAAGCAAAGTAATTCACAATTTTGTCACCCATTTTGGTGTATATTCTTTTAGGTCCTCAAATATGTCTATATGCTTGTAAATGATATGCTACTATAAAAGTGGTGATGCTGTGGTTATCAGTCTGTGAGGTATGTATATTTCTTGTTTATTTAAAAAATTTATTTGTCTGGCTGTGTTGAGTCTTAGTTGCGATATGTGAGATCTTTGTTGTATCACGTGGAATCTTTTTTTTTTTTTTGAGGCAGTGCACAGAGTCTCTAGTTGTGGCGTCTTGGGCTCGGTACTTTTGGCATGCGGGCTCTGGAGCACGTGGACTTCAGTAGTTGTGGCTCCCGGGCTCTCTAGTTGTGGTGTGGGCTCAGCAGTTGTAGTGCGTGGGCCTAGGTGCTCTGCAGCATGTAGGATCTTAGTTCCCCAGCCAGGGATCAAACCTGTGTCCTCTGCATTGCAAGGCAGATCCTTTACCACTGAGCCACAAGGCAAGTCCCTATTTTTCTCATTTATTAATGTAAGGTGAATCTGTTTCTGGGTCAATAACTATGGGCCTTTCTATCAATTAGCTGTTTTTAGATTCTTTCTGTTCTGCTACTTCAAATGATACTGAAGTAAACACACTTATACATATGTTTTTGTTCATTTGTTAGTGTTGGAGGAGGTCATTGAGAGGATGTGACTACTGGTTGACCCCTGACCCAGAACCAGGCAGTTGGAGGCTCCTCCCCCATCCCCTGTCTGCCCACCATTCCCATAGCTTCAGATTCAGGCTTGAGAGAGTAGATATTGTTGAGACCATCTAGACTGAATACATGACTGAACCCTGATAAAGGCCTCTTTATAAACTTTTAAGATCCTGGCAGGTGGGCGTGAAAATCCACTTATCTTATAGCTCCCTATAAGACAAGCCTCTAAGCAAGTTCCTTTGCCTATTAAACCTGCCACCTACCAATCTGGAGCCGTCTGTCTATTTCTTTGGTCTCTCCTTACCCTCCGTGTATGGGGGCCAGTTTGTGAACCAACAGAAAAAATGTTAAGAAACTTTCTAAAGACCCTTTGATTATCTTCAGTCAGAAAGAGAAAGCTGAGGGAAGGGCTGCTGTGACCACACCCCAGGAAATGCCAGGCAGGTAGTAGGACCTGGTAAATGTGGGTGAGCACCACTAAAGAAACAAAGGGCCAGGCGTTTTGTTAAGATGGAAGGGAAAGCAAATAGCTCTGAAGTCTGAGGAGACACTTGGGAAACACAACTTTGTCCCTAAAGAAGAGTTCGTGAAGCTTGAAAGCCTGGGAGCGTGTTTCATAGCAACAAGTCTTGCCCTTTTATTCAGTTTAACCCTGAAACAAAATAAAATTTTATTTTTATGATTGAATGAGTTCAGAATACATTATGCCCACTCTTATGTCTGGAATCATCTTTATCTCCTTTTATTACATTAGCTCCAAATGAACTTTTCCAATTTTCCATTATGTACTTGGATAGTCTTTTTTTTTTTACCCTCTGATTGAGGTTATGGAACAAGGTTGAAGTGAGGAGGTAAATACTTAAAAATTTAGAGCAACCAGTCAGCTAGGGAAGATAAGAAAATATAAAAATCTTCCTCTTACTCTCTTTCTCTCTCTATTAACAAAAGTTTCCGGTCTTTTCTTTCCAGTCCTCTCAAGTCACATACTTATTTCTCAAAAGGTTCAGTTCAGTTCAGTTCAGTCACTCAGTCGTGTCCGACTCCTTGTGACCCCATGAATCGCAGCACACCAGGCCTCCCTGTCCATCACCAACTCCCAGAGTTCACCTAGACTCATGTCCATTGAGTCAGTGATGCCATCCAGCCATCTCATCCTCTGTCATCCCCTTCTCCTCCTGCCCCCAATCCCACCCAGCATCAGGGTTTTTTCCAATGAGTCAACTCTTCTCACGATATTGCAAGGTTATTAATTTTTTATTGATGTATAATTTATTTATAAGGTATTAGTTTCACATGTACCACTAAGTGATTCAGTTATTTATATATATATATAATTTTTCAGACTCTTCCATTATAGGTTATTATAAAATATTGAATATAGTTCTCTGGGTTATACAATAGGAACTTTTTATCTATTTTATATATAGTGATGTGTATATGTTAATTGCAAACTCCTAATTTATCTTCCTCCATCCTCTGTGGTAACCATAAGTTTGTTTTCTATGTCTGTGAGTCTATTTCTATCTTGTAAATAAGTTCATTTGTAACAATTTTAGATTCCACATATAAGTGATATCATACGATATTTTGTCTTTGGCAAACTTCACTTAGTATGACAATCTCTAGGTCCATCCATATTGCTGCAAATAGCATTATTTTCATTGTTTTTTATGGCTGAGTAATATTCCAGTGTGTGTGTGTGTGTGTGTGTGTGTGTGTACGTGTGATATTTTCTTTATCTAGTCATCTATCGATGGATATTTAGATTGCTTCCATGTCTTGGCTATTGTAAATAGTGCTGTTATGAGCACTATGAGCATTGGGATGCATGTATCTTTTCAAGTTAGAGTTTTCTCCAGATGCATGTCCAGGAGTGGGATTGCAGGATCATATAACAACTCTGGTTTTAGTGTCTTAAGGAATCTCTATATCGTTCTCCATAGTGGTTGTACCAATTTATATCCCAACCAACAGTGTAGGAGGGTTTCCTTTTCTCTACACATTTTCCAGCATTTATTAGGAAAGTTATTAATTTAATTATAGGTCCAAGGTATGAATTGAAATGCAGTGAAAGCTTCAACTTTCTGAAACGTCTGTTTTGAATCATCTGTTCAGAACACAGAACCAGGAAGGGGGCCCATAAAGCTCAGAGCAGCCGATAGAGGCAGCAGCAAATTTATGAACTGAGGTGTGGGCATTTTATTCATGGGTGAAGCCCTCAAACCCTACGCTTACTAAGGTACTGCTGCTGCTGCTAAGTCGCTTCAGTCGTGTCTGACTCTGTGTGACCCCATAGACAGCAGCCCACCAGGCTTCCCTGTCCCTGGGATTCTCCAGGCAAGAACACTGGAGTGGGTTGCCATTTCCTTCTCCAATGCATGAAAGTGAAAAGGGAAAGTGAAGTCGCTCAGTTGTGTCCTACTCCTAGCGACCCCATGGACTGCAGCCTACCAGGCTCCTCCGTCCATAGGATTTTCCAAGCTAACACATTTTGATCAGTAGCAACAGATTAGAAAAGGGATCTGGGAAGGCTGGAGGAAAGCAGAAACACTGAGCTCCTCAAATAAAAGAAACAGAAAAACTAAAACCTCAGAAGAAAGAAGTGTGGCAATGCAACAGTCCCCATGGAGGGAGGCAGTGATGTGCATGAAGATGCGTCATCAAGAAGATGTTCAATTCAGTGTAATCTGTTTAAGAAAGCAGAGAGCATAGACTATAATGGAGAATGATTTCCATTCAAAACCATGATTATCCTAAAAAGTTCTGAAGCTTAAAGGACTAGGACTTGCAATCATGTATCAAGTTTGGCTTTTCTGAAGGGATTCTGAGTGGCTGAAGTCTTACTAGGTCAGACTGGTTCTTCTCCTCCTGGTTTACAGAGCTTGAATCTGGTAAGATATGCAGATATTGGCCCCTGACAATGACATCATTGATTTGGATGGCAAGGAGAGAGGAGGTGAGGTGGAGAGTAGAGAAAGCGCATGTAAAAATTACTCCAATTTGAAAGGAAGTGTGGAGGTGCCTGGTACTGGGCTTGGAATGGGTTGAACACATATGTGTGAAATGAAGGGAGTTTCTTTTTAAGACAAACTTTTATCCAGTGCTTTGGCCGTCATACCTGGAGCTGAGTGTGACGGAGGGTAGTTGAGGATGGAGGGGTAAACGGCAGCTTGGGGAGCTTGGGCAGGACCAGGTTCTAAGCTAAGAGTTTCTGAAATGGACCCTGCTCACAGGAGCTGCCCTGGTAAGGGTGGTTTCGTGTGGCATTTTGACCGTAGAGGTTCTTCCTGCAGGCAAGGAGACTGGCTGTATGTGAAGAAGACTAACCATGTCTGTGTGGCCCACCCCTGCCCACGTAGAGCCAGTGGCACATCAGAAGCCAGGTCAGGAGTTCCTGGTCATGCCTGCCCTTCTGCGCCACAGTGACTGCATAGCAAAGCACAAGGCGCCTTGAGGTTATTATTTTGATAAACTTAGTTCTCATTTCGCTTAAAAGGAATAGCTGGACTATTTAAGTTATTGATGTAGATAGGTTTCTTTTTTTCTTGAATCATCCATGGAGAACCATTTCATAATAATTCACTGAATATAAGATAAACACCAGCTTAGTTTTTTTTTTTTTAAAGAAAGAGATTTTTAGAGTTTTAAAAGATATAAATTCCACTAAAATTTCAACTATTTGTTGACAAGGTATCATTCCTTCTAAAATCTTTGCTATGAAAACTGCATAAAGATCATATAATCATTTATTGTATAATTTAATACCATTGTTATTCATTTATAAAGCACTTCTTATTGGAAAATTTTTAACTATTTATAAGAGCCTTGTGAGGAAACCGATACTACTTCTATATTAGAGATAAAAATGAAGCTCATCAGATTGAAATGAGAGGCCCCTAGGATTACCAGAAAAGGAGTTGATGTTCTGAAAGAAAAGATAAAAGTTCTCTGTAGTTTCATCTCCTTTTCTAGAGATTAAAAAAATTGACATTTTGGTGAATCTTCTCTAAGGTTTTTTCTTTGCTGTAAAAGTAAACTATATCATAATATTTGGTCAATATTTTCTTATATTAGTCAATCCTACATGATTTTTAAGAGTTGTGTAACATTCTCTCGTGTAGGTGCCCCATAGTTTATTTAACTCTTCCCTTGTGGGATATTTGGGTCGCTTCCTATTTGTTCTTATAGAGGATGTTGTGAGAAACATATTTTATTTTAGTCCATGTATTTTATAGGCAGAGAGGCAGATATTTTCTAGAAAAACCTAGAGAGTATAAAGCCACTGTCAGCAAGCCTGAAATGTGCAAAAAACTCTTTTAGGCCTGGGTACAAAGACAGAAAAGCCATGCTCTGACTGTAAATAGTTAATAATTTGATTAACATTTACAGTTTATGTGAGTATATACGAAAGGTAATAGTACCAAGCAATAATCAAACCCAGAGGTATGGAATGAGCAGCTGCACACGCTGCCATGCCGTGTAGAGAGCTGATTCTGAAAAATATCAATTGCTTTGTTTTAGTTTGCAAGAGCTTGGACCAGTGAGGACGTAGAAGTTGAGTTGGGCCCCCAAGGGCAGTTAAGTGTGGTGTGGATTTATAATGAAATAGATCTGGCTTCAGCTCCTAGTTCTGCTAATTCCTAGCTATATAAACATGGACCAGTTACTTGCACTCTTATGACGCCAGTTTTCTCATCTGCAAAATGGGAAGAAGAATCATATCACTGTTACTGCGGATTACACAGAATCATGACTATGAAGGACTTTCTAATGTTATTATTACAAATGGAAACTTCAGAAGAGTGACTGGAATTTTTATTTCATTTTACAGTTACTGACAATTTACCTCGTAGATAGAACAGTATCTTGTCCCCCAGTATTTGAAACATTACAGCAACAAGGAGTTGGGGGGCAGCAGTAGAATATTTCAGAACTGTTGTGTTCTAAAGTAGGGGCAGACCCAAAAAGGAATGAAGAGTACATGTCAAACACTGGATCTCACGCTCCTTTTGAAATGGTCTTTCATCAAGAATATTTGCAGGTCAGAGCTCCAGGGACACTAAATGTCTTGTTGGCAGCCCCAGATGTCAGTCTCACAGTGGTTCTGTGTCTTCCAGGGCTGATGAAGAAATGTGCTTATACTCTTCCTTAGAGGTGCCTGCTCTCCCAGGTAGATGGAAGATTATACCTCTTTCTAGTCAAAAATCAAATTGCATGAGATTCCTTATTCACTGGGTAAGCAGAGAGGCTGGAAGCATAAGTAGAAGGGAAAAACAATCTTTCCTTCTTGAGGTCTGGAGGAAGAGAAAATCTTTGTCACGAGGGGGACTCAGTGAAAGACTGAGTTGGACAGCGTGGAGCATATTTAGGAGCAAGAATGGGTTGGATGAGATAGAAATATAAGTCCCCATATTTCTTTTGGGAAAGGTGTGTGCCTAGAGAGGAGGTCCTGTGAATGGGCAAGGGCGAGCAGGCCCGAGAGGTCCAGGGATCCTTGGCTGGGGTCACAGGGCCCACGCTGGGGGCTGTGCCAGAGAGAACGTGGAGAGGTCAGGCTGGAGCCAGAGAAAGCCACTGATATGAGTGTGAAAATATGTGTGAAAATGTTTATCAGTGTGTGGGAATATGTGTTTATGAGAATGGAAGATTCTATGTACAGGAGTGTGTGAGAATATATGAACATATGTGACTATGAGAATACGAGTGTATGTGTGTGTGACTATGAATGAGAAGGTGTGAGAGTGTGTGTGTGTAAGAGTGTGTGTGTTTGTCCAGTCAAAATCTCACGTTGAGACCACTAGTAAAGGGCTTCTCCAGACTTTTACTTGGGGCTCCCAAGGTTTTAACTTACAACCCTCTCTGTTGCCAGTTTTGCTGTGTCGGAGAAATTTTCTCCCCGCAGCTGAGTGGCAGTGGTAAGTGCAGAAACTCTGGTATCAGCCCTGCTGGCGCCTTTTCTGTGTAAACTTGGGAAAGTAACTTAACCTTTCCGTTCCTTAGTTTCCTCTCCTCTAGGATGTGGATGACAAGGCTGCACAGAGTGATTGGGAGGGTTAAATAAATGTTAATGCATGTAACATGATTAGCACAGCGCATGGCACATAATAAGTGTTAAATAAAAGATGACTAGTATTAGAATGTTGAGTAAAGGAAATCTGCATGCCCGTTCAGGGCATAAACCATCCACTTAATGTTCTGACTAGTTAAAAGGTTTATTCACATCAGAGGTCAAAATATGTAACAAAGTGGAAGTTTCTCCTCACCCCTGTCCACCATTCCTATAGTTCTTGCATCCCTATCAAGTGTAACCACTGTTACCAGTTTCTTTTTCAAACTTCGAGAAATATTTTACTTTCTGCATGTAGAAGTAAATATAAATCTATTTTTAATTTTACACAAATGGTAGTGTATTATATATATGGTTTCCATTCTTTGCTTTTTTTGTTTTTGATTTTTTAAAACTTTTTATTTTATACTGGAGTAAAGCCAGTTAACAGTGTTGTGATAGTTTCAGGTGGACCGCCAAGGGACTCAGCCATACATACGCATGTCTCCTTTCTCCTCCTAACTCCCCACCTATCCGGGCTGCTGCATATCACTGAGCAGAGTTCCATGTGCTATACAGTAGGCCCTTGTTGGCTATCCATTTGTATTTTGCTTTTCCTCTTAAACTACAAGATTTGGAACTCTTTCCATACAGGGATAGAACATGCTTTCTCACTTTTCTTAAGCTGCATAATATTCCATTGTTTAAATGTGCAGTAACTTATTTTCTCATCTGCTCTTGATGGATATTTAGGTTATTTGCAATCACTTTCAAAATGTCTGATGGGATACCTTTTACAGCCTAAATACTGGGTGGAGCCCTGTCTCTGTGTGAAATATTTCTAGAAGGAGAGAAGGGTCTTGTACCTCTTTTTAGCCCCTCTGTTTACTGTGGTAAACTGTAACCAGGCCAGCTGAGAGGGTTTCAGGGGTTTGGGGTTTTATAACATCAACCTTCATCAGTTCATACCCGCATCTGTTCCTAGCAAGGATGAAAACTTAGCCATTTGAAAATAACTGACACCTTTTGCTACCCTAAAAGGAGGCAACAGCCCCTAACATCCTCCAACACAGATGCCCTTCCCCAGCAGCATGCTAATTCGCCAGTAGAGGGCGCTCTCCTTTAGGGAAAAATAAATGTCTGCGGGAAAGGTTTTAAGCATAATTAATACCCAGACACAGTGCGGTGTTTCTCTGCTCTGTAGTTGAATGGTGTGTCATACCCCTGAATATTTAGGGATTAACTGAATCTGGCTTTGTCAGTTTTCAGGGTGTGTTTATGAGTGAAGAGCTGTGGGGAGGAAGTGGGTTCCCAAGGGGATTTAGGGGAAGGCCTGTGATCTGACCCAGACTAGGGGATTATAACTTTTTCCTGCTTTAGGATATGAGGCAGCCCGGTCTTGTTCTGTATTTCAAGGTTAGAAATCCCTCACTGCTATGTTGGGATCTCTGAACTATGCCTGTGAGACCTGTGAGACCTTGATACCCCTGGGTATCAAGCCCTGTTTATACAACCCCTGGTATTGGTTCTTAGAGGCTGGGGCTCCCATCAGGCAGGTGAGCATCCACCTGGGCACTTCAGAGGGTACCAGGAAGAGAGCCTGCATTCACTGAGCAGCTCCTGTGGTAGGTGGAGCCTAGTTAGGCCACAAGGCCCTGTTTCTCTTCATTCCCACCTGATGGTCATCATTCCTGCCTCTTGCACTCTCCACACCCCTCTTTCCAAAGCAGTTCAGGAAACCAAGGCTCAAGAGGGTGAGGTGTGCTTCCCAGAGTCACACAGCTAGGAACGGCCACGCAGGAGCTAGCAGGTTCCCTGGCTAGGACTGCGCAGCTGGGCCAACGTGACACAGAATCCAAGCTTTGTTTTCCACCAGACAGCCCCCTGCCTGCCCTGCAGGAACAGCTTCACTCTGGTTTGAGAAGGTTAGGGTTCCTGACCCAGCTTCAGTGAGGGAGGTTCCCCCTATTTCTAGCCTCTGGCCCCATTTGAAAATCAACTCAAATCACTTTTCTTCAGATCAAGGTAGAATAATGGGCATGAATTTCTCTATTCTTTTCTGTAGGCACACCTAGGCTCATACTGAACCAGCTCCAAAACACATGGGGTTTGAGAAACTGAGCGCTAGAACTTGATTACTGAAAAACGGGCTGTTCTCAGCCCCAAGTTGTGAGGCACAGACGTCCCCACAGCTGTGTTCCTGTCCTCTGGGCACAGGTTTTCCAGCTGGAGGGAGTGGGGCAACCTCAGCCTAATGGGCTTTTTCTAGGCCGAATTGGGTGCCTCAGTCTTACTTTGTTTTAAGAAAGTTTAGCGGCATAGGATGAAAAACAAAAAAGGGAGGCAAGCTGTTCAGATGCCAGTCAGGTGAATCCCCCAGGGGCTTTTCGTGGCATTCTCTGTAATTTTGCACAAATATGGAGCAGACGGAGGCTTCCCAGATGGTGCTAGTGGTAAAGAACCTGCCTGCCAATTCAGGAGATGTAAGAGACATGGGATCGATCCCTGGACTGGAAGGATCCCCTGGATAAGGGCATGGCAACCCACTCCGTGTTCTTGTCTGGAGAATCCCATTGACAAAGAAACCTGGCGGCCTACAGTCTATGGGGTTGCAAAGAGTTGGATGTGACTGAAGAGACTGAGCAAGCAAGCATGCACCAGAAGCCGACGAGTGGCCGCTGGTTAGGTATAGCCAGCTTAGATAACCTTCCCCTCTCCTCACATTTTAAACTCAAAAATACTCATTACATGGCTTTTACACTCAGCCCTGTACAGGATTTTGAGAAACTATCTCCTGCACTGATTCCCTCATTTTCATTCACAATGTTGCACACCTGTCAAGCATGTGCCAACAATGTTCCTATGTCCACATCTCCCTAGAATTAGTGAAATCACGTGGAAGTTTCTAACTGAAAAGGAATTATTTCAGGAATGGAAGTTATTAACAAGCAGTTACTACTGACCTATTATCAAAACTTAAGAATCTGTGCTGATGGCTTGGTTTGGTGGTTCTGTCTTGAGTGTGCACCAGAATCACACAGAGAGCTTGTTAAAATGTAACTGTTGGGCCCCGCCCCTAGAGTTTCTGATTCTTTCAAGTCTGGAGTGAGACCCCAATTTTGCAATTTTCAGCAAGTTTCCTGAGGGATGCTGCTGCTGTTGGTCTGGGGACCATGCGTTAAGACTTACTCAGCACTGTGAGGTGGTAAAACTCAAAATGGTAGGAATACTGTTGTTTTATATCTGCTAGGAGAAGACAGTGGTTAAAAGGGCAAGTTTTGGATTCAGAGAATCTTGCTGGGATTCCTCCTCCAACAGTATCAACTATGTGAGCTTGGCTAGTTTGTTTAAATTTTATGTACTTCAGTTTTCTCATTTTAAAAATGAGGATAATAGTTTCTAGTTTACTGGATTGTTATAAGGAGGGAGACAATGTATATAATTGGTTTAGAACATAGGCAGACGTATAGCATGTGTACACCAAATGGTAGATCTTCTTTCTAAGAGTTCTTGTGTATCTCTGAAGTACCTTATTAGGTTTACCAAGAATAGACCAAAGTAAAAAGAATGAAGTATTAGGCATGATTACTTTAAATACCTGGGGAGGTAGGTTTCTTTTCTTTTTTAAAAGATGCACTGAAACCCCCACTGATAAGTAGAGCCCAGGCATTACCAACCACTGTTATCACCTGAGGTTAAAAGAAAGTTCGAGGCTGCTGAGCACATCAGTAGTGAGGAGGTGGGGAAAAAGTTAGAAGGGAGATTACATGGTAGCTTTTAAAACATGAAACTCCAAACCTTCCCAGCTGTAGGAATAGGCAAGGCTGTTTTTAAGGTTTTAAATTTGGTCTTGAAATTCCCACCCCTTGCAAAATTGCCTCCTTCCTAGCCTGCCAGTGTAATGGAAATTCCCACTCCTTCGGTTGAGGCCCTGTGTCTCTGGAATGCAAATTGTATTTTCTAGGAGTAATAGCACATTAATCCAATAATACTCACTAACGCTTTCAGATTAGATTGTATTAGATTAGCTAGGTGTTACCTTGGAAAATGCAGTGCTTTGCCTGAGGGAGTAAGGCACAGAAGAAGCTGACTTGGAGGAAGGATGTCAGGGACTTTGGGCAGTCAAGGGCACTGGGGGGCAGGAGAGAACCGCTGGTGACCCACGTGGACCCGCGGGCTGCAGGGGAGACCTCCAGCCGGCCCCTCCAGCTCCCTGCAGCCTGTAGGTCCCCCAGTTTGTTCTGTGTAAGGCTGTGTGCTGCTGTTCTATGGTGCTGCTTCTCTTCTGTGGTGCAGTCTGGGAGGATGGGCTTTCCCGGTAGCTCTCAGATGGTAAAGAATCTGCCTGCAATGCAGGAGACCTGGGTTCGAACTCTGGGTCAGGAAGATCCCCTGGAGAAGGGAATGGCTACCCACTCCAGTGTTCTTGCCTGGGAAATCCCATGGACAGAGGAGCCTGGTGGGTTACAGTCCATGGGGTTGTGAAGAATTGAACACGACTGAGTGACTAAGCCCTGGGAGGATGGCTTCTGCTGCAGAGTTCTCAGCTGCCTTGGTGCTACCCCCTACTCTCTAGTAGTCCTTCCCCATTTCTAGTGTGAAGAGCAGCTCCTCCTGAAAGAAAAAAAAGGAAAAGAAAAAACCCCTTGCTGCTTTAGTTAAGTCCAGCCAAGTGGTGGCTGCTTTGGGGCATTTAGGCAGAGATAATCCAGTAAGGTTTCCCCCACCCCCATCTTCACTTGTGGTGATGACTAAGTCACCTGAAGCCAATGTTACATAAGCCTTAGCCTCCTATCATGGGAAATCCTGAGACGACACAAAGACAAGACTTACTAAACAGCAAGCTGTGACTTTGTTTCATTTTAATAGCTGGCGGCACTGACTGGGAATCTTAAATTCCACTGAATGTTTTTCGTGACATTTTCCTGGCTAACCTATCAGATGACCAGCTTCTCACTGTAACAGAATCATACAGGCTCTCCTAACCTCATGATGGAAGCACCAGGCTTCACACGTTCGACTGGAAAGCCAGGAGGTCAAAGTTCCCTTCTGTAGCCCCTTTCAGGCTCTCAGGCTTTGCTGCAGGCTGGTTACAATCTGCAAGGGGTCCTCTTTCCTCCTAGATCCCGGCAGCCAGGCGGCCTTCCACCTCGAGTTCAAAGTCTACTAATGTCCATGTGCAATGCCCAGTTCCAGCTGGGGTGATGGGACTGAAGGGCAGGGCCAGGGCTAAGTTCAGGTTCAGCTGGTCTGGTTTTAGACTTCAGCCCAGTCGTGTCCTCCCTTGGTGAGTGACGGGGTTGGGCGGGGTTGGGGGGCGGAGCATGGAAAGGCCGTCTCTGTGGCCAGTGTCCTCAGCCCACAATGCATTTGTATCTTGAAGATGAGCTGGTGTTTTGGCCCGAGGAAAGGGCTCGGTGGAGAGAGAGACGGACAAGAGGGTTTGCTGACTGTTCAGGGGGATAAGCTGCTTATGACCGTGCTCTGGTTGTGTGCATATTATAAGAGTATATTAATATAAAATGTGGACATTGACAAGTCATAATAGAATGAGAGGATTAGAGAAACTGAAGACATTCTAAATGAGCCACTTAGTGGCTCCTGATACTATTGTGTTTATATCCAACTGTCCTCTGGGCGCTTGCTAGAAATAACTTCCCCAGACCAGGTTTGTATAACGAAGCCCTGTGTCAGCTTCCTTATACAGGAAGACACTGACCAGTGGGCTTAGAGTTGGGGGTGAGATCAGGTGGGCAATGGGTTTCTTGCGAACTCTAAAATTCCCTGAATTATTCCGGATTTGAAAGCTGAAATTTCTAAGCACCTTTGCAGGGAACTGTACAAATGACATTGCTCACTGTTGCCACCTCTCCTTCTTGGGAATGTTTTTGATGTCCAGAGTCAACATCCAGAGTTGAACGTAGATGGGCTCTCTTGGGCAAATGTTTTAGAGAAACTGAGGGCAATTTGGTTGAGTCTTTAAGTGCTGTTACTGGGTGTGACTCTGACATGCTAATCAGGGTCAGGCAGGATGCTATTGCCCTTGATTCCTCCAGGAAGAATCTTCTTTACTTAAAGCGGAAGGGTCCATAGTGGGTCATAAGGAACATGTTAAATAAGTCTCACAGAAGGAAAAGATCACTGAAATGGCTTTCTATGTGCTTCTTAGAATCAAAAAAATCTCACTTATGATGTAGCTTGAATTCATGAGGATTGGAGAAAGTAGGTTTTCAATGGAAATATTTTATTACATGCAAAGAACGGATCGTTCCAAATGCTATTCTTACTTGTCACGTTACCCTCCACAGAGACCATCTATCTCAACATGAAATCTTGCAAATGCTTAAGAACTACGTATATATGTATATGTGTGTGTGTATAAAATTCAATCCTCATAGAATTACTGTGAGGTGGATTTTGTTGACTCTTTTTTACTGATGAAGTTCAGAAAAGTGTCTCATCCCAGGTTCCATGGCAGAGAAGTTATAGAGTTCCTTTTCACTTCCCCAGGCCCCTCTTAAGTCCCATTGGCTCTGATCATTTTGCTTCTACCATCTCTGCCCTTCCCCCAGCCTGAACCTAATCCCAGTTCAATCCCTGGTTGGGGAACTGAGATCCTGAAAGGTGCACAGCATGGTCAAAAAAATAAAGAGTTGATGATGTCTATCTTGCATAGATTGGTTGTGAAGGTTAAATCTGTTAATATCTTTCAGGAACACAATTGGCAAATACAATAAGTTCCCTACATATGGACGAGATTCCTTCCAAGAGCACATTCATAAGTCCAATTCATTTCTAAGTCCAACAAATTTAGCCTAGGTACCCAACTAACACAATTGGCTATATAGGGCTGTACTGTAATGGGCTTCCCTGATAGCTCAGTTGGTAAAGAATCTGCCTACAATGTAGGTGACCCTGATTCAATTCCTGGGTTGGGAAGATCCCCTGGAGAAGGAATATGCTACCCACTCTAATATTCTTGGGCTTCCCTTGTGGCTCAGCTGGTAAAGAATGCCTGCAATTCAGGAGACCTGGGTTTGATCCCTGGGATGGGAAGATCCCCTGGAGAAGGGAAAGGCTACCCACTCCAGCATGCTGGCCTAGAGAATTCCATGGACTGCATAGTCCATAAGGTTGCAAAGAGTTGGATATGACTGAGTGACTTTCCCTGTAATAGGTTTGTAATACTTTCACACAAATAATACATAAAAAACAAACACAAAAACTATACATTTTTAATCTTATAGTACCTTGGAAAGTATAGTAGTAGAGTACAGCAGCTGGCACACAGGGGCTGGCACTGAGTGAACAGGCAAGAAGAGTTACTGACTGCAGGAGGGAGAGGAAGTGGGAGATGGTGGAGCTGAAGGACTGTCAGCTTGGCAAGCTGTAATTTCACTCATGTTTGACATTAATGGCACAGTTTCTGGTTCCTTGTTGTAGCTTCTGCATCTTGAAAGTTCACAGCTTGAAGGCTTGAATGCAAGGGAATTACTAGAGTAGACACTTCATTCGTTTTAGTTTTCATATTTCTTGATTTTGGCTTTAGAAATACCGATCTTTGACTCAGCAGATTACCAGGAGTCTTTTAAACCTCGTCTATCCAATCAGACACCCACTCTCCTTCACGTTTCTGCTTGTGTGTGCCATGCTATGTCCTCACTCTGCATGGCCCCTGGTCCCAGACCCTCTGTGCTTTTGATGCTACTGATTTGGGAGTTTGCCCCTCTTCCTGCTATAGCCTTTCTTTCTTCCCTGTGTCTTCTAGGCTTATCTCCATGCCAGTTGTGCACATCTTGCTGCCATAGCCAGGTGCAGAATATAATACCTACTTTGCATACCTCAGGGATTATTGTGAGGATCAAAGGGGTGATTATGTGATGAAAGTGCTTTGAAAAGTAATATGGACTGCATTCATGTGGGCTGTGATGATGGTGATGATTATCAACCCTGGACTATCTTCAGATGACTAAAATTATCCACCCAGCCTGGCTCTTCTCAGTATGTTCTTATCTCTCCTGGTCTTCCCCGCACTGTTTGAGAAGTCTGATAGTTTAAGCAGTGGAAGAACTTGCTGGTGGATAGCAATGTTGAAGGTGAAGAATGCCTGGGTAATGAATTGCTTTCTTTAGGGTCCCGATGGGAAATCTGGTACCCTGGAAAGTGTTAATTTACCTCACTTGAGTGAATGCTTTAGACCCAGCCAGCTTTTCATTTGCCCAGGCAGCCCATCGTGATGATGACATTAAATAATCATTATCATTAGGTGGAACTCCTGTCACCTTGGGGATTTAGAAAGTGTTTCTCAAGTCACATACACAAAAGCAACTGAAATCAGCAGAATGTTCATCTAGAAGAAAGTCGTTGTGAAGACAACATTTGTTTGTAATTGTCAGTATTTGGCAAAGGCAGGAAATGAAAGAATGAAATGAACCACAGCTTTGGATCCCTTCCAGTGTTTTTTTTCCAACCCCAAATCATCAAGACTAGGGAGGGAAGCCTTCCTGTCGCGGACCGTAAGTTCTAGGGAGGCGGGTAGGAGCCTTCAACTCCCTTACCCCTTCTGTCCAGGAAGTCATTTCAAAGGGAGCTGCCTCCAGGGAAAAGCAAGAGCCCATTGGCCAATATTTATTTATAGTCTTATACCCTGTAAACTTGTCTTCTTTTTCAAAATTAAAAGCAAAAAAAGTATTTGGTTTTTGTTTGTTTGGACAACCTCCAGGCAGTTGTATCTGTTCTCTTTATTTCTGTGCTGGTTGCTCAACATCTTTGGTCTTGATGGAACTGGTTTTATTCCTAGGTCCTCCCTTATTATTAATGTTCTTATTATTGGTTAATTCTTCTGTGTTTGCAGTGTCCTTGACAATCTTTTTTTATTAGCTGGTCTTCACAACAATGCAGTGAGGTGGATCAGTCTTATTGAATATTTATCTAACAAGCTGTCCAACATTTTCTTTTGTTGGCTTTTGTTAGGATCTGTTACAACCATTTTGTCTTTCTGATAGTCGCCCTTCTGCAAGACACCTACTTCATGCTTTTTCTTGTGAGGCTCCACGAGCCAGGGGCTTCTGTCATCTGCTTTCAATCCGTGTTTGGTTTCTTCCTTCCTTGCCTGGCTTTTTCACCCTCCTCAAAATGATTGTTGCCTCTTCTATTCATGCAGATGGTGCTCAGCTAATCTAAGGCAGGTGTGGGCAAAGGGTTTCCTTTTTGCTTTCTTGGCTTGGGGTACACCTCTGAGTGGCCACTGGCTGTCAGTTCTTTAGCACGTGATTTGTTACCACATAGTTGGTCACTGCTAATATTTTGTGGTGGTTGTTTGCTGTGGTTCTGTGTATATTGGCTCTATGGTGAACCAATGGACTGTCTGGCTAGGAAGAGAGATGTTTCCAGGATAGTTGGGAGTTGGTACTATAACAGGATATGACATCAATTCTTTCAACCAAGAAATGCCCAAGTCTTCCAAACCTGCCATCATTATGCTTCGTCCACCACCAGATCTTCCACTTCAATAGCTACCACCCTCAGTCTTGCACTTCCATCAAAAATATTTTGTTTCTGTCTATGCAATACACCTAGATGTGCCTGGTGTCTAGGAGCTTATAAATAAACAGAATTTCCCCAAGTACCAATTTTAATTTTGAATACTTAACTATGTCTGTTTTCTTTTACCTACCCCTAAACATTATGTTTCTCTATTGTACATATTGTGATTATTGCTAACTTTTCTTTCTCACCCACTAGACTCTAGATTTCTTAAGGGCAAAGACCACATTTTATTCTTCATCCACTAAGCCCTAAGCTAGGCACCAGGGAGATCTATCAGGTCAATAATAGTTCATTGACTGAATATTAAAATCATCTGATTAAATGAGAAAATGCTTTTATAAACCATAAAATGTTTTATGAATTAGTAAGGACTGTACAAATGCAGCTTTAAAAAAACTTATAATTACATTATTTTTCTATGCAACAATGAAGGATAGGTTTGAATCTTGTGAAGCTGGACAAAAAATACCCATTTTATAGAATAAGAATGATTGCTGTTTGACTGAATTTGCAAAAGATTAAAAGAGGAGCCATGTTATTCTGGTCGATGTCTGATTTGGCATTTGCTTGGTCGCCTGCAGCCATCGAGCAAACCCTGCAGTGGAGGAAGGATAACCTTGGGGTGTGTTTAAAATTCATTTAAAAACTTTTCTTCCATGTAGATGGATTTTAGAAAATGTTCTAAGCAACTGACATGGGTTCTGGGTATAGACAGTTCTGGGAAGCTATGTGTTATTCTATGTTATACCAGATTTAAACCAATGAAATAGAGCTTGCCAGAGTAATTCATTGTAGCTTGCGATTTGAAAGTGGCTCAGTGCTTCAGAACTCTTCTCCCCATGGAACTTATCTGAGGGGCTGTGAAGAAGGGAGCAAAGTAGTTTCCTCTTTTTTCTCTCCCCACCCACTGTCTTGTGGTGTACTTCTTCAAAACATTGGACCGATTATTTCTGCAGATCAAATGTTATGCTGCTGCTGCTGCTAAGTCGCTTCTGTTGTGTCTGACTCTGTGTGACCCTGTAGATGGCAGCCCACCAGGCTCCCCCATCCCTGGGATTCTCCAGGCAAGAACACTGGAGTGGGTTGCCATTTCCTTCTCCAATGCATGAAAGTGAAAAGTGAAAGTCAAGTCGCTCAGTTGTGTTTGACTCTTTGCGACCCCATGGACTGCAGCCCACCAGGCTCCTCGGTCCATGGGATTTTCCAGGCAAGAGTACTGGAGTGGGTTGCCATTGTCTTCTCTGGGTCAAACGTTATAATTAATGATTAAAAAATAAATTCTACTTACCAGTAGAATTACTTACTTGTGCCTACCAGTCAGGCACATTTCAGGTACTTAATAAATACGCAGTGAATAAATGAATAAATTTAACCTTATTCCAGCTGTCCAAAGAGCTTAACATCTGCATGGAAAAAAGCCCCACAAATGACTTTTCTGGCTTTTACCGAAGGGTCCCTGGGATCAGTCAGCAACAGGGGAAGAACTCTGAATTTGGGCCAAGTTCACTTACAAGAAGCCGCTTTTGATAAAAGCTCAGTTCTCTTATCAATATTCCTTCAACTCTTTCTGTAGCCCTGGCAATCTCCTTTTGAAAAGCAAATGCACTATAGGCAGAAGCTGAATCAGAAAGTCAGGATGCAAGTTTCAGTCCCAGTTGGGCAGCAAGACATCCCAAATCAACCCTTTGGTACATTTTGGTGGGATGGATATACAAAAGGTTGACAGCACTTTTGAGTCTATCTATGGAGCCAGAGGTTAAAAAAAGAATCAGTCTATTAGAATTTACTTATGATAAATGGAGTTTCCAAGAGGCTGCACTGTAAGATTCTGGCTTTTCATGAGTCCTACTCACTAGTGGCCAGTGTTAGAAACAGAACTTGTTGACTTTGGGATCTAGTAATTGTTTTAAATTAGTGTCTCAAGGACACAGAACTACTTTCCTTCTTTACTGCCTACTTTTCTGTCCCTCATTTTTATTATTGATTCTGGTTTCACTCCTTCATGTGTGAATCTCTTTGTTTGGCAGGAACCAGCCATCAGAAGATTTTTTTTTTTGTCTACTGAATTCTTTAGGTGCTGAAGATTTAGCTAACTGGGAATTGAATGGAGGAAAGAGTCAAGCAGGGAAATTTGTGCATGAAATGGATTTTTTTGTTCCTCTGAGGATTTGTTGCAAGCAGATATAAAGTGTCTTTCTCCCTCAGAGTACCTCCAAGGGCTTTCATAAATCAATTAGTCACTGGCGGGGCAAGAGAGAGGAGGGGGAGAATGAGCCATGTGGTGACAGCCAGAGACCCTGGCTGCTCTCTCTCTCTCAGGCATGCTGTCCTTGATCATTAGATAACCACAGTGACACTTCACCCCCTGGAGACTGTTTCCATTACAGTCAGAACATCAGAGCAAGGGGAAGGCTTTCAGGATCTCACTCTGCTCCACTAATAAACAAACACCCACAAGAAGAGATTGAGGAAGAGGGAGGCTGGCCATCCTTTTGAGACACAAACCCAAGAAAATGAAATGAAAAGAAATCAATCTTTTATTTGCTCACTTGGGCTCCAGAATACTTATGTATTCTTTCAGCCTTTGACTCTCAATGTGGAATTCGGATGTTTCTTTCAGTTCAATAGACAAGACCAGCAAAGCACCACCAAGGAGTCTTCATTCTAAGAGGATAAGGCTCTTGACACAGTGCTTCTAAGCTTACAAAGTAGGTGCAGCGTATCTCCTGCCAGCTTCTCAGCAGGCAGAGCCTACAGCATATGTCTTAGGGACCCATGAGCTACAGAGTGAGGACGGCTCTGAGGAACACCTAAAAATGTGTCCAGTGGAGCTGTCAGAACAATTCTCCATCAGTCACTCTGCAGGAACAAATGGAGCATCTGAAATGCACGTCATTTTAGGCACATGTTTTGAACTTGGAGTTCCTGGCTTGTGGATGTTAAGGCCACGGGGGAGGTAGGAGTCTGGATGGGAGAACAGGGTGACCATTGCAAAGGGTTCAAGAGAGTAAAGGTGAATTCCATAATTTATAAGATCTGGAGTCTTTCAGGCTACTCAACAAGCAGAGGGATTGGAAAGAAAAAAAATGCTTCTTATATAAGAGCTGAGAGCTCTTATCTCATTCTTGGGAACAAGCTGGGGGGTAGGTGGCAACTATTTTGGTCTTCAGTTTCACAGTTGGCAGAGCTGAGATACGGGGAAGAGAGTTGGTCTGTCTGCCCACTGAGCCAGATGTGCATGCCAAGAGTCCCTGTAAAATCCTCCATCAGTGTCGTTCCCAACCTCTGCCCCGAGTCCTCTGGCAGCCTCCTAGAGACAGAGAATGCACAGCATCACTGAGGTCACCCCACAGACTTGGAGGCAGAAGACCTGAGCTTGAATTCTGGCTCTTCTACTTACTAGCTCCGAGGTCAGGCAGGTTTCTCAATCCCTCTGCAGCAAATCTCTCAGTTTGCTTCTCTTTAAAATGAGGATGACAACAACACAGGGCATTGGGAGAATTAAAAGTGCTTGAACGCACTTAAGCCCCCTGTCTCATACAACTCAGCAAATGCTAAGTGGGTCTGAATTTAAAGAAGTAAAACAAGCCCAGATTTCCTTCTCTGACTTCTTTCGATCTCACGGATGAGCAGGCTCCGGCTTCACCAATGCTCATAGGTTTCCCCATGCCTGTGACTCTCAAAGTGTGCTTTCTGGACCATGAGCCTCAGAGGTGCAGACAGACCTGTGAGAAGTGCACATTCTCAGGCCCCATACTAAATCAGAAACCTTGGGGGGTGAGTGGAGGGCAGCAATCTATATTTTAAGAAGTCTTCAGGTGATTCGGATGCATACTCAAGTTTCAGAACCACTGCCCTGTATTAACTTCACAGTGCCAGGAATAAAACACTTGTGGGGCAACAGGCGCAATCGTTTCTGCAGTGTGCCTGACAGCTTGAGCTCAGGCATTTACTGGTTATGCCTCTATATCTCTTCTGTCCTTGGCCGTTTGTTGAGATGAGAATAGCAAAAGGAATTTGCTAATGGTGATCGTCCTTCTGGACTTTTACAACATTCTGCTTTTTGTTTTTGTTTTTTGGTACAGGGGATAGAATTGACAGTTTGGTGATGGGTCTGCATGAACATGGACCTAGAAGAAGAAATTGTCAAGGACAATCCCAAATCTCCACAGTCCTTGTATTGTTGGAGTGTGCAGACACAGAACACTCTGAAATAAAACACTCAGGGAAGTGTTGTGCTCCAACATATAAACTCTGCAGGAAGATGCTCAAATTTATTAGATATTCAGAAGGAATCTGAGAGTGTTGACAAGTTTTGGAATGACTTTGAAAGTACTTTGAAACTTGAATCTGTGAAGTAAAGCTTGGATATTTTAGAGTTGTGGAGAAGATGAACCTTTCTCTTCATCTCTCCCATAGAGGGTAGGAGGCTCTGTCACTTGAGTGACTCCTCATTTATTCTGTGTAACTTCTTTTATGTATTTATTAAAATTTTCTGGACTTTTTTTCCGGTTGAAGTATAGTTGACTTACCAGATTCTTCTTTTTCCTAATAGGTTATTGCGAAATATCAAGCCTATTTCCTTCATAGTGACTTCCCAAGAGCTTCATACCGAGAATGGCTGCTGTGGCCTTCTCCCTTCATGCCCCGCTCCTACTCCTTCTCCATCACTTTTACTCCTTTCTAGAAAAGGTTAGAAACCCCCCTTACCTTTTAGGGGGATGGCCTTGGTTGAGTTCCCTTAGCAGCACCTGAAAGCATAAAATATCTAAATCCTAAGACCTCTTGGCATACTGCAGTGCAACATTTTCATTTTACAGATGACAAAATTGAAGTCCAAAGATGGAAATGCCTGGCTCCAACTTCAAGATTCTTTAAACTACTCCCTAATGGAAGTGTCTCCACACAGTCTGAGAGTTTAGTAATCATGGGGCGTGGCAGGGAGAAGGGGAGTCATCAAATAGGAAGCTCTGTCTCCACCCCTAGTTTTTCAAATATCATACCTGTTAAAAAGGTCAATCTATACACGGGTCATACCATAATTTTCCACCTTCGTTTGTATAAATGAGGAACATGATGTTTGGCCCACTTTTAATTGTGGTCACTGGGGAATGGGTGAAGTCAAAACCAAACAAACCCCACAAAATCTCTAATTTATCTTTTTGGTGGAAGAACTCATCATTGGCAAGCCCTTAGCTTTTAATTGCTGCCAAAGTCACGCTCTTCACTTCCATGGGGGAAGAGTGGGTGGGACCCCGTCCTTCACATCATATTTATAGGTTTTGCTCATAACACTTGAGTTTCCAGGCCCTATCACTATTTTCTCCCTCTGAAGTAGCTTTAAAATAGGAACAAAGTACTTCTCTTCCCCTTCAGCACTAGGAATATCAGGTGTTTACTTAATATCCCTTAAATTTTGCTTGGCGTGCTTCATGCTGACATTCTGAAGTGCCCAGGCAATAATAAGTCAGGTGATTTCTTAGATGTTGAGGGAACAGTGCATACAGCCAAATGCATAATTTTTCAGGATAATGGATGAAAACCTTGGCCTGGGTTCCTCCTAACCAGACAGATCATCAAAATAAAAAAGGAGTGTGTGTGTGTGTGTGTGTGTGTGTGTGTGTTTCACTTTTATTGTCTTTCTGACACTGTGGTGAGGATACAATTGAATGTTCACTATACGCTAACATAATGATAGTATGGACACTTACTTACTGATCACTTACTAGGTACCAGGATTTGCATGCACTTGTGTCTATAGATCTCATGTATTTCTCACCACTCTTGGTAGAAGAAATTTTATCCATACTTTGCAGACTCAGTGAAGTAGTTTGTCACAGTTTCTGTGGGGAGTACGTAGGAGAGCCAGACTTCAAACCCAGGCTGCTGCTGCTGCTGGTGCTAAGTCACTTCAGTCGTGTCTGACTCTGTGCAACCCCATAGATGGCAGCCCACCAGGCTCCCCCATCCCTGGGATTCTCCAGGCAAGAACACTGGAGTGGGTTGCCATTTCCTTCTCCAATGCATGAAAGTGAAAAGTGAAAGTAAAGCCACTCAGTCGTGTCTGACTCCCAGCAACCCCATGGGCTGCAGCCTACCAGGCTCCTCCGTCCATGAGATTTTCCAGACAAGAGTACTGGAGTGGGTTGCCATTGCCTTCTCCAAACCCAGGATACCTGGCTTAATACTGCTTCACTTGCTTTTAGAAAGTCTAATCTTTGCTTTTTGTTCTCGCTTGCTGGTGGGTGTAGAGTGTTGCCACAAGGCAGTGAAGTGAAGTCACTCAGTCATGTCCGACTCTTAGCGACCCCATGAACTGCAGCCCACCAGGCTCCTCCGTCCATGGGATTTTCCAGGCAAGAGTACTGGAGTGGGGTGCCATCGCCTTCTCCACAAGGCAAGGTAGGACCTAATCCTTGTGTAAATGACAAAGTGTGGGTCAGTTAGGTGAGGAAAAATCTTGGGTCAAATGTCTTTCTGGAAGAACCTAAATCTGAACGATCAGAGCTGAGGGGATTAAGCATCTGTGGGAAAGAAAATGGAAGGGAGACTTAGGAAGGGACTGTTGAAAGGGTGGATAAGGTCAGGAGGTGCTTGGGGTCGGTCTCTATGAACAGGGTGTGGGAGAATTATTTAATCTTGAGCTACGTTGGGCTTTAGAATGAATGACCCCTCCCCTCTGTGCTGTACCCCGCTTCCCCTGTTCTCCTGCAGCAAGAACAGCCATCTTCAGTGTACCTGGAAAGTGGTAATGCCTGGCTTTTAACCCCTTTCAGGGGTTTCTTATTACACCTAAATATAATCTGAAGTCTTCCCCTTTGTCTGCAAGGCTGTAGCAGTTACTGTTGCTGCCCTGCCCTTACCTCCTTGGGACTCATTGTATCTTTGAACTGGGGCAGTTTTCTTCTGCAATCACTTGCAACTCTGTTTGAGGTTTTGTTTTGGACTGCAGTTGGCTGGGCAGAATGCTCCTGGGAGTTAATGCCCTAGGTCTCAACCGGTGATGGACAAGAGTTGGTGCATAAATACCCCGACTCTCCTGGTCCTCAGCTGGTGGAACCCTGAGGTGTGCTCTGCAGGCTTTGGAGGATCTCTGCCCCGATTCCTCACTACCCCCACCCTCAAGCCCCAGGACCGAGCCTGGTTGCCCACAGCAGTAAACTGCTCCCTCAGACACCCTATTCTTCCTCTCTTCCCTTTCTGTCTCCCTTTCCTGCTCCCTGAGCGTGATTCCTACATTAAACAACTTGCATTCAGATCCTTGCTATGGCCTGATTCAGGAGGACCCAGCATGAGCCAAAGATCTTGTTTGCTCTGGTCTCTGCCCACCTCTCCCTCTGGAGCCACTGGAACTTACAAGCTGTTCTCAGACCCCATGGCTCTTCTTTACGTTTCCTAAACATTCTGGGCTTCTTCTCATGTGCTGTCCTATAGGTCCCAGGCCTGATTCCTCATTGCTTAGGCTTCAGCTTCGATATCACCTCCTCAAGAGACCTTCCCTCACATCCTAGAAAAGAGCTGGGCGTCCTGGTTCTCCCGGATGTAGCCCCAAACGCTGTGAGATGCTGCACAGTGCAGTGATGGAGGTGATGGCTGTGCCCGCCCCCAGTCATCGCCTGTCCTTGGTTTCCTGGCTTCTCCACACCCCTAGCCTAAGGTGTGTTAGGCTTGGCTCACTCACTGTGTGGTGTGGACTTCTTAGTGTGCCCAGGCTTATCTGAGGCACCGGGTTAAGAGGCTTGAAACAGGAGGAGGAAAGGGTGACTCCCTGGCTGGTGGGAGAGACTGTGGGGGCTGGATATTCAGAAGACCTGACAGGCTTCAGAAAAACTTGAAATGATGGATATATATCTGAAATGTTTTCAGTATCTCCTGATTCCTGTTCATCAATAACTGTCCTTTACATCCTACATTGATTTCTCTCACAAAATCTTTCTAAGGGGGCAATTCTTTCCTTTTTTGTTGAAGTTGACTTTACTCCTATCATTCAGATGAGAGAGACGAATAGGAAATTATAGGCCCTCTTATATCTGGGCTTGACATTCGCTTAGCAGATAGGCTGGTACCCAAAGGTACATTTTTATTAAACTTTGCTTTTCCTTTCAAAGGAGCCCAGAACATTCCTTTGAGTGCATTAAGAAGAGGCCACTCTGGGCATAGGGGGAGGGGGAGACTGCACCCTCTGTGCACACACAAGGCAGGGATGGCAGCCTCTGCTCTTCACGTCTGGGACCTACGTTGTACAGCGCAGGGGGAAACCTGAGTCCAGAGATGGGGGTCTGGGGGCTCCACAACCAACAGCTCTAGCTTCCAGAAATGTGCCTTTACACCTAATGCCATTCCTGGGTGATCGCAGTTTGCCATCTCCTTCTCTTAAGTTTGATTGGATCATGACATATCAGCGCTAGGAGCTCTAGAGAGCAGGAGTGCCAGTCTCTCCTTTCACCCAGGAGGAGACTAAGGCTTACGGCCATTTAAAGACTGAGTCAAAGCTGCACTGCTGATCTGTGGCACATTTGAGATGAAAATGGCCTGAACGTCATGGGAAAATTCTTTAAAGCCAGTAGCTATCTAAAAGGTTCTTGTACTTCTCGGGAAATTCACCAAAGGGTCTATGAGCAGTGAAGATATATAGTGACCACTGGCCTTGTAGGAAGGTCCCTTTGCACTCTGGAGTCTCAAAATGAAAAATTTGGCCACTGAGTAGTTCTCTCTTTGCAAATGTTTGCAGGATTGTGGTGTTTGCTTTGAAACAGAATGCAGATGTGAAGTACAAAATTGATGTCGACCCTCAGATCTTATTTTTTTCAACTCTTATTTTAGGTTAACACTGTTGAAGCCTTTAGCTCACTGTCATTTGAGCAGTCTTTTTTTTTTTTTTTTTGTTAGGGCCTGAAATAACTCAGTAACTAAAAATTTTCACTAACAAAATAGGAAAGAAAAATGTTTTGTCTGTTGGAATAAATTAATCCTCACAGAGTTATGGTGAAATGAGCTTCTGTTTGGGTCTATAGGATTATTATTAAGTAATGAAGAATGAATTCACTTCTTTCAGACTTGTGTGAAATTGGGAATAAAATCCCTTCAACATCAGCACCTCCTTCCACCCAGCCTGTACTGGACACTCCCAAAACATGGTCACTGCTATTCATTTAGTTAATCGTCAAATATGCATCAAACACATATTTTGTTATTCACTGGGTGATTATGTTCTATCATTCCAAGGAAAAGAGACTTTAAGAGCTTATATGCACAAACCACTTGCCTATAGAAATAAAATAAAAAAAATAGCACATCTCAATTGAATATGAAAATAACTCTTCATAGAAGATGTCGGATTTATGTTTATTGCATCGTTTCTATAATGGGACTGATAGTTTGTGCTGAATAATTCATGCTATTTTGCCCAAGCCCCTTGAAAGCACTGGCATATCTCCGAGGGACAGCTGGCTAAAATTAAAGCATAGACTCTTGTCTTAGACTTGAATATTGCCAGGTAGCCTCCTGGTATTTTTTTTGTAGTTGCATTTGAGAGGGCTGGCCGTGAAATTACGCAGACCTGAGTTCAAATCCTGGCTTTACCCTTGGACTTGGGCAAGGAATCTAGTCTTTTTCAGTCTCAATTCCTCATATATAAAATGAAGCTAAAAATTCATTGTCATTGGGATTCATACATGTAGTGTTATAGGAACCAAAATTTCATTTTTTAAATGAAAACTCCTTTCCAAGGAGGGTGAGTCTGGTTAAAGGGAAGCCCCTTGTTTTGCTCGTGCCTTGGGTTGTCAAAGTCTAGGAACTGGAATTGGGGGAGAGGTGAAAGAAGGATTTGTTTTCAAAAGAGGAGGAAGAATGGGGCGAGGAGAGAAGAAAGGCAAGAGGTGAGAGGAGACAAGAGGAAGGAGGGAGGCAGGAAGGCCATGAGGCTGGGGAAGTGGCAAGGGGGCGCTGGCACAGAGGGTGGAGGGCTAGAGGGTGTGTTAAGAACCAGGATGCTCCCTGATTTATTAAGCTGGAGTGTGTGTGAAGCTGTGAAAGTCTCCATTTTCCATGTCCTCAGCTGGTCTACTTGCCTTCCACTGCTCCTGGCTCACTTTTTGATAACGTTAGCTATATTCACTAGTGTTTCATGGAAGTTAGGATGTGGGTATATTGTGCAAGTGGAGGGGGTCTGGACCAATGAGATGATATGGATGCCCAGGAGACAGATGAGAACGGGAGCCCTTGGGAACTTGTAGAAAGCTGGTGAGAACTTTGGATTTTCATAGGTCTTCAGATCAGATCAGATCAGATCAGTCGCTCAGTCGTGTCCGACTCTTTGTGACCCCATGAATCGCAGCACGCCAGGCCTCCCTGTCCATCACCGACTCCCGGAGTTCACTGAGACTCACGTCCATCGAGTCAGTGATGCCATCCAGCCATCTCACCCTCTGTCATCCCCTTTTCCTCTTGCCCCCAATCCCTCCCAGCATCAGAGTCTTTTCCAATGAGTCAACTCTTCGCATGAGGTGGCCAAAGTACTGGAGTTTCAGCTTTAGCATCATTCCTTCCAAAGCAATCCCAGGGCTGATCTCCTTCAGAACAGACTGGTTGGATCTTCTTGCAGTCCAAGGGACTCTCAAGAGTCTTCTCCAACACCATAAATCAAAAGCATCAATTCTTCGGCACTCAGCCTTCTTCACAGTCCAACTCTCACATCCATACATGACCACAGGAAAAACCATAGCCTGACTAGATGGACCTTTGTTGGCAAAGTAATATCTCTGCTTTTGAATATGCTATCTAGGTTGGTCATAACTTTCCTTCCAAGGAGTAAGCGTCTTTTAATTTCATGGCTGCAGTCACCATCTGTAGTGATTTTGGAGCCCAGAAAAATAAAGTCTGATACTGTTTCCACTGTTTCCCCATCTATTTCCCATGAAGTGATGGGACCGGATGCCGTGATATTCGTTTTCTGAATGTTGAGCTTTAAGCCAACTTTTTCACTCTCCTCTTTCACTTTCATCAAGAGGCTTTTTAGTTCCTCTTTACTTTCTGCCATAAGGGTGGCGTCATCTGCATATCTGAGGTTATTGATATTTCTCCCGGCAATCTTGATTCCAGCTTGTGTTTCTTCCAGTCCAGCGTTTCTCATGATGTACTCTGCATATAAGTTAAATAAGCAGGGTGACAATATACAGCCTTGACGTACTCCTTTTCCTATTTGGAACCAGGCTGTTGTTCCATGTCCAGTTCTAACTGTTGCTTCCTGACCTGCATACAAATTTCTCAAGAGGCAGATCAGGTGGTCTGGTATTCCCATCTCTTTCAGAATTTTCCACCGTTTATTGTGATCCACACAGTCAAAGGCTTTGGCATAGTCAATAAAGCAGAAATAGATGTTTTTCTGGAACTCTCTTGCTTTTTCCATGATCCAGTGGATGTTGGCAATTTGATCTCTGGTACCTCTGCCTTTTCTAAAACCAGCTTGAACATCAGGAAGTTCACAGTTCACATATTGCTGAAGCCTGGCTTGGAGAATTTTGAGCATTACTTTACTAGCATGTGAGATGAGTGCAATTGTGTGGTAGTTTGAGCATTCTTTGGCATTGCCTTTCTTTGTGGTTGGAATGAAAACTGACCTTTTCCAGTCCTGTGGCCACTGCTGAGTTTTCCAAATTTGCTGGCATATTGAGTGCAGCACTTTCACAGCATCATCTTTCAGGATTTGGAATAGCTCAACTGGAATTCCATCACCTCCACTAGCTTTGTTTGTAGTGATGCTTTCTAAGGCCCACTTGACTTCACATTCCAGGATGTCTGGCTCTAGTTCAGTGATCACACCATCGTCATAGGTCTTATTGGTAGACAATATTTATTAAACTTTTACTCTGTACCCAAGGCTGATATGTGAACATGGTGATGCATTATCTCCTTCCTTTCACTCAACAAATATTTATTGAGGGGCTAGTTGAGTCTTCCCAACAAATCAAGTAAGTTCTTGCTGTTCAGTTGCTCAGTCGTGTCTGACTCTTTGTGACCCCATGGACTGCAGCATGCCAGGCTTCCCTGTCCCACAGCTTGTTTAAACTCATGTCCTTTGAGTTGGTGATGCCATCCAACCTCTGTCCTCCCCTTCTTATTCTGCCTTTGATCTTTCCCAGCATCAGGGTCTTTTCTAATGAAGTGGCTCTAAGCATTAGGTGGCCAAAGTATTGCAACTTCAGCTTCAGCATCAGTCCTTCCAATGAACATTCAGGACTGATTTCCTGTAGGATTGACTGGTTGGATTTCCTTGCTTTCCACGGGACTCTCAAGAGTCTTCTCCAACACCACAGTTCAAAAGCATCTGTTCTTCGGTGCTGAGCTTTCTCTAGGGTCCAACTCTCACATCCATACATGACTACTGGAAAACTATAGCTTTGATTAGATGGACCTTTGTCAGCATAGTAATGTCTCTGCTTTTTAATATGCTGTCTAGGTTAGTCATAGCTTTTCTTCCAAGGAGCAAACGTCTTTCAATTTCATGGCTTCAGTCACCATTTGAAGTGATTTTGGAGCCCAAGAAAATAAAATCTGTCTCTATATTCATTATTTCCCCATCTATTTGTCATGAAGTGATGGGACTGGATGCCATGATCTTAGTTTGCTGAATGTTGAATTATAATCAGCTTTTTCACTCTCCTCTTTCACTTTCATCAAGAAGTTCTTTAATTCTTCTCTTTCTGCCATAAGGGTGGTGTCATCTGCATATTTGAGGTTCTTGATATTTCTCCCAGCATTCTTGATTCCAGCTGTGCTTCATCCAGCCTGGCATTTCACATGATGTACTCTGCATATAAGTTAAATAAACAGGTGACAATATACATAAGAAAAGACGTACTACTTTCCCAATCTGGAAACAGTCTGTTGTTCCATGTCTGGTTCTAACTGTTGCTTCTTGACCTGCATAAAGGTCTCACAAGAGACAACTAAGGTAGGCTGGTATTCCCATTTCTTTAAGAATTTTCCACAGTTTATTGTGATCCACACAGTCAAAGACTTTGACGTAGTCAAAGAAGCAAAAGTAGATGTTTTTCTGGAGTTCTTTTGCTTTTTCTATGATCCAGCAGATGTTGGCAATTTGATCTCTGGTTCCTCTGCCTTTTCTAAATCCAGCTTGAACATCTAGAAGATCTCGGTTCATGTACTATTGAAGCCTAGCTTAGAGAATTTTGAGCATTACTTTGCTAGCATATGAAATGAGTGCAATTATACAGTAGTTTGAACATTCTGTGGCATTGCCCTTCTTTGAGATTGATATGAAAACTGACCTTTTCCAGTCCTGTGGCCACTGCTGAGTTTTCCAAATGTACTGGCATATTGAGTGAAGCACTTGGATCTATTGAGTGAACCATTGGATCTACTGGCTTTCCAGCTTGGCAAATGCAGAGCTTGGGACATCTCAGCCTCCACAGTTGTGTGAGCCAAGTCCTTATAGTAAAAAATTTCTTTCTCTCTGCTCCCTGGAGAACCCTGACTAATACATTGTGGGAAGGTTAAGCAAAGATGTAGTCTCAGTGGACATCAGCCTCAGCAGGATCCCATGGGGAGCTCCGGAGCATAATTATACCACAGAGTTGGCCCCACCTTGAGGTCAGGGGCTAGCCTTTATATTCCCATTAGTCAGTTCATGAGCTCTGCTCCTAGAGTGGTGTGAAGACACTGAAGCAGCTCCTGGGAGAAGGAGACAGCTGTGAGATTTCTGCTGACAGTCACAGAAATGGGGAAATGGGAGCATCCCCTGCAGTATGCAAATAATATTAATAGCAGCCATTACTATTCTCAAATTTTGATTTATTTCCCACTCAATAATATATTAGCTATAAAGGAAACAAGCCAAAATAGAAAAAATTGTTGACAGTCTCGTACTCCAAAATTAATAAATTGCTTTTTCTCCAATTCATGTGTGATCTTTTTTTAAACCTAGGTATAATAATAGTATAAAGTCTTAAAGTCATTGAAAATATAAAGGTAATAATGCTAATTTTGAAAAGTTCTAACAGCATAGAAGGATATAGAATGGACTTTAGTTTTCCTTCACCTTCATGTTCTTCTCCTCCCCATACTGAACCCCTATCCACATTAAGTGTGTAACCTTTCAGACCTTTGACTCCATGCACACACTCTGTATAGACTCATGTATGCACACATACACACATACTCCAGCTGGATTTAATGGGGTATTATTTCATATGTTGTTCTATGGCTTGTACTTTCTACCTAACAAATATCTTGGAGACCTTATCATGTCAGTGCATTTAGGTCTTCCTTTTTCTTTTTCACGGGGCTGCATAATTTTGCTAGCATGTATGTATCATCATGTATTTAACTATTGGTAGCATTTAGATTTCCCATTGTTTCTTTTACAAACCAGGTAGTAAAGAACTGGATAACATTTTGTGTTCTGTTTTTTCTTTCCCTGGTAGCTCAGCTGGTAAAGAATCTGCCTGCAATGCAGGAGACACCATTGGATTCCTGGGTCAGGAAGATTCCCTGAGGAAGGGATAGACTACCCAGTATTGTTGGGGTTCCCTGGTGGCTCAGATGATAAAGAATCTGCCTGCAATGTGGGAGACCTGGGGTTTGTCCCTGGGTTGGGAAGATCCCCTGGAGGAGGGCATGGCAACTGACTTCAGTATTCTTGCCTGGAGAATCCCCATGGACAGAGGAGCCTGGCGGGCTGCAGTCCATGGGGTTGCAAAGAGTCGGACATGACTGAGCGACTAATCATTGCAACAATGTTGTTATACAGTCATAATTATTTTTAAATTACACCATACTGTTCTATTAAGTTGATATATCATCATTTATCTAATTATCTCCCTATTGCTGGTTGCATAGGCAACATATGTTTATATATATATAAACATATATATATATGTGCGTGTGTGTGTTTGCCCTGTCTCCTTTTTAAAAATATGTTCTTATTTATGGCTGCTCTGGGTCTTTGTTGCTGTTGTCAGGCTTTCTCTAGTTGTAGTGCTGCTGCTGCTGCTAAGTCGCTTCAGTCGTGTCTGACTCTGTGCGACCCCATAGACGGCAGCCCACCATGCTCCCCTGTCCCTGGGATTCTCAAGGCAAGAACACTGGAGTGGGGTGCCAGCTGTAGTAAGTGGGGGCTATTCTTTGGGGCACGGGCTCTAGGCATGTGGGCTTCAGCAGCGGTGGCAGATGGACTCAGTAGTTGTGCCTCATGGGCCCTAGAGTGCAGGTTCAGAAGCTGTGGTGCTCAGGTTAGTTGATCCCCAGCATGTGGGATCTTCTAGCACCAGGGATGAAACCTGTGTCCCCTGCATTGGCAGGCAGAGTCTTTACCACTGAGCCCCTAGGAAAACCCTTGAATTATTTTCTTATTCTCAGAAGTAGGACTAGTAGGTCAACTCCACTGAGATTGATTTCCTTTGTATTATGCTAAGCAATCTACTAGACAGCCTCAGCGTGAATGTCGTAGAGGTGCATCCATTGTGTTGATTGTTATATTGTATTAATAGTAAACACAGTAACTCTGCTATGAGAGACAATGCATCCTCAGGAAATGGGTCCTAAAGCCAGTGACAAAACCTGTGCTGAATGACCGTAAAGCTGCATTGGCATTTGCTGTTCACACATGCATGTTTGTGTGGATGGAAACTAAGAAGCAAATAAGTAAAGGTGGAGAGATCTGAAGTGCTGGCATTTCTCTGGACTTCCCTGGTGGCTCACTGGCAAAGAACCTGCCTGCCAATGCAGGAGACATGAGCTCGATCCCTAGGTTGGGAAGATTCCCTGGAGAAGGAAATGGCAACCCACTCCAGTATTCTTGAATTTCTCAAGCAGAATCAATGTGTGGTGCGGCAACAACACACATAATGAAAATTAGCAACTGTATGTATAAAGAACAGTGATTCATAGTCATCCATAGAGTAGCTTCGGCTATATGCATTCTGGGGGGATAATAATATTGAAATCAATATTATTATAGCTACAATCAATATTATTAATATTAATGTTGCTGTGTTCAGTCACTCAGTCACGTCTGACTCTTTGTGACCCAAAGGACTGCAGCACACCAGGCTTCCCTGTTCTTCACTATTTCCTGGAATTTGCTCAAACTCATGTCCATTGAGTCGATGATGCCGTCCAACCATCACATCCTCTGTCACCCCTTCTGCTCCTGCCCTCAATCTTTTGTAGCATCAGAGTCTTTTCCAATGAGTCTTTACCTGATGCTCTTTGCATCAGGTAGCCAACCTATTTGGAGAAGGAAATGGCAACCCACCCCAGTATTCTTGCCTCAAGAATCCCATAGAGAGAGGAGCCTGGCCTGGCAGGCTACAGGCCAAAGTATAGGTGCTTCAGCTTTAGCATCAGTCCTTCGAATGAATATTCAGGGTTGATTTCCTGTAGGATTGACTGGCTTGATGTCCTTGCTGTCCAAGGGACTCTCAAGAGTCTTCTCCAGCACCACAGTTTGAAAGCACCAATTCTTCGGTGCTCAGCCTTCTTTATGGTCTAACTCTCCCATCTGTACATGACTACTGAAAAAACCATAGCAAAAAGCGTATGGACATTTGTTAGTAAAGTGATGTCTCTGCTTTTTAATACTCTGTCTAGGTTTGTCATTGGTTTTCTTCCAAGGAGCAAGTGTCTTTTAATTTCACGGCTACAGTCACTATCTGCAGTGAGTTTGGAGACCAAGAAAATAAAGTCTGCCACTGTTTCCCCTATTTTCCCTTCTATTTGCTGTGAAGTGATGGGACCAGATGTGATGATCTTAGTCTTCTGAATGTTGAGTTTTAAGCCAGCTTTTTCATTCTCCTCTTTCACTTTCATCAAGAGGTTCTTTAGTTCCTCTTTGCCTCCTGCCATAAGGGTGGTGTCATCTGCATATCTACGGTTATTGATATTTCTCCCGGCAATATTGATTCCACCTTGTGCTTTATCCAGCCTGGAATTCTGCATGATGTATTCTGCGTGTAAGTTAAATAAGCAGGGTGACAATATATAGCCTTGGCATACCCCTTTCCCAATTTGGAACTAGTCTGTTGTTCCATGTCTGGTTTTTGTTGCTTCTTGTCCTGCATACGGGTTTCACAAGAGGCAGGTAAAGTGATCCGGTATCCCATCTCTTTAAGAATTCTCCACAGTTTGTTGTGATCCACACAGTTAAAGGCTTTACCGTAGTCAATGAAGCAAAAGTAGAGGATTTTGGGAAATTCCTTTGCTTTTTCTATGACTTAACGTCTAGTCAAGGCTATGGTTTTTCCAGTGGTCATGTATGGATGTGAGAGTTGGACTGTGAAGAAGGCTGAGTGCCAAAGAATTGATGCTTTTGAACTGTGGTGTTGGAGAAGACTCTTGAAAATCCCTTGGACTGCAAGGAGATCCAACCAGTCCATTCTGAAGGAGATCAGCCCTGGGATTTCTTTGGAAGGAATGATGCTAAAGCTGAAACTCCAGTACTTTGGTCACCTCATGCAAAGAGTTGACTCATTGGAAAAGACTCTGATGCTGGGAGGGATTGGGAGCAGGAGGAGAAGCGGACGACAGAGGATGAGATGGCTCGATAGCATCACTGACTCGATGGACGTGAATCTGGGTGAACTCTGGGAGTTGGTGATGGACAGGGAGGCCTGGCGTGCTGCGATTCACGGGGTTGCAAAGAGTCAGACATGACTGAGCGACTGAACTGGACTGAACTGAACTGAACTGAACTGAACGGATGTTAGCAATTTGATATCTAGTTCCTCTGCCTTTTCTAAATCCACACTTGAGTTAAAATGTGAGTGAGTGCTGTGTGTCAGGAATTGATTTAAGTGTTTTATTTATCACATTTAAAATCTACATAGCAATTCTTTGAGGTGCGTGCTAACTCGCTTCAGTCATATCAGACTCTTTGCGACCCCATACCAGGCTTCTCTGCACATGGGATTCTCCAGGAAGAAATACTAGAGTGGGTTGCCATGCCCTCCTCCAGGGGATCTTCCCTACCTAGGGATTGAAGCTATGTCTCTTATGTCTCTTGCACTGTAGATGAGTTCTTTACCACTAGCACCACCTGGGAAGTCCTCTTTGAAGTGAGTTCTTTGATATTGCTTTTTAATAGATAAAGAAACAAAAGAAATAAGGTAACTTGGTCAGATCTTCCAGTTGGTAGAGCTTGGATATGACCAGACTTGGTCTGATTTCTTGACCACAGCGCTTTGTATCCTTTTGGTAAAGGATCATCTAGTACCTACTTATGTGTTTGATTTTCAACCAAGTAACCATCATTCAAGGGGACAAATACTGGATGATATTAAAGCCAACACTGTAGCTGAGATACTGTACAAAGAGAGAGTTGCTAGTTGAACTGCTTTGTAGACAATTTGTATGGGACTCAGGCTGTCAACTTTGAGGACAGGTGGTCATAGAAGAAAATTAATGGGTTTTAAATTTATTTTGAATTCCAAAGGAAAAGCCATAAAATTACTGATGTGGCTGCATGTCTCTTAGAACAGATGAGTTAGATAATGAGAGATTTCTGATAAAAAGACTTAAAAGCTAAAAAATACCAGTTTTGCATTCACTTACCTTGTGCGGGATGGAGATTTCTGAAAGAGCAATATCTCTCTTCACTACTTCACTCCAGGTGGCTGAGTAAGTAATGGTGGTTCATTATGGCAAGAAAAGAAAGAAAGAAAGAACAAACCCATTGTGGGGAGTAGGTGGTGGAAAATTGGGGATTATGCCTATTAAAAATATTAATACTAAGTAGTTTGATAGTCATAAAAGGGTTATTTTGCAGAAGTGATTTGAATCTGGAAAAGAGAAAGATATTGCCATACTTTTGAGAGATGCTAAAGATCAAGAAATTAATTTAAAAATAGTATCAGCTCTATAGCCACTGGGTCAGAGATGTTTATGCTGTCATATCTCATGCAGGCTTGAGAAGTCATCCAAAAACATAGGAATTCATCTCATTAGAATCTCTTCTCCATATGCAGTTTCCAGGTGCTCAAAGAAGATTTATTTCTGACAAATGAGTGATAGTATCTAACGTCATTAGCAGTGATAGTCTAACACTCTGAAACACATCTTGGAAGATAGAAATCTAATTAGATGCACTCCCTTCTGTGGTTAGGGGACTGAATTGGGCTGGTGAGCTGCCAGCCCAGATATGCCTTGCTTCTCTTCCCATAACTTTAACAGCACTCCAAGTTCAATGTACCTAAATTACAACTGGGTTCCCCTAGGAACTTTGCTACAAGAGGACATTTATCCTTTCAGTTATACATGGTTCCACGAGCACCACCACAGCCACCACGGCTCTATGTGGTTGCCAAGGCCAAGTCCCCTGCTAAATGCCTTCTGAGGTTCATCTCTTTGATCTTCCCACACTCCCGAGGGAGGGAGAAGCCAAAGGCAAGCTTCCCAGTGCATGTAGGGGGCGGGTTCTGTTCCCTGTGTTGTGGCTCATTGCCTGGAGGGGAGCTGGGTCCCAAAGTTGTTCGGGGAAATGGCAACCCGTTCCAGTATTCTTGCCTGAAGAATCCCATGGACAGAGGAGCCTGGCGGGCTACAGTCCATGAGATCACAAAGAGTCAGACACAACTGAGCAACTAACACTTTCACTCCCTCTTATAAAATGGGATAACCTACCCTAGTATCTTCTTACGGAGAAGGCAATGGCAACCCATTCTTGTACTCTTGCCTGGAAAATCCCATGGACGGAGGAGCCTGGTAGGCTGCAGTCCATGGAGTCGCAAAGAGTCGGACACAACTGAGCGACTTCACTTTCACTTTTCACTTTCATGCATTGGAGAAGGGAATGGCAACCCACTCCAGTGTTCTTGCCTGGAGAATCCCAGGGACGGTGAAGCCTGGTGGGCTGCCGTCAATGGGGTCGCACAGAGTCAGACATGACTGAAGCGACTTAGCAGCAGCAGCAGCAGTATCTTCTTATGTATATTCTGCAAAAACTAGCCTTGTGAGATACTCAACAAAAAAAGGGGCTCCAGGGGCAAGCATGTATTGTAGATAGGAATCTTAATGTGTATACTTAGTTGTATGGGGAAATAAATTGCAATTCCTTATTTGCTGTGAATCAATTTGATTTTAACTCTTATCTGCCATCCCTCCAGATCGATAGGAAATTGTAACTTGGACATATTAATATTTGGAGTTAATAAAAGAGTTCTTTACTAATTAATAAAGGAGTTCTTTCCTTTTCTCCTTTCCAGGAGTTGTGTCAGGATTCTGTGGTCTTACAGATGTCTGGCACTGGGGTGATGTCTGGGATAGTGGTGCCCGCTACCTCAACCTTCCACCATCCCTTCAGGTGGGGTCCGGGCTGCTGATGTACTGTGCTTGGGGCACGGTGAGGTGGGAAACTCAAGTATCTGACACTGGGGGCTGGGAGGGAATAATGATCATGTGTTCTAGCTCTTGGGATCCCTAAACCTCTCTTTCCTCTAATCCTGTTGGATTTGGAAATAGAATCAAGAAACACTGCCACGGCTCTTTCCTGAGGCAGGAAAGAGTGGAACCTGTTTTCCCCTCTGATGCAGAAGGGAAAAGAGAAAATATAGGGAGAAAATGTGAACTTGCATTCTATAGAGTCATCTTGTAAGTTTGGGAAACTTTGAATATCCTGTTACTTCTTGGATTTCTGCAGTATATAGTAACATATCAAAGGCTCTGAGGAATCCTATAATAGGAGAATATGTTTGCATTTATTTAAACCAAAGAGTCCAAAATTTATTTGATCATTGACTCTACAAAGAGTCCACAGAACTCGTGTTCTGGTGATGCGTTTGAGGAAATCTTCAGTAGCTCCATGAGGACCCATTATTGTCCATGTCTAGGAGATCATAAGAGCAGGTTCTGGTGACTTCTCACAGAGGGACAGTTCTGATTTCTGTCCTATAGATCTTAACTCTTCCATGTCTCCATTCCCCACAACCTTTCTAATGTTACAGAGCTGTGCTCTCCAATGTTCCTGAAATGGGTATCCTTTCCTTAGTGCTTCCCACGGACTTCTGGGTGACTTTGATACCTCCATTAGGCATCAAGAACATAGGCAAATCACTTGGAATTATCAGTGCAAGGAGCCCCGAGGCAAAAGGCACGTGAGGCCTATTCCTAGAGTGCACTCCTTGAATGCGCATATGACTGTTACATCCATACAGAGAGATTGACCAAGTCTGGGATAGTAACCAAGATTAGAGCTGAGCACTAGTATAGGCCCGAGAGACCTACAGTAGCCTCATCACTGCTAGAAATCAAGGACTCAGGCTCTAAGTTCAGCAAACAGGATACTCATAGGACTTTTTATTACATAATGAACTGAGAAGCGAAATGAGCTTGGGCCGCAAGAGTAAGACAGAAGTCATGCTCTATCACTGCCTGTGTGTATCAGTATCTTCTTTTAATGAAGCTTGTGTGAAGTTTTAGTTCCTCTTCTGTCTTTTGGATTCTCTGCTGCTAAGGTGCCCAGTGACCAACCGCCCAGTCCTGGGTCCTGTTTTCCTGCATATTCCTTTGTTCCACTTATGATTTCTCACTTATGATCCCTACCCCATCAGAGTTCCCACTACTGCTGTATCCTCAGCCAGGTAAGGGAAACCAAGCTGAGTAAACAAAACCGTGCAGAGATGGGAGATGCCAAGGGTTCAGAGCCTGCGCTGCACTCTCATGGCACCAGTCTGCATGCCCCTCTAATTAGGAAAATTTCAGAGAAGAAACTTTAGGCAGGAGGCTTTTTCTGGAATCACATCTCTTGATGTTTTCCCTCAATCGGGTCTGGCCTTAAGAAGGGAGTGGTAAAGGACAGCTAAGGCCACAGTGCTTCACACACCCACTTCTGGTCCCTTCAGTGGTGAAGCAAGGGGTTAGTCCTGCTTCCTTCTGCTTTCACAAGCTTCTGGTCCAAAGCCTGAGGCCTGAGCTAATTTTGTTGACTTTTGTTATTTTCCTCTGTAAATGGAAGAAAACCCCAATCCCTGAAGGAAACCAAGTACAACGGTAAACCTCAGCAGTGTCAGAACTGGAATCATTGCAGGGGTTGGGGTGAGTTTGGCTGTCTGCTTGGGGATCCTGGGAAACAAAAGAGAGTGGATAACTCCAAGAGGGCAAGAAAAGGCTGGGGTTCCTCTGTGCTAGCTGATTAGGGGGCTTTCAGTTGGGCCAACTTAATTCTTCTTTCTCCACTTAGCTGACCCTAAAAATCTTGGCTTAACTGCAGAGCTGTATCAATTACAATAATTTACATGAATTATTTACCAATTATTCTTAATTACCAGCCTGCATGATAATGATTATGCATATTATCAAACATGTGCCAGATCAACTTGGTTGTAAGATTTATTCAATTCCAATACTAATCACCATTCACATCTGCTGAGTCTCTGTCAGTTACTCACAGAGTATGGACATTTCCTCACACCTTAAGGACAATGGAGTTACCATCGTAAGACACTTGCAAGTCGCTGATGGGTTGAGGGAAGAGAGAAAGTAATTATCTTTGCTTCCAAACCCCACACATCTAGATGATTCATTTTAAAGATAAACTAAGGCCAATTATGGGGCTTCCCTGGTGGCTCGATGGTAAAGAACCTGCCTGCCAATGCAGGTTAGATGTAAGACATGTCGGTTCAATCCCTGGTCCAGGAAAATCCCCTGGAGGAGAAGATGGCAACCCAGTCTAGTATTCTTGCCTGGAGAACTCCATGGACAGAGGAGCCTGGAGGGCTACAGTCCATGGAGTCAAAAAATGTCAGACACAACTTAGCAACTGAACAACAACAAAGTCAATTGTACTTCATTAGAATATGTTTCTATCTTCAATAATGTGAACTTATGTCTTATTCCCATTTCTGCTGTAACCTCTAACATAGTAGGAATTCAATAAACATTTCTTGAATTGAGTTGAACAGAATTTGTAGTGGCACTAGGCTCTATTTCATGGCCCCAAAATATCAACTGTCATTATCACAAAGTGATATACTGAGACTATTTCTTCCACTATCCTGAAGGTTCATAAGATCACACGCAGGATTTAATGGAGGGATTACAAAACATCACTCATAGAATGAAATCTGTAATGGTGTGGCTTGAGTTCATGACACCTGTGGCACTTAGCATGCACGCTACAGGGGTAATGTCACATTTCCTGCGAAAGGGAGCTGAGCTTGTCTACTGCTTAAACACACATAGCAACGAATTAGGCCAGCATTAATGCAAAAGCTATGTGTACTGTGCTGTGTCGTTCAGTCGTGTCTGACTCTTTGTGACCCCATGGACTGCAGCCTGCCAGGCTCCTCTGTCCATGGGATTTTCCAGGCAAGAATACTGGAGTGGGTTGCCATGCCCTCCTCCAGGGGATCTTCCCAACCCAGGGATTGAACCCAGGTCTCCCGCATTGCAGGTGGATTCTTTACTGTCTGAGCCACCAGGGAAGCCCAAAAACACTGGAGTGGGTAGCCTATCCCTTCTCCAGGGGATCTTCTGACCCAGGAATTGAACCAGGGTCTCCTGCATTGCAGGCGGGTTCTTTACCAGCTGAGCTACCAGGGAAGCTCCAAAAGCTGTGTGTAGGTAGTACCAATTAATCCATATTTGTTAAGTTGTTAGAAAAAATGTTCTGAGAATGGCATTTATGCATGGTGTAATTTCAAGCAGAACAGTTGAAATTGCACAATAATGAAATTGTACAGTAGTGAAAGGTAAACCTTGCTCCCTCACCCATACCCCCAGTTCCACTCTCCAAAGTCACATACTGTCAATAGTTTCTGTTGATTCTGTCCATAAATTTCCTATGCGTATATTTGTATATATGTAGATCATGTGTTTGAAAATTAAGCAATTGGTAATTAGGTAATTATTAATACATAGAAAAAGTATGTCATTTATGAATAATGTCACAAACATATGTGTTCCCACCCTTCAATTTAATAAAGTGAATAAGGATAAATGCCCTTTATACTTATGCATCTTTACCCTTACTGCTCTTGTCATGCAAGCATTTTAATACTTCCTCCTGATTGCATCTCCTTCTAAGAGCTAACTGCTCTTCTAAATTTAGTTCCCATGCCCACTTTTTATACCTTTATGATTATGTATCCTAAGCAAGACATAGTAATGCTTTTAAACAGTATGTTTGTGAAATCATATCATCTATGTTTTTCTGTCATGATTTTTCACTCAGTTTTGTAAAAATCATTCATATGGATACATATGCTGCTGCTGCTAAGTCGCTTCAGTCGTGTCCGACTCTGTGCAACCCTATAGACGGCAGCCCACCAGGCTCCCCCGTCCCTGGGATTCTCCAGGCATATGGATACATATAGCTATAGTTTATTCATTGTCATAGCTGTCTGATATTCCATCATATGAATATATCATAATGTGTGCATTAGTTCTCTTTCTGATGTATAGATTGTTTTCAGTTTTTGTCACCACAAACTATCATGAGCAATCTTGTATGTGCCTCCTCATGTAATTGTGTGAGTTTCTCTAAGTCATTGATGTATATCCTGGCATGAAACTGCTCAGTCATGGGAAATGCATATTTTAAACTTTTCTAAATATTGCCAAACAGTTCTTCAAAGTGGCTATATGTATCCTTTTAACATTTATTTTTAAATAATAAAAAGAACTTGTCCCAGGGTTCTATATATATATAATGGGCAATCAATAGGTTTTAGAATTGTATTGCTTTACTTATCAACATCCATTTCTTTTCTGAAGGTGTGTTTTCAGCAAGAGGATGGGCTGAGACTTAAACCTAGGACTTCTATTTCAAAGCTCTGCACTTCCTGCTGCCTTATGTCCTATCTCCTCTTGACCTGAGGTACCTAACCTCCTTGCATGTGTGTCTTGCGATGGCAGAAATCTGAGCCTGAATGTGAGTGTGAGTCCGTGTGTGGCTTGGGCTGTCCTTTGTTCACGGGGCGGTAATGAAGAATCTAGTTCTTTTGTTTCCTTTTAGGCTTTGCTGCAATGTCATGTTTCTTCTCTTCCTCCTTTTCCTCCTCCTCCTCTAAACCCTAATACCATTTTTTGGAGGCTCAAGTAATACAGGTCCCCCATCCACATCTTTGCACCCCATAGTTATTTTGCTCCTCAGACTAATTACCACGAAATGCGGGTGGTCATCCTTCCAGTTTCCTGTGAAGATGTTCCTTGAGACCATGTCACACTCTGTTTCTCACCCAACTATCACCTGCTGGTTTTAATCTCATCGATGATTCCCGCCTAAAACAGTTATTACTGCAGTGGTTGCCAGTTAGTGATGTAAACTCTTATGTAGACCTCGAAATGACCTCGAGAAATGCACTCTATTATTAACATTGTGAGAATAAACAAAGTAAGGGGAATTAATGACCATGAAGAGCTAGTTGTTATCATCTAACTTCTGAATCCTGACTCAATATACAAAAAAATCCCTAAAATCAAACAACTCAATCTACTGGAATTAGATTAATCCACCATTGCAATGGGCTAACGCTGGAAATATTCATATTAAGATTAAAAGTTGTAGAAGGGGTACTAAAGTCTCTTTTTACATCTTCAAGAATATGACTATGAGAATTTAAAGATGTGTGTCTATTATTCTGTACCTTAAAAAAAAAGCACAGTGTAATTCAGCATAACACTGTTCCAACAACTTGTACTTCATCCGAAAGAATTTATTTGCTGAAGTTGTTAAAAAAAAACAAAACTTATCTTCAGAGGTGTTCAGCAGCAGAAAGGCCTGTCGGTATCTTCTGGACCCAAGATCCAAATTCAAAAAAGCTTAAGTTGATATTTTATTCTAATAGGACCTGCGGGGGTCAACTTCTCTTGAAAAGGAAAGTTATAGTTTCAGCGTGCATCAAGAGACATGTTCCTACTTCTAATTCTTATGTTTTAAAAACATGTATATTGGGGGAGAGAATGCTTCATGTCCTTATCAAGTAGGGCATAACAAAATTGGAAATTGGTTCGTGATTTATTGCACCTCCAGCGACACACTGAAGTGCGTAGTAAAATTAACTTCGGGTCCTATACAGTAGCTGCTTGCACAGCATGACTGAAGAAAGACCCTGTGAGCAGGAGAGGTCGCAGATGAATGAGGCTAGAAATGGAAAACTTCCACCGGTGCGGGCAGCACAAATGCGTGTTGTTCACATTTGCATTCCGTCTTTGTGGCTAGTGGGAACAGAGACTCAGAAGGCCCTGAAGGTCTCTTTCTCTTCCTTCCTCCAGCCACCTGGACCCGTGAAGGTCCATCTGATACAAGGGGCTCTTTGTTGGTTGTCAAGTCAGGGCTGCTACCGGTCGGCAAGCAAAGCAAGTCAAGCCGAAGTCCAGGCTGCTGTGGCACAAGGCCATATTGTTGCAGCCTCAGGCTCGGGAGGCCTTTCTTGGCAAGCAGGGCACTTTGAACACCCACAGGAGCCCCGGGGTTGTGGACATAGACGAGGATGGGGAAAATATTTGATAGCAGAGCCCTTTCTGGAAACTCCCACGTGGTGAACAAGGATGTGCAGTGTAATTTTGGTTTCATGTTCAAATTCCTTGAAGCAGGCTTTAGGACTGTATCGGGTTCTCAGATCGTTCCCCTTAATGAAATCGCCAAATGCAACACTTTAGCGTTAGGATTCCATCACAGTAATGTAAACCAAAAAGGGGCTAATTTACATCTGTGCCCACGCCATTAATGGAAATTGGTTATTAGCTATTTATGCTAAGGAGCAGCAATATAAAACATAAAGGTAGTTTTATTAACTACATTTTGCCCTCTGAAATCTGCTGTGCATGGAGTTTACATTCAGTGACTTTTTTCCCCCTGCTCCATGCATTATGGCATTTACACTGCCTAATTAGCATATTTATTAACAAATTACTGCCCCCTTCTGCAATTTGCATTTGATACAATAACACATTTGATGTGTTATTATGATGAAGTTAACAAGATCATCCCATGCTTTGCTCTAGTGATTCTTCTGGAATGTTGCATTAGCCTTTTTAGTCTTCTCTTGTCTTCATCTCTTTTTAGGTAATTAAAGAAAAATGGTATTTACAAACAGTCATAAAGCAGGAATAATGGGGATGTAAGTGAGTTTCGTGAAGAGGAACTAAAAAGGCTCTTGATCAAAGTGAAAGTGGAGAGTGAAAAAGTTGGCTTAAAGCTCAACATTCAGAAAACGAAGATCATGGCATCCGGTCCCATCACTTCATGGGAAATAGATGGGGAAACAGTGGAAACAGTGTCAGAGTTCATTTTTGGGGGCTCCAAAATCACTGCAGATGGTGACTGCAGCCATGACATTAAAAGACGCTTACTCCTTGGAAGGAAAGTTATGACCAACCTAGATAGTATATTCAAAAGCAGAGACAATACTTTGCCAACAAAGGTCCATCTAGTCAGGCTATGGTTTTTCCTGTGGTCATGTATGGATGTGAGAGTTGGACTGTGAAGAAGGCTGAGTGCCGAAGAATTGATGCTTTTGATTTATGGTGTTGGAGAAGACTCTTGAGAGTCCCTTGGACTGCAAGGAGATCCAACCAGTCCATTCTAAAGGAGATCAGCCCTGGGATTTCTTTGGAAGGAATGATACTAAAGCTGAAACTCCAGTACTTTGGCTACCTCATGTGAAGAGTTGACTCATTGGAAAAGACTGTGATGCTGGGAGGGGTTGGGGGCAGGAGGAGAAGGGGATGGCAGAGGATGAGATGGCTGGATAGCATCACTGACTCGATGGACATGAGTTTGAGTGAACTCCGGGAGTTGGTGATGGACAGGGAGGCCTGGTGTGCTGCAGTTCATGGGGTCGCAAAGAGTCAGACACAACTGAGCGACTGAACTGAATGGATGTACATAAATGTATTATTTTTTAATTTCCCAAGGACTGTTCCCACATCTCTTTGCTCTTGACTTCTAACTTAAGGTTTCTGCATCCTAGAGTGATCAGGACGAGAGAAAAAAGTGAGTCTCTTGCTGGAGGCAGAATGTTTCCCAGAGTGGTAGCAAGAGACCTCACTGAGGCAAGGATGAGACACAAGGTATGATTCTTCCCCAGTCCCACATCCCTGCTCACACCTGCTCATAGTCTCAAAAAAAAAAGGGGGGGGGATATGCCAAAACTCACTTCATACAACCGTCTCATCCTCTGTCGTCCCCTTCTCCTCTCGCCTTCAGTCTTTCCCAGCATCAGGGTCTTTTCCAATGAGTCAGTTCTTCGCATCAGGTGGCCACAGTATTGGAGTTTCAGCTTTGGCATCAGTCCTTCCAATGAATATTCGGGACTGATTTCCTTTAGGATGGACTGGTTGGATCTCCTTGCAGTCCAGGGGATTCGCAAGAGTGTTCTCCAACACCACAGTTCAAAAGCATCAATTCTTCTGCGCTCAGCTTTCTTTATAGTCCATGTCTCACATCCATACATGACTACTGGAAAAACCATAGCCTTGACTAGATGGACTTTTGTTGGCAAAGTAATGTCTCTGCTTTTTAATATGCTGACTGGGTTGGTCATAATTTTCCTTCCAAGGAGCAAGCATCTTTTAATTTCATGGCTGCAATCATTTTTTATCAAAACTTCCAAAACTGAGTTTCTCAAACAAATAATACTGATGCCTGGGTATCAGGCATCAAAATAAAACTTTTGAAAAGTAGATCCCAGGAGATTCTAACTGCAGTCAGGGTTGAGAACTGCTGACTGCTTTATAGATTAGATTTTCAAATCTTTTGGTGTGGCAACTCTCTTTTAGTTTATTTTTTATGAAAACCACCTAATGGAGTGTATGTGAAGCTTTTTAAATGAATTCTTAAATAATTTGGAGTGGAACTTAGTATAAAGCCTTGAGGTAATTGGAGTTCATATATAAAGGTTATCCGTTCTGGGCAGGGACTCATCAAAGCCTTACATTTTCACAAATGGCTTCACTTTAAATTCCACCCTCAAAGCAGTATTCACAGAAGGACTTTCTGATGCTTCATGGACTTAGGAGGACAGGTTGCTTCCAGTACATCTGTTAGTTTCATTCTTGTCTCCTTTAGGCTCCCTTCTTGCCCCTTTTCTCTTGTTCTATGCTTAGATCTTATTTCTTGACTGTATATCTGATGTTTCCTTGCAAATGGCTTGAAATACCATAAAAATATAATGTAATGCAAATAACCAGAGTCATCTAGAGAGATCTGACAGCTAAAAAGAGAGGTGGGAGGGAAATGTTACTGTGGATATAATATTAAAGAATTTTGTTGGTGATAACTATGCTTTTCCTGGGGCTTCCCCAGTGGCTCAAAGGTGAAGAATTTGCCTGCAGTGCAGGAGATGTGGGTTCAATTCCTGGGTCAGGAAGATCCCCTGGAGAAGGGAATGGTAATTCACTCCAGTATTCTTGTCTGGGAATCCCATGGACAAAAGAGGCTGGTGGGTGGAGGTCTGTGGGGTTGCCAAGAGTTGGACATGACTGAAGCAGCTGAGTACACAGTGCAGATGCTTTCCCTGAGGAGGCTGTCATCCTCCTCTCGAAATTTTATCCTAGGCCGAGAAAGCACTGTAGGGAATGGGCACCATAGTCCCAAATTCTTCCTCTATACTTCTCTGACCTCATCACCCATGATTTCTTCATATTTGACTTAAATCTATGTCAGAAAGAGGAGAAACACCTAAGTCAACTGCTTAAAGTTGAAACAAAGTGTCTGAAACAAAGGCCCATAAAGAAAGGAGAATCCTTTCATGGATTTCCACTGTTTTTGATGCTGAAGGAGGTTAAAGTCTCACCTTGTGTGATGAGTACACTTTGACTCCATGACCCTCAGATACAATTAAAAAAACCCATATTCCTTTTTGTTTAAAAAGTCAAATTAGATATGGCTTAAAAATGTGTTTAAGCACCTATGACATCTACAACCTTGGGGAGATACCCTAACCGTGCACCCTGTTCTTAGGGGAGGGGCACCCAAAGCTTGGGTTCTTGATATGAGTCGCCTCTCCCTGCCAGCTGTGCTTAAGACACGTATCAGCACAGGGACAGGAGACAGGACAGACTAGTTCATCAGAGTAAGACTTAGATGCCCAGTCTAGCGATAAGGAGTCTAATGCAAGGAGATCCAACCAGTCCATGCTGAAGGAGATCAGTCCTGGGTGTTCATTGGAAGGACTGACGCTGAAGCTAAAACTCCAATACTTTGGCCACCTCATGCAAAGAGTTGACTCATTGGAAAAGACTCTGATGCTGGGAGGGATTGGGGGCAGGAGGAGAAGGGGACGACAGAGGATGAGATGGCTGAATGGTGTCACCGACTCGATGGACGTGAGTTTGAGAGAACTCCGGGAGTTGGTGATGGACAGGGAGGCCTGGCGTACTATGATTCATGGGGTCGCAAAGAGTCAGACACGACTGTGTGACTGAACTGAACTAGTGATAATTCCATGGAACTATATTATTTCTTATCAAGCTCATAACTGCCCAAGAATGATACTCAGACCAGGGTCCAGGTGTCCATCTGTCCTGGCATAGCCCAGTATGCTGCTGCTGCTAAGTTGCTTCAGTCGTGTCTGACTCTGTGCAACCCCATAGACAGAAGCCCACCAGGTTCCCCCGTCCCTGGGATTCTCCAGGCAAGAACACTGGAGTGGGTTGCCATTTCCTTCTCCAATGTATGAAGGTGAAAAGTCAAAGTGAAGTCTCTCAGTTGTGTCTGACTCTCAGCGACCCCACGGACTGCAGCCTACCAGGCTCCTCCACCCATGGGATTTTCCAGGTAAGAGTACTGGAGTGGGTTGCCATTGCCTTCTCTGAGGCCAGTATACACAGTAGCATTAATAAGCAATACACTATATTGATTTAGCACTTAAACTATGGAAGGGAAGTTTGTTAATTTAATAAAAAAAATTTTATTTATATATGATTGACATGTGAAAAGCCATATGTATCCAGTGGATCCAACCTGATGAATCTGGGGTTAAGTGTATACTCGGGAAACCATCACCACCTTCAAGGTCATAAATGTATCCCTCTCCTCCCAATGTTTCCTCCCACTTTTTGTTAGTTTTTTTGGCAGTAAGAATGCTTAACATAAAATCAATCCTTTTAGAAAATTTTAAATATACAATACAGAATTGTTAGAGGCACTGTGCTGAATAGTATGTCTCTAGAGCTTATCTTCTATAAATGAAACTTGTACCTTTGACCATCACCTCTCGGTTGCTCTTCCCCCAACCCCTGGCAGCCACCCTTCTATCCACTGCTTCTATGAGTTCAACTATTTCAGATTCTACATATATGTGAGCTCATACAGTATTTGTATTCCTGAGAAGCCAGTTAATGTTAATCTTGAGCATCAAGGAAAAGCAAAAAGACCTTAAAGCAGGTTTCTTAGTCTGAAATTAGTTTGTAGGTCCGTTAAGGGTCTTGCTGGGCTTTGATAGGTTTACATACCTCTTGAAATTGAATGAAAAAAAAATTAGAGAAAATTTTGAACACATTTTTTGGATAGAAGGTTTGAGACAGCTACTAGATTTTCATGGTGATTCTGGCCTTGTGCTGTTCTTAGCTGCTCAGTCATATCTGACTCTTTGCAACCCCATGGACTGCAGCCTTCCAGGCTCCTCTGTCCACGGGATTCTCCAAGTAAGAATACTGGGGTGGCTTGTCATGGCCTCCTCCGGGGGATCTTCCCAACCCAGGGATAAAACCCAGGTCTCCCACATTGTGGGGGGATTCTTTACCGACTGAACCACCAGGGAAGCCCAAGAATGCTGGAATGGGTAGCCTATCCCTTCTCCATGGGATCTTCCTAACCCAGGAATCGAACCTTGGTCTCCTGTATTGCATGAAGACTTTGCACACGCTTTACCAGCTGACCTACCAGGGAAGCCCGATTATGGTCTTAAATGGGTTAATGGGTAAGGGTAAGCGCACATGCATGCTGAATCACTTCAGTCATGTCTGACTCTGTGTAACCCTTTGGACTGCAGCTCACCAGGCTTCTCTGTCCATGGAATTTTCCAGGCAAGAATACTACAATGAGTTGCCATTTCCTTCTCCAGGGGATCTTCCCGACCCAGGGATCTAACCTGTGTCTCTTATGTCTCCTGCATTAGCAGGTGGGTTCTTTACCACTAGTGCCACCTAGGAAGCCCACTACTGTAACCATTACTGATTTTGGAATTTAGGCTTATGAGAAAGGTGTATTATGTGGACAGGGTGGGATCTTCACATAAGCCTTTACAAACAAATATTTGCAGCCACCACAGATGTGCTAAACTACCGAAGGTTGACTCTTCGGTTCTAAAGCCTCCTCCTACTCTTGTTCCCTTAAGTGTCAGGTTACTCAGAATAGGAACCCAAGAGAGCCAGATGAATGCAGGGGAAATAAGGAACCAGCAGCAAGGCAGGCATTTTCTAGGTTCAACCTGTCCTGGCAGAACCAAACAATTAGGGTGAAACTGAGGGGCTGGGTGCTCTGGTGGAGCTGGAGAGGCAGTAGCCAAGGGCATGGTATTCCATGACATTTGATGTGTTTCCCTGTTAGTACACATGAATCTTTAGTCTAGTGGTACTGGAAAATGTGAGTAGTAACTACTGATTTCTTCATCCTGTAAAATTATGGACTCAGGGGTTTCTTTGAGGAAAGAGAGCCACATGGTGCTCCATAAATTTCATTACTCTTATTATCATCACTCTGATTTTAATTTGATTTAAAAATTTTATTGGTCCTAATTGTAGCAGTTATGAATGTTGATGTTATTTGCTGCCATTTCTAATTTCTATAAAGAATACAGATCTTTGCTTCTTAATAATTGAAAATGACTGCTGCTTAATGGATACATGAGTTCATAGGGAATTTCAATCTTTGACTTTGACATTAAGGGTTAGTATGTATTATCAGTTCCTTTAAAAATTATGTTTTCTAAGTCTAGTCATGTCAGATCTGTATGATTTAATAGTCTGATGTTTTTCATTATGGAGGAAAATTAGTCAATTTGGAACAGAAAAGCTAAATAAACATTTTTATATGAAAGATAAGATAGTTCTTAATGACATTTAGCTATTGGCTTTTGCTAAAGATTTTTTTTTTCCATTTGGAGTAATGCCAGTTGGGTGCCTACAAATAAAGGGTAAGAGTGTGTATTTGGCTGTATGAGGCACACTTGTAGGTCCTAAAGAGTTAAAACATATTTGGATCACTCTTATTCAATAGCCTGCTATATTAGGAAGACTTGTATAAATACCCAGGAAAGGCCTGGGGAGAGCATAACCTACTGCATTCTATTTGTGTTATGTGTCACTGAATGCATAAGCTAATTTTAAATATTAAACTCTAATTATAAAAGACCAGTTTCCTGAAGCAGGGGCCATTGGGGCAGAGGGTGGTAAGGACCTGAGGGGTGAGTCACAGGGCTGAATGAGTGAGTGGGTGGGGATAATAACTGGCCAGAGGGTATAGGATCATTCCTTAGGTTGCAAAGATCCCGGGGGAGAAACTCAGAACTGGGTTTTTTCTTGTGGTTTATAACCCAGATGTACATGGATGTAGCTCTACAGACAGCCCTCATATTATGAAGAATACTAATAAGCTGTAATTTTGATCCAGGGGCAGGGAAATCCATAGAGAAGAAGCCTAAGTAAGTAAGATGAGGGTGCATTGCACTAAGTGGTCTGTGGTTCAAGAACAGTTAACTGGAGGAGAGGACATGTGGCTTCATACTTTTGCTGAGATTCTTGGGGTAAGATTCCTTTATATAATTGATTGATCCTGTGTGCATTTTCTTTACTCATTTCCCCCAGCTCTTTAGTTTTTTTTTTTTTTTTTTTTAGTAAATGCTGTTTGAATCCAACTGCTTACCTCCATTGTACTAAGGGAAACAAGAAAAGGATATTGGTTCTGGACTCAGACGCAGAGAAGAGTGGGCTCATATGGGTAACCCAGGACTATTTTCCTATTTTCAGGTCAACTGATGAGCAAACTTAATTCTTTGCCATAAGCACATGTTCTGGGGGTGCAGACATGGGCATCTTTGGAAGGCCATTATTCTGCCTACCAGTAATGGAAATGTTCAACGTCAATGCTGTCTAATCCCGCAGCCGCTAGCCACATGTGGCTGTTTAAATTTAAAGAAAAACATCTAGTTCTGTTACTGAAATCACACACAGTGATGTCCATCAAACATTACAGTTTGGAACAGAGAAAGGTTTATTACAGGTTCATACAAAGAGATGGGTGGCTTACACCCTAAAAACCCCAACTGAAAGCTTTCAGCAAGTCCCTTTAAAAGCAAAAGGTGAGGGATGGACATGGTTAATTGTTGCAGACTTCTCGGGGTCAGATCCTTTGTTCTTGAGGTCCAGTCAAAGGTAACAATGTTCCTGTAAATCTCTACCAGGTGATTGTTATTCTTTATCCTGACTAGAAAGGGCCAAGTCCCAAGGTACAACTTTCACCCTCCAAGGTCCCAGTCCTGGCTAAGACGAGGCAGATCTCAGCTGGCAGGTCCTTCAGGGCCAGGTTCCCATATCCTGCTCAGTCATCTCTAAGGGAGACAGGCATCCAACCCAACTGGCCCTCAGTCTCCTCAGACTGCCCAAATGGGGAGACCAGGTTTCATAGACTGACCAGCCATCCAGCCACTGCTAGTGGGTTGCAGAGACAGGGATGGGGGAGAGGGTCACTACTCCTCAAGGCCTGGGCCATGGCTAGTAGAGGGCCTTAGTGAGGCCTCTGGAGCCCTGCAGGACATAGTCCCTGGTCCCTCCAGCTCACCCACTGGCCCAAGGCTGGGTAAGCTGGAGAGCCTCCAGGAGAAGGCCTGAATCTGCCTCTTCACTCTCCACCTGATGACCACCATACAACCGACCCTCGACTGAATCACTTCCCTAGTGGTCCCTCATTGACAGTTACTCATGGGCAGGGCCCACTGCAGTGCTGAACAGTAGCTGAGCAGGACAGCTAACAGTCGCTCATTGACTGTTGCTTGTGGGCGGGGCCCACTGAGGCACTGAGCAATGGCTGAGCAAGGCCTGTTGCCTAGTAACAGGGTGCAGGGTAAGGAGGCACAGCAAAGGCTGTCTGCTAAGGGCCATGCTCATCCTGCTCAGTCACGTTAGCCTCGAGGCAAGTTCTCAATAGCTTCATGTAGTCATTGGTTAGCATAATGGGCTGTGCCACTCTAGAGAGGCAGGAAGTGCCAGCAAATGTAGGTCCTGGTACTTCTCAACCTCTTCCACTAAAGAACACTTGTGAGTGGATGAATCTGCACCCATGCAACAGGAGATATGGAGTAGCCCAATGAGACCCAAGTCAAATACCAACATTAAAAAAAATGTTATTCTCATTTGATTGATTGAAGTGTAGTTAATTTGGGGCTTCTCTGGTGGCTCAGATGATAAAGAATCTGCCTGCAGTGTGGGAGACACAGGCCCAATCCCTGGGTCAGGAAGATCCCCTGGAGAAGGGAATGGCTACCCACTCCAGTATTCTTGCCTGAAGAATTCCATGGACAGAGGAATTAATTTACAATGTTGTATTAGTTTCTGGTGTACAGCAAAATGATTAAGTTATATATACATGACTTATGGACTTCCCTAGTGACTCAGCAGTAAAGAATCTACCTGCCAGTACAGATGAAGGGGGATGGCTCCCTGAGTTGGAAAGATTCCCTGGAGAAGGAAATGGCAACCCACTCCAGTATTCTTGCCTGGGAAATCCCATGAACAGAGAAGTCTGACAAGCTATAGTCCATGGGGTTGCAAAGAGTCAGACATGACTTACTGACTAAACAATACCAACAATACACATACACACACAAACACATTCTTTTTCATTATAGTTTTTTTTTAAATAAGAAATTGAATATAATATAGTTCCCTTGCTGTTAATCTATGTTATAAATGATAGTTTGTATCTGCTAATCCCAAACTCCTATTTATCCCTTCACAACTCCCTTTCCTCTTTGGTAACCATAAATTTGTTTTCTATGTCTGTGAGTCTGTTTCTATTTTGTAAATAAGTTCATTTGGGTCAGTTTTTAGATTCCACATATAAGTGATATCATATGATATTTGTCTTTCTCTGAGTATGATAAGCTATAGGTTCATCCATTTGCTGCAAATGGCATTATTTCATTCTTTCTATGGCTGAATAATATTCCATTGTTTATGGATACAGATGAAGTGCCACATCTTCATCTATTCATCTGTTGATGGACATTTAGGTCGCTTTCATACCTTGGCTCCCCACTCCAGTACTCTTGCCTGGAAAATCCCATGGGTGGAGGAGCCTGGTAGGCTGCAGTCCATGGGGTCGCTAAGAGTCAGGCATGACTGAGTGACTTCACTTTCACTTTTCACTTTCATGCATTGGAGAAGGAAATGGCAACCCACTCCAGTGTTCTTGCCTGGAGAATCCCAGGGACAGAGGAGCCTGGTGGGCTGCCATCTATGGGGTCGCACAGAGTCAGACACGACTGAAGCGACCTAGCAGCAGCATACCTTGGCTCTTGTAAATAGTGCTGCAGTGAACTTTGGGATGTGTGTATCCTGGTTTTTTTGGCTGCCCTGGGTCTTTCTTTGTGGCATGTAGGCTCTTTGATGCGGCACGTGGGCCTTCTCTAGTGTAGTGTTTGGGCTTCTCTTCTTGTACAGCATGGGCTCTCTAGTTTCCCTATGACGTTTGGAATCTTATTTCTCTGATCAGGGATCAAATCTGTGTCCCCTGCATTGGAAGGCAGATTCTTAAACACTGGACCACCAGGAAATTCCCAGGGTATGTGTACCTTTTTGAATTATATGCCCTGAATTGTTCTGAATATATGCCCAGGAGTGGGATTTCTGGATCACATAATAACTCTAATTTTAGGTTTTTAAGGAACCTCCCTACTGTGTTTTATAATGGTTGCACCAATTTATATTCCCACCACCAGTGCAGACCTTGTCTTCAAATCCTCTCCAGCATTTATTATTTGTAGAGTTTTTCATAATGTCCATCCTGACTGGTGTGAGGTGAGACTTCATTGTAGTTTTGGTATGCATTTCTCTAATAATTAGTGAAGTTGGACATCTTTTCATGTTCTTATTGGACATCTTATGTCTTCTTTGGAGAAATATCTATTTAGGTCTTCTGCCTATTTTTTTTTCCCATTGGTTTTCTGCCTGTTTTTTAACTGGGTCAAACACCAATATTTTTGAGACTCTTACTAATTTTTATTTTGTCAATAACATACTCAAGTTTATTTTAATTAAAAATATATTTCTAAATCTACAAGTAAAACTAGCATTCTGGAAAAGTCACCATGTTCACTCCAGAACTCCCTGGGCCTGTTGCCACACACTCCAGTACTGATGCATGTAACAACAGGAGAAGCGCAGCTGTAGAAATTTCTGGGCATAGGAGGAACACAGCAAATTGGAAGAGGGCCCCAGGGAACAATGGGGGAGATGGGAAGTAGGTGAGAGATAAGGAGACCAGCCATCCATAAGAAGATGGTTATATATCCTTGTCCTCTTTAACCCAGGTGACATTATGTGACTTGCTTTGGCCAGTGAAAAGTGGTCCAAAGTGACACATGTCACTTTGGGCAGAAGCTTTGAAAACCAGTTCCTTTCCCTCTTTGTAACGTAATGCCTTGTAATGCCTTTGTAACACCTTTTTCCCCAACAAGAAATAATGTTTCAAGTGAAGGCTGTTCTGTCAGCCTTGATCCCATTATGAAGACAGTGAGGAGCAGAGCTGCAGCTGACCCATGATAGGCATACAGTGCGAGTAAGAAATTAATTTAAATTTGTCAGTCATTGAGATTGTGGGATTACTTGTTACCTCAGCAGATCTTAGACTATCCTGATTGATACAGAAATGGTGCAAGATACTTGAAAGAGGCCTTGGCTGTGTAAAATGTTAAGTAAGAGATACGTTGATTTAAAAGTGGTTACAGGAGGAGCTAAGAAGGCAGAGGAATAGGACAGGGAGACCACTTTCTCTGCTACAAATTCATCAAAAGAACATTTAAATGCTGAGTAAATTCCACAAAACAACTTCTGAATGGTGGCAGAGGACATCAGGCACCCAGAAAAGCAACCCATTGTCTTCAAAAGGAGAGAGAAGATGTCCAGTTCCACCCACCAGGACACCGACACAAGTTTCCCTAACCAAGAAACCTTGACAAGCCACATGTACAAACCCACACACAGCAAGGAAACTCCACAATAAAGAGAACTTCAAAAACTGCCAGAATACAGAAAGGACACCCCAAACTAAGCAATATAAACAAGATGAAGAGACAGAGGAATACCCAGCAGATAAAGGAACAGGATAAATGTCCACCAAACCAAACAAAAGAGGAAGAGATAGGGAATCTACCTGATAAAGAATTCCAAATAATGATAGTGAAATTGATCCAAAATCTTGAAATCAAAATGGAATCACAGATAAATAGCCTGGAGACAAGGATTGAGAAGATGCAAGAAAGGTTTAACAAGGACCTAGAAGAAATAAAAAAGAGTCAATATATAATGAATAATGCAATAAAGGAGATCAAAAACACTCTGGAGGCAACAAATAGTAGAATAACAGAGGCAGAAGATAGGATTAGTGAATTAGAAGATAGAATGGTAGAAATAAATGAATCAGAGAGGAAAAAAGAAAAACAAATTAAAAGAAATGAGGACAATCTCAGAGACCTCCAGGACAATATTAAATGCTACAACATTCGAATCATAGGAGTCCCAGAAGAAGAAGACAAAAAGAAAGACCATGAGAAAATACTTGAGGAGATAATAGTTGAAAACTTCCCTAAAATGGGGAAGGAAATAATCACTCAAGTCCAAGAAACCCAGAGAGTCCCAAACAGGATAAACCCAAGGCGAAACACCCCAAGACACATATTAATCAAATTAACAAAGATCAAACACAAATAACGAATATTAAAAGCAGCAAGGGAAAAACAACAAATAACACACAAGGGAATTCCCATAAGGATAACAGCTGATCTTTTAATAGAAACTCTTCAAGCCAGGAGGGAATGGCAAGACATACGTAAAGTGATGAAAGAAAATAACCTACAGCCCAGATTATTGTACCCAGCAAGGATCTCATTCAAATATGAAGGAGAAATCAAAAGCTTTAGAGGCAAGCAAAAGCTGAGAGAATTCAGCACCACCAAACCAGCTCTCCAACAAATACTAAAGGATATTATCTAGACAGGAAACACAAAAAGGTGTATAAATTTGAACCCAAAACAATAAAGTAAATGGCAACGGGATCATACTTATCAGTAATTACCTTAAACGTAAATGGGTTGAAAGCCCCAACCAAAAGACAAAGACTGGCTGAATGGATACAAAAACAAGACTCCTACATATGTTGTCTACAAGAGACCCACCTCAAAACAGGGGACACATACAGACTGAAAGTGAAGGGCTGGAAAAAGATTTTCCATGCAAATAGAGATCAAAAGAAAGCAGGAGTATCAATACTCATATCAGATAAAATAGACTTTAAAACAAAGGCTGTGAAAAGAGACAAAGAAGGTCACTACATAGTGATCAAAGGATCAATCCAAGAAGAGATATAACAATTATAAATATATATGCACCCAACATAGGAGCACCACAGTATGTAAGACAAATGCTAACAAGTATGAAAGGAGAAATTAACAATAACACAATAATAGTGGGAGACTTTAGTACCCCACTCACACCTATGGATAGATCAACTAAACAGAAAATTAACAAGGAAATGCAAACTTTAAAGTGATACAATAGACCAGTTAGACCTAATTGATATCTATAGGACATTTCATCCCAAAACAACGAATTTCACCTTTTTCTCAAGCGCACATGGAACTTTCTCCAGGATAGATCACATCCTGGGCCATAAATCTAGCCTTGGTAAATTCAAAAAATTGAAATCATTCCAAGCATCTTTTCTGACCACAATGCAGTAAGATTAGATCTCAATTACAGGAGAAAAACTATTAAAAATTCCAACATATGGAGGCTGAACAACACACTGCTGAATAATCAACAAATCACAGAAGAAATCAAAAAAGAAATCAAAATTTGCATAGAAACGAATGAAAATGAAAACACAACAACCCAAAACCTGTGGGACACTGTAAAAGCAGTCCTAAGGGGAAAGTTCATAGCAATACAGGCATACCTCAAGAAACAAGAAAAAAGTCAAATAAATAACCTAACTCTACACCTAAAGCAACGAGAAAAGGAAGAAATGAAGAACCCCAGGGTTAGTAGAAGGAAAGAAATCTTAAAAATTAGGGCAGAAATAAATGCAAAAGAAACAAAAGAGACCGTAGCAAAAATCAACAAAGCCAAAAGCTGGTTCTTTGAAAGGATAAATAAAATTGACAAACCATTAGCCAGACTCATCAAGAAACAAAGGGAGAAAAATCAAATCAATAAAATTAGAAATGAAAATGGAGAGATCACAACAGACAACACAGAAATACAAAGGATCATAAGAGACTACTCTCAGCAATTATATGCCACTAAAATGGACACGTGGAAGAAATGGACGAATTCTTAGAAAAGTACAACTTTCCAAAACTCGACCAGGAAGAAATAGAAAATCTTAACAGACCGATCACAAGCACGGAATTGAAACTGTAATCAGAAATCTTCCAGCAAACAAAAGCCCAGGTCCAGATGGCTTCACAGCTGAATTCTACCAAAAATTTGGAGAAGAGCTAACACCTATCCTACTCAAACTCTTCCAGAAAATTTCAGAGGAAGATAAACTTCCAAACTCATTCTATGAGGCCACCATCACCCTAATACCAAAACCTGACAAAGATGCCACAAGAAAAGAAAATTACAGGCCAATATCACTAATGAACATAGATGCAAAAATCCTTAACAAAATTCTAGCAATCAGAATCCAACAACACATTAAAAAGATCATACACCATGACCAAGTGGGCTTTATCCCAGGGATGCAAGAATTCTTCAATATCCGCAAATCAATCAATGTAATACACCACATTAACAAATTGAAAAATAAAAACCATATGATTATCTCAATAGATGCAGAGAAAGCCTTTGACAAAATTCAACATCCATTTATGATAAAAACTCTCCAGAAAGCAGGAATAGAAGGAACATACCTCAACATAATAAAAGCTATATATGACAAACCCACAGCAAACATTATCCTTAATGGTGAAAAATTGAAAGCATTTCCTCTAAAGTCAGGAACAAGACTAGGGTGCCCACTTTCACCATTACTATTCAACATAGTTTTGGAAGTTTTGGCCACAGCAATCAGAGCAGAAAAAGAAATAAAAGGAATCCAAATTGGAAAAGAAGAAGTAAAACTCTCACTATTTGCAGATGACATGATCCTCTACATAGAAAACCCTAAAGACTCCACCAGAAAATTACTAGAACTAATCAATGAATATAGTAAAGTTGCAGGATATAAAGTCAACACACAGAAATCCCTTGCATTCCTATACACTAATAATGAGAAAATAGAGAAATTAAGGAAACAATTCCATTCACCCTTGCAACGGAAAGAATAAAATACTTAGGAATATATCTACTTAAAGAAACTAAAGACCTATATATAGAAAACTATAAAACACTGGTGAAAGAAATCAAAGAGGACACTAATAGATGGAGAAATATACCATGTTCATGGATTGGAAGAATCAATATAGTGAAAATGAGTATACTACCCAAAGCAATTTATAGATTCAATGCAATCCCTATCAAGCTACCAACGGTATTCTTCACAAAGCTAGAAAAAATAATTTCCCAATTTGTATGGAAATACAGAAAACCTCGAATAGCCAAAGCTATCTTGAGAAAGAAGAATGGAACTGGAGGAATCAACCTGCCTGACTTCAGGCTCTACTACAAAGCCACAGTCATCAAGACAGTATGGTACTGGCACAAAGACAGAAATATAGATCAATGGAACAAAATAGAAAGCCAAGAGATAAATCCATGCACATATGGACACCTTATCTTTGACAAAGGAGGCAAGAATATACAATGGATTAAAGACAATCTCTTTAACAAGTGGTGCTGGGAAAACTGGTCAACCACTTGTAAAAGAATGAAACTAGAACACTTTCTAACACCATACACAAAAATAAACTCAAAATAGATTAAAGATCTAAACGTAAGACCAGAAACTATAAAACTCCTAGAGGAGAACATAGGCAAAACACTCTCTGACATACATCACAGCAGGATCCTCTATGACCCACCTCCCAGAATATTGGAAATAAAAGCAAAAATAAACAAATGGGACCTAATTAAACTTAAAAGCTTCTGCACAACAAAGGGAACTATAAGCAAGGTGAAAAGACAGCCTTCAGAATGGGAGAAAATAATAGCAAATGAAGCAACTGACAAACAACTAATCTCAAAAATATATAAGCAATTCCTACAGCTCAATTCCAGAAAAATAAATGACCCAATCAAAAAATGGGCCAAAGAACTAAATAGACATTTCTCCAAAGAAGACATACAGATGGCTAACAAACACATGAAAAGATGCTCAACATCACTCATTATCAGAGAAATGCAAATCAAAACCACAATGAGGTACCATTTCATGCCAGTCAGAATGGCTGTGATCCAAAAGTCTACAAGCAATAAATGCTGGAGAGGGTGTGGAGAAAAGGGAACCCTCTTCCACTGTTGGTGGGAATGCAAACTAGTACAGCCACTATGGAGAACAGTGTGGAGATTCCTTAAAAGACTGGAAATAGAACTGCCTTATGATCCAGCAATCCCACTGCTGGGCATACACACTGAGGAAATCAGAATTGAAAGAGACACGTGTACCCCAGTGTTCATTGCAGCACTGTTTATAATAGCCAGGACATAGAAGCAACCTAGATGTCCATCAGCAGATGAATGGATAAGAAAGCAGTGGTACATATACACAATGGAGTATTACTCAGCCATTAAAAAGAATACATTTGAATCAGTTCTAATGAGGTGGATGAAACTGGAGCCTATTATACAGAGTGAAGTAAGCCAGAAAGAAAAACACCAATACAGTATACTAATGCATATATCTGGAATTTAGAAAGATGGTAACAATAACCCTGTATACGAGACAGCAAAAGAGACACTGATGTATAGAACAGTCTTATGGACTCTGTGGGAGAGGGACAGGGTGGGATGATTTGGGAGAATGTCATGGAAACATGTATAATATCATATATGAAATGAGTCGCCAGTCCAGGTTCGATGCACGATACTGGATGCTTGGGGCTGGTGCACTGGGACGACCCAGAGGGATGGTATGGGGAGGGAGGAGGGAGGAGCGTTCAGGATGGGGAACACATGTATGCCTGTGGCGGATTCATTTTGATATATGGCAAAACCAATACAATATTGTAAAGTTAAAAAATAAAATAAAAAAAAATAAAAGTGGTTACAACTCATGGGGGATCCTAAGCCTTAAGCTTTATTTATGCTGTTTGCTGCTGCTGCTGCTGCTAAGTTGCGTCAGTCGTGTCCGACTCTGTGCAACCCCGTAGATGGAAGCCCACCTGGCTCCTCTGTCCCTGGGATTCTCCAGGCAAGAACACTGGAGTGGGTTACCATTTCCTTCTCCAATGCATGAAAGTGAAAAGTGAAAGTGAAGTTGCTCAGTCGTGTCCGACTCTTAGCGACCCCGTGGACTATAGCCTACCAGGCTCATCCATCCATGGGATTTCCCAGGCAACAGTACTGGAGTGAGGATGCTGTTTGCTAGTCCTTATATAACAGCCATTCTCTCTTTAGAATTCAAGGTTTTGCATTTTTTTGCTATTTAATTTATGTTTTAGACAAATCAAATTATACAGTGCTAAGAACACTTCATGAAAATACTCTGATTAGATTTATGTTGCAAAAACAGAGCATTGAGGCAATTTAGTGGCGACATAAGATTTTCTGTTAACTAGAATTGTTGGAAATTGAGGAGATGGGTTTACTTCTTTTAGATGACTTTTCTCCCTAGTTTATTCCATTGAGTAGTCCTTAGTTTGAGATTGCCCTTCCAAACCCAAAGCCAAAAATAGATACAACTTTGGTAGCTATTTTTATAAAGAGTTGAGCATTAAAAGCAAGTTAATAGTTGATTTGAATCTTTTTTCCTTGCCCTAATCAATAATAACTGATACTATCTGCTTCCTCAGAGCAATAAATAATAGTATTGTTATATCTGATAAAATATATGCCAGAGTCCTATATTGGAATATATTCCCCAGGATGGAGGTTTTTATAGAAGAGACCCAGTAGCAGCATGGAAAAAAATGCTATGAATCATCCACAGTAGTTATGTGACTTGACCTTTTTGTGTGTGTAAATAAAGGCTTGGAAAGAGAGAAGAGTACTGGTTGGGGCAGGACAGCAGGTATATTAAAATAGGTATCATGAGGCAGAGGGTTTGACTGAAGTCCATTGTTCACCTGGATAGGTTTCTGTTTCCTTTTCTTATTTCCTCTAGTATAAAAATACCCTTTGTTCCTCTTTATTGGCCCAGTGTATGAATCTTAAAAACTAGAGAAGCCACAAACCATGTACTTTCCATGGACCATGAAATGGTGATGCTGAGGGGAAGATGAGGGTAAGCAAGGCCGCGGTGTTACTTCATCAGGACGCCAAGTGGTGCTTGCTTCTGTTGACAAAATTCTTCCCTTGTCAAGGAAAAAGATTTATTAGGTGGTGCCTTTGTTCTTTATAGGCCTTTCAGAAAAAAGGGGACAGGAAAACTCATGCACTTCTAGGGGATCAGGCTATAGATATTCAATTTCATAAACCATGTATTTTTGATGTGTATTATTATTAAGTGCACTCAGCACCCAGAACAGAGTTGACATTTTCCCCTTAGCAAGGGAAGAATTTTATCAATAGAAGCTTCTCTATGCAATAAGCCAGGTAACTGCATAGCAGAGTAGAATGTCTTAAACTGTTATAAAGTGTATCGTGTTTCCTCCTAGGAGCCATAGTAATACTAAATATTATCTTTCTGACTGAAGAGTTGGTAGCAAATAAATCACAGAGATATAAGTATATTGTAGAGGTGAGACACAGGTGTAAACTTCAGAAATAATTTAAATAGCAAATTAATGAAGTAACAAAATGGGCTTAAATCCCCAAGGAGCAGCCAATGAATGTAAAGTACATGTACAACACAGAAACCACTCAGGCGTCATGAATTTGACCCAGAATTAAAGATAGCTGTTACAAACATTGACAAACATCAAATTCCCCACAATTTCACTTGCCTACGTAGGACTCACTTACATGCCTCCTTGGGAGCGATGCTCTGGGCCTTTAAAAGAGGCAATCCAGTGTAGTTTTAACCAGTGTTTCCTTTTTCTGTTACAGTAAGTTTCCATGTAGAAGGCAGGCACTGTTGACCTTTATTACTGATCTTAAAATAGTAGGTATTTAAAAAATGAGTATTATTGTCAACTATGGGGCTTCTTCTTCCTCTAAAAGTTATCTCCTAAAAGGAGGCTGATTATTCCATTCATAATAGCACAAAAGTATGAATTACATAGGGATAATCTTAACAAGAAATGTTTAGTTTCAATATGAAGAAAACTAAATTTTTAAGGGAAATAAGAGAAGATTTTATTCCTTTGTAGGGGTGGGATTAAATATCTTAAAGAGATGAATTATGCTTTTTTGAAATGAGTTTACTAGAATCCTAATTATATTCATGTAAGACATTTTGGGGGCATAGAAATTATTCCAAAATTGTTCTGGGAGGGAAAATAAAGAATGGCCAAAGATTTCTTTGATAAAGAATCATAATGAGAGAACACTTGTACTATCATGTATTAAAGTGTAATACAATACTTCACATCAGGAGGGTGGCTGGTATCAAGAAAGAAAACAAGAGTTAGTGTGCTTGTAGAGAAATTAGAATCCTTGTTGATTGCTGGTGGGAATGTCAGATGTTGCAGCCATGGTAAACAATATGGCAGCTCCTCAAAGATTAAACATAAAATTATCATTTGATCTAGCAATTTCACTTCTGGATGTATACACAAAAGAGTTGAAGGTAGGGACTCAAACACTTGTACACCAGTGTTCATAGCATCATTATTCATAACAGCCAAAAGGTCAAGACAACCCAAATGTTATCAAAAGATGAATGAATAAGCAAAATGTGGCATATACATCCAAGGGAATATCATTGTCTTAAAAAGAAATGAAGGGACTTCCCCAGCGGTCCAGTAGCTAAGACTCCAGGTTTCCAAGGCAGGGGCCTGGGGTTCTATCCCTGTTGGTCGGGGAACTAGATCCATGTGCCACAGCTAAGAGTTTGCATGCTGCAACTAAAACAAAAAAATACTGTGTGCTGTGACTAAGACTCGGATCAGCCAAAAAAAAAAAAAAAAAAAAAGGAATGAAATTCCAACACATGCTGCAATATGGATGAACCTTGATAAAATATGGTGGATATAAAAGGACAAATGTTGTATGATTCCACTTAATATGAGGTACCTAGAACTGTCACACTCACAGAGGCAGAAAACAGAACAGTGATTACCAGGAGCTGGAGGAGAGGAAGTTTAATGAGTACAGAATTTCAGTTTGGGAAGATGAAGACGTTTTGGAGATGGAGGGTGGTTAGGGTTGTACAACATTGTGAATGTGCCTAATGCCACTGAATGGTACACTGAAATAGTTAAAATAAATTTTATAATGTTACACATATTTTACTGTAGTAAAAAAGATCCCCAAACCGTATTATAAAGTTATAGTAGCAGAGTCATGGCTCAAGATTAGTATTCAGTTCAACATGACCACATGGATATGCAAGAAACTCTATGGTGTTAATGAATTTAACATCTGATATAAATAGCTATTGGTATATATTGAAAAATATTTAGTGAATACTGGGACAATTAGTGAACTCTTTTGGGTAAAAATACATACTTAGCTCATATTATAATCTAAAATGATGGCCATTCTGACTGGTATGAGGTGGTACCTCATTATAGTTTTGATTTGCATTTCTATAGTAATTATGGCACCCCACTCCAGTACTCTTGCCTGGAGAATCCCATGGATGGAGGAGCCTGGTGGGCTGCAGTCCATGGGGTCGCTGAGGGTCAGATATGACTGAGTGTTTTCACTTTCACTTTTCACTTGCATGCATTGGAGAAGGAAATGACAACCCACTCCAGTGTTCTTGCCTGGAGAATCCCAGGGACGGGGGAGCCTGATGGGCTGCTGTCTGTGGGGGTCACACAGAGTCGGACACAACTGAAGTGACTTAGCAGCAGCAGCAGCAGTAATTAGTGAAGTTGAGCATCTTTTCACATGCCCTTTGATCATCTGTATGTCTTCTATGGAGAAATGTCTGTTTAGGTTTTCTGCCCATTTTTTTTTTTTTTTTTTACCTTCCATGTTACATCTTTCTTTTTTTTTTTTTTTTCCCCTCTAATTTATTTTATTTTTAAACTTTACATAATTGTATTAGTTTTGCCAAATATCAAAATGAATCCGCCACAGGTATACATGTGTTCCCCATCCCGAACCCTCCTCCCTCCTCCCTCCCCATACCATCCCTCTGGGCCGTCCCAGTGCACCAGCCCCAAGCATCCAGCATCATGCATCGAACCTGGACTGGCAACTCATTTCCTACATGATATTTTACATGTTTCATTGCCATTCTCCCAATTCTTCCCACCCTCTCCCTCTCCCACAGAGTCCATAAGACTGTTCTATACATCAGTGTCTCTTTTGCTGTCTCGTACACCGGGTTATTGTTACCATCTTTCTAAATTCCATATATATGCGTTAGTATACTGTATTTATGTTTTTCCTTCTGGCTTACTTCACTCTGTATAATAGGCTCCAGTTTCATCCACCTCATCAGAACTGATTCAAATGTATTCTTTTTAATGGCTGAGTAATACTCCATTGTATATATGTACCACAGCTTTCTTATCCATTCATCTGCTGATGGACATCTAGGTTGCTTCCATGTCTTGGCTATTATAAACAGTGCTGCGATGAACATTGGGGTACACGTGTCTCTTTCCCTTCTGGTTTCCTCAGTGTGTATGCCCAGCAGTGGGGTTGCTGGATCATAATCTGCCCATTTTTTGATTGGGTTGTTTGTTGTTATTGAATTATATGAGCTGTCTGTATATTTTAGAAAATTAAGCTTTTGTTAGTCAAATTGTTTGTAAATATTTTCTCCCAGTACATAGGTTGTCTTTTCATTTTACTTATGGTTGCTTTGCTGTGCAAAAGCTTATATGTTTGAATATAAGCTTTTGTATCATTTATTTTTGCTTTTATTTCCATTGCCTTGGGAGACTGATGTAAGAAACTGTTGCTATGATTTATGTCAAAGGATGTTTTGCCTGTGTTCTGTTCTTGGAGTTTTATAGTGTCATATCTTTAAGTCTTTAAGCCATTTTGCATTTATTTTTGTATATGGTGTGAGGGTGTGTTCTAATTTCATTGATTTACATGTGGCTGTCCAGTTTTCCCACTTGCTAAAAGAGACTGTCTTTTTTCCATTGCATTATTCTTGTCTTCTTTGTTGAAGATTAATTGACTATAGGTGCGTGGGTTTATTTCTGGGCTTTTTAGTCTACTACATTGATCCATATATCTCTTTTTGTGCCAATACCATGCTATTTTGATAATTGTAGCTTTTTAGTATTGTCTAAAGTCTGGAAAGGTAATACCTCCAACTTTATTCTTTTTCTGCAGGTTTGCTTTGGCAATTCTGGCTCTTTTCTGGTCCCATATAAATTTTAGAATTATTCTAGTTCTGTGAAAAATATCATAGATAATTTGATAGGGATCTCATTAAATTTGTAGATTGTTTTGGGTAGTATGATCATTTAAACAATATTAGTTCTTCTAGTCCAAGAGCATGGGATATTTTCCCAGAGATTCCAAAAGTTTGAAGAGGATGAAATACTCTCAGTCTTTTTATGAAGCCACGAGCATCCTGATAACAAAAGAAGACAAAGACTGCCAAAAAAGAAAATTATAGGCTAATATCTTTGATGAATACAGAGGCGAAAATTCTCAACAAAATATTAGCAAACCAAATTCAATAGCACATAAAAGAGATCATACACTGTGATTAAACTGGATTCATCCCAGGGTCACAAGGATGGTTCAACATATGCAAGTCAATCAATGTAATACACCATGTCAACAAAAGGAAAGACAAAAAAAAAATGACATGATCATCTTAATAGATGCAAAAAAAAGCATTTGATAAAATCCAACATCCATTCATAATAAAAATTCTTACCAAACTGGATAGAGGGAACATAGCTCAACAAATAAAAGCTATTTATGACAAACAGCCAATATGGTACCCAATGCTAAAAGCCTTTCTGCTAAAATCTTGAAAAAGACAAGGATGCACACTCTCACCACTTCTATTCAACATAGTATTGGAACTCCTAGCCACAGCAATCAAACAAGAAAAAGAAATAAAAGATATCCAAATTGGAAAGGAAGAGGTAAAATTGTCATTATATTCAGATGACATGATACTATATATACAAAACTCTTAAGACTCCACACAAAAACTACTCAAACTGATAAATGGATTTATCAAGGTAGCGGAATGCAAGATTAACATAGAGAAATCAGTTGGATTTCTTTACATTAACAATGAAATGCCAGAAAATGAAAGCAAAAAAAAAAGCATCCTTTTAAAATTGCATCATAAAAACCAACAAATAAAAAAACTTAGGAATAAACCTAACCAAGGAAGTGAAAGATCTATATGCTGAGAACTATAAAATATTGATGGAGGAAACTGAAGATGATTCCCAGAAATGCAGTACTTTCTTATAGCCTGTGATTTTGTCTGTGGTCTTGCTCCTCATACTGCTACATGGAATGGCTGCTAATTAATGACTCACAGTAGAAGCCCATGGAAAGCAGTGACTCTGTCAGCTGGCGCAAGTGAGCTTGAGGACTAGAGTCTTTTGTTGAAGCATAATCAGATCATCTTCCTTTCCTACCCACCACCAAGATAAAGCCTAGGGATGCTCATCTAGCTTTTCAAGGGCCTCCCAATTATACTTCCAATATCCCTTCTCTCCTCTAAATGTGCTCTTAATAATTATTCAATTTAGTTTTAAATCAGGGCAGGGGTAGTGTTTTATTCATCTCTTTAGCTTCAGCACGGAGCACTCAGCTTGACACAAGGGAGAGTTATTGCCTACTGAACTCGAATCAACTTCATTGGCCCTACACAGCTTGCCCTCAGGGTTGGGTTACCTTCCCATTGTATCATAGCTTGGACTTCTTCCCTTCCTAATGTCCCATGCCTGACCTTGGGCACCATCTCAATAAAGGGAAAGGTCTAGATGCCAGAATTCCTTCCCTTTAAACTCTTCACTTGTGCTGTTAGACACTTTGCTTTCCTCCTGACACATTTTAGATAGAATTACATCTAAAGTTTGAAAACACTTGAAGAGTAATCAGTCACACTATTCGTGAATATACTGTGTAGGTCCTGTTTTCAAAGTTTCGCAAGTTTATTGTCTACGGAGAACTCAGTCTAATCTACTGTTTCTGAATTTGTCAACATTGCTTGAGTTTTTAGTGTTTCTTATTTCAACATTTCCATGTGTTTATGACTATGGAAATTTCCCTACTTTGAAATCAATAACAGTTAAATGTGTCTGGGCCAGATCTTGATTCAGTTGTCTGTTTTAAGATTGCTTAATTCTAATCTGTGCTGGAATTTATTCCTGGGAAGACTGCATTATTGTGGTAATTTATGTTCTTAAGGAACAATGTTGCTATATGAATAGGACCATTGGTTCAAGGAAAAGTCAAATAATAGTGATTGTTTCCCTACTTTTAAGAAAAAATGAACTAATGAGTGGATTATTATTATTATTATTTTTAAATTTTATTTTATTTTTAAACTTTACAATATTGTATTAGTTTTGCCAAATATCGAAATGAATCCGCCACAGGTATACCTATGTTCCCCATCCTGAACCCTCCTCCTTCCTCCCTCCCCATACCCTCCCTCTGGGTCGTCCCAGTGCACCAGCCCCAAGCATCCAGTATCGTGCATCGAACCTGGACTGGCGACTCGTTTCATACATGATATTATACATGTTTCAATGCCATTCTCCCAAATCTCCCCACCCTCTCCCTCTCCCACAGAGTCCATAAGACTGATCTATACATCAGTGTCTCTTTTGCTGTCTCGTATACAGGGTTATTGTTACCATCTTTCTAAATTCCATATATATGCGTTAGTATACTGTATTGGTGTTTTTCTTTCTGGTTTACTTCACTCTGTATAATAGGTTCCAGTTTCATCCACCTCATTAGAACTGATTCAAATGTATTCTTTTTAATGGCTGAGTAATATTCCATTGTGTATATGGATTAGTTTTTCAATTAAAAATTTTCTTGTATTGGATTATATTGCTTCACTGGTAATAAGGACTAGCTTGTGAGTAAAGTAAGCAAAAACAGAGTAGAAAACCCAAACCTGAAAAGTAATATCTTAAAAGTTTATGGTGTTATTGTTTCTTGAATGCAGAAATATAAATATGCATCTTATAGCCACATTTTACTGCTAGTAAAATTATTTATAATTTGTGTGGTAGAATTAAATATATCAATCTTTCATGATATATTGCTGTAACTCTATCACAGGTCTCCTCATGAATAAATCTGAGGATTACTGCAACCATAGTTGAGTGCTCAGTATGAATTTTTGTCCAGTGAAGTTCCTAAAAAAACGATCTGAGTGCTTTCTATAGGATAGGAATTGTGCTTAATCTGGGTAGATGGAATATGATGTGACTAAGAGTCTCCTCTTCTTTGGAAGGAATGATGCTAAAGCTGAAACTCCAGTACTTTGGCCACCTCATGCGAAGAGTTGACTCATTGGAAAAGACTCTGATGCTGGGAGGGATTGGGGGCAAGAGGAGAAGGGGATGACAGAGGATGAGATGGCTGGATGGCATCACTGACTCGATGGACATGAGTCTGAGTGAACTCCGGGAGTTGGTGATGGACAGGGAGGCCTGGCATGCTGCGATTCATGGGGTCGCAAAGAGTCGGACACAACCGAGCTAAAGAGTCTCCTTAAGGAACTATTGATTATGTTTTCTTCAAGGTGGGTGAGGAGAGTTAATCTACATTTCATGCTGTTTATCTTAATGGGGGAAAGATCAAGCAGTTCAAACCAATCAATTGTCGTGAATGTGTTTAGAGATATCCAGCGATTCTTTCAGGGGGTGGGATTTGGGCGGACAGCAGGCAACTCACCTAACCTGCCCTTTTCTCACTCTGCAGCCTGGTTCAATACCCACCACCCTACTCTGAGTCCAGAGACTTAAATTCAGTGAAAAGCTTTATTGTAAACGATGTGACCTTGGAAAAAGGCCTGGTCTTATCTTTAGTTCTTTCATCTGTTTACTAAGGGATAGAGCTCAAAGTTTTCTTCCAGTTTAAGCTATATGAGTTGATTTTTACCGTCTAAAAAGGCTGCTAACATGGTTGGAGGAAGCTGCAGGTGAGGTTTCTGTTGCTATTGTGATGGTTTTAGGGCTAGGGAACCAGAAATAGTTAAATCACTTACCACTCCTCTGAGAGAGAAGTTTAAGAACAGTAGCTAAATTGATATTATTAGCTGACCAGCGAGTACTGATCACCAAAGCATGGCTCTGATAGAAACTGAGTTGGGGAATCCGGCGAAGGCCTGGAGATTGACAAGAAGCTTCCAGGCCCTCCTTTAATCTAGATGGCTGCCACTCTGTGGAACAGGCATGGCTCAGCCCAGTGTCAGGTGAGGAGAAGCCCACACAGAAAGAGAGAGAAAAAAACCTGGTCAGGCTCATCTCCTCAGACAGGCCTGGGCCCACAACAGGGACAGCTCAGTTTGGGTTCCCAGAAGCAGACCCTGAGGCTGTTATACGGATGCCAGCGAACACTTCCGGAAGTGCCCTAGGGGAAGCTGCAAGGGAATGGGCAGAGAGACCAGGGAAGATGGAGCCCAGTGAGGGGACCGTTCCAGGAGGACCCCAGTCTCCAGATGTTGTGGGGTACTCCAAGTAAAGCTGATGCCTCAGTCACCTGAGGTTGGGGTTGTGGTGAGGGGAGAGGGAGGGGACAAGAACTCCTGGGCACCCACATCTCTAAGTACATCCAGGTGAAGTGGTTACTGGCTAATCCTCTGAAGAAGGACCCAGACTGGGTCATGAGGGGCAAAGCAGCACCCAGAAGCTGGAGGATGGTGCACAGAACTTGTTCAGGGGCTTCTAGGGGATTTGGGTGGAGCTCTCATAGCATCTCCTTGGAGAGCAAGAGAGGAGAGGATATTTAAAAAAACCCAAAACTTAAGGACATGACTAAGGATCTAAAAACTGAGCTGGGCTCCCCACACAGGTGCAGGAAGTGAGAGAGTCTTTCACAGGGTGCCGACCTCCCACTCCCTGCTGATGAAACATCCTTGGTAATTGCCCTGCTCTTTCTCGTCTTCTGGGGAAAGGAGTGCTATGGATGGGAGGGAAAGATGGGAGGTCGGCAGACTGTAGAAGCATCAAGAAGGAGGGTGGAAGGCCCCTTTACCACAGTCATCTCTGCCTTCCTCAGGGAGTGCTTTCTAGCTCTGGAGAGTTGTTCAGTCACTCAGTCGTATCTTACAATTTGCAACCCCATGGACTGCAGCATGCCAGGCTTCCCTGTCCATCACCATCTCCCGGAGCTTGCTCAAACTCATGTCCATTGAGTTGGTGATGCCATCCAACCATCTCATCCTCTGTCGTCCCCTTCTCCTCCTGCCTTCAATCTTTCCCAGCATCAGGGTCTTTTCTAACGAGTCAGGTTTTGCATCAGGTGGCCAAGGTATTGGAGTTTCAACTTCAGCCTCAGTCTAGAGTAGAAAATCCTCTGGAGAGTAGAAAATCCTAAATAAGGTTGGCTGTTGTGAATCAGAGATTTGCCTGAATTATACAATATTGATGGATCAGAGGTCAGATTTTGTGACTGGAAGTTTAAGGATGTTTTTCTTGGATTATATGGTCCTCTTATCGTTAGTTCTCTATAAGCTAGGACAAGGAAAATAAACTTTGCAGTGGTTATTTTTTGACTTAATTTTATAGCTTTAATGACTTAATTCTATAGCTTCTCCCACCCCAAGACTGAATAGCCCATCAAAAGTTTTAAGTTTCACTGATTATGGTATAATAGTTTTGCCAGAATATAAACAGCTGTGTTTTTTCTTTCTTTCTCTCTCTCTCTCTCTTTTTTTTTTTTAATTAACCATGTGGTTTGGTTATGTTCAAAACCATGGGGTTTGAACATAAGAGCTATCCCAGGGACTGGATAACAAAGGCAGAAGTTCTCTGGTTTCTAATTGGTGGCAAGGGTGGTGTCATCTGTGGTACTGGAATATATGACACAGAGACCAAATTTCTTGAGCAACGCATTAGATCATATGGCCTATGGTATAAGGACTATTGCACAGAATGTTTGAAATTGGAACTAACCTAGGATATATATAATACACAATCCCCCTAAACTGTTGTTTATCAAATTAAAAAAAACACTAAAACCTATATCAAGAAATATATTTAGAAGAGGCAGGCTGATGCCCTGTGTGTGTGTGTGTGTGTGCGCGTGCACACACGTGCTGTGTTCAGTCATGTCTGACTCTGCAACCCCATAGGCTGTTGCCTCCTGGGTTCCACTGTCCATGGAATTTTCCAGGCAAGAATACTGGAGTGAGTAGCCATTTCCTATTCCAGGGGATCTTTCCAATCCAGGGAACGAACGTGTGTCTCTTCTGTCTCTTGCCTTGGCAGGCAAATTCTTTACCACTGCACTGGCGGTATTAAGGCCAAAGACTCTGGGGTAGGATTTGTTGTTGCTGTTTAGTCGCAAAGTTGTGTCTGACTCTTAGCGACCCCATGGCCTGTAGCCTACCAAGGCTACTCTGTCAACAGGACTTCCCCAGGTAAGAGTACTGGTGTGGGCTGCCATTTCCTTCTCCAAGGTGGGGTTGCTGCTGCTGCTGCTGCTAAGTCGCTTCAGTCGTGTCCGACTCTGTGAGACCCCATAGATGGCAGCCCACCAGGATCCCCCGTCCCTGGGATTCTCCAGGCAAGAACACTGGAGTGGGTTGCCATTTCCTTCTCCAATGCATGAAAGTGAAAAGTGAAAGTGAAGTCTCTCAGTTGTGTCCGACTCTTAGCAACCCCATGGACTGCAGCCTACGAGGCTCCTCCGCCCATGGGATTTTCCAGGCAAGAGTACTGGAGTGGGGTGCCATTGCCTTCTCCTAGAGGTGGGGTTACTTAGGTCCAAATCCTGTCTGCTGCTTGCTAGCTAGACCATCATGAGCATATCACCTAAATTCTCTGTGCCTTAGTTTGTTCAACTGTAAAACTGGGGTAAAAAATAGTCCTCTCTCATCTGATGATCTTGAAGATTAAATGAGTTTATGCATGTAAATTCCTCTGGTATACTCCCTGGTACACATCAAGCATTATATGAGTGTTTGCTAATAATAAGTTTATTATTATTAGCATATATTTGCAAACACATAATATCTGAAATAGAAATGGATTACGTATAACACAATTTAGTATTTTCTGCTTCTTACTATTCTAGTTTCATTAAAAACATATAATTCAGCATCCTCTAATGGATTTTGAATTACACTTTCAAAAATAGTGTCTTGTGTATAGCTGTCAGCATCCTTACAGGCAGCAGTACTATTAAATAGGAGACTTTTCAAATGTTTATGATATCATTTACTTTCCCTCCTTTCACAAATTAACTATTAAGACTTCTATAACCAAGGAAGGAGACAGGCTAAAGCTTAGAACACTAAGGTAGTGGCTTGGAACACTAGGCATTTAAAAGTTGGAAAGTGGTGGGACTCAGTTATTGGAACTTTGGATTGGATAATTCCAAGGGACTTGAGAGGAAGAAAGTGGGACTTTCCAAGATTCCTGCTGTGTCCCTTGAACTTCTGCTCTCAGAAAGTACATTTAATAATATCACTCTCCAGCCCCTCTGTCTCCTGCTCTTTCCTGAGGAAATATGTTGTTGGCTGGACCTCAGTGAGTTGAAATGGCAGATAAATGAAGACCTTGTTCCTGTCCCCACCACCCCCCGCCCCAGGTAAATCATCTAAGTGCAAATAAATGCCTTTGTGTTTATTAGGATGAGGTGATTTGTTTCCAAATGGGAACGAGGTTATGCTTTCATTTGTGAAATGTCTTTTTTTCTCTCCTTCTGGTGATTATAAGTGCATCTAGAGGCGAAGTGAGGCTATAAACCTAATTCATAAACAGTGTGAATCCACAATAAAATTATATGCATCTTTAAAAATGGCCTCCCTTCATATAATTGCCCTGATGCAATGCTATAAACTTCTGACTTGAGATATTAAATGAGTGAAAAAGAAACCATGTCACACTAATTCAAATGTGTTAGGCTGATTAAAAATGAATTTCTGATGAGGAGGTATGTCAGTAAAATCGTAATTAAAATAGTGCTTCCCATGATCAGGACGTGCTTTTATTTTATATTTTTTGTGGCACAGTATTTCCCAGAAGGTTATGACTGCATATGGCAAAGATGGAAAATGAAGACATGAAAATGAGGTCATGTCCAAGTGGGTGAGAGGCGATCACCATCAGCAGCCAAGCCAGATCTGCTTCCTATGCAAATGATGGCCCAAGGGCTGGCAGGAGAGCCATTAAGGTCTTTGTTAAGTCCTGACTCATCGCCATCTGCTCTCAAGTAGCACTGTACTAAATGGGCAATGTTGTAACATCTGGGGTAGAGAGTTTCTTCAGTGTGTTCTGATTTCAGATGGTCAAACAGGTTCTGTCTGATTAAAAAATGGTTTAAAGTTATCTCATTTCTTGAATCACTTTCCCTCCCCCTTCTTTTCATATCCAATTAAAAATTTTGCTTAATAGGGTCTCTTTAGCTTTCGATAGAAAAGGAGGGTGCTTGGGATGATGGTGTTTAGAACTGAGATTAGGGATAAGCATACCATTTATATTCATTCTTGTTTCTGTCATGCATCTAGAGATTCTCTTGGGATCTCTTGTACATTCATTCATTCATTGTCGGTTTATGCAACATGTTCACTGAGCATCTACATGTGTGCAGGAGATTCTGATAGGTCTATAGAATCACCAGGGAACAAAATCAAAGGGGCCTTGGCCCTCCTGAGAATATTCTCAGTGGGGATGATGGAAAATAATAAGCAAACACAATTATATTTTGTTTTGCTAAGACTATTAAGAGATAAAACAAGTCATTGAGAGAGTATTTTGGTGGTGTGAAGGTGATGGGAAGGATAACGGTCAACCTATTTTAGATGACCTGGTCATGAAGGTCATAGGTCAGGTGGCTAAAAGTCAATTAATTGCAAGCTAATTTGCCTAAAACTAATTTGTTTCATGGCTGTTTTCACTGAAGGATGAATTCACCAAGCATATTTATGTCATTAATACTATTTAGTTTTGGTTCTCATTTTGATTTTCTTTTTTTTTTAAATTTTTTTCATTTTGATTTTCTAACAGAATTTTAAGGTGTTCTCAACAACTTGAGGTACAGAAAGCAGGGGAAATTGCAAGGTGTGGGTGAGTGGTGCTGAGGACTACAAAACATTTTACTAAGGATACATTCTTTAAAGGAAGGATTGTTATAAATACATTTTTCATTGTTATTATTCATAAGGATGATACATTAATGTGAACTCCTCACATTGAAGAATATAAGCAAGAAGGCACCATTTACAAAGAATATATTCATAAAAGAATATTTTCCTTGAATACATTCCTAAAACAATATATTCATGAGGAGAATATATTCATAAGAATGCTTTTAAATTTTCTCTGTGCCTGCTCCCTGCTGTTGCTGCTGGAGATGGTGACAGAATTAGAAGGAGATGGGGGAAACTGAGGCACAGACAAAGAGGAAGACTAAGAGAGGTGAGCTTCAAGTTCAAGTGTTACAGAGCTGGGGAAGAGACAGTTTAAACATTTCTTAAAGTGGTATTATGAACTCTGAAGTTAAAACACTTAATCACATCAAGCAAATTGGTCATTTGGGGAACAGGTCACTCAAGAAATTGGTTATTTGGAAAATTAGTAGATTGACTGTAATTTATCATCTGTACTGGGACGCTTTTGAGAGTGAAAGGGGTACTGTTGATAATTGTGCTGGAACAATAGATATAAACTAGAACAGTGCTAAAGCAAACTGTGATGTAAGGTCATCCTGCTTCCCTGTCTCCTGGTCCAGACTGGTTCGTGGTGCCTGTGTTTGAGTAAGATGGGGCATGCACAAACCTGAGGAACACTCGGGATCTGCTTGGTTTTGTAATATGGCTACATGCTGGTTTGAGATTGAATATGTGGATTGTTTCTCAACATGAATACCATCTTCTGTTTGAAAGATCCAAAGCTGTAGGGTATTAGGATAAGTTTTGAGGAAAGCTGTGATTTCTTGGATGGCATCCATGGCGGTTATTACCTCTTGATGGATGACTTCCAATGCTCGACCTTTAGGCCAAGCTCCAAACTCACATTTCCAAATGCAAGCTAGACATCTCCTGCAGGCACCTCAAATCTAACATGTGCCAAATAGAACTCCTAGGAAGAGAGTGTAGAGAAATGAAAGAAGAACTTTGGGAAGGATTTCTCCCTGTCATTTTTTCATGCCATGCTTGAATGTATTTTTAAAAACCCAAGAGAACTTTCTCCCTCTTCTTTCTTACTCAAAACCTACCTACCCATTAGAGCCCAGCTTAAATCTTACCTTTCTGTGGTGTCATCTTATGAAATAGCCACATTTCCCTCTCCGTTATCTGAATTACCGATTGTTTATCCATGACAGCAACTCAAGGTGGTCCTAAGTAAGGTCTGTGCTTAGTAGTATTTAGTTTGGATTGTTGTTCAGTCACCAAGTCATATCCAACACTTCACGACCCCATGGACGGCAGCATACCAGGCTTGCCTGTCCCTCACCATTTCATGGAGTTTGCCCAAATTCATATTCATTGAATCAGTGATGCCATTCAATCATCTCATCTTCTGTTGCCCTCTTCTCCTTCTGCCTTAATCTTTCCAAGCATCAGGGTCTTTTCCAATGAGTCAAGTGTTTGGAATTGCATTGTTTTTAAACTTTATTTTTAATTGGAGGATAATTGCTTTATAATGTGTTGGCTTCTGCGATGCAACAGCTAGAATCAGTCACAAGTATACACATATCCCTTCCCTTGAGCCTCCCCCCCATCCACCCCATCCCACTCCTCTAGGTTGTCACAGAGCACCAGGCTGAGCTCCCTGTACTATACAACAACTTCACATCAGCCATCTATTCTATACGTGGCATGCATATATTTTTTTTTTTGGCATGCACATATTTCAATATTACTCTCTCAATGCCTTGTTTTCTAAATATTCCAAGTGTCCCAGATATTTTCACCATGTTGCCCTGAAGCTTGCTAAGCAGATAACAGGGGTTCATTTGTTCATAAATTCTTTTCTGGAATACTTATTGAGTGTCATCTTACGCACCAGGTATTCTTCTACTTTCTAGGGAGAGAGCAGTCCACAAAATAGAGGCCCTGATGTCCAGGAGCTTACACTTTAGTGGAGAAGATAGACAAAGAACAAAGAACTCATTTTCAAGATGAGAAAAATGAGGCCTTGAAGTGAAGGGGTGTGTTCAAGGACACAAGGAATCTAGTGTAGGAGTCAGAAGCCGAAGCTGATCCACTCTCTAGTGCAGTGTGATTTCCCAGAGAACCAAACCAAGTGCTCTGTGTAACGTCCTGGAGGGGGCTCTCCATGTGGTGGGCGCTGTGAGAGTTTGCCTGCCCTCTCATAGCTGCATTTCTGGGCAGTCAGGAGGGAGTCTGAGAGTCCCACTTACTGCTGGTAAGAAGATGATCCTTGGACTTTCTTGGATCCATCCTTACAGATGGACTATCTCCGTCTGTAGGAGCCAAGAGAGCCCAAGGTCTATGAGCACTCAAGGTGCTCCCACATGCGCAGTTGTGAAAAGGGGACCCAGAGTTCTGTGTGTGCCTGGCAGACTACTCAGATACCTCTCCACCCAACACACAGAGCCTCACCACTGTTATTCTTGAGGACCTCAGGAGTAATCGCATCACATACTTTACTATGGTTTCCATTGGTCATCACAAGAAGCCCAGAACCAAATGAATGCCGAATGATTTCTCTTATATGAGATATCTAGAGTAATCAAGTTTATGCTGACACAAGGTAGAGTGGCAGTCACTGGGGCTGGGAGGATGGAGGTCTAGTTGTTTAATGGAAAGAGAGTTTTAGGTTTGCAAGACAAAAGGAGTTTTGGAGATTGGTTGCACAACACTAAATGTGCTTAATACTACTGACCTGTACACTCCAGTACTTTGGCCACCTCATGTGAAGAGTTGACTCATTGGAGAAGACCCTGATGCTGGGAGGGATTAGGGGGAGGAGGAGAAGGGGATGACAGAGGATGAGATGGCTGGATGGCATCACTGACTTGATGGACATGAGTCTGAGTGAACTCTGGGAGTTGGTGATGGACAGGGAGGCCTGGCGTGCTGCGATTCATGGGGTCGCAAAGAGTCAGACACGACTGAGCGACTGAACTGAACTGAACTGTACACTTAAAAATGGTGAAGATGGTAAGTTTTATATTCTGTGTATTTACTACAGTTAAAAAATTAAAGACTCCTAGGACCCAGGGTCATCTTTCAGCCCTTGTTACTCACCCCCATTCTCGTATATGACTTTAGAGCTGCTCCTTACTCCACAATCCTAGCCATCTCATTCCCGCTCTCTCCTTCCCCACGGCGTTTAGGACCATCTGACTTCCTGCCTGTGTTGTTTGCCTGTCTCTCTCCGGCTTAACTAGAATATTTGCTTCGCTGGAGCAAAGATTTCTGTTGGTTCTGTTCACTGCTGTCATCCCAGCCCCTGTCATGGTGCTTGCAGAGTAGTGCTCACACATGTTTGCTGATTGGCTGCTGAACGGTGAGCTGTGCAAGGATCTCACAGGGGAACATGCAGTGTATATGGCCAGGCGGAGAAAAGGAGCAGCAGTTACGCCACCGTCTCTCCATGTCACGTAATTTGGCATCGCCCCAGGACATATCTTTGCATGACACATTGCATTAAAAAAAAGTAGGATTAATTATTTCAAAGCATTTGCTTTGAAACTTAGCTAGAAAAAGGTGTGGGGAGCTCTTCTGTTCTGGGTGGCCTACATGTTGCTGCCTGGAGTGTTTCCTTTTGGAAACCCCTTCTGTCGCCCTATTTTAAAATTTAGTGACATTGTTTCATGGCTGGTTTTCACCTTCATTTTTTGTTAAAAATATAGACTCTCTTCATTCACTCCCTCAAACCCATCCTTCACTCATCATGTGTATGTTCTGATGCTTTGAAAATTGCTGCAATCATAGGTAATCTGCAGAATTCTACCTTATTAACAGCACAGCCAGGAGCTAATCAGAAGTCTTCATTTGCCCGACACAATTCACATCCCTCCAGGAGCAATTGTTCCATCACTTGCTGTCTTCTTTTTCCTCTGCCTTGTTTTTCATTCTGAATTCATTTGGTTTTTATGCTACTTTTAGGATCTTTTCTTTTGAGCTTTCTTGCTGCATGTAGCCCACATGCTTGGACTTCTTTATCTGACTTGACCATACATTTAATTAATTATCTAGTCAGTTTCATCAAAAACATTAAATCCCTTTTTTTTTTAAAAAACAACATTGAACTCTCTGATCATTTTGAATAATGAATTCAGTCCGAACATTGATGACAAATGATGACTTGTCTTCCTTTTTTCTCCAATCTTTCCTTCATTTCCTTTTTATTCAATGCTTTCAATTTCCTTTTGTCTTAAACTGATCTTGGTGTTCCTTTTAAGGTATGGACTTTTCGTGAATATTGGAGCAGATTATGCTTTACATTTTATTACAGACTCCTGTTGCTTGAAGGGACAGCAAGGATTTTCTCATTTCTTAATCTCTGCTGCTGCTTAGTTGCTTTCGTGTCCGACTCTGTGTGACCCCATAGACGGCAGCCCACCAGGCTCCCCGTCCCTGGGATTCTCCAGGCAAGAACACTGGAGTGGGTTGCCATTTCCTTCTCCAATGCATGAGAGTGAAAAGTGAAAGTGAAGTCGCTCAGTTGTGTCTGACTCTTAGGACTGCAGCCTACCAGGCTCCCCGTCCATGGGATTTTCCAGGCAAGAGTACTGGAGTGGGATGCCATTGCCTTCTCCTCTGCCTAGTGGTAAAACAAGGAAAAAGTGTGTGTGTGTGTATGTTTATATGTGCTATAGAGAAGTCTGTCTGTAACTTCATAAAATCTATGCTTATCTTTTTTTGGTGTCTTTGAACTTTAGGTGTTTTGATATAATCAAATTGGGATAAATGATTCAGTTAATCTTACATGATTTACTGTTGATAAACTTTTTTCTTTCTTTTTAAAAACTGGGTATTAATTATAATAAGAGATATTTTATAATCATTTCTCCAACCCTCAGCCTAATCTGGCCCTTATATTAGTTATCAGTAATCACAAGTCACATTGGGGTACCACTTCAGAGTTTTGAATTTGGAAGTATTGGAAATTCTTCAAATGACTCAAATCCATGATGGAGGAGTATATAGCCATTTCCTGCTTCTCATACCTTTCCTCTGCTATTCCTGCTTCCCACACACACAAAGATACACAAAATGCATGCCACATATATACTCTCTGAAGATTTCTTTCATATAGAATATACCTTATACCTTGTATTATACATCACATGACAGTAAAACCTCGAGATCCTGGTATGGCTTGGCGTAAAGTGTTTGGATGATTGTTATTGTGGATAACTTGATTTAACTCACGAAACTTTTCCCCCCAACTTTCTGTTTTAAATGGAAATTTTCTAAAATAAATTCTGTACTCTATATCCTCGTCACTAGGGTTTATAAAATATAATTGAACCTTTTCTTCATGATGTAGGCCTTCCATCAAAGAAAGTTGGTGGGTTGTACAGACAGTGTTTTTGGAGGTGGATTTTGATTCAGTCAGAATTCTTGGTTGGAAGCAACAGAAGTGGATTTTGGCTTATCAGGGATAGAGGGTACTCAAACAATTGTATAGAGGGCTGAAGACACCCAGTCTTTTTTTTAATTTTGAATTTAATTTTATATTTTATACAATTTTTAAAGGTTATATTTCATTTACAGTTATTATAAAAATAAGCAATATTCCCCATGTTGTATAGTACATTCTTGTAGCTAACTGATCCCAGTGGCTTGTACCTCTCACTCCTCCACCGCCATAATGCTCCTCCCCCCAGTCGCCACTGGTAACCACTAGTTTGTTTTCTAAATCTATGAGTCTACTTCTGTTGTAGATTCTACAAATAAGTGGTATCACACAATATTTATCTTTGACTTATTTCACTTAGCATAATAACCTCCAGTCCATCTGTGCTGTTGCAGACAGTATTATTTCATTCTTTTTTATGAGTAGTATTCCACCACATCTTCTTGATCCAGTCATCTGTTGATGGACACTTGCTGCTGCTCCTAAGTTGCATCAGTCGTGTCCGACTCTGTGCGACCCCATAGACGGCAGCCCACCAGGCCCCGCCATCCCTGGGATTCTCCAGGCAAGAACACTGGAGTGGGTTGCCATTTCCTCTTCCAATGCATGAAAGTGAAAAGTGAAAGTGAGGTCGCTCAGTCATGTCCGACTCTTAGCGACTCCATGGACTGCAGCCTACCAGGCTCCTCCATCCATGGGATTTTCCAGGCGAGAGTACTGGAGTGGGGTGCCATTGCCTTCTCCGCCATGCTGTTACAGACAGTATTATTTCATTCTTTTTTATGAATAATATTCCACTGTATATGTATATACCACATCTTCTTGATCCAGTCATTTGTTGATGGACACTTAGGTTGCTTCTATATCTTGGCAATTGTAAATAATGCTGCTATGAACACTGGGGTGCATGTATCTCTTTGAATCAGTGTTTTTTCCCCGCTGAATATATACCCAGGAGTGGAATTCCTGGGTCAAATGGTAGTTCCGTTTTTAGTATTTTGAGGAACCTGCATACTGTTTCTCACAGTGGTTGCACCAATTTACATTCCTATTAACAAAGTATCAGGGCTCCCTTTTCTCCAAATCCTCACCAACATTTATTAGTTGTTCTTTTTGATGATGGCCATTCTGACAAGAGATACCCAGTCTTGAGGGTAAGCTTCCAGAAATATTAATAATACTTTAAGAGAGGTCAAAGACCTGTCCCTATGTGGGAAGCTCCATTGCAGCTGTTGGGTAGCACAGTTTTAAATGTAACTTCTGTGCTGGGAACTTCGTCTTGCAGCTTCAGCTGCTGTCAGCGTGAGAAAGGGAGAGGAAGAGGGAAAAGAGAGAGAGAAAAAGAGAGAAAGAAGGATTGAGAGTGCTCAGTGTGAGGGAGATTTTGGTACTGAGTCTGAACTGATGCTCTGAAGCTTTGCTTCATGGATGTGCCCTCATGGGAGGGATAGCTAACGTTTTCATCTCCTCTATGGGGTTGTCTGTTACCCACCAGTACTCATAATGTGTGCAATTCCCCCCAAAGAGAAGGGGCTCCCTATAGGAAAGCTAAGATAAAATGTCAGACCCCACTTAGGGTTAAGTTCAGTCGTGTTCAACTCTTCGGGACCCCACGGTCTGGGGCCCCAGGCTCCTCTGTCCATGGAATTCTTCAGGCATGAATACTGGAGTGGGTTGCCATTCCCTTCTCCACAGGATCTTCCTGACCCAGAGATTCAACCCAGATCTCCTGCATTGCAGGCAGATTCTTTACCTTCTGAGTCACTAGGAAATCCCCTAAGCTCATAATATCCCAGGACAAATCTTGGCACCCACTTCCTTGCATCTGCCCTGATATGAGCCCAATTCCTTGTTTCTTTCTAAGAAAGTTGAGGGCAGCCTGAGCAATTGCAGCGTAAGGTAGTTCTTTCTGAAGTGTCAGAATCAAAACCTCTGGGGTGTTCTCTTGTCCTCGGTAAAATTCTTTAATACTCTTATCATTGAAGTGTGGCTATTTTGGCACTACTAAAAATAAGGAACATCCAGAGCTATTTGTTTTAGCTTCCCAGACATCTTTTTTTGGGGGGCAGTCTTTGAGAATTTCAGGATTTTTACCCTTAGCCTATTAAAGACAGGTGGCATTTCTGCAACTGCAGACATAGTTGGGCATCCTATTTTCCGGATTTCTTTTTTCAGAATTTTTTATTTGGGCTGCAGTGGGTCATAGTTGTGGTGCATGAGCTTCTCTAGTTGTGACATGTGGACTTAGCTGCCTCACGGCATTTGGGATCTTAGTTCCTTGACCAGGAATAGAACCCAAATCCCCTGCATTGGAAGGCGGATTCTTAACCACTGGACCACCAGAGAAGTCCTCTGTTTTCTGGATTTCTTTAGTTCCAGATACAGTTGACCCTTGAACAACACAAGTTTGAACTACATGGGTCCACTTATATGTGGACTCTTTTCACTAAGTGCTACTACAGTACTACGTGATCTGCGGTGGGTTGAAATCATGGTTGCTGAACTCTGCATGTGCAGGAAGTGCAGACATAGGAGTTATATATATGGCTTTTGACTGAGTGGAGGGGTGGTACCTCTAACAACACCTCCCCGCCCCTTGCCCCACCATGTTGTTCAAGAGTTAACAATAATCATGAAGTTTGGAGTTTCAGATATAGGTTAATTCAGGTTTACTGTGTCCTGTTATGAAGAAGTTGGGATAGAATTCATTGTGTAAATCCAGATGATTGAGAGTCTCGGTTTACTGTTCTATGAGTGGACATGATCCTGCTTGGGTTGGACCCCTGGGTGCTGGGAGAGTGGTTGAGATGATGAGGAAAGAGGAGAGATAGACATGGAGGAGGAAACTGGAGTCTCCTGACTCCTGGATACTGTGGCCATGCTTCCTACCTCCAAAACCACTATCCAGAAATCCAGCTACCCAAGCTCTTGACTTCCAGTCTTTTCTGTATTTATTGTACCTGCCTATAAACTATTTTTTTAAAATGATTTTTAGAAGCATTGGTAGTAGATGTTTGATGGGAAGGAAGAGACATTCAAAAGTATTATCTAAAATTCAAATGATATATTTCAGAGCAATAGATTTGGTTCAGACCCAGACTCCACACTGACTGTGTACTTGGGGAAGTTACTCAACGTCTCTGATCTCCAGTGTTTTTCTCAGCAAAGTAGGAATAACAGTGCTTGTGTTGTATAGCCAGTGAAGATTAAATGAGACCAAAAGGTAAACTGCCACTCATAACGTACTGAGTAAATGTTGTATCCCTGCTTGTATGGAGTTTATGTACATGGACCCTGCCCCCACTGTGGTGACCTCAATATCTTTGTATAGCATCGCTGGTAGAAGTCAAGTGAAGTGAAGTGAAGTCGCTCAGTTGTGTCCGACTCTTTGCAACCCCATGGACTGTAGCCTACCAGGCTCCTCTGTCCAGGGATTTTCCACTGGAGTGGATTGCCATTTCCTTCTCCAGTGGATCTTCCCGACCCAGGGATGGAACCCAGGTCTCCCGCGTTGTAGACAGATGCTTTATCGTCTGAGCCACCAGGGAAGTCTGCTACCAATTGAGGGTTTGGCAGCCTCTCACTCTAACGTAAGTTAAATGTCATCCTGAAATCATAATGAACTTTCTAAAATTATACATTTTTGCATAACCTGATGGGGCTAGAGAATTACGACTATTCTGGAAGAATTCCAGCATAGAAGCTATACACCAGAAGTGAAATTCTGGCAAAATACATTTTCCAAGGAATTAATTTTATTTTTTGGAGGATTACCACATATATTTTTCTTTTTATTTCCTAAACTGTATTTATCTCTTTATTTATAGGTAATGCGATACTTTAAATAAAGCACCATCTTGGCTTATATTCTTCTGCCTCCCCCCGCCATAGACAACGGCTTTCTTCATTAGAATGTCTCATTTAAACAGTAGTATTTGTGCTTTCTCTCCCAACCTTCCAAAAAATTCACTGCTGGGCGGAGAAAGAAGTTGATAAATAAAAAGTAATTTGTTCATAAAATTTATAAGCTGCTGGAAATCAGAGCCCAGGAAGAAAGTGCCAAGTCAGCTTTAAAAGAAGATAATAATCAAAACAGCAAATGTACGAGTGCATTATGGTGAGAATAAATCAACTGGCGAGGCTCAATATGAACAATATGGAAAAACAGCCAAGTGAAGAAATGTCAAATGAAGGATTATCTTTACTTGTGAAGAATCTATTTACATCATAAATTTAGTGCTGGATTTCTGCTTTGCAAAGCCTTAAGCAGCAGCAACAACAAAACAAAACAAAACAGCAAAACCCTTTGTTTTCTAACCAACTTCTAATGGTTTTGTGCCTTAGAGATAGACTTTTTCAGTGGCCTGCCTTTCATTGCAAATTTAACCCTGAAAGAAGGGCTCCCGCAGGGTTTGCTCAGGGTTGGAGATATAGATCATTAATTGGACATAAGTTTACTTCTTTAACTGGCCTTTGCCATAGAGGGCAGCTGTTGACCATTTAAGTCTTAAACTCCAAAAGCAGATGTTCCATGGCACAAACATGACTTTATAACAATGAAATAACTTTATTGCTTTTCTTCTATTGGCCCTTTATACTTATTCTGTGCTAGCTCTTCTCTGCCCCTGGATGAAAGATAAAATTTAGGGCAAATCCTAGTAGCTTTCCGGCCACTTTCAATGAACAGAAGGTCAGTCAGTCATTTCAGTCATTCAGTCGTGTCCGACTCTTTGTGACTCCCATGGACTGCAGCATGCTAGGTCTCCCTGTCCATCACCAACTCCTGGAGCTTACGCAAACTCATGTCCATCAAGTCGTTGATGCCATCCAACCATCTCATCCTCTGTCATCCCCTTCTCCTCCTGCCTTCAATCTTTCCCAGCATCAGGGTCTTTTCCAATGAGTCAGTTCTTCACATCAGGTGGCCAAAGTATTGGAGTTTCAGCTTCAGCATCAGTCCTTCCAATGAATATTCAGGACTGATTTCCTTGAGGATTGACTGGTTGGATCTCCTTGCAGTCCAAGGGACTCTCAAAGTCAGGCCAGTATAATAGAATCAGTATATTTCATTATAAGTTAGTATTTTCCCTCCTCCCGCATCTCAGGTCTGCTCAAGGCTGGCTGGAGGCATTGAGCAAAAGGGGATCTGGTTGGCTTTTCTTCTTTTTCTCTAATGTGCATCATACCCTTCCTTCCTTATTTTGAGATGAAATCCCCTATTTCAGATCAATTTCAAGGTAGAAGGTGGGAGGGGCTGGGGAACAGCGGGATGGAGCCAGGAAAGGTCTTACCTGATGAGTGCTGTCATCAGAAGGCCGCTGACTCCACAGATGGGCCCACTTGATTTGGGGCACTTTCTGGGTTCTCTGAGTATCCACCTCTGGGAAGCTGTTACTTGCAATCCATCATTAAATCTGTTCTGCCTTCAAAAACTATTCCAAGTCTAACCAATTAGTGTCTCTTCCACTGCTCCCTATGCTCCAAGCCACTACCAGCTCTCTCCTAGATTACAGCAGTGGTCTCCTCCTAACTGATTTCCCTGTTTCTGCGCCCATGTTCCCTAGTCTTTTTTATATGTGGTAGCTAGAGAAATTCTTTTAACATCTAGTGCAAATCATGTTATTTCTTTGTTCAGGCTGTCTGGTGGTTTCCCATCTCACTCAAAGCCCTTGAATAGATTACAGGATGTATGGTTTACCCTTCATCACACTTTTAGAGTCTTTGCATTTGCTGTTCTCATTACTTAGGATACTTTCCCTCAGATAGCCATGTCTTAGTCCCTCATCAACTTCAATCTTGTACAAATGTCTCTTTCCCTGTAAGCTTTTCCCTGTCCATTCCATTGAAAACTGTAAACCTGACTTTCTCCCAGCACTTCCCATCCCATTTTCCTCCTGTTTTATTTTTCTCCATAACATGATAATTTTGACCTACTGTATATTTCTTACTCATATATTTTGTTTTATTCCTCTCTTAGTATAAACTTCATAAAGGTAGAACTTTTATCAGTTTTGTTTCACAGTTGTATCCCGGACACATAGAACAGGACTTGGCATGTAGTCAGTGTTCCATATTATTTTGAATCAATGAGTGAATTATTGATGATACTTGCCATGTTTTATTGTAATTCATCTGTTCATACAACTATATCTCTCTTTAGACTCTTTGAGTGAGTGAAATTCTTTCAGTTGTGTCCGACTCTTTGTGATCCCATGGACTATACAGTTCATGGAATTCTCCATGCCAGAATATTGGAGTGGGTAGCCATTCCCTTCTCCAGGGGATCTTCCCAATCCAGGGATTGAAACCCATGTCTCCTGCATTGCAGGCGGATTCTTTACCAGCTGAACCACCAGGGAAGCCCTTAGGCTCTTCAGTAAGGTCTAGATCTGGGTCATTTTGTGTTCCCTATATATCCAATTCAGTACCTGGTGCAGTATAAATTCTCAATAAATATTTGTTGAATAAATTAAATAGTGAGTGAATCAAGAAAGATCGTTGGAGACGAGGAAAAAAGGATTTGAGGAGTAAGCTAACATAGAAAATTGGGAAGGAGAAAGTTTCAAGACAAAGTAAAGCAGTCATATATTAAAGGCAGAGTAAGCCATGGCGCTTGATGGGGTAGGGGTTATGGGCCTTTGAGGGGTGGTGGAAGGGAGGGTGCAGGACAGGTTGTTGGGGGATGAGGCGGGAGGTGGAGGTGACTGAGAAGAGCTGCAGGATGTGGAGAACTCTGTCCAGAAGAAGCTTGTGAGGGGGTGAAATGGAATTTAGCCTGAGGGGAAATTGGTTGGGGGAATTTTGTGTATATATTAGTACACAGGAGGGACTTCCCTGGTGGCTCAGACGGTGAAGTGTCTGCCTACAATGCAGGAGACCTGGGTTCAATCCCTGGGTTGGGAAGCTCTCCTGGAGAAGGAAATGGCAACCCACTCCAATATTCTTGCCTGGAAAATCCCACGGACGGAGGAGCTGGGTAGACTATAGTCCATGGGGTCGCAAAGAGTTGGACATGACTGAGCAACTTCACTTTTTCACTTTCACTGTAGCACACCGGAGAATTGAAGATGTTGGTAGGCTGAAGCTCTTGTTGAGAGAGAGATTAAAATTCAGTAGAGAGGGGATAGATGCTGGTACAGATTTGGGAGGGGACAGCAGGAAGGGGGATCAAGAGGACAAGGGAAGACCCAGTCCTGGGGAGAGGTAAGGTTCCTATCTGAAGCAGGAGTTACCCCTGGTCCTGGCTTGGATTCACAGGTGTGGAGGGAGGGAGGGAGGAAACAACTGACCTAGCTACCTCCCTCCTCACTCACCTTCCTGTCTGAGTCTTTCTGCTCATCCATTCATCTGCTCACCCATCTGTCCTCTCACCCACCTGTTCATCTATCAACTTTTTCTTAGAAGCCAGACTCATTTCTTAGTTACTTCTAAGTGCTTTTCCCCAGGGATGCTGGGGAAGTCTGTAGTACTATGAGGTGGGACCAAGGTATGGAAATCTTTTCTCGAGTCATATATGATTGGGCAAGCTAGGAGTTTTGAATGGCCCCACCCAGTAATTCCCTAGCCTGAAGATCACTTTGAGGTCAGATATACACAATGTAAGATGAAAAACAACAGCTCACTAATATTTAGATCTTTATACTTTTCAGAGTCTTTTAAATTCCAAAATGTTCTACCTACTTGTTTCTTTCCACTTACTTCTCTGCAGACTAGGCAAGATGATTGTAGGTAAATAATTTCCACCTCTCCGTATGATATCCAGTGAAAGGAATTGAGAAATTTTTTTTCCTTTCAATAATTGCCACTTCTATTTATGAACAATGGAAGAGAACAAAATAAAGAGTAAATGGAGAGAGGAAAAAAATAAATCCACCCTGACTTGACACTCTGTCCAGTTAATGAACCCTACAGAGGAACCACATTAACACTGCCACTGTTTTTAATGATGGAATAACTCATATGTGCACTCATTCGGGACATTTATAGATTATTAATTACCCATACACACAGTATTCAAGCTATGAATGTAATTACCCGGAGCCTGTCTTTCCTTGCTAATCCAGCATCTTAGATCTTGTTTCCTGAATCACCCTTGGTTATGTGAAGCCCCAGATGTACTCTATACTCCTTGGAATCATTTTGGCAGCATCCCCCTTAACCTCTGCTTGTATTGACCTGTCAGGCACCTTCAGCTAAGTACCTGCTTTAAAGTATTGATTCTCAGGGCAAAGATGTTATGATGATTATAATACCCCCATCATCCTCGTGTTCACAGAGGGGACGTGGAAGCGGATTATGGGGACTGATTTATTTCAGGAACTTAGGGAATGTCATGGTTGCCCTTGCCTCTGAATCTGGGCTTAAAAACAGTTTAAAAATGATGAGGGCTGTTAGCTGGAGCTAGAGACATGCTGAGCAGACGGTCCATCAGAGGCCAAGAGCCGAAACTGATGGTAAACCAGCGTGGAGACTGGGAAAAAGGGGCTTCCTTAGGGAAACGTATTTCTAGTTCCCAGATGTGGAGTAGTTAATTCAGTAGCAATAAAGGTGACCTTAAAGAAGGGCCAATCTGTGCTGTGACTCAAGGCTCAGGCAGGTGGAAGTTTTACAAGCAAGGTTTGCACAAAACTATCTAGTTTTTGTTATAATCCCATGGCTTTGGCTCCTTGAGGAGCCAGTGAGATGGGGCATGGACTCTGCCTTCATTAGGGAGCAGGGGACACAGGGTCCCTCTTTCTCTCTTCCTACAATGTACTAGTATTATTTTTCTGATTATAAACATAAGATATGCTGATTATAGAATACTAAGCATTTTAGACATAAATTACAGAAAGTGAAATTATTTTAACCCACAGACATGACCATTGCTATAATTTATGTATGGTTTTCCAGAAGTTTTTTGATATGTCTAATAAACACATATATTAGCACAGATAAACCTTATAGATAAATCTCATTAGACCCACTCTTCTATAAATTTTTCAGCCTAAAATACTTCATGGACATCTTTCTATGCTATTGCATATAGACTTCTTTTTGTTTTTCTTTTCCAGTGCTTAAGACTATGCAGTTATATGGCTGTAGTACAATTTATTTAATTTGTCATTTGGATATAATTAAAACTTTTAAAATAAGTTAACCTGGAAAAAGAAATAATGTATATTAATTTTTGTTCATTTGTTTATTTCTACAAGCTTATCAACTAGGTCAAAAGGAATATTTATGGAAAATATTGGTGGGAATGGCTATCCACTCCAGTATTCTTGCCTGGAGAATTCCTTGGACAGAGGAGCCTGGTGGGCTACAGTCCATGGGATCGCAGAGTCTGACATGACTGAGCAATTAACACCTTTTTTGGTATGCACTGTCTCGCTTATTACCTCCCAAAAGTTAAACTAATGCATACTTCACGAGTATTTGTACCTTCACCAACTTTTGCAAATCTTAGGGTGGAAAATGATATCCCATTGTTATTTTAATATTCATTTCTTAATTACTAATCAGATTGAATACCTTTTCATGTGTTTTTTTTTGGCAGTTTGTTTCTTCTTTTGAAATTGTGCTGTTCATGAGCCTTCACTTACTTTTGGGGAAGAGGAGAGTACTTCTTTCTTTTTAAATTGATATATAAGAATTCTTCAGGAAATAGAGATACTAACTTCTTACTGCTCTGTATGTCACATATTTTCTTCCCCAAATATATTTTATTGCTGCCTTTATTTATAATTATTTTTAAACCAAGGACGCAATAAAATTTCATTCATATGTGATAGGTAACTTTCATTTCTTTCAAATAAAGAACAAGTCACTCAAAAATTATTTCCAGTTACCATTGACTTTTTAGACACTGTTGTTGATTTAAAAAAAAAAGTTCTGTATCATATTATATAAGTTCTTCCATTCTTAGTTTACCCATAGATTTAACCTGGAGTTGAGTACAGAATTTTATCAACTACATTTTCTGCATTTATCAAAGTGATCTTTTGGCTTTTTATTGTAATTTGTTAATCTTGTGAATAACATTGATAGATTTTCTAATCTCGATCCATCCTTGAATTCTGGAAATAAATCTTGGTTACAGGCACTGTATTATTTTTTAATGTGTGGTTGATTCTATACATTTGCTAATACTATTTTTAGGATATATATATTATATAATATATATGTGTGTGTGTGTGTTCATCTGAATTTGACTATAGGTTACTTTTTCCCTACTATTTTAGCCATTTTGATGTCAAAGTTAAACTAGCCTTGCAAATTGAGTTCTTGAAAGCTATACTAGTGTTTTTATGAAGCCAGCATCTGGAACTTTTTTAGGGATTTGAGTTTGCTAATTCTTTCAATTCCTGTTCTTAAAAAAAAAATCAAGCAATTTCTCAAAATTTTTTTATTTTTTGGCTTTCACATTATTGGCATGAAGTGATAAGTATTATTTTAATAATAAGAATGATCTCTTCTCTATCTGTAGTTATATTTTATACTTTTTCATTGCCAATGTATATATGTTCTCAAACTTTTTTCCTTTTGTTAGATTTGTTAAACATCTGTTAATGCTTTTTTAAAAAAGAGCTAGTTTCAGCTTTACTCAGCAATTCTAATTGTTTTAAGTTTTCTAATTCATTGGTTTCCTTTGTTTATTTTGTTGTTATTTTTCTAGCTTCTGAGTCTAATGTTACAAAAATATTTATTCTAGACATTTCTTGTTTTAGGAAAAAACTTATTTAAGGATGTAATTTTCTCCTGGGTAAGGTTTTGGTTACATCCCATAGAATTTTCCATTGACTGTTTCAACATATGTTAATTTCCAAATAATTTATAAATTAACTTATTTACTCACTGACACAAGAGTTATTTAGAGAAGCGAGATTTTAGATTTAATTCCATTTTAATCAGTGAGGGGGATCTTATAAGAGTTCACTTTTAGAAATTTAGAATTTACTGAGAAAGTTTTTTATGACTATTAAATGTTGTTATTCTTTCTTTATTTTAAATGAATGTTCACAGACATTTGAAAAGAATGTGTTTGTTCCCCTTTGGAGAGAGAGAATAATTTGCTATGAAGAGAAGCTTGTAGTAGATGTTATTCAAATGCTTTCTTTATTTAGTTTTTGTCATCTTGACATGACAAAATTTAGGAGTGGTTTGTTAACCTTTCCCCCTCTGCCAATGGGTTTTACTTTCTTTTTCTATTTCTAATACTTCTTTTTACTTTTTGGAGAGAGTATAGTAGGAAGTTAAGAGCGCTGATGCTGGTCCATCTGCCTGGTTTAGATTGGAGCCTTACCCTCGCAAGCCTACAGGCGTTGACAAGTTTCCTCACCTGTGAAGTGACATCATCTATAGGGCACTTGGGAAGATTATGTGAGTCACTATGTGTAAAGAGCTTAGATCTTCCTCTGACAGACGGTGAGCACTCTAGTACTCTTGACATATCTGCGGCCATGATATTGAGAGCAAAAAGGTTTATGGTTGCTATACATTTTGATGAATCTGTTGTTTATCCGTATGAAACAACTTTTTGTTCTGTATGGAGCTTTTTGTCTTGAATTCTGTATGAGCTAACGTTAACATTATTATAGTGCTTTCTTTTGGTTTGTATTGGCTTGGTCTGTCTTTGGGCATCTGTGTATTTGTAACCTTTCTGTATTATTTTATTTTAGATATTTCTCTTCTGGGCTTCCCTGGTGGCTCAGATGGTAAAGAATCTGCCTGCAATGCTGGAGACCCAGGTTTGATCCCCAAGTTGAGAAGGTCCCCTGGAGAAGGAAATAGCCACCCACTCCAGTATTCTTACCTGGAAAACCCCATGGACAGAGGAGCCCATATACAGTGGGCTAGAAGGGGAGCCTGGTGGGCTGCCGTCTATGGGGTCGCACAGAGTCGGACACGACTGAAGCGACTTAGTGGCAGCAGCAGCAGAACCTATGGAGTTACCAAGAGTTGGACACAACTGAGTGATTAACACACACACACACATCTCTTTTAAATAGCATGCAGAAGGAGCTTACCTTTTTTTTTCTTTTTAATAAGTCTGGGGAATTTTTTAATCAGTCTGGTGGTCCAGTGGTTAGGACTTGGAACTTTCACTGCTGGGACCCAGGATCGATTCCTGGTCAAGGAACTAAGATCCCTCATGCCGTACTTGTGGCTCCCCCCCGACCAAAATCAGTCTGAAGTTATTATTTTTCTTTATCTGAAGTAAAATTGACATGTAATGTTATATTAGATTCAAGTGTAGAACACTGTGATTTGATATTTCCATACACTACAAAATGATCATCACAGTAAGCCTAGTTGTCTTCTGTCACCAAATAAAGTTATTATAGCGTTGTTGATTATATTTCCTATACTGTACATTATATCCCCGTGACTTATTTAATTTATAACTGGAATTTTGTACCACTTAATCGCCTTTACCTATTTCCCACAAGTCCCACTCCTCTTTTCTCTGGCAACCAGTAGTTTTGTCTCTGTATCTACGACTGTTCCTATTTTGTTTTGTTTATTCATTTGTTTTGTCTTTTAGATTCCACATACAAGTCAAGTCATACAGTATTTGTCTTTGTCTGTCTGATTTATTTCACTTAGCATAACACCATCTAGGTCCATCCACGTTGTTAAAAAGGACAAGATTTCAATCTATTTTTTTTTATAGCTGAATAATATTTCATGAGATGGGAATACCAGACAATCCAACCTGCCTTCAAGAGATGGGAATACCAGACCACCTGACCGACCTGCCACCTGAGAAATCTGTATGCAGGTCAGGAAGCAATAGTTAGAACCAGATATGGGACAACAGATTGGTTCCAAATAGGAAAAGGAGTATATTGTCAAGGCTGTATATTGTCACCCTGCTTATTTAACTTATATGCAGAGTACATCATGAGAAATGCTGGACTGGATGAAGCACAAGCTGGAATCAAGATTGCTGGGAGAAATATCAATAACCTCAGATACGCAGATGACACCACCCTTATGGCAGAAAGTGAAGAAGAACTAAAGAGCCTCTTGATGAAAGTGAAAGAGGAGAGTGAAAAAGTTGGCTTAAAGCTCAACATTCAGAAAATGAAGATCATGGCATCTGGTCCCATCACTTCATGGCAAATAGATAGGGAAACAATGGAAACAGTGACAGACTCTATATTTTTGGGCTCCAAAATCACTGCAGATGGTGACTGCAGCCATGAAATTAAAAGATGCTTGATCCTTGGAAGAAAAGTTATGACCAACCTAGACAGCATATTAAAAAGCAGAGACATTACTTTGTCAACAAAGGTCTGTCTAATCAAAGCTATGGTTTTTCCAGTAGTCATGTGTGGATGTGAGAGTTTGACCATAAAGAAAGCTGAGTGCTAAAGAATTGATGCTTTTGAACTGTTGGTGTTGGAAAAGACTCTTGAGAGTCCTTGGACTGCAAGGAGATCCAACCAGTCAATTGTAAAGAAAATCAGTCCTGAATATTCACTGGAAGGACTGAAGCTGAAGCTGAAACTCCAATACTTTGGCCTCCTGATATGAAGAACTGACTCATTTGAAAAGAGCCTGATGCTGGGAAAGATTGAAGGCAAGGAGAAGGGGATGACAGAGGATGAGATGGTTGGATGGCATCACTGACTCAATGGACATGAGTTTGAGTCAGCTCTGGGAGTTGGTGATGGACAGGGAGGCCTGGCATGCTGTAGTACATGGGGTTGCAAAGAGTCAAACACAACTGATCAACTGAACTGAACTGAGTATTTCATGTGCTTTTTATAGGCATGTATGTGTACATATATGTGTGTGTGTGCAGTTTGAGTGTATGTATAAACACACACATGCCATATCTTTACCCACTCATAGGTTGATGGGCACTTAGATTGCTTCTATATCTTGTCTGTTCAAAGTTCTTACCTTTTACTTAGGGAACCTATTTGATTCCCTGGTGGCTCAGAGGGTAAAAGCGTCTGCTTACAATGCGGGAGACCCGGGTTCGGTCCCTATGTTGGGAAGATCCCCTGGAGAAGGAAATGGCAACCCACTCCAGTACTCTTGCCTGGAAAATCCCATGGACAGAGGAGCCTGGTAGGCTACAGTCTATGGGGTCGCAAAGAGTTGGACACGACTGAGTGACTTCACTAGTCAATAGTACTGATATTACTAATATTCTAATCAACTTTATGTTTCTTTTTGGAACTGTTTCTAGATCTCTTTTCAAGATTGAATTGTTGCCCCAGTGACCTTGTACTAGTAGCAAAGCTTAGATCCTTCTAGGCTGGTGTGGCTAGAGAAAAGTCTGCTTTTCCTACTTCAAAATAAGAAAAAGCAGAAGCTAGCCAGAAGGCATAGCATTTGTGGTCACAACCCTTTTAATATTTTGGAACTAAGTTTCTTACGGCTGTCATCCAGTAAGTACCTAATATAAGCTGAGTGCTTTTCTAGACACTTTATATATGTTGTTTCATTTAACTCTCACAGCAACCTTACTAGACAGATATTATTATATTTATAGATAGGGAGACTAATTTAAGAAATTGGGGTTTCTCAGGTGGTGCTAGTGGTGAAGACCCTGACTGCAAATGCAGGAGACGTAACAGACATGGGTTTGATCCTTGGGTTGGGAAGACTCTCTGGAGGAGGGGACGGCAGCCAATTCCAGCGTTCTTGCCTGAAATTCCTATGGACAGAGGAGCCTGGTAGGCTACAGTCCATAGAGTCGCAAGGAGTCAGATAGAACTAATGCGACTTAGCACAGCTTTAAATTGGCATGGCCGTTAAAGAAATTAAGGTGTGTTTCCGAGAAACTAAAGAATGTGTTATAAGCAATGTGTAAACTAATTCCTTTTCTCACTGTGTATTCATGAGATGTGGAGTAGGCTAAAAAATGGGTCCTGAATTGACTTTAATTGAATTTCTCAAAGAATAGGTTGCCAGTGCTGCTGGAAACTGGAGAAGGCGATGGCACCCCACTCCAGTACTCTTGCCTGGAAAATCCCATGGGTGGAGGAGCCTGGTGGGCTGCAGCCCACGGGGTCGCTAAGAGTCAGACACGACTGAGCGACTTCACTTTGACTTTTCACTTTCATGCATCGGAGAAGGAAATGGCAACCCACTCCAGTGTTCTTGCCTGGAGAATCCCAGGGACAGGGGAGCCTGGTGGGCTGCCATCTATGGGGTCGCACAGAGTCAGACACGACTGAAGCAACTTAGCTGCAGCAGCAACAGCAGCTACTGGAAACAGTGGAGCATCTCATTCTGGCTCACCCATTTTTCATACTAGTTTAAGTTTCCACTCTAAGTTGATTATTTTGGAGTGGGTTATCTGGACTTCAGTAGCCTTTTCACTGCTAGAGGAGGGGAAAGTGGTGTGTGTCACACTCAGCCGTTCACTTTTCTGTTTGCAGGGGCTGGGACTGGAGTTCGTGGGATCTGTGCTTACTGGTCTTACACAATCCCAGAGAGGAGAAATGCCTTATTCATCTGATATCTCTAGTGCATAGAAGAATGCCAGGCCCATAATAGGTGGTATTTCTTAAAATGACCTGAGTTCAGAAGAAGGAAAGTTGTTTTACGTTAATATTTGAATTATGAGGCTTTAAAAAAAGGCACATAGAATATAAATGCATTCTCTTAAAATTATACTTTCTATAATTTCTACACTATTTTGTATAACACAATAAAAATAAAGTGTGTTTATTACTCTTTCAAGAACTTCCTCCAGCCCATAGCAGAATGTACTTTCAGTAGGAGCTCATCCCAGTCACCAAGGGAGAGAGGAATGACATTGACATATGAATGACCGTTTGCATTTGTGATGTGAGTGAGGACATTCAACTAATAAAGTGCTCTGAAGCCAGCTGCAGGGGAGATGTATACCCCTGATCTCACAGGGATTCCATGGTCGAAGAAAAAAAAATCAACCCAAATGAAAACTCCCAGCTTACATCAGGAAAATACTGCTGCAGACCTTTAATGAGATCCCTAGGTGAACCAGTTTTTATATGGGCCTGTTTGACTTCTACAGATATCTGGCTAGACCTTGATTGATTGTCAGGCTTTTTAAGTAGCATTGATTTTTTTTTTTTTCTGCAGCAACATTGGGATGATGAGGTCATTGTATTCTGCCACATTATTGAAGTTCTTGTTAAAGCAACTTGGATGTTAAAAGCATATCACGGCACTGGCTTCTTGTTCCAGCTAAATTTTGAGAGATGGGAAAGTTGAGGTAAGTGAAATGATAGAGGCTAAAAAAATTCTCCTTTCTGGTTATGGGGGGGGGTTGTGTTTCAGGTTTTTATGAATTAGAATGATAGTTGGTAGCTCTTCATCACAGCTGATCACTTCTTTTCATTCTTGCTTTGTTGCTCAGTTTTGTCCGACTCTTTGAGACCCTTTGGACTATAGCCCGCCATGCCCCTCTGTCCGTGGAATTCCCCAGGCAAGAATACTGGAGGGGGTTGCCATTTTCTTCTCCAGGGGATCTTCCCGACCCAGGGATCAAACCCATGTCTCCTCTGTCTCCTGCATGGCAGGTGGATTCTTTACCTGCTGAGCCATCAGGGATTTACTGAGCAGGGACTGTCATGAACATCTGACGCACAGGACCTCTTTGTCATCACTACACCTCTGTGAGGCAGGTGTTATTCTTTGCACCTTGCAGATGAGGACGCTGTGTCTCAGAGAGAAGGGTTGCCTTCTCAGGGTTAACTAGTCAATGGAAGAGCTAGGTTTTAGATCAAGCGATGGCACCCCACTCCAGTATCCTTGCTTGGAAAATCCCATGGACGGAGGAGCCTGGTAGGCTGCAGTCCATGGGGTCGAGAAGAATAGGCCACAATCGAGCGGCTTCACTTTCACTTTTCACTTTCATGCATTGGAGGAGGAAATGGCAACTCACTCCAGTGTTCTTGCCTGGAGAATCCCAGGGATGGGGGAGCCTGGTGGGCTGCCATCTATGGGGTCACACAGAGTTGGACACGACTGAAGAGACTTAGCAGCAGCAGCAGCAGCAGCATGGCTGACTCCAAAGCCCATGCTTTGAACTGCTGGTTTCCTATATTATGGAACTGCTGTTTTCCCATTCTCTTACATCAGAGAGTAGGATTGGAGGCTGCTGCTTAAGTGACAATCCTTCTCTCCCATGTGAACCTGGGTCCTAGGGAAAAATGGAAAGAGTACCATCCCTTGGGAAACAGCATCCTGACCTTCCCACTTGCAGACCTGAACCTCCTTCAGCTTGAGCAAAGCTGTGTCCCTGAAGGGGTCTCAGAGGGCTTTGCACATTTTGGGATTCCTCCGGCTCCCACCTATTGATCGGTGGCTGCCAGAAGCTTTAATCCGATTAGAGTCTCTAAAACTAGTTTCCATCTCTGGCGCCTGACTCGGGTTTCAGAGCAAGAGGAAAAAGTATGACATCACCCCTGCTTGCATCTGTGCTGGGTGGCTAATGAAATTACGTGATGGATTTGAGGACCATTAAAGTCAATGTTGATCCTGATTATTATTAAGAGTACTTTCAAATTTACTGCACTGTGGGGCAGGCTCGAAAGCATCATTTTTCATAGGTGTGTTCATTGCTCTGGATTTTAATGCACAACTCCCTGGGATATAGGGAACGCTAGCAGCACAGAGAATCAATTCTGAAATCTGCAGATGAAAGTGAGTGGAGCCCTTTTGCTGGAGGGAGAAGGTTCTGGGATTTTTCCATAATGAGGCATCGTGATGACCTCAGACTATAAAACGTAACAGAATATGTTTGTCAAATAAATATGAAGCACTGCAGTTTCCATTAGCATCAGCAAACAATAGTATTTTTTTTAAGTTCAATTGGTTAGTGTACAAAAAAGTGTTCAGTTCAGATCACCAATCCACTGAGCATAGACACTGAGCTAACACTAGAGATACACTGTACTGAGGGGAAGGCCAGGCTTGTGTTCTTTATCAGGATGTTTCAAGGGCCCAGCTAAATGTCGGGCGTGCAGATTATTCTCTGTGTTAAAAAAAATACACACGCATCCATGTATAACATAATACTATAAAATGCATAGATCTTAACTGTACAACTCTATAAATTTATATGCATACACAAAGCAACACACACATGCACACCTATGAACTAGGCCTCAAATGAAAATATAGAGCATTTTCTATATCCTAAAAGGCTTTGTCTTGCCTCGTCACATTCCCCCAACAGAGATAACTACTATTTTGACTTTATGCATAGGTTGATTTTGTCTATAATAAATATACTTCATATACATTCATATAAATCAATTTTCACATAAAAGGAATTATGCACTATGTAATCTTCATCCATGTTGCTACATGTAGTTTGTTTTTTTATTTTTTAATTTTTCTTTTATATTTGGGTTGTTTTTAATTGCTACACAATATTTCATTGGTTAAATCAGTTCAGTTCGGTCACTCAGTCATGTCCGACTCTCTGTGACCCCATGGACTACAGCATGCCAGGCTTCCCTGTCCATCACCAACTCCCGGAGCTGACTCAAACTCATGTCCATTAAGTCAGTGATGCCATCCAACCACCTCATCCTCTGTCATCCCCTTCTCCTCCCACCTTCAATCTTTTCCAGAATCAGGGTCTTTTCCAATGAGTCAGTTCTTCGCATCAGGTGGCAAAGCTTCAGCATCAGTCCTTCCAACAAATATTCAGGACTGATTTCCTTTAGGATGGACTGGTTGGATCTCCTTGTAGTCCAAGGGACTCTCAAGAGTCTTCTCCAACACCACAGTTCAAAAGCATCAGTTCTTCAGTGCTCAGCTTTCTTTGTAGTCCAACTCTCACATCCATACATGACTGCTTGAAAAACCATAGCTTTGACTAGATGGACCTATGTTGGCAAAGTAATGTCTCTGCTTTTTAATATGCTGTCCATGTTGGTCATAGCTTGTCTTCCAAGGAGCAAGCATCTTTTAATCTCGTGGCTGCACTCATCATCTGCAGTGATTTTGGAGCCCAAGGAAATAAGATAAGATCTCTGACTGTTTCCATTGTTTCCCCATCTATTTGCCATGAAGTGATGGGACCAGATGCCATGATCTTCGTTTTCTGAATGTTGAGTTTAAGCCAACTTTTTTCACTCTCCTCTTTCACTTTCATCCAGAGGCTCTTTAATTCTTCTTTGCTTTCTGCCATTGGATAAATATTGTGCCATTAATTTATTATTCTATAATAGATATTTGGATTGTTTCCAGTTTTTAGCCGTTATAAACAAAGCCATTTGAATATTCTTGTACATGTCTTTTGATGGAATTTTCTCCTGTTTATTTTGGGCATATATAGAACTGGAACTACTGGATCATTTAAAATATTTTTGAATTGTTGAATTGAAAAACACGGTCCTTAATTTGTCTGTGGCCCACTCAGACCTTGCAAAATAATGCTGGTCACCTATCGCATGTGTTCTTAGTAGAAAATAATCACTGATAGCAAAGAATTAAAGCAGCATATAAACAAAGCTGCTGCTGCTGCTGCTAAGTCACTTCAGTCGTGTCCGACTCTGTGCGACCCCATAGACGGCAGCCCACCAGGCTCCCCCGTCCCTGGGATTCTCCAGGCAAGAACACTGGAGTGGGTTGCCATTTCCTTCTCCAATGCATGAAAGTGAAAAGTGAAAGGGAAGTCGCTCAGTCGTGTCCGATTCCCAGCGACCCCATGGACTACAGCCTACCAGGCTCCTCCATCCATGGGATTTTCCAGGCAAGAGTACTGGAGTGGGGTGCCATTGCCTTCTCCGATAAACAAAGCACTCATTATTTATTTATTACAATGATAGTACGAACTTAAACACGTTGTTTTAATAAAAATATGCCCAAAACTTGGTCATCTAGTAATTTTATTACAACAAACTCAATATTATACTGGAGTGTAATTACATATTCATGGTATAAATTCATAGTTAGCGTAGAATCATTTTAAAGAAACTACTGAGAACCTACTATGTGCCAGAAGACACTGTTCTGGACACTGGGGCTCTAGTAGAGAACCCACAGATAAGGAAAGGTCTCTGGCCTTATGAGGTTCTAGTAGAGACATAGATAATAGATGTCAAACAAATAAATATGTGCTATAAAACATACCACCAATGAGACATATAGTGTAAACAAATTTTGGGAAGATTACAGATATATCTCCTTTAGCAATAGATTTATGGATGATTTGTATTTGAACCACATCTATATATAGCTTAAAGTGTAGTTACTGAAAATTAGAGGCCTAATATCCTATTCCTATGCATAGTACTAAAATAATAATAATAATAGCTAACTATGTAGTTTAAGCCATGGATTATCTCATTTAATCTTCCCAGTATCTTTATGAAATAAGTACTAGCATCACCGACTCAGTGGACATGAATTTGACCAAACTCTGGGAGACAGTGGAGAACAGAGGAGCCTGGTGTGCTGCAGTCCACTGGGTTGTAAAGAGACATGACAGCAACTAAATGACAACAACAGCAACAACTAGTCTCTTATTTTAATGGTGAAGAAACTGAAGTACAAGGGGTTGAGTCACTTACCTGAAGTTGGACGACTAGTATGTGGTGATGCTGGGATAAAACCAAGCAGTCTGACTTTAGAGACTGTACTCTAATTATTGCTCTATTCTGTCCTCCAGATGGACAAATATGCATTAATATACACTGTCAAGTTACCCAAATGGCACCCAATAAATTCATAAAGATGTTATACTGACTGTAAGGTACAATGCAAAAGCCAAATGCAAATAGTAATGTTGGAAACCATGATCAATTGTAGACAGCATTAATGATACGTGATTCTCAAATTGTTTCCTGAAAACCACTGAGATTCTGTCCTGTGTGCTCATGCACAAGTTTTGCAGTATGTTCAAATGAGTAGCTACCAGATATCTTAACCCGATACTGAATTTAAAACTTCAGTGAACTATATTCATAGCTCTAATGTAGGAAGTATAGATAACTCACCAGTAGGCTATTAGTAGGGAATATTAGGTTGTAGGTAAAAATAAAAGCTAGTAGAAAGTGTGCCATTTGTTGTCAGTTTGAAAGATTTGCATCTCTGGGTCTGCTCATGCTCATTGGAAAGGCCCTCCTGAGAATCATTGACTAACATACCGAAAATGTACAAAGAAACTTTAAATAACATGTTAAGTGCTGTGGCAAGTAGTCTGTGTTGTCATGAGTGAGGCTTAGTAAATAGCTCCCCTGACTTCCTCTAGAATTCTGAAACAAGAGATAATTCAAAAGTCAGATAGTGATGAAGATACTACAGTTACTGATTGAAACAATAATGTAGAACTCTGGAAAGAGATTTATGCACTCAGGCAGAGCAGCCCTGGACAGACAGGCCTTTCCTAGAAGGGACAGAGCGTGCGTCAGGAGGTGGGAGGAATGTGTCCTCCGTGGGCAGTTTGCTCCCCCCGAGAAGAGGAGTAAGACTTATCCATGTTGCTCTGTCTCCCCTGGGAGGACTTGGTGGGAATAGATATGGGGCAATAGTGTCATGGATGTGGAACTCCCTTCACGTGGAAGGGAACATTAGGCTTGGGGAAGAAGTTTTTCTTGCACTGAAAAATACTTTGGTATGTATCCTGTGGGGCTTCACAGAAAGGATGCAGCTAACCAGGAAGAGGAGAAAGCTCTCTTCAGAAGACAACTTGTGCTGAGTCTTGTAGAGCTAGGAGCTAGCCAGATGGAAGTTGGAAGGCAGGATGCTTTAGACCAGGGTTTGGCAGACTACAGCCCACAGGCCAAATCTGGCCTGTTGTCTGTTTTTCAAAATAAGAATTTATGGGAGCACAGCCACATTTATTTGTTTATGTATCGGGTATGTATTTGTGCTATAATGGCAGAGTTGAGTAGCTGTGACAGAGACCATATGGCTCCCATAGCCTGAAATATTTACTCTTTGGTCTTTTACAGAAAAACTTGCCAGCTTCTGCTTTAGGCAGGGGTAATGCTCGGGTGGGTGAAAGAAGATGGTCGTGTATTGGGGATGTGGGCTGGGCACTGTAATTGGTTTGATACTGTTGGGACATGAAGCAGGAGGCAAGTGGTGATTAAACAGATGGATACCTGGTTCTCTAAAACCTTACAGTTTTCTACAGAGAACAGTGGTGTGGGCATACAGGTTAATTATATTAATTGTATGAAGACAGGCAAAGATTTAACAAACAGAGCCTTTAAATTCATAAAGAATTTGCATCATTATATTCAAGTCAAAAGACACATGTAGAAGAAGGAATTGTGACAGTAAGATGTTTTGAAAGGATGAAATTGGTCATTTCTATTTGATTGGCTTGAGGAGGGGTTCAAAGAAGAGGCATGTTGCTATTTTGGCCACAGCTATGGAAAGGTAATGGGAAGGGTGAATTAGGAAGGGGAATTTTTTTTTTTTTTTCCTGCATAGGGATGCACTTCAGAATGTGAAGACTGAGTGAAGTGAACTTGAATCTCTTTGCCTGGGAGAATGAATGAGGATGGTATGCCAGTATGGAGGACGGACTCTATGCCGAGAGGAGACCAGAGCCTGGGTCTTTTAAAAACAATATATCTCCTCTGCTCCCCAGCTGTTAGAATTTTTAAAATTTATTAATGTGTGAGCATTCCTCTCTGTCCCTACTCATTCTGCTTCCAAGAAAGATGATTTTTACTTTTCAGCTTCTGGGATTTTATTTATCCTGCTTAGGATAATAGAGAAAGGCTGAACCATTAAAAGAAGGACTGGTGGCTCAGACAGTAAAGTGTCTGCCCACAATGTGGGACACCCGGGTTCGATTCCTGGGTTGGGAAGATCCCCTGGAGAAGGAAATGGCAATCCACTCCAGCATTCTTGCCTGGAAAATCCCACAGATGGAGGAGCCTGATAGGCTACAGTCTATGGGGTCGCAAAGAGTCGGACACGGCTGAGAGACTTCACTTCACTTCACTTCACTTAGGAGATTAGAATTGAGAAGAAATGAAAGTACTGGTGGAAGGGATGGCAGAGTGACTGGAGAATACATCCAGGCAGATAAGGAAGGATGGAGGAAAAGACCACAGTTAGTTTTTTGGGCAATACTGAGAAAAAGGATGTGAAGGAGTTCAGAGAGAGAAGGAAAGAGTCTTTGTGGGCAGCCCTGAGTATCTGGGTAAGATAAATAAGACAGTGGGCATGATGAAGGTGTTTGCTATCAGTTATGAATTGGGTTCCATCTGATGTTTTCAACAGCCTTACTAAAGGTTAAGACTATTGTCATTTAATTCTTGGCTGCCAAACAGCTGAAATAGGACATTGTAGAGACCAGACCAAATAGAGTTAATTCTTCCTAAACACTTAAAAAATTTTTTATGCCCTAATGTTCATAGCAGCACCATTTACAACAACCAAGATATATAAACAACCTAAATGTCCATTGACAGTTGAATGGAAAAAGGTGTGGTACATATATACGATGGAATATTACTCATGAAATAATGCAATTTGCAGCGATATGGATGGACCTAGGGATTATCACACTAAGTGAAATAAATCAGACAAAGACAAATATTATGTGATATCACTTTTATGTAGAATCAAAAAATAGGTGCAAATGATTTTAGTTATAAAACAAAGAGACTCACAGACATAGAAAACAGATTTATGGTTATCAAAGAAGAAAGGGATGGAGTGATAAATTAGGAATTTAGGATTGGCAGGTAAAAGTTACTGTATATAAAATACATATATGACAAGCACGGGGAATTATATTCAATATTTTATAATAACTGATAATGAGAATATATATATAACTGAGAATATATATATGCTCTTTATGTTTATAGCTGAATCATTTTGTTATACATCAGAAACTAACACAGCATTGTGAATCAACTGTGATAGGGAAAGATTCAGTCGTGTCTGACTCTTTGTAACCCCATGGACTATAGCCTGCCAGGCTCCTCTGTTCATGGAATTCTGCAGGCAAGAATACTGGAGTGTGTTGCCATTTCCTTCTCCAGAGGATCTTCCCCACCCAGGGGGAACCTGGGTCTCCCACACTGCAGGTAGATTCTTAACCATCTGAGCCACTAGGGTACGTCACTAAAAAGTTATTTTCATTCAAACAGCTTTGTCACAGTTTAATTGACACACAGTAAATTGCACATCTTTAAAGTATATAAGTTGATGTGTTTTGACATGTATACACATGTGAAGTCATCACCATAATCCAGATGATGAATATAACCATCACTTCCAAAAGTTTTCTTGTAACATTTTGTAATCCTTCCTATTCCACTGTCCCTAGGCAACCACTGATCTGCCTTCTGTCATTATTAATTGGTTAGCATTTTCTAGAACTTAAGTGGAATCATGCAGAATCTACCTTTTTTTGGGAGAGGAAGCTGACTAATTTCATTCAGAATAATTATTTTGATATTTATTCGTGTTTTTGCATATTACAGTAGATCATTCCTTTTTCATTGTTGACTAGTAGTCCATTGAATGGATATGCCACAGCCTGCTAATCTGTTTATCTGCTGATGGTTGTTTGAGTTGTTTCCAGTTCTTGGCTATTACAATAAACCTACTATGAGCATTCATGTTCTTGTCTTTGTATTAATATGTGCTTTAAGCTCTCTTGGGCAAATACTTAGGAATGTAAGGTTGGATATATGGTGGATATATATTTATTTAAGAAACTGCCAAACTATTTTCCAAAACAATTTTACATTCCTATTGGAAGTATATAAATGTTCTATTTTCTCCACATACCACACCTTGGTATATTAACTCTTTTTAATTTCAGCTATTCAAATATGTACAAAGTGGCATTCCATCATGGTTTTAATTTTTATTTCCATAATGATTAATGATGTTGAACATCTCTTTATGTGCTTGTTGCTGCTGCTGCTAAGTCACTTCAGTCGTGTCCAACTCTGTGCGACCCCATAGATGGCAGCCCACCAGGCTCCGCCATCCCTGGGGTTCTCCAGGCAAGAACACTGGAGTAGGTTGCCATTTCCTCCTCCAATGCATGAAAGTGAAAAGTGAAAGTGAAGTCACTCAGTCGTGTCCGACTCTTAGCGACCCCATGGACTGCAGCCTACCAGGTTCCTCTGCCCATGGGATTTTCCAGGCAAGAGTACTGGAGTGGGTGGCCATTGCCTTCTCCACTTTATGTGCTTATTTACACATAAATGTATCTTTTGGTGATGGGTATGTTCAAATTGTTTGATCATTTTTTGTGGGGTTGCTTTTATTCTTATTGATTTTAAGAGTTCTTTATATATTTTGGATACAAGTCCTTTATCGAATATTTGATTTGTCAATATTTTTTCCAGTGTGTGGTTTGTCTTTTAACTACTCTAATGGTGTCTTTCAAAGAGTGTATGTTTTTAATTTTGATGAAGTCTAATTTATTGATTTTTTTCATTTGTGAATTATGGATTTGGGTGTTATTATCTAAGGAAACTTGGTCTAATCCAAGATTTTATCATATGTTTTCTTCTTAAAGTTTTATAGTTTTAGGTTTAGTTTTATAGTTTCAGTTTAGTTTTAAGTCAATGAACCATTCTGAGTTTATTATACATGTATGAAGTATGGATTAAAATTCTTCCCCTCCTTATTCTTCTCCTCCTTCTTCTTTGTGTATGGCAATCTTGTTGCTTCCGCACTGTTTGTTGAAAAGATTATCCTTTTCCCACTAATTGCCTTTTCACCTTTTTCAAAAATGCATATATTTATGACTCTGTTTATGAATTCTTTATTCTATTCCATTGATCTATTTGTCTATCTTTACACCAATACCATGTGTGTTGATTACTGTAGCTTTATAATAAAATCTTGAAATTAGGTGCTTTTAGTTCTCCAACTTTGTTCTTTTTTGGTCAGAGTTGTTTTGGCTGTTCTGTTCTTGGAATTCTCATGTGAATTTTAGAATCTGTGTGCTGATTTTTGGGATTTGATTGGAGTTGTGTTGACTGTCTAGATTAATTTGCAGAAAATTAGTATCTTAACATCATTGAGTGTTCTAATTCATGAACATGGTTTTATTTAGGTCTTCAAAAATTGGTCTCAGCACTGTTTTATAAGTTTCACTATGGATATTGCATAATCTTTTGTCAGAGTGTTTTGCAATGGTATTTCAAATGGTGATTTTTTTTTTTCACTCTGTGATTCTCTGTTGCTAGGATATAGAAATATAATTGATTTTTGTGTATTGATTTTGAATCTTACAACTCTGTTAAATTCACTTATTAGTTTCTGTAGCTTTTTAAAAAATAGGTGAATACCTTTTAATGAACAAACTGAATGGGCATATATCCTTAAATGAAAGGTAGTGTCCATTGGTTTGAAGTTGGCTTTTTAAGCTGGTCAAGGATGTTCTCCGGACTTCCCTGGTGGCTCAGATGATAAAGCGTCTGCCTACAATGCAGGAGACCCGGGCTTGATCCCTGGGTTGGGAAGATCCTCTGGAGAAGGAAATGGCAACCCACTCCAGTACTCTTGCTTGTAAAATCCCATGGACAGAGGAACATGGTAGGCTACAGTCCATGGGGTCTCAAAGAGTTGGACATGACTGAGTGACTTCATTTTCACTTTCAGGATGTTCTGCATTTGTTCTGGGAATGGCTCTGTGGTGCTTCTTTCAAAAAGATAAGGTCTTTTTTGAGGAATGGGTTGGGGTAAAATCATAGTGAATGATTGCTCACTCCCAGACAAGGGTCGGGGGAAGCACATTAAAAATAGATTATGGTGGACAAGAACAACAAACACTTGAAAAAAACCTGAAAACTCTGTTCAAGGACATTCCTTATGTCCCAAATGGAGGTAAGTCTGCAGGAAATGGCATGCAATCTTGCAGATGGTTGTAGGAATGGGTGAAGGAAAAGACTTCTACATGACAGCACCAACTCTGAGAGGGTGGGCTAACATGGAGAGTGTTGCCTATGTTTTTGTGCTAATAAGTATCTAGATGATGACTAGAAAATTTACTTAAAGCATCTGGAAATTTATTTCCGTTTTTAGATTATTGTTAACATGTGGATAAGATGAAGTTGGGGGGACTCTGTTTTTAGTTGCTTCTTTCATGTCTCAGAGGCACAGTTGTTGCAAAGCAAAAAACAGCAGATTCAGGCAACAGAATGATTATGGCAGAAGAAGGATTGAGATGACTCAATAGAACTCCAGTGTTTCTCTTGTGGGAGTTCAATGCTATTGTTGGCAGTAAAGAGAAACTCTGGCACAGGCAAGGGCACGTACAAGTAAGGCTTACATTAAGTGGATCTGGGCATTCAATTTTATGTAAAATTTGGTGGGTCTGGCAAAATAAATGATTCCTGTTCTCCATCTGTTCTGTAGAGTCCCTTTGTCCCAAGGAGATATGTTAGGGGCTGCTTTGAGAGCAGAGATGATGGATAAGTGAGCAGAGATCTAGACCCTCCATCTTCCTTCATCATACCCCTAACTTCTCCATTCAACCAGAGGTCCTTACCCTCCTTTGGGAAAAAAAAAAATCTGTTTAATGTGTTAGGATTTTTTATCAAAAGTTGTTTTCTACATAATTGTTTGTGTGTGTTCACATGTGTGTGTGTTTGGAACCCAGTGGACAAAGTCAATGAAAGTGATCAATGCTGAATGCCTTCCTCAGAAACAGGATGCAGAATGTCACACAGAGCTTGTGCTCTCTGCCAAAATCAGAGGAAGTTGCTTCCTTCCTTGCATCCGGTCCTACTTAAGTGACAAGTTACTGATGGCCCAGTGTTTGGGTTGCCACATATCGCATGGAACATATTTGTGCTCAAAATTATTGTTATCTGCAATTTAAATTTAGCTGGATGACCTGTATTTTTATTTTCTAAATCTGGCAACCCTAACCAGTGTATAATTCATAAAAAAAAATAGTGAATGTATTCTCTAACATAATGATTTTGCTAAACACTGACCAAAAATTTCTCACTTTTGTGTGTATGTGCCTCATACTACGTGAATCCCTGGGCTTGCCTGTACAGCTTTCTAGAAACCAGCCATCCTTTCTTGCTGGAATGTGGGTACATGTGGTAAAGAACCTGCTTGCTAATGCAGGAGACACAGAGACGTTGGTTCAATCCCTCTGTTGGGAAGATACCTTGGAGGAGGAAATGGCAACCCACTCCAGATTTTCTTGTCTGGAGAATCCCATGGAGAGAGAAGCCTGATGGGATACAGCCCATAGGGTTGTAATGAGGTGGACACCACTGAAGTGACTCAGCACAAACAGTGTTGTCGCTGCTTTTTCAGTCCAGAAGGTCCTCCCTCGCCCCAGGACACTGAAGACAAATTAATCTAAATTTGGCCATTGAACCTGTTTTCCCAATTCTTGCTTTTTGTCAAGTATAATTTCATCTTTGAAATTTCAAGTTGCAAGTTTTAATTGGAATATTGATGGTGTCTTACAGTCCTTCATTGTTATAATATACCTTTTCCTTAAAGAGATAATTAAAACATTTTTGTCTCTGTCACTAGTACTTATTTATCTTAAAATTATAAGTTTATACCTTTTGCCACCTTCATCCAATCCCTTTGTCCTGCCCTTCCACCTCTGGTAACCTCAAATCTGATCTCTTTTTCTATGAGGCAAGCCTCTGTTCATTTTGTATGTTATTGCCAAGTCCTTAGTTTATGCTACTAAAAACAGTTTGCTTTGGTTCTCTATCCTTCTTTCCTTCTTTTATATATGCCTGTTAGGATCTGAACTTATCAGTGAGCGCCTTGGTAGCTGCATTGGCATTTCAGATGTCTCTTGCTTGTCCTTCTCATTTAAATCCCAACACAATAAGTACTATTATAAGAAAGCTTTCTGGACAGTAAAACTAAATCCACGTTTTTCATGATTCATCATATGAATGGTTCATAGCTGCTTTCAGTTCAGTTCAGTCACTCAGTCGTGTCTGACTCCTTGCAACCCCATGGACTGCAGCACGCCGGGCCTCCCTGTCCATCACCAACTCCTGGAGACTATTCAAACTCATGTCCATTGCGTTGGTGATGCCATCCAACCATCTCATCCTCTGTCATCACTTTCTTCTGCCATCAATCTTTCCCAGCGTCAGGGTCTTTTCTAAGGAGTCGGTTCTTTGCATCAGGTGGCCAAAGTATTGGAGTTTCAGTTTTGGATCTCCTTGCAGTCCAAGGGACTCTCAAGAGTCTTCTCCAACACCACAGTTCAAAGGCATCAATTCTTTGACACTCAGCTTTCTTTATAGACCAACTCTCACATCCATGACTACTGGAAAAACCGTAGCCTTGACTAGATGGACCTTTTGGTAAAGTAAGTAATGTAAAAGTACTTTACTTTGGTAAAGTAAAATAATGTCTCTGCTTCTTCATATGCTGTCTAGGTTGGTCATAGCTTTTCTTCCAAGGAGCAAGTGTCTTTTAATTTCATGGCTTCAGTCACCATCTGCAGTGATTTTGGAGGCCCGCCCCCCCCACTCCTCTGCCAAAATAAAGTCTGTCACTATTTCCATTATTTCCCCATCTATTTGCCATGAAGTGATGGGACCAGATGCCATGATTTTAGTTTTCTGAATGCTGAGTTTTAAGCCAACTTTTTCACTCTCCTCTTTCACTTTCTTTCATCAAGAGGCTCTTTGGTTCTTCTTTGCTTTCTGCCATAACAGTGGTGTCATCTGCATATCTGAGGTTATTGATATTTCTCCCAGCAATCTTGTTCTAGCTTGGGCTTCCTCCAGCCTAGCATTTCTCATGATGTACTCTGCATATAAGTTAAATAACCAGGGGGACAATATACAGCCTTGACGTACTCTTTTTCCTATTTGGAACCAGTCTGTTGTTCCATGTCCAGTTCTAACTGTTGCTTCTTGACCTGCATACAGATTTCTCAGGAGGCAGGTCAGGTGGTCTTGTATTCCCATCTCTTTCAGAATTTTCCACAGTTTATTGTGATCCACACAGTCAAAGGCTTTGGCATAGTCAATAAAGCAAAAGTAGATGTTTTCAGACATGTGTTAAGTATTGTACATTTATCATCATATTCAGTTCTCATAACCCTATGAAATAGGTGCTATATCTTCTTTTTATAGAAGTGGAAACCAAGACACAGAGAAGTGAAGCAACTTGTCCAAGGTCACATAGCTAGAAATCTGTAGAGCATAAAATATGAACGTATCTCTCTCTAACTTGACAAGATTACTTAGGCTATTTCGTTATACTCTACAAACAGTGCTTTCTTGTTCTAGCTTCAGTCAATCATGTGCAATAATCATCTGATTGAGTTAGTTTTTTCAGCAAATCCTTTTCCACCTAGAAGGACTAGCCATCTAATTAGGTGCCAACTCGTATTCCAAATAATTAATTTTAAAAGGCACATACAACAGAAGCCCAGCATCTAGTGAGAGAAAGGGGGAATATACGTGTTTGTATATTCATGACATTTCTTTCCCCAGCTGGGTTTAATTCCTTTTGCTTGTGGATTTATTAACAGAAGCCGGATGTTGGCATTCTCTCTCCTCCAGATTCCTCAACGTGGGACCTGTTTTCTAGCAATGTGTTAATTTTACACCACTTTAGTTCATTAAAATAATTGGCAAGTTCCTTGAGTTCATCACAATGGGAGTTTACCTATTTTTAACTCTCCAAAACTTAATGTGGTAGTGCTATTTTTACTCAGAAACTAATTCTTCACAAGTTATTTCTGAAAAAATTTTCTTCATGAAGAAAGTCCATTTAACCATTTCCAACTCATAGTGGAGGGAAAGCCAACTCTCAGAGAAGTTAAATGATCTACAAGGGGTTTCCCAGAGCCCAGCTGAAGCTCCAGTCTCAGGTACGTATCAGGACCCACTGCTCTTTTCTGTCCTTGGCAACAAGAATGGTTCAACTTGCAGTATCTGTAACTCTCAGTTCTGATTGCCAGCCACTGTCCTTTACAGTGTGAGCGACTTGATCGTCACAACTCAGAACTGTCATCAGATGCCCGCCCTCCTCTGCACGTGCCCCTCAGCAAGAAGTCTGCTTGCCTGCTGACTTGGTTTGGGTCTGCTCCCCTTATCTCCCATGCTATTTGGGGATGGCTTGTTATCGATGTCTGGGAGGGGTCCGGCAGGTGTCCCTCCATTCTCGTATGTACCATCCCACAGGGGCAGTGCTTCTGTTCTCTGGGCTGGTTCCTTGGGCCCGTCACCCTTCTTCCTGCTGCTGTGGCCATTTGCTAAGGCTGGTGAGCAGGCTGAAAGTGGAGGGTTGCTTCTCAAAGTAGATAGAAGAGGCTCATTGACAGTCTACCAGGGAGTTGTCTTTCAGCTGATGGTGAAGGAGACAGAAGAGCTGCTTTCTGCAGAAAGCCTCAGTTAAAGTCCAAATGTGAGGTTTGGGAGGGGCAGCCTGGTGCTTGAACCTGGGCTCAGTCCTGGGCTCCTCTCTGCCCACGCACAGTGTCTGACGACCCAGTTTGCCACCTCTCTGCTGATGCCCCCGGGCTCTCTTCTGACCCCCACACCCATGTGTCCCCTTGCCTGCTAGGCAATCCACTTTGATTTCTAAAGGGCAGATCTAACTAGTGTGTTCAGAAAAACTCTTGACCTTCCTTTCCAAACCTGCTTTCTCTCATTCATCTTTTTCGGTAAATGTCTACTTCCATCTTTCAGTTACTCAGGTCAAAAACGTGGGCCTAATCTGTCATTCCCTTTTTTCTCTCACATTTCACATTCAGTCAGTCCTCAAATCCTGTCAGCAGTCTTGTAACACATGCTCAGCATCTGACCACTTTCATCACCTCAAGTCTATCACTGAAGTCCAGACCGCCTCCTCTCTTTCCTAGATCACCGCATCAGCTCCCCCCTTGCTTCTCCTCTTGTTCTGCCAAGTCTCATCTCCACATACTATTTAGGTGGATATTTTAAAAACATAAGATTATACTCCTGCTGAAAATCCCTCTGAGATGTCCCATCTCACTTGCCACAAAATGCAAGAGCCTTCATGATCTGGCCACCTCGCCTCGAATCTCTCATCTCACCTCTAGCCCATTGCCCCTTGTTTCCCCTCCAGTCAGGTCACAATGCCCTTCTCACCTGGAACATGCCAAGTACACGGTGCTCCACTTCCTGGAACACTGCTGCCCTAGGGACCCACGTGACTCCCCGCTCCCTTTACCTCTCTGCTCCTATATCGCTATATCAGAAAGTCTTTGCTGACCTAGATAAAATGCTACCCCCAGCTGAGAGCAGGCCTTTCTTTGTTTTTGTTTACTGTGTACCTCCATTCCCTACACATGGCCGACACCTGGTAAATATCTGTGTCTGGTAAGTACAAACGAATTCATTTGTTCCCAGGCAAGAGAAGAATCTTGTTTTTTCTTAAATCGTCTTTAATTCAGTTCAGGGTTTCAGTAGTCGATGAGTATCTTGTGTGATCACAGGAAGATCACACGACCTGCTTTTTTCATCTGTAAAATTCAGGATTGGACTAGGTCACGTGTTAGGCATGTTTTAGCCCCCTTTTCTGGTTTTGTAAATGTGGAGTCTCTTCTGTGATCCAACAATAGCATACTGGGGTTGGGGTGTCTTCTCTGGTCCTGCACCTGTGCTTGAAGTGATGGAGACAGCCTTTCTTTCATACATCTGTCCCCTTGCTGACTCTTTCCTGCATCTCACCATCGAGCACAGTCCGTACTTGTGCTATTACAACACACAGCATGCAGTAGCAGTTGTGACATGTTTCTAAACACCACTCAATAGTAACAGATCATCAAAGTTTGTATGTAATTTACATTAAAAAGTCAGAATGTTAAATGAACTATCAGTTCAGTTCAGTATCTCAGTCGCATCCAAGTCTTTGTGACCCCGTGGACTACAGCACACCAGGCCTCCCTGTCCATCACCAACTCCACATCCACATACTGTTTAGGTGGATATTTTAAAAACATAAGATTATACTCCTGCTGAAATAGTATACATAAGATTATAGTATATGTAATCAGGCCATTGTGACCTGCCTGAAGGGGAAACAGGGGCAATAGTGTGTGGAGTTTATGCAAACTCATCCATCGAGTCGGTGATGCCCTCCAACCATCTCATCCTCTGTCGTCCCCTTCTCCTGCCTTCAATCTTTCTCAGCATCAGGGTCTTTTCCAATGAGTCAGCTCTTAGCAACAGGTGGCCAAAGTATTAGAGTTTCAGCTTCAGCATCAGTCCTTACAATGAAATTTTCAGGACTGATTTCCTTTAGGATGGACTGGTTGGATCTCCTTGCAGGCCAAGGGACTCTCAAGAGTCTTCTCCAACACCACAGTTCAAAAGCATCAATTCTTTGGTGCTCAGCTTTCTTTATAGTCCAGCTCTCACATCCATACATGACTACTGGAAAAACTATAGCCTTGACTAGATGGACCTTTGTTGGCAAAGTAATGTCTCTGCTTTTTAATATGCTATCTAGGTTGGTCATAACTTTCCTTCCAAGGACCAAGTGTCTTTTAATTTTATGGCTGCAGTCACCATCTGCAGTGATTTTGGAGCCCAGAAAAATAAAGTCTCTGACACTGTTTCCACTGTTCCCCCTTATATTTGCCATGAAGTGATGGGACCAGATGCCATGATCTTAGTTTTCTGAATGTTGAGCTTTAAGCCAACTTTTTCACTCTCCTCTTTCACTTTCATCAAGAGGCTCTTTAGTTCTTCTTGACTTTCTGCCATAAGGGTGTTATCATCTGCATATCTGAGGTTATTTATATTTCTCCTGGCAATCTTGATTCCAGCTTGTGCTTCATCCAGTCCAGTGTTTCTCATGATGTACTCTGCATATAAGTTAAATAAGCAGGGTGACAATATACAGCCTTGATGTACTCCTTTTCCTATTTGCAACCAGTCTGTTGTTTAATGTCCAGTTCTGAGTGTTGCTTCTTGACCTGCTTACAGATTTCTCAAGAGGCAGGTCAGGTGGTCTGGTATTCCCATCTCTTTAAGAATTTTCCACAGTTTGTTGTGATCCAAACAGTCAAAGGCTTTGGCATAGTCAATAAAGCAGAAATAGATGTTTCTCTGGAACTCTCTTACTTTTTCAATGATCCAGCGGATGTTGGCAATTTGATCTCTGGTTCCTTTGCCTTTTCTAAATCCAGCTTGAACATCTGGAAGTTCATGGTTCATATTGAAGCCTGCCTTGGAGAATTTTGAGCATTACTTTCCTAGCATATGAGATGAGTGCAATTGTGTGGTAGTTTGAGCATTCTTTGCTCAATCAACTATACTTCAATAAAAATTAATTAAAAAAAAGAAAAAATATTACATTGGAAAAAAAAGTCAGAGTGGGTTCAAGACCATCTGTGAAATGATCTGACCTTGTTCATCTTTATTTTGCTCTGCTTCCTTGAGTGGAGAGAAATGGTGGAGCCCAGTGGGAATTATGCATGACCCAGGGGACTGTCTTTGGGGAATGTCTTGTCTGTGAATGTCATTGGTATTATGTGCTATGGTGGGAAAACAACAGATTTAGAGCCACTGGTGTTACAATGCTTGCGAGACAGAGGTAAGAGATGTGGTCTCTGCCTTCGGAGAGTTAAAGGTCCAGATGAAAAGACAGGACATATTTGTACTGTGAAAGGGTGTGTAAGAACACAGTGTGTGTGAGTGCTGGATGGATCCTGCAGGGTGGTATCTTCATGGGCCAGACTGTTTGTGCGATTGGGTCCTAAGAGAAGAAGGCTTGAGCTGTGTCTTGAGGGGTCTCTCCTCCTCTCAAGGAGCCTTTTTAACAAGGTGCTCTCTCTTTCTCTCCTTCCTGGGATGATATCAGCTTGGTTAGCATGAAGCATCAAGACTTCTGTACTACTCTTTGAAAGTGAAAGTGAAGTTGCTCAGTTGTGTCTGACTCTTTGCAACCCCATAGACTGTAACCTACCAGGCTCCTCTGTCCATGGGATTTTCCAGGCAGGGATACTGGAGTGGGTTGCTATTTCCTTCTCCAGTGGAATCTTCCTGACCCAGGGATTGTACGCAGGTCTCCCACATTGCAGGCAGATGCTTTACCGTCTGAGCCACCAGGGAGGGTACTGCTCTTTGAGGTCTCCCTATAACCACACTGTCATAAATTCTCTTTGAATGATCCTAGTTTAGGTGTTTCCTGTTGGGACTCTGACCAATACGATCTTACAGACACTTTTCCTTTCAATGGGAATATATGAGCTCTCCCAGATTAATCTTCTTCAGTGTTGTGCAATCTCACAGAAAGATAGGCTTGACATTTACACCAGAGAAGAATGAGCACCATTTCTCAGTCCCTGCCCTGCTCTTTCAGGTCGCCTAGGAACACTGTTTGTCTTTGTTGATGCTTATGCTACCTTGTGTGGGTCAAGAAGGTATTTGTCCTTGATATCTTGAATAAGTAGGTTGACAATATAACTCATTTTCCTCAGTGGAACACTTTTGAGAGTTCAAAGGTGCACCATAAATAATTATGCAGAGAGAATAGGTGTAAACCAGGACTGTTGAGATGGTGAGTCTACCCAGAGAAGGGAATTCTAATTGTGTTTCATTAATCTGAATCACAATCCTGTCCCTGAGAAAGTAATGATCACCGCTTCAGTTTGCTGGAGTGACTGTCTTGGTCATCTTCAGGAGTGCTGTTCTGAGCTGCAAGGAAGATCCTTTGTTATCTCTCCCAATTACTGCATGGAGAAGCCCAGCTCAAGAACTCCAGACCATTTGGAGAACTGAATGGCCTCACTGCTGGGCAGAGGCCAGGCAGCAATACAGGTAACTGGGCTCCTCCTAGCATTGCCTTTGATAAGGAATTAAGGTCATATGACCCATTTTGAGAGGTCTGTCTCTCAGTGTTTTCAAATTCGAAGTCACTGTTATCAACATAATTGAAGCATGGTCTGGCCCAGGGAAGAAAGTGATTCTGAGTCTGGCAGGCACACAATAGATGAGAAAGATGCAGGTCTTCAGAAAGGAAGGGCAAGGGCACTTCAATCAGCACTAACCTTGTGAGCAAAGGCCAAACCTCAGGGTGCCAGCTGCTACACAAAGCAAATTGGAGACCTGAGCCACATCCCCAGTGCCCTCGTGTGTGTGCAGGACTAGGCTTGTTTAGAGGGATACGTTTTCTTTATTAACCTTCCACCAGCTAAAAATGCGAAGAGATGCTTCAAAGCGTCAGACCTCCCCAGTAGCCTGGGGTGTGTGTGTAGAAGCTGATGCTTCTCATTTGGCTTCATGGCATTAGCTCAGATGCAGTACTTGGGATTATCTAGCCAATTACTGCATTGGTACTCTGCCTCTCAAGAGATTTTCTTTTAGATTCTCTAATAGAAACATTTTGTTTTCCCTTAAAGAACAGTTTGGTCACCCTTTGGATAACCATCTCTTGTAATCTGTGCCAGAGTTTCTATTTATTTCTGCAGCTTGAACATACTCTTTTATTCCTCATTGTCTTAGTACTTGGAGTTCTTGTTGGTAATTTGTGGGGAGCACTTTGTATCATGCTCTTTAGCCTGGTGATCATCATTTCTGTCTTTGAAAGCAAAAGTATTTCTTGTGGTGGAAAATTCTTCATGTGCTTTCATACATTTGTATATGTATATTTTAATTTTGTGAAAGAGCAGGGAGCTACTGTGGTTTGTTGAAAAACCTCTTCCAGGATTAAGTGATATTATAACATCAGAGCAGAAGCTTTTAGCATTTGGAGCCTATTTATTATTTATTATGATGCAGATTGACACTTAGTTGAGTTGGAATTTTGGGATTGTAACATCAATAATGGTTAATCTCCTCAGTAATAAATTACACTTACAACTCTGATTGCTGCCATAAGGTGATTGGCTGTGGTTAAGATGATAGACCTAGTGGTTTAGCTCTTCTTAAGTATAGTTGACCTACAGAGGTTAGATAGGTGAGCATATGCTTTCAATTCCATTATGCAATATTTGTGAGGCATAACTATGGAAGTATAACTGTGGACCACTGCTAAAGTGCACAACAATACCTATACATACATTAGCACCTCTTTGGCTTTCTCTCAGTCATCATCTGTGCACTTCTTTTCCTTCGACTCTCCTCCTAGATTTAGAAAGTTTCCTAAGCTTCTTTTATTTTCTTGTCTGTGCTTCCGGACCTTTCACTGAAATTCTCCTGCAAGTGAACCTTTGGGTAGCTCCTGCCCTCATTCAATAAAAGCATTAATTTGCCTCCTTAAGCCTTTTAATGTATTCTAAAGTAAAGGGACAGATTGTTACTTCTTTCCTGGTCAGAACAACAAAAAACTTTCCTTTACAGTTTTTCTGAGCTCAAATGAAAAGAGGAACTCAAGGAATACACTGCAAATCACTTAGGAAGATCCTTCACTAATCAGAAACCTATTCCCTGTGGTCATCATACTTATTCATCTTCTCTTTTAAAAGATATGGAAACTTAGGTGGTTTCTAGGTAAGAAATGGCTGTGGCATTTAAAAGGAAGATCCATAATTCATTAGAGTGGTGCTACAACAGAAAAGAACCTTAATGCACCACATGAGTAATCTCTAGCCCACTTCATTTGTCCATCCATTTATGCATTGGTTCATTCATTCCTAAAACATTTACAGAGTGCTTGCTGAGTACAAGATACTGCTTGGTGCTAGAGAAAGTGAGATAAATGACTTATGTATTTATTTATTTATTTTTGGCTGATGATATAATAGTATACTCAGAAAACAGTAGGTCCCAGTAAAACTTGTAAAAATTAATAAAATATTTGTAAGTGACTGGATTCCATAAATAATTGAAAAAAAGGTCTTTTTTCTTCCCAATGACACCTAAAAAAGGAAGTGGGCGAAGTATTTTGTTCAAAATAGTGGCATAAAATTACCAAATATTAAAAAATAAAGTTGACAAGAAAAATAAGGGACCTACGTGAAAAAATATGTAATAAATCTGAACAAATAGAAGGGCATACTACTTTCTTGGACAGGGAGACATTATATCATAAAAGGTCAAATCATCCAAAATGGTTATGTGAATTTAGTATAATTCTAATAAACTCTCAAACTACTTTTAATTGGATAGAGACAAGTCTAAATGTCAGGTATAAAAGTAAATGCCCAAGAAATGCTAAGAAAAGTATGAAAAAAAAAAAAGAAATTCAGCAAAACCACTATATTAAAAATCAACATGGCATTCTTTTCACATTCTAAATGTTCTTTTGTATCTAATTTATAGTAGTCATGAGTTCTATTCTCTTGAAGAACTATGTAAGCTTCTGGCCCTTCATTACCTGTACTTGCCTTCTGTCTGACTCACAAGTTCAATGCTGACTCTCAGCAAAGGCCTGAACTGCTTCCAACATCCACAGAGATTGTAAGCCTCAGTGTTTTTCCTTACCCCCTGGGATCTGACAGCTTTCGTTTCTGCTTCCCTTTAGTCACCCTGGACCATGGCCACATCTTGTTCCTTGTCCTTGCTTTATCTCCAAAGTCTTAAATTCCAAAATGCCTATAAGTCAGTTTAAGTAGCTCAAACTCTAATTTCTTTCCCAATTTCTTTTATATATGAAAGTGAAAGTTGCTTAGTCGTGTCTGACTCTTTGTGGCCCCATGGACTATACAGTCCATGGAATTCTCCAGGCCAGAATACTGGAGTGGGTAACCTTTCCCTTCTCCAGGGGATCTTCACAACCCAGAGACTGAGCCCAGGTCTCCTGTATCGCAGGTGGATTCTTTACCAGTTGATACATACACCTCACATACATATGCACACCTGCCTCTTCTCTTCCTCATTTCCCATTCTCATTCCTACCACTCACTCCAAATTTCCCATGTTGTGTATACCTCTCAGAGTCTTGTCCTTTGTATTCTGTACTTCCCTATTCGGATAGCAATCTCTATCAACTCCTGGTTGGCTCTAACTATTTTAACAGCTGTGTAATATTTCACAGGACCCTCAAGAGTCTTCTCCAACACCACAGTTTAAAAGCATCAATTCTTCGGTGCTCAGCTTTCTTCGCAGTCCAACTCTCACATTCATACATGACCACTGGAAAAACCATAGCCTTGACTAGACAGACCTTTGTTGGCAAAATAATGTCTCTGCTTTTTAATATGCTATCTAGGTTGGTCAGGGAGGCCTGGCGTGCTGTGATTCATGGGGTCGCAAAGAGTCGGACATGACTGAGCGATTGAACTGAACTGAACTGAACTGAATATTTCACAGTAGAAATAGACCATTATGAATTCAACATTTCCCTTTTGATGCCTATTTAATTTGCCTCCTGTTTATTTGTTGCAATGTGAACTGCTATAAGCACTCTTTCATCTGTATCTTGATGTTATTATATCTATAGGGTTTCCAGTACTTGGACTGGTGGTTTTAAAGGTATCACTTAAAAAAAAATTTTCATAGATGCTGCCAAGGTGCTTCCAAAAAGACTAACAATTCACATTTCCATCAGAAGAATATGAGATACTCCTTGTTGCTGCTTACTTTATAGCAATAGATACTGCTTTTTCTAACTTTTGCCGATCTGAAGCATATAGTAATGACACATCACTGTTACCTTAATTTTCTTTTCTCTGACCACTGGTAAAGTTGAACATCTTGTATTTATTACTTAACTGGACTTTCAGATAAACTCTTCTGTGAGTTGCCTTCTATTCTTGGCCAAATGTTGTGGGGAGAGGGAGTGGTCATTTGAGTTTTTTGTCATTCTTTCTTAACCCTCAGTTCAGTTCAGTTCAGTTCAGTTCAGTCGCTCAGTCGTGTCCGACTCTTTGCGACCCCATAAATTGCGGCACGCCAGGCCTCCTTGTCCATCACCAACTCCCGGAGTTCACTCAGACTCACGTCCATCATGTCTGTGATGCCATCCAGCCATCTCATCCTTTGTCGTCCCCTTCTCCTCCTGCCCTCAATCCCTCCCAGCATCAGAGTCTTTTCCAATCAGTCAACTCTTCGCATGAGGTGGCCAAAGTACTGGAGTTTCAGCTTTAGCATCATTCCTTCCAAAGAAATCCCAGGGCTGATCTCCTTCAGAATGGACTGGTTGGATCTCCTTGCAGTCCAAGGGACTCTCAAGGGTCTTCTCCAACACTACAGTTCAAAAGCATCAATTCTTTGGTGCTCAGCTTTCTTCATAGTCCAATTCTCATATCCATACATGACCACAGGAAAAACCATAGCCTTGACTAGACGGACCTTAGTTGGCAAAGTAATGTCTCTGCTTTTCAATATGCTATCTAGGTTGGTCATAACTTTCCTTCCAAAGAGTAAGCGTCTTTTAATTTTATGGCTGCAGTCACCATCTGCAGTGATTTTGGAGCCCCCAAAAATAAAGTCTGATACTATTTCCACTATTTCCCCATCTATTTGCTATGAAGTGATGGGACCAGATGCCATGATCTTCGTTTTCTGAATGTTGAGCTTTAAGCCAACTTTTTCACTCTCCACTTTCACTTTCATCAAGAGGATTTTGAGTTCCTCTTCACTTTCTGCCATAAGGGTGGTGTCATCTGCATATCTGAGGTTATTGATATTTCTCCCGGCAATCTTGATCCCAGCTTGTGCTTCTTCCAGCCCAGCGTTTCTCATGATGTACTCTGCATAGAAATTAAATAAGCAGGGTGACAATAAACAGCCTTGACATACTCCTTTTCCTATTTGGAACCAGTCTGTTGCTCCATGTCCAGTTCTAACTGTTGCTTCCTGACCTGCATATAGGTTTCTCAAGAGGCAGGTCAGGTGGTCTGGTATTCCCATCTCTTGAAGAATTTTCCACAGTTTATTGTGATCCACACAGTCAAAGGCTTTGGCATAGTCAATAAAGCAGAAATAGATGTTTTTCTGGAACTCTCTCACTTTTTCGATAATCCAGTGGATGTTGGCAATTTGATCTCTGGTTCCTCTGCCTTTTCTAAAACCAGCTTGAACATCATGAAGTTCATGGTTCATGTATTGCTGAAGCCTGGCTTGGAGAATTTTGAGCATTACTTTACTAGCATGTGAGATGAGTGCAATTGTGCAGTAGTTTGAGCATTCTTTGGCATTGCCTTTCTTTGGGATTGGAATGAAAACTGACCTTTTCCAGTCCTGTGGCCACTGCTGAGTTTTCCAAATTTGCTGGCATATTGAATGCAGCACTTTCACAGCATCATTTCAGGATTTCAACTGGAATTCCATCACCTCCACTAGCTTTGTTTGTAGTGATGCTTTCTAAGGCCCACTTGACTTCACGTTCCAAGATGTCTGGCTCTAGGTGAGTGATCATACCATCATGATTATCTGGGTCATGAAGATCTTTTTTGTACAGCTCTTCTGTGTATTCTTGCCACCTTTTCTTAATATCTTTTGCTTCTGTTAGGTCCATACCATTTCTGTCCTTTATCGAGCCCATCTTTGCATGAAATGTTCCCTTGGTATCTCTAATTTTCTTGAAGAGATCTCTAGTCTTTCCCATTCTGTTGTTTTCTTAACCCTACCTACATATTAAAAATAATTACCATTTGCTATGCTTGTTACTAATATTTCTTCCAAATCTACCATATTTCTTCTGAATTTTTTGTGGTTCTTACATAGCTAAATAATCTATAATAGTATCTAGGGGTTTCCAAGGTGGCTCAGTGGTGAAAAATCTGCTTGCAATGCAGGAGATGTGGGTTCAATTCCTGGGTCAGGAAGATCCTGTGGAGAAGGAAATGGCAATCCATTTCCGTATTTCTTGCCTAGGAAATCCCATTGACAAAGGAGCCTGGAGGGCTACAGTTCATGGGGTTACAAAGAATCAGATATGACTTAGTGACTGAACAACAAAAATAGTATTCTGTTGCATATATGTAATGTACTGCATCTTCTTTATCCATTCATCTGTTAAAGAGCTCTTGGGTTGCTTCCATGTTTTGGCCACTGTGAATAGCATTGCTATGAACATTGGGGTGCTAATTCTTTTTTAATTAGAGCTTTCATCTTTTCCAGATATATGCCCAAGAGTGGAATTGCTGGGTCATATGGTGGTTCTATGTTTAGTTTTTTGAGGAAACTCCATACTGTTTTCCACAATGGTGATGGTTTAGTTGCTGAGTAGTATCCAACTTTTGTGACCCCATGGATTGTACCCTGCCAGGCTCCTCTGTCCATGGGATTTCCCAGGCAAGAATACTGGAGGGGGTTTCCATTTCCTTCTCTGGTAGGTCTTCCTGACCAAGGAATTGAACTGTATCTTGGGCATTGCAGGTGGTAGATGTACCATTTTACATTCTCACCAACAGTGTACAAGAGCTCTCCTTTTGCCACATCCTCACCAACATTTGTTATTTGTAGACTTTTTGATGATGGTCATTCTGACAGGTGTGAGGTAATATCTCACTGTTGTTTTGATTTGCATTTCTCTAATAACCTAGTGACTTTGAGCCTCTTGGAAAATGTTTATTATTTAAGTCTTTTGCTAATTTTTGATTAGATTATTTGTTTTTTCCCTTTGATATTGAGTTGTATGAGCTGTTTCTATATTTTAGATATTAATCCCTTGTCAGTCACATCATTTGCAAATACTTTCTCCCAGTCCATAGGTTTTTTTTTTTTTAATCAATGGTTTCCTTTGCTGCGCAAAAGCTTTTAAGTAGATCCCATTTGTTTATTTTTGCTTTTATTTTCTTTACTTTAGGAGACTGATCCAAAAAAATCATTCTGCAGTTTATGTCAAAGAGAGTTCCATTTTGTTTTTCTCTGGTAGTCTTATAGTTTCCAGTCTTATATTTAGGTCTTTAATCCATTTTTGAGATTAATTTTGTATATTGTGGTAGAGACTGTTCCAATTTCATTCTTTTACATGTAGCTGTCTGGTTTTACTAGCACCACTTATTGAAGAGACTGTTTTTTCTCCATTGTGTATTATTGCCTCCTTTGTAATATATTAATTGACCGTAAATGCATGAATTTATCTTTGGACTCTTCTACTTTGTGCCATTGACCTACATGTCTGTTTTTGTGCCAGGACCATATTATTCTGATGACTGTAGCTTTATCGTATGGTCTGAAGTCAGGCAATATGGTTCCTTCAGGTCCATTCTTCTTTCTCAAGATTGTTTTGGCTATTTGGGGTCTTCTGTAATCCCATACAAATCTTAAATTATTTGTCCTAGCTCTGTGAAAAATGATGTTGTTATTTTGATAGGGATTGCATTGAATCTGTAGATTACCTTCAGTAGTATGCGTAAATTTTTTTCCCACTATAGATGGGTAAATTTATTTTGTTAAACATTTTGTTTTATATTGGAGTATAGGCGATTAACAATATTGTGATAGTTTCAGGTGGACAGCAAAGGGACTCAGCCAAGTGTTATGTTCATTTTAATAATATTAAAATTATTCCAATCTAAGAACACAGGATATCTTTCCATTTCTTTCTATCACCTTCAATTTCCTTAGTCAGTGCTTTATAGTTTTCAGATTATAGATCTTCTATCTCCTTGGTTAAGTTTATTCCTATTATTTTATTCTTTTTGATGCAATTTTAAATGTTTTTTTTTTGTTTTTTGGTTTCTGATATTTCAGTGTTATTGTATAGAAATGCTGCAGATTTTTATATATTAATCTTGTATCCTGCAACCTTGCCTAACTCACTTATTAGTTCTAATAGTTTTGGGATTAAAATTTTAAGGTTTTATATATCAAGTATTATGCCATCTCTAGATAGTGATAGTTTTACCTCTTCCATTCCAATTTGAATATTTAAATTCTTTTTCTTGTCTATACCTAGGACTTCCAATACTATGTTAAGCAGAAGTAGTGAGAATAGATATTCTTGTTGTATTCCTGAATTTAGTGGGAAAGCTTTCAGCTTCTCACCATTGTGTATGGTGTTGGCTGTAGGTTTGTTGTAAGTGGCCTTTATTATGTTGACATATGTTTCCTCTGCACTCACTTTGATAAGAGTTTTTATCATGAGTGGATGTTAAAGTGTTAGTTGCTCAGTCATGTCCATCTCTGTGCAACTCTATGAATTATAGTCCACCAGGCTCCTCTGCTCGTGGAATTCTCCAGGCAAGGATACTGGAGTGGGTTGTAATAGTCCCAGTCCAGGGATGAATGAATGGATGTTGAATTTTGTCAAATGCTTTTTCTGCATCTATTAAGATGATCATGTGATTTTTTTTCTTTCCTTTTGTTAATGTGGTATATCACATTGATTCATCTGCATACATTGAACCATCCTTGTGACACTGGAGTAAATCCAACATGACTGTGGTGTATGGCCCTTTTTATACATTGTTGGATTCAGTTTGCTATTATTTGGTTGAGGATTTTTGCATCTATATTCATCAAAGATATTGGCCTTTGATTTTCTTTCTTTGTAGTGTTTTAACCTGGTTTCAGAATCAGGATAATGGTGGCCTTATAGGATGAATTTTGGAGTGTTTCCTCCTGTTTCTTTCTCTTTTTTTGGAATAGTTTGGGAAGGAGAGGTATTAGTTCTTTATATTAAGTTGATGAAAATGTAATTGCAGTTTCAGACTGTGAATTTTTAATCATTATAACTAGGTTCAAGCATATGTTTATTAATCAAAATAGGAACCATTACAATCAACACATTTTTGCCAATGAGAAATAAGTTTGTTTATTCCTGTAGCATAAAAATCAGTGCTTCAGGATTGAATGAATTCTTAGAAAGCATTTTCTGCCTCCTGTGGTTGTGAAGCGTTTTCCCTGTAAAAAGTTGTCGAGATGCTTGAAGCAGTGGTAGTCAGTTGGTGAGAGGTCAGGTGAATATGGCAGATGACGCAAATCTTGTAGCCCAGTTGGTTCAACTTTTGAAGCGTTGGTTGTGTTACATGTTGTTGGGCATTGTCGTGGAGAATTGGGCCCATTCTGCTGATCAGTACTCAAATTTCTCCAAGCTAGGCTTCAGCAATACAGGAACTGTGAAATTCCAGATGTTCAAGCTGGATTTAGAAAAGGCAGAGGAAGCAGAGATCAAATTGCCAACATCCACTGGATCATCAAAAAAACAAGAGAGTTCCAGAAAAACATTTATTTCTGCCTTATTGACTATGCCAACTCCTTTGACTGTGTGGACCCCAACACACTGTGGAAAATTCTTAAAGAGATGGGAATACCAGACCACCTGATCTGCCTCCTGAGAAATCCATATGCAGGTCAAGAAGCAACAGTTAGAACTGGACATGGAACAACAGACTGGTTCCAAATTGGGCAAGGAGTACGTCAAGGCTGTATATTGTCACCCTGCTTGTTTAACTTGTATGCAGAGTACACATGCAAAATGCCTGGTTGGATGAAGCACAATCTGGAATCAAGATTGCCGGGAGAAATATCAATAACTTCAGATATGCAGATGACACCACCCTTATGACAGAAAGCGAAGAAGAACTAAAGAGTCTCTTGATGAAAGTGAAAGAGGAGAGTGAAAAGTTGGCTTAAAGCTCAACATTCAGAAAATGAAGATCATGGCATCTGGTCCCAACACTTCATGGAAAATCAATGGGGAAACAGTGAGAAGCTTTATTTTTTGGGGCTCCAAAATCACTGAAGATGGTAATTGCAGCCATGAAATTAAAAGACACTTGCTCCTTGGAAGAAATCTATGACCAAACTAGACAGCATATTAAAAAGCAGAGACATCACTTTGGTCTGTCTAGTCAAAGCTATGGTTTTTCCAGTACTCATGTATGGATGTGAGAGTTGAACTATAAAGAAAGCCGAGCACCAAAGAACTGATGCTTTTGACCTGGGAAAGATTGAAGGCGGGAGGAGAAGGGAACGGCAGAGGATGAGATGGTTGGATGGTATCACTGACTCGATGGACATGAGTTTGAGCAAGCTCTGGGAGTTGGTGATGGACGGGGAAGCCTGGTGTGCTGCAGTCCATGGGGTCGCAAAGAGTTGGACATGACTAAGCAACTGAACTGAACTCCTGATCAATGCCTGCTCTAGGCCTTGCAGTTTTTGGTGCATCTCATCAACTCACTGAGCATACATCTCAGATGTAATGGTTTCTCTGGAATTCAGAAAGCTGTGGTGGGTCAGATGGGCAGCAGACCACTGAACAGTGACCATGACCTCTTTTGGGCACAAGTTTGGCTTTGGGAAGTGTTTTGGAGCTTCTTCTCAGTCCAGCCACTGAGCTGGTCATTGCTGGTTGTGGTATAAAATCCGTTTCATTGAGAAATCGTTGTTATTGTGTAGAATAAGAGAAGATGACACTTCAAAATGATTTTTTTTTTTTTTGTGGTCAGCTCATGAGGTACCTGCTTCTTGAGCTTTTTCACCTTTCCAATTTGCTTCAAGTGCCAGACAACTGTAGACTGGTTGATGTTGAGGTCTTTGGCAGCTTCTTGTGTAGTTGTAAGAGGATCAGCTTTGATGATCCTCTCAATTGAGCATCGTCGACTTCCGATAGCCAGCCACTGTGCTCCTCACCGTCAAGGCTCTTGCCTCCTTTGCAAAACTTCTTAAACCACGGCTGCAGTGTATGTTCAGTAACAGTTCCTGGGCCAAATGCATTGTTGATGTTGTGAGTTGTCTCCATTGCTTTACAATCTATTTTTAACTCGAATAAGAAAATCACTTGAATCTGCTTTTTGTCTAATGTTATTTCCATAGTCTAAAATAAATATAAAATAAACCACAAGTAATATCCTTAGCAAAAAAAAAAAATTGAGAAATGCACATTAAAATGATGTATAACATAACCACATCTAAAGACTGTATTTCAGTATCAAGCAGTAAAATTCAACAGTGCAAAATTACAATTACTTTTGCACCAACCTAATATGTTTGATAGAATTTCCCTCTGAAGCTATCTGGTCCTGGACTTCTGTTGGTTGGGCGTTTTTGTTTGTTTGTTTTTTAATTAAAAATTTAATTTTATTTCTAGAGATTGGGCTGTTCAAATTCTCTCTTTCTTCTTGAATCAGTCTTGGCTGATTGAATGTTACTAGAAATTTGTCCATTTCTTCTACATCGTCTGGTTTGTTGGCATATAACTGTTCATAGTATTCTCTTGAGTTTTTTTGAATTTCTCTGGTATTGGTTATTATTTCTCATCTTTCATTTCTCATTGTGCTTATTTGGGCCTTCTATCTTTTTTTCTTTAATACAGTGGGGAAATTGGAGAGAGAGAGAGCATTCTTAATCATCTTGGTTAAAATAACTTATTTTTGCAAATTTTACAAAAACCTCTGACCATGTTGCTAGGTCCTTTCCCAAGGCCTTTGAACTTAAGCTTCATAAGTTTACTATTATGCTGTTTGTTCTTTTGCTGACACCCTCCTTGATGTTCTACAAATAGAGTATTAAGCTGACTGTAAGTGTGTGTATGTTTATACCTTTTCTTATTTTCTTGCGATTTTTTGGTCACACTATAGTCTCAGTCCAAATAAGTCAGTTTTGCTTTTCTGACTTCAAATCATTTTTTAAAAAACTCTGGAATCCCAACACAGGAACATTAAACACTATGACTATAGTAATTTTAGAGTCAATGTCCTGAAAACGAGAAATTCCAATGAAATGATGTACCACACAACGTCGTTTCCAACACCCTGCACCACCACTTGAGCTTTGCATGCATTTCCTCCTTCATTTTCATATATATTATATTTACCATCAATCTTGTGGTAAGTTGCAGAGCAGAGAGATTGGGTGACACGGTTCTCTGATGGGGAGATCAATCTCTAAATGGTCCTTTCCTGCTCACAGTGAAAAAAAGTTGAGAACACAGCATTACTACTCATCCTTCTGTTAACTGCAGTGGGAACTTCAGCCCTGGTAACAGTAGCAAAACAGCCAGCCAAAGGTCTGAAGAGAAAAACTAATCAAGAGGAAAGAAGAAAACCCACAAAAAGTGATTGTGTGGTAACTTGGGGATGATTTGTTCGATCAGCTTGAATATAAATACAGGAATCCTGGAAATGTCAAAAGAGGGCCTTGGATAAAGGACTCAAAGGCTGGTTTGTCTGTGGGAAAAATGTTTTTATTTATTAATGGCCTGTTTTTTTTAATTTTTCATGTTTCTCATAAGGTTTTTGTCACCTGCACGCAAGGGTTTAGTGAAATATTTTTGAAATATTTTCCATTTTGAAATTGGAAAGCTTATACTGCAGACCCAGGCATTTCTGCTCTGTTCCCCCTGTCCCAGAGATGTCATCATGTCTTCATTCAAACACTGCACTGCCCAGAAGAGAAGCGTGAGTCACGTGTGCCTGTGTGTTTGTTAAACCTTCTCTTATCAAATGTTGGAGTAGAATACAATGCAAATGTGCACACATGGTTTCCACATTACTGGTTTAACCACATTGCAATTGCAGTAATGAAAAGCAGAATGGGCAGAAGCCCAGGGGCTCTGGGTGTATTTTCCAGCAGGGATTACAAAAATTGGTGGGAAAGAAATAGCTTCATGTACAGAGAAGAGTTTGGAAATAAGGGCATCAAGAGCTTTCTGGGAAGAAATGCAAACCAGATGGAGTAACTCAAGATTAAGAATGGTGATAAAAGGAAAGAAGTAGCTGTTTCTTAACAGCAGTGGGGGGAATGAGTCAATTCTCTGTTACCTAATTGTCAAGATAATAGGAAGGGTGCTGTGCAAACATTAGATTTAGGACTGTGAGGTCCAAGTTAATGGACATCTTCAGATGTGCTTGACTCCACCTTCTGGACCCTGGCTATTTGCTCAGTGGAGAACCCTTGGCCATCATCATTCTCTTTAACACTGACAGCTGTCCCAGCCTTTCCAGCATCAGGGCTCTACCTGTATATGACTCCACTATGCTCACCGGGCAGGAACAGCAGCAACCGTGCCTTTCTACCAAGTCCAAGCTCAGAAGAACTGTTGGAAAGTGGCATGGGATCTGACTATGCAAGGGGCTAATTAGAGAGGTTGAGTAACACTAATACACCAGAAGTGTAGGGGAGTTTACATACCCAGAAGTGTAGAGGAACCTTTGGTCTAGTAGAGACAGTAGACAGAAAGAACATGGTGGATGAATTCTCTGCCCTGCTCCCACAATGGACTGTTCATAGATACAGGGGTTCCATGAGATCTCTCTGGAGATTCCTGCATAAAGAAGAAACCAGTTGCGTATCTTGGTGAGGCTGTGGTCAGCTCACTCAGTAAGAGACAGTGACAGACTATAGTCAGTCCTCTGTATCTTTGGGCTCTGCATCCATGGAGTCAACCAATTGTAGATCAAAAACAGAAAAAGATCAAATAAATCCCAGAAAGTTTCAAAAGGCAAAACCTGAATTTGCCACACACTGGCAACTATTTACACAGTATTTGCAACTATTTACATAGCAAGTACTTTGTATCTATAATACTATTTACATTGCATTTATACTTATTAAGTATTATAAGTCATCTAGAGATGATTTAAATCATACAAGAGGATATATGTAGGTTATAGTGATGAAGAATTGTTACTTTCACACTGTGGTGCTGGAGAAGACTCTTGAGAGTCTCTTAGACAGCAAGGAGATCCAACCAGTTCATCCTAAAGGAAATCAGTCCTGAATACTCATTGGAAGGACTGATGCTGAAGCTCAAATTCGGCCACCTGAGGCGAAGAACTGACTCATTGGAAAAGACCCTGATACTGGGAAAGATTGAGGGCAGGAGGAGAAGGGGGTGACAGAGGATGAGATGGTTGGATGGCATCACTGATTCAATGGACATGAGTCTGAGCAAACTACAGTAGATAGTGAAGAGCAGGGAAGCCTGGTGTGCTGCAGTCCATTGGGTCACAAATAGCTGGACACAACTAAGTGACTGAATAACAACAAATGTAGGTTATAAGCAAATAATACACCATTTTAGGTAAGAGACTTGAGCATCCAGGGGTTTTGGTATCTGAAGGGGTTCCTCGAACCAGTTTCCATGGATACTGAGGAAATGACTGTGCCTTATATTTGCTTTCCTTCCTTTCTTGCCTCTCTCAGAAATCATGCAGATTTGTGATTATTTTAAATATTGTGCCACTAATTTAGTTATGAGGTGTATATATGGTAGCTTAAAAAGAAGACCATAGGGAATGATTACTGGTTATAAATATTTATAATTTGAGGTATATTTTAAAACCATTGCATTGTACAATAGATATGATTTGCTTATGAAATGCTTGAATGTATTCACTTAGTAATACAAGGCAAACTTGATAATAAAATTTTTGTAATGAATTTATTAAACACTCTGAACTTGGCAGAGGCACAAACAAATGGTTTACTTTTTGGGTCTGGTGGCCAATTTTAAAAGCAACGTGAAAAGTTTCTCTCATTACATCTTTCAATAAAAGACCAAATAGAAAGAAGTCCTTTACATTATCCTTAATGAGAAAATTTAGAAACATTACTTCCAGTTTAAAAAAAGACTCATTTTCCTTAAAGAAAAATATAAAAATACCAAAAAGTAGAAAAAAATTTTTGTAGCAATCTAAAACAATAAAGTTAACAGCTTAATATTTTAAATGTTTCCTTTCAGACCCTTTTTTCTTATATAGTGTTGTACTATTCTCTTCTCTCTCTCCAACATTGTGGCATAAACTTTAAAATTTTATTTCAAAAAAAACCTTTTATGGTGATTGTAAAAGTAATACTGGTTTGTTGCAGAAAATTTGGTAATATGAATCTACAATTGAGGAAGAACCATTGGTAATATTGTATTTCCTTTCAAAAATATTCATAAACAAATCTAAGATAATTCTACTTATGTCATGTTGCATCTATTAACTAATATATTCTGAGCATGTTCTCATATTACTGGTTTATCTCAAAAGTGCAACTTAAATAATTGCATAATTTTCTATAGTGGGTATTGTCCTATTGTCTTCTTAGACGTCTCAGTTCAGTTCAGTCACTCAGTCGTGTCCGACTCTTTGCAACCCCATGGACTGCAGCACGCCAGGCCTCCCTGTCCATCAACTCCTGGAGTTTACTCAGACTCATGTCCATTGAGTCGGTGATGCCATCCAACCATCTCATCCTCTGTCATCCCCTTTGCCCACCTTCAATCATCAGGGTTTTTTCAAATGAGTCAGTTCTTCACATCAGGTGGCCAAAGTATTGGAGTTTCAGCTTCAGCATCAGTCCTTCCAGTGAATATTCAGGATTATAAATAATTCTGTGACAGGCCTATTCTCCGCCTTTTAAATTGTTTTCTTAGGGTAGATGCCTGTAAGTAAGGTTAGTAAGTCAAAGGTGATACATATTTTGAAGGATTTTGACAACTATGTCGCCCCACTGCTTTTCAGAAATGTCCTAATACATGCTTCCATCATAGTGAATGAGACAACTTTCTTTTCTCAGACCACCCCTCCTTATCTTAGTCTCAATTCACTGGTAGTTTCTCTCATGTATCTCACTTCCTTTATTAGTGTGAGGATGTCCTGAGCTTGTTTCAAGGGAGATTTTTTTAGTGAGAAGAGTTGAGATTTAGCTTCTCCTACTATCTTTAGCATCACCTCTAGCAATGGCTTTTGGTATTTCTTTAATTCAATTTCTTATCCCTAAATTCAGAAGCTCCCAAGAATACATCAGTTTTCCTTTGCAGCTATAGAATACAGAACTTTGAATACACCTGTGTCTGGCTTGCTGTAATTATAGGAGGCTTTTCAGATTTTGTTACTTTTAATTTTTCTGCTTTTTCAGATGAAATTTTTTTCTATCTTGTTCTCCCCTGATAGCCCCTGGCTACTTTGTTCCAGTCACTGACTTCTTTAGACACTGATTCTGATGCAGTGTAAAGTGATGTGTTCATTCACTAACACAGTAGAAAAACTGAATAGAAAATTGACTAATTTCATTAAGTTCATAGTTGCAAACTGTCTGGCTAGACTTACAGGTTTAGTTTCTGACTATGGAGTAGAATTTTCCTCTGTGAGAAACTGGTTCATGTATTGCCCAAGCTCTGGACTCATCAGCGTAGACTCTAACCAACAGGAAGTACTAGCTTTGCATGGAAGAGACTTAGGGACACATTCACAGTTCTCTGTGAGATTTGGTCCTGCCCCTAGGATTTGCAGGCTTGTGTTGGTGAGTCATGGTGGGGGTGACAGTGAAAACTCCTGTAACTAAGGGACAGACCCTGCGGGCAACAGCCTAATTCAACCTCAGTGAAGTCTGATGGCCATCAAGATAGGTCCTGCCAGTCTACCAGGGCCGCAGAGCCAGAGCTCTTGAGATGGGACCCAGCTTCTCTGTGATGGCACGTCTTTTGTTTTTCCATAGGCCTTCCTATGTCTCCACAAGACGTGCAACAAGACAGTTTCTTGGTGATTTTCACCTCAAATTTGCTATGAGTCTGATACCTGAAGCTGAGAAGGCATGGCACTGCATTGTAGTTAGCAATGCAATGCTTCAGATCTTTAGAACTGAGGCCGCAGAACTCATTCTGGGAGGCAAACTCATTTTGCCTGTGGCTGTAGTCACATGACTCTCACATGTGGTGGACAGCCCAGAAGAGACCAAGGCAGGGGTGGGTGAATGCCCCAGGACCTACCCTTCTGATATTCCGTGGGATGGGCTCTCCTTCCCATCTGCTCTCTTGTGAGTACTAGACCCACACAACTGGTCTCCAACATGTGTTGATATAAGAATATGTTTGAATAAGCAATCTGCAGTTTGGAGATTTAATGAATTCGACCAAACCTCTAGCCTTAGCTCCTTGCGCCAAGGCTTTCCATGAGTTAAGTGTGTTAAGACCTTGCCCTTGTGGCATGGTTGTAATGCCATCTTTGAAAAGTTTCCAAAGCCCAGCTAGACCATACTTGTTTTTTTGCTTACATCAGTTAGACTAGAGAAGAAGATGGTGAAAGCATACTTCTTTCTTTTGCTCAAAGAAGAAGGACAGATTTGGATCTAATGTTTGCTAAGTAAGAGGTAAGGGAGGAGGATTAGGGCAAGGGGCCAAGAGGTCTTGAATCAGGGTTCTTAATTCTTCTACTGCTATTTTGAGTCTACTCTCCTCTCAAGTCCATACAGGCAAAGCAATGGGATGATTAAATAAGGGCCCACAAAAATCCTAACATTGTACATAGTCAAAAGGGAATATTTAGTTTCAAGACTGAAACAATTATTATTTTCAATTTCTCTACTTTTCTCCCTTCTTCTTTTCCCTAGTATATGCAGTGTAAAACTCACTTCAAAATCACCTGAATAAACATCAGTGTTAATACCTCCGGTGAAGCAATCCTGTGGGTAGCTGGATTGGAATTAGAAGCCAAGTGAGTCTAATAGGAAGGGAAAAACTGAAAAAGTTGAAATTTGAAATGGGGCACAATTTGGATCAGAGTATAATGCTCTGGTGGGTATCAGATTGGATAATACCAAAAAGAGGACAGAGGGAAAGAAAGAAAATATTTAAAAATAAATTAATTGCAGCCACATACAAATCCTTCAGCAAAATTAGAAGCAGCCTGAGCCAAGACAGCATAACACCACTCTAAATTAATAGACTATATTCAACTTAATGACTATGAAAGCCAAGGAAGCAATACAATGGTGAGTCATTTAAAATGAAATGTACTTTTTTGTGTGTGAAACAAAGAAAGGAGAACAAAAGGATTGAAAGACTAAAATGCAAATAAAAGTTTAAATATGTAGATCCAAAGTCCAGTGGAGACTAGAAGCATTCCAAAGTAAGACAAAATGAATAGTGAGAAATAAGATTACACTTAACAAAGAAATGATCTCTTTCTTTGTTTTATTTTAGGCCTCACAAAGAAACATAAAAGACAAGTACCAGGGAAAGACATGATTCTGTGGAATAAAAAGATGAAAACCAGCCATGACCACATGAAAATAAAAGAAGATAAAGATCATTTCTTGAACAATACCTTCACATCACCAGAGCTGGGGAAAGTGGAAAGAGACAGAAAACTGGTAATTATTGCCAAGAGACTTCATGCATGCATTTACACCGTGATGATTGATTTTTAAGTTTGCAAGTAATCTCATGAGCACATTTTTGTTGCAATAATTGTAATCATGCATTAAAGTCCCTGTTGGCCCCACCCAAAGCCGTTTTTCTTCCTAAAGTATTTATCAAAAAAAAAATGTAATAGAAGTAACAAACCTAGACGATCATCTTTTTCTCAGTAAGAAAAATATAGGCTAGCTGGTCCTTTCCACTCTTCTTTTGTATTAAATTTTGAAAAATGTATTTAGTTTTGGCTGCACTCGGTCTCCGTTGCTTCCCCTAGTTGTGGTGAGCGGGGCTACACTCTAGTTGCGGTGCGTGGGCCTCTCACCGCTGTGGCTTATCTCGTGGAACATGGGCTCGAGGGCGTGAGGCTTCAGTACTTGCAGCGTGTGGGCTCAGTAGTTGTGGGTCATGGGCTTAACTTCTCCGAGGCACGTGGAATCTTCCTGGCCCAGGGATCAACCTGTGTCCCCTGCATTGGCGGATGAATTCTTAACCATTAGACCACCAAGGAAGTCCCCTTGCTACTCTTCTTCTGTTCACTTTTGATCATCAGGCAACTTTACTTTGAATATAACATTTCTAGTATTTCTATTTCCCTTTTTACTTCTGTGGCGCTAAAATGTTCTTGAAATTAAAATGTTCCACCCTTGCCCACTCTTCAGATCCCCATCTGTTCTCTTCTGAGCACAAGGCCTACACAGCTGGTCTCAGAAATGGTCACATCCAGGTTGACATAAGAATATGTTCAAGTAAGCAGTCTGTAGTTTGGAGACTCAATTCCCAAAACACCTAAAAAGTACCAGGTAGTATTTCTAGGACCTGAAGAGAAAGGCAAACATGACAGGGTCCCAGCCTTTAAGAAAATCCTGGCATAACACTAGAGAAAACTCATAATATTCTAATCCAGCAGAAGCTAGAATCGAAATAGTTAATGCCCAGGCCCCAGAGTTATGCAGATCTGGGTTTGAATGGCAGCTCTGTTACCCATTGTTTGTATGGTTTTTAGAAGTTGATCTAAATTTGCAGTTTGTGTCATGTTTTGCCTTTTCATGCTCCTTGGCCACCACCCTATCCTTTATGGCAACAGATCCTATCTCTCTGACCACAGAGGTCGACCCAGGACAGACCAGTCACTGTATTTATCACTCCTGGCTGCAGTAATTGGTTCAGAGCTGAACACATGATCTAATTTAGGTCAATTAGAGTCCTTTTCTGAGATTTTTTTCTATCTGGAGCAAGAAGAGAAGAGCTATCTTTTCTTTTCTTTTTTTTCTGTGGATAATAAGGCTGTAAGAATGCAATTTTAAAGGTATTTGCAGTCATTGTTTCAATGTTGTGAGAATAGAGAATAAAGCAATTAAAATAGTATTTTAGTATGTTATTTGAATAGTAAAAATATATAGAATGTATGTATATTGTATGTACATTATATATGTCTTATTATCATTATTTTTTTGGCTGCATGGTGTGGCATGTGAGATCTTAGTTCCCTGACCAGGGATCAAACTTGCATCCTCTGTGATGGAAGTATGGAGTCTTACCCATTGGACTACCAGGGAAGTCCCTGTAGCATATTACATAATATAATCCAATTACTTTGCTCTTTTTAGATATAATTACAATCCTGAGCTTTGTGTTTTTTGCACAAGTGTATACAACTTATATAATTTATTATTCATATTGTTTAAACTTTATAAAATGATGGTAAATTGTATGTTGTTTCCATCATTCTACTAGAGGGGCAAAAATTAAGAAGTCTGACAATTTTCATACTGTTCATGGGTTAAAACTCAACATTCAGAAAACTAAGATCATGGCGTCTGGTCCCATCACTTCATGGCAAATAGGTGGGGAAGCAATGGAAACAGTGACAGACTTCATTTTTTGGGGCTCCAGAATCACTGCAGATGGTGACTGCAGCCATGAAATTAAAAGACACTTGCTCTTTGGAAGAAAAGTTATGACCAACCTAGACAGCATATTAAAAAACAGAGAGTCATTACTTTTTCCAACAAAGGTCCATCTAGTCAAAGCTTTGGTTTTTCCAGGAGTCATGTATGGATGTGAGTTGAACTATAAAGAAAGCTGAGCACCAAAGAATTGATGCTTTTGATCTGTGGGTTTTGATCTGTGGGGAGAAGACTCTTGAGAGTCCCTTGGCCTGCAAGGAGATCCAACCAGTCCATCCTAAAGGAAATCAGTCCTGAATATTCATTGGAAGGACTAATGCTGAAGCTGAAACTCCAATACTTTGGCCACCTGATGTGAAGAACTGACTCATTAGAAAAGACCCTGATGCTGGGAAGGATTGAAGGCAGGAGGAGAAGGGGACGACAGAGGATTGGATGATTGGATGGCATCACTGACTCAATGGACAAGAGTCTGAGTAAGCTCCAGGAGTTGGTGATGAACAGGGAAGCCTGGCGTGCCATAGTCCATGGGGTCGCAAAGAGTTGGACACCACTGAGCGACTGAACTGAGCTGAACAGGCCTTTAATTACTGACTGACTGACTGTCATTGAAGACATCTTTGGGATGAGTTTCTGACAGATTGTGATATGATCTCCAGCTGCTGGGTCCTCCACTTGGAGCCTATCACTCAGTTGTGTTGGATTCTTTGTGATTCCATGGAGTCTAGCCTGCTTGGCTCCTCTGTCCATGGAATTCTCCAGCCAGGTATACTGGAGTGGGTAGCCATTCCCTTCTCTTAGGGATCTTCCCGACCCAGGGATCAAACCCAAATCTCCTGCATTGCAGGCAGATTCTTTACTGTCTGAGCCACTAGGGAAGCCTATGCATTAGTTAACTGGTGGTTTGGGCCATCTCCCTGGAAGGTGGTGTAAACAACTTCTCCTTTTGAGGTCTTAGGTGCTATACAAAGGAAGATTACACTTTGTTTTCTATATATTTCATTAAGAATCATTGTTTTACATTTTAGCATTTCTAAAAATAAGAATGTGTCTTACAGTTGACAGCTTCTTGGCAATAATAAAAGGTAGCCTTTTTGTTTTTCTTTCTTCTTGTTGTTGTTCAGATGCTAAGTCATGTTCAACTCTTTGTTATCCTATGGACTGTGGCACGCCAGGCTCCTCTGTCCTCTACTATCTCTGGAGTTAGCGCAAATTCATATCCATTGAGTCAGTGATGCTATTTAACCATCTCATCCTCTGTCGTCCCCTTCTCCTTTTGCCTTCAATCTTTCCCAGCATCAGGGTCTTTTCAAATGAGTCAGCTCTTCTCATCAGATGCCAAAAGTATTGGAGCTTCAGCTTCAGCAGCAGTCCTTCCAGTGAGTGTTCAAGGTTGATTTCCTTTAGGATCAACTGGTTTGATCTCCTTGCTGTCCAGGGGTCTCTCAAGAGTCTTCTCCAGCTTCATAGTTTGAAAGCATCAATTCTTTGGCACTCAGCCTTCGTTATGGTCTGATGCTCACATTCGTACATGACTACTGGGAAAACTATAGCTTTGTATATGGACATTTGTTGGCAAAGTAATGTCTCTGCTTTTCAGTATGGTGTCTAGATTTGTCATAGCTTTCTTTCCAAGGAGCAAGTGTCTTTTAATTTCATGGCTGCAGTCACCATCTACAGTGATTTTGGATATCAAGAAAATACAATATGCCACTGCTTCCATTTTTACCCCTTATATTTGCCATGAAGTGATGGGATCAGATGCCATGAACTTAGTTTTTTTAATGTTGAGTTTCAGGGCTGCCTTTTCACTCTTCTAGTTTTCTTTCTCGATGATACCTAAAATGGAGGTGTTTCTCACAATCAATGGAGTCTTAGACTTGATTAAATAGAGTATGCTTACCTAATACAGATGATCTATGTTTGCTCTTTTTCCAACAATTATTTTTATACATAGTGATCTGCATATATAAATAATATTCAGTCAACAGTCTGGAATAGAAATGGAGTCAAGTTTTGTTTTGTAGTGGTTGGTAGGGGGTCGAAGGAAGATCTTCCAACTCTCTCCATTGTAGTAGGCAGCAAACAGGAAGAGGCGATGCAAAATGAGAGAGAAAGAGACAGAGAGACAGACACATGCACAGATTTCCTTATTACTGATCACTTTTCAGTCCCTCTGGAAGCTTGATTGTATATCTTGCTCTGGGTGCCTTGAGTTTTATAATAAATACCCCCCACACCTTTTTTTTTTTTTTGGATCAAGCAAGCTTCCATTTCCCACAACCTGAGGATCTCTAATTAAGACAAGTACTCAGCAAGATACTCAAGATATTTAATGAACACTTTATAAGTGCTTTTTTTTTTTTATTACTGTACTAAAACATTTATGGAGATTCACTGAAAGCACTTCAAGAATAGAAAGGTAAAGAGAAAAACTTGATTGTTGGGTCCCAGTTGGGGATGCTGGGCGGGTCTTAAAGAAGAGTGGGTGATACTTGTACAAGCAGGGATGGGAAGCCAAAAACTCCATGCAGAAGGATGCCCAGCAAAGGTGAAGGGAGAGCTTGGGAGCTGGGATAGTGTGAGTCTTGGGTGAGAGGCTGAGCCTGGTTTGGAAGGACCTCATATGTCAAGTGATGGAATTTTTGCTCTATCCTGAAAGGCTTGCAGAGGAAGCAGGAGGGTCCAAGAGATGACTTTTTTTTTTCCTAATAAACTATAAAGGTAATAACATAAGAACTTCATTTAAACATATCACTTTGACACCAATATGTAAGAGGAAGTGGAGAAGAATGGAACTCATTGGGAGGCTGCGGCAGTATGGGTGAGAAAAAAGCGAAAAGGAAGTACCAACATCCCCCTCCCATGTGACATTAACTGGAGCGGACTTGTCACTGGTCTGTGGGAGCATTCTCCTGCTGATCATCAGTGGCTCATGGCTGTCCACTAGCTCTTCCTACAGGAGCCCTTAAATTCGTGCGCCTGCTCCATTAGCAGCCAAGCCAGCTAGCTATGTCCTTGGACTCCTTTCCTCAACGGTCCACGTGTTTGTCTGCCACCTGGTCTTATCCCTTTTCCGGCCTGCTGCCAGGCTCTTTCATCCAAATTCAAATGGTAGACCTCCCACGTCTTCCAGGCAGCTCTGCACATCGATCAGACCGGTTCAGACTTTCTGTGTGCTTGTGTCTGAGCAGTGCACCCCTCCCCCACCTCACAGGCAACACAGAGTAATCTGAAAAGAGTCTAAAACCAACAATGTACACAGGCTGCGTTGGGACCTTTTCCCCTTTACTATGGCATTTTGACAGCAAGAAAAATGACACTGGGATCTCACTTATTGATTCACAAAAGACCTTCCTTGTGAATTTGGATACAGATACATCTGCCTAGTCTAGACGAATCTATGTCTATTTGTGGAATAAAAAGCTATGGTAATATAGATGTTGTCACTGAAATTGACCTAAAGAGAGATTCGCTTTTCCCAGTGGATAGTGCAGAAGACATATTTGGCTCAAAACTCTTATAAATTATATGGAGGATGATATTTTACATTTGGGGGAATGATTCTTACACAGTGGAAGTAAGGGAAAAATAAATTGGGAATATACTGCTCAGTTCTGGCCATGTGGTCATTTTAATGATGCTGTAAAAACAGAGATGGAGCAAATGAGTGCTTCTTTATGAGGATGGGCTGACTACTTAATGTTCTCAATCTGGAAAGATGAAGGTAGAGAGGGATGTGATAAAAAATTTACAGTGTCATGAAGGGAATGAAGTAGGTGAGTAACAACTCGGCAAAGTAAGGGTAAGGAACATATACTGAAGGTAGTTTGGAGACAAAAGAAAGTGCAGCTTTATATATTTATAGTAAAATCACGATTCATTATTCTAAGAGCAGTTAGGTCAAAATATGATGGGATTCAAGCAAAGGCTTAAATTAACTCAAGGATGTAATGTTGACTTGACAGTGGGTATACTTAAGAAATATGCCTGCATTTTTGGTTTTAAGTTTTAAAAGTAACATGTTCATCAGAGAAAAAGTAAAAAAATCATACAAGCAAAATTTTTTAAAATTAGAAAATATAATCTCTTAGAGATACCTATTGATATTTTGCTGTATTAATAATTTGAGTTCATAGATAAATTTGGTGGAAATCTTTACAGTATTGGGTAATTTTATTTGGAAACATAATATATCTTTTAATTTATTCATGTTTTTCTTTATGTCCTTCAGTAAAATTTTAATAATTTCCTTCATATCCATCCTGTATATTCTTATTAACTTGATTACTGGATCTTCAGCATTATTACCTTTTCAACATTATTTTATTTATCATTTATTTTCAGCATTATTACCCTTCATTACTATTGTGAGTGGTTCTCTTCAATTATTCTAGTGGTTTATTTAGGATATATAAAAAAAGTATGGTTTTTAAAATATTTATTGTTCAAGTGAGGGCCTCTCTGGTGGCTAAGTGGTAAAGAATCTGCCTGCCAATGCAGAAGACACGAGTTTGATCTCTGAGTCAGGAAGATCCCCTGGAGAAGGACGTGGCAACCCACTCCAGTACTCTTGCCTGGGAAATCCCACGGACAGAGGAGCCTGGAGAGCCGCAGTCTATGGGGTTGCAAAAGAGTCAGACATGGCTTAGCGACTAACAACAACCACCACGATTGTTCAAGTGGCTTTCCCACGAAACTTAGTAGTTTCGCTTCTCTGATGGCTCAAAGGTTAAAGCGTCTACCTGGAATGTGGGAAACCCGGGTTCGATCTCTGGGTCGGGAAGATCCCCTGAAGGAAATGGCAACCCACTCCAGTACTCTTGCCTGGAGAATCCCATGGAGAGAGGAGCCTGGTGGGTTACAGTCAATACTTAAACTTTTATTTTGCTTTTCTATCCATTTTAATTGCAAAGCTCTTCTAAAATGATACTAAATGACAGGCATATTCCTGTCTTGTTTCTCAGTTTAACGGAATGCTTTTATTGTTGTATCTTTAGGTATTAAATTAGCCATTAGATTGAGAACTTCTCTTTACCAAGTTACATTAAAAGAGTATGAACACATTCATATTCTACTGTGCTCTTTAAAAACCAAGAGTATATTTTGATTTTTTTTCAAATATCTTTTTCGCAACTTTTACATGATCATATGATTTTTCTTCTTTGGACTTATTGATGTGAATGATTTACTAGTGTTGAAAGTACTTGTGTTCATGGAATGATTCCTGTTTGTTTATTGTCAGGAGCTAAGGAAGGGCTTGGTTGAACCATTCATCTCTGATCCTCATTGTATCGGCTGGGGCAATTGGAGCTGAAGGACCCGCTCCCAGGATGGGTTTTTCATTTACGTGTCAGCTTGCTGGGTACCCCTTGGTTTCTTTCTCCTGCTCCACAAGCTCTCTTGCATAGTGACTCTTTTTCTCACTTGAAGTTCTCAGGGCATAGTGACTTCTGGGTTATCACATTTCTTACATCTTATCTGGCTTGCAAAAGCAAATGATCCCAGACATGGAAGCTGCAAGACTCCTCCAACTCTATGGTTATGACCTAACCATAGAAGTTTTCAAGTGTCATTTCCACTGGATTTTATTCGTCAAGCCCGTCACTAAGGTCATTGTAGATGCAGGTGGAAGGGAATTAGGTTCCGCCTTCCAGCAGCAGGAATGGCAAAGAATTGGGGGTCATTGTTAATAGCTTATTATTTTTAAAATTGTTGCTGGTGTGGTTTGCTAATATTTTTCATGTGTTCGTGCAAACATTCCTAAATGATGTTGGTCTATAGATTTCTGTGTTGTATTTGCCAGTTTTTTGGTACCAGGGTTATGATAGTTGTTTTTTAAAACTGAATTGGAAAATTTTGATTTTTTCTAGTCTCTTTAACAGACTAAATAGCATTAGAATTTCTTGCTCCTTCAGTTCAGTTCAGTTGTTCAGTTGCTCATGCCAGACTCTTGCAGTCCCAGGGGCTGCAGCATGCCAGGTTTCCCTGTCCATCACCAACCCCTGGAGCTTACTCAGACTCATGTCCATCAAGTTGGTGATGCCATCCAGCCATCTCATTCTCTGTCATCCCCTTCTCCTGCCTTCAATCCTTCCCAGCATCAGGGTCTTTTCTAATGAGTGAGCTCTTTGCATTAGGTGGCCAAAGTATTGGAGTTTCAGCTTCAGCATCAGTCCTTCCAATGAATATTCAGGACTGATTTCCTTTAGAATTGACTGGTTGGATCTCCTTGCAGGCCAAGGGACTCTCAAGAGTCTTCTCCAACACCACAGTTGAAAAGCATCAATTCTTCAGCGCTCATCTTTCTTTATAGTCCAACTCTCACATCCATACATGACTACTGGAAAAACCATAGCTTTGACTAAACGGACCTTTGTTGGCAAAGTAATGTCTCTGCCTTTTAATATGCTGTCTAGGTTTGTCATGAACAGACTTCTAAGTGAGTGTTCCTGGTGTAAAGTTCAGAAAGTGCTTTTGGGAAGGATGATGAGACTATGTTTGTTTTTTTTGTTTTGGGTCATGGCTTGAAGCATGTGGGATCTTAGTTCCCCAATCATAGAATGAACCCATGCTCCCTGCAGTGGAAGCATGGAGTCTTAACCACTTAACCAGTGAAGTCTTGAATTGATGCTTTTGAACTGAGGTGCTGGAGAGGACTCTTGTGAGTTCCTTGGACAGCAAGGAGATCAAACCAGTCAATCCTAAAGGAAATCAACACTGAATATTCATTGGAAGTACTGATGCCGAAGCTCCAATACTTTGGCCATCTGATGTGAAGAGTCAACTCATTGGAAAAGACCCCAATGCTGGGAAAGATTGAGGGCTGGAAGAGAAGGGGGTGGCAGAGGATGGGATGATTGGATGGCATCATTGACCCAATAGACATGAGTTTGAGCAAACTCTGGGAGATAGTGAAGGACAGGGAACCCTGGTGTGCTGTGACTCATGGGGCTGCAAAGAATTGGACACAATTTAGCGACTGAACAACAGCCACCTGGATGATGAGATTATGGGGAAGACAAGCAATGTAGGATGGTAACAGAGGAGATACAGGTAACTTGCCATTGATACAGGCTCACTCTTAGCCTAAGTTTCCAATTCTGGGAACACTTTCTGACAGGGAATGTGATCCATATCATTAATGACAAGGAGATAAACTAGAACTCTGGATAGTTTAGACTGGAAGCAAATAGACAGGTGGATCACTCATCTTGAAGACTTTGAATTTGTGCTGCAAAGAGGTTACAGAAAGCATCTATCCTGGTAAATAAATCATCTCACTATTCAGAAAGTAAATTTTACTTAAAAAGAAGCTATGGGTAGCCCATGCAAAATGAGATCCAGAAATAATTGGAATGGTGGCAGATGAAAGATGAGAGAGTTTGAGTAAGTCCTGAAAGCCCAAAGGCTAAGAATACCAGGATAATTTAAAATTATGGGAAAGGTTTGAAAACACATGTAGCTGCAGGGAGGGTTGGCCGAAGAACAGAAACAGAGAAAACCATAGGAAATGGAAAAGAAGGGAAATGGAAAAGGATGAAGATGTTACCTTTGGAGGAATGCAGACGCACATAGAAAGATGCCAAAAAAGCCAGGCAAATAAGAGCTCTGGATGGAATTTAGTGTATGTAGCTGAGGAATGAAAGCAAAATCCACCACTGTACTAGTAAAAGTGGGTGGGGAGTCTACTGCAAAACCAGGGGAGAATACTGTGGGTTTCAACAGGAGGTAATGTATTGTATTCAAAGACATTTGATCATCCATCATAGCATTTAGACACACGGTCTAGAGAATACAAGTGCAAAGGGCAGAATAAAGAAAAGAATGTCTGGCGACTCTATATATAAACCTGTAAGTCTGAGCTGAATTTCCCGTTGCCTACTCTAGTTACTGTTTGCTTCTTTGTTGACATGTAAAACATTTCCACAAAGTGGTTTGGGGGTGTATTAGTGAAATGAGGCTCACGGTAGAAAACAGAAGACTGTAAGAGGAGTTTATGACATTTGATAACTGCTTTATAATATAAAAACAGGTTTGTTTCTTATTTTGGTTGTACTTGTGTGCTTTACAGAATTAATCTTACGGTTTAATAACTTTACACCTTGAGCACCTTACACCTTTGTATTTTGTGCTTTGTTGCAAACACTTTAAGCAACAGGTTTATCATCTCTTCCTGGATCAGCCTGGTATCACCTTTGGGGAACTGTGTCTTCTAGGAATTCAGCTGACCATATGGTCTTAAGCCTGGAGTTTTGGAGAAAATATTTATTTGTAGCTGCATATTTGTGTGTTTGTTCCAGGGGAGTTAGAATTTATCTTGTAAGGAGTAAATACTTCTCTTTGGGACCTTCAAGATGGTATAGCATCTTAAAAGAAACCAGAAAGGGAGTATTCAGTTCAGTTCAGTTCAGTCGCTCAGTCGTGCCAGACTCTTTGCGACCCCATGAATCGCAGCACGCCAGGCCTCCCTGTCCATCACCAACTCCCGGAGTTCACCCAGAGTCACTTCCATTGAGTCAGTGATGCCATCCAGCCATCTCATCCTCTGTCATCCCCTTCTCCTCCTGCCCCCAATCCCTCCCAGCATCAGAGTCCTTTCCAATGAGTCAACTCTTCGCAACGAGGTGGCCAAAGTACTGGAGTTTCAGCTTTAGCATCATTCCCTTCAAAGAAATCCCAGGGCTGATCTCCTTCAGAATGGACTGGTTGGATCTCCTTGCAGTCCAAGGGACTCTCAAGAGTCTTCTCCAACACCACAGTTCAAAAGCATCAATTCTTCGGCACTCAGCCTTCTTCACAGTCCAACTCTCACATCCATACATGACCACAGGAAAAACCATAGTCTTGACTAGATGGACCTTTGTTGGCAAAGTAATGTCTGTGCTTTTGAATATGCTATCTAGGCTGGTCATAACTTTTCTTCCAAGGAGTAAGCGTCTTTTAATTTCATGGCTGCAGTCACCATCTGCAGTGATTTTGGAGCCCAAAAAAATAAAGTCTGACACTGTTTCCACTGTTTCCCCATCTATTTCCCATGAAGTGATGGGACCGGATGCCACGATCTTCGTTTTCTGAATGTTGAACTTTAAGCCAACTTTTTCACTCTCCACTTTCACTTTCATCAAGAGGCTTTTGAGTTCCTCTTCACTTTCTGCCATAAAGGTGGTGTCATCTGCATATCTGAGGTTATTGATATTTCTCCCGGCAATCTTGATTCCAGCTTGTGCTTCTTCCAGCCCAGCGTTTCTCATTATGTACTCTGCATAGAAGCTAAATAAGCAGGGTGACAATATACAGCCTTGACATACTCCTTTTCCTATTTGGAACCAGTCTGTTGTTCCATGTCCAGTTCTAACTGTTGCTTCCTGACCTGCATATAGGTTTCTCAAGAGGCAGATCAGGTGGTCTGGTATTCCCATCTCTTGAAGAATTTTCCACAGTTTATTGTGATCCACACAGTCAAAGGCTTTGGCATAGTCAATAAAGCAGAAATAGATATTTTTCTGGAACTCTCTTGCTTTTTCCATGATCCAGTGGATGTTGGCAATTTGATCTCTGGTTCCTCTGCCTTTTCTAAAACCAGCTTGAACATCATGAAGTTCACAGTTCACATATTGCTGAAGTCTGGCTTGGAGAATTTTGAGCATTACTTTACTAGCGTGTGAGATGAGTGCAATTGTGCGGTAGTTTGAGCATTCTTTGGCATTGCCTTTCTTTGGGATTGGAATGAAAACTGACCTTTTCCAGTCCTGTGGCCACTGCTGAGTTTTCCAAATTTGCTGGCATATTGAGTGCAGCACTTTCACAGCATCATCTTTCAGGATTTGAAATAGCTCAACTGGAATTCCATCACCTCCACTAGCTTTGTTTGTAGTGGTGCTTTCTAAGGCCCACTTGACTTCACATTCCAGGATGTCTGACTCTAGGTCAGTGATCACACCATCATGATTATCTGGGTCATGAAGATCTTTTTTGTATAGTTCTTCTGTGTATTCTTGCCATCTCTTCTTAATATCTTCTGCTTCTGTTAGGTCCATACCATTTCTGTCCTTTATCGAGCCCATCTTTGCATGAAATGTTCCCTTGCTATCTCTAATTTTCTTGACGAGATCCCTAGTCTTTCCCCTTCTGTTGTTTTCCTCTATTTCTTTGCATTGATCGCTGAAGAAGCCTTTCTTATCTCTTCTTGCTATTCTTTGGAACTCTGCATTCAGATGCTTATATCTTTCCTTTTCTCCTTTGCTTTTTGCTTCTCTTCTTTTCACAGCTATTTGTCAGGCCTCCCCAGACAGCCATTTTGCTTTTTTGCATTTCTTTTCCATGGGGATGGTCTTGATCCCTGTCTCCTATACAATGTCACGAACCTCATTCCATAGTTCATCATGCACTCTATCTATCAGATCTAGGCCCTTAAATCTATTTCTCACTTCCATTGTATAATCATAAGGGATTTGATTTAGGTCATACCTGAATGGTCTAGTGGTTTTCCCTACTTTCTTCAATTTAAGTCTGAATTTGGCAATAAGGAGCTCATGATCTGAGCCACAGTCAGCTCCTGGCCTTGTTTTTGCTGACTGTATAGAGCTTCTCCATTTTTGGCTGCAAAGAATATAATCAATCTGATTTCGGTGTTGACCATCTGGTGATGGATGGGTGAATTTAACTCAGATGACCATTATATCTACTACTGCCGGCAGGAATCCTTCAGAAGAAATGGAGTAGCCATCATGGTCAACAGAAGAGTCCAAAATGCAGTACTTGGATGCAGTCTCAAAAATGACAGAAAGATCTCTGTTCGTTTCCAAGGCAAACCATTGAATATCACAGTAATCCAAGTCTATGCCCAACCAGTAATGCCGAAGAAGCTGAAGTTGAACAGTTCTACGAAGACCTACAAGACCTTTTAGAACTAACACCCCAAAAAGATGTCCTTTTCATTATAGGGGACTGGAATGCAAAAGTAGGAAGTCAAGAAACACCTGGAGTAACAGGCAAATTTGACCTTGGAATATGGAATGAAGCAAGGCAAAGACTAATAGAGTTTTGTCAAGAAAATGCACTGGTCATAGCAAACACCCTCTTCCAACAACACAAGAGAAGAATCTATACATGGACATCACCAGATGGTCAACACCGAAAGGGAGTATAAGAATCTCTTAATGCCTCCAGCCCATACTTTTTTTCTAGTGAAATGCTCTTTAAAATAATAAAACTACATATGACCCAACAATCCCACTACTGAGCATATACCCTGAGAAAACCACAGTTGAAAAAGACACATGTTGCTCAGTGTTCATTGCAGCAGTGTTTACATTAGCTGGGACATGAAAACAGCCTAGAGTCCATTGACAGATGAAGGGATGAAGAAGCTGTGGTATACATATACAATGGAATATTACTCAGTAAAAAAAAGAATGCATTTGACTCAGTCCTGGTGCAGTGGATGAACCTAGAGCCTATTATACAGTGAAGTAAGTCAGAAAGAGAAAAACAAATATCCTATATTAACACATATGTATGGAATCTAGCGGAGAAGGCAATGGCACCCCACTCCAGTACTCTTGCCTGGAAAATCCCATGGACAGAGGAGCCTGGTGGGCTGCAGTCCATGGGGTCCCTAAGAGTCAGACACAACTGAGCAACTTCACTTTCACTTTTCACTTTCATGCATTGGAGATGGAAATAGCAACCCACTCCAGTGTTCTTGCCTGGAGAATCCCAGGGACGGGGGAGCCTGGTGGGCTGCCGTCTATGGGGTCGAACAGAGTCGGACACGACTGATGCGACTTAGCAGCAACAGCACAGCAATGTCCCCTCCCTCCTGAACCTCTCTCCCATCCCTCTCCCCATCCCACCCTTCAGCCTGTCGCAGAGCTCTTGTTTGAGTTCTGTGAGTCACACAGCAAATTCCCGTTGGTTACCTATTTTACATATGGTATTGTAAATTTCTATGTTGCTCTCTCCATACTTCTCCCCTTCTCCCTCCTCTCCTCCCACTGTGCCCATTGGTCTGTTCTGTTTCTCCCTTGCTGCCCTGAAAATAAATTCATCAGTGCCATCACTTCAGATTCCATATATACATGTCAGTATATGATATTTATATTTCTCTTTCTGACTTAACTTTGCTCTGTGTAATATGCTCTAGTTTCGTCCACCTTATTATAACAGATTCAGATGTGTTCCTTTTTATGGCTGAGTAGTATTCCAATGTATATAGGTACCACAGCTTCTTTATCCATTCATCTGTCGATGGATATCTAGGTTGCTTCCATGTTCTGGCTATTGTAAATAGTGCGGCAGTGAACACTGGACTACATATATCTTTTTCAGTTTTGATTTCCTCAGGGTATATGCCTAGGAGTGAGATTGGTGGATCATATGGTAGTTTTATTCCTAGCTTTTTAAGGAGTCTCCATACTATCTTCCCGGAGAAGGCAATGGCACCCCACTCCAGTACTCTTGCCTGGAAAATCCCATAGACAGAGGAGCCTGGTGAGCTACAATCCATGGGGTTGCTAAGAGTCGGACACGACTGAATGACTTCACTTTTCACTTTCATGCATTGGGGAAGGAAATGGCAACCCACTCCAGTGTTCTTGCCTGGAGAATCCCAGGGATGGGGGAGACTGGTGGGCTGACGTCTATGGGGTCACACAGAGTCGGACACGACTGAAGCGACTTAGCAGCAGCAGCAGCATAGCATCTTCCATAGTGGCTGTATCAGTATCTACCAGCAATGCAAGAGTGTTCCCTTTTCTCCACACCCTCTCCAAAATTTATTGTTTGTAGACTTTTTGATGATGGCCATTCTGACTGGTGTGAGGTGGTATCTCATTGTAGTTTTGATTTGCATTTCTCTAATAATGAGTGATGTTGAGCATCTTTTCATGTGCTTGTTAGCCATCTGTATGTCTTCTTTGGAGAAATGTCTCTTCAGGTCCCTTTCCCACTTTTTGATTAAGTTGTTTGCTTTTCTGGTATTGAGTTGTATGAGGTGCTTGTATATTTTGGAAATTAATTATCAGTTGTTTCCTTTGCTATTATTTTTCCCATTCTGAGGGTTATCTTTTCACCTTGTTTGTGGTTTCCTTTGCTGTACAAAAGCTTTTAAGTTTAATTAGGTTCCACTGGTTTATTTTTGTTTTTATTTCCATTACTCTAGGAGGTGGGTCATAGAAGATCTTGCTTTGATTTATATCATCGAGTGTTCTGCCTATGTTCTCTTCTAAGTGTTTAATAGTTTCTGGTCTTACATTTAGGTCTTTAATCCACTTTGAGTTTATCTTTGTGTATGGCATTAAGTAGTGATCTAATTTCATTCTTTTGCACATAGCTGTCCAGTTTTCCCAGCACCACTTATTGAGGAGGCTGTCTTTGCCCCATTGTATATTTGTGACTCCTTTGTCAAAAATAAGGTCCCTGTAGGTGCATGGGTTTATCTCTGGGTTCTGTATCTTGTTCCATTGGTCTATATTTCTGTTTTTGTGCCAGTACCATACTGTCTTGATGACTGTAGCTTTGTAGTATAGTCTGAGGTCAGGAAGGTTAATTCTTCCAGCTCCATTCTTCTTTCTCAAGACTGCTTTGGCTATTTGGGATCTTTTCTGTCTACATATGAATTGTGAAAATTTTTGTTCTAGTTCTGTGAAAAATGCCTTTGGTAATTTGACAGGAATTGCTTTGAATCTGTAGACCAAATTTGGTAGTATATTCATTTTCACAATATTAATTCTTCCTATCCAGGAACATGGGATATCTTTCCATCTGTTTATGTCATCTTTGATTTCTTTCATCAGTGTCTTATAGTTTTTGGTATACAGGTCTTTTGTCTCCTTAGGTAGGTTTATTTCTAGTTATTTTATTTTATTTTTTTGTTGCAGTGGTGAATGGTATTCCTTAATTTCTTTTTCTGAATTTTCACTGTTAGTATATAGGAGTGCAAGTGATTTCAGTGTGTTGACCATGTATCCTGTGCTGAATTCGCTGATGAGCTCTAGTAATGTTCTGATAGTTTCTTTTGGGTTTTCTATGTAGAGTATCATGTCATCTGCAAACAGTGAGAGTTTTGCTTCCTCTTTTCCTATCTGGATTCCTTTTATTTCTTTTTCTTCTCTAATTGCCATAGCTAGAATTTCCAAAACTATATTGAATAATAGTGGTGAGAGTGGACACCCTTGTCTTGTTCTTGACCTTAGAGGGAATGCTTTTAGATTTTCACCATTGAGAATAATGTTTACCATGGGCTTTTTATATATGGCCTTTACTATGTTGAGGTAGGTTCCTCTATTCCCATTTTTTGAAGCATTTTTATAATAAATGGATGCTGAATTTTGTCAAAGGCTTTTTCTGCATTTATTGAAGAACATCTTCATCATTTAAGAAATATTTCATAGACATGAAATTGTGTTCTAGATACTTTAACTTCATTGACATTTTGAGCTTCTCAGAGTGACAATTTACTGAGAAATGAGATTATGTCCTTTCAGGTTTCTTAACACCAACCACAAGGTCAAATAGCTAAATTAAAAAAAATACTATTCTCTTTAACTTTTCTATAGTATTTGACTATGTTGAGAAATTTTCTTTCTAGATATTCTCTATTTTTGTCTTCTCTACTGACACTGCCAGAACTGGACTCTTATCTTCTGTCTTCTGAGGTACCATCTGAAATTTTCTCTCCCCATCTCTGCCATTTCATCCTTCCCATTGCCATTAAAATGATCTTTGATTAATTCATATCCCTGCTTAGAAAACAGTGATACTTCCCAGTTACCTATAGGAAAAATTACAAAAATCCTTGGCCGTGTATCTAACTCCAGTCTCAGCAGATGCGGGATAATCAGTCTGCCCTCTCTCCATTGGGCCCAGTCTTCCTTGTCCTCCTTCTCTGCAGCCACTTAAGACATGTGGCTCTCCAAGTGCTTCCTATGACCAACCTAGGTCTTGGAAGGAGACCATAGCTGTGGAGACCTGAACATCGTTGCAATGGAGAAGAGAGGAAAGGTTGAAAACCAAGAGGCTTGTCTAAACAGTCATGATCTCAGCTGTCTGGGCAAAGTGGTTTACCACTCTGAAAATAACACTGCTGCATGTGTACAGAGACCTCAGTGGAGAAATTCCATGGCTTGAGAGCATAGTGGAGTGTATTGGTGTCTTGAGCACGTTGGTACTGTTGTTTTGGGATGGGAGAGGGGTAGCTGTGGGCTATGGGAAGGCAAAAGGATGCAAGTGCAAGGGAAGTGACAAATGCTTCCATTTGTCTGAACTTACCCTGAACCACTCTAATCACAAGAATCAGGTTTCCTGGAGAACAGGCTCATGGGTTAAAGAGAGGCTTTTGTGAGGCTATTTTTGGCCATTATTGTGGATGCTGTTACCCATAGTGTGCTTCTGTATATATCATAACCATGGTGACCATATGTTTTTCAGGTTAGCACATGTCAGGGTGGTAAATTTTAATTTTCCTTGGGAAAATATGGTCACCATAGCTATGAACTGAAAAGAAGAATGATTCTTAGACAACCAGTGCATAATATGCCTAGTCAGTAAAGAGCTATGAAAAATTTAATATATTGAATAAAAACAGTACAAAGCATGGAGAGTCCAAACGAATAAGAATCTGATTTCTACCACCATGTTATCGTCTTCTGATCTGTTTTGTAAATTTTGTCTTCTTTTTAATAACCTTGAAGTGGGGGCCAATTCTAGTGTCAAACTGATTGAACATCTTTGACCCAGTTTTAAAATCCAAGAATTTTTATGAATAAATTGCAATAGAGAATGAATGCACCATCAAATTTGCACATGACTTTGAATTTAGAAAAAGTTGTGCTACCTCCTGAAATCACCGTCAGCATTGGGTGACACCATCTTTTTTTGAGCCATACATAGCACTCTTCCGGTTCTTTATAATACCAAGTAGAAGCCAAAACACAGAATGTTGGGTGGATCATGTAAACCAGGCAGAACAGATGTTATAACCATTACTGCCTCTCCTCATCCCATTCACCGGGAGCAGGAGAGCATCTTGTCATTGCTTCCATATCTTCTGTACATCTATACATCTGCTTTTATCCGAGCTCCACCAAGAACGTGGACCACTAATCCTGCAGATTTTCCTTAGACATTAGTTTCAATAATCAAGTATCATTTTTAACATTTCTTACATTTATTTATTTATTTTATTGACTGACCTACGACATTATGTTAATTCAATATTTCTGCACATGAAAATGATTACTGTAAGTCTAGTTATCATCTGTCACCACACAGAGTTATTATAATATTACTGATGTTACTTTACTGATATAATATTACTTTATTTTCCTTGCTGTACATTTCATCCCCATGACTCATTTATTTTGTTGCTGAAAGTTGCACCTATAAATCTCCCTCATTTATTTCCTCATCTCACTCAATATCCCTCCCCTCTGGCAACCACCTGTTTGGTCTCTATATTTATGACTCTGTTTCTGTTTTGTTATGTTCGTTCACTTGTTTTGATTTTTAGATTCCACATATAAGTGAAGTCATATGGTGTCTGTCTCTCTCTAATTTATTTCACTTAGTGTAATACCCTGCAGAATCATGTTGTCCAAAATGGCAAGATTTCATTCTTTACTTGGCTGAGTAATATTCCTTAATCAAGTATCATTAGACGCAAGAAGCCTGCCTAGAATTAATGCTGCAAACGACACCAAACTTTAGAATCATAAGGCTTCCGTTTACATTTTCCTTTCTTTCTTTCTTTTTTTTTTTTTTTACATTTTCCTTTCTAAATAAGTAACCAGGCAGGTTTTCTGTGTGTAGTGGGCCTATCAGGATACTCCTGATTTCCTTTCGAGTAGGAAAAGTGGAAAATGTGAGCAGCAATGTGATTTAAGTCTGCGATGTACCACTGAATAGGTCTGGGATGCTGAGTCTGTGTTCTCTGGATCACTTTTATGTCCTTGTGGAAATCAGGCTTCCGTTTGCCTACTTTGTTGTTGAACATGTTACACACTCTCAGTGTCCCCTTTTGACCCCCTGGACACTGTTGTCTTGGGATTCACTGGCATTTGGGAGGGCTTTGGCAATGGTGGAACAAATCTATCCCTGTATTTTGGGGTATCATGGAGGCTCTGGTGTGTAAGCCTGGATGTTTGATATCATTGCCTGCCCTCCCAGACCCTTTCCTCCCACTTCACCTTCTTTTGTGCCCTAGGAGGCTGACCTGTATAAGCTGGAAAAAAGACACCTGGTCCTCAACTTCCAGTTAGCAATGGGAGTTCTGCTGGCGGTCGGAAAGGAGAGAGGGGATGAGGTCCAGGTGTCTCCGTGCCGCTATTCCTCTGTGCTCATGGCGGTTGGCCGCCTTCCTCAACTGGAGGCCTCAGCTCCTGTCAGCTCCACCAGCTTTGCCTCTGGATTCTGCTGCCCGGGCCTTGGGTGGTAGCAGTGCCCTGCTATTACTAGCTTTCAGGTAACACATCATCTCTTGTGCTATGTTATGGGCATCCCTGATCAAAGCTTTGTAAATAGTCCCTTATTAAACTCTCCTCAAATTACCCAGTTTAAGAATGGCATCTCTTTCCTTCTGGGACCCTCAGCAATACAGGGAGTTATTCTTGAATAGGTGATGTTGGTAGAAGAGTCCTGAAGGACTGTTCCGGTGACCCCCAGAACCTGGCAAAGCAATGTAACTGACGCACGCCTGTAAGCTTCCCCTTGATCCTGACAGTGAGTGGGAAGCTCTGGCCGCTGTGATTTCTGTCGCTGCCATCTGAGACTGCCTGGGTTACCAGCCTCCTTGTCCCTGGAGGGCAGCTCCACCACAGCTCTGGCTTTTAATAGGAGCCTGAGAGAGAGGAGGAAACAATTCTTCTTCATTATGCTGCTGGCACAGGAGGAGGCAGCAAGTGAGAAGAGATTTCAAAGCATCACCCAGTCAATGGTGCCCATCGTCTCTCCTCTGGTGCTGGCGGCCCAGGTCCATCCTGGCATCAGACGTCAGTGAGAGGAGCTGAGCTGAGGCACCGCGCCTGGTGCCTCCCTCCTGCCGTCTTCTTTGGCATCTCTGTCCCCTTGAAAAGCAGAACCCCATTAGCAAGTGAAATGTCATAGTTTCAAACATGCAAACAAACAGGCCGTGCGGTCTGCCAAGTGGCCTGGGTGAAATCACAAAGAAATCTCAGTGTCCTGCACCTCGCTGGGGCCTCCTCTCAGGGGACTGAGTAATGCTTTCATACAGGAGCAGGACTCACTTTCTCCCTAGCTAGTGGGCATCCAGCTTCAAAGCCATGACTCCTTTCCACCAGTGACCCTGCCTGACCAAGCCTAGTGAAGTCTGCGGGAGCTGGGTGACCCTCTGCCCACTGTCAATTTAAGTGACTGAGTCACTATTTGGGATTCAATGGATCCCCTTTCTCGCATCGTTTTCCAGTCTCAGGTTTCCTGAGGGAAGCTTCCCTCTCCACTTGTGTATTCTTGAGTAGCTCATCAGAAAGATCTCAAGGGTGGCTCCAGATTGAGGAAAGTGGCAGGGACACTATCTGCCCAAACCAGCAGCCAGCTTATCAAATGTGGGTAGCACAAGAGGGAAGAAGATGCTAACTAGAGTTGGGTTCCTTGGCAAAGAAATAGTAAACAGCAAAACAGTCATTTCAGAGGGCAAACTGTTTGCCTCACTAATAAAGCATGGCTCATGATGGAAAATAACTCAGGAGAAAGTAGGGAGCAAATGGATTTAGTTGCTATGGGAACACAGTTGGAAAAAAAACATGCAATATGTAAATACTGTGATTTGGTATTTTAATGTACTTCTTTTCCATGAAGAAAATTCTTTGACAACTAAAACTAACAACTCATTCCTCTGCTATACACAGCGCTGATTGACAGAGGCTGGGCAAGTGGGTTTCTGAATTCCATTTTGCCCCTAGGAGCAAATATATCTTTATCCTCAGGCATAAAAATCAAACATCAAGAGCAGTGGTTTTCAACTCTGGCTGTATGTTAGAGTTACTTGGGGAGCTTGAAAAAAATTGGCCACACCAGGTCTGATTAAATCAGTTTCTTGGAGGTGGAGAGGTGGGAGGAGCTGGGCATCAGTATTTTTAAAAAGGTACCTCCCAGTCTTGTCTTTTCTAGTGGGTAGCCAGTGTGGCAAACCAGTGGTCTGAATCCTGATTTGAAATACTTGGTGTCTATGGATCACTTATTTTGCCATATGCCTCACTATATTTTATTTTGCCTGATTTTTGATGATTTGGATATTTTAATATCAATACTGTTAAGTGATTAGCAGTCATCAGTCTTCCATTATTAATTTTATTATCTTCACCATAATAGATTAGTATTTCTCTTATTATTTGAAACAAACATATACTATATTGCAAATCATCATTTAACCATAATAATGATTAATTACTGTAATTTGAAAAATTATTGATAATAATAATTTGGGAAGTTTAGATGTTGCTCTGAATGTTGATACCAATCTATTTTTTAATAATTACCATCATAAGTTATCATTAGCTATATAATAAATTGATAGAAAATGTTTTCATACACAAAATTGTTCAATTTGCTTAGCAATAATCCACACAAGAGCTGATAAGTGGCATAATTTTTGTTTTTCCAGCTGGGAAAAATGTTACACACAAGACATATGCATCCTGCATTAGTTTATATGTTGCAAGAAGGAAATGGCAACCCACTCCAGTGTTCTTGCCTGGAGAATCCTGGGGATGGCAGAGCCTGATGGGCTGCTGTCTATGGGGTCGCACAGAGTCGGACATGACTGAAGCGACTTAGCAGCAGCAGCAGAATGGCATACCTGTGTGCAGAACTCCAAAATTATAATTTTTTTTTTCTAATTGCCTCACTCCTCGGGCTTTATCTCTACCCAGCATGAAGTCTCAATCCTTCTTCTATGGGATCACTCCATGAACAGGTTAACCCAGAGCTTACTGGTACCCAGAGAGAATTTGATTGCGGAGGAAGGAGAGGTCCTTACAAAGTTAATATTATAGGAGACTAGATTTAATTGTGGAAATCTCACTTGGTTGTCCAATCTAGATTCAAGTGGTCAGGAGGGGTAAGAGGTTACTTGGGATTCCAACTTACAGAAACTTTGCTTCCAAAACATTCTCACTCTTTTCCATCTGTTAAAATTATTGTTAACATGTTCAAACTTTGAAGGCCAGCCTTTGGGTCCAACTTGATTAACCTCAGGTTGTATTTTCCATCCAGGCTGCTGGATCTCCTGAAGACAGGAACAACACAAGGGTTCTTTTCACAATGTCTCCTCTAAAAGTCTTTGAGATGACCTCCTCTTGCCCTCTGGACCAGGTTAGATCCTCTATTCTCTGTTACCTGTTTCCATAGCACCATGAGAAAAACCTCCTCTGTACCCCTTAGTACAATAATTAATTCGTAATTACTTACATAATGCTGTGCCAGGTGCTCAGTTGTGTCCGACTCTTTGCAGCCCCATGGACTGTAGCTGGCCAGGCTCCTCTCTCCATAAGATTTTCCAGGCAAGAATACTGGAGTGGGTTGCCATTTTCCTCCTCCAGGGGCTTTTCCTGAACCAGAGATTGAACCTGTATTTCCTGTGTCTCCTACATTGCAGAAGTGTTCTTTACTCATTGAACCATCCAGGAAGCCCCCAATTCAGTTACTTAACAATAACTTTCATTAAAAATAAACTTTTGTTATGAAAATTTTCAAATATTCTATAAAGAACCCCCATGAGTCTATTACCCAGCTTTCAACAATGACTACATCCTGCCAATCTTGATTTTTGTCTAGTTAAAATAGATAATTTTTGGACTTTCAGTGTCAGTTCTGAAACCTCTTTGAATTGGAAGATATCACTTCTGTTTTTATATGAAACAATGAAATAAACTCTGTATCAATGACTTTTCTGAGGTCTATCAGAGAAATGAAGTTTCAGGACAAATCACCACCCTGAAATCTGGAGAGAAGTGAACACCAAGAACCGCAGTTTGGATCTGTTTATCTGAAGTAGAAGCTGCTGGTAATTTTGGTTGTTAAGTGATAATTTTGATGAATTGCTGGAGGCTGAGTGTTAGCATATTGAAAAGCAGAGACATTACTTTGCCAACAAAGGTCCATCTAGTCAAGGCTATGGTTTTTCCTGTGGTCATGTATGGATGTGAGAGTTGGACTGTGAAGAAAGCTGAGCGCCGAAGAATTGATCGTTTTGAACTGTGGTGTTGGAAAAGACTCTTGAGAGTCCCTTGGACTGCAAGGAGATCCAACCAGTCCATTCTAAAGGAGATCAACCCTGGGTGTTCTTTGGAAGGAATGATGCTAAAGCTGAAACTCCAGTACTTTGGCCACCTCACGCGAAGAGTTGACTCATTGGGAAAGACTCTGATGCTGGGAGGGATTGGGGGCAGGAGGAAAAGGGGACAGAGGATGAGATGGCTGGATGGTATCACGGACTCAATGGACGTGAATTTGAGTGAACTCTGGGAGTTGGTGATGGACAGAGAGGCCTGGCATGCTGCGATTCATGGGGTCACAAAGAGTCGGACACGACTGAGCGACTGAACTGAACTGAACTGAATGTGAGCTAGCCCGAGAGTGAGAAAATCCTCATGCTCTGGTTTTAAGGGGATACTCACATTTTGTAGGTTTTACCTCCAGGAACTCTACCAGGTTCTAATGGTGAAGGTTCATGAGAAATGGCTTTGGCAGGAGAGAGGAAGAATAATCATTGAGATATGCCATGAGTGTGTTCCCTAACCAAGGCTTACTCTTCAAGGGGAAAAATGCCAGGAACTTATCTCACTGGGTAAAGAATATTCTTCCTATTCCAACTTCCTTTAGCCTGCCTTGCTTTCATTTAAGTCAAGGAAAAGCTACAAGTGGCACTTCTGAAGGTCACAGCCCAGAGACTGAAGTCCTCTAAAACTGAGATATAATCATATGCTTATAGAATGCTTCCTCTCCCCTATGCCTCACCACAAGACTTACCAAAGGCAAGAATAAAATAGTCTGAAGAGACAAAATAAAGCATCAGGCCCAGACTTAGATATGACACAGATGTTGGAATTATCAGATACAGAATTTAAAATAAGAAGTATGATTTTAAGAGCTCTAATGGAAAAAGTAGAAAAAGTAGACAACCTACAAGGTCCTGTGCTAATGTAAGCAGAGAAATGGAGTTTCTAGGGAAGAATCAAATGAGAGCTGTAAATAAACAACTACTGTAACAGAGATGAAGAATGTCTTGATGTCTTATCAGTAGACTGGACACAATCAAAGAAAGAATCATTGGAACTTGAAAAAAAGTCAATAGAAACCTCTCAAACTGAAATTCAAATTGGAAAAAAGAATGGGGAAAAACTACAGAGATCAGAACTCATTACTCAAGAACCATAGGTACTATTTCAAAAGGTATAACAGATGTATAATTGGAATATCAGAAGAAGAAAGAGAGAACACAGCAGAAATATTTGAAGTATATTGGACAAGAACTTTCCAAATTAATGACAAACACCAAAGAACAGGTCCAAGAAGCTCATAAAACAGTGTCAGAATAAATACCTGTTTGACATATCATATTCAAACTGCAGAATGCTGAACACAGAGTGAAAATTCCAAAAGAGGCTAGAAGAAAGAATACCTTACTTACAGAGGAACAAGGATAAGAATTACAGTGAACTTCTCATCAGTAACCTTATAAGCAAGAGGATAGAATGAAATATATGGAGTGTTGAGAGAAAGCCCCATCAACCTAGAATTTTATATTTGCTAAAATTATCCTTCTAAAGTAGAGAAATAAAGGCATTTTCTGATGAGAAAAAGTGAAGGAATTTATGACCACCAGATCTTCTTTGGAGGAAATGTTAGAAATTTTTCAGGCAGAAGGAAAATGAAATGGGTCAGAAACTTGGGTCTATATAAAGAAAGAAGAGTGTTAGAAAAGGAATAAAGATAATATCTTTTATGTACCTATTTCTTCTTATTAACTGTATTTATTTGAATTTTGGCTGTGCTGGGTCTTCATTGCTGCCTGTGGGTTTTCTCTAGTTGCGATGAGAGGGGGCTACTTTCTGGTTGCAGTGGATGGGCTTCATGCTGTGGTGGCTTCTCTTTCTGCAGAGCACAGGCTCTCCAGGACTTGGGCTTCAGTAGCTGTGGCATGGGGGTGCAGTAATTAGCTTGCAGACTCTAGAATGTGGGCTCAGTAGTGTGTGCATGGGCTTAGTTGCCTGGTGGCATATGAAATCTTCCTGGACTAGGAATTTAACCCATGTCCCCTGCATTGGCTGGCAGATTCTTAGCCACTGGATTATCAGGGAAGTCCAATTTACCTTATTCTTAACTGATCTAAAATATACCCATTTATTTAAAGTATTAAGAGTAATTATGTATTGGGTGATTATGTATGGATAAATGAAATGAGTGATCGTGCTTTCATTAGAGATGAGAAGGAGGAATTAGGAATAGTCTTATAAATTACTTGCACCCCACATACATAGGAATAATTTGAACTAGAAGTTAAAAATACTACTTACAGTAGCATAAAAGTAAGCACTCAGTGTAATCCAACAAAATGGGTACAGAAACTGTATTAAGAAAATATAAAAGTCAGTATTTAAAAGTTATTAAAAAATCTTAGATAAATGGAGAGATAGTCTGTGTTCATGGACTGGAAGATTCAATATTGTTAAGACATCAGTTTTTTCCAAGTTGATCTATAGATTCAAAAAAATCTCAAAATCCAAGCAAGTTATTTTGTAAGTATTGACAAATGGATTTAATGTTTACATGGAATAACCAACTCAGTGCTGAAGAACAGACACAAAGATCACTGGAACAGGTAGGAGCCCAGAAATCAACCAACACAAATATAGGCAAATGACCTTTAACAAAGGAATAAAGGCCATTTAATGGAGAAAGGATAATATTGTCAACAACTGGTGTTGGGACACTTGGATGTCCATACTCAAAAACATGAGCCTAGACATAGATTTTTCACCATTCACAAAAGTTAACTCAAAATATATTGTAAATCTAAGTGTAAAATACAAAGCTATAAAACTTCTAGAAGAAAAATGGGAGAAAATCTGGATGGCCTTGTGTTTGGTTATGAGTTTTTAGATCTAACACCAAAATCCTAATCCATGAGAAAATGATAAATTTAACTTTATTAAAATCTAAAATCAATAATTCTGCTCTGTGAAAATGCTTCTGAGAGAATGAAAAGACAAGCCATAAATTGGCAGAAAATATTTGCCAAACACCTATCTTATATCTTAAAAGGGACTTGTATAAAATGTGTACAAACATCTTTTAAAACCCAGCAATTAGAAAACAACCCAATTGAAAAATGGAAGAAAGATCAGAAAATGTATACAAAAATCTTTTAAAACCCAGCAAAAAGAAAGCAACCCAATTGAAAAATGGAAGAAAGATCAGAACAGATACTTCACCAAAAAAAAAAGGATATATAGATGTGAAATTAGCCTATGAAAAGATGCTAAACATCATTTGTTTTTAGGGAATTGTAAATTAAAATAACAGTGAGATACCACTCCATACCTATTAGAATGGCCAAAATCCAAAAATCTAACAATTCCAATAGCTGACAAGGATGTGGAGCAATAGGAACTCTTATTCCCTGCAAGATTATTCAGCCACTTTAGAAGCTAGAATAGTAGTTTCTTACAAATTTAATTATAGCTTTCACATAGGATATAACCAACTGATTAAAAACCTTATGCCCTTATACAAACATGCACATGAATGTTTTTAACAGTTTTATTTATAAGCAACAAAAAATGGAAATAACCAAAATGTACTTCAGTATGTGAATAAATGAAAAGCTATGTGACATCCATACAATGGAATATTATTCAGTGACAAATAGAAATGAGCTATCAAGTTATGAAAAGACATGCATGAATCTTAAATGTGTATTGCTAAATGAGAGAAGTCATTCTGAAAATGCTATATACTATACAATCCTGTTATTTAACATTCTGGAAATTGTGAAACTATAAAGATGGCAAAAAGATCAGTAGTTGCCAGGGATTTAGGGGTGGGGATTTAAGGATGAAGCATAAGACATTTTTTAGGGTGATCAAATTATTCTGTAGGACACTGTCGTGGATGAGTACATGACAAAATGCATTTGTCAAAACCTGTAGAACTTTAGAATACAAAATGTGAATCTTGATGTATCAAAATTAAAAAAATGATTTAGGCAGTGCTGGATGGAATGGAGAATATGACAAATATGACAGAGAAATCTAGCTGTATTACAAATATATGAAACGATTCACTAAATGGGGTGGAGAAAAAAGTGCTGACCTAAATAACTTTGGAAATGAACCGAGGGTGTAGGACTTAAGGCAAAGGGAAGTGTTCGTAAGCATTGTACTCTAGTTAATAAAGTTGTTTCCCATGAAAGTACTAATTAAAAATTCTGACCCTGCTATAATATATGCTGGAATTCAGTGATTAAGTAGATGGTGCATGGTGGCAATCAGCTTTTTTTTTTCCTGTTGGAGTTGGTTACATATAAACAAGGGGAGTAGGTTAGAATTGTTCTCATATAAGAGAGTTGGAGATATCAGTATGAACTCATGTTTAGCATACTATAGATATAGATGATTGCATGTAGTAACATTTATTTATAGATAACATTATATTCATGGGGTAGTATCCACATATGTATTTCCTTGCTCTATTGAGAGGCTAGAAGCAGCACAACCTCTGTAGCAACCTGTAGCATCCAGCAACTGGATCTTGGTTCTAACACTATTCTCCCATATAAGAAATAAAGAAACAGCTAATTCTAGCACTGAGAGAGGATATTTACAAGTTGATTCTACAGCATCTTCTTTTGCCAGAAAATAAGGAACTTATATGCAGAGTACATCATGAGAAACACTGGGCTGGAAGAAGCACAAGCTGGAATCAAGATTGCTGGGAGAAATATCAATAACCTCAGATATGCAGATGACACCACCCTTATGGCAGAAAGTGAAGAGGAATTAAAAAGCCTCTTCATGAAAGTGAAAGAGGAGAGTGAAAAAGTTGGCTTAACATTGAACATTCAGAATCCTAAAGTCATGGCATCTGGTCCCATCACTTCATGGGAAATAGATGGGAAACAGTGGAAACAGTGACAGAATTTATTTTTGGGGGGGCTCCAAAATCACTGTAGATGGTGGCTGCAGCCATGAAAGTAAAAGATGCTTACTCTTTGGAGGGAAAGTAATGACCAACCTAGATAGCATATTGAAAAGCAGAGACATTACTTTGCCAACAAAGGTCCATCTAGTCAAGGCTATGGTTTTTCCAGTGGTCATGTATGAATGTGAGAGTTGGACTGTGAAGAAAGCTGAGCACCGAAGAATTGATGCTTTTGAACTGTGGTGTTGGAGAAGACTTTTGAGAGTCCCTTGGACTGCAAGGAGATCCAACTAGTCCATTCTAAAGGAGATCAGTCCTGGGTGTTCATTAGAAGGACTGATGGTGAGGCTGAAACTCCAATACTTTGGCCACCTCATGTAAAGAGTTGACTCATTGGAAAAGACTCTGATGCTGGGAGGGACTGGGGGCAGGAGGAGAAGGGGACAACAGAGGATGAGATGGCTGGATGGCATCACCGGCTTGATGGACCTGAGTTTGGATGAACTCCGGGAGATGGTGATGAACAGGGAGGCCTGACATTCTGCGATTCATGAGGTCACAAAGAGTCAGATGGGACTGAGTGACTGAACTGCAGGAAATTCTAACCCCCAACCCTCCCCGCCGCCCATGCAAAACCCAGGACTCCCTCAACCCCTGCCGACACCAGCAACTGGGATATGTTAAAGGAACATGGGAGCCAATGGCAAAAGCTGGAACAATTTAAGAAACAAGATAAATAAAATAATATTGGCTCATAACCAAAAATATAAAAATAAATACCCGTGAGTTTACACTGATATAAACAATTGAATAATAAATAAGGTGGCAACTTCCCAGGTAGTCCCATGGCCAAGACTGCACACTCATACTGCAGGGGACCTGGGTTCCATCCCTGGCCAGAGAACTAGATCCTGCATTCTACAGCTAAAGATCCCACATGCATCAGTGGAGATCCAAGATCCTGAGCGTTGCAACTCAGATTCCAGCTCAAATAAACAAATATTAAAAAAAAAACTGGGAGAGAGCTGAAATCTTCCCTGTAGAAAGATTACAAGTAGTTTATGTTGATACTCTGCTCTCAAGGAGGGGAATCATAAGTCCTCACACTTTAGTGTGAGTTGTGCACTCTGAAAAGCACAGTAGGGACAACGAGAAGTACTGAGTAATTTCATGGTGGAGAAATCAGATCAACACCACCTGAAGCCAGGTGATCAAGATTAATATCCACAGTGATAAGTCATGTCGATAGTGAGTGCTCTTGATAGGATATGATGAAAATGTACCTTAATTCTGAGATTTTCCTTCCAAGAACATTTAACTCCAGTCTAATTATGAGACAAATCTCAACTGAGGAACATTCTGCAAAGGACCTGACTAGGATTCTGCAAACTGTCAAAGTCATGACAACAAAGAAAATCTGAGAAACTATCAGAGCCTGGAGGAGATTGAGGAGACATGATTATTAAATGTAATGAGGCATCCTGGATGGGATTCTGGATTAGAAAGAAGACATTAGGTAATAACTAAGGAAATCTGAATAAAGAGTGGACTTTAATAATAATAATATATTATTATTATATCAGTTATTATATATAGTTAATATATCAACATTGGTTCATTAATTGTAACAAATGTACCATATTAATGTATAGAAATATATATGTGCTCAGTTGCTCAATTGTGTCCAACTCTTTGTGGCACCATAGACTGTAGCCTGCCAGGCTCCCTCTGTCCATGGAATTTTCCAGGCAAGAATACTGGAGTGGTTGCCAGTTCCAACTCCACGGAATCTTCCTGACCCATGGATTGAACCCAAGTCTCTTGTGTCTCTTGGCAGGTGGATTCTTTACTGCTAGTGCCCCTGGGTAAGATGTTAATAATAGAAGAAACTGGGTGTGGAATATATGGGAACTTTGTATTATCTTGATATTTTGTTTTTGTCAATATAAAACTGTTCCAGGACAGTTTACTTTTTAATACAAAGGTAATTTTCAGAAATGCCTTCTAGAGCATAGATAAAGTAAATCCAGACACTATTTCAGAGTCTAAGGGGAGGCATTTTACCTGCAGGAAGACAGTAGGTACTGAAGGGCCTCAGAGACCATGACACGTGATCCAAGCTCTGGATGGATGTTCATCTGTAGCTTGAAATAACCTCCGTCATCTACGCCCAGCGGTACTAACCTGGGGCGAAGACACCATGTGGAGGGTGTATTGATTTTGTCACAGTAATTGGGGGATGCACAACTGGCACTTGGTTGGTGAAAAACAGTAGATGCTTAATATCCTGCAATATATAGAATAGCCTTCTGCAGTGAAGACTTGTCTTCCATCCTGCATAATTGCCTCTGTACTTCTGTTTAGGTGGAAAACCTGTTGAAAATGATCTAAGTCCAGACTTGATCTCCATTTTGTATGTAAACACTAAAGATATTTTTCATGATTTTAGCGCACATATAATTTTCCAGAAATGTCACTGTCATATAAATCCAAGAGAAGGTTATAATTTGCTTTGTTAAGAAGCGTTCACCTTTTTGGAAAAATCATACCCCTGAATGTAAAATATGGCATTTGATATTTGAGTCACCAATACAGCATGTTGGAAAAAAGCTTTTGCTTTTATGGTGTTTTACATATAAATGGAGTAACTATATAATTTACTATCCATAAGAAACACTTTTGAGTGTAAAAAGAGGATGCTGTTAATGGTCATCAGGAAAATGGGCATAAACATGATTGTCCTAGGAAAACTGGGTCATACAAGGGAACCTGGGAAATGTAGTTTTAGGTTTCTAGCACCACAGTCTAGGAAGACATGCCACAAAGAGATTAGAATAAAAAATCTAGAGTGGGAAAATCCACCAAACTTTGGTGTTACTTTATTTGATCTATCAAATAAAGAGAGGTTATAAAATTTTCCTCTACAATGGTGAGTTTGTCAGTTTTCCCGTGGTTCCTTCAGCTTTTGCTTGTATTTTCGAAGTCCTACACTATTGTAATTGAGAAATCAGCTATCAGTCTAATGGAAATTATTTACTGGTAATCTGTTTTTTTGTTTTTTTTTTCCTCTCTGGTTGATTTAAAAATCTCTTTGCTTTTGATGTTTATAGTTTCACTATAATGGGTCAAGATTGTTTGTTTTTTTCCTTTTTCTTTCTTGTCTTCATTGGAGTTTATCGTGTTTCCTAAATCTGTGGATAAAATTTCCCGGGGAAAATTCTGTCATGATGCTTCTACCTCTTTCTATTATCCCTTTTTAGACCTCAGATTAGACCTATGTTTGGCCTCCTCTTTTTAGCCTCCATATCTTTTTAAACTCTGGCAATTTTTTCACTTCTGTATATCCATGCTGTATTTTATATCTATCTATCTATCTATTTTAAACCTAATTTTTCAATTTACTCACTCTTTCTAGTTTTACACAGTTTGACACATCAACTGAGTTTATACTTTCAATTTTTGTATTTTTTTATTTCTAGGAATTCTATTTTGGCATATTTTATCTGAATTATTAATTTTGATAAGCTTTTCTCCCCTTTAAATAAGAATAAAGTATCAAAAATTAAATACTCTTGTTAGATAATTTCTTTAAACACATTAAGTGCACTTGTTTCATATTCTGTATCTGATAATTATATCTGTAGTCTGTGTGGTTCTGATTCAGCAATTTTTTGGTAGCTTGTTTTGGTAGCAATTCATGGTAGCAATTCATGGTAGCTTGTTTTCTTGTGTGTTTGGTGATTTGAGAATTCTGAGATGGTATTGCTGGAAGCTTTGTCTGTGAGAATTCCTGAGGCTTGAGTTTTGTTTTCCTCTAGAGAAAGTTAACTTTGCTTTTGCATGACCAACTCAGAATTATTTAAAATGATGATATCAGCTGAGTTTTTAAGTTACATATATAGTGTGAATTTTATCTCAAAGAATGTGAACTTGTGCTTAGGGATTTATAGGGAAATATTTTTTTCCTGTTCCATCCAGAATCTGGTTTGAATCAGACAGTGTCTTTACAGACTTTTGGTTTGGCACTGTTTCTTCTTTCCTCTGAGGACTGTCCTTTGGGAATCCTAGCTTTATGCAGTCATCTCCTATCTCACCTCCAGCCCTGCCCAAGCCCAGGCTGAGTGTCTTATCTCTGTGAGTGAGTGAGTGAAGTCACTCAGTCGTGTCTGACTCTTTGCGACCCCGTGGACTGTAGCCCCCCAGGCTCCTCCGTCCATGGGATTCTTCAGGCAAGAATACTGGAGTGGGTTGCCATCTATCTCTAGGGCTTATTAAAACCCAGGCACTTATCTGCAAGGAATTGGCAAATTCCCACAGGCTTCCACTACCCACGTACCCCTATATACCTGAACCATTTTATACTCCTTACACAGAAGTCTATCTTGATTTGAATTGCACGAAAGAGACATGAGATTCTTTCTACATAACTCTCTAATGTGTAATGAAGGGAGTAAAGGTTACAGGAAGGGATCGTATCAGTGTAAGGAAGACAGCTCCCCAATAAAATGAGCTGTTTCCTAAGGTAGCAAGTTTCCTGTCACCATAAGCATTCAAGGATAAGCTGGACAATCACTTATCAGCGATGATCAGGTATAGAGGATGGGACTGGACAAGAACTCTGCCATCTTCTCCTTCTCCGTGCTCCATGCTGACCTGCATGTCGGAACCAGAGCCGTAACGCACTGAGGAAGATGACTCCTCTCCCTGGCCATCTGAAAGTTTAAACTGCTGGCCTGCCCCGCCTGCTCTCTGCTCACAAACGGCTCCTTGACACCTGGCAGCAGAGCTGTCTGAGTCTGACAGGCTGGCCAGAGCATGCGACGCCTGTGCTGCTTGGTACTTCTGTTCAGGTGGCCGCATCCCCGGGCCCTGTCAGGTGGCCATGGTTTGTCTTGGCCACGTCACTGCCAAGGGGGAGGTGGACAGAGGGCAGGATGAGTGAGCAACAGGTGTTACCAGGAGTCTAGACAGAAAAGTATCCTTATACCCACAGAAGCGTTCGTTTAAAATAGCTCTTTCCCCAAATATTCTTCTGGTGGCACTGGGCCCGTCTGTGCTGTGGTTGAAGATCATTTGGCAGCTCTCATTCCTGCAATCAGAGAATGGCTTCTGGGGCTGTAAAATCATCAGTGAGTTAAGCCAATTAGCTCAGCCAGGAGAGGATTAGACACACCAGCTCTGGTACCAGGGCAACTCCATAAGCTGATTTTACACAGTTTTAGTGTTTTTGCTTACCCCTTTTTCCTCCTGGGCGGTTGTAATTTAACTCGGATGAGGCCCCAGCGGGTGACACCTTTGGGTGCTTTTTTAACTGCCTTTGGAGAAACTGCGTGAAAAGTGTTCACACTTCTCATGCTTGGTGTAGTGAGGAGAGGAGAACGGCCCTGCAAACATGGGCAGTCTGTTTATATGAGAGTAGTAAAATGTCCTTTTCCTATTTGAAAAGGATTGGAAACTCACAGAGCTCAGTCACAGGGACTAGGATGAGGCTCTATCAAGAGTGATGGGATCCTGAAGGCCCTACATGGAACCCAAGCTGATAATGAGGTTAAAGCCAAGGGGGCCAGTCTGATGTGAGCCAGAGGGGACTGATCAGTGTTATTGCACATTAGTGCTCTGGGTTACATGTAAAACTGAGGTTAGTTCAATGTTATTCTGGCATGGAAATGACAGTGAATTCATGGGTGAACAGAGCTGAGTTTATAAAGGGATACCCCCTCCTTACCCCAAATGATTTTTTTTGTTTCTTTTGTTTTGGCTTTTGTTACTGTGAACAGAAAAAAGGGATAGGACAAGAATACAAAAAAGCCCACTCTTCCAGAAAAACTACTGATAACATTTTGATGTATATCCTTCCAGATCCTTCTCTCTCTCTCTCTCTGTGTTTCTTTTTACAGAATTGGAACCAGACTCTGTCATCCACTTTTCCTACTTCTTATACTGATTCAGTCAAAAGATAGTTAAAGCATGACTACCCTGTGCCTGATCCTGTCCGAGGCACTGGGGGTACGTTGATGAACAAAACAAATCCCTTACCCTTGTGGAGCAGACAGTCTAGAAAGTATTCTGCAGTGAGCATCCTGTCATATGCATAGATCCTCTAATGGAAAAGCATTTTTCAGAGCTATGTACTATTCCATGATATAGATGGACTTTAATGTCTTTGTGTCCTATAGTTGGACATTCAGATGGTTTGTAACTTTTTGCTCTTATGAACAATGATTTGATGAACATTTTGGTAGCTAATGTGTGTGGCACAGCTTTATTAGCAGGAAGGCTGTAATGGAAAATTAATAAAATGAAATGTTCCCTTTGGTAGGGCAATAAATGTGTACTCTTTGGTTGTGATCTGCAGGCAATTAGGTGCAGACATTTGAGCTCAGAGGGTATCACTGACAAATTGGCTGACTGTGTGGCTTAGGCTGGGGCAGGCAAGTCACGTGTGAATATGTTTCAGCTGACCCAGATGGCCAGCCTGGCAGCACTGAGATCTGTGATCTATTAAGGACATATGTAGGTTTCAAGGGTCTTGAGAGGCCCACTGGCTTTCACTGTGGTTTACAAAATAAAGATGTGCCCCTACATGATGATACGCTACTTGAAATGACGTCTTTGCAAACCAAAGAAAAGGGTTCTATGCAGCACACACAAGTGAGTTGGGGACAGCCTGCTCTGTGCACTGAGGGTTGGGCACAGACAGCAGGGTGTGTAGAAGGACCAGCTTTCATGAAGGCCTTTCCACACACTGAGCCATTGTGAGCAGAATGGGAGCTGTCGGAAGGAGATGACACCACTCACAGGAATTATGGTTGCTTTCGTGGGGTTGCCTGACTTTGTAGATGGCACTGGTGGGGCTTTAGATTGTGCATGTACATCCCTGCTGTGCTCTTAATGCTCCCTGAAGGAAATGAGTTCTTACTTGTGTATAAGTCCAAAATATTGGGAAAATTTTAAATACTATCTTCTTTCACACCACCCTCCCATCTTCACCAAATTCTGTCCAGTCTCCCAGACAAAGTGTCTTGAATCTGCATTCAGTGCCTAATTCTCCCTCACTTGAAGAACTGCAGGAGCTCTCAAGGGTCTCCCGGTGTCCACTTTTCTGAGTCCTCGTTCCCACGGGACAGCTCAGGGGACCTTTGTGATGTGAGCTTTGCATCACATTACTGCCCCTTAAAAATCTTCAGTGGCCTCCTGTTGCCTACAGGATGCCGGAATTCCTTAGAGACTGACAAGCCTTCTAAACCGCCTGGTCTACCTAACCAGCCCTGCCCCAGCCTCACCCACACCTGTGTCCAGCTGTGTCCAGCTTGCGGCTATAGGGAGTGAATTCACTCAGCCCCACTGTGTTCCAGCACAGGCTCTTCCCTTCTGCCTGGGGTCATCCCTGCTTTTTGTTCCTTGGTGTGTTCCTCTTCGTATCCAGAACCTTCTTTGTTGTGGCCCTATTGCATGATGTCCATCTTTGTATTATAACTTATCCTGCTGCTCATTTGCTTGTTGGCTTGTGAGTATCCCTTGCTTGTTGTTGTCCAGTCACTAAGTCACATCTGACTCTTTGTGACCCCATGGACTGCAGCACACCAGGCTTCCTTGTCGTCCACGATTCCCCAGAGCTTGCTCAAATTCATGTCCATTGAGTTGGTGATGCCATCCAACCATCTCATCCTCTGTCGTCCCCTTCTTCTGCCTTCAATCTTTCCCAGCATCAGGGTCTTTTTTAATGAGTCGGCTCTTCTCTTCAGGTGACCAAAGTATTGGAGCTTGCTAGACTGAGGATAAGGACTGAATCTTGTTCAATTTTGTATCTCCTCTCCCATAGCAGTGCTTGACAAAGATTTGTTGTTGAGTGTGGAGCTGATAAAATCTGGGCTGCAAAGATGTTTTCTTTGATGCGTAGCTAAGCAGATAGACTGTGTTCCCAGTGCCTAGTTCTGATTTACATTTTCAGACATCTTTTAAAGATTTTTATTCTAAAGACCATTAATTATGTTACGTGTTGTTGTTGCTCAGTCGCTTAGTTGTGTCCAACTCTTTGCAACCCCATGGACTGCAGGCACACCAGGCTTCCCTGTCCTTCACTATCTCCCAGAGTCTGCTTAAACTCATGTCCATTGAGATGATGATGCCATCCAACCATCTCATCCTCTGTTGCCCCCTTCTCCTCCTGCCTTCCATATTTCCCAGCATCAAGGTCTTTCCCAATGAGTCGACTCTTTTTATCAGGTGGCCAAAGTATTGGAGCTACAGCTTCAGCATTAGTCCTCCTAATGAGTATTCAGGGTTGATTTTCTTATGGATTGACCAGTTTGATCTCCTCGAAGTCCAAGGGATTCTTGAGTCTTCTCCAGCACCACAGTTTGAAAACATCAGTTCTTTGGAGCTCAGCTTTCTTTATTGTCCAACTCTCACATCTGTACGTGACTACTGGAAAAACCATAGCTTTGACTATATGGACCTTTGTTGGCAAAGTTATGCCTCTTTTTTCAAAATACTGTCTAGATTTGTCATAGCTTTTCCTCCAAGGAGCTGCTGCTGCTGCTAAGTCACTTCAGTTGTGTCCGACTCTGTGCGACCCCATAGACGGCAGCCCACCAGGCTCCTCCGTCCCTGGGATTCTCCAGGCAAGAACACTGGAGTGGGTTGCCATTTCCTTCTCCAATGCATGAAAGTGAAAAGTGAAAGTGAAGTCGCTCAGTCGTGTCCGACTCTTAGTGATCCCATGGACTGCAGCCTACCAGGCTCCTCCATCCATGTGATTTTCCAGGCAGGAGTACTGGAGTGGGGTACCATTGCCTTCTCCGTCCAAGGAGCAAGCATCTTTTAATTTCATGGCTGTAGTCACTGTCCGCAGTGATTTTGGAGCCCAAGAAAATAAAGTCTGTCACTGTTTCCATTTTTTTATGCTACATGAGGGATGTTTTTAGAATTGATTTTCACACATGCTTTCTTAGACACATGATTTGATGTTGTAAACACACACACACATTATTCAACTAGTAAATGGTGAATTCAAACACAGGACTCTCTGACCTCAGACTGTGCTTTTGTATTCTATACTCTGATACGTGGCGGTGCTGGGGGTGCTGGTATTTAGGGTTCAAGAGAAGGAGCTGTAAATGGAGAGAAAGGGAAATGTGAACAAAGGAAAAACAAAAATAAAAAAAATGATTATTTGTATTTAATTAGACATTTAAAAATAGGCAATTTCTTTCTCTTTCAGTGTTTATTTTCATATTTGTCAAATGTGAATAATAATGTTCTGCCTCATAAGATAGCTGTAAGGATTAAATAGGATAATATATCTTATATAGCAAGTACTTAAAAAGGAGCAATTATATTTATTTTCCCAGAATTCCTGGCTTCCTCTTTTTCCATGTGCTCAAGAATCTGTGAGTGGGCCCTAATAGAGATAAATCTTTGCAGATGGAAAGCTCAAGGTTGTCTGTAATTGATGAGAAGTAGACAGCTATTAAATACTCCTTCAGAAGTATCTGAAGACCCCCATGCTCCTTCTGCCCTACCACCTCTCTTATTTACTCCATGAAATCCCACAGTGAGATTTCACTCAAGCCCACCGTCATTGATAAAATCTCATATCTTTCTAGAGTTAACAAATTAAAACTTTACAACTCCATGAAATTGAGTTTTGGGTTTCTTCCTCAGAAAAGGATTTTGATTTGAGCAGGCGACCTGGGGCTTAGTTTGGGGAAGAATTATCTGGTGAAGAAAAAGGCTGAAGGAAGTAGTGGAATAAGGGATTCTGCAGAAAACTACTCTGGGCTGTATTATCCAAGATTGGCATCTGCCTTCATTCTTCCTGCCATCTTGTGCAGGATTGTCTCTTGAAATATTTCTTTAATATTTTACTGCCGTCTTTTGCTATAATTCTATTGGAATTTATATGACAAGGAAGTATGCTAAGGGAAGTGAGAGAAAAAAAAAGGACCTGAATTGCCCAATATACATTCTGGAAATCCTAGAGCTGAGCTTACTGGTAGACTCAGTTTAGGACAAGGCCCAAGGGGCAGGACTGATGGGGAAAACACGATAAGCTTTTATTTTAATGTGATAAACTAGATACACATAAGAGTTACCATTTCTAAGCACATGGTTCAGTGAAGTTAAGTACTGTTACATTGGTGTTTAACCATCATATCATCCATCTACAGAACTTTCTTCATCTTCCCAAACTGAAAAATCCATACCCATTAAGCAATAATTCCCTGTCCTTCCAAACCCAGACCTTGGGAAGTTCCATTATGTTATCTGTCTCTGTAAATGTAACTATGCTAGGTATCTCGTATAAGCGGAATCATATAGTATCTGTCCTGTGGTGCCTGTCTCATTTGGCTTAGCAGAATATCTTTGAAGGTATTATATTTGAACTCTATCCATGCTGCAGCCCCCACCTGCTTTTAGAACTGCTTAGGAGAAGGCGATGGCACCCCACTCCAGTACTCTTGCCTGGAAAATACCATGGACGGAGGAGCCTGGTGGGCTGCAGTCCATGGGGTCCCAAAAAGTCAGACACGACTGAGCGATGTCACTTTCACTTTCATGCGTTGGAGAAGGAAATGGCAACCCACTCCAGTGTTCTTGCCTGGAAAATCCCAGGGATGGGGGAGCCTGGTGGGCTGCCGTCTATGGGGTCGCACAGAGTCGGACACGACTGAAGCGACTTAGCAGCAGCAGCAGCAGGAAGCAGGAATGAGCAAGGTGACCACTGTCTACTAGGCCTCAGGCCCTAGGCCTGAATTCAAGAAGTGGGTGCCTGGGCGATCATTTGCCTTTCAAGGAGCTTGCTGATAGCATTGTTCGCATTTCCTTAGCTGCAGGAGATGCAGGAGACGTGGGTTCTATCCCTGGATCAGAAAGATCCTCTGGAGACGGAAATGGCAACCTGCTCCAGTGTTCTTGCCTGGAGAATTCCATGGACAGAAGAGCCTGGCAGGCTACAGTCCATAGGGTCGCACAGTCGGACACAACTGAGCACGTATGCACCAACAAGGCAGGAAAAGACCCGCTGACCGTTCTCTTTGTTCACTGCCTTCCCCTACTCGGGGGCTATTAGAATCGAAAGCAGCCAATTCTTCCCAGTTGAAAAGCCTTTGCAGGGTTGGCAGTGAGGCTGGATACCATTAGGAGCCAGGACAGAATCATTCCCGTTTAGGAATTAGGGCACAGTTGACCATGTTTGATTCTAATTCATGTTTTGAAACAGCCCTCCCCTGCCTCGGGTGGCTTCTGCCTCTCACACAATGTGCGGCTTCTGCGGTAGGCTGTAGAAAGCTTGTCACTTTTGTGCTGGTCATGCTGACCGCCACGTGGGGGTATTGGCAAAGCTGGGCAGTGGCGGCCAGTCTCCTGGACAATTGCCTTGGTCCCTGCTTGGAAGTCTTGTCATGTCTGATGTGGCAGGATCCGGTTTCTAGAGGAAAGGTTCCTCTGGGATTTGGATGAAATCTGGGCTGTCCTGTCCTGTCCTATCCCCAGAAAAATCTGAGCAAGCAGCAATTGTAATTAATACTCAGTGAATCATGCCCACTGGGGGTTAACTCCTGTCAGCCCAATGTTCTGAATGGGTGGAACACATGGTGTTGTTTGGGTGCTAGCCATGCTTGCTAATGAAGAATTCACTTCACTTCTCTTGGCCTTAAGGTTAGTCAAGGATAGATGCCCAGAAATAAAGTAGTGTCCTAAAAGCTACCTCCCACAGCTCTGACGGCTTTGCTTTCTCCTCCTCAAGGGGATTCATCTCGCTTTTAAGCCGCTTGCATATATTTTCACTTCTGAATAAAGTAATTCTTTTTCAATTTTTTTTGTTTACTTTTTAAATGCTTTTTTCCCCATACATTTTAAAGATTGAAGTATAATTGATTTACAATCAACAGCAAAGTGATTCAGTTGTACATATTGGTATGCATTTGTATACACTTATATATGTATATATATTATTTTTCAGATTCTTTTCCATTATAGGTTGTTACAAAATATTGATTATAGTCCTGTGCTACACAGTAGGTCCTTTTTGTTTATCTATTTTATCTGTAATAGTATGTATCTATTAGTATATTTTTATTAATCCTCAATATATTAATATATATTAATGTTAGATATATTAATTCCAAATATAGTGGTATATGTATGTTAATCTCAAACTCTTAATTTATCTCTCCCCCTGCTTACACTTTGGTAACCATAAATTTGTTTCCTATGTCTGTGAGTCTTCCTCTGTTTTGCCAATAAGTTCAATCATCCGATATCTATTTTGCAAATAAGTGATATCATATGATTTGTCTTTGATTTATTTAGTGTGATAATTTATAGGCCCAGAGTAAGACAACTCTGAAGAAATTTTTAAAGTAAAATTTAGCACATATATAAAGTACACATCATAAGTCAGCAGGTTGATGGATTCTCCTAAAGTTTAAAATCCATGGAAAACACAGATCAAGAAGTAAAATATTCCTATAGTTTCAGAACCTTCCCGCTCTTGCAGGCCCTCTTCCAAGGGAAACCAGTATCCTGATTTTTAATATCCTAGATTAGTTTCACCTACTTCTCAATAAGAACTTTGTCTGTTTTTGAGTCAACAGTGTATATACTTTAGTGTCTGGCCTGCTTTACTTAACATTGTATCTGTGAGATTCATCTGGGTTATTGTTGTAGTTGTACTTCATTTATTCTTATTGCTGTATAGCGTTCCACAATTTATTTGTCCATTCTGCTGTCAATTCTGTGCTGAGGCATATTGGTGCCTGAGGAAAACTCAGGCTGATTTTTCCTGATCACTAATACTGATTCTGCTTTTATTTAAAATTTGATATTTTGTTCATCATGGAGTTTTTGCATTACTTTTAATTAAAAAAAAAAAAAAACATTGCACTAAAATATTATTTACCATGAGTACCAGTTTTTGGGCACCCTTTAAACTTTGCTCCTGAGGTGAGTGCTTCACTTATCTCACTGTGGCTCCATCTGCTAGAGATGGACACATGAAGTTTTTGGACACAGTTTTCGGCAAGTACAAGAAATGTTGCTCTGAACATTGTTGTCCATGTTTCGTGGTAAACATAGGTTTGCATTTCTCTAAGTGTATACCTAGGAGTGAAATTTCTGCAGACAACTTATAAAAAATTCTTCTGTTGAAGTATAGTTGATTTATAACATTGTATTAATTTCTGCTGTGTAGCAAAGGGATTCGGTTATACATACATGTACTCTTTTCCATTATGGTTTATTATCACAGGACATCAAATACATATTCCTGTGGTACATAGTAAGACCTTCTTGTTTATCCATCCTATGTCAAGTAGATTGCATCTGCTAACCCCAAACTGACAATCCTTCCTTCTCCCCCCCTGTCCCCTTCGGCAACCACAAGTCTGTTCTCTGTATCTGCAAGTCTATTTCTGTTTTGTAGATAAATTCATTTGTGTATACACAACTTTTCAATAGAAGGCTTTCGTGCAAGAGCAGGGGGCTTTTGTGTTCCCTTCCATATACCAGCCTTTTCTTCCAAAGTTGTTTTGAGAATGTTATTCAGCCTTAGTATGTGAGCCTGACTGTTACTTTCTGTTGGCGAGAGAGGGCTTGGTAGAAAGTCAAGCACCAGGCTCCCTGGCACGTGCATCCATCAGAGCCCAAGGACGCCTGGGAACCCAAACACATGCGTGTGACCACAGTGTGCTCCGTCACTGGGGAGAGTCCCTTAGAAACAAGATCCTTGAGACTCATTGGCCAGGTTTTGGTATCAGTTAGCTGGTACCGAGACCTCTTTCCACATTTGTTCATATCCTCTGGAAAAGTTTGTATCTATTTCTTGATAGTTCTAGAGAACTTACTAATGAACTCAGAAATGAAACCATTCAACATGCATGTTTAGAAAAATGTATCCCATGAATATTAGTCTGTTCAAGTTTCCTACTTTTTCTTGAGATAATTTTTCTTTGGAAAAGGTCTACTTCATTATGATTCTCAAATGTGTTAGTACATATTAATTTCTTGTTCCTTAAAAGCATTCCTCCTCTTGCTGTTATACAACCGTTTTTTTTTTTTTTCATCCTGATAAGTCTACTTAAAAATTTTTTTGGGGGTAGAGTTTTTGTTCTCTCTTATTTTTGAGTTAATAAAAGATATCAACACTGCAAATTTTTCTCAGGGTTCTTGCTGTTATTACTTAAAAAAACTTTTTCTGATCAACAAAAATTTACAAATTTTGTTTGATTGAGTGTCTGAATTTTTTTCTTTTGTGACTTCTTTCATTGCTTCTGTGTTTAGAAATTCCACCCCTAATCCAGCATTAAATATTTATCTAATTAAAAATTTTATTGTATTTTAATTTTTGTACTTAAATTTGAAGAAATTTCTTTGATCTAAAGTAAGTATTTAACTTGCTTTTCTACAAAAACGTGCTAGCTACTTTTAGCATTGTTATTATTATTATTATTTACAGTCCATACCTTTTTCTGTTGGTTTATATAATTCCTTTATTATCTACTAAATTCTTATATGTATTTTTGATTAATGCAATATGTGCATTCCTGAAAAAAATCTCTCATTCTGCAGAATGATGGACTATGAGGAAAACAGGTTTAGAGGTTAGCCACTAAAAACCTAGCCTACTTCATAACAAAATTACCACAACTGTCATAAAAATTCTAGCATAGTTAAATCTTCACTGGCATTTGTACCCTTATCACAGGCAGTCCATGATTTACAGGTGTAAACCTCCAGGCTTTGAGACATAGGCCTTTGGGGATATTTACTAAATATAGACAAATTTTTATCAAAATAAAAATCTGATATGGGTTATAGCCTTTTAAAAAATAAGTTTTATTTCTTCTTATTTTTTAAGCACATCTGAAATGACATTGTAGTTTTCGCAGCTTCACCAAAATTGTCATGTTGTAGAAGACACAGAAGTCTGGAAACCATTAAACCAACCACAAATTTCAATAAAATACTTCTGTAGAATTCTCATTTTTTAAAAATGATCTACATACAGTATTAAGACTTTCCTCTTTGTGATTTTTTTAAAGAAAATATCTATTTTATTGTCCTCTTTAAGAACCAGATTCTGAATTTTAAAATTTTATTGACCTTCTCTTTTTTGATTCATTAATTTCTACTCTTAACCTTCATTTTTAAGCATTTTTTTAGGTAGTGATAGCATTAGAATTAAAAAAAATTACTCAGCTAAATGCTAATTCATATATTTTTAAGCTTTTAAAATTAGTATTATACTTAAGGCTATGGATTTTCCTTTGAGCCTAACTTTGAGTACAATGATTTTTGGTATTTAGTATTCTCACTTATTATTTTTAAAATAGCCATTATGTTTCCCCATTTTGACTCCATATTATTTAGAAAAGTTCTTTTTTAAATTTATAAGTGTATAATGTCAAAAGAAATTGAATTTTTTTTCTTACTGTGAGCTTTACTTCTTTCTGGATTTTATTAAGTTAGTCTTAGTGGGCTAATGTATGCTTACATTTATTAAGCAAAAACAGACAAAAAACTTGAGCAGGTTTTTACTAAAATTTTATGCGTGCTCACAAAAATATGAGCTGTATTTTAGAGCTGTTCTACCATGGGGTGAGCTAGTTAGTTATCCAGATACTCCTAACCCTCGCTGGATGAGGATCACTCCTGGGTGATGACTCCCTGACAGGTGGCAGAGCACAGCCCCTGGACAGCACAGGCCGTTAGTTGATGAGATGCAGGAAACTATTGCAGTGTATGGAGACAGAGGGCAGAAGGAAGAGGGCGTATCGTGAGGGCACATACAAGGTCTTCTAGGCTTTCGAGTGGTCCTGAAGCTTGAGTAAGAAGTCATAGTTAGAAATGGCAGCAAAGAGTTAGGACTCTCCAGATGAAAGGAAATGAACATACAGAGACAAAAAAGGAGGCATATAAATTCAGCAATTTGTGATGCAACTTTTTGAATATAAAAGGGTATGTGATGGGGGAGAAGATAAGGAGAAGAATGTCTAGAGAGAGGTTAGGGAGAAGTCGTGGACCAGAATTCAAGGGCCTTATATTCTGTATTAGCAATTTTGAATGTCATTCTGATGGCAAAAGGCAATATTTGAAGGGTTTGAAATACAAGAGTGATATGTCCAGGTTTTCATTTTTAGAAAGAGTATTTTGAACGCTGTGTGGAAAATAGATTAGAGGGTGATAAGATTAAAATCAGGAAACTCAGTTGGGAGGATATTGCAGTAGCCAGAGATGATGGTGGCTGGACTAAGGTAGTATTAGTTGGGATGGGGAGAAGTGCTTGGGAGATGTAATTAACAGGACTTGGGTGGGAACGGAGAAGTGGGAGATGGGGAAGGCAGAGTACGAGCGGAAAGGGTTAATAGGAACTATAACTTCCAACTTCCTGATGTGGGTCTCCATCATTGCTTGAGATGGGGATGCAGTGGGAATAAATGTGGGAGTTTGGGATATTTTAAGTTTGAGGTGTCAGTGGGAGATCCAAAAGGGAGACACATCTCCAAGGGGGGAGGATAGAAGGGTCTTATTTTCTTTGATAGGTCCAATCTGCAGATTTAGATTTAGGGATGGTGGTCAGCCTAAAGACAGTAGTTGAAACCATAAGATCAAACAAGATGGCCCCAGGAGAGTAGACAGAATGAGATTTATGAGAGGAAGCGGAAGAAAGCTGTAGAAATGTGAATCCTCCCAGGGCTGCCATTTAAAATGTGTATTACTTTTTCATCTGGCCATGAATGAAACCCCTGTCTCCTAACTTTCAGAAAATGGCACACAGAAAGGCCGGTGGGAAGCTGCACGCGCGTGCGTGCCTGAGGCCAGCTTTTCCTGATTAAAACTCTCCCTGGGCTTGTGGTGTTGCATCTGTGGCTTTCCTTGGCACGGCCTTCTATTTTGAGAGAAACTTTTTGGAGGAACTGATCTTTTCTTCTCATTTCTCTGGTTCAGCTTATGCTATAATATTTACATTGGCTGCTTGCCTTTCTTTCACCAGTTGGGACTGGTTGTGTCCCTGTAACCATTCACCCCCCTCTGTTTTAAAGAAATAAAAATGGAAATGGCTGATTTAAAACAGAGAGTTTGCAAAAGTTGTGTCTTTCTTTTGCTGACAAGAGAAAGAAAGTCTACGTAATGCCAGATCAGCCCATTTCTAAATCTAACTGCACATTGGCTCTTCTGGCTGGGGGGTGGGGTGAGGGAGGATGGATCCCCCTTCAGTGGAAGTAGAATCAGCTTCAATAATACCATTTTTGCACTTCTCCTTGGTAAGTGAAATTCATTTTCCAACATCAACTGCAGATTGTGAATTATTAATAGCCTCCCCAAGGTATTCCACTGGCCTAATCTTATCCTGCTCTGTATAAATTGGTTTTGATTCTTTTCATTTGTAAGAGAACTTTGCCATCCTTGAGACCTTTCCTTATTTGTACTGATGCATGAATATCCTAACAAATCCTAAACATCTCATTCAATTTTGGGGGAGGTCTATTTGTTGGAAATCATTTTCTAGAATACAATCTATGCCTTTGCTTTGTACTTCAGAGTCATGTGGAATAATTCTAATGCCTCTTCCAAAGGACAGGCTTTCAAATATTTAAATTCAAATATTTGAACTCCCCTGTGGTGTTGGCCTCCTATTTTTCCTCTGCTTCCTCCCTTAAATTTCCCAACTCTCCCTTCCTACAAGATTTACATGTGACAGATACAACTTAGTCACTGTCTTTTTGGAGTTAAACCAAACCTAAGTCTTTTCAGTTTAGGTTCTACAGTTTAAGAGGGAATGCAATAAATTAAAGTGATTACACTTGTGAAGATACTTGAAACTCAACAATTTGGGGCATCACATTTCTATGAAGACAGTCTGACATCTGATTTCTTTTGGTGACCACTTTATATTCTTGCCTCATATTGCGTTGGCTATCAAGTAAAACTTCATATTATTTTCATGAGAACAACCATCTTCCTTATTCTGCAGTTGTGTGGAAGATCTTACATTTCTTCTAATTAGATGACATCTTGCTAGACCCAGCCCATTGTTCCAGTTTCTATCTCTTTCTGGATCTTGATTCTGTCCTGCAAACTGTTAGCAATTAACCTCATGATCTTGTCATATGTACACTTAAGTGCAATTTCCTCTTTTAAATCCCTGATTAAAATGAAAGTTATTTATAAAAGTGTTAAGGAAGGAGAACTGGACACCTTTGTCTGTACTGATATTACTTGATTAGTCAATACCCTTTGGTTAATATACAATTTAGCTAAACCTTAGTTTATGTTACAGTAATAAACAGTCTCCAAATCCTAGTGGCTTCCAGTAACCAGAGTTATTCCTCACTCACAGTTTATGCTGAGTATTGTTCAGCTATGGCTCTGTTCCCTTTGTCTTCTTGCAAGGCCAGGAAGAAGTAGAAATCCTAGTCTGTGATATCCTTTTTTCATGTCAAAGAGAGACAAAGAGATATTGCTAATCTACACACAATGGTTCTTAAAGCTTCTGCTTTAATGTGGATGTGCTACATATCTTCACAGCTAGTCATGTGATCAAGCCCAACATCAGTGGGACAAGGGTGCATACTCCTTCCTTGGGTGTTCTAGAAGTATGGCAATGAGTGGCATGAATAATTAGATGTAATTAAATAATCTGGTCCCATCATTTCATGGGAAATAGATGGGGAAATAGTGGAAACAATGTCAGACTTTATTTTTTGGGGGCTCCAAAACCACTGCAGATGGTGATTGCAGCCATGAAATTAAAAGATGCTTACTCCTTGGAAGGAAAGTTATGACCAACCTAGACAGCATATTGAAAAGCAGAGACATTACTTTGCAAACAAAGGTCCGTCTAGTCAAGGCTATGGTTTTTCCAGTGGTCATGTATGGATGTGAGAGTTGGACTGTGAAGAAAGCTGAGTGCTGAAGAATTGATGCTTTTGAACTGTGGTGTTGGAGAAGACTCTTGAGAGTCCCTTGGACTGCAAGGAGATCCAACCAGTCCATTCTGAAGGAGACCAGTCCTGGGTGTTCATTGAAAGGACTGATGCTGAGGCTGAAACGCCAATACTTTGGCCGCCTCAAGCGAAGAGTTGACTCATTGGAAAAGACTGATGCTGGGAGGGATTGGGGGCAGGAGGAGAAGGGGACGACAGAGGATGAGATGGCTGGGTGGCATCACCAACTTGATGGACATGAGTTTGAGTGAACCCTGGGAGTTGGTGATGGATGCCAGGGAGGCCTGGCATGCTGCAGATCATGGGGTCGCAAAATTGGACATGACTGAGCGACTGAACTGAACTGAACTGAAAACTAATATTTGTGTATCAGTTCCAAAATGTTTTCAGATCTCTGTGTTAATATCCACAACTTTGTGAAGCTACGATTTTTATGTCTATCAGATGAGATTCTGAGATGTATTGTCTTGTTGGGACTTAATCTCAAATATGCTGATGCCTACGATGTACTTCCCAGTACTGATGATAATGATGATGACAAATATTCCTTGTATTTATTGAGGCACTTTACCTGGCAGGCGCCATCATGGGTGGTTTATTATCCTATTTGGCAGTATAATTAGCTCTAGCTGTCTCAGTAGATGAACCTCAAAATCTCAATGTCTTAACACAATAAAAGTTTATTTCTCTTTCACATCAAAATCCCATTTGGCCCAGGTGACTCTTCAGGAGTAGCTCTTTAAGTGGTGACTTAGGAATCTGGGCTGCTTTTGTCTTTTTACTGGGCCATTTGGAACATGTGACCTCCAAGACTCCCTTGCAAGGTGACGAGAGTGGGGATAAAGAGAGAGAGAAGGAGAAGAAGAGGGACAAGGAGATGGAGATGGAGGAGCCTGGTGGATATTTTTGAGGCCCACGATGGGAAATTGATCCCATCTCTTCCACTCACATCCCATTAGCCTTATTAGTCCCGTGACCTCATGTAGCTGCATGAGGGTTGATAAATAAGCAGAGCATTAGGCATTTGATGAAAATTAATAGTGCCCGTCACAAAGTTAGAATCATTATCATCCCCATCTTCATAGATGAGAACTTGAAGTGGAGAAAATTTAAGTGCTCTTCATTGGGCACATCTATAGTAGTAAAGTAGATGGGATGTGAACTCAGGCAGTCATGCTTCACAATCTGTGCTGTTAGCAACTGCATTAGACTGCCTCTCATCTCTCATCATGATTAGCTTGGTTATGAATACATTGACCCAGGCTGGCATCCAGTCACATTTATCCATTTTGTTAAAAACATCATCAAAGCCTTTTTAACTCTTCTACTGAAATCCTGGGGCATTGGAGATACCACGATCATAATGCTATTAAAAAAATGAAACTGGTATAGCAGAATTAGTTATCAGTGATCACTTTTTTTGGATTTGTTTTCTCATGAGAGATGAACACTTTTGGACTAAAAATGACCACAAGGATAAGGACATGGATGTCTCAGAGGAACTCAGAGGAGCAGACTGCCTACTGGCACCCCTATGCCCTCCTCTGCTGGTCTCATATCCTGGCTCCATATAGAACCCAGTAATGTGGAATCATTCTAGGAAGCACTCAGGTTAAATTTTTCCATTAGCTTGGAAGTGAGGACTTGGACTGAGAAAGTATATTGTTACAGAAAATTTTAAAAAGTTAAATTTCTTGAGTCTGTAGGTAGAGATGAATAGCTACTACATTTAAAAAATGTAGTAGCCCTGGTGGCTCAGTGGGTAAAGTGTCTGCCTGCCATGTGGGAGACCCAGGTTCGATTCCCAGGTTGGGAAGTTCCCCTTGAGAAGGAAATGGCAAGCCACTCCAGTACTCTTGCCTGGAAAGTTCCATGGATGGAGGAGCCTAGTAAGCTACAGTCCATGGGATTGCAAACAGTTGCACACGACTGAGCAACTTCTGTGGCTTCCCTGATAGCTCAGTTGGTAAAGAATCAGCCTGTAATGTGGGAGACTGGGTTTGATCACTTGTTCGGAAGATCCCCTGGAGAAGGGAAAGGCTACCCACTCCAGTATTCTGGTCTGGATAATTTCATGGAATCGCAAAGAGTCAGATGTGACTGAGTGACTTTCACTATCATCAATTCCCCAACTCTGGCAAACATTTGGGCTTCCCTGCTGGCTCAGATGATGAAGCATCTGCCTGCTATATGCGAGGCCCAGGTTTGATTCCTGGGTTGGGAAGATCCCCTGGAGAAGGAAATGGCAACCCACTCGAGTACTCTTGCCTGGAGAATCCCATGGACAGAAGAGCCTGGTAGGCTACAATCCATTGGGTGGCAAAGAGTCAGAGACGACCGAGCAACTTCACTTCTCCTTAAAAAAAATATTGCCCATCTGGTGATCAAATTTATCATTCTCTCATTTGTGAATTCTCTTTATTGTCCATACTTAAAAATGGGACTGGCTGTCTCTAGAGCCTCTTCTGTGCTTCTCTGTGGTTCCTCACTGATTTCTGACCATGACTGAACCATGTCATGTGTAGATTTTCACAAAGGAAGTGTGTGATGAGTCAGAATCAGAGTATATACCTGCTTCTGAATACCAAAATTTTATCTCATGAGCTCTTCATCTACCTTGGGTTGTTAATTCCCCGTGAATTAATTTATCTTCCCATTTCCAGAAGATCTTTTTTTGACAAAGAGGCTGGAATAAAATTGGAGCTAAAGAGTCTTGGTTTCTAATTGTCCTCCACCAGCCTAGCAAGAATCTCAACTTTAGCCTAAGGAGCAGTCATCCCAGAAGTTAGATGTGAGCTTATGTGCCCAAAGTATCATGGAATCAGCTTGACAGTGCTTCTTTACTCAAAGATCTGAGGATCCTCCAGAGATAGAAGTACCAGCAATAACAGAGGGTAATGAGAGTAGAGGCCAAGAAGTTGGTCCAAGGAGAATGGACCAGCTTTCGAAAAGAGGGGCCATTCTGAGCACAGTCTGGCACAGGTCACTACCATCACCCCTGGCCCAGTCCTCACGAACTCAGGTCCAGGGTGAGGAGGCTGTTACAAAAGCAAGGAAAGCTGAAAGGACCATTTCTTAGTAGCTTTTGGGGGACTTGGTGCAAGGAGAAGGAAATGGCAACCCACTCCAGTATTCTTGGCTAGAGAATCCCGTGGACAGAGGAGTCTGGTGGGCTGCTGTCCACAGGGTCACACAGAGTCGGACACGACTGAAGCGACTTAGCATGCCTGCATGCACTGGAGCAGGAAATGGCAACCCACTCCAGTATTCTTGCCTGGAGAATCCCAGGGACCGAAGAGCCTGGTAGGCTGCCACCTATGGGGTTGCGCAGTCTGACACGACTGAAGCGACTTAGCAGCAGAGAGTGCAAGCTGTGAGCAGAGGTGCTGTTGGCAGTAGAGATGTTGACAAGACAGGGGTGGTGGCTGTTTGAGCACAAGCGTTCGTTGCTACCCTTTGTGTGAACATGACTTGAGAATTCTCCACAGAGAATCAGAAGAGGACAGGAAAAAATGTCAATTACAGAGATGAAAGCTGGATGACTTGGTATTATCTCTGTTTCCCCTTAGGGGTTCCAAAAGCCATAGGAAAAGAATTTTGTGTGTGTGTGTGTGTATGTTAGAAGTCCTACAGGATAGGTGGAACTGAAGCCAGAAAGATAGTGTTTTGTGTCCATTATTATTATCTTATTATTACTTCTATGTTTGCATGCACTGAGAAAACAAGTTTTATTAGTTTTACTCCATTTGCTCCAAATAGCATTTTTACTTCCTTGTCCTTCTCAACCTAGATATAAGGAAAATATATTTCATTGTCTTTCATACTTGGCCAACCTCAGCTCATTGTGTGCTTCCACTTTCTGACCTGTGTCTTAACCTCTGTACTAGCCTTTCATATTCATTCGTCTCTGCGTATGTCTTCATCTTTTGAATTATTTTTATAGCTATGAGTAAATTGCAAGTTCCCTTTGCGTCCTTGTTGTCCTTAGTAGGTAACTTTTCTCCCCCTCCCCCACCCCTTGGGCTATGAACTTCCTTTTCTTGCTATGTCTTTTTTAAAGACTCAACTTTTAAACTGAAAACACAACTGTTACGGTTACATTGTAGAAAGCATGAAAGTAGAGAATCATCAGTAAGGAAAAATGGCCATAACTCCACCACACAGAGACAATTTATATTAACACTTTGATATCTTCCCAGTCGTTTCCCCATGCATATCTACACAAACATTATATGCGTATATGTGTGTGAGTGTATGTATGTACACTCTACACCTATAGTTATAAAACTGGGGTCATACCACACATGACATTTTGCAAACTTTTTCATCTATCAGTGCATCACGTTCCTTTCTCCATGTCATTTATTTTTCCAAAGCCATTATTCTAAATGATTACAAAAATATTTTAAAGCTTTTGATTCCTCTGGCTAATGTGCTTTCCAAAAAGGAGATGCTAATGCACTTTCTTGAGCAGTGTTTAAGAGCATCATTGTTGGATTCCTTGTATTCTCTTTTTTGCTCGATTCCCTCCATTCTTATAAACACAGCAATTTAAAAAACGTCTGCTAATTGTCTAGGTAAAAAATGGAGTATTATTGTTACGATTTGCATTCCTTTGATTGCTAATGAAACTGAACATTTTTCATGTTCACGACTATTATACTTTTTTCTTTCATGAATTGTGTGTTTATGCCTTGTCATGCATTTGCAATGGTCTTCTTGGAATTTAATTTTTCAGATGTCTCCTAATCCTCTTCTCTATCAAGAGTCTCAGACAATGTGATCATGCTGATACCTTATCTGAGGACTTGGAAATTTGCCTTCTGCAAGCCTACTGAATGTTTCTGACTGTATCTAGGTGACAATCACACAGTTAAATGGTTTGGCCATGTGCCTTGAGTTTCATTTGCCTCCAGTAGCTGAGTGATCATATCAGAGTGGTTTACCTTTGCTCCCTCAAGATCACAATTGGCATAGCATTGACATCACTGCCTTAGTGATGCCAGAAAATTGAATGAAGGAGGGGGAGGGAAAATCCTTGGAGAGGTTTGGGTGTGGGGCAGTGAGCTATGCCTCAGTGGGTCTCAGGAAGGGCACCATCTGTGGGCTTTTGGGATCCTGTAAAGAATCTTACGGATTTGGGAAAGCCAGCTGAAGCAGTTGACCGTGGTGTCATGCTCCAGGGACATTTGATCAGGGTAGGGATCTCAATCCAGAGGGGAGGACTGAGATAAATAAAGTGTGGAGCTTAGATCATTATGTAAGGTTAGTCAAGGAAGGATGAGGACAAAGAACAGGACTCAGGGCCTGAGACTGTTAGAAACAGGACACCCTGGTGAACTAAGGTGGGGCTAGGTCTGTTCCTGGAAGCGCCAGGAATGTATAGGAAAAAAAGGCCTCTAAGCTAGGAAGCCACGGTCAGTCCTGTCAAAGGGGAAATGGCTGGGGGATGCTAAAAGGAAAGGGGAACACCTTAGAGTTAAAAGTCGGCTGGAACTGAAGGGAGTGGGGACAAAAACATCCTTTCCAAGCCCACCCACCCACCCTGTGCCATCACCCACTGCCAGGGATGCCGTGCTCACTGGCCCTCCCTGCTGCTTATACCCACCTTACCTTCTACTGCACCCTCTGAATCTCATTTTATTTTAAATTAGCTCTTCTATAGCTTAGACTTTTTGCAAAACCTTCTCTTCACCCCTGGCTTTAACTGAAATGTATTCTTCCTTAGAACCTGCTTCCTCTATGGCCCTTTGGAGGGAAGGAATTCTTTCATATTCCACACATCCCTGGGCCAAGGGAGGCGTTTGTATTTCTTCATGTCCCACTAAACCATTTCTCTTGGATCCTCATGCAAAAGTCTCTTTTCCTTTGAAATTTATGTGGTCTGGCTCTGCCACTTCCCCCGATCCTTGACATAAATATTGGCTTACTCAACATTTATGAGGGTTTTGGAACCTAGCTTATAGGTTTATTTTTCATTCCATTTCTTGATTGACTTCAATTTCCATCTAACATTTCCACCTAAAATTCTTTAGCCTCCTTGACTCTGATGACCTTCACCTCCGGAGGCATCCACTGTCAGAGCCTTCTCTACTTCCATTACCTGGACTCTGAGTGCTGCTGGAGGAAACTGCATAGCCTTGCACTTGATCTCAGTAATAGTTGATGGTCTGACCTTAACTGAGCCTTAGCTCATTATTCCTTTCTCCTGCCCATTGTCAGCTCTCTTTCCCATGTCCTGTAATAACTGTTCCAAGTCCTCTGACCTTCTCAACTATCTATTCTAATCCCACTAACTTCTGTAAAGAGATACCCTTTCTTTCTGTCTTGTAGGAGACACTGAGGTCATTAGTTGTGACTTTACTCATCTCTTTCCTTCACTCCTCACTCGCAAACTCATCTGCATCTGACTTTCCTCTGTCCTTCACTCTAGTAGCCAAGTAAAATGTTCATCTCCCGTTTAAAGGTAATTCTCTCCTCAGTGCCTTAAATCACATCTTTTTCCTTCCCCAGGGAGCTTCTCCATACAGTATCCTCACACCATTCTGTATTCTTATTCTTTCTTTCTCCACTGATTCTTTTGCTTGGTACCTAAATAAGTACCTGTCTCTTCTTGAACATCCCTCTCTGAATACTGCCCCTTCTTCCTTCCCAGTCAACTCTTTCCAAAGAGTATCCCCACGTGCTCTGTTGACTTCCTCTTCTGACTGCTCCTCAGTTCTCTGCAGTCTGACCTCCCACCACACAGTCATCTATGAAAGCATCTCTTACAGAGATCACCGGTGATCCACTTATCAAACTCAGTAGGTACTTCTTGTACTTATATGATTTCTCTTTCTTGTTTGACACTGTGATCATTCCTTTTTTTTCCCCTCTTTTGGATGTTTTCGTTGGTTCCCATATCACTCTGTCAGCTCTTCTTGTTCCTTCTGGATCGTTGTTATCCATCACTCTACTCTGAGGAATCTTCTTTTGGATGCTCCCAAAGATCCTATGCTTGTTACTCGTTGGCCACTCTACACACTTTACACTCAAGTCTTCTGGTGTCACTTGTGTGTTGACTCTAGACCTCTCCCTGAGTATGAGATCAGAGAAGCCAGCTGCCCATAGGCAAGCTCCACTTGGATGATCCTACAAATAGGAGATGGTACTTAATTCATAATTGTTTCATGAATCAATGTCCAGAACTTGATTCATCATTTTTGTTTCCAAGCTTGTTTTTCTTCCTGTTTATTTTTGTGTGTACATGACATGACCACTTATTTCTTTACAGTGATAAGAAATGAGATTTTCCGTGCCTTGAAAAAGTCCCATTCTGCTTTACTGAAGGAAAAAGAGGAAAAGGTGAGATGGAATGACGATAAGCTCTAGTTTTCATTATTCTACAGAAATGTCTCCTATTTTGCTTTCACCACAGTGGGTGTTGGTTGTTACTAATTGTCTGTATCCTGCTCCACATCATGTAGATGTGAGAAGTCCAGGTTGCTCGGCCTGAGCAGATGTCCTCATTTCTGTAATGGAGTGCTTTTCAAATTTTAGAATGTAAAATATTCACCCAAGAAGGGTTTTTTGTTTGTTCCTTTTTGTAAGGTAATGGACACTATCCATGAAAATTCGAGGACTAAGGTGGGCTTAGAAATCTGTCCTTTCAGAAGCTTCTCAGATATTTGTGATAAACGTAATTCATTGGCCACGTTTTTAGAAACCCTGTTCTAGTGTATTCGAGCTGCCAATTTGCCATATTCTTTAACTATTAAAGATCTCTGTCACTGAAAGCCCTATTTAACTGATATGTCAGTGAATTTGGGGATTTGATTCTATAAGATTTGTACAGATAGGTCAAACTTGTGACCATATTTACATGTGTCCAAAATAACATCCCACTGAGCTGTGTTTTTAAATGGCATATCCAACTGACTTCTTGGAAGACGGAATGAATGACAGATTTTGTATGTATTGACTTGTAAAGACAAAGTCACAATTCTTAACTTGTCTACTGGGAGAATGGAACAGAATTTTTTGCAGGTGACTGAATATACTGCTTGTTTTGTTTTCTTTTTTTTAAACATATGTCCCCGCCCTCTTGAACCTCCCTCCCACATCCACCCCTTCCCCCTTCCCACCCCTCTAGGTTGTAACAGAGCCCTGCTTGGGTTTTGAGTGCAAGTGGAATCTTCCCATTCCACTGTAGGCAAGAACAAAACTTTTTCCTGCTGAATGTTTTTCAATCTAGATTTCAAAAGCATCTTCCTCAGAACATGCATGTCATGGGTTAATCAGCAACAGCTTGCTCATTCTGCGGTTTTGCTCCTCCGAGGCCAGTGCTACCTATGACTGGTACCCTAGCCAAGGTACTGTTTATATCTCTCTCCTTCCCAAGCTTTGTGTCTAAAAGGTTTTTCCTGCTTGTCAGGGGTAGAACCTATATCTAAAAACAAAGGAATTATTCATAGTTTTAAAAATAACTTTGTGGGCTTTTTAGCCAGAAACTTTATAAATGCTCATTAGCTCAATAACAACAACAGTATTCAGGCAAACAACACTCGTAAACTTGAAATGACTTCAAAAATGATGATAGAGTGAGCCATGAATCAGCCTCTAGGATTTGTCTTTCTTCTCAGTTGCTTCTGTCTCCTTTTGCAGTTGTAATAAGACTTTCCAAGTGATTAGTTCTCATGACTTTGCTGATATTCAAATGACAATTAGCCACTTTGCTATTTGGTGATTGTGAATGATTCTGAACTTCAAAGGAGATTTCAAAGTGTTGTTGCATGACACAAGAATATCTTCTGTTTTCTGCCTCCAGCAAACACCTTAAAGGGTCAGCAAGAGGGGACAGCAGGGGACAAATGTGCTGTTGCCTAGATTAGTGTGATTCGTTATAGGATTTCCCATTAGTGGTGTTTCAGGCAATGCCAAATTGAAAGATTGGACACGAGCGCTGTTGTAGGCATGTCGTCAGGACCCAGGCAGGAGTTGTTTGTATGTAACGCCAGGCAAGGGAGTTCTTTGCCCTAGAATAGTCCAGTGGTTGAGAGAACACCGTTTGGAGTCAACAAAGGGATAGATTCCGGGCTTGGCTCTGCTACTTATTAGCCAGGTAACTCTGGGCACATTATTGAACTGCTCTGAGCCTCTATAATGTTAGCAATTCTCACAACCAATTTGAGAAAGAGCTCATTAGTCTTTCCTGGCAAAGTGCTGTTGTAAGGTTCAAAAGCAACTAGCATCTAGGACTCCTTTATTCATTTATTCACTCAAGGAATTTATATGAGCAGCCTCTGTGCTAGAGGCTAGAGTGGTAAGCATGAAAAATTAAATCATTAACCTCATGGAGCTTACATTCTAGTTGGGGTGAGATGGATAATAAACAAATTAATATTCAAGATAATTACAAATTGTGATTCATGCTATAAAGGAATGAAACAACCTGATATGATGAATAGTAACCAGGGCAGGGAAGTCAGTTTAGATGGGTTGGCCACCTATGAGGTAGGAACTAAGGCTGAGAATTTCTGGAGATGAGCGTATCTGCTAGAAGATGCCCGTGTGCTCCATGCTTTAGGGCAGTCTCCCATTTATTTCTCACAAAACCCTATGTGGCAGATAGAATTTGCATCTGTATTTTTCAAATAAGGAAAATGAGGTTTACAAGATTGGATACATTGCCCAAGGTCACAGAAGTAATAGGTCAGGAGAGCTGGGATTAGAAGTAGTGTTAGTTGCTCAGTTATGTCTGACTCTTTGCAACTCCATAGACTATAGCTTGCCAGGCTCCTCTGTCCATGGAATTCTCTAGGCAAGAATACTGGAGTGGGTAGCCATTCCCTTCTCCAGGGGATCTTCCCAACCCAGGGATTGAGCCTGGGTCTCCTGCACTGCAGGTGGATTCTTTACCGTCTGAGCCACCAGGGAAGCCTGAGTACATAGCTCAAGTTTGGGACCATAACGTGCCAGGGGTAATGCATTTTAGCAGAGGGAAGCAACCTGGAGACTGCCCAGCTCACGCAGTTGTGTTATGAATGAAGCACATTGGGCCGAGAGCCCCTGTGCCTTGCCTGAGGTGGAGAGGACACGGAAACCTGGCCTCCTGCTCTCACGACCAACACTTTTCTCAGCATTCACCACCGTCAACTGGTTTGCAATAAAGGTCTTACTGACCCAGCCAACTACCCTGTTTGATTCCAGTTTCTGATAAAGATAACAGTTGGCCAATTTTTGGACTCCTAAAGTGTACAATGGCTTGTTGAAAGCGAAATCAACTTGACAGATTTTGTTCTAACACAATTCTTTTTTTCTTTTCTTTTAAATGCATACATGTATAATATAAAAAGAAATTGAATCAGTATATGAAAGAGCATTCTAAAAAGCCTTTTCCCCTCAGAGATATCTCCATCGCCCATCTGGATTTCCCCCCCTAAAGTAACCATTATGAGCACATTGTGTATACTTTTCTAGAAATATTCTGTGAATATGTGAGCATATATGTGCACATCCTTTTTCCAAAAGACATACCTTATTGTGCACAATGTCTGTATCTTGTTCTTTTCACTGAACATTACATGTTAAAGCTCGTTCCTTGTCATTATTATAGGGTTGACTCATTCTAATGGGTGCAGAGTATTCTATTATATGAGCAAAGTTAATTGTATGTATCCTATTCCAATCACTCACTATTTAGGTAGTTTCCAGTCTTTTGCGATTGCAATATGCTGCAGGGAACATCTTTGTGCACACACCAGACAGGTCTCTCTGTAAGACAGACCTGTAGTAGGATGGCTACGCCAGTGGCATGGTGATTGTAGGCATTGATAGGTACCGCCAAACAGCCCTCTGATGAATGGGACGTGCCCATCAAACTGCATGTAAGAGTTTCATCTTGAAGCCAGGTGACTTGAAGAGCCATCCCTTTGCCTGTGAAGCTGGCCTGAATTGCTGGGGGAGGTTCCAGATTTCTCTGCTCTGGATTGCCCTGGGCCCCTCTCCTCTTCCCAGCATGTTTACATCCGAAGGCACCCAAACCCCAGGGAACTCCCTCCTGGTTGGCCCTCTGTGACTGGTTTAGAGCCTCCCTATGCTCCCCTCTCTGGGGCCTGGCTTACCTGGCCCAGTTCCTATACATCGTTTCCCTGGGCCATAACCCATGAGGAATGGCTGCAGGCAACTGCCCTGGCCTCTGGGACCTGGCTAGGCCTTGTTCTGTGGAGTGTGATGGGTGAGGGTGAGGGTGGGAAGGTGGGAGAGAGAGAGAAATGATGATGAAGGTGAGAGGGGGAAGAAAGGGAGAGAGAGAGGGAGGGAGGGGAGGAGGAAGAGCGAGGCTGAATGTTGACACTTCCTTGTTTTTGCTCCCACACCTGTCTCTTCGGTGTTTATTTTCCTTAGGTTTTGAACCTTAAAGGAAACTCTAGACCACCAATTCCTCGGTCATTTTACTGTTTATCGTCAGGGTCTTTGGGCTGCCTCATGGCTGTCCAGCTTTCTCCCTCATTTGCTGCCATGTAAACCCATGGGGAGCTAGAGCTGGGAAAGGTCTGAGGGAGCCGGAATCCAGTGACTTCCGCAGCCTTCTCCCTGGGGAGCAATGGTGTCCTGTGCAGATGCCTCAGGGGGCTTCTGAGGGGGCTTCAGGGTCATGACCTCGAATGGAAGATACTGATGGTCAAACTCTGGACCCCTCAGTTTTGCTTTAACCAGAAAGATTTGATCCAGTTTAGATTATTGGGCTTTTGTGTAATATTATATTTAAAAAGGGCCTCTGCTGTCAAATAAAAAAGTATTAAAAAAAAAAATCCCACCAGTTTAGTTCAGTTTCGTGTTTTAGATGTAAAGAAAGTGGTCTGGAAAGGAAAGTTGACCTATCCAAATTCAACCAGATATTTAAGCAATGGAGGAGGGGTTTAGAATGCTAGACTTGTGTGGAGATTCCTTAAAAAACTGGAAATAGAACTGCCTTATGATCCAGCAATCCCACTGCTGGGCATACACACTGAGGAAACCAGAAGGGAAAGAGACACGTGTACCCCAGTGTTCATCGCAGCACTGTTTATAATAGCCAGGACATGGAAACAACCTAGATGCCCATCAGCAGAGGAATGGATAAGAAAGCTGTGGTACATATACACAATGGAGTATTACTCAGCCATTAAAAAGAATACATTTGAATCAGTTCTAATGAGGTGGATGAAACTGGAACCTATTATACAGAGTGAAGTAAGCCAGAAAGAAAAACACCAATACAGTATACTAACGCATATATATGGAATTTAGAAAGATGGTAACAATAACCCTGTGTACGAGACAGCAAAAGAGACACTGATGTATAGATCAGTCTTATGGACTCTGTGGGAGAGGGAGAGGGTGGGAAGATTTGGGAGAATGGCATTGAAACATGTATACTATCATGTATGAAACGAGTCGCCAGTCCAGGTTCGATGCACGATACTGGATGCTTGGGGCTGGTGCACTGGGACGACCCAGAGGGATGGTATGGGGAGGGACGAGGGAGGAGGGTTCAGGATGGGGAACACGGGTATACCTGTGGAGGATTCATTTCGATATTTGGCAAAACTAATACAATATTGTAAAGTTTAAAAATAAAATAAAATTAAAAAAAAAAAAAAGAACGCTAGACTTCTAGTTTGTAGAATGGAGGTAGAGGACTTCTAGTTCAGTGCCCCTTCTGCTATAAACCATAAGCCACGTAAGAGCTTGTAACTGAAATGTAGAACCCTCATCAACTCCCTAGGTGAGGTAGTAGCTGAAGTCTCTACTTTAAATTCAACCCAAACCTTTGTTGAAATTTCTATGCTCCTTAGAAAAATAATTTTCACTCTTGCACTGAACCCATCTGGGAATCAATGTGTTGAAAGACTCTCAGAAAAGCTGTTCTCACTGTGCCTATTTCTTCCCATCTAGAAATTCCAGAAGGACTTGCCATATAGCATATCTCAGGAGAAAACTGTTAAGATCTATTTTCTGGCTATATTCCTATGACTTCATCCATTTCTTCTCTGGAGAGCTTGGAGAAAGCTGAGAAGCAAAACTTCAGATCCATGTGAGGTAGTGAAGTCATTAAAATGGAGGGATTCTTTGTTTGATATTTTATTCCTAAAATCACTGTTACCGAGCTTATTTGTTTGTTCTGACAAATGATGCACACCACAAGACCAAGCCATTTGCAAATTACACCATAGGGAGTACGTGCAAGAAGTTCATAGAAATCAGAGATGTGAGAGTGAGAAAGTACATTCAGAAGATACACAGAACAGGGAACTTCCCCAATGGTCCAGTGGTTAAGCCAATGCTGGAGACACGGGTTCAGTCCCTGCTCTGGGAGGATCCCCCATGCAGCAGGGCAACTAAGCAAGCCCGTGAGCCACAGCTACTGAGCCTGTGCTCCAGAACAAGAGAAGTCATCGCAATGAGAAGCCCTCTCTCACCACAACTAGAGAAAGCCCCTGTGTAGCAATGAAGACCCAGCACAGCCAAACGAAACAAAACAAAACAAAACTTAAAAAATAATACACAGAACATACAGAGACAGAGGCAATACTGAAATGTATATTTCTAAGTGCAAACAAACACATCTGAGAAATGGATTGGAAGTGGAAACATACGTATCCTGTAGAAGTTTCAGTCTAGAGGTTCTGTTGATACCAATTCCCTCTGTATTACAGCCCTGGCTGAAGGTAGAATTTACTTAATAGTTGAGATTTTCCTTTGCTTTCCTTCAGTCTCTCCCTGTTACAACCACTTGAACCATCTTTTAAAAAAAGTTTCTCTTTGTGGTGTTTGGTTACACCCTTCAAATGCTCGTGGGCATTTATTTCCCCCTTTAGGCGTCATTTGGTCAGGTTCTACATATTTAATTCTTTTACTTTTCCCCATAAATGAATATTTCTGGCCCTTTGATCCTCCCCTCTCCATTCAGGAACCAGCTGAACCGAGCTATTGATGGGCTCAGGCCTCCTTTCCTCCAGATGGTGGGGAGTGAGGGCAGGTACGTTCCCAGTACAAGTGCAGATTTTCTCATTGCACACGGAGGAAGCTGTGGTTTTGGAAGTTATTTGGATGGGGGTAATGAGAGATTTGCATGGGGAAGCAAGGAGCGACAGAAGGTTATATCAAAGGCTTGGCTTCTTATATGGGGCCTTGTGGAATTTCCTTGCCTTGGAATCCCTTCCGATTCCAAATAGGACTGGATAAATAGATCTCAAAAATCACACACCCATTGCTTGTTTACCCTGGCCACTTTCATCCCATCACTTGGATATTGAAAGTATGGTGGGATTGGGTGGGGGTCACACTCGGAGTCCGGTTTAATCTTCCTCCTTCATGGAAGACCAGTGGATCCATTTTGGTGAAAGGTGTTCAGAGTCCAAGTGCAAATGCACACCATGATAGTTCCCATTTGGATTCAGTCTTTCCAGTGTATATTTGCACAGACATCCATACTTCCCTCTCCTTGCTGCAGCTGTAGTAAGTGCGTTTATGGAAGCTTGATATTTGTCGTGGAGAGTTAGTGGAGCACAGATACAGGCTCTGTAGTTCAGGAACTTGTTCTGGGGCACTAAACTAGATTACAAATGCAGTTTCACTGCTTAATTAAAATAAAGCATTTTCAATGGCAACCCACTCCAGTATTCTTGCCTGGGAAATCTCATGGACAGAGGAGCCTGGTGGGATACAGTCCATGGGGTGGCAAAAGAGTTGGACGTGACTTAGCCACTGAACAACAACAAGCAAAGCCTGTTGTTACAAGAGCTGATGTGTACAGACAAGTGATGCTTTTTGCTCATTTCACCTGGGTCTCTGGGCTGAGATGCTGCTGAAGGTCCTCAGTGTGCTGATGAGAGAGGGAAGCGAGGTTGTATCCTTTCGCTCTACTTTCAAGTGTGATATAGTCAAGGACTGACTAAAGAGTAGAAAAGGAAAGACACGAGGACACAAGCAAATAAATGTCAAATCAGAATCCTCTTGTCAACCAGAGACAATCACCTTTAAACCCAGAGATTTTTTATTTTTTTCATCTGGAATATTCCCTGGGTTTTCTATGGTCTTCCTCCTAGGGATTAACCTGAGGCCAGAGCTGTTTAAGGAAGACATGGAAAACTCCTGGGCCAACATGGGCACTTCTGCCAAAATATATAATATGACAAAAGTGAGTTTAGTCAAATAGCTTTAGTTCCCTAACTGTATTTGTGTCATAGACTTTTGAGCAAGCGTGTGTGGAAATGCTGTCTGTAAGCATTCTGTAACTAATGTACCCACCACCATTTTAGCTGTAGCCATGGTTCCTCACTTTTACACTTTTGCAGTATTCATTTGTTCACTCACTCATCTATTCTATTATCCACAGGTATTTATTGGACACTTAGCATGTGCTTGAGATAGATCCCGTCAGGTACAAGTGTGAGTCATGGACCAATCTCTGTGGCCTTCAAACTCCGGGGAATTCAGGCATGCTCTCCACCAGTCCCCCTTGAGCCTCTTCCGTAGGGGTCGGTTGGGGTGGGGAAAGCATGGCACAGTTTCTTTGAACTGCCTCCCCAAAAATCCACTCTCCATCTCCCTAACTTGAACTTCTTATATGGGTTTAGGGGCCATCCTCCATCCCCTTGTCTTTAATACAGATTTGATTAATTCTCTCTTTTTTAAAAAATATTTTAATTGAAGGATGATTGCTTTACAGAATTTTGTGGTTTCCTGTCACACATCAACAAGAATCAGCCATAGGTACACCAATGTCCCCTCCCTCCTGGACCTCCCTCCCATCTCCCTCCCCATCCCCCCCTTCAGCCTGTCACAGAGCCCCTGTTTGAGTTCCCTGAGTCACACAGCAAATTCCCATCGGCTATCTATTTTACACATGGTATTGTAAATTTCTATGTTACTCTCTCCATACATCTTCCCTTCTCCCTCCTCTCCTCCCACTGTGCCCATTGGTCTGTTCTCTACATCTGTTTCTCCCTTGCTGCCCTGAAAATAAATTAATCAGTGCCATCACTTCAGATTCCATATATACGTGTCAGTATATGATATTTATATTTCTCTTTCTGACTTATTTCACTCTGTGTAATAGGATCTAGTTGTCCACCTCATTAGAACAGATTCAGATGTGTTCCTTTTTATGGCTGAGTAGTATTCCATTGTGTATAAGTACCATAACTTCTTTATCCATTCATCTGTTGGTGGACATCTAGGTTGCTTCCATGTTCTAGCTATTGTAAATAGTGCTGCAGTGAACACTGGGGTACATGTGTCTTTTTCAGTTTTGACTTCCTCAGGGTATATGCATAGGAGTGGGATTGCTGGGTCATATTGATTCATTATTTTTAACAGCTATTGAGTATTCCATTGTATGAGCAGAGCTAAACATATTTATCCCATTTCAGTCGCTCACTATTTAGGTAGTTTCCTGTCTTTTGTAATTACAGTATGCTTCAGTGAACATCTTTGCAGATACCTGTGTGCACACAAGCAGGTCTCTCTGTCAGCCATCTCTGTAGTGGGATGGCTACATCAAATGGCATGAAGACTGTAAGTTGATAGGTACCACCAAACTGCCCTCTGATGAGTGGGACATGCTAATCAACTGTGTGTTAGAATTCCATCTTGATGCCAGGTGACTGGGTAATCCTTACCCTTTTCCTGTGAAGTCAGCCTAAATTGCTGCGGGAGGTTTTGGAGAAGCCTTCAGATTTCTGTGCTCTGGACTGCCCTAGGCCCCTTCCTCTTCCTAGCACAGATACTTCTGAGGCTGGAGGCACCCAAACCCCAGGGAGCTCCCTCCTGGTTGGTCCTCTGTGATTGGTCTAGAGCCTCACTATGCCACTCTCTTGAGTCCTGGTTTACCTGGCCCCAGTTCTTGTACATTATTTCCCTGGGTTATAGACCATGAGGCATGGCTTTAGGCAACTGCCCTGGCCTTTGAGTCCTCACCAGGCCTTGGTCTAGGGAGTGTGAGGAAGAGGGAGGAGGGAGAGGGGAGAGACAGGGAAGGTAGGAGAGAGAGAAATGATGATGATGATATGATGATGCGAGAGAGGAGACGGAATGTTTACTTTCTCGTTTCTACTCTTAGACCAATCTCTTCTGAGTTTCTCTTTAGCATTTTGATCTTTTCATCAGTAAGGTCTTTGGGGTCCATCGCTGCTATCCAGTTTGCCTCCTACGATGCTCTCCTTGGAGTGCAGCGGTGTCCCATGGAAGTGCCTCAGGAGTTTGTGAGGGGGGCTGTTGGAGCAGGATGGCTCCTTGGAAAGCTGTACAAATCACCCCCAGATGTTGTCACTTTTTGGTTGTGGATCCTGGCGAGTTACCTTTCTAACTCAGTTTTCTCATCTATAACAATGGGCATAATAAAAGGCCTACTGAAGGTGGGAAAAGAGATTTAAATGAATAATGGAAGTGAAGGCATGTTGTGAAGTTCTGTTCAAAGGTCATTTTTTTTTACAAAGCCCTACTATGTCATTTCTAATGGAGTTTGTGTGTAGTGCTGTGTGTATTTAGTTCATTAAGTGGGAAAGGGTAAATGATCAGTGTCCCCAAAGCGTGATTTTCCTTTTACCTTCTCAGAAACACAGTTTCCTCTTTCTCTCACTTAGAATTGGAATAAATTCATGTACTTGCCTTTGGCCATAAGTCGGCAGGTTCCCTAAGTGGTTGAACTCCTGCTTTTGCTGTATTACGCTGAGCGTTTTTCCAGTTGTTGAGAACCCCCTCACCCCAATATTTCCATGAATCATCTGAGCATGGAGGAGACAGAAGGTTGATCTGAAGCCCCTGTGCGGCACCCACTTCAGGGAGGCCCGTGGGTTGGGGAGCCTCAGGGCTAGGATTTGGCTCCCCAGACCATTTAGAGTCAGTTTGTGCCTCAGGCCCCTTCTGTTGTCAGGAGGATGTATACAAACAAACAGAAAAAGGCCATTTGAGACGGTGCAGGTGAAGGACACAGAGGAAGGTGCCAGTGTTGGCATCACAAAGGCTAGGCTCTTAATGGGCACCAAAGCAGAATGGACACCCGGCCCTCCGTCTTTTCAGGGCCACAGCTGTTTTGGATCAGAAAAACTGTCAGTGTGCGTGATGGATGGTGGAATGGATCCATGCTCACCTGTTAGGAGAAAGAAAACACTCTGCCATGTTATGTCTTCATAAACATTATTATCAGATCCACTCACGTTTCTGTACATGTGCGGAAACCACCTGCCAGGATCAGGGCTGACTGGATATGGTCTCTCAGATGAGATTAACATCTTACCATAGAAATCTTTTAGGATTTTAGTGGAAAATGCCTGATGACTCTATTACTGATGGCAGGCAAGCTATACATGGTGAAGATTGCTTACCCATGCGGGTGTTTTTTTCCACTTTGATTTCTCCATGAAGGGCGGGACCTGTACTTGTCCACTGACACCTTCTCCGTGCCTACCAGGTACCCACTTTGTAGCAGTTGTTCCATAAGTGTTTCTGGAATCAAGTAGAGGCAAAGAGTGATTATAATATTAATTAAATAGGCTGAGGAAAGTCTATGAAAAATCCAGAATTTTTTAAAAGTTTTTTTTTCATTAAATTAGTGCTATCGGGGCAAATTTTACCACAATTCCTTCTGCCCTGGGGCTTGGAAAAGCAGATGAAATTTTATTAGACCAATAGGAATGGGCCTTTTCTTTTTGAAGTGGAGTTAGGTAAACAGTCAGCTGAGAGGTGACCTGCCCAGGCGGCCAGCTGAGAGGAGGACGTCAGGCAGGATGAGGTGAGGAGATGTTTCTGGCTTGGCTGGGGTGCTGGCATGGTCTCAGCAGGGCCACGATTTCCATTCGAGGAGCAGGCAATGACTGCCTCCCCAGCTGAAGCTGTGGCCTGTGTCACTCGGGTGTGGGTAGAGGGGGGAACAAAGGCAGGCTAAATGGAGCTGGCGTGCAGGGGCCATGCTGTGGCCAGGTGGCCAGGATCGTGGTGCCCCGCCTCTCTGAACCTTCTCCCTGGTGTTATTTTGACACGGATTAAGGGAGAGGAAAAAACAACACATCAACCAATGTGGAAAAACGTTTTTCTTTCCCGAGGTCAGCGATTCTGCGGAGTTTAAGGAGGCTCTTAATCATTTGCTCAGAAGTGACCCAGTTTTGAAGAGAATTAAAACCAAATAGCACAATTATCCATTAAAAAAAAGAAGAAGAAGAAGAACCCAAAGACAACAAACAAACAAAGTATGTGAGGAAAGGATAAAAAAAAAAAAGTAAAAAGAAAAAATTTCTGTACCACAGAGAATTGAGTAGAGTTCCCTGTATTATACAGTAGGTTCTCATTTGAACTGTAGCCCGCCAGACTCCTCTGTCCATGGAATTTTCCAGGCAAGAATACTGGAGTGAGTTGCCATTTCCTACTCCAGGGGATCTTCCCAACTCAAGGATCAAACCCACATCTCCTGCATTGCCTGCATTGGCAGTCAGATTCTTTTGCCACCGGGACACCTGGGAACCCATCAATTTTATACATAGTATCAACAGTGTATATATGTCAATCCTCATATCCCAATATATCCCCACCGCCTTCTCCTCTTAGTGTCCATACATTTGTTCTCTATTTCTGTCTCTATTTCTTCTTTGCAAATAGGCTCATCTGTACCACTTTTCTACAGCAGAAAATAGCACAGCATTGTAAAGCAACTATACTCCAGGAAAAAAAAAATACATTCCGTGTGACAATTTTCAAATTTTAAATAGTAAAATAACAAGAAAAAAATCTGCCCTCTTCTTTCCAACCTCCCAATGTCCATTCTCTGTCTGAAGGAACCCACAGATTCCCATGAAGCTCTTGGAGGAGAAGGGGGACCAGTGCAGAAGTCTGAACCCACCAGGCATCGAGGCAGGGCTGGGAATCCACAAGGCCATTTGCTGACCTTTGCTTGTCCTCTGCCTGCCTCTCCCCCGTCCAGTTTTGCATTCTGATCCAAGGTACATGGGTCCTTAGGTATCATGTTTTGCTGTTGAGATCAAAGCACTCCATTTAAAATTTAGATATATCCACTGAAATAATACTCCTGCTAGAGGGAGAAAAAGGGAGCTGGGGAATTTGTTTGGGTGTCTTCACCCTTTCCCACTGAATAGCAAACATTCTAGGAGATCCTGCCAAGGATTAGAGAGGATCCAGCAATGTATTAGGAAGGGCCTTTCTTGGGGAGAAAATTTATTGAAAAAGCATCACATAATGGAAAAGAATGTGAGCTTTGGAGTCAGACAGGCCTGGGTTCAAATCCCAGTCTGCTGCTTGGTTAGGGTGGGATTGCAGACGAGTTATGTCACTTGCCTTCTCGTGGCCTAAATTCCTTCCACTGTATACTGGGTAACACGAACTGCCTCCTGGCAATGTTGTGAGAATTGATGGAAGTAAGTGTTTGGAACCCTGCCTGGAACACAGTCAGTGCTGGACTTATTATATCCTTACTATTGCAGTTGTTAAAAATGAAATAACTATATAATTCATCATAGTTATATTATTATTCGTCAATTATGAGAAGGCAGGGAGAGGAGGTGAGCAGACCATTTGTAGGTAGTAGCCCTCCTTGGAGCTGGGAAGTAGCCCGAGTGGATCTTTTGAGGGTCTGTCTCTCTTCTGTCTGCCACACTCATTTTTCTCCCCTGAATCCAAAGTCCTCTCCTTTAGGCTCTCAGACCTACTCAAATGGCACCACAGTGAGGTGATGGTCCACAGGGTTCTTCTCTCCCAGGCAAGGCGGAGGCCTGGTGAATGGACTTCTTGCTACCCAGGGACAAGGATTCTGCAAGTCAAGGAGATATAGTTGCTCTTCCTCTTACCCTGAGTAAGCCCCTCCTTCACCCACAGATATGATGGGACTGAGGCTCCAGGTGAGTCAGAAGCTACCGATGGCCATTGTGAGGACTCTGCGGTCTTCGAGCCTTCCACTCGATGTTGATTTCGTTCCTCCTGTCTCGCTTTCCCTGTAGTGCTAGTAGCAAACCTCTAAAATGGAAACAAATCCCACAGGATCATTTTTGAGAGCCTACAAGAAAGTGAGGGAACAGGGGTGAATACTTGCCTGTACAGCTGGTTTTGGAGAGGGCGGGAGGAGCCCTGAGAAGCAGTGGGGGTTGAGAAGGAGTGTGGAACTGAGGCCCGGGTTTGGGGCCTGCTTCAAAAAAGTGACAGGAAAGACGGGAGCTTGCTGGAGTCTGGGACAACTACGGGAATGTCCTTGACATATAACCTCTCAAGCCAGGTTTAATCAAAAATGTCCGTGACCAAGTCTCTCTCTGCCAGGACACTGTGCCAAGGGTATTCCATATGATTTATCCCCATAAAGATCCTGCAAGGTCATTATCACTCCCACTGTGCAGCTGAGACTGAGGTTCAGGCTAGAAATCAGCAGATCCAGGGTTTGCACTCAAGTGTCTGATGAAACCTGTGTGTTTTTGCCCTCCTGATGCTCCCGTTTTATCCTTCCTCATTTCTTTTCATGAGAGAGTCCCAGTTTCTCAACATTCTGAATTCAGCTAGCTATCCTGAGGAAAAGGTGACTGACAGGCCAATTCTTTCAGTGGAGAATGAAAATCACTAAGTCACTCCCCTCACTGCAATGAAGAGGACCTTGGAGAAGGTTAAGACAGAAGCTCAGGAGGCGGGTGAGGGTGGTTTGTTGACATTTGAAAGGAATGGGAAGGCACGGGGATAATATTGGGCAGTAGTACTTCCCGGGACCATTTTCATACTCCCAGTGGTAGTGTTTGCAATTTGCTTATTTATTATATCATTCACAATTCCTGGAATTATTAAAATATGAGTGCAGCTCATTAGTTTCTGAACATTCTTTCCAAGTATTTTAGCATGAAGTCTTGGGAGCAGACTGACAGGGAGATTTGTTTACTTTCGACACCCTGTTCTCCTTTTGTAGGTGGGCCAGCTAAAACTTTATGCCAGGACACTAGTCTTTAAGGTGCAGGATCCTTCATGCCTTGCCTTTTCCTCCACCCCAAGCCACTACCGTTGACCACCATCTAGGTACTGCACTGGGAGAATCAGATGTCAGGACTGTTAGAAGATAGGCTTTGCAGGAGCAAAATGATTAGAATTTTGCTCAGGGATCAGGCATGGAGCACGGAGGGACCCACTGGGGCTAGTTAAGTAGAAACCACGGTTGGGCTTCTAACAGAGAAGACTGAATGTAGGAGATTGCTTCAAAAGTGAAAGTGAAAGTCACTCAGTTGTGTCCATGTGACCCCATGGACTATACAGTTCATGGAATTCTCCAGGCCAGAATACTGGAGTGGGTAGCTGTTTCCTTCTCCAGGGGATCTTCCCAACCCAGAAATTGAACCCAGGTCTCCTGCATTGCAGGTGGATTCTTTACCAGCTGAGCCATCAGGGAAACCCAAAGTGTTTCAGAAAAAGCAAAAAATGAACACAGAGGTAATGTAGAGGGAATAATTACATAAAGCCACTGCATCCTGCAAGGCTGGGGAACAAAAGGAGGAGGTGGGGTTGATCAGAACCTAGAGGCTCAGAGGAGGGTCTCACAGAATTGGGACTCAGGCCTCTAAGGAGGGGGTACCACCCAGCTCCAAACACCTCAGCAGCTTGGGAGAGAGGTCTGTGGGGCTCGGGGTGAGAAGGCTAGTTATGGATGGGGCAAAAGGAAGGAAAAGATTGGAATCAGCTGTCACTTCCAGGATTCAGGACCATTGTTGGGGTGATGCTCCCAGGGACAGGGACAAACAGGAAGAAGGATATTGCTTCTCCTGCTTTCTCCCTTGAAGTTTCCCTTGAGTATCCCTATAGGCGGAGTTGAAAACAGAGCCTGCTGACAAAGGAGAAAGGTGGTTTGCAGATCCCAGCCCCAGCACTGCGGAGTAGAGTGTAAAGGAATGGGTTTTGGCATTGAGAGAGGCTATCATAAAAATGGGCACATGAGGTAGATAATTATGTATGGCTGCTGGTAAATCATTAATTACAAGGAACTTCATACTTGGCATTTAAAGAGACTGCCTTTAGTGCAGTGTTTCCTCTGGCCACTGTGGTCCCTTCCCTGTTGTGAATATTGACTGTGTGTGTGTGTTTAAGGATTAGGAAGAAGACTTGGCCTTTTTCACATCTGCAGGAGTCCACTCCATCGTATGGGGAATAAACACTATCGCTCTCCTCTGAGTTGTTAATGAGACTCCAAAATAAATGTTTTTCTTTAGATTACACCTTGAAACTTATGATTCAGTCACAGAAAAGAAACTTTAGTGTATTGGGGAATGGGAAAAGACGATGGTGTACTCAAAGAAACTTAATGGGGGCTAGAGCTGGAAGGATTTGGAATAAGGACAAACCCATTGCCAGTAAACCTCAGTTAAGCCTCATGTCTCCAAATCTTCGAAGCAGGCTAATGGCTTACAGTTTTCTCCCTTTGCTTATGGAGTTCCAGGAAGACAGGCAGCTCCTAACCCTGAAAGCTTAGTAACTGAACTTTACCTAACACCTGGGAACAGAGGAGAGTGTATGTGCAGGGAAGTGCTGATGAGGCCGTTTGCAGATTGAAGTTAGTGCCTGGAAATTGTTCATCACCTGCTCAGCACGCAGAACCTCTGGAAATTGAATTGATAGTGATTATGCAAGGGAAGGAAACAGGAGCAGAACAAACAGCACGTGAAAGGCATTATGACTGTTGAATGAATGAGAACCGAGGAGAAGCTCCATGTCCCTTGCCTGGGTCTTGTCCGGTTCTCCTCTGTTAAGCACTGGTTAAATTGGAAGCCACCAAGAGGAAGAACAAAGTGTAAAATTAAAAGTGCGGTGCTTGGTACACTCCCACGTGGCCCCAAAATAGCTAAGTGCTGATCTCACAAACATCTTCTGCTGGCAGTGTTGTTCTCTGGTACCAAAAGTTGTCAGTAACAGAAATCCCAACAGCCAAAAAATTTTCCAACGAGTAGACTTTATCTCATTCTGGCTGCAGAATTCCTGTTGGCAGCAGAGAAGGGTTAATATCATTGAGTGCATAATTGCATTCACTTATCAGAGAGACTACAGAACTTGGGCTCTGGAGTCAGACTACTCTAGATTTCAATCTTTCCTCTCCTGTTTATTATGTGTGTATGATCTTGAGCTCGACTGAGCGACTTCACTTTCACTTTTCACTTTCATGCACTGGAGAAGGAAATGGCAACCCACTCCAATGTTCTTGCCTGGAGAGTCCCAGGGACGAGGGAGCCTGGTGAGCTGCCGTCTATGGGATCGCACAGAGTCGGACACGACTGAAGCGACTTAACAACAACAACAATGATCTTGAGCAAATGACTTTCCTAAACTCAGTGTCTTCATCTGTAAAGTGGCGATAATTTGATTCCTTCTCTTCCAGTGCATTTGTGAAGACTAAATGAGATGATGCAAATAAGATTTCAATTGAGTCCTTGGTGCAAAAGAAGGACTTGAGAAATTTTGCTGCTCTCTGTTATTACACTGGCTATTAATACTTATTGAAAACTTTGTTGTTGTTTAGTTGCTAACTGGTGTCCGATTCTTTTGCGACTAACCTCTGTCTGTGGAATTTCCCAGGCAAGAATACTGGAGTGAATTGCCTTTTCCTTCTCCAGGGGATCTTCCTGACCCAAGGATTGAACGCACGTCTCCTGCATTGGCAAGTGGATTCTTTACCACTGAGCTACCAGGGATAAAAATCAGGGTTAAGTGGTACTAAGATGAACTAGACCTAATATCTGCTGTGAAAGAGTTCACAGCCTATTCCAAAAAGTATTCAAGAACCTATATTTAGGGAAAATGACCCAGCTCTGGTGGTTGTGTGTGGACTCATTCTCAGGGATCCTAACTCACGAGGGAGACAGCAGGGTTATGGCAGAATAGCAGTGGATGTAGGAGAACAGTGCAGTCAGGAAGGCCGCCTGGATGTCGAGTACTGGCTGGGAGTGAGGGAGGGGGCAGGAGCAGACGCTTACAGAGAACATCTGCTTCCTCTGCCTACTGCTGAAGTCTTAGGAACCCGAAGAACTCAATCAATGGAGAGGGCACACGACTCGAATCCCTGACCTGTCTAAATGATGCAGTGGTGTTGAGCTAATGACAGAGGTTCTGTAGGATATCACTGTGAACTGATGTGAATTTGTGTCAGATTGACAACTTTCTTGCTATGAAATGGCTTTCAACTTGTTGCTGAAATTGATTACTGAGGATAAGGTGTGAAATGTGTGGGTTGCAAAATTGTGGCCAAGACCGCGGCCGGCAGAAATGTCTCATAATCCTTGGATGAAGAATGCAGCAGGTGGACCTCCTCTTGGCCTGTCAGCAGACCTCGATAGATCCTGTGTTGCTCCTGACAAATAGGCTTTCAGTATCCTCTGTGAAGAGAAACAGGGTGGCCTGGTTCTAAAAGGCCCCTTGGAAAGATTTAGATGTGCTGCCTTGTAGCAGATGAAGGGTGGCGGGACCCTAAAGACCAGAGAGGAAATAGCTGTGTGTTGCCAAGATTAAATACATATACGGGTTATTTTGGGGGCCATCTATGCCTTGGTAAAGGGAAATAAAGAATCTGTCATTTACAAGTTATTAATTTTTCTATCCTGTAATGGAATATTAAATCTCAGTTCACACACATGTTTACCTGACAGGCTTTCTCTGCGATGGCTAATGCTCAGCTGTCAGTATTTGCTTATCTTTAGTGAGTCCCTTGAACGTTTTGTGAGAATTTTTAGGGTTGATAGGTGATGACTATTCTCTTTCATGTTATTGCAGACATTTGATAAACAACCTGAACAAAAAAAAGTAAAACTATGAAATAACACTCTGGAAGAAGGGAGATCATAGCTTTTGGGACATAAATTTTCTTTTTTGGATAAACACTTTGTTTTTCTTATATGGAGGCTGCTATTTTTGGTTGACATGTGCAAACAGATGAAAGAAAGCTTAATATTAGGTTAAAAAAAAAGCCACTAAATGGTTTATATTTTAGTGAGCCAGTAAAATCCAGAAGTTTTCCCTCTGGATAAAAAGCTCTTTCCACATAGCATATATTTCCAGAAATAAAATAAGTGGATCATTTTCCCTGTGTTCTCTCTAAATTGGTTTGGCCCTTGGAAAGGGAGTGCCATATGTGAGGTTTATAGTAAATTCATTCATGGGACGCTGGAACCTGCTATAAGGTATTGCAGGGTCCATTCCTGAGAAGGCCATTGAAATACCCTATAATCCAATCATTTCAGATCTTTTTTTAGTGCTTTGGTGATTAAATCCCATTGAAGGGAGTTCATTAACAGGCTTTTATATAAATGCATGCTCAAATGACAGACTCTTTCATGAAATAGAAAGGAGCATTACAGATAGTCAAGTTCATTTAGCAGATCACATAGCTTTACCATAAATTTTTCATTGCCCAATTTTGAATAAATTCGAATGTGTTTATTATTTTATGAATAATTAGGCTTACTTGCAAAAATTTAAATATTTATTTAAAAATTTAAAATTGTTTGCAGAATGATCTAATTGATCTAAAAGAGGATGCTGTCTCTAACATGACTAGGTTGCCCAGCAGGTTAAGTATTTCACTCACTGCCCAGGGAGGCTGTCTTGGAGCATAGCTTTCTTAGGAAGCTCTTTCTTGTTCTCTCTGACACTTCTGGTCTGATCACCTTCTCTCTTCTTTTCTTCTCAATTGTCCTTTCTCTCCGGTCCAGAATGCCCTGTAGTCTCTCCCCCAAAGGTCTAGGTCCCTGTAGTTGCTCATTCAAATTAGTTTATTTTCTCTTAAATTTCTTCTGCTTAAAATTTCTTATTATAGATAATCTCCTCCATCCTTCAGTTCAGTTCGGGTGCTCAGTTGAGTTGGTGATGCCATCCAACCATCTCTACCTCTGTCATCCCCTTTTCCTCCCACCTTCAATCTTTCCCAGCATCAGAGTCTTTTCAAATGAGTCAGCTCTTCCCATCAGGTGGCCAAAGTAATGGAGTTTCAGCTTCAGCATCAGTCCTTCCAATGAATATTCAAGACTGATTTCCTTTAGGATGGATTGGTTGGCTCTCCTTGCAGTCCAAGGGACTCTCAAGAGTCTTCTGCAACACCACAGTTCAAAGCATCAATTCTTCAGCGCTCAGCTTTCTTCACAGTCCAACTCTCACATCCATACATCACTACTGGAAAAACCATAACCTTGACTAGAAGACTTTTGTTGGCAAAGTAATGTCTCTGCTTTTGAATATGCTATCTAGGTTGGTCATAACTTTCCTTGCAATGAGTAAGCGTATTTTAATTTCATGGCTGTAGTCACCATCTGCAGTGATTTTGGAGCCCCCCAAAATAATGTCTGTCACTGTTTCCACTGTTTCCCCATCTATTTGCCATGAAGTGATGGGACCAGATGCCATGATCTTAGTTTTCTGAGTGTTGAGCTTTAAGACAACTTTTCCACACTCCTCTTTCACTTTCATCACGAGGCTCTTTAGTTCTTCTTCACTTTCTGCCATAAGGGTGGTGTCATCTGCATATCTGAGGTTATTGAGATTTCTCCCAGCAATCTTGATTCCAGCTTGTGCTTCTTCCAGTCCAGCGTTTCTCATGATGTACTCTGCAAAGAAGTTAAATAAGCAGGGTGACAATATACAGCCTTAACCTACTCCTTTTCCTATTTGGAACCAGTCTGTTGTTCCATGTCCAGTTCTAACTGGTGCTTCTTGACATGCATACAGATTTCTAAAGAGGCAGGTCAGGTGGTTTGGTATTCCCATCTCTTTCAGAATTTTCCGCAGTTTATTGTGATCCACACAGTCAAAGGCTTTAGCGTAGTCAATAAAGCAGAAATAGTTGTTTTTCTGGAACTCTCTTGCTTTTTCCATGATCCAGCAGGTGTTGGCAATTTGATCTCTGGTTCCTCTGCCTTTTCTCAAACCAGCTTGAACATCTGAAAGTTCTCAGTTCACATACTGTTGAAGCCTCGCTTGGAGAATTTTGAGCATTACTTCATTATTGTGTGAGATGAGTGCCATTTTGCAGTAGTTTGAGCATTCTTTGGCATTGCCTTTCTTTGGGATTGGAATGAAAACTGACCTTTTCCAGTCCTGTGGCCACTGCTGAGTTTTCCAAATTTGCTGGCATATTGAGTGCAGCACTTTCACAACATCATCTTATAGGATTTGAAATCACTCAACTGGACTTCCATCACCTCCACTAGCTTTGTTCATAGTGATGCTTCCTAAGGCCCACTTGACTTCACATTCCAGGATGTCTGGCTCTAGGTGAGTGATCATACCATTGTGATTATCTGGGTCGTGAAGATCTTTTTTGCATTGTTCTTCTGTGTATATTGCTACCTCTTCTTAATATCTTCTGCTTCGGTTAGGTCCATACCATTTCTGTCCTTTATTGAGCCCATTTTTGCATGAAATATTCCCTTTGTATCTCGAATTTTTTTGAAGAGATCTCTAGTCTTTCCCATTCTGTTGTTTTCCTCTATTTCTTTGCACTGATCCCTGAGGAAGGCTTTCTTATCTCTCCTTGCTATTCTTTGGAACTCTGCATTCAAATGGGTATATCTTTCCTTTTCTTCTTTGCTCTTTGCTTCTCTTCTTTTCACAGCTATTTGTAAGGCCTCCTCAGACAGCCATTTCGCTTTTTTGCATTTCTTTTTCTTGGGAATGGTCTTGCTCCCTGTCTCCTGTACAGTGTCACAAACCTCCATCCGTAGTTCATCAGGCACTCTGTCTATCAGATCTAGGCCCTTAAATCTAACTACATATTACATGGTTCCATTTCTCTGAAATGTGCAGAATAAGCACATGCATAGAGATGGAAAATAGATTAGTGATTACCTAGGGTTGAGGGGACAGGGGGAGAGGAGAGTGACTACAAGTTTCCTTTTGAGGGACAAATTGTTCTAAAATGAGATTATGGTGATGGTTCCACAACCTTGTCACACACTAAAAACTCATTGAATTGCACACTTTAAATGGATGAATGAGATGGTATGTCAGTTATATATCTCAATAAAGCTGTTTTAAAATAATTCCATTAATGGACATCTTTTCATGGGCAGAGGGTTTTGCACACCCTTCTGCCTACCTTGTCTCTGATGCTCCTGGGACAGAACTCATGTAAGTCAGATTGCTTTTTTTTAAATTTTATTTTTGAAAAAAATTTCATTGAAGTATTATTGATTTACAATGTTTGTGTTAATTTCTGGTGTACAGCAAAGTGATTCAGTTATATATCTATATCAATACCTTCTTTTTCAGATTATTTTCCATTATGATTTATCAGGTCCCTGTGCCATATAGTAGGACTTAACTGTTTATCTATTTTCTGTATATAATCTATGTATAGTTTGCTAATCCTAAACTCCTAATTTATCCCTCCCACTCCTTCTGCCCTTTGGTAACCATCAGTTTGTTTTCTATGTCTGTGGGTTTATTTCTGTTTTGTAAATAAGTTCATTTGTATTATATTTTAGATTCCAAATGTAAGTGATACATGATATTTGTCTTTGTCTGACTTACTTCACTGAGTAGGATAATCTCTAGGTTCATTCAAATAATGCAGGTGGCGTTATTTCATTCTTTTTATGGCTAATATTCCATTGTATATACAAACTGTGTCTTCTTTATTCATTCATCTGCTGATGAACATTTAGAACATTATCATTATTCTTTCTTCAGCCAGGTTTTTTTCCCCAACAACTCCAAACGATATTTGCCATATCCTTCTCCAGGGGATCCTCCCGATCTAGGGATTTAACCCATATCTCTTGTGTCTCCTGCAGCGGCAGGCAGACTCTTTACCACTTGAGCCACCTGGGAAGCCCAACTTCTCACATACTGACTTTCAAACGTGTTGTTCTTTTCATTCACTCTTTCCTCTGATTCATCAGCACAGGTTCAACTGTTAGTTTTCAGTTGCTTGAACACTAGTAATGATAGCTATTATGCTTTACTAGTAGAATAGTTACAGCCACAGTTGTTTTTAAAAATTAAAAATAAATTATTACTAGCGACTGGTTAAAATTACTCTCAGAAGCTTTTTGTTATGACAGTCACTGTTACCATTTGGGTTATGACTCACAATGCAACTGAGATGACTGAGAAAAATAAACCTCAATATGTTAATGAGGATTACCTGTAAAAAAAAAAAAGTCCAACAAATATTTATTGAGTGCAGATTATGTTTAGGACACTGGAGTTTTTATGGGAGATAGAAAATCATTGCTGCCGCTGCTAAGTCCCTTCAGTTGTGTCCGACTCTGTGCAACCCCATAGACGGTAGCCCACCAGGCTCCCCCGTCCCTTAGGGAAGATAAGGCATGATGGACTCAAGGTTGAGAAACAATTTAAGAGTTAATAATAAATACCCTCCAATACTAGAATTGCTACTTGTTCCAAGTATAAAAAGAATCTTTGTTAATTCATTCCCTAAATAACTGTTTTTTCAACATCTCTTTTAAGGAAGTGCTCAGGGATGAAGCTGATACTTTGTGGAACTGGAAGCCTGATGAGAGCAACTCTCTCTCCTCTTCCAGGAAGTAGGATTAGAAAACTCCTAACCTCAGGGAGCTTACAGTCTATGGGCAGATCAGCATGGTGCAAAGACTCTGCTGTAGTCCTATACATCCAGGTATTCAGTCTCCTGTCCTGGACCTTACCTTTCAAATCCCTCATGTGAGCTCTCTCTGTGGAGTGAGGAGCCTGGGTGCTAAGAGAAAAGTGCCCAGTGCCCATGCAGCATCTGCACCCTCTTCCTCTAGGCGCTGTGGGCACTGGACTTCCCTGTCTAGATGGCTTGAGTTGGTTTCTAGCCCCCGTGCAGTTCCCCTCTCTGGGGCTCATCTGTGCTGTAAGCATCCCTGGGCAGGAGGAGGGGTCACAGGGCAGCTCTGTGTAAGAGATGTAGGCAGAGTGAGGACGCGCAGGTTGAGGTCTTGTTAGCATGCATATATTATATGCATAATGCATATAAGGTGCGTTGTGATGTAAGAAAAGGAGAGTGGGCTAGGGGCCAGGGTCTGACTGTCCGTGCATGTGTGCATGCTAAGTCACTTCAGTGGTGTCCAAGTCTGTGTGACCCTCTGGACTGTAGCCCACCAGGCTCCTCTGCCCATGGGATTCTCCAGGCAAGAATACTGGAGTGGGTTTGCTGACTCTTTTGCTCTAGGGAATATATTTCTGTTTTCAATATTGGTGGGGATTGCTTAGTTGGTAACCTATGTCCGACTTTTGCGACCCCATGGACTGTAGCCCACCAGCCTCCTCTGTGCATGGGATTCTTCAGGCAAGAATACTGAGCTGGTTGCCATGCCCTCCTCCAGGGGATTTTCCCAACCCATGGATTGAGCCCGCGTCTCTTACATCTGCTGCACTGGCAGGCAGATGCTTTACCACTGCTGCCACCCAGGAAGCCCCATGACTGATTGTCCTTACTCATCTGGTTCTGAGCTGGAACTTAGAGAAATCCAAGAATTTAAAATTCCAACTGGATCTTCTGGGTCACTGTGAAGATATTTTGTCAAAGCAGGTAAAATAGGATAAGCCTCTTTTATTTGACAGTCTGTTTCTCTCACTCTGGGCCCTGCAAATGTGAGCAGTGGGTCTTCAGAGTGGGATAAATGTCATGACAGAGTGAGGGGCAACACATTTCTGATGAGGCAGCTTTGCAGGAGTGCTGACAGCTACAGCAGACTTCCGAGGATCTGGTTAATGAAGTGTTTGTTTTTTTTTTTTTTTTTTTAATTTAATAGCTTGAGCATTGCAACAAGCACATTCCTAGGCACAGAGATACCTGGAAAAATCTGCTGTGGTCTATGCCTGTAGGGAATGTTCACGCCAATACAGGAATCAGCTCTGTAAACAAAAGCTGCCATGAAATGAGCTAGGCACCAAATGGAGGGTCTGGAATGAACAATGGAGACACAGCAAGGGGACTGATGGTTCATCCTGGGAGTAATCTGTCAGGGATTTACAGAATTATTTGATTTAGGTCCAGAATATTGAGTAAGGGTTTTCAAGTATATCAGGGAAAAACCGAAAACCATTCCAGGCAGAAGAGAATAGCAAGTCTTGCCAAGACTTAGATGTGGTGTGTTTGGGAAACTGCAGATAACTTGGTATGGGTAGAGTTTATGCATCGAAAAAAGTGAAAATGATACTGTTCAATTTATTAAGCAGCTACTTTCATCAAGCATTTAGAGTTCTGGACTAAGCCTGGTTAAAAGTTAGATGGTTCGAGCCTGGTTAGAGAGATGGATAGAGCTTGATATTTTGTATCACTGGATGTGATAAAGAGTTTGAAGGTTATCCAGAAATGTATGGAAACTATTATGGTTATCTAAGTAGGAGATTAGAGAACAGACAAGGCAGGAGACTACTGTGAAAGTCCAGGCAAGAGATCAAGATGGTCTGAAGTAAGGGTGGTGTCAGTGATGCCTCAGGACAAAGATACATGTGATATCGATTTGAGAGGACTTAAAGAATCTGCCTGTCATTACAGGAGACACAGGAAATGCTGGTTCAATCCCTGGGTTGGGAAGATCCCCTGGAGGAAGAAATGGCAATGCACTCCAGTATTCTTGCCGGGAGAATCCCATGGACAGAAGAGCCTGGTGGTTGCAAAGAGTCGGATATACACACACATTAAAAGAGAGAATCTAGTTGATATAGAAGTAAAAATAGAGGAGGGTAGTATTAGTTCTATCAGACTCTAGGGACCAGCATTGTGTATGGTGATGACATTTATTAGGGTAGGATGAGCAGCACCATGCAACTGCTCTCATCTCACACACTAGCAAAGTAATGCTCAAAATGCTCCAAGCCAGGCTTCAGCAATATGCAAACCGTGAAATTCCAGATGTTCAAGCTGGTTTTAGAAAAGGCAGAGGAACCAGAGATCAAATTGCCAACATCTGCTGGATCATGGAAAAAGCAAGAGAGTTCCAGAAAAACATCTATTTCTGCTTTAACTATGCCAAAGCCTTTGACTGTGTGGATCACAATAAACTGTGGAAAATTCTGAAAGAGATGGGAATACCAGACCACCTGATCTGCCTCTTGAGAAACCTACATGCAGGTCAGGAAGCAACAGTTAGAACGGGACATAGAACAACAGACTGGTTCCAAATAGAAAAAGGAGTACATCAAGGCTGTTTATTGTCACCCTGCTCATTTAACTTATATGCAGAGTACATCATGAGAAACGCTGGGCTGGAAGAAGCACAAGCTGGAATCAAGATTGCCGGGAGAAATATCAATAACCTTAGATATGCAGATGACACCACCCTTATGGCAGAAAGTGAAGAGGAACTAAAAAGCCTCTTGATGAAGGTGAAAGAGGAGAGTGAAAAAGTTGTCTTAAAGCTCAACATTCAGAAAACTAAGATCATGGCTTCTGGTCCCATCACTTCATGGGAAATAGATGGGGAAACAGTGGAAACAGTGTCAGATTTTACTTTTTTGGGGCTCCAAAATCACTGCAGATGGTGATTGCAGCCATGAAATTAAAAGACGCTTACTCCTTGGAAGGAAAGTTATGACCAACCTTCATAGCAAGACAGTATGGTACTGGCACAAAGACAGAAATATAGATCAATGGAACAAAATAGAAAGCCCAGAGATAAATCCATGCACATATGGACACCTTATCTTTGACAAAGGAGGCAAGAATATACAATGGATTAAAGACAATTTCTTTAACAAGTGGTGCTGGGAAATCTGGTCAACCACTTGTAAAAGAATGAAACTAGAACACTTTCTAACACTATACACAAAAATAAACTCAAAATGGATTAAAGATCTAAATGTAAGACCAGAAACTATAAAACTCCTAGAGGAGAACATAGGCAAAACACTCTCTGACATACATCACAGCAGGATCCTCTATGACCCACCTCCCAGAATATTGGAAATAAAAGCAAAAATAAACAAATGGGACCTAATTAACCTTAAAAGCTTCTGCACATCAAAGGAAACTATTAGCAAGGTGAAAAGGCAGCCTTCAGAATGGGAGAAAATAATAGCAAATGAAACAACTGACAAACAACTAATCTCAAAAATATACAAGCAACTCCTACAGCTCAATTCCAGAAAAATAAACGACCCAATCAAAAAATGGGCCAAAGAACTAAACAGACAATTCTCCAAAGAAGACATACAGATGGCTAACAAACACATGAAAAGATGCTCAACATCACTCATTATCAGAGAAATGCAAATCAAAACCACTATGAGGTACCATTTCACACCAGTCAGAATGGCTGCGATCCAAAAGTCTACAAATAATAAATGCTGGAGAGGGTGTGGAGAAAAGGGAACCCTCTTACACTGTTGGTGGGAATGCAAACTAGTACAGCAACTATGGAGAACAGTGTGGAGATTCCTTAAAAGACTGGAAATAGAACTGCCTTATGATCCAGCAATCCCACTGCTGGGCATACACACTGAGGAAACCAGAATTGAAAGAGACACGTGTACCCCAATGTTCATCGCAGCACTGTTTATAATAGCCAGGACATGGAAGCAACCTAGATGTCCATCAGCAGATGAATGGATAAGAAAGCAGTGGTACATATACACAATGGAGTATTACTCAGCCATTAAAAAGAATACATTTGAATCAGTTCTAATGAGGTGGATGAAACTGGAGCCTATTATACAGAGTGAAGTAAGCCAGAAAGAAAAACACCAATACAGTATACTAACGCATATATATGGAATTTAGAAAGATGGTAACAATAACCCGGTGTACGAGACAGCAAAAGAGACACTGATATATAGATCAGTCTTATGGACTCTGTGGGAGAGGGAGAGGGTGGGAAGATTTGGGAGAATGGCATTGAAATATGTAAAATATCATGTATGAAACGAATTGCCAGTCCAGGTTCGATGCATGATACTGGATGCTTGGGGCTGGTGCACTGGGACAACCCAGAGGGATGGTATGGGGAGGGAGGAGGGAGGAGGGTTCAGGATGGGGAACACATATATACCTGTGGCGGATTCATTTTGATATTTGGCAAAACTAATACAATTATGTAAAATTTAAAAATAAAATAAAATTAAAAAATAAGTAAATAAAAAATAAATAAATAAAAAGCAGAGACATTGCCAACAAAGATCTGTCTAGTCAAGGCTATGGTTTTTCCAGTGGTCATGTATGGATGTGAGAGTTGGACTGTGAAGAAAGCTGAGTGCTGAAGAATTGATGCTTTTGAACTGTGGTGTTGGAGAAGACTCTTAAGAGTCCTTGGACTGCAAGGAGATCCAACTAGTCCATCCTAAAGGAGATCAGTCCTGTGTGTTTATTGGAAGGACTGATGCTGAGGCTGAAACTCCAATACTTTGGCCACCTGATGCGAAGAGCTGACTCATTTGAAAAGACCCTCATGCTGGGAAAGATCGAGATCAGGAGGAGAAGGGGACGACAGAGGATGAGATGGCTGGATGGCATCACTGACTCGATGCACATGGGTTTGGGTGAAGTCCAGGAGTTGGTGATGGACAGGGAGGCCTGGTGTGCTGCAATTCATGGGGTCGCAAAGAGTCGGACACGACTGAGCGACTGAACTGAAATGAACTGAGCAGCACACTTAAGCTGGAGTGAGGCTGGAGAGTATTACATTCTGGACTCATTGAGTCACTGAGATTCTTACTAGATACCCAGATAGAATCTACTGAGATTCTTATCAGATATCCAGATAGAATCTACTGGACATTTGAAACTGTGGTTCTGAGCTTAGATAAGAATTCTCAACTGAGTATGTAGATTTGTGAGTATAAAGGCATAGGGGAAAAAACTCATGGGGCTGGATGGAATTTTTACTCTTTGAGTATCTGTTATATGCCAGGCACTGTATTAGGTTCCGGGGACAACCTTGATTAAATAAGGCATGATTTCTTTAAAGTGTCTGTTATGTGGGTTCAGGGAGTGGGATGGAAGTGCAAAATTATGTTAAGTATACAGACACATTTTTATATAAAGTATACAGATAAATTTTTAATAAAAATGTATAAAGATACATTTTTTTCCTACTTACTAAAATCACTAATTGTGTTTTAGTTTTATTTTCTAGATTCAAGTAAGTTGAATGTATAAAGGGAAAGAAGGATTCTATAAGAGAGAGAAGGGAATGTTTAGATGGAATACTAAGCATTAATACTGTAGGAGAGATGGTGATGTTCAGAGAACAGGGCATTGGCACCAGGCTTAATGATTTAGGACCCAGAGATAAGGTCTTGTGTGAACCTAGGGAATGGTTAGGAGTTGTTGCTGATTCGCAAAGCAAGTAAGAGTGATGGAGTCCAGAAGTTTTAGGAATTATGGGGTCAGAGGTTGGGTTCCCAAGTCATTGCAGAGGATGGTGCAAGTCATGGTGGACACTGTAAAGCAAGTGCCTTCGTCCTCACCGGACATCCCTGGACATCCACAGGAGGTGGCTGGGGGTGAGGTCAAGGAAGGGTAGACGGTGATGGGGCTGAATGGCAGGAGATTCCAAGGCAGAGGGGGGTTTCATCAAAGGCGGGAAGGATCTGTGGTGGGTTGGGAAATGCTTGCATTACTATTTGTCTTTTCAGTATCTTCTGGAGATGGCTATAAGGCATCTGAGGTTAGCATTCCTTGATGTAATTCCATGGTGATGAGGGCATTTGTTTGCCAAGGAAATTGCATAAAAATTGGTGGAAAGAATTGCTAGGTAGGTCAGCTTTAGGGGCTAGATCATTGGGTAGGAGGGTGAGGGTTTGGCAATGGCCTTGAATTTCAGGTATGGACAGTTGTAAGGGGGATATATGATTTCCACCTGCCTCATGGCTCTGAAACATTCAGAGACTGTCACAAAATAATAAAACACAAAACATTTTTGAATGGAAATTTGTGATCAAGTTTTTTTTCAGTGATAAAACTCAGTTTTATCTGTGTGAATCAGGCCAGGAATTCCTTGAAAAGAAAGGCTCTTTTGGAAATGCGGAGGGTGTCATTTTCTCCTCTCCATTCAGAAGGACATAGAACAATCCAGGAAGAGAGATTGTTATAAATGAGAGCAGGGAAGTGGGGGGATCTGTGTGGGAGTTTGTGAAGTGATTAGCTGTGGGGCTCAGAGATGGAAGAGATGAACACTTAGACTGTAGGAGGTGGCCAATTTGGGAAGGGCCTTGAACGCCAGATGGAGGAATTTGGTTTTATTCTGCAGAATAAAAGAGAAGTGACATGCATACGAGTTCTGTGGTTTGGAAATGTAGAGAAGCAGGAGCAGGGTAGAGAATGGAGCAATGAGAGCAGGTTGAGCTCTCAGGAGTTGTTGCTGCTGGGCACTCAGTGATGAAGTACACAGGGTCTCTGCCCTCGACATTTCAACTTAGAGGTGATCAAGAGTGCCTACAAGGTAGAAAGTGATAATGTGAAAAGAGGGGTGCAGAGTACCATCCTGACCAGTGCAAGGGGATCAAAGAAGCCTTATGAAGGAGGCAGTATTTGGTCTTCACACTGAGGGGGAGATAAGGTTTTGATCTATGGCCAGGAAGAAAGGAAAGAAGATATTCTGAAAGTAGAAATTGTGTTGGCCCAAAGCATAGAATGTGTTTGAGGGAAGAACAAATGGTTCATTTAGTTTATAGCAGGGGTTCTTAATCTTTTTTATGCCACAAATCTGCTAGATAGTCTGGTGAAGCCTACAGCTTTCTTAGAATAATATTTTTGGTGTATAAATTAAAATAATAGCATTGCAAGGGAAAGCAATTGGATTGAAATAAAGTCATCAATAAAATAAACACATTGATGATATAGTAATATGTGTATTTCATTAGTAATGCAATAAATAAGAAGGTCTGCTGCTAAGTCGCTTCAGTTGTGTCCGACTCTGTGCGATCCCAGAGACGGCAGCCCACCAGGCTCCCCCATCCCTGGGATTCTCCAGGCAAGAATACTGGAGTGGGTTGCCATTTCCTTCTCCAATGCATGAAAGTGAAAAGGGAAAGTGAAGTCGCTCAGTCGTGTCCAACTCTTATCAACCCCATGGACTGCAGCCTACTAGGCTCCTCCATCCATGGGATTTTCCAGGCAAGAGTACCAGAGTGGGGTGCCATTGCCTTCTCCGATAAGAAGGTCTAGCAGCCATCTAATCATGACTATAATCTCCAAGTTGAGCTTAAGTGATATTTTGAGATATTGGCAACAACTCTAACATGATATGAAAATATCTGAGATCTCAATTGTTGACAAAATTACCGGTACTGCTAATACTATGGTTTGTGGCCCACAGTCATAATATAAGTACAGTGCTTGAGTCATTACTGAAAATAAGGGTAAACGTTTTCCCCATAAAGGATCATGCCCTTTATAAATTCTAGCCACAGATGCCAGGGGAGTTATGAACCTCAGTTAAGAACGCCTATAGAGAACGCGGTTCAGAAAGTAATACAGCACCGTGGCCTAAGTTGTGAGATCTGCCAGGGCTTTAAGATAGAATTTGATTTTCAAAATCAAGATTCATTCACTCTTGGAAAAGTACCATGCTAACTGAGTGAACCAAGAAGGCCCAGGAGGTTGTATTTCTTTAGGCCACCCATGTGTTTTGCCCTTGGTTGCCTAAGAAGACCTCTCGACAGTATTTGCAGGATGAGGAGCGCATTCTTCCCAAGTCCGCGGAGAGGCATCAAGCGCAAGGGGCAGAGCAGAGGTCTGGGCAGCCGAGGTGGCCAGCGGCACAGTGTGCTCTTTGTCTTCCAAGCCCTGGGAGGAGACGGGCCGGCGGAGATGCGTCCTGTTGTCTTGGCATCGGGTGCTGTCCCTGGCCTTTTTGTTTTGGGCTGCTGAGTTATTTGCTAGTTGGAGAAATCTTAGTAAAACAGGAATAGAGCAGTTAGATGGAGAGGCAGAAGAACAAAGGAAGCAGAAGGAAAAAGAGGGGGGCTTTGGAAAGGCATTTTTTTTTTTCTTTTGGTGCGAGGTGTGTCCAGAGCACCCAGTCTTCAGGACTGAGATTTTCCTCTGTGCCTGGAGCCTAGTTTACATGACTGCCTTCTGCAATATGCCGTTTTGGAATATGACAAAAACCGTGGAGACAGCTGCTTACTTTAGAGACAAATAAGGGCTCCTTTGTCTTCTAACAGTGAATTGGAACAAAAGGGCTTTACGTTTATGGCTCTAGTCACAGCCTGACCACATTGAGTGGGAAACCTGGGACTCCTGGAGCTCCTGAGGCCGAGAGAAAATAAACCTTTCAGTCCTGCAGGCCTCCTGTTGCCCTTCTTTCTTCCCTGGGCAGTATGAATCCACAGTGGTGTGGTCAGCATTGTGCTTGTGAGATGCGCCCTTTATTCAGTTTATGACTGCTGCTCCTTGTGCCTTCTGGCCACCGGGGACACCGGCATCGCGCTGAGCTCCCAGTCCTAAGGGCCAGCTATCTAGGCTGCTTCAGCCGCCGTCAGATGCCCATGCTCACAGAAGACGTCAACTGTGCCGCTCAGTGCACAAAGGAGTGCTTCTCTCTGCAAAGGCAAATAGGAAACATCTGATGTTGTAGCCAGCCATCTGGCTATCTTTAGGGACTGAACATGCATATTAATTTCATCTTTTGTTTATTACCTAGTTCACCCTCCAACATGTAGGTGGTGTTAATTGCAATGTTTGTTAAGCAGGCTCCCCACTGCAACCCGTCCTTTCAATCCCAATCCTTGAGCAATTACCACCACTAATATATTTCCAGTTGAGTGTACCAGCCAGTAAAGTGGACTGCCCGTGTCTCTTCTCCTGGATGATGATCAGTAAGCTTTTTTGGCTCTTTAGAATGTAAAGATGAAACATATTACTGAAAGATTTAATTTTCTAAAGTTAAGAAATGCAAAGGGAAGTTTTGGGGACAGTGGAATTGTACTCCATTGATGGAATAGTACTGTCTGAAAACCCACTTACATAAAATGTACAAAAGATTTGGGTGGGACAGACCTTCACTGGGCTTTTAGGCAAAATAAAGTCCTAAAACAGGTAGTTCGGCTTCTCTTAAATGATTCTAGTCACTGCTTTCAAAGACCTCACAGCCCATAAATATCCTTTTTCTGCTTGCCAAGGTTATGAACAAGGCTGATTGACAATTTGGTCTTGACAGGGGCACCTGTGTTTTTAGTGACTTCTCTTTTTGCTTCCTCTTATACAACATGAACTTCCAACTGCAAATGAAAATAACATCTGATTCTACACAGCAGAGTCAAGTGGGAGATGATGGCTGTCGAACCAGATCACCATACATACCACGTTGTTCCTTAATTCCTTTTTTCAACTAGGACAGGCAGATGTCTCTGCGAAGTGAGGTGGAAAGTTATTTCCATATCAGAAAATGGCTTGGAAGAAGGTGCAGAGATAGGAATGGAAAACAGAAATACAAGTAAGCAAAAGGGGAATTTAAGATGAAACTCTGATACCTTCTTTCATGATTTTATGTAATTGACATTTCAGTAATGTGTGATAAAGATACCTCTATATAGAACATTTGTCATTTCTGACCCAAATCAACCAGGGTTTACTGTTGAGCAAGAGGAGAAATAGTTTATTCCCTTCCCAGATGGGAAGAGAAAAGAGAATAGGAGAAGTTACGGATTTTTAGAGCTCTTTAAGGAACATGGCATTTGAATCTCTCCCGGAATCAACATTTCTAAAAATATTTCAAGCTTTATGCTTAGCGTCTTTTGGTTTCCTATGTATTATATATATACATGCATTTTCTGCTTTATTTGTTTGTAACATCATGTGTGTCTGCTAAGTCGTTTCAGTAGCATCGGACTTTCTTAGATTCTATAGACTGTAGCCCACCAGGGTTTCCCAGGCAAGAATACTGGAGTGGGTTGCCATGCCCTCCTCCAGGGGTTCTTCCCAACCCAGGGATCAAACCCTCACCTCTTATATCTCCTGCATTGGCAGGTGGGTTATTTACCATTAGTGCCACCTGGGAAGCCCTTGTAATTCATGGTATTAGTCACTCAGTTGTGTTCAACTCTGCGACCCCATGGACTGTAGCCTGCCAGTCTCCTCTGTCCTTGGACTCCTCCAGGCAAGAATGCTCTAGTGGGTTGCCGTTCCCTTCTCCTATAATGTCATAAAGATAGGTAAATAGGTAGCCGTTTGTCTTTCCATGGGTCTGGAGTCAATGCAAATTTCTAGGTATCAGGAATGAAAGAGTTGGGTTATTTTGTCCTTTCTTGCTTATGTATGCTACACTGAGACATGTATACTTTGATAGCTTGAAGGGAAACTACATTAGCAAAAACATAATCTGGTGACTTAACATTGCACTTTTTTACAAGGGCAAATTAAGTAAAAACTTAGAGCAGGTAATACACAAACATAGGCATTCTCTCTCTACAGCTGGACTGGTTGGAGGTGGCTCAGAATAAAGGTGCAGAATGATTATTTAAGAGGTTTTGGCTATTTTGCATTTTGCTTCTGAGTTTCCTAAAATCCTGGCTTACCAATAATTTTTTATGATATTAGTTTGGAAATTAAAATCACCTACTTTTGTTTTCAAGCAGAACATCTGAAACATGTAGCATGGTATATTACAAATAATAGGTATCCCTGAAATGCTTGTTATATAAATGCCAAGCTGAACACCAAAATTTTGTAACGTCCCCTGATTCTGAACATGTTTATAAGCATACCATCTATTTTTAAATAATCATTAATTTTTTTCATGAAACTTCTTCACATATATTCCTCAAGGCATTGTTTTCCTTCTCTTATGCTAGGATATTGAGATTCACAAAGTTTGAGTGACTTACACATTTTAATTATTTTTCCATCATTCTACCATAAAAATATTTCAAAACATTTCTAATGTTCTTCATTTCTTCCTGAAGATTCAGGTTTCCATCAGCCTGAAGAGCTTCCTTTAGCACTTTTCATAGTGCAGGATACTGGAATAAATTTGTTTCTTTTGTCTGGAAATGTCTTCATTTTATTTCATTCTTGAAGGATATTTTCACTGAATCAAGAATTTTGAGTTTATACTTATTTTTATTTCAAAACTTTAAATGCATTGTTTGGTTTTCTGGTTTGTTTGTTTTTGTAATGAGAAGTCAACTACAATTTAAATCATTGTTCCCTATATGTGATGCTTTTCCTAGACTTTTTTCTGAATTGGTGGTTTTTAGCAGTATAATTATCAGTATAATTATGGTTTTATTTGTATTCATACTTCTTGGGGTTCACCAAGCTTCTTGAGCTTGTAAATTTATATCTTTCACTGAATTTGTGAAATTTTTGGCTCTTAACTTTTCAAATATATTTTCTGTTCCATTCTCTTTTTCCTTATTTTCTAGAATTTTGGTTACTTTATGTTTGGTAACTGTTATTTTGATATAGTCCCTTAGGTTTCTGTTCATTTTTTCCCTTATTCTTAAGAATAAAATATTCTTAAAATGCTTTTATTTTTCTTTTATTCTTATTCTTCTTTTAAAGTAGAGCAATTCTATTGATCTATCTCTGAATTCACTGACTCTTCCCTTTCTGTCACCTCTATTTTGTGTTAAGCCTGTCCAGTGAATTGTTTTTCAGATATTTTATTTTCCAGATTTAAAATTTTCAACTGGTTCTTTTTTTAAAAAAATAGTTTCTAGTTATATGTTTTCATTTAATAATCTCCTATCTTTTCATTTAATAAAAGCACATATTTCTTGATGTCATTGAGCATAGTTACAATAGTGGCTTTAAAGTTGTCTGAAAATTCCATCATCTGAGCCATCTCATGATTGTTTTCTTAGAATTATCTTTTCTCTTGAGAAGCGGTTACATTTTCCATATGTAGAGCACTGTTGGATTACCTGGTAGCTCAGACGGTAACGCATCTGCCTGCAGTGCAGGAGACCTGGGTTCACCCCCCGGGTTGGGAAGATCCCCTGGAGAAGGAAATGGCAACCCACTCCAGTACTCTTGCCTGGAAAATTCCATGGATGGAGGAGCCTGGTAGGCTACAGTCCATGGGGTCGCAAAGAGTCAGACATGACGGAGCAACTTCACTGGGTTCACTGTTGGATTATACTCTGAAGATTATGAATGATTTGTTGTGGATACTCTGAGTATTGTATATTTCCTTGATTAGAGTTGATATCCTTTGTTATAGTAGGCCATTAACTGTCCTAGAGCTGCAACTGCTATCATTTGGATGGCCATTTCAATTTCAGCTTAGTTGTTTTATCCTTGGCTGAGCTGCTTGGAGTCTGCCCACACACTTGTGGTTTAGTTGCCAGAGATGTGGGGAGGGTTACACCCAGAATTTAGAGTGCCCCATTTCTAGCTCTTTACTTCTCGAGATCCTGCCCTCCTCCTAGAAGCCATGAAAACAGGGAATTCACCCAGCATTGTTTCTTCAAGTGTTAACTTCCTTCCAGATTCTGCCTGCACTTGGCTGCTCTCCAGTGTCTTCAGGTAGCTGGGATTGTTTTGTTTTGTTTTGAATTAGAGTTTATAGTTGCTATCTGTGGGAGACTCAGTGTGTTAAGACCTTATTCGGCCATTTTAAGTTACTTTTGAGCCTTTGATTATAGCCACATACTAGCAGAACCAGAACTTGAAAAGTTAGCGCTCTTCCAGCGCTGAGCTGCCACACGGGTCAGTTATTCTTTAACTTGGTTGCTGTACACCAGTTCTCCTTAGGTGAATGAAACACTGAGAGGGTTTTATCTGTAAACCATAAAAATATATGTCAGTTTGGATCTGACTCCGGCGTTCAAGCTAAACATTCACCTTTTATGGACTTTCCTTAGAAGTCTAAATAGTTAAAAGCTTCTTCTGATACCATCATGTTAAAACAGAGCAAGATTAGTGACAACAAGAACCATTATCTTTTAATAACAAAGTTAATTCCAAGGTTACTATAATGGCTCATTTATTTCAAGTCATATTTGACAAGAAGAATTTGTCAGTCTAATGAAAGAACTGGGACAGTCTTGTAGACTTAGCTCTGATGGGATCTGAAAGATCTTAATGGATTCCAAACACGGGAACGGTGCACATAATCCTAGTTAAGTAACTTAAAAGCAGAAACATAATGAAAAACCTGTTGGATTTGTGTGTGTGTGTGTATTTAATATTCTATTAGTTTAGCTGTCTGAAGCATTTTTCACAGAGATATATTTTCATTTGACATGCTTTTCAAACGTAGTTTGGAGCATATTACACAGCTGATTTTAAGCCTACTAAAATGTTAGATATTTATTTATAGAGTTCCTAACATAGCCTAATAATATTGAGCAAATATCAGATGTATGTAAACACTGGGCAATATCAATCTAAATTGGAAAAAACTCCAATTTCATTGAAAATCACCACTGTATCAAAATATTTCTTATAATAAACAGGTTGTGCACTGTTTGGAATCATTTTGAAGTGGCTGTTACTTTTTTCCTTTCCCCCTCTTTCTTTGTATTTCTTTTTTTATTTTATTTTATTTAACTTTACAATATTGTATTGGTTTTGCCATATATCAAAAGAATCTGCCATAGGTATACATGTGTTCCCCATCCTGAACCCTCCTCCCTCCTCCCTCCCCATACCATCCCTCTGGGTCGTCCCAGTGCACCAGCCCCAAGCATCCAGTATCGTGCATTGAACCTGGACTGGCGACTTGTTTCATATATGATATTATACGTATTTCAATGCCATTCTCCCAAATCATCCCACCCTTTCCCTCTCCCACAGAGTCCAAAAGACTGTTCTATACATCAGTGTCTCTTTTGCTGTATTTCTGATATTATTTACTTGAGAGTTTCTTTGAACGGGTATCATTCTCTTCAAAACTGAAGATTATAGAAAAGTAAAGTGACATACCATTTCATGTCATTTAATTTCTGTAGTTTAAATTTGATGTTGATTAATTTGCTCATCAGTGACTGAATCTTTCTTTTGAATAACTTGAACTCAATCACTACTTTTTCTACTATTGTTTTTCTTTTTGATTCATTTTATTGTTATAGGTGTTTTTTTTATGAAAATGAAAGTTTAATCAAGGATGTTCATTAGCTGAAGGTTTGTGTAACTGAAATAGAATTTTCATTTTGAATGCATCTGTCCAAATTCAAGCTCACCTATCAGGTAGGAAATATATCAATATTTCCTGAGTTTATATTTTGACTTATTATCTAGTAGATGATAAAACAAGTCTCTGCTCCATTGAAAAACAGCTAAATCAGTTTTTTTTTGTTTGTTTGTTTCATTCTTAGGGTGATATTCAGACTCACTTATTTCAAAAGTTAAAATAATACTGTGCTTGGAAGTTTCAGTCAGTTAAACTGGTTGTTAGAATGTTATTCTCTAAGTGTAGAAATGATTTCTTTCTTCTTCCAGTAACTATGTGCCTTAAACATAGTAGGTGTTTAATCAGAATATGTTGACATGTCTAGTGAGATAGAAAAATCCTAAATAATAGTGTTCACTGGGGATATGTAATTTTCACTTGAGAATTTATTGAATTCATTTTCCTTAACTTTAAGCTTTCTGGTTTCAGAATAATTAAATATTGATGATCTTGCTATGACTAGTAATATTGCTCCTTTATTTTAAATATTTTTAAAATTTAGTATAAAAATGGAAGACTTAAAAAATGGTCTTATGTGTTTTTCCAGTAAAAGGGGTGGGGGGAAATCCTTGAAACTTTGTATAAACTAATAAAATCCTAATTCATAATGCTATTTGAAATAGAAACTATTAAAGTGAGGATATTGGCACAAAGTATGCATGCCATAAATGTCTATCATGTTGAACTTCGTGGCTTTGAATGCATTATTATTGTTGAGCTATCTTAGCTGCATCCTAGACATTGGTGAAACTGAAGGATGACAGTATTTAAGCTTTAAAGAAATTTGAGAGGAGTGGTGGGCTGCAAACTATAAAACTCTGGGTATAGAAGCTGTTTCCTCTCTGTGGATTTCAGCCTATTAACTTGTGTATTTTAGGGGAAATATTTACTTCATAATCTGTATATAAATGTATATACTTTTCATTGCTTGACACTTTCATATTTATAAGTCAATGAGAAATATCAGTATTTTCTCCCTATTCAACTATGTCTTCTTTCTTCTGTCTAAATAAGGGTGTAACTGGAAATTGACAGACTCTGGTGGGTGGCATTTGCATTATGGAGCAATGGAAATCTTAAGGCTGGTTAATTATATTTTCAGCCTACATCAGGCATTGCTCTCCTCTCTCTTCTTCCTTATTCTCATTCACTACCTTCTAGTTAGTTATGTGCAGGGAATTTTGAGCTTTTTGAAAGCAAGAGCTGAGCTTTATTCATCTCAATGCCAAGCACAGGACCTGATACAAATAATGATTACCATATAAGATAAATCACTATAGTTGTGCAAGAAACAAGACAGAAACAACAGTTGATAATGTTCATTGCCATTGACCACATGTGTGAACGCTATATAAGGTAATCATATTGGGGATCTTCCTTAGCAAGATTACGTAGGTCACTGGTGAGGAGGCAGACCCAGGACCCAGGGTTGGAAACCCCACACCAAATCCCACCAGTGTAAGCACTGTGCCATTCAAACTGCTCTCAGTGTATTAAAGTGGCCGTTTTCCTTACAGAAACCAACAAATGTAAACTAACACACATTACCCTTGAGACCTGCATTACTCAGCATGATTCAATGTATGAATTAAATTCTCCAGGTGTTTTCACAACTGAGATAAAGAAATGAAAACTCTCCTAGTGTTAATGAAGTATGATGAGAAAAGACATCTATAAACAATGGTCGGTCTGTCCACCTATTGTTTGCTCTGCTTAGAGTATCAAATCTGGTTGTGATTTGGGTAATTTGAATCTAAGACTCTTTGAGCCTTTTAGCTCTGTGTGTGGACTTTCAGCAGGGATGACTTTTTCAGAATTATGAAAAATCACATCACACTCAGCATTCTAGGACAAAAAGAGCAAGCTTATAAGGCAAGAATTAGTGCTTATCTTTATAATCTGCCGGCATTTTTTAAGCAAGACTAGCAAAGGTGTAAAGTAGGTCTAAAATTATTGACATTAACACCAATAAAATTGTAAAGTAGGCGCTAATAGTCTTTAAATAATATCAAAACTTTTGTAGAGAGGGCAGTTAACTGTTTCCTTAGCTCTGCCTTTAGATTTGGCCAGGAGTCCCCTTCTGGTTGACCTACCTTTGAAGTAGTAATTCTTCACTGAGATGGTCAGATGCACTGGTGGTAATCATTTCACTATCCTTGAAAATAATGTACACTAGGAAATGGAGTTTCCATAAGTAAGAATGTGTTGGTTCTCTTTAGAGAAGGAATTAGAGATGGGGATGATAAATGAACACCTCACCCCCCACACACAATAATAAGAGCATCTTAGAAGGGTAGAGGAAGGGAAAAATGATGCCCAGAATTAGAGAATTATGGAATTTCAGAGCTAGGAAATATCTCAGATATGGATTAGTATAAATATGGGCTCAGTTCAGTTCAGTTGCTCAGTCGTGTCCGACTCTTTGCAGCCCCGTGAACTGCAGCACGCCAGGCCTCCCTGTCCATCACCAACCCCTGGAGTTTACCCAACTCATGTCCATTGAGTCGGTAATGTCTTCTAACCATCTCATCCTCTATCGTCCCCTTTTCCTCCTGCCTTCAGTCTTTCCCAACATCAGGGTCTTTTCAAATGAGTCAGCTCTTCGCATCAGGTGGCCAAAGGATTGGAGTTTCAGCTTCAACATCAGTCCTTCCAATGAACACCCAGGACTGATTTCCTTTAGGATGGGCTGGTTGGATCTCCTTGCAGTCCAAGGGACTCTCAAGAGTCTTCTCCAACACCACAGTTCAAAAGCATCAATTCTTCAGCACTCAGCTTTCTTTATAGTCCAACTCTCACATCCGTATATGACTACTGGAAAAACCATAGACTTGACTAGATGGACCTTTGTTGACAAAGTAATGTCTCTGCTTTTTATTTTTTTTTTAACTTATTTATTTTAATTTATTTTAATTGTAATTTAATAATAATTTACAATATTGTAGTGGTTTTTGCCTTACATTCATATGAATCAGCCATGCTTCTTAATATGCTGTTTAGGTTGGTCATAACTTTCCTCCCAAGGAGTAAGCGTCTTTTAGTTTCATGGCTGCAGTCACCATCTGCAGTGATTTTGGAGCCCCCAAAAATAAAGTCTGACACTGTTTCCACTGTTTCCCCATCTATTTCCCATGAAGTGATGGGACCAGATGCCATGATCTTAGTTTTCTGAATGTTGAGCTTTAAGCCAACTTTTTCACTCTCCTCTTTCACTTTCATCAAGAGGCTCTTTAGTTCTTCTTCACTTTCTGCCATAAGGGTGGTGTCATCTGCATATCTGAGGTTATTTTTAAATATGGGTAGAAGAGTTGATAGACGTTCAAACATTCTGGTAATCAGAATCAATTCAACAGTCTAATTGGTTCACTATCAAGAATCTCAGAGCAGTATATTCTGGCCCTTCTAATAATGTTTGGAGTATGTTCTATAGATTTTGTGGTATATTTTTAGTTATATGAACACTGGGACAGTTCATAAAGTAAAAGAGCTCTGTCCCACCTTTAGTATATAGGGCAAAATATATATAGGGCAAACTCATCCCTAATTCTTCAGTAACCTTTGAATTTCAGAGTGGCTGATTGCTGCTGATGTCTTGATTTAGGCAATGAGAGACGACACTGGCACAGAAGAGGAACATGAAACAGTGAAGGGAGGTAGTAAGCCCAAGGTCTTAAAGATGGATTTCTAGGGAAGTCTCAGGAAAGTTTTCTAAACTGTCTACTTAAATGAAAACGAAATGAAAAAGCCACCTTTGTGAAGCATACATCACTATGCCAATCTTCTTATCTTTTTGTACTTCTTCTTGTTATGAATTCCTAATGATTCTTATCATGAATGGAGTTGGTCTTTCTGTATTCCTCATACCATTCATTTGATTGAACTCATCAGGAATTACAATATCAAGTTGAAGTCAAGCTTCCCAGGTGGCAGTAGTGGTAAAGAATCTGCCTGCCAATACAGGAGACGCAGGTCCAATCCCTGGGCTGGGAAGATCCTTTGGAACAGGAAATGGCAACCCACTATAGAATTCTTGCCTGGAAAATTCCATGGATAGAGAAGACTGGCAGGCTACCATCCATGGGGTTGCAAAAGAATCAGACATGACTGAGCACATGTAGGTGAATCTTCCCCTTTTTAAGTGCCTATTTTGAAGTCTATCTTACCCTGAGACCTGTGTGGCCACTTGAAATACAGGATTTTGTTCCATAGTGCTGGGGGTCATGCCCAGCACTTGGCAGGCAGCTCTAAATGGCCATGGTGCCATCATAAAATGTTACATGTTACATTACATCGTAACATCAGTTTAACTTTTTACAGTGTGGCTAATTCCAGAGAATGGATGGCATTTTGATATATGGACTTTAAGTCTTCTATGATCTTTGTGAGTGATTTTGCAAAGATTTTCCTCTGTGTCCCTGTAGACTGTATTCAGAGTACTAAATAGTTCAAGGTTTGACTTTCATGCTAGGAGTTGTCAGTAACCTGAGTATGCCTCAGGAAACTTTTTTTTCCCCATAAAAATAGTCTTCCGTTTTGTTTTTTTTTTTATCTTTCAGTTGAGGAAGATGGCAGCATGAATCAAAGACATGGACTAATAACTTGTAATGAGAGACGGATAAATGTGGAACCCCCAGGCATGTCTCTGCTCAGCGTTCCCATCAGGTGCAGTGGCCTGTTATGGATAAAGGTAAATTGAGTTCTTCTACTTGACCCAAACACTGATTCTGTGCCCTCACGTCCTGCCAAGGTAGTTGCATGGTTGCTATTTAGTATGAGTCACAGCCAAAGATGAATTCTGAGTGCTGTGTCTAAGTGGCAGGAAAAAAAAAACCTGGTCCTCCTCTGAAGGTCAAGTGCAGTTTTCCAATGTGTCAGCACAATAGGAACCCACACACTTAAGGCCAGGAGAGACCTTGAGGATCTACGGTTGTGACATGTGTATGGAGACTTGGCTTCATCTGTTGCCTGTTTGGATTGATCTAACCCTGGGACAGAAAAAAAATCCACTCAGTTTCTTCCCATTTTGGTCCCATTGTATTTGTACATTTCTTTCTTCCTTAAGAAGATCTCTCCCTGGCTAATGTAAGAGATGCTGACTGTACTGAGCGTGAATCTTTAATCCAAAGCAAAGCACTTCAATGGAAGAATGGCTCATTGGACTTCTGAATATCCTTTTGTACCGGTATTTCCTAAAATTACCTAATTCCTATGAAACCTTTCCCTACGAATCCTTGTTGGGCAGATGAAAGGCTTGTGGAAACACCCAGCATTGGTTTCACTCTTGCTTCCCTTATATAAATAGGATAGCCTTCCAATCTGTGGGGCTGACGTGCATGATATGGCATTACCTCTCCTAAACAGAGCAGGGTAGGGCTGGTGCTTAAAAAAAAAACTTTTTGTGCCAACTGACCACTAGGCAGCTGGACCAGGAGGCTTCCTGGCAGTACAACAGTCCTGAGGAGAAACATCAGGGTGGGGAAAATAACAGGAGGCCAGTTGTAACGTTAGAAATGCTCTTTTCAGCGTCTTTCTCATTTCTTCTAAGTCTGTGCATTTGATGTGGCAGCTCTCTATTTCTCAGACAAAGCTCAGTGAAGAAACTGTTCTCATTAATTGCTAATGGGCCAAATTGCGGTGCTCATTTAGAGAGATTCTGGTGACAGACAATTAAGTATCCACGTATTTGAAAGTGTTGGGAGAGAAAATGATGTCTTTACCTCACCAGGTTCATTTAAAAAGCTGCATTCGTGTTTTTTGTTTTTGTTTTTTTCCCTTTTCCAAAATTTGACTCATGTCAATGGGAAAATTCCAGAGAAACTGAAAAGAAAATCCCCCTCAATGCCAGACTTTCCTTGTCCTCGGCTTAGGTAAAGAGGGTACGGAGAAGCTCCAGGGAAGCCACAGTACTGAGTCCCTACGACTCTTTCTTTCTAGGCCTGCCTGTAGTCTCTGCTGAGCAGTCTCTTCAGAGTGGGCTATGTTTTTTAATTCTGGAATAAGTAATACTTTCTTCTGGCACTTCTTTTATGCATTAAAAATGAATGTCTACAAATGCTGGTGATTAGGGGATGTACTCCAGAACAGTACAGGAGTACTTTAACAATTGATGGAATCCTCAAAAATTCCAAATAAATAAAATGACTTGGCCAGGCAGAAGAGTGGTTGGGAATTTTAGATTGAAAGGGAATCCTTCTGTAATTTTTTTTTTTTTTTAGTAAAATATTGAATCTTTTTTTGAAGCAAATTATCACATCCCAATTTATCGTGTGTAAATCTGGAATGCCACATGGAGACCTGACTTTAACTGGAACGCGCCTTCACTAAGCTAGTTTGAAGCCAGTTCCTCCCCTTCCCTGGCTAGAAAGGAAACTCCATGAAAGCAAAGTCTTTGCTGTTCATAATTATGGAATCTTTGATGCTGCAGAGCTCAGATGCTTAGATACTCATTAATGTTTGTTGAGTCAATGGGACAAGTGAAGAGACAAACAAGGAGCTGGTATTCTAAAATGTGATTAGAGAGGAAAAATATCCCGAATTCACGGTTAGTACTAATATATAAAAGAGGCTTCTTTGGGATAAAATGAAAAGAAATTGGGGTCTAAACCCAAGAGTACTGTTTTTTACTGGGTATTAATTTTATGTCACTGCAATTTCTCCAGACCAGTGGAATCCTTTATATGTTTATGTCAGCCACAAACAGAATCTATCCAGAGGAGGGACCCATAGCTGTCTACCTGGGAACGTTGGATCATGAATTCTGATTGGCTTCCTTTCTCTGTGTCAGGACCTGGTTGTAAATTCATGCACAGAACACGGACTGTCAACGTGGACATTTACAGTACACGTTGTTCCATGCTATGACCTTCCCTCGTGAACACTGAAGCAGGAACTGATACGGGGAGGGGGTCATGGGGAACACCATTAAATGGAAACATGGGGCTGCCGTATCTCTTACTTACAGTGAAGCTGGAGACACTGGCGCCCATAACATGACTCCCTTGTTCATGTTACACTCAGGGAAAACCAGAGCCACATGTTTGAGTGGCACCTCCTGAGCTCCTGTTTCCAAATTCAAACTGGGCTGCCACGTGGTGTACACGATTTCAACGCAGGAGCAGATTTCACTGAAGCCACAGGGCATCTGAGTTACACGAGTACAAAATGAGAAACAGACGTGACTGCAGGTGCTTTCTGCCCTGCTCTTGTGTAACTAACTCAAAGGTGTCTTTGATTTAAATAAGAAATTTGGCAGAGAGCTTGTCCATAAAGCACTTTAATTGCATTGGTTTTTGGTAAAAGGGCTTCTCTCTCCTCCCACCTCACTCTCACCACACACATTCAAATACACATAAAACTCCTATTATAAAGAGTAGAATGACAGTGTTAAAAATAAAATTTAAATTAAAGGCCAACCTCAGTAACTTGTAAGTTTCCCATTCTCCCTGAAAATGGCCTTTGGTTTTCATCTTTGGATAGCCTGATTTTAAATAGGTAATACTTATCCAGTAAGTCATAATGGCTCTAAATCTATTGCATAAATAATATGGCTTGTAAATATATTAACAAATAAATATTTAACCAATAGATCAAAATGGCTTCAAAGAAGTCAGTCAACTCCAACGGGGACATAACACATTTTTAAAAATTGCCAAAATAAGAGTTTGTTCAGTAGACCATAACCAGTCACGGCTCAAAAGAGAGTATGCTACCTTTGTGCCTGGAAATGTTTCTAGTAAAGTTCTCAATTTCTAGACTAAATGTTGTGTGTAATTGAAGCAAAGCTGCCCTACTTATATCGCCCCATTTCCAAGGCTTAGCATTGAGAAGGTGCTCAAAAAATCTGAAATGATGAATAAGACTCCATTTGGAGTCTGGGTGAACTGAATACCATTCACAGCAAAGCAGCCTCTTTCGGCTGTCTATGGAAAGTAGGGAAAGTGTTTCACTTTTTAGATAGGCTTGTTGACCTTGGGCAAGACATTATATCTCTGACCTTCAGTAGCCTTATCTGCGCAGTGAGGGGCTAAACTAGATGATTTTAACCAGGTCCCCTTGGTTGTAATTTAGAGTGTGATTCTGTGGGAAGTTTGGGTTTTACTGTGTGCCTTAAGAGTTTTCTACAGAATATAGCAACTTCACTTTTTAATAACCTGAAGCTGCTACACCTGTGTGGAAATTATTATAGGCATTTTTTCTGACATAGATATCCTGAATTGGGATTGTTTAAATTTGGTTTCACAGGTTGTATACTGCACAACTCCAGGGGACACTATTCACATAGATTATAAAGCAAATGCCGCCCCCCCTTCAAGTTATGCAATGTTGTTTCTCTGCCTTAAATATACAATATATTTTCTTTCTAGCTAGGGAACAGATTCATGTTGTTAGATTTTTTTTTTTTTAACACCTATGTTTGTTGGAATTCTGCCAACTTCTTCCTTCAGACTTCTTTTCCGAGAAGAATTTTCTTCTGATTCTTTCCCAAGCCTTGATTAGAATGAAACTAACATTTACTTTAAAAGGAAATTATTCTCACTCTGATGGATTCTGCTCTAAAATTGAGGGAGAAAGGGTCTGGAATTGGGGCACCAAACTGTTTAGTTGTGCCTTTCTTGGCATGGTGTGTGCAGGGTGGGATGGCATCAGGCAGCAATAGAACATAGGTTTTTGGTAGCCTGGGCGCTGGTAGCTCTATATTTTGTTTGTTTCCTGTGTGGAAAAGAATCAGAAATAGATGGCTGTTTCTTGAAACTGTGCCCAGTGGTTTGGCTAATGGTCCTTTTCCATCTTGCATCGTGGAGGGAGTTTGGTCTTGAGTTGGGACTGATCACATCCCTGGGCAGGCTTTAGGCTTGGCAGCCTGAGGAAGGCACATGTGGAATGCTAGCTGACTGCCTTTCTGCTCCCGCTCGGCAAAGACACCAAGACTGCTGGGGTTTGCTTATACCAGTTGTCTCCCTCGTGGGGAGCAGAACTGGTCCCTTTAAAAAAACATTTTTGCTTAAAAATAACAAGTGGAAGCTGAGGTGCTTTTCAGCTAATGGGTAAAAACTAGCTCTTTCTTACTGAAGTCAAATTAATATTTAAAACCTGGATTCTGGGCTTCAAGACATTCCAGAAACTTCGTGGCGCTTTCGCCACCTGCTACTGGTGAGTTGCTTTGTACCTGTGTCCCCTCTAGATCGGGGCGTCACTGTGGGGCTGCACCACCAGCTCTGGGCACATAGCTTTAGGCTGTGCCGTGTGTGGGAGACGGCGCTACCTTCTGCCTGCCTGTCCAGACTGTGTAACTCAAATGATGAGATGATTTGATATTGACAGTTAGACCTGTCTTACCAGCCAGCCCATATGCATCAAATTCTAAGAAATGAGTAGCCCAGTGCTTAACTGTCCACATCATTAGAGCAATATTGAAGCTGAACCATGAGCCTGAAACCTCTTCAACAACAGAATTCTGACCAGTTATCTCTTCTGATGTTTCTATGTTGCCCCTGACAACATGTAGCAATAGCAATAGAATTATTTACTCCAGAAATAATACCTTTTATTGAGACCTTGCTTCAAGTGATCATGAATCCCTATCCAGACTGCAAGGTTTTAGATATAATTATCCCTGTTTTATAGGAGAAGACACTAACTCTCAAAAGGGAAGGCATTTACTCAAGACAGCATCAGATTTCAGGGCCAAGAGTAAAGCCTGGTTCTGTCCTTCAAGCCATGTTGTCATCCCTCCCTTCCTCCCAGTTAGGAATGCAAGGCTTCCTGCCATCTCCTCCTGTATTACTCTCCCTTCACGGCCCAGCTCATTCTCCTGTCTCAGGCCATCTTGTGGATATGCTGTTGGCTTCTTCCCATCACTCCCAGGATTCTTCCCATTTTCCCGCAAGTTTTCTTTCCTTGGCCACTTTCTGGTTATGTAATCTTGAGAAAGTTATTTAATTCTCTGGCCTAAAATTTCCTCATCTGTATAATGTTTACAAAATTATAGACAGCTCCAAAACATGAACTGGTTTGATTGGATTTTGTTTTGGGAATATCAATTAAAACCTACAAAGAATTGTCTAGCTAACCTAAAGAACTGAAGTGAAAAAGTCGTGAGCAAGGATAATAGCAAGATTTTGGATCTAAGTAACTCTGGAAGAGTGGTGCAGTATATTGGGAGGAGGGAGGCTTGGGGTAGGGGGAGAGGATGGGGAGAGGTTTGGGGTAGAAAAGCAACAGTCCAGTGGGGACATCTGGGCTGAGAGTTATTAATATGTGCTGTCACTTAACTCATGGAACTTGTGGACTTTTCTAAAGACCGAATGTGGGATAAGGAACAGAGGAGGGCTGAGGGCAGAGTTCTGGGTGCTTGGGCTAACCTCAGACTGGTGACTTCGTTTTTCTGGATTTTAGTTTCCTCTTAAAATGGAAGACATGGACTAGATTTCTAAGCAGCCCTCTCACCTTAACATTCTTAAGTTCTATAAATGACACAATAGCAAATGCACACGTCATCTGAATCTAAACCTGAAATTGTCTACTGTCAAAGTCAAAGACATTCAGCAATGGCTTCCCTGACGGAGCGGCAGCCGGCAATGAGGTCAGGCGTGCTCGGCTGTGAGAAGCTGATTATGTCCTTTGTTCAGGAAGTGGCATTTCAAGAAAGGATTGACTTTGCTTATGAAAACTTCCTGGTTTTGTGCCGAAACAGAAGATCGAGGAGGAAATGGTACCAGGGAGCAAAGGCTGCAGAAGAGTGGGAGACCCTTCCCGTTTGTTAACTTGGGGCCTGGATTGCCTAATTATTTGAAAATGAGTGATGTTTCATCAAAAGTGTCTTCTCAGTAAGAACAGCCCATCCCTGACCAGAGCTCCTTTTATTCTTCCCAGTAAGAACTGCCCATCCCTAATCAGAGCTCGTGTTATTGCTCTGCTTCCTTGACCTGTGTTAAAGCCTAGGGAATTCACAACAGATGGGTTCCTGCTATGAGGGGAAGGTTGCTGATAGGACGGATCAGCAACGTCTGATACATGTTTCCTTGCCTCCCCACAGGGTGGGCTCAAGCCCTCACTTTGCTCTCTACTAGGGCTCGTGCAGAGGGACTTAGCTGGACGAGAGCATAACTCGTGGGCTGGGGAGGAGGTTAAGAGGAGCAATTAACCTTGGGACTTGTGTGAAAACCAGTGACACTAGGCCCTGACACTCCACTATTCCTCAAGTTGCCCAGAGCACTTATAAACATGGGGTATTTATTCATGCCTCCAAATTTTCCCTGCCAGACAGCCCAGTGTCCGCCTTTCCTCCTACCTCTGTGGCCGGGGAAGCCCATGGAATCACAGAGGAATGCTACCACCAGTCCCACCACACACTGGTCACCAGTTAAAGGATGGGTAAATCTCCATGCAAGTGTTGCCATCCACCTTGCTCAGTGTTTCCCAGTTTAAGGGAAATAGTCCCAGCTACCTAGGAGACACAGTGTGACTTTGTAGGTAGGCTAAAAGCATTTATGGAGAAGGCAGTGGCACCCCACTCCAGTACTCTTGCCTGGAGAATCCATGGACAGAGGAGCCTGGTAGGCTGCAGTCCATGGGGTCGCTAAGAGTCGGACACGACTGAGCGACTTCACTTTCACTTTTCACTTTCATGCATTGGAGGAGGAAATGGCAACCCACTCCAGTGTTCTTGCCTGGAGGATCCCAGGGACAGGGGAGCCTGGTAGGCTGCCATCTCTGGGGTCGCAGAGTCGGACATGACTGAAGCGACTTAGCAGTAGCAGCAGCAGCAGTAGCAGCAGCAAAAGCATTTATGAGCTACAAAAAATGTTCAGTTGTCACCCAAATTTTCCACCCTAGCTAAGACTTACTGGCATTGCTGGCATGGCTAGGCAGGAGTCACATGGTAGGTGACTTAGTGTTGGCATAAAGATGAGATGAAGACTGTAAAGCACCTTTTTTAAGATTCACATGCCCTCTGTTTCAATGTAGTATAGTCCCCTGATCCTCTTACCAAAAAAGCCTGAGACTTCTGACTAATTAGGTCAGACTCTCTGGAGATGGGACTCGGGTGCTCATGGCCTTTAAAAACTTACTCAGTTGATTCTACTCTGCCACCCAGGCTAAACACCGTAGGTGGAGAAGAAAGGACGTGGGTTCTGCACTTGTTGTAGATGTGTTAGTCAACTTCTCTGAACTCTGATATCCTCCTAAACTGAAGATGGTAATACTTACCTCATGAGGTTGTTGGGAAGATCAAGGGAAATTAAGTTGAATGAGATATCTTATAGCAGGTCTTTAGGGTTTACTCAAAAAATATTACCACCCTGCTCTCGTTTACCTCAGCTGCTGTGGAAACAGTTGCCATCTATTGTGTAAGTGGGAGAGAGTTTACTTCTTTTTTAAAAAAAATTGAGGTAAAGTTGACTTATTACATTATATTAGCGTCAGGTGCACCAAATCATGATTCACCGTCAGTGAACTGTGCCCAAATATAAGATTAAAAAACTAAAAAAAAATTGTATACATTGTGAAACAATCACCACAAGTCTAAAGAGTTTTCTATGTGATAGAAATTCTTTTCTGTATTTCACTGGGGCTTCCTGGGTGGTGCAGGAGTAAAGAATCTGCCTGTCAATGTAAGATGAACAAGAGATGTGAGTTTGATCCCTGGGTTGGGAGGATCCCCTGGAGGAGGAAATGGCAATCCACTCTGGTATTCTTGCCTAGGGAATCCCATGAACAGAGGAGCCTGGTGGGCTACAGTCCATGGGGTCGCAAAAGAGGTGGACATGACTGAGTATACACATATCTCATTGCTAATTTAAAACCTAAAACATGAAAGGACCGAAAGCTCTTGCTTTGGGTTTTATTGAAATAAGTCAGTAGAGCCAAATGAATGGTTGGTGTTGTCAGGAAGCCTCAGGTTCAGCCTCCATAAAGGCAGCTTCTTTATTTCCACCTGATTCTGAACTGTTTATTTCATCTAGTGGGAGCCAGGATGCCAGCCCACAGCAGAAGGGCAGTGCTCTCAATTAGATGGGCAGGGCCCTCTGCTTCGCTGCCTCCCAGGGGGCTCTCTGGGGACAGTGGTCCAGGGTGGGCGAAGGGAAAATGGTGGCCCTTGTTCTCTCAGAAGCTGAACTCTAGCCCTGGGGAAGTGTCATCTGACTCCAGCCTTATGTTTCTTCTGCTCCATTCCATCCTGTCCCTCAATTACCGTGGTGCTGGCACCTTTCCATTCCTGGTCAGAGGAAACCTGTCTGGACGCCTATGCCCTAAGTAGCTTACTTGTCTCTGCTTGGTAGCAAGACTCTGCCTAGCCAGAAAGAAAGCAGGGCCAGTAAATGGCATTTCCACAAAACCTACTACCTTCCATTCAAAGGCCCATGGCCTCTTAGTCTTCGTGTAGGGGAATAACAGCCCAGCTTCCCTTGGCTGTCTGGGCAGATGAACAGGCTCCGGGCCCCCCTCAGTCCCATCTGGGGTGAAAGGTCAATGTGGCAGTCGGGGCTGCGGCTGCCGTGCCCTGCCACCTCCCTCACTAGCCCGGGGGTTAGATTGCATCTCCACCTCACTCCTCACAGAGGTGAGCAGCACACAGAGAAAACGAGAGCCTGTCTTGGGTGTGTTAGTGAGTTCTGTGTTCCATGGGTTATCCCAGCACCATTTTCTTCTCAGCCTGCTATGGAGGGCCCCACCTCTTCCCCACACTGGATGTCGTTTTGGGCAGGTGACTCCATGTGGGGGGAGACATCGTACCCTCATGTTTTGACCTGGAGCCCCTTGAGCTTGCTGTGGGTTCCATGATCATGCCCTGATTTGCATGACACAGCTATAGTCAAGCTCCTCAGCTGCGGTTTTTATCACTGGTCCTTCTATCTACCAAGTACAGCACTGAGGCAATTCATCTCTCTGTTCCTTCAGCCCTCCATCCTTCCCTCCATCCATCCTTCCATCCATCCAGCATTTATTCTTTATCTGCACTGTGCCTGGCACTGTGGAAGATGCTGAACGTCCATGGATGAAGAACACACAGCACTTCTGTCAAGAATCTCAGGGTTAGTGAATGTAATTGATAATGAACAGGTGTTGGTTGGTTAGTGTAAGATCATCTGGTGAGACAAGAATGAAACAGGAACAGGCTGAGATTCTGAATTTTACAGCAGGAACCCTGGGTAGAGCAGTTGGAAAAGGTGCATCTCTAAGGACTTTCCTGAGTTAATTGACACTCATGCGCAGTTGGCTCACCTTAGGGACTATCTGCTTTGAAAGGGGCCCAGTGAGAACTGGGGGCTGGGGGGCTGGGGCCTGGCGGCATCTCCTGGATACAAAACTACTCTTGTCCACTCCTCTTCCCACCCCAATAAGAAGGTTGGGGAGTAACAGTAGAGGGCTATTCTCCTCTGTCTCACTACCCCAAGCTACCCTTTCAGGGAAAAAAATCTGGAGACCCATCCATCCCATTTTATTATTTTGGAAGGAGAGAAGCTACAAGTGTGGTGATGATGGCGGAGGCTGCTTTCATGGTTATATTTAGAGATCAACTCCTACATTCAAATGGAATCCTGAGCCGGCTTTCAGGTGGGCGGAACAGTTGCTTGACTGGGCAATCTTCTTTGGATATTGGAAACAGCTACCTAAACCTTGGTCGAGGACGATCTTCGGTTTGTTAGCAGGAGGAAAGGTGAGAAAGTATACTTCGTGAAGTTAAATGAGCCCCTTGCCTCCCCTCCAACTGGAGCAGATTAAAATTTGTGGCCCCTTGGCATTTCCTGAATAAATAGAATATTTTTTTTTCTCCCCAAATGACAGGGCTCTGGTTCTGATGTGAGGCAGTAAGATTTGAAAATACAGACAGAGCTAAAATCCATTTTGATTGAAGCTAAATGTGATTGAATCCTGTTTACAATGACCTTAGATAATTTTGCTTCATTATCCAGTGTATTATGTTTGCACTGGGGATTCTGAAAATAAGTTACTTTCTCAAGATATGCCTGAGATGCCACTTTTAATGCTGGTTTGGGCTAGTTCCATTTCTCATGAAAGTGGAAATATGGAATGAGGATGGGTATGAGATGAGAGGCAAAGAAAGATGGGAGTCTGCACTTCCATTTCCTTTGCAGGGAGCTCCAGAATAACCCAAGTCCCTTGTCCCTTCTACTGTTACCTGGGACCATCTTCCGCTTTGGCCAAAACACCCTCAGCTCGTATAACCCCGTTGCCCATCTGCCTCATTAACGCCTTTGTTGGTCAGCACCATGCAGAAAAGTTGAATAACATGTTACTCACATGTGGTGCTCTTCTGGTCCTTGGCAGAGTTTCCGGGAGAACAGAGAGAGAGGGGAATGCTTCTTCAGACTCACCATCTCATTTATCTAATAGCCCAGCCAGGGATATTGCAGCCCAGTACTTCTTTATTGAAGTCATCCTTGGGAGGGTTTCTGGTTCAGATCAGATCAGATCAGTCGCTCAGTCGTGTCCGACTCTTTGCGACCCCATGAATCGCAGCACGCCAGGCTTCCCTGTCCATCACCAACTCCCGGAGTTCACTCAGACTCAAGTCTGTTGAGTCAGTGATGCCATCCGGCCATCTCACCCTCTGTCGTCCCCTTCTCCTCCTGCCCCCAATCCCTCCCAGCATCAGAGTCTTTTCCAATGAGTCAACTCTTTGCATGAGGTGGCCAAAGTATTGGAGTTGCAGCTTTGGCATCATTCCTTCCAAAGAAATCCCAGGGCTGATCTCTTTCAGAATGGACTGGTTGGATCTCTTTGCAGTCCAAGGGACTCTCAAGAGTCTTCTCCAACACCACAGTTCAAAAGCATCAATTCTTCGGCACTCAGCTTTCTTCACAGTCCAACTCTCACATCCATACATGACCACTGGAAAAACCATAGCCTTGACTAAATGGACCTTTGTTGGCAAAGTAATGTCTCTGCTTTTCAATATGCTATCTAGGTTGGTCATAACTTTCCTTCCAAGGAGTAAGCGTCTTTTAATTTCATGGCTGCAGTCACCATCTACAGTGATTTTGGAGCCCCCCCAAATAAAGTCTGACACTGTTTCCACTGTTTCCCCATCTATTTCCCTGTAAGAGCCCCTAATATCCTCTCCATTCCAGTAAGCTGAATTTGGACTATAGATACCAAGAACCAAAGAGAACATGAAAGCCAAATGATTCTGGCTCATTGCTGGCTACAAATGCCTTGCCTCTCCTCCTGTCTATTACTCCCTGCTTAGTTTCCCATCAATTTTGTCAGAATTCATCTGCTGTTCTGTGAAGGAGCTAATACCGCCATTGCTTCCACTTTGAATTATTTATTCATTAAACATTGAATTCAGTGCTATCTCTGTGTTGGATACAAAGATGGCGGACCTGGTTCTGTTTTCAAGAAGCCTCCAAGCTCGTGGGAATACAGATGTACAGAACTGGTCTATCTTACAAGGGCTGGGTTGGATGCACACATTTTGTGGGAACCTGGAGTAAAGGAACTATGATCTGCCGACGAGAGCTAAGGAAGTTTCTCTGTGGAAATGTCCTGGAGGATTGAGGGATAATTAGGGATTCTCTAGGAAGATAAGAATAGAGACAGCATTCTAGCAGAAGAAATAACATATATGAAGTTTCAGTGCCATGACAGAGGATGGTAGTTACTGGGACTGGTGAATAGCCCCATGTGGCTGGAGCCTCATTGCCCTGGGAGAAATGGCAAATAGGATTTCCCCCTTAGTCCCAAGAAGAGCCCCACTGGCTTATGTAGGAAGATCTATTTGCTCCCATGGGTGATGGGAAGCTACTGAGGAATTTCAAAGAGGAGTGCCATGGGTTTGATTTTGATGTGCTCTCAACAATGGGACATAGACTGATGGGAGAACTTAAATGCCACCGATTTAAAGCAACTTGAATACTTTCCTGTTCTGGAAAAGTACCTGGAAATAATCTACATCACAGAGGGTTTGATCATTTTCTTCTAATGAAATGGACTAGGATTTGGGGTTGATGCTCTCCTCTCCCTCACTCCCATTATGTTTTTAATGATGATCATGCTCTCTGGAGAGCTTTTCAAGCCAGTACCCAATAAACTAAAGAGAGCTAGAACCAACCCCAAAGACTGAATCATCTCCCATGTCAAAAGGAACCAAACACAAGATCTCTTCAAATATTTAATCAGTTTGGAGACCTCTCTGCCTTCCAACCCAGTTGGGTAAACATTCAAAAGAAAGCATGATGAAGGGGTCTTCAAAGAAAACACTGGACTAAAATGGAGAGGAGACTGGATTTAGGAAGACAGAATATAACATGTGCCTTATGACCTTTTGAAGGCATTCTACCATGGATTAAAAATAATCATCATCATCAAAATGAACAAGAAAGGATTAAACAGTTATACAAATTTAAGGACAACTAAAACTTTTCTTATGGCTGAAAATACCAGACATGGTTTTGAAATAGACTCTTTAAAAACCTTTAGATCATTCTGTGGTTTCTTTCTATAGCCTTCTGTACATGCAAGAAGCAAGCTAGCTACATGTAGCATCCCCAGGAGGTTTGTGGGGCCTTGGCAAAAAAGCAATCAGTGAGAGATAGAAGGCCTGGAGGAGGTGAGAGGAAGTGGTTCAGTTTTTGAACGTGGACTCAGACCCCGCAAACCTAATCTATTTTCCTGAGAACTATGGAAATAAACTAAAGGCCTTGGGGAAAAAAAAAAAGTCTAAACATATTTTTAGAATAAGTAATACATGCATATAGCAAAATATCCAAAAGTTATGACAGGGTGAAAGGTTAAGTATGCTACTTTTTCCTTCCGCTAACACTTTCAGTGCTTCCCTTTCTCTCCATCCCTGTTCCCCACCCCAAACAACCCCTGAGACGAGTCTCTTAGCACTTTGTAAAGGCAAATAATTTATTTCTTCCATCCTTTATGGGAAACGGATTTCATTGACAAGACCTCAATGTGTGAAGTCTGGGAACTAGGTGTGCGGTATAATTGAACTATGGTATTTCTCAGGCTGTAGTGAATTTATAGATTTTCTGTGTTAGAGAGGTCATTAATAGATACTTATTTTGAGAAGCCTTCCCTAATTTCCCTCAGGAGAGCTTTATCCACTTTGGGAGGCTAAGCCCTTGTATTTACTTAAAAAAACAATAATTATTTATTTTTGGCTGTGCTGGGTCTTTGTTGCTATTCGGGCTTGTCTCTGGTTGCCTGCAGGCTTCTCATTGAGATGGCTTCTCTTGCTGTGGAGCACAGGCTCTAGGGTGTGCGGGCTCAGTGGTTGTGGCTCCCAGTTATCGAACACAGGCTCAGTAGTTGTGGCACACGGGCTTAGTTGCTCTGTGGCACGTGGGATCTTCCTGGACCAGGGATCAAACCCATGTCTCTTGCATTGCAGGCAGATTCCTTACCACTGAGCCAGCAGGAAAGCCCTGTATTTACATCTTAAGACGTATTTTCCTTTTTAATGTTAAACATAGCTTTGATTTCTTGATTATACAGTCATATTTCATATTAGGAAATGTAGATAAGCCATGCTATACCACCACCACCCAGAGACAGACACTGAAACATTGCTATATATATATATGTCTAGAAGTTTCTTACATGTTTGTATATACATTTTTAAACACAATCTTTTAAAAAGTGATATCACACTATAACAGTGTTTTGACTTATTCTACCCTCGTACGTACACTGAGTATCTTTCCATTTCAGTAAATCATTTCAACGCTTATACTAGAGCAACCTGGCCACTGCTGTAAATAGACCTTATCATGATGCATGCAGCAGAAGTGTAAGTCTTGCTCTTGTACCAGTCCTGAACATGAATAGACCATCAGTTCAGTTTAGTTGCTCAGTTGTGTCTGGTTCTTTGCAACCCCATGGACTGCAGCACACCAGGCTTCCCTGTCCATCACCAAATTCCCGAGCTTGCTCAAACTCATGTCCATTGGGTCAGTGATGCCATCCAACTATCTCATTCTCTGTCGTCCCCTTCTTCTTCTGCCTTCAATCTTTCCCAGCATCAGTCTTTTCCAATGAGCCAGTTCTTCGCATCAGGTGGCCAAAGTATTAGAGCTTCAGCTTCAACATCAGTCCTTCCAATGAATATTTAGGATTGACTGATTTGACCTCCTTGCAGTCCAAGGGACTCTCAAGAGTCTTCTCCAACACCACAGTTCAAAAGCACCAATTCTTCAACGCTCAGCTTTCTTTATGGTCCAACTCTCACATCCGTACATGACTACTGGAAAAACAATAGCTTTGACTAAATGGACCTTTGTTGGCCAAGTAATGTCTCTGCTTTTTAATATGCTGTCTAGGTTAATCATAGCTTTTCTTCCAATAAGCAAATGTCTTTTAATTTCATGGCTGCAGTCTGCATCTGCCCTCTATCATCTGCCATGATTTTGGAGTCCAAGAAAACGGTCTGTTGCTATTTCCATTGTTTCTGCATTTATTTGCCATGAAGTGATGGGGCCAGATGCCATGATCTTTGTTTTTTGAATGTTGGGTTTTAAGCCAGTTTTTCACTCTCCTCTTTCACTTTCATCAAGAGGTTCTTCAGTTCCTCTTCGCTTTCTGCCATAAGGGTGGTGTCATCCGCATATCTGAGGTTATTGATATTTCTCCCAGCAATCCTGATTCCAGCTTGTACTTCATCCAGCCTGGTATTCTGCATGATGTACTCTGCATATAAGTTAAATAAGCAGGGTGACAATATACAGCCTTGACCTACTCCATTCCCAATATGGAACCAGTCCATTGTTCTATGTCTGGTTTAACTGTTGCTTCTTGACCTGCATACAGATCTCTCAGGAGGCAGGTAGGGTGGTCTGGTATTCCCATCTCTTTAAGAATTTTCCACAGTTTGTTGTGATCCACACAGTCAAAGGCTTTAGCATAGTCAATAAAGCAGAAGTAGATGTTTTTCTGGAATTCTCTTGCTTTTTCTATGATCCAGTGGATGTTGGCAATTTGATCTCTGGTTCCTCTGCCTTTTCTAAATCCAATGTGAACATCTGGAAGTTCTCAATTCATGTACTGTTGTAGCCTTGCTTGGAGAATTTTGAGCATTACTTTACTGGTGTGTGAGATGAGTGCAATTGTGCAGTAGTTTGAACCTTCTTTGGCATTGCCTTTCTTTGGGATTGGAATGAAAACTGACCTTTTCCAGTCCTGTGGTCACTGCTGAGTTTTCCAAATTTGCTGGCATATTGAGTACAGCACTTTCATAGCATCATCTTTTAGGATATGAAATAGCTCAATGGAATTCCATCACCTCCACTAGCTTTGTTCATAGTGATGCTTCCTAAGGCCCACTTGACTTCACATTCCAGGATGTCTGGCTCTAGGTGAATGATCACACCATTGTGGTTATCTGGGTCATGAAGATCTTTTTTGTATAGTTCTTCTGTGTATTCTTGCCACCTCTTCTTAATATCTTTTGCTTCTGTTAGGTCTATACTGTTTTTGTTCTTTATTGTGCCCATCTTGGCATGAAAATTTCCCTTGGTATCTCTAATTTTCTTGAGGAGATCTCTGGTCTTTCCTCTTGTTTTCCTCTATTTCTTTGTACTGATCACTGAGGAAGGTTTTCTTATCTCTCCTTGCTATTCTTTGAAACTCCGAATTCAGATGGGTTTATCTTTCCTTGTTTCCTTTGCCTTTACTTCTTTCCTTTACTCAGCTATGTGTAAGTCCTCTTCAGACAATCAATTTGGCTTTTTGCATTTCTTTTTCTTGGGGATGGTCTTGATCACCGCCTCCTGTGCAGTGTCACGAACATCTGTCCATAATTCTTCAGGCACTCTGAACAGTATGAATAGACCATAGGGGCAGCTTTCTTCCAAGTGAGCAACCAGGAACTCAGGGTGTCTGAGGCTCTGCCACCTTTAACAGTTGACTTCAAGGGTTTAGAGATCTTGCCATTCCAACCAGCCAGGAGGTTAAAGACTAGTTGTCTCTGTCACATACTTATTAATATAGCTCGTCTGTGGTCTTGCCAATGCCTGAAAAGCTGAATCCATGTCTGATTCATCCCCACAACACTTTTTACAATAATTGATAAATACCTATCTCTGCTCTGTAGATATTTGCTGAATGAATGAATAGAGTCTACTTAATTCTATTGTTCAGGATTAATGAGAATCTATTACTTTTATTAAGGTGTAAACAAGAGACTTCCTGGTGGTTCAGTGGTAAAGAATCTACCTGTCAGTAAAGGAGATGGCAAGAGACTCGGGTTTGATCCCCAAGTCAGGAAGATCCCTTGGGGGAAGAAACAGTAAACCACTCCAGTATTCTTACCTGGGAAATCCCATGGACAGAGGAGCCTGGTGGGCTACAGTCCATGGGGTCACAAAGAGTTGGACATGACTTAGTGACTAAATAACAAAAACAGCAAACAAGAGACACCTCTCAGATCATGAAGGAAATGTGGTGTAGAAACTTAGAATCTGAGAAGGAAAAATTTTTCTTTGGGAAAAAGACAGGGTCCTTAGTCTGGACTAGGAATACAGGTGAAGGCGATGTAAACTTCTCAGAAGCTAAGGAGGATTCTGAACAGAAATGTTCTGTTGCATTGTGAGGGAACTCCATGATTTCTTTCCAAAGCTGGATAAGGCAGATCTCTCTAACCTTTATGAGTCTGAACTGTAGTTCTTGATGCTTATGTAGTCTGTGTCTTCATGACATGCTTACATTTATAGAAAAGAGGTTTTTATGGTGGTTTTTTTGAGAAGACAGGTCTGAAGGTGCTGTGTTGAGGGCTCACTCTGAGAAATAGGAAAAGCCCTGCTGTGGAGAAAATGCCACAGACCCCCAAGGGACTGGGAGTGGGACTCCGGGGTGGCACCCAGAGAGCTAGTGGTGAGGACAGTGGGTATCCTGGCATTGCTGGGAAATGGCAGGATCAAGACCTTCATGATAAAACAAATGTCCATTTTCTTACCCGTTATTAGGTGGTGCTGATAGGGATTCTCGGCAGGAGAGGCCGTGCCAGTTCTCCAGTGTGCCTTCTGCCCAGGAGAGCCTGGGAGGTCTGGACTGTTGGTCCCCTTCTGCCAACCCCCTAAGCATAGTGACTGGTGCCAAGGCAGCTGGCGAAGGAGGCTGACGCCAGGCCAGAACTCCCGTCTCACTCCAAGCCAGGGTTTGACTGTACTGTCAAGAGCCAGTGAGAAGCTGGGTCCATGAGCTCCCCATTCTGACTTGGCCTGCCCTGCTCTCCACCTTCATTGTGGTGTATCATTAGGGAATAGTTGATTTCTCACTGTGAAATCTGATCCCCACTATATGCCTACTCTTGGGAACTACCTACAGATTTGGGGCTTGCTTTTTTCTTCTCTGTAAGAGGGTAGAAGGCAGGATGTCCATGCATCGAGTCTCATGGCCAATGGTTGTGCTGTTACGGAGCCAAGCACCCACTGACTCTTCCACAGTTGGCCTGGTTTGGGAGTGGACTGAGGGCTTCTGGGCATCCTGAACACTTTTTGGGGTGTGTGTGTGTGTGTGTGTGTGTGTGTGTTTGTTCAGGATTGGGCAAACCTGCTGGGACACACAGGGCTCTGGAGGAAGGAGGAAGGGTCACGCTCAGCCCCTCCCGTACTGTGCCTTCAGAAGGTGGTGGCCAGCCAGCCAACATTTCGAGGCAGGCACACATCCTTCAGGTCTTATGAATCCATGTTCTTGCCTCCTGCAAAGGGAAAGGGGGTGATTGGGCCAGGCAATTTTATTATTGGATTGAAGTTCTGGTCATTTAATATTTTACAACTTAGATGAAAATCAGCTTAATGTGTTGAAGGCTACTTGCTTTTTGAGTGGAATTTTTAAATGGTGTGGCAGTTACTTTGGCTGCGGTAAAAGAGTTGGAACGAGTTAAGTCAAGGGTATATATAGCTTCCTTTCAGTACCCCGAGCGACACAGGTAGTTATTAATAAAGTATTTTGGCCTTCAGATAATAAATTCCTAGAGCTAAGGGGGAGGGGTAGAGATGAAGGGACAAAAGGAAGGAAGGGGAAGGGGAAGAGGATTCTTGTAAATGTCCTTAGCTGATAAATGATGCTATTTTATAAGGCACTTGTCCATCTGAAAGCCTCGGAGCTCTTTGTGGGCTCATACCATCAATCTTCACACTATCCCTTCTAGGAGATAAGGAGCAGATGGAAATGGATGTGAAATGTGAAAGAAGAGGTGCTGAAGAGGGGCTATCAGTTGTTTGCTCTAATGTCACCAGTAAGTTTCTGTATCATGAGTGTGGGGCCGGGTGTCCCGACCCCTTTCAGCACACGCAGACGGCTCACATGGCTGTGCCCTGGATGAAGGCCGCCATCTTGTTTTATGATCCCCTGGGGGTGAGGGGAGGACATTATTAAAGAACACGAAAAATCGTTTAGGGTAGAAGTAGAAGCAAGGCTCTTCAGCTGGTGCAAACGATAGGTTTAACCACTTCTACTTTAATTATGAAGTTACTTGTTTGGCTGTGCCTACCATTTGAGAGCCACAAAAAGCAACTGAGGGCACAACCATATTTACTATAGAAAAAAATCAGTGGATGAGAAATGAAGCACCCTGGGTTGGGGAAGGGACTATCATAACCTGCCTCCTAGCCCCTCTCCCAGCAATTACTTCCCCCCACCCCCAGTGAATCTCATTAGTTGGTATATAAGAGGGAAATTGTAATTGAGTCATGGTTGAATGTATCCCATTTCCTTTTGGTATTTAGAGACTTTTCTTTCTTTTCATAATTATGCTTTTGTGATGAGGGAGGCATTGGGATTCTCTGGGGTTTGGGAAGATCTTTGCTTTATCCTGAAAGCACCTATCTATTCCCTCTGTGCAGTGGTTTCTAATCCTGCCTACGATGGAGAGATACAAAATGCGCTTCTAATTTCATGGTTGATGTGAGAAGAGATCATATCAGCTCAGTTCCCTGCATAAAAATTATTTCTAATACAAATCTTCTAGAGGTTTGCCTTTGTGGCTGCAACGTGGTCAGGAGGATAAGCATATGTATGTGCTTGTATATAGTTTTCATTTACACATATTTATAAACAGATCATGGGATGGAAATTCTTAAGTAACCCAGGAATTAGGCAGGATGCTCTGTGTTATCAGTGTAAGTGTACAAGGTGATTCCTTTTAGGGGGGGTTGTAGCACCCCTTGAGATAGAACCAAAAGTGTCAGGTGTATGGAAGGAGTATTTCAGGTACCTCTAGCAGCAGCTATTTCAAGATGATCCTCCCTGTGTAGGCTCCACACATTGATCTCTGGCATTCGCTGTGCTGTACTCTCAAAGGAACTGAGAGAGGAGAGGGTTAAGGAAAATAAATGGGGTACGATGTGAACATCTTTCCTTCTTTTCAGCGTTTTAGAAGATAAATGTTTCAGATTTCAATCTGTGGTTCCCAGCAGCTCTTTGGGAACACTGCAGTCGGCCCACAAAAATCGCTACTGCTGAGCCAACCCTAGATAATGCCTCTCAGCAGGGATGACATAATGTGCTAAAAGAAGACCATGATGTAATGCCCATCTCAGAAATCAGAGCCAATTTCCGTTACAAAGCCGTGGAGTGTAGCAGGAGGTAATGAACTAGCATAAATTGTGCGGCTCGGAAAACTTCTAGGTCTGATATTCCAATCTGCATGTTTAAAGGCAAAAAAAAAAAAAAAAAAAGAAATAAAATAGAATTCCTAGATCTGCTGGGGCTTAAGAGCGCCTGCTCAGCAAGAAGCTCTGCCCCCTTCCAGTTTGGACAGACTGGTGCCCCAGGCTGCCCGGATCACCTTGGCCCATGAGGGAGATAGTTGTCTGGGTCTGTCATCTGCAGCAAGGTGGTGATGTAATGTGTAAGGCTAAATTTGTTTCTGCAGATGATGTTTGAGAAGCGGAGATGGTGTTTGAAGGAGATCGTGCCTTCCCTGGCATGTGGGGGTAACTAGGCTGGAAATGCCTAGGAGGAAGTCGAGGGAGGGGCTGAGGAACAATGGAGAAAGTCAGAATCACCTTGAAAACTGTGTTAGGTGCAACCTGCCCTGGTTTGGAGAAGTTCATATGTGGGGTATCTGACACTCCCACATAACCCATCAGCCTTACCTTAATTAATGATGCATCCTGACCTCCTGGGATTGTAGCCTGCCTGGCAACCAGAGTCCAGCTCTTTGTCGTGCTTCCTACACATGTTGAGAGCAGCCGTAAATTCATCTAAGCAATGAACTAGAGTCTCAGAGAATATGGAAAGGAAAGCACCATTTTTGACTTAAAAGCCATTCCCACCCTATCCCCGCTATAGTTTTCTCTTTCTGTTCCTTCTTTCCTCCACTTCATTTTGCAAGGCTCTGCGTGCCTGCATGAAGAACACATTTCTGTTTTGTTTGCCTTCCACGGTTTCTGCTGCTCACTCCTCACTGGGGGACTCGCTCCTGGAACCTGCCCTGCACACCAGCTACTCCCTTTGGACGGTACGGCAGTAGTTTTATGCCTTTCTTGCTGCAGATCAGGCCATTGGTGCCACAGACCTGGGTGCTGAGAGCACTGGCAGAGAATTTCTGGCTTCACAGACTGAAGACTGTGTCTTTAAATAGGGAATGAGTATTGGGAGCAGAGGAAAATTTCTGGTATAAGAAAATGAGAGAAATAAAACAGAAAATATATAGGCAAAAGAAGAATTGTTCCTGTGACATGCCAACTGAAATGGGCATTGCTTTCTAGACCTTACTGGGAAGTGCCAGCAAGTCTTTAAGTGTATTCTTCACTGTTGAAAGGAGCGTAAGCTCAGGAAATGAGTGACCTGAGGAAATGACTTCAGCCACTGCTGGTCATTTGCAGACCGATCACAGGTCAGATATTAACACTGTTAATGATCATTTTTATCCAGTGTTTTTTAGTGTACAGCAGGTGCTATCCAAACTCCTTGCATTAACTGTCTCATTCGGTTCTTAGCAGAACCCACCTTGTGGGATAGGTACACTTAGTATTATCACATCTATTTTATAAAGGGGAAACTGAGGCTCAGAAGGTTTAAATAACTCACCAGTTTCCCAGCTCGTATGTACCCCAGCTGGCACTGGTAACAATATCCCTCTTATCCTAGGACTCTTCAGGTGGCATCCTTAACCACTTTGGAGCACAAATGTACAGATGACATCAGATTTAGGTAGCGATGGCTGCTGTCTTCAAGGTGAGGTATTCCACAGGACAGATGAATGCCTTACACTAATATTTTCACAAAGCAAAGGATTATTGTCTTTTCTTTTTGTATCTACATCACTTGGCCCAGTGCTGGGCATACACCAAGTGCTCCCTAAATGTTTACTAAGGTGGGCAAGGGGGCAGGTAGAAGAAAGAGTAAGTGAAAGAATAAAATCCAAATCCGATAGAGAGCATGCTAAAAATGACAAGGAGTCAGGCTGCTTCCAGTTTGTCTGTGAAGACTGCGTGAAAAAGATGGTCTACAATGTGTCTGCATTAGCAGCTGAGTAAGATGAAAGGGCTATTATTATTTGTCCCCAAATCCTTTAGCATCTGACTAGGTGATGGAGTCTGCTCAGTGAATGAGATTACATTTTTATTAATAGAGGCTCCTCCACAGACAAGTTCTTACCAATTCAATAATGTCAAGTTTTGAAAGGAATCTCTGATATAAAAATGAATGAGGATGGGAGCATAGTTTTGACTACAGGAAGGACATGGAAAAGCATAATTATTGATTCGAATAATCTCCTTTATATTCAACAACCATGGTTCCATCCACCACTATATAGTTATTGTATTTATACAACAGGAGGGAGATTATGAGACTCTCTCTCTCTTCTTCAGTCTGAGATATGTGATATCTGATGTCTGCTTGGTTATTTTTATCTTTCTAAGCCATAAAAAGACATAGAAGGGACAACACAATTTTTTAAAATCTCACAAATATACTCAACCTACAACAAGCAAAATCATTCAGTCAACAAGCTTTGGGCAATGGTAACATCATCTCAACGGTAGATTCAAAATCTCATGCTTTTAAATATCTGTTTGGTATGAGGGAATTTTGTTTTCATCACAAAACTCCTGGGAAATGCTCCCTCAACTTTCACACCAAATTATTCCTGCCCTTTCTGCCTTCTTAATGCCTAGTGAATCCCCCTCCTTTTCATTCCATTCCATTCTTACAGCAAGTACCTCTCATTCAGATCATCAAAAGAAGGCAATTCTTTCTCCAGTGTCATTCACTCCAATTCATTATGGCCCAATTAATCTGCCTAAAGGTCAGTCCTCTGAAAAATTTCAGTGGCTATCACCTAGAGAATTTAGACCAACATTTCTAGCTCATTCTCTGCAATTTGGCTTTCACCAAAACTTTCCAGCTGTATTAATATATCCCTTCATTTATCTGTCCTATGCTTTAGCCAAACTGGCCTACTTATTGTCTCTCAAACAGATATTTTATTCTTCTACATTTGTGCAATTTCCTTTTTTTTTTTTTTCCCGAGGAAGGCCATTCCTTAAGGTCCTCTTACTGGTTAAGGTTTTTCTATCTTTCAACTCCAGCACAAGACGCCACATCTTTGATGATTTCTTGGCTCCTGCCTCTTGGAAATGACTGACTTGTTCTCTGGGCTCTTGTAATATTTAGGTTGAATCTCTCAGGGATCCTATCTGATTCCTCGCTGTGTTATAATTGTTAATCTGAAATGTCAATCTTAGAATTTTGCAACCAGGAGGAATATTTTTCTTTTCTTTAAATTCCTAGAGGCTAGAGTACATCTTCTTCATATTCATGTCCCATAGAGTGTGCAGCAGATTCTTATCGTATGGCAGATGTTCAGTAGATGACTGTCAATTGATTGAAATGAGCCTTTAAAATCCACAGTTGCAATATTAACCACTGAGACATATATAATCCCAAAGCTGGAAAATGGGGTTCACTTAGGTAGACTTGTCTCTGCTTCTTTATGTCCCTTAGATATGGGTGACCAAGGCTATTCAGTGAGACTTGCTGTTATTTGGTTTATCTGAGGAGGCCAATGAGAACATAAAAATAGTTGGGAAGAAAAGGGTGATGACATGGAGATAACAGGAAGCCTCTGACTTATTGACTTTGTTTTTCTCATCAAAAATTTTCACCCTTTACTTGTCTCTTTCCTATCCCTCTCGTCTTCCTCCTGTCCTCCATACTTTTTGACTCATGGTAGGACCGTGAGTGATTGATAGAGATTAGAAAGATAATATTAGATTTCTTGTTCTCTGGAAGTTTTCTGGTTCCACTGAATTATTATATCCATTGAGGAAAGTTAAGCCTTGCTATCCCATTCTGTAAAATGAAGTGATGATAACAGATTGGCCCTGAGTTCTCTCATAGCATCAAAATTTGTTTTAATCTAGTAAATTACAGTACTAGATACTTTCCCCCCTCATTCAGGCTATTGAGTTCTTGGGTAGAACATTCATGTCTTCTTTTCTATAGATAGTTTTATGGAGGATGTTAAACCTTGAGTGGGTGAAAAGGATTTGAGCTGACTGGTACCCAAAATTCATAGAGCTGAAGAAATTCTCTTTAATGAATAATAGGGTAATGAAATTCCCCTGTAAAATTTGGCAAAGTTAAGAAAAGAATGGATATTACTGTGGTGAAACTTCTGTGAACCAGAGGGGAAGCTAATCGTAACTGTTCTTTTTCTGGAAGTTGGTGTAGGCACACACATCTCCGAATCTAAGAAAAAAGACTTTTCTTGTCCATACTGAAGCACCTGTTAAAAGACCCATCACTCAACCTCTATCCCTGAATAACTCTGGTACAGATCCACCTCTGACATCCTTAAAGCATTTCCTTTGACTAAAGATCACAACCTCAGCCTATCCAGGTTGACTCGAAGCCAGCTACTTCCTGCCCAAACCAAAATAACTGTGAGCCAAGTCAAAGGATAAGACAGTTTGAATGGATCAGCAGAAAAGACGATAATTAGTTGAGGGTCATTAAGGTCCTGTTGCCTCCACTGATGGTTCCCAGGGTCATCTGCCCATGTTAGGTAAATAGGGAAGAGGGAAGAGACCTCCCAGGAGATGCATATGAATCATGAGCAGTTCTTCATGACTACCTATGGACCCCCCTCCTTCCAGGAATGAACTCACCAACTGACTTCAAAAGGAACTCAGCCCCCGCCTGCCATTGACCACAGTCTTGTCACCGACACCTTATGATTAACTGAATCAAAAGCTTCCGACAGGTCTAAATTTAGCCTGGCTAAACATATCATTAAGGAGTTAGGGAGGAGTGTGAATGACCTTTCTTCAGCCCTGGTCTCCCAGATCCAGTCAGCTGTGGGGGCTCACTGGAGTGCTAAATTGAGCTCTTAGGTTCTTGAAATAAATGACCCTTTAGATTGATTTTTTTAATTGCCTGAAGGTGCATATTTTTAGAAAGTTTGGAAGCATTCTGTTCATCTATTTTGAATCATTTGAGTGTAAAAATGTGGCATTTTCACACTTTGGAATATTCAAGTCCCCCTATTCCTTTTTTTAAAGTCTCTAATATTTTTATAAACCTTTCAAATTAGTTTATTTAAAGGCCAAATTTGATCTCCTCACAGTTTCTGAGGTAGAACTGTAACTTTACCAGCTTTGAGGGAAAGGAAAATCATGGTAGTTCATCATAAAGAAGTTATAAATATGTGGAAATACTATTCTCAGCATTATATTTCTGGTAGGGACTTAAATACGGAGAAGAGTAGCAAAGGCAGGGTCTGTGTTTTTACTCCTTTACACAAACCTTTAAGGGCAAATTAAAGAAAAAGATCCATTTTCTTTATCCTTGCTACTCAAGGACACCCTTAGCCCCTATTTCTTTCCAAGCTCCAGGCATGAAAGACCCAGGGGAAGAAACTGAAGATGACATGGTGCCATTTCTGAACTCTTGCTTGACATGAGCCAGACTGTTTCAATTTCTTTACTTTCCAGCCCAATTATTTTGAAATTTCATGTCTCCTCTCACTAAGCCAGCGTGTCCCAAAGTCTTTCCTAGAACACCGGATCTGTAGGATGTTAATAGATGTGACTTGGAAAAAGAGTTTTGAGGTAAACAGGTTTCTTTGCTGCTGGGCTTCTCTCTCAGCTTCCCTGGGGTGTGTGGTGTGAATCTCTGAGAAGGGAATGCGGTGTGCAGTGTTTCCTAGGCTTATGTGCCTTGCATGAACTTACTTTTGCACTCCCCCTCTCTCTTCCATTTTCTTTGTCTGTTTATTAAACCAAGTATCTGGAAGACTGTATACCTGTTTTTTATTTGACTGGGTAGTGATCATCTAGCGTGGCTACTGGTGCGGCCCAGCTCTCTCAGCGCTGAGCACTGGCCCTGGGTTGTCTCTTGTCTTCTCTGAACCTCCATTTCTTTATGTGCAGAAGGAGAGGGCTGGGCCAGATGATCGTGTGCCCTTCCCCAAGGTCCTACCGGGCAGACAGTGACGGAGGTTCGGCCACCCAGCCCCTCACCCACAGCTGGTCGGACTAGAGGTAAATTAGTGTTACCTGTTCGGGTGTGAGTGATGTCCTTTTGGCTTATTCTATTTAAGATATTGTCAAAGAGCCATTAGTGGTCAGAGAACAAACCTATGACCTTTTAGGCTAAAGGAAATCCTTTAACAAAGGGCAGGCATCTGGAAATAGGAGCTTGGCTAGAAAGTGGATCCTCAGCCAGGGTTTTTAATATAGGTCTTGCAGCCCAACTAAGGTCATTTTCATGATTTTTAATTAAACTGTGTCTGTACTAATGCTGTAATTATAAACAGGCTGTCAAGTCAAGGAGCATTTGCCCTTCAATCATTGTATTTAAAGATGCCGACTGCACACTTTCGATGAGTCGCAAAAGGAAATACCTTCAGTTTGAAAGTCTAACCTCAGAAAGATGTGGCTTTTATAGTTAAGTGTCTTCTTCTCTCTGGTCCTCCCACCTCAAACTCAGAGCCTGCTGTCAATGTTTGAAAAGCCTCGGACCGGAAGGAAATCCCACATTTTCTGTGAAGACACCCTGGACTCTAAACCCCATGGGGCTCCAGTTTCCTGATCTGTGAAGTCAGATCCTAACTGGACCATCTCTGGGAAGCCTGCTTCCAGAGGCTTCTCCATCCTTCCGATCAAAATGCACCCAGCCCAAGGCCTTGCCCTCAGCTTCTCAAGCTGAGTCCTCGAAGACCTGCTGTGGGCTTGGTATTCCTGGCCAAGAGTTTCACTGCTCTCATGGGGATGTTGTTTTTGTTCTGTTGGTAATAGGACACTCTTGCTGTCGTTTGAAGGAAGGTATTAGTCTTGATGCAAACCTCACATTCTGAATGTGGCCGTAGCATTTTGGTGACAGGTATGGAACCATCTTCATTCATAGCCCCCAGGAAGCTTCCTTTCTTCCAAATCTGTTTATCTTTAATAATATTAATGGTAATACGGAAGCCAGGGTGAAGCCATTTATTTACACTCTGTTTTCATCTTGACTCACACGAGTCGCACAGGATCAGAGTAGTGGATACAGCATTTATCTGAGCATAGATGAATTGGGGAGAGGAGTTTCTTCCCCAGTAGACATCATTGTATAACTGTCGCAGGGCTACAATTTGTCTTTTAGGTTTCTAAAGACAGGTTCTCCTGTGTGAGTCCCTCCCACCCAACTCCCCTTCTCATAAATCAGCTCGCCCCCTCCTGGAGCAGTGTAGACAGTGGATTGTGTGACTCAGCCCTCTTCAGGTCACAGCTGAGTGTGTAGACTAGGAGTAGGTATCTGATCCCGGAAGAATCAGTCCCTAGACTGGGTTGATCAATGGTATTTTTTCGCTTAAGAATTTGACCTGAGGATTACCTTCCCCTCCCCCATGCACTGAAATTTGTTCCTTCTAAAAAGCCTCATCTCAATTATGCTTTTGCCTAACCTTCCTATCATCCCCACCATTTTTATTTTCCTAAAATTTGATCTGATAAATTTCTATGGTAATGATTTACCTATTGATTCTTTCTCACATATATAGAAGTTTGCCTTTGCTTTTAGTACATAATGGAGGAACACATGGATGGATTTTCATCCTAACTGGCAAATACATTTACATGACCTGACTTAAAATGTAGGTTGAATGACATCCATGAAACTCACCTTGTGGGGATGGCTGAGAATAACTCCAAGAGGGGCTTTTTCCATAGACATTTTCCAAAGCATTTGCAAGAGATTGATTTGCAATCCAGTTGCTTTTGGGCAGTTGAGTCTAGCTGATTTGAATGATGCATTTTGATGTAGAGGTTGAGGTAGTTTGGGAACTAAAAGGGACTTGGGCATTTATGTGTTTCTCTCACAGGAGTCTGGAGTGTTGTATGGACCATCTTGGTGTACTCTTTCCCAGGGATGGTTTGATTTCCTGTGAAAATATTTGAATCATTTTAGGATTCAAGACAGGTTGAAGAAGAAAAATAAAGAGGTGACTTTCTGCCTTTAGTCCCTGGGAAGTTGGGATCTTTCCAAATAAGAGGGTATGAGACTGATGTCTTGATGCTCAGTGACTGAGAAACAGAAGAGACCAAACACTGTGGGGCTGAGATAGAGGCTTGAGGGTAGTGGGAGGACGTCTGGGAGACTGAGGGGCGGGCTGCGTGCTCACAGGGCTCTGGATCATGTTTGGGCTCAGCACTTCTTTTCCTCAGCACATTTCTCAGAAACTTCAGAAAGCAAATGCTTAGGCATATGGGCTGCTGTCAATGATAACAAATGAATTGTACACATTTTTTCTAAGTTCCTGAAAACTGAATTACCACATGGCTGGATATAAAATGACTCCTCCCTTATTTTAGACTTTGAAATGGGGTTAAAAAGATAATGGTGGTACACCTTCAAGAAATTAGGGTTCGAGGGGTGATCTTGATGGTGTTCAGTTCAGTCACTCAGTCGTGTCCGACTCTTTGCGACCCCCATGAATCGCAGCACGCCAGGCCTCCCTGTCCATCACCAACTCCCGGAGCTCACTCAAACTCATGTCCATCAAGTCGTTGATGCCATCCAACCATCTCATCCTCTGTCATCCCCCTCTCCTCCCGCCTTCAATCTTTCCCAGCATCAGAGTCTTTTCAAATGACTCAGTTCTTCGCATGAGGTGGCCAAAGTACTGGAGTTTCACTTCAGCATCAGTCCTTCCAATGAATATTCAAGACTGATCTCCTTTAGAATGGACTGGGTGGATCTCCTTGCAGTCCAAGGGACTCTCAAGAGTCTTCTCCAACACCACAGTTCAAAAGCATCAATTCTTCAGCACTCAGCTTTCTTTATAGTCCAACTCTCACATCCATACATGACTACTGAAAAAACCATAGCCTTGACTAGATGGACCTTTTTTGGCAAAGTAATATCTCTGCTTTCGAATATGCTGTCTAGGTTGGTCATAACTTTTCTTCCAAGGAGTCTTTGAATTTCGTGGCTGCAGTCACCATCAGCAGTGATTTTGGAGCCCCCAAAAATAAGGTCTGTCACTGTTTCTACTGTTTCCCCATCTATTTGCCATGAAGTGATGGGACTGGATGCCATGATCTTAGTTTTCTGAATGTTGAGTTTTAAGCCAACTTTTTCATTCTCTTTCACTTTCATCAAGAGACTCTTCAGTTCTTCGCTTTCTGCCGTAAGGGTGGTGTCATTTGCTTATCCGAGGTTATTGATATTTCTCCCAGCAATCTTGATTTCAGCTTGTGCTTCATCCAGCCCAGCGTTTCTCATGATGTACTCTGCATATAAGTTAAATAAGCTGGGTGACAACATACAGCCTTTACATACTCCTTTTCCTATTTGCAACCAGTCTGTTGTTCCATGCCCAGTTCTAAGTGTTGCTTCCTGACCTGCATACAAATTTCTCAAGAGGCAGGTCAAGTGGTCTGGTATTCCCATCTCTTTCAGAACTTTCCACAGTTTACTGTGATCCACACAGTCAAAGGCTTTGGCATAGTCAGTAAGGCAGAAGTAGATTTTTTTGGGGGACTCTCTTGCTTTTTCGATGATGCAGCAGATGTTGGCAATTTGATCTATGGTTCCTCTGTCTTTTCTAAATCCAGCTTGATGGTGTATCCTGTGGCAACTTCAATGAAAATTTGCAGCTCTTCTGATGGTGGAGTACATCCTTTACTTTGCAGTCAGCTGGGTGTTGCTTCAAACACAATGAACTACAAACTTCAAAACAGGAGAAAAGCAGAAGTGGTTAGACGTGTCCCTTATTTAAGTACATTTAGTTTGTACTGTTGTCGTCATCTTTTAGTTGCTAAATCGTGCTTGACTGTTTGTGACTCCACAGGTGGTAGGCCACCAGGCTAGTGCATCTGTGGAATTCTCCATGCAAGAATACTAGAGTTGCCAACTAGGGTTGCCATTTCCTTCTCCATTGGTTTGTATAAACGATCTAAAATTTATGGAGACTCCTTTGTAATTAACTGTAGTGGAAATGAAATTAACATTAAAATAAAGTGACAGTATGACTTTATGTACTATTAATATTACCTTAAATTATATAAGGTAGGCATTATTGACATCTGTGTTTTACTGATGATAATCAAAGAGATTAATGGATTTGCTCTAAATGACACTGCTGGTGGTTAAGTTGGATTCAAGCCCAAGTCTTCCCCTACTATTCCTCATATAATTCCATAACCTAGCCCTGTGGTGTCTTTTAGAGTTTATTTTTGGTGATAAATGACCTGCAACAATGAACAAGAAAAAGTAAAACAATTTGAGTATCCAAGAGGAAAGATATGTTGGCCAAACCTTGTCCCCCACCCCATATCCTCTTGCTCCACCATTTATTCCAGTCATTACCATGGAAACCAGCTACACCATCTATCTCCATCTTTGCGCATCCAAGGTTTTCTGACTTGTCCCACAGTGTGGGCCACTGGATGGAACTCACCAGGCTGTTCTCATGCGTGCACAAGCCGGGAAGGGCAATCCTCCACCAATGGAGGATGGTAGCCGGTCAATAAATTCTCCCCTCCTGGATGGCTCCTCCTACATATCTCTGCAAAGTCCCTTGCATTATTTTTTTCTCCTTTCCTGTTTTGTTCTTTCCAGCTCTCAACTGTTTCCTGGCTTGATCGCTGGAAATTAATGACCCATGTGCAAGCCTTTATCTCATGCTCTGTTTTCTGGGGGAGACCCAAGCTAAGACAAAAGGTTTGGGCAAACATGATCTTCAAACCACTTACTAATTGCAGCAAACATTCGTTGTTTCTGTCATTTGGTATTTACATTTTCTTCTTTTTATTGAATTATAGTTGATTTACAATGTCATGTTAGTTTCAGATATACAGCACGGTGATATATATATATATATATATATATACACACACACACATATATATATACATATAAAACTTTCCCAAATTCTTTTCCCTTATAGATTGTTGCAAAATATTGAGTACAGTTCTCTGTGCTATAGAGTAGGTCCTTGTTGGTCATCTATTTTATGTATAGTAGTGTGTATATGTTAGTCCCAACCTTTTATTTATCCTCCTCCCACCCACCTCTTTTCTTTTGGTAACCATAAGTTTGTTTTCTATGTCTGTGGGTCTAAAATGTCCATCTAGTCAAAGCTATGGTTTTTCCAGTAGTCATGTATGGATGTGAGAGTTGGACTATAAAGAAAGCTGAGTGCTGAAGAATTGATGGTTTTGAACTGTGGTGTTGAAGAAGACTCTTGAGAGTCCCTTGGATTGCAAGGAGATTCAACCAGTCCATCCTAAAGGAAATCAGTCCTGAATATTCATTGGAGGGACTGATGCTGAAGCTCCAATATTTTGGCCACCTGATGCGAAGAACTGACTCACTGGAAAAGACCCTGATGCTGGGAAAGACTGAAGGCGGGAGGAGAAGGGAACGACAGAGGATGAGATGGTTGGATGGTATCACCAACTCGATGGACATGAGTTTAAGCAAGCTCTGGGAGTTGCTTATAGACAGGGAAGCTTGGTATGCTGCAGTCCATGGGATCGCAAAGAGTTGGACACAGCTGAGTGATTGAACTGAACATAGTTTTGGATTCCACATATAAGTGATACTGTGTGATCCTTGTCTTTCTCTATCTGACTTCACTTAGTATAATAATCTGTATGTCCATCCATGTTGCTGCAAATGGTGTTTTATTGTTTTTTATGGCTGAGTAACAGTCCGTTCTGTATATGTACCCCATCTTCTTTATCCATTCATTTGTTGATGGACATTTAAGTTGTTTCCATGTCTTGGCTATTTTAAATGGTGCTGCAGTGAATATTTGGGTGCATGTATCTTTTCAAATCAGAATTTTCTCTGGATATATGCCCAGGAGTGGGATTGCAGGATCATATGGTAACTTTAAGTTTTCAGTTTTCTGAGGAGCCACCATATTGTTCTCTATAATGGCTGTACCAACTTACATTCCCATCAACAGTGTAGGAGGGTTCCTTTTCTCACTCTTTCCAGCTTTTATTATTTGTAGACTTTTTGATGATGGCCATCCTGTACTCTCTCTTCTTATGATAGCCATAGCTTGAATTCTTTTTTTTTTTCCCTAACTCAGTCCATGTGGCTTTGGTGTACCTGATTCCATCTCCTGATTGCACATGTTCCAGGCCATAGTCTAGGTTTGGAGGAGAACATGTGACCTAATCAGATATTGTCAGACTTACTGGGAATAGAACTCTTGCTCCTGTGTGCTGGGCTGGGCCCCTGAGAAGCTGAGAGGTCTGTGCTGCCAATGCCATCATGTGGGACTAGAGACTGTGTAAGGAAGGACTAATGGAAGAATAAAAGCAGCCATGTCCTGATCTTGTTATTTGAGTCCTAAATCCATTCAGCAGCAAACAAGATCTACCTCTGAATTGTTAGTAAGTCCATAAATTGCCCTTTGGCCAAGCTACTCACTTGCAATGAAAGTGTTTGAACCCATCTGTAAATCTTCAGGACATCTCGGTTCAGGCCTTGCCCTGTACAAGGAGACATCCAGATGTATCTCAGTTTCTATTGCACAAGTATCTTTGCACAAGTATCTATTGCACAAGGATTAAAGAAACAAGTATCTATTGCACAAGTATCTATTGCACAAGGATTAAAGAAACAAGTATCTATTTGCACAAGTATCTATTGCACAAGTATCTATTGCACAAGGATTAAAGAAACTACCATGGGGAGATAGAGTTTTTCTTCCCTCATCCATATCCTTCCAATCAGACTGAGATATTCTGGGTGAAGTAACTTGTGGCACAGTTTAAATCCTCCCTGGTAGAGGAACAAGAGTCTCAGTATCTTTGCTAATGAGATCATGGAGGCTATGGCTAAGATGGAGTCATTTCTGCCTTGATGAAAGGGATGGGTTAGCTGTGTAGTGATGACTTTGGTGTGATTCGCTTCTTCTGGGGCCCTGGTGTCTTCTTTCATTTTCTAGAATTGCTGTTTTGAAGGAATGCTCTGCTAAATCATCTCCTGAGTCTACACTAGCATAATGAATTCACAAGCATCACTGGTGGTGCTTGGGATAATCCAGGCTCTATCATCTGCCATGCTTTGCACCTCAGATTTTACCTTTCTGTTCTAATTTGTGCTTATTTCACTTTTGGAAATCATGGCCTTCTTTCCTAATCTAAATCACTGTCTTCTGCAAACTAGCATCTTCTGAAGAAGATTACTCAAATTTAGAAGAGTCTTTACCAGAGAGACCTTATCCTTTTCATTTCTTTCCACCTCTGTTTTTACTTCTAGATACTAGTGCGTTAATAACCTACCCAAAGGTGTGATGCAGACAAAAACTTCCTAGGCAAGGAGATGAAAGCATCTTGCCAGTCTTAAGATGGCCCAAGCTACTGAGCCTCTTGGAGGCAACCACCTAAATCCCTAGAGCCTGGGTGATTTCTCAACTGCTGCAAACTCCACATCAAAGTATTAAATGATCAGGAGACCCATAAACTCACTTCATCTATCAGCCATTCTCAAAACTTTGTCTCCATAGGCTGAACAATTTTATAATTTTCTTAGTTGTCTGAGGTGTAGAAAACTCAAGAAGGAGTGCCCAGAATTACTCTGGGACAAATATAAGGGTGTAGGACAGACTTGCAGACAGAATTCCTAAACTGAAAGGAAATGCCAAACTAAAGAAAAGTTCTGTTCATCTAAGCAGGCTCTCCAAACTATACCTGTTTCCTGGGGACTAGGTCTATCAATGTCCATCTAATCACATACTCACTATTAGATCTATCTTTTGAAGACAACACATTTCTTTGAGAAATACATCTTTATCTCTGGCATCAAAGTTTTTGTTATATTTGCCAAGGGGCCCTAGGGCTCAATCTTAAGTACTGAATCTGCTTATATGTTCCTTTGAGTTACTCTTTTTATTTATTTTTTTTAGACTTCTAGGTAAAGAAGTATGATGTGACTAGTTAGTTTTTAGAGTAAAGCTCTAGTTATAAATACCCTGATTTTGCCTGTTGGTACAATTTCAGTAGTCCACTTTTCAGCCAGGAGAATGGGGTCCCACTGAGATGGAAGACAACTGAGCAATAGGAGGAAGGAGAAGGCCCTGCCAGCTGCATTCATAGCCTTGGGCTGACTGGATGCTTCAACTGGCCTCTCATAGGCACATTGACAAGCACCTCAAACAGAATCCTATTTAGGATTGCCTTTGGGGCCCCCAAATGGGACCCACTAAGATTTATTCTACTTCCTACTATACATGAGCAAATTGAATCACACAATTATGACAGAAACATACCTCACCAGCACCATCAGCCAACCTGAAGGCATTTGGGGTTATAAACCAAGGTCTGGAAAGGGTACATCTGACCCAGAGAACTAAGAAAGCTGGCTCAACATGGCCAGGTATAGGGATTTCTTAGATACCCTGTTGCACGCTTATGAGGTTCATCACTAAGTCTTCCAATGGGCTTCTCTTGGTGATTATTTTGTGAAGCCTTTAAAGCTGATTGTTATATATTATTGAGCATCTGCTCTAGACAAGGCACTATACTTAGCACTTCAAGACAATACAAAGGAGGATAAAAAGGGGTGCCTAAATGGCAACCCACTCCAGTGTTCTTGCCTGGAGAATCCCAGGGACGGGGGAGCCTAGTGGGCTGCCGTCTATGGGGTCACACAGTCAGACACGACTGAAGTGACTTAGCAGTAGCAGCAGCAGCCTTCAACACATTTGAAATCTTGCCTTGTAAGCCAGGGCTCAAACAGACACAATTAAACAATGAAATAAACGTGTTATAGGAACACAAGACTGCAGTCCTGGAGGTGTTACAAGGAAGTTGGTGATACTAATTAGGGTTACTTAATATAATTAACTTTTTTTTGACAAAAAATAAGTATATCCATTGTTGTTTTACATAGCCTTACATCATCACCCAAAGACGGATGTAGATTTTGTTTCTGATGACGAATATTCTGTAATTTATTTTGCAGTTCTGACACAGAAACTAAGATGCTGTTGTTATTTTATTTATCAAAACTAACAATTGAAAGGAACTAGATTGGATATTTTTAATGTCCAGGAAAAGTTCTGAGCCACTAAGAGTATACTGTTACCTGTCTTAAGAAGTCAAAGAAGCAATTTGTAGTGGTCAAAAAAAAGAAAAAGTTCTGGAGTCAGACAGGACTAGATTCACGTCTAAGACTTATCTAGACCACACAAAGTGAGCTGTGTGACTTTGGGCAATTTACTGAAGCTCTCTGATGTTCTGCTTGCTCACTGGTAAAGTAGACAGTTTCTGTCCTGCAGGAAATTGAGGAGATACATGATTTAACGCACATAACACGCCTGCCGTAATGGCACTATATGTGAAACTGGTAGGCACCCTATAATGATAGCTTTTAGACCGATGCAACCGACACATGTGAATTGCCTCTTCAGATCATTTGAATCTTTACATAGAATGACCAGGAATTGTGACATATGCTGAGGGCCCTGGATAAATTAGCTGGATTCCATCTTGATTAGAGATTGTACAGTTTTAAATTCCAGGTATATACAGTAATAATTTAAGAAGAAGAAAAAAAATTAAGAAGACATTATTGGTTTCAACTTTTGTTCCTGTTTAGTTGGTAAGTCATGTCTGATGCTTTGTAAGCGCCACGGGCTGTAGCCCACCAGGCTCCTTTGTCCGTGGGATTTCCCAGGCAAGAATATTGGAGTGGGTTGCCATTTCCTTCTTCAATTGGTTTCAGTAACTTTTTAAAAATCTAGAATCTGTTTTTGCAAATTGGTAATTCACAATTGGTAAAAACATTTTCTGTATATATATAACTTTTTTTTCGCAAGTGAGATCAATAATGTCTTCTAAGATGAAAACAATAATACGGTTGATGTTGCTGGTAATAGCGTTTGAATAACTGTGGTCTGCTCACAGAAAAGCTTGTCTATATCACCACAGGGAGGTAACACAAACACATCTAGAGAAAGCAGGGGTTGTCAGGGTCAAAGGCATTTACATGTGCACCACAGAGAACTTTATAAAAGGGAGTTGTTGGGATACTATTACAGGATGGGTTATGTCTCCACCCATCCCCCAAACTCACATACGGAACTCATAATTCTATTAATAACCCCCAGTGTCTCAAAATGTATTTGGAGGCAGGATCTTTAAAGAAGTAATTAACATAAAATGATGTCATGTGAATGGGCCCTAATCCAACATGACCATTATCCTTCTGAGAAGAGGAGATTAGGATACGGACTGCTACAGAAGGAAGGTGATGTGTGGACACAGGGAGAAGACGACCACCTACAAGCCAAGGGGAGTAGTCTGAGCAGAAACCAACCTTGCCAACACCTTGATCTAGGACTTCTAACCTCCAAAATAATGGGGAAATCCACTTCATTTGTCTAAACCACCTAGTCTGTGGTGTTTTGTTATGGCAGGTCAAGCAAACAAATACAGATACCTGGGTGGTCCTAAAGAATTAGGAGTTAAAGGAGCATAAAGGTATTAGAGTAAAGCAGTGGTACTCAGCATGTGCTTCGTGGACCAGTGAAGGTCAGCAAATAGCTTCTTTTCAGTCTGAGAAGCACATCATTTGAGAAAATAAATGTTTAGAAATTAAAAAAAAGAACTGGGAGTTATAACCTGGGGCCAGGATCATTCTGTTTAGATCTGGCCACTATTTTCCTTGAAGGAAAAAAAAAGATAAGGAGAAGCCTGGGATTCCCTGAACCAGGTACTTATGCTCCCGAGCCACACCTAAAATGTGGTATCAGCTCGGAAGCCTGAGAAATAAGTACAGACTGTGTTTTAACTGATGTCATTTAAAATGTGTGAAAAATCAGCTCAATGAGTTGGAGGAATGAGAATTTGCTATTAAAGTTTGACAGCATTAGGGCTCAGAATTTGGTTTTGTAAACAACAGCATAGAAATGTGATTAAGTTCTCAAGGTGAGCAGCTAGGGAGACCTCAATTTGAACCTAAACTCTAGCACTTCCAAACGGCGTGATTTTGATCAAGTGACTTGAGCTCTCTAAGCTTTTGTTTCCTGCTATATGTAAAAGGAGCCCTTGGCATGGTTGTTATAAGGATTAAGTGAGCTAGTAATGAGTTGTTGTGTAAATGTACAGTAAATGTGAGCTGTTATTACGTTAATATTAAAGCACAAAGTTGTTTAAACAGCAACTTGCTGATAAGGAAGAAATACATGTTTTTGTAGGCAAACCATATAAGAATTCAAACTTACCTGTTTATACAAAGGGTAGCAAATGCCATGGATATGATGTGATGTTCCTTTCTAATTACGGCAATGGCTGATGTGAAGACCCTTGGTGTTTCTACATCTTCAAGTACAATAATGACGAATTATGAATAGCTTGCAGTGAAATAGCCTCATTGCTTAAAAGACTGTTCACTGTGAGGGCAAAGCTATCTTTTTGGGTTGGGGTGGGCTGTGGTTCATCACAGTGTTCTTTATTGATTCTTTTGCACTGTGGGCAGTTTTCTCTCCTAGGTACCTGCATATGTATGTTAGAGGAAATAGGATATGGTTAGTGACTTATTTTTAGATCTTGTATAACTCTTAGCTTGTCCTCTGTTATTACAATTCCAGACATCATAGCTTCCTTGGTTACCCCTGCTTTGCTAGCGCCTTTTCCATTTTGTGGTAAACCAGTTGATCACTGAGTCTGAAGAAAATAAAGCCTGCAGAGCTAAAGGCTGAGAACTATATTTCTTTCACAAACCCTAAAGAGGAGGAGTGACTCAGACACGGGTGAGCACAATGTTACCCGGGCCCTCTTAAAATAGGAATGTTCTTCCCCTGAAGCTGTCAGGATTAGTGCTGTGGGCCTGGGAGTTCCTGAAGCGAGTGCCTCCCAGGGCACAGCGTGGGCCCCTGAACCTTCCTGGAGGAGGGTGGGGACCCTCGATTCCCACAGACACACTTCCTGCCACCTGCCATACTTGAGCTTCCCAGAAAGGAGGGGAAGACAGGTCCTGGAGGAGGCAGAAGAAAGCAGGGTTCCCAGGCAACATAGCACTGCAGAGAAGCCTATGGCAGGTTCATGGAGCTCCAGGGGAATTGACTACAGCAGGAGAAAATGTCCTCTCTATAGTCCCAGGCATGGACACCCTTTCACAAGCCCATTAAATCCTTCCTGAGGCAGATCCTGCCTGGGACGTTCTGTTACTTTCTCCAGAATACTGTTTGACATTAAGGGTCTAAAGTCGTAAATAACTTACCTTCTTGCTTTCTCTTTCCAGAGTGGAAAATCTTACCAAGTTTTTTTGTTTTGTTTTGTTTTGTTTTGGTAAAAATGTTTACAGAAGTTTTGGGGCTATTTCCAAACCAGGATGATAATAAAGACATATCTTTTCTGGGAATGCTGACCAGTGGCCTATTCAGGTTTGAAGGAACGTAGTCTGAAATCCGTACACCTGGTGGGGAGAAGAAACCTGGAAAGCAGTAATGCCAAAGGGGAGCTAGGGTGATAATGGCCAGGCCCCGAGCAGCCAGACTGCAATAAGAGAAGGCGGCACGAAAGGCCAGACCTATTCTGGGACACGTACCCTGAGTCACGGAGTAACAGAGACCAGAGGTGACAGCTGGTCTCTTGGCTCCTCGGTGAGCAAGCATCTGGAATATCACTTGGATCTTTATAAAGCTCAGGTTAGGGGCATAGGACCTTAGGGAATTTGGAGAAGGGCAAGGAGAAGGAATAGTTTTAAGGTGAGGAGGTCTCAGGGATTCTGATTAGAGGAAAGCTTAGAAGAGCTAAATTCGGGTAGCTAATGGGGGGATGGTAATGTCTGCTAATTCGTGACACCCTAGAAGGCAAGAATTATTATAATAGGAGATGGCATAATTGGAAGATAAGAGATGGGAATTAAAAGGCTGAAGAGTGTAAGAAAATGCCATCAAGTGAAAGTGAAGCTGCTCAGTCGTGTCTGACTCTTTGTGACCCCATGGACTGCAGCCTACCAGGCTCCTCCATCCACGGGATTTTCCAGGCAAGAGTCCTGGAATAGGTTGCCACTTCCTTCTCCAGGAGATCTTCCCGACTCAGGGATCGAACCCAGGTCTCCCACATTGTAGGCAGACGCTTTTACCATCTGAGCCACCAATTGTATTATCTTACAAGCAGGACTACCATTTCTGAAGGTAATTCAGAGTGTGTGTTTATGTTCAAGGCCTCCTTTACTTGAGATGTTTTCAAGTAGATTTTCAGTGCAATGGTACAGTAAGCTTCTCTGAATCAGAGACTTTTGCAGCACAATGGTCTAATCAACAAAGCTTCAAGAGCAGAGCCCTCTGTGCATATTTTATAATTCCAATGCTTGATCAAAGTGAATTAAACCCAGAATCACCTGGCCTCTAAACTTGGCAATAAGTATCTGAATGCAGCTTCTAGAACCCAAACCCTTAGCAAAGTAACCTCAAAATGCTTCTCTAAAAGGTAGGCTTATTTCAAAAGATTTTGATTTGAGTCTTAACAATCTGCTCTATGATAAGCAATGGAATTTCATGAAGGCTGAGAAGCAGAGGGCTTTAACCTCACATGGGGGAAGCATGGTCCTTCCATGGAGGATGCAGAGATGCCCAAAGAGGGAAAGAGAAGGCAAGGACCACATCTGGACAAGAACCCACCAGTAAGGCTGATAGATGAATCCTAGAGAATGCTGTGTGTGACATAGGCAGTTCCTGTTATAGGACTGGAGATCTGGTTAAGTGTGGCTAAGTGTTTGGAAATCCATAGAAGACAGCACACTGCCTGTACTAGCAGGAATTTTAATATGGACTGAAGCAAACCATCTTTTTGTTAATTCCAGTTTCAAAAACAAAATTTGCTGCTAGGTTTGGAGGACAGCTGGGAAAAGCCTCTGGACTTGGATCCGTACAGCCTTCTCAGACATCAGGGGCCTATGAGGGGCCAGACATTTTTGGTGTCTATTTTTATTTATAAATAAGTCCTACCTCCCAGGTGCTGGAAAGATAATCTAGGCTGACAGATTTCCTTACTTGACTGCTTTGGCTTTCAATGGTCTGTGTCACTGCTATGAATAGTAAACTCTATATTCTTAAAGAGCTTTTCTGTCTGCTCTGCCAGTCCTAGGGCAGACCTTGGTAAGAAAGATCAAGCTGGGGTTAGGCTGGAGGAAGACAGAAGCAATTAAGTGGAGGGACAGGGAGGCACCAAAAGAAGAAAAGCCAGGAATTTCTTACGGGAAATTAACCTTAAGAGGACTTTGAAACTTCCCTTGATACATTCTTCTAGCGATTGGTTTTAAGGTTTACATAATACAAGAATTAAGGAGCTCAGCAGGACCCAAGGGTAGAGGGAGAATGCTTCCGATTACCAGATTAGTTAGCTTCTACAAGAAGGGGACTCAAGAGATGATCTTTGTTGAAGAAGCTTCTTTTCTGGCTCCCTTTTTCTTAAGCAATGTTTGGCTTAAAACAGAGCAATATGTATCTGTTTGCTAGTCTATTCTTTTGGTTTTCAAGTACAGTGCATATTTGGGGAGAAATTCCAGTCAATTTTGCTATTTTTGTGTTTTGCTTGTTTATCCTGCTATGGCCCAAGGTCTTACAGATTGCACAGTGCCCCCAAACACTTTAGAAGCAAAACTTTTATTAATGGAATTCTCGGGAAATAGAATTTATGCTTAACTCCTAGTTAAACATAAAACCCCCTTTGCTTTAATCCTTAATGTTGAAATCCTTTCTAAAATGTTTACATTTGCTTTTATGTCTGTGCACAGTACATGGACATGATCTAATCTCTCTCTGATGACTCAGCATCTTGCAGCCCCTCGGTTCTAACAATGTTTTATGGTTGGAGAAAAGGATACAGAAGATTGGAATGAGTCTAAGCCTTGGCTGAAAAGGCTCTTTTATCTGATTGCATTTGAATCCTGGAGCCGACTGGCATTCAGTTCTGAAAGCCTGCAGACTCCAGTCTCAAATGCTGCCTCTCCTTTAGCAGGACCAGAATAAACTGTCTGTTTCTGACTTATCTCCTCTCAGGAAAATTATGAAGCCCGGAAAATGAAGATCAGCGCAAGAGCTGTGTCTATAAGCAAGACAAAACCCTTACAGGAACTATTCCTCTGGGGCATGGCTGGGTGCTCCTCACTTTTAGGCCTGAGACCACGAGCTCCTAAGTTTCTGCCTTGACATGCAAGAGACCTGGACGGACCCATGAGGCACAGGGAGGATCCTAGCTGTTTCCCAACACAAACAGCTGAGGAAGTGTAAATGTATTCATTTACATGGGGTGGAGAAGTCACACTACAGGCTGTCTTGGTGTTCTCTTTAAGTTCAAGGAAATGTACCAGGTTGGAAGACATAAATAGCCCATCCAGAGACAATTTTGAAAATCTCCCTTCTCTCACCCTTTCCATCCCAGCTGCCAGAGTAATGGCATCATGAGTCACATGAGAAGGGCAAGAATGTGATAGGAAGTTAGGATTCCTATTTGCCTCTGTTTTCTTTTGCTTATTGTGACAATGAAGACAGACCCCACTGCACTGAAACTTCTGCACCACCTTTTTCAGCTATAGGATTTACAACATTTATGAAGTAAATGTCCAGATAAATGAGAGCTGAGTCAAAGACAACAGGAGTTAGCCAAGGGAGCCCCATGGTGACTTGCTTGTCATGAATGATGTATAGAATGAGGTAATGCAACCCAAATTAAATGAGAGCGGCAGAGTCACTTTCTACACAGCTGGGAGTGAAGCTTTTTGATGACTCTATGATTTTTAAAAATGTCCTGGAGCATCAAAAAAGCCTGAATGCTAGAAATGCGTTGCTTTGCAACCTTATGTCACAGGTATATTTGGCTTTCAGGGAAGTAGGCTGTCTCCACGGGGAAATGCCACAGATACTGACAATGGGAAAGCCTTTCACTGCCATTGTTTCTTGCTCTCCATTTGAGGGGTGAGCCTCCCAGTCTGGAGAATCAGCACGATAGCTATTGGAAACATGGGAGATGGGAAGGTGGGGTTGGAGAGGATAAAAAGTGGAAATCTGAAATGGGGCAGTATATCTTGAGGGAATTAGTTGGTTAATGCAGAGTTTATAGAAAGAGTAGCCTCCACGATCCACTTAGAACTTTAAAAAGATTTATAAGAGCTTTGTTCATAATTGACAAAAACTGGAAGCCACCAAGATGCCCCTTCATAGGGTATAACTTGAGATAAACAAACTGCGCTACATCCATACAAAGGACTATTATTCAGAAGTAAAAGGAAATGAGTTGTCAAGCCACCAAGAGACACAAAGGAATAGCAAATACATATTGCTAAGTGAAAGAAGCTAGTCTGAAAAGCTACTACTGTATGATTCCAACTGCATGACAGTTTTGGAAAATGCAAAACTGTAGGGATGGTAAAAAGATCAGTGGTTGCTAGGGTTTCAGAGAAGAGGGATGAGTGTCAAACAGGTGGAGCACAGTGGACTTTTAGGATGGGGGAACGATCCTGTATGATACTGTAATGGTGGGTACGTAATATTATGTATTTGTCAAGACCCATCTAACTGTACAATACTGAGAGTGAGCCATAATGTAAAGTATGGACCAAACATGGGTTCATAAATGGTAACGTGTGCACCACACGATGCAAGATGTTAGTTAAGAGAAAATAGTGTGCAGAGAGAAGGGATAAATGGGAATTCTTGGTACTATCTATTAGTTGTTTTAAATGAGCTAAAACTGGTCTAAAAAGCGAAATCTCAGTTTTGAAAATCCTTTTTTTTTTTTTTACTATTTATTCATATTCTTATCTCACTTATGTACAGTTCTGTTTTACATTGGAAATGACGGCCTAGTGGGAGTACACAGTATCTTGTTTCCTTATTAACACAGCTTTTAATACATGCAAAATGAGAGAAGTTTTACCTGCTTTGAGATTTTCTTTGCTTGAGGCTGTATTTCTGATGTTTCCCATTCGCTGCTTTTTGGGCTCATGGACTTTCATTCTGAGGAAGGGAGTCAGGGAGACATGGGCTAGCTCCTGTTTTGCTGCGTAGCCTCGGGTCTCATCTGCAAATGGAGAGGGAACCTCTGCCACAAAACGTTGTCTTGAAAACTGATGTAATGTCAGCAGCCAAAAAATATCAATTCTTTCCTTCCCTCTGTTTTCCCTTTCTCTTTTCCCATTTCCTGTTGACTTTTCTCAGTAATATTCTAATAGCTGTTTGCCTCGAAGCTTATAAAGCTTCTGCTTGTAAAGTGGGCTCTGGATCTGCTCCTTTTAGAAATTCTGCTTTAGCCATTTAGTTCCCTTTGGAGGAATATACTTGGAAGATTATGGGAGTGGTGGAGAGAGAGAAAAACCACTACTTAGGGAGTCGTTTTGGGTGTATATAAAGATTAAGAAAGGAGTAAGAAAAAGGGCATTTTACTCACCATTGATTAAAAAGGAACACAATTCTCATAACCCATTTGCTTTCTACAGTGTCCTGAGCATTAGAAAGATACTGTTTGAAAAATAAGAAAAATGTTCTTCTATGGACTTGTTTGACATGTGATTTTGTTCTACTTATGTTATTTGGGATACCCCTAAGATGAGAAATGTTAATAAAAAAGCTATTCCCTGAAGTTTCTGCAGAAGCAAATACTAAACAGACATAGTGGGATGAACTCTTAATCTGGGTCTCTTAGGATTCCCACAGATAAATACCTGCTGAGCATGAGCTCTTGATAAAGCATGGTTGTGTCAGTCAGTTTATTTCTCTTTCTCGGTTCTTGTCTCATCACAACAAATATTTGGAGCAGTGGACTAAGGTTTAAAACAGCAAATACGTTACATCTCAGTTTAGCTCAAACAGAAGGATCTTGTATTAGACACTCGCAAGACATGGGAGCAGGCTTATCTCAAAGGAGTCCTCTCTTTTCACCGTCTTTATACTTCCAGTCTCCTCTTTTTATGCCCTATGCAAAATAGGGCTTGCTTGTGCCCAGCACCAGTCAGTGAAGGGGAATGCGAATGGGCATATGCTCAAGGCCCATTGACAATTGCAAGTTATGTAAGAACAGGCTGTATTGTTTATGTCTTCCCATAATTTAGTCTGTTATAATCAGATGTAGAATATTTATGAACTCTTAATGGACTTTTAGCTGCCTAAGGTTACCTGAAGCCCCTGTGGTCATTTTGTATCCACTGTGTGCCTAGGGTGCATATGCAGGAGTTAGAGAAGTCTCTGGAGTTGTTTTGTGGTATATCTGTGAGCTCTTCTGGGTGTGTGTGGGATGGGTTTTGGGATCAGCTTGCACTCCTTTTAGCCAGGCCACCCCTTGTTGCTCATGCTTAACTTCCTACCCAACAGTTGTAAAATACATAAGACAGACTACAGTGAATGTGCATTAGTAGATATTTTAAAAAAGCACATTAAAATTAGACAGTTTTCAATAATTTTAGATAGAGGAATCATTGGGTAGAAGTTATAAAACTAATGTTTTAAGTGATTAAAGCCATAAAATAGGGAATTTAAAATATGAGAGAAGAACAAGCTATTATAAAAATAATTTTAAAAAGACAAGGCAAATTTTAAAAGAACTTACTAGAACTTCTAGAAGGGAATGTAACTGAAAGAAATTGAAAAGAGATATGAGGTACCATTTCACGCCAGTCAGAATGGCTGCGATCCAAAAGTCTACAAGCAATAAATGCTGGAGAGGGTGTGGAGAAAAGGGAACCCTCTTACACTGTTGGTGGGAATGCAAACTAGTACAGCAACTATGGAGAACAGTGTGGAGATTCCTTAAAAAAACTGGAAATAGAACTGCTTTATGATCCAGCAATCCCACTGCTGGGCATACACACTGAGGAAACCAGAAGGGAAAGAGACACATGTACCCCAATGTTCATCACAGCACTATTTATAATAGCCAGGACATGGAAGCAACCTAGATGTCCATCAGCAGATGAATGGATAAGAAAGCAGTGGTACATATACACAATGGAGTATTACTCAGCCATTAAAAAGAATTCATTTGAATCAGTTCTAATGAGATGGATGAAACTGGAGCCTATTATACAGAGTGAAGTAAGCCAGAAAGAAAAACACCAATACAGTATACTAACATATATATATGGAATTTAGAAAGATGGTAACAATAACCCTGTATACGAGACAGCAAAAGAGACACTGATGTATAGAACAGTCTTATGGACTCTGTGGGAGAGGGAGAGGGTGGGAAGATTTGGGAGAATGGCATTGAAACATGTATAATATCATGTATGAAACGAGTCGCCAGTCCAGGTTCAATGCACGATACTGGATGCTTGGGGCTGGTGCACTTGGACGACCCAGAGGGATGGAATGGGGAGGGAGGAGGGAGGAGGGTTCAGGATGGGGAACACAGGTATACCTGTGGCGGATTCATTTCAATATTTGGCAAAACCAATACAATATTGTGAAGTTTAAAAATTAAAAAAAAAAAAAGAATTGAAAAGAGAATTAGTAAGTAGAAAGTAGATCTAATAAAATTACTCAGAAATTAGCACTGAGAGATAGAGCCATGGAAATATATGACAGGTAAAACACACATAGAATAGGATTAAAAGATTTATATATGGTAATCATAGTTCCTGAAGGAAATAAAGAGAGTAGGGGAAAAGCAATTCTTGAAGAAATAACGATTAAGAATTTTCCAGAGTTAAAAGTCCTCTTATCTGGGGACTACAATAGAGTGCAGTCAGTTTTAGTAAAAAGAAATATACTGGTCTTATTGAAATGAAATTTAAGAACTCAAAAGGCAAAGTTTTAGAAACAATAAAAGCAAACACTATATTATTTACAACAACTGACAACAGACATTTCAAGAGCAAAAGAATAATATTTTCAACAGGCATAGGTCTATGGAAAGTCTATTTCCTTGTTTCTCAAGCAGTATCTTGTTAATGCTCAGGACAGTGTATAAAACTAGTGGATTATAAGAATTTTGCTCCTTTTTTTTTTTAAATCCCTGGTGGATAAAATACCCTCTTTCTTACACCCTTTTCAATCTTCATATGTACCCAAAATGATTTCCTAAATAGTATTCACCTCCCCACCCTGATAATCCTCAGAATATCTTCTTCCACAGGGAATTAATTGGCTAAAGTGCAAAGATAAAATTTTGTTATTATACTCCCATTTTGGAATGATCATTTGGCTGAACACAGAATTATTCAGTAACATTAAATTCAGAAATTAGGAGTGAAAAGGAAAAAGGAATGATGAACACATAAATTAGTAAGCATGAGATAAATCTAAATTAGTATTGACTCTACAAAATAACATTGTCAACAATAGCATGATTTAGAGGTAAAAAAACAAGAAATTAAAAGCTGTGCAATACTGGATGCTTGGGGCTGGTGCACTGGGATGACCCGGAGGGATGGTATGGGGAGGGAGGAGGGAGGAGGGTTCAGGATGGGGAACACGTGTATACCTGTGGCGGATTCATGTTGATATATGGCAAAACCAATACAATATTGTAAAGTTAAAGAAAAAAAAGACAAAAAAAAGACATAAACCATAAAATCAATTATAGTTACAAGCAATGTTTAAGTGATACAAATAAATATGTAAAATATAACATCATAAATGTATAAGATGGGGAGGGGAGTAAAAAGTGTACAGAATTTTAAATGTATTTAAAATTAAAAGACTATAATTTAAAACCAAAAAAAAAAAAGCTGTACACAAGTAATGTGCAAGATGGGAAGGCACTGATTGGATTTAAAGTATTCTAAATTCTTTTTTATTTTTTTTTAAATTTTATTTTTAAACTTTACATAATTGTATTAGTTTTGCCAAATATCAAAATGAATCCGCCACAGGTATACATGTGTTCCCCATCCTGAACCCTCCTCCCTCCTCCCTCCCCATAGTGTTATTTTGGAGGAAGATAGAGATATAGATTAAACATAAACTTTGTTAAGGTAGTATGCACATTAAAACTTCACAATAACCACCTAAAAAAAGAAATATGTAAAAAAAGAAATATGTAATATGTCAGTAATTACAGTACACGTACATGGACTAACTCCTGTTAAAAGATCAAGATTATCATATAGAATTGAAAGTAAAGCACAACAAAAACCAGACATATCTATAACATAAAGACCCAAAGTTAAAAGTAAAAACATGACAAAAGATATAGCGGACATATTTTAACCAAAAGAAAGGTAATACAGCTAAATTAAAATCATACAAAATAGTTTTTTATTTATTAGAGGTAAAGATGACCCTTAAATAAAGAGAAGTTGAACAGTATGCTGCTGCTGCTGCTAAGTCGCTTCAGTCGTGTCCGACTCTGTGCAACCCCATAGATGGCAGCCCACCAGGCACCCCGTCCCTGGGATTCTACAGGCAAGAACATTGGAGTGGGTTGTCATTTCCTTCTCCAATTCAGGAAAGTGAAAAGTGAAAGGGAAGTCGCTCAGTCGTGTCTGACTCTTCGCGACCCCATGGACTGCAGCCCACCAGGCTTCTCCGTCCATGGGATTTTCCAGGCAAGAGTACTGGAGTGGGGTGCCATCGCCTTCTCCAAACAGTATGCTTGGAAGATACAAATTCCTTTCAAGGACTCACGGGACATTTAGAAAAACTCATCATGTACCATTGCAGAGAGAGTCTTAATAAATACTTGAAGACCAAAAAAGCATATACACAACAAGCTTTCTGACTACAATGGGATTAAATGAAAAACAATAGGTAGAAATGAAAAAGACCTAGTATTTTTTGGAAGTTAAGAATAACTTTATTACTAGATAAATAATAACAATGGAGATAAAATTTATGTTTTAATAATAATGAAAATACCATAGATAAAAGCAGTGTGATAGAGCTAGAATGCTACTTAGCGTGTAACTGATACACTTAGAGGCACACACCCAGTCCTCTCTGGCTTTTTGCAACCCCACGGACTTCCTGCCAGGCTTCTCTGTCCTTGGGATTTTGCTGGAGTGGGTTGCCATTCCCTTCTCCAGGGGTTCTTCCCAACCCAGAGATTGAATCTGCATCTCCTGCATTGCAGGAGGATTCTCTACTGTCTGAGCCACCAGGCAAGCCTTTTTCTCTTTCTAAGCTGAGCTTACTGAACTCAGCTCTTCCCTTTCAGGGAAAATCCATCTGGAGAAAGAATATGTTTGCCTCTGCTCCCCCATGCCTTAGACTTTACCCAGGCTGCACTTTCAGGGTGTTCTTACTCAGTCAAATTCTGGCTCTCATATTAAGACACAACCTCCAACCTAACCTTATCAGTAATAAAGTTACTCCTTTATTGGATTTCTTAATTTGTTCATAACCTGGGCAGGAAAGAGGTAGGGCACAAATCAGTCTTTTTAGGAACAAATAAGGAAACATGGTAAAATTTAGTAGACATTAAAAAATGAAAAGAATATCCTATGGCAAGACAAATACCCATAAAATTTAAAACTTTGATGAAATAGATGTTTCATAGAAAAATAGAAATTCACCAAAACAGACTCAGGAAGAAACAGATAAGTAGTTACAGTCATCAACAAAATTCAGCCTTTTTGAAAAAAAATCTACACATATATGGGCACAAGGATATACACATACACACACACAAATATTTCAAATTTCTCATTTAGAAGTGTGTTCTATCAAACATCCAATCTTATTTACATGTTTCAGATAATAAAAAGAGTGAATGCTGTTTATCTTATGACTAGTATAACTTTGATAAGAAATCAAAGTTTGATCAATACTAAAAACAGTAAAAATTAGTATAAAAAAGGAAATTTGTAGGCCAGTAATCACCAATGAATATAGGACCAAATATCATAAAGAAAATATTTACAAGTCAGCATCCAACTGTATCTTTGTGAGTTTTGTATATATTTGTGTGCGTGCGTGCGTGCGGGCGTGTGTGCGTATGTGTGTGTATGTGTGGGGCTTACTAAGTACTAATGTAAAGAAGGTTTAACAATAGAACCCTTTTAATGCAATTGCTAAAGAAGAAGTATAATCATTTAAATTGAAGCAGAAAAGGCACTTGAAAATTCAATATATTTTTATGATAAAAAAATTTTAGTAAAATAGAAAAGGAGCATTTGATAAAGGATATCTACCAAAATGTTAGAGCAAATATCACACTCTATGATATTAACTTCAGAGAGGCAAAAGACAAGCATGCTTGTCATCACAGCATCTATTTATCAGTGTACTGTAAGCTCTCATCAATGATGGCAGAAAGAAAAAGAAAGCTATAAGGATTGGAAAGAATAAAATCTTTTCTATTTCATTTTCTTTGTAAGTGTTAATCTTTGTTTTTTTCTTTTTAAAAATTTATATTGGAATATATAGTTGATTAATGATGTTGTGTTAGTTTCAGGTGTACAGTTTTTCTCATTTTTTTTAGACAATCTATTTATATATTCATAACAAGCAGTCAAATAATTCAAGGATTGGATAAAAGGTTGTTGGAGGTTGATGCTCAGCAGAGATTAATCAGCGCAGAGGTTTTTAGGTTGAGCTCTTGATCTCAGCACCTGTGGAAAGGGTGTGATTGTGCAAAGGGAGAAGCTGAGCTATAGTGTGGTCCTAAAGAAGGCCTGGGACAACCCCATGGGAAGATCGGAAGCTGGCAAGCCCCTTCAGAATGGTCCCAAGTTGGGATGACGAGGCACCCCCTTTCCGTCCCCAAGTTGACCACTTCCGGGGGTGGGGGTGGGGGGAGCAGGATGCCCCGGAAGGGGCGTGGCTCTGGGCTTGCCATCTGCTTTCCACCGAGACTCTTCTTGAAGAGGGTTGGTAGGTGGGATCTGACTGTTGACATTACTTCCTGCACCTGAGGGATAAATTCTTTAGTTCAGAAAGGGATGTGGGTGGCACTGGAATCTATCTATTCATCTAAGTTCTGGGAGCCAGCCCTTCAAGATTCCAGGGTGGGGGTCGGGGGTGGGGGTGTATTTGCCTTGGAGGACTTTTGTTAGAGGAAGATGAGTGGAATGAACGGTAACTCCTATTGTTAAAGCTGGTCTTGGGGCCATAGGTGATACTCATTGATCCTGCTTTACTTGACATACCAGACCTGCCCCCTCCTCTTAACTAACACCTGTACTAGTCTCATTGGCTTATCTGGTGGGTGACCCATATCCTCACTGCTGAGCGGTCTGACACCCTGGTCACTGATGCCTTTCTTAAGCCAAAGTTGCTGCAACTGTCCAGGTACCATCAAAACAGGGGCAAGATACTACCAAGAAGAACCCAGGTGCATCACTTAAATGCCAAATATATTCTTCCCTGCCTACATTATGAAACAGCAACCCTATCTTCTCCTGATACATAATAATCAACATTAATACCTCTGCCACCCTGAACCTATCACTTATTATAATATTTGCATCTCTTTGGCTTGTAACAATTAAGTGCTGCTTTCTGGCCTCTGCTATTTCAGGGTCCTCAGTTGCTCTCAGTTAGCCCAGCTCTGTAAGGGCCTCTGAGTCTCATTCCAGGCCTGCAGACAGGAGGCATGGTGCTGCCCCTCCTCACCAGCACATTCTTTTCTGCTTCGGGCCCTACGGTGGAGTATTATCATCCTGTGAATTTTTCAGCTTGACAGGGTAAGTCTGCTCTTATAGGCCTGAGTCTTTTTTTTTTTTTAACACCAAAAACATTTTATATTGGGTCTTTATTTCTTCTGCTTTCTGTCTGGGTAATTCAAGCATTCTCCCTTCACTTAGTGCGGGCTAGGGTCAAAACAAACTTCTTCTATAAAGGGCCAGAAAGTAAATATTTTAGGCTTTGTGGGCCACAAACAGCCTTGTTTGCATATCTTTGTTTATTTTTTATAGCCTTTTAAAAATGGAAAAGACATTCTTAGCTTACGGGCTGAACAAAACTAAGGCGCAGGCTGGATTTGGCCAGCAAAGTTTGCAGCCCCTGGGGCATCACTTTTCCGTGCTTCTGGGAGCTGTGCTATCAGGGTTGCACAATCTCCCAAGGTCCTCGACTGGACCCCTGTTAAATCCCATGTCCTGTCACAGTTCTCTAAACACTCCCTCCTTCAGTTTTATCTTCTGCCTCCCTTGAGTCAGAGTCCACAGGATCCAGTCCAGGGCATACTCTCTTGGCTCCCGCTGGGACGTGTTTTCTAGGCCCTGCAGCTCTGTTTTGGCATGCTTTCTTTTCTTCTTTATCAGGATCAGCATGTCCTGGGCTGGGTTAACCTTAATTATTGTCTTTCTTGCCAGCAGGGGAGGGGGAAGCAAGTCCCAAGGGGGATGCATGTTGTCCTGCAGGAGAGAGTCCTCTTCAATACGTGCAAATAAGAGAAGAAGAAGTGGATGTGAACAGGGAGGCCACTTCTGCAGGCTCAGAGGGTTCCAGGATATTAAACAGTTTCAGGGGTATAAATCCCAGCATCCACATTGCTGCAGTAGGGTTTGTTCTTTCCCAGCCCGGGCTCTGAACTGCAGTAGAGCTTCATCTTCTTTGGAACTCTGCTTCTTTGTGGTTAAGTCCTGGGCCTGGTCCTTAGCATTTCTTCTTCATTCTTCCCTCAGGCTGTAAGATGTGAGAGCCACTTTATATATATGATGCTATGAAGACTCTTTGGCTTTCACATTTAGTTTAATTGACAATTAATTTCTATTAGTCTTTATCTTTTTCAAAGGATTAATGATTCAACTATAGCCACCCAATTCCACTGTTTTTATTGTTATTATTTGACCCATGTTTCTCAAATGCCTGATAAATTACATTCTTTTGTGTACTCTTCTTCACAGAATACCCTCTCAGTTTACCACTGATGGAAGTTTTAAACAATTATTCATCTAACTTTTGCCAATGATGGGTCCTTATTGTCAGCTATGTGGAGGATGATCCAATTCTCAAATCTCACTTTAGCATTTGCTCTCATGGCCTGTCTCAGGTTGGGCTCTCCAGGAAGCAGACACTGAGATATAGATTAACCTGCAGGAAGCATGCTCTCGAGTAGATACCTGTGGACAGGATGGGAAAGAAGCAAGACTGAATTGAGGGGAAGATGAGCTGGGATATACTCTCAATGAAGACCTTGGTAGGAAAGCTCTAGAACTTGGATGGCCATTCCAATTTGTCCCAGCTGATAAGAGGGATATGAGCTCTTGTTCCCTGTCAATCAGTCTTTGCATGTGGGAATCCACAGAAAAGGGATGTGACTTTAAGGTACTTTCTTGAGAGTTGCAATAGCTGGGGGATACTTGCTAGTAGCATATCCCACTGAAGGCAAATAAGCCCTTCAGTCTTAAAGGGAGATCTAGACGCTACGTCACAGTGTTTACTATGAAGATCCCTAAACATTGGCCACAAAAGTAGAGAATTTTCAGATTTAGAAAATATAATTTAAGTAATGACAACTTTTAAAAGAATAACAAAAATTCTTAGGTGTCTGAGAATAAATCTAACAAATATTTATGACATCTTAAGAAAAAATGATAACTTTATTGAAAGACATTAAAGTAGACTTGAATAGATATATCATGTTTATGAATGGCAAGATTCAGTATTCTAAAGATGTTAATGCTCAAATTAATATAAAATTCAAAATCCCAATAGCTTTTAAAAACTTGATAAAATTATTCTAAAATTGATTATTGTTCTAAAATATGAAAAGAACAAAGGGTCAACGATAGCAAAAACAAGTTCAAAGTCAGAATGAGGCAGGAGGACTTTCCCTACTGGAGGTGCATGCATGCTCAGTTGCTCAGTCATGTCGACTCTTTGCAACCCTATGGACCATAGCCCACCAGGCTCCTCTGTCTATGGGTTTTTTCAGGCAAGAATCCTAGAGTGGGTTGCCATTTTCTCCTCCAGGAGCTCTTCCCGACTTGGATCAAACCCACATCTCTTGCATCTCCTGCATTGGCAGGCAGATTCTTTACCACTGAGCTACCTGGGAAGCACTGGATAATCAGATTTATTAAAAATTAAAATAGTCAAAATAGGAGGTTAGCACAACATAATAGGGATTTTACCTTTGTTTGAATAAATACTTAATGCAAGATGGTAGTAGCTTTGTAAATTCGTGGGGGAACAGGTTTTTTTTTTTTTTTAATGGTGCTGAAGCAACTGATTATTTCTATAGTGAAAAATAGCATTATAACTATTTTATTCCATATATAAAATTTGATTCCAAGCAGACTGAATGTGAATAAATTGTAAAACTTTAATAAAAGTTTTACTAGAAAACATACAGAAAAATCTTTATGATTTGAGGTAGTAAAAGATTTCTTAACCAAGGCATGAAAACCATGTCATGAAGGAAAATACTGATAACTTTGATGCTTTTAAAAGTTTACACAGAAAATACAGCTTAAATGACGATTCATGACATGAGGAAAGATATTTGCAATACATGTAACTGATGGAGGAATAATATCTGGAAAACTTAAAGAACTCCCCCAAACAAAAAGGAAAAGGCACATCAACATGTAAATAGGCAAAAGATAAGAACAAGCAGTTCAGAGAAGATGAACGATGAATGGGCAATATGCTTTTGAAAAGCTGTTCACTTTCCTCAGCAACCTGGGTAAAGTTCATTGAAACCATAGTGAAGTATTTTTCACATCCACCAGGTTTGCAAAGATTGAGAAATGTACCAGGTCCACGTGTCAGTGAGGAACTGGGGAAAGAAGACATTCATACTCTTCTAGTGAGGTGTAGAGAAGGCGTGTACATTGCAACAGCCACTTTGGAAAGTGATTTAGAATATCAGATAAAATTTAGAATGGGCTTAATTTTCACTCCAGCAATCCTCTACTACGCTAGGAAATTTTTTTCACGTGTGAATAAGAATGCTCAATTTAGTACCATTTGTAATGGATGGAAATTTGAGATAGCTTTAATTTCCATTCACTGGTGAATGGAAGAGTTGAAGTATCTTCAATACAAAGACATATTGTAGAAGTTAAAGTAATCTAGAATCACATGTCTCAATGTGGAAGGACCTTAAAAGTAAAATATTGAACCAAAAAACCCAAATTCCAAACTGAGTTACAGAATATTTAAAGTATAATGGTCTATGTGGTTTTTGAATTTATACACATTACATGCATGCAGTTCATATATGTAATTGCACATATTGCACATGTCACATATATGTGATGATACATATTACACAATGTAGTACATGTATTATACCTTTATTACATATATTTTATAATATTTTATTAAATATTATAAAACATGAATGGGAGTGAAAAACACCAAATAAAGATGCTCATTCCTTCTGTAGAAAGGAGTATGAGAAGGAGAAGATTGGGATTGAGGAGAGGGCTTTCATCCTATCTGCAGTAATTTTTTCCCCTTAAAGACCCTAAAGCACTCAAATTATAAGGCAAAATTTTAGACTTTGACAAAGCTGAGTGGTGGGTACATGAATGTCTGTGATTTCATTTTCTACTTTTTGGTATGTTTGAACTACTTCAGAATTTAAGGAAAAAATTAAGTTTAAATAAATGAATTATCTAAGGGAAATATATTATTGTGATCTGATTAAAATTAAAGTTATAAATCCTAGTTTTTGACCAGTGAAACCCAACTTTCATAGATCATGGAGTTTAGTCTGATAAACTCTATCTCTGACTCTACAGGGACTCTGAAAGAGGATAGCTAGATTAACCCAAATAGATCAAGCGTCCTGAGGGTAATCAGAAAGGATTTCTTTAGCTGTCTTCTCTGGGGACTTTGAGGATGGGCTGGGGAGAAGAATGTTGGCTCAGGGAAAGCCTCAGAGATCAGGAACTTCTAAGAAGATTCAGCAACTCCTATAGAACTTTGTCCAAGGCATCTCTGTTTCTGCTGTCAGGATCAAGTTTCCTGGCCTTCACGTGACCTCCCACCCCTGCATTCCTGCATCTCTGTGGGCCTATTAACAGATTGCTGTGGGTGTCCTGGCCACAGCCATGACGCTGTGACGTTGCCGACCTTCCTGTTAGAGGAGGATGGAGGCTACACAACTGATAACATCCCCTGTCTGTGCAGTGGAAATGGAGAGATTGTGCTGTGCGGGGAGGATTGGCAATCACAGCCATGGGGAGGGAAATCTTGGCAAGTCAGGGTTGGAAGGGATTTTAGAGATCACTGACTTATTATCTTGTATGTTTGTGTTCACATGTTTTGTTGCAACATAATATGTAAAGCAGGTGACTACAGAGCTGCTCTGGTTAGAGACAATGTGTGTGTGTTTTCAGTCTTTCAGTTGTGTCCAACTCTTTGCAACCCTATGGACTGTAGCCCACCTGGTTCCTCTGTCCAGGGGATTTCCCAGGCGAGAATATTGGAGTAGGTTGCCATTTCCTCCTCCAAGGCATCTTCCTGACCCAGAAATTGAATCTGAATCCCTTGCATTGGCAGGTGGATTTACTGCTCTTTACTGCTGAGCCACTTGGAGGGGACTCCAAAGACCCCATTAAGGCGACTCCATTAAGCTCCTGTTTCCCCCCTTCATCCTTCTCCTCTCACTCACACCTGTGCTAGTCCCTGACCAAGCTCTAGGAAGCACATGGTGTAAAACACTGGTTCATGCCCAAGCCCTTCATTTAACGGATGGGGATCTTGACGTCTGGTGGGATTTGCTCAAGGTTACCCTCAGCTGGTGGGGATAGATCCCCTTGGCTCCTGCTAGGATGCTGTCTCCCTCACCCTTCAAGCAGTTTTCTTGTAATTTAGCCACTATATTCAGGCTATATTGATTTGTTTTAAATTCCATTTAATAATACATTTAAAAATAATCATAAATAAAATAAATAATAAAATAATAAATTCCATTTATTTAAAAATTCATTCTCTCTATTCTAGATTAAAAAAAGACAATTTTGAGTGTTTCTATTACAATCCATGATATTAGCATCCTGCTATGTTACAACTTTTTATTTCACTGACCTCCTTGTGAAGGAATCCAAGTTAATTTCTAAGTGTTATGATGATGGAAGAGGAAAGAGGGATCTAGACTAATTCCATATGAGGAGATAGGAGATCAGTGTTAAGTAGAAGAGGAATATCTCACTCTGCCTGTTCTCCCAAACAGTTTTCTCATAAACCTCACTCTTTTAGATAAAAATTTGGTTCATGAAGCTGCACTTTTTAAATACCCATATCTTCCCTCCAGGTAAACTCCACTGATCACCTGTACCACAAACTGAATATTAATGATGTTTCTAGAGCACTTTCTACATGCTGGCACTGTGCTCAGTGCTCCTTATATAATCCCCATCACAGCGGTATGATGGAGAAGGAAATGGCAACCTGCTCCAGTATTCTTGCCTGGAGAACCCCTTGGACAGAGGAGCCTGGCGGGCTACAGTCCATCAGGCTACAGTCTACGGGGTTGCAAGAGTCGGACATGACTTAGCGACTAAACCACCACCACCACCACCGCAGTGATATGAAATAAATACAACTATTATCTTCATTTACAGAAGATAAATAGAAGTTTATAGAGATTAAGTATTTCACTCAAAAGCACACAGCTAATAACTAGCAGAACCAAGATTTGAGTTCATGCTCTTAGGGGCTGTGCTCTCCTGCAATGGATAGTCAGCTTCATAACCAATACTTAGAGAATGGGTATTTCACTGTTGGAAGAGGGGATAAATGCTCTAAATGCTCTCAATTCTGATTTCCTGTTGCCTTTGTAGACTTTAGATTCTTTAAATCAGCTTGATAGTGAGAAAAAACTGTTAGGGACATTTAAGTAATATAAAAGTTAATTACCAATCATCTATTTCAAAGAGAGGTGAGCTGGGTATTTGAAATAATACTTAAAAAAAATCTCTTTTTGCAAATGGTGTCAGTCTTCACATCATTCTGATTCATTTGCAAGAAACAGATGACCAAACTCAAACGGGCTTAAACAACAAGGCTGTTTATTAGGTCTTATGCTGTGCTGTACTTAATTGCTCAGTCGTGTCTGATTCTTTGCGACCTCATGGACTGTAGCCTGCCAGGCTCCTCTGTCTGTGGGGATTCTCCAGGCAAGAATACTGGAGTGGGTTTCCATGCCCTTCTCCAGGGAATCTTCCCAACCCAGGGATTGAACCCAGGTCTGCACTGCTGGCGGATTCTTTACCATCTGAGCCACCAGGGAATGGGTTTTATGTTTGATTGGTTCAGTGACTCAAAAAAATGTCATCAAAGGGGCAGGTTCTTTCCATCTCTTTATTCTGTTTTGAAGATTTGTCTTCACTCATGAGTTGGTTTTCCTTGTGTTCACAAAATGGTTGACAGCAGCATTTGAGGGTAGAATCCCCCTTCTTCACATATAGTGAAGAAGAGAAAACCAGCTTCCTGTTGCTCTGTCAAGAACAAAGAACTTTCCCAGAAACCTCCTTTCCTTCTCGCTGGCCAGAATCAAGTGTCACAGGACCATTTCTTAGCCTATCTCTGGAAAATGGGTTGAGATTACTCATAGGCAGTTAGGTCTGTCTCTTTAAATGAGGTCATTCCCTCAGACATCATTGCTTTTTCTCCGTAAGAGGAAAGTGGGATGTATGTTACAGAGGCAACCACGATCTCCAGTGTAGAATTTGCTTGCACCAGATGGGTACCATGATTCATTGACATATTCAAGAGACATGTATTAAATATCTGCCATCTGCTCAGAACCAAGTGATTCTAAAGAAAAGTTACACATGAATACATTTTCCTATTAGGTGAGAAAAATGGCAAACTGTGGCTCATGCTCCTTCCGCTTTCTCCTCCCTACCCTTCAGTATAAGAACTCAACAAAAATCCCAACACAGCCGAAGGTGGAAACTGATCCCAAATTGACAGCTCCAAAACAAGGAAACTGGCCAAATTCAGTCAGCCACTTAGTTACTAACTAATTATTTTATTAAACACCATCCTTGAGAAGAATTAATCTTTCTTTTTGTACAGATGAACTTACCTTTATCAGGTGATAGATTACTCTGACTTAAGCTGTAACTGTTGAGAACATTGGGTATGCATTTCTGTAACCCACAACTCATCAGTTTGATAGCTGGTAACTTTACTCTTGGGCTTATTTACACCTTTTATATTAAGAGGGGTTGGAAGTGAAGTGAAAGTCGCTCAGTTGTGTCTAACTCTTTGTGACCCCGTGGACTATAGAGTCCATGGAATTCTCCAGGCCAGAATACTGGAGTGGGTAGCCTTTCCCTTCTCCAGGGGATCTTCCCAACCCAGGGATTGAACCTAGGTCTCCCACAGTGCAGGCAGGTTCTTTACCAGCTGAGTCACAAGGGAAAGCCAAGAATACTGGAGTGGGTAGCCTGTCCCTTCTCCAGAGGATCTTCCCAACCTAGGAATTGAACTGGGGTCTCCTGCATTGCAGGTGGATTTGAGCTATGAGGGAAGCCCTAAGAGGGGTAGAAGGGCTCAAAATTTCTTATATGCAGAGCTTAGAGTGCCCTGTGTTGGAAAATAATTTAATTTGTAAGTGTGAAATACCTTCAGAAGCACTTCCTTTGAAATCAGTTGAGATACGGGAGCTGAGAACAAGTTATGAGTTGTCTTATACTGTGGTTTAGCAAGATTTGAAGTTGGTCAAATAAACAATCTTAACTCCCGCCACCCCCCCACCCCGCCTCTCTTTTTTTAACAGCCTGGCTGACTGCACCTGCCTCTTTAATAACCGCAGAACAGTGAAAACCTAGCAACATGAAATTAAATCTTTTTCTGCTTTGGCACCAGTATGCCCATGGAGAGTGCTAAAGACATTGGGAGATTTAATGCTTGGGGAGAGTAAAAGATTCTGCCCCAGCAACAGAGCTATTCTAAGAGTTCTGATTGCTTAAGAAAGGCACGGCACAGGCATGGCCTCCCTTTCTGTCTCTTTGGACTTTTAAATTCTTGTTGGTTTATTTATTTGTCAAAGGGATTACAGCACAGAGCAGTGGTTTTTGAGTTTGTTCTTCTAGGTGACTCCCAGGCTGATGACTAATAGTATTCGTGTTTATAAAGAGATAATAATCTGCATTTTTGCTCTTGGCATCATTTTATCGTTGAACTATTGGTTCATAAAACCCAAGAAGCATTTTATTCTAATTCTAGCAAGTGTTCTGATGGTGGCAGTGAATAGAGAGAGGTGAGGGGGAGAGAGGCGTGAGAGTAGGTGACCCGAGGATTATTTTGCTGTGCCAAAATGGAAACACGGGGCTTTGAATTGCCACAGTCCTAAATTCCTGTGACTTTTCAGAGCTCAGTCTCTCACCTTCAAATGACTTTATTTTTTATCACTGTTGTTCCTTACAGCTATTAGCTACCAACTCCCCAAACTATTCTGCACTGCTCCATGTGTCTTCCCATGCAAACCTTTATCCCAGTCTAACTACGGATCCTGCCTGTGTCAGAACATTTTATACATAGAGTTTAATTCCTACTGCCCCAGAACCACAAGAATACTCTGAGTATGCTGAAGAATGAAAGTAGTGGTCAATTGGGAGAAAACATGAGACTTTGAGTTGGTTGAGTCCACGTCCAGCCTATCTGCATGACTGTTTTTTTTTTTTAAAACATTGAGGATTTGGTCAGGTGTTTCGGTGAGTCGTACATTCACTGAATGTCCTCTCCACTGTTTTTCAACCCAGCAAATGGAATACCATTGACCCTTTGTTTAGATTAGAAACATAGGAACAATCCCTAATGCTTCCTTTTCTTGTTATTCCTCACATCTAACTCATTATGAAATCCTGTGGTTCTCCCTACAAAATACACAAAGAATGTGTCAACTTCATCTCTGTATTCAACGCTCTTGCCCAAACCAGCATCATCTCTAATCCTCAAGAATGTTCTGTCTTATTTCCTTGGCTTAATCCTTGCTTATCTGCAATCCATTCTCCAGCTTGAAGCAAGAATTTTTTTTCCCTTTCTTTTTGGCTGTACTGCATGACTTGTGGGCTCTTAGTTCCCTGACCAGGGATCAAACCTAGGCCCTTGGCAGTGAAAGCTTGGAGTCCTAACCACTGGACCACTTACGGGATTTCCCCCTTTAAACATTTGTATTTTTATTTAAGTATAGTTGGTTTACAATGTTGTGTTAATTTCTGGTGTACAGCGCAGTGATTCAGTTATACATAAAGGTGTTCTTTTCCATATTCTTTTCCATTATGGTTTATCATAGGATGTTGAATATAGTTCCCCCTGCTGTACAGTAGGACCTTGTTGTGTATCCATCCTACATACAATAGTTTGCATCTGCCATCCCCAAACTCCCAGTCCACCCCCTAACCCCCACCCCAGCAACCATGAGTCTGTTCTCTATGTCTGTGAGCCTATTTCTGTTCTGTAGATAAGTTCATTTGTATCATATTTTAGATACTGTGTATAAATGATATGGAGAAGGCAACGGCACCCCACTCCAGGACTCTTGCCTGGAAAATCCCATGGATGGAGGAGCCTGGTAGGCTGCAGTCCATGGGGTCGCTAAGAGTTGGACACGACTGAGCGACTTCACTTCCACTTTTCACTTTCATGCACTGGAGAGGGAAATGGCAACCCACTCCAGTGTTCTTGCCTGGAGAATCACAGGGACGGGGGAGCCTGGTGGGCTGCCGTCTGTGGGGTCGCACAGAGTCGGACATGACTGAAGCGACTTAGCAGCAGCATAAATGATATCATATGTCTTTCTCTGTCTGACCTACTTTACTCAAGATGATGAGCTCTAGGTCCATTCATATTGCTGCAAGTGGCATTATTGTATTCTTCCAGAATTTTCTTTTAAAAATACAAATCAGAGTAAGGTGACCCCCCTTGATAAAACTCTGTATGGTTTTCCAGTACTCTGAATAAAATCCGAGTCCTTTCTGTGATCTCCTAAGCCCTGCTTCATCTAGTTTCTCCTAACTCCTCCAAGTTGTCTACTGCTCTCAATCACTATGCCAAGAGTTGTTACCTTTGTTTTTTTTTTCTATCCCTATAAAGTTTCTTCCTCAGTTCTTTACATGGTCTTAGCTTAAATGCCACCTCCCCCAAAGACGTTCCTTGATTATCCTTCCAAAGTGATATGATAATTACTATGAATTGGGTAGTTTAACCTCCATTCAAACTTTCTTCCTATGCCAAGAGTGCAAAACTGAAATTCACCTTCCCCAAACTATCTTGGAGGTTGGATCCTAGAAATGATTTTCTTCCCAGGAACAAAGTGCAGGGCACTCATTTTGTGGTTCACAAGGTCTCCATTTTGAGGGGACCAAGCATCATTTTGCTGGTATGTGGCAGCTGTGGTGTGGATTTTGGAGAAAGTTGTTGTAACTATGGCTACAGTGTGTTGCAGCAAAGAACAACTTTCGGATTCTGTGGCTCTGTAGCAGTTTTAATTGCATTGGGGCATAGAATGGTTCTGTAGTCAGCAGGGGTGTAGCACCTTCCTAGTACAACAGCTTCTTATGATAGATTTTGCAGAAATTGGGGATTGTTCTTGAGAGATCAGTCTAGAGCCTGCTTTTCCAACCCTTTGAACAATTTTATAATCGCTAATTTCCCTGTATACAATCCCTTTCTGTTTAAGCTAGTAAGCGTGGATTCTGTTGTCTGCAATCAAATCTGGACCAGTACAAGTACCTCTATAAGTTACTCTTTAGCTCATCTTTTAGTTTTTGTTCTTTACCCTTATAATTTCGACTATTCGTGTACTGTCTTTCTCCACTAAAGTAAAAGCTTCATGAGGATGGGGCCTCATCTGTCCTGTTCACTGCTCTGTCCCCAGCACCTAGGACAGCTCTTGAAGCATGGGAGGTGTTCCACAGCCATTTGTGGCATGAATGAATGGGCCCTAGGCATTTGCAGAGGTGCTCCACACTATTCCCCAGCAATCTGAGCACCGGGGCATTTGCTCTGCAGTTACAGCTCTCATTTGACTCACCATTTGTTTCTGGGCCAGCTCCAATTTAGTTCTTCTGACTCAGCAATGGAAACATGCACTTCTGATGATGACGACAGAGTGAGTCCTTGAATTCTCTGAAGGTTCTGCCTCAGGAAGCTTCTGTTAAATGGTGCCTTGCAGCACTATCAGGAGAGCAGGGCTCAACTGGATTTCACTATCAGTGGTGTCAGGCAGCTGAGCAGAATCTGGTCAAGAAGGCATACCTAGCTTGGCCATCGCAGGCCCTTCTTGCTTGAAAGACTTTCACAAGCAAGCAAGTCAGGACATTCTCCTTCTGAAGGCCATCCCGATCTATCTGAGATCATCCCATCCATTCTGGTTGCTTGCAGTCTGTTTGCTCTTTTAAGCCCTGCCTTTCCCTTTGCCCATTTCCAAATGATGCCAAGGTCCAGAAATGCATGTTGTCATTTTGCTTTGTTTTTAGCAGACCAGTAAGTTGGGTTCTCAGCACAAAATCTTGAATGATAATTTGCCTAAAATAATCTTTGTCTTATTTCATATTTAATCCTAGCGCTCAGTACAGGGTCTGGTACATAATGATTGCTTGATAAATGTTGGAAGAATGATTGGATGAGTGAATTATCCTAGTTTTGTGCTTAAAAAAAAAAAAAACAGGCAAAAGGTTAATATATGCAGAAAAGACTTAGTATAAGAGAAAAAAGATCTCACGTATGACTTTGATTCTATTCAAATGTGTTCCTGCAGTTAGGCAAGATTTCATTAACATTTTCTGCACATCATGCCTGCTGAATATCATTGCAAGGTTTCATTGACAAGTGCCATTCACGAACCACATCCCTGAACCTAAGAGGGTATCCTGCCACACGGGGCTCTCTTTTCTCAGTCCTGACACAAATAAGACAGCAAATGTCATATGTTCTTTTTTAGAACTCATATATAGCATGATGTGCTTCTTCAAGGTCAGGGCAAGCACCCACTTTACTTTGCATTCATGAGCAAGAATGCTGGCTGGCGACAGGTAACCTTCAGAGAGAGTTTGTCATTAGCAGAAGGGCGCAGTCTGGGGATTGAATCTTCCTAAAAAAGTCACATCTGCTGGCTGGCAGAAGAAGGAACTCATGTCAGGGCAGGCGACTAACTGGCAGGGGAGGGAGGCTGGTTACTGATTAAGCTGGGCAAAGCATTTTAAAAGCAAAGAGCCCTCCTGGAGTTGAGATTAGGCAGGCTCTTGCAGGCTCTCACAGCCGGGAGCGGGTGGGGCGGGGGTGGGTGGAAAGGGAGGTCAGGAAAAGGACATGGAGCGGGTATGCCCTTGGCTTGGTGGGAGGGAAAAATCTCACGGGGGTGGCCAGGCCCTCTGTTCTGTCTCCGGGTAGACAGGTCATGTCTATCTCTAGGGCAGAAATTCCTGTCCTTGAGGTTGAGATACTTCATGGGTTTGCCAGCTGTCTCAAAGGGCAATGTGAAACTCCCAAACTCAAATGGTTTCCAAGTCTCTTGGCTAATATGTAGATAACACAGCTACCTTCCAGTACCTTTTGAAGGCTGAATATTTCTTCTTTTTTTTTTTTTCTTGAGATTAAAAATTTTTTTTTTGGCTGTGCTATATAACACGTGGGATCTTAGTTCCCTGACCAGGAAATGAACCCATGTCCCCTGCAGTGGAATGGCAGAGTCAACCACTGGACTGCCAGGGAAGTCCTGAAGGCTGAATACTTCCACTCTCAAAAATGCCTGGGAGTAGCTGTTGTACTTGCTACTCTTTTCACATGTTTCATATGTAACAAGTCCTGAGTTATGTGCTTGCAGATATTATATTAACTATTACATTGAATCCTTACAACCTGATGATTGTAGGTGTATTTATCTCCATTTCAGAGATGAGTACCTGAGGCTCAGAGAGGTTGAACTTCTTGTGTGATATTACAGAGCTGGAAATTGACAGGCTCCCCAAATAGAAGCAGTTCAGCCCCTGTCTAGGGGAGTGAGTGAGCTCCTAATGGTTCCTTGCCAACTGCAGAAAATTTAAAAGATATTTGGCCCTCAGGCATGCTATTTACCATAATTGGGAACTAACTCTACATTATTGCTCTTGTGTCCTTCAAACACTTAATTTTATTAACTATAGATCAATCTAAGGTTCTCCCCACCAGATTCAACTGAATGAAGTAACTGTGGACTGGCCACAGGATGGGGAGTGAGCATATGAGGAGAGGGCAGCTGGCTTATAAAATGTCAGAGCCAAAGCTGCAATCTCTCCCTGTGTTCCGCTCACCCAGCCTGCTGTTCCCAGGTCAGCCTGCCTGATGCCTGAAATTTTCCAAAACAACCATTGGTTTAGATGAGAGTTCTCTCAGTCCTGCCTGAAATGGCAGTTTATTATCTGCAAGGGCTAATATACTGATAATAACAAAATATTAACACTTCACCTGTATATATTGATTTCTCTCATTTGAGTTTCTCAAAAAAGCATAAGGTGTGTGTTTTCTTTCGATATCGGTGAATGTGTCAGACAGACAGCACTGAGCAAAGTCCTCAGGGAATGGAGCACAGGACAGGTGCATTTTGATGGTAAGAAAGATAATCAGGAGAGGTGTTGGCAAAGGCCAGGAGCATTAGGCTCCTGTCCCTTGGGGTGAATCCTGATAGAATTGAAAGCATCCAGAGACCAGCATCAAACGTTGGATATCCCAAGAAGTGGCACTGAGACCACAGAAGGCGATGAAGCTAAAATGTGAAGAGTGTTTGTATACAGAGGGGAATCCATAGGCGACTTAAATATTTAAATTTCTTTCTCATCTTTTTGGGTAAGGTTTATCAGTGGGTACCACTCAGTAGTTATATTTTATCGAAGAAGTAGACCGCATTTCTTCACAATTTTGTCTTGGTAGTACTAGAAGGAGCCTGCAGGAGATGTGGGGAGAGGGGCTGAGAAAAGGGAAGACGATCGTGCGGCTGATGAACACGTTTCCACACCAGAATCAGGGCAGGAGCGTGGTGTTGCTAGCTCTTTCCACACGCTCTTTCCTAGGAAATCAGAGATCCTAGATGGGCTCCGGAGTCACTCCCAGATGCCTGGCTGTGGGGGGAACTGTGCCGGCTTGCCCCCCTCCCCAGGAGATGGGCCCAGGCACGGTTAGCCAGTGGGAAACTCCAGGGCTTCTGACCCACTCCACTCTTCCCAGCCTGAAGAACCTCCGACACTCTCCTACATCTTTCCCCTGCTCCTACTCTGCTTCTGACACTCCACCGAGTCTCACAGTTCTGTGAGAGGTTATTTATTTCCTGAGGATGCCAAGGAGGGCAGGGTATCAAAGACCAGTCACAGCCCCCTTCCCTGGGGTCTCCTCCCTGTGTGTTAGTAAACACAGTGCTGGCCCAGGCGGATTTGTCAACTCAGCCGTCTGGTTTATTTCCTCTGCTCCTCCTGCCGTGTTTCACACCAGCCAAGTGTCTAGTGCCCCCATTTCCTCTCTCCCACCCCCTTTGCTTTACCCCCACTCCTACTGTGTCCTGTATTCTGGTCCTAGAACACCCCCTACTGTGGATCATCCTCCTTTTCCTTTTTAGCTTCCTTTTCCAAACTGGTCTGCCCTGGATCTCATCATTTCAGGACCTGTTCTCATGTGGATGATACTAGGTTATCCAGAAACTTGAACATTTACTTCTTCCTGATAAGCAACATCTTAAAACACTTCAAGATAGACTTTTGTCTAAGAAGCCTTCCAAGCAGTAACTCCAATGGGAAATGAAATATCACCAACCCAAAAGGAAGACCTTGCAGTCACTGGTCCCCTTCCCAGTGGAATCAGCTGCCCCTTCTTTGTATGGGATGGGCCCCAGGGTGAAGGTCTAGAAGTCTAGACTTGAACTTTATTTATGATTCCAAAAAAAAAACTTGGCCATCAGCTGTAAACCTCCCTAGAGACTCCGGGGTCTCCCTCTATAAAGTAAAAGTTGATAGTGTGTGGTCAATCTCCTTTCTCTAGGTGTGTCTTGAGTGAAGGCTACAAAATTATTGCAAACCCTGAGCATGAAATTTGGATGAAATTTCTCTAGAAGTTGAATGGGAGGTTGAGATGGGTTCCTTGGCAGAGTTCAGTGCTAGAGAGTGAACTTCTTGCAATGCATTAGGAAAACACTAAATGAAGTACTCATGGCCATTAGATGCTTTCCACCTTAAAAAAAAATACTAAGTCTGGCAAGTCTGGGAGATGATTGCTGTCAGCTATTGTCCAGTTTTGTGATGCTATCTTAAAACTTACTAGAGACATATTGTACCATGAAGGTTTTTGGGCTGGTAGAGGAGGGGCGGGTGGAGATGGGGGTGGGGTGGGGAGAAGGCAGTCCCTGGATATGACTGTGCTTTTTCACAGAGTTAACTGGAATATGCATGATTCCAGATGTTGGCCTGAATAAATCTTGACCACTTGCCTTGTTCCAGAAGCCACCTAGAACTGACTTTGGGCATATCTACAGGCAGTAGAGTATCCCAGGAGAAATTCAATGATACCAAATGGCTCACGAGGGCGTTTGGACTTTTCCATTTTATCATAGATTAGGGTTGTGAGTGCCTCACATCTGGTGGCCACTTTGGTTTATATGGAAATGTACCATTTTGAAGACCTAAAATTCCACCTCTGCAGAGGGAAAGACACTTGAAGTGAAGACCCTTGGACCCCCTAACCCCTAGTATATGCTGAGCATAATTCACTTCTTTTTTAAGCTTCTGTGATTTCTCATGTCTGCACATCATGACAAGACAGAACGAGAGGACACTGAGCGTTTGACTAAATATTCGTCTCTTGTTTATGTCTCTTGATTGCGTTACTCTGTGGGACCCTGCTGTGGGCTCTGCGTGTCTGTGTCACACGCTGCAAGGAGCAGAGCAAGGCCAGCTGTCTTGGCTGCTTCTGTCTGCTTTGGTGATGTTTCCTCAAGTAACTGTTTTTGGGAAAACCACTAATGCTAACTTCCCTGGGGAAATGTAGAAGAATTGGTACCTTCCATCAGCTTTGGGATAGACTTTCCAAGTCAGGGAGGCAACTCCATATTTGGAAAATTCTCTGCCGTTTTATGTCAATGTTGATGAGTCTGACAATTACCTATTTACGGTAAAGAATCTGCCTGCAACGCAGGAGCCATTGGTTCAATCCCTGAGTCAGGAAGGTCCCGTAGTGAAGTGTCACGCGAGTGTATGTTCCTCGGTTCTTTGTCTCATCACAACAAAGATTTGGAGCGACGGACATTAAAGCCCTCGGTGCGTCACAGCTCTTGGGTCTTGGACAAACTGTGCTACAGCTCTTAGGCAAATCAGTGTTACAGCTCTATTTTATTTAGAAGATAGCAGGAGAATCCAAGACTTGAAGAGAAGAGAGTGGAGGAGTGCATGGGGAGGGAGGGAGAGAGAGTGAGAGAGAGAGAGAGTGAGAAAGAGAGAGAGAGAGAGAGCGCATGCATGCGGGAGAGAGAGTCCGAGAGAAAGTGCTTTGGCTCCTCCTTTTATATGTTTTTTCTTCCACCTGGGCCTGCCCTATATAAATTGGGCTTAGCCAGGAGTGCTGTTTGTTCTGTTTGTTCTGCCTGAAGTCTTCACTCTGGTCCTCGGACCTTCCTTGTCTTTTAGCCACTGCCATTTTGGACTCCTTTTCCCTATTCTACCTACCTAACAGAAGGAAATGGCAACCCAGTCCAGTATTCTTGCCTGGAGAATCCCATGGACAGAGGAGCCTGGTGGGCCACAGTACATGGGGTTGACTGAGTGACTAACACTTTCACTTTCTTTCCTTTACCATGTTTTTGTAAACTGGTGCTCTTTTGGGCCTATCAGTCTCTTTAGGGAGGAGGTCTAGGATAGGTACACACCTTTGACATCTGGTCTTTTTAATCAGGAGGAAGTGACTCACGAAGAGCAGGTTTGCTCTAAGAACAGAAGGAGCAAGTGTTGCAAGAAGAGGAGGGATTTTGGAGCCGACGCTTTGATGATAAAATTGGATTGAAAGAGAGGCCACTGATGGTTGAAGGTAAGAGTGACTATTTATAACCAAAACCTCTGGATCTGTGAATTGGGATGGTGTCTTTTCATAGAGACAGTTGTCACTCTGGTATGATTATAATATGGATCTTTGACTGTTGTTCATTCGCTGATAATGTATTCATTCTATGCTGAGCCAAGCTCCAAACTTCTGTTCCTCTTTTTGTTCCTTTTTCATTTTATTCATGTTCATGCTCATAAAGGTTTGGTTGGATAAGAGCTCATGAGACGTAGAATTCACCATCATTTGTGAATTTTTTGGAGGTAGTGATCTTTTTCATGAAGTCAGGGATACTAAGCCCCTATCACCCCATTCCCAGAGCTTACTAGTACAGTAGTTTATGGATACCTCTTGCTGTGGGCAGGAAGGAGGCTCTTCAAGGAAAGGAGTAGAAATTCTAGTTTCTTTCATGGAGGGTTGATGGGTCAGATATGGAGAAGGAGGCTTTCTTGAACTCTGTCCAATGGAGAACAGATTTTATCAGCCTGATCTGATGTGGCTGGAAGGATAGAAGCGAGGCTTTAGTCAAAAAGGCTTACCTACTTCCCTGCAACTCTTGGTCCCCCAGCCTGGCCTCTGCCCATTTGAAAGAAATGAACTTATGATAAAAGTTATAGCAGAATAGATGTTCAACAGTGTAGGCTTATATTACTTAATGCCCTGGGTCTTGGTTTTTTTTTAATTGCAAAGTTAATTTGATACTGAATTGGAACTATTATTCATAGAGTCTCATATATTCTTAGTGGTGCTTTTATGTATTTTATAAAGTTTTTATAGTCAATATGTACTACTTTGAAAACAAAGTAATATTAAGACTGCAAAAATAAATTACATATAATCCCTCAGGCTACTATATCTATTTCCATTTTGAAGTGTTCTTTCTTTCAGTGTTTGTCAATTTTGTGTGATTTTGGCAGGCTTTAAAAAAGTAATTTATTGAGATGAAATTTACATAACACAAAATCAACCATTTTAAAAGTGAACAATTCAGTGGTATTAGTACATTCTCAGTGTTGTGCAATCATGTCCATCTAGTTCCAAAATATTTGTCTTAATTAAGGAGATGATAATCTGTATTAATCAGTAAAATCTCTTACCCAGTAAACAGTCTTCCTGCATTTCTCTGCATTTCCCTCTTTTTCCAGCACATAGAAACAACTAATGCACATTCTGTTTTTGAGGATTTATTTATTCTAGAATTTTATGTAAACAAAGTCATGTATTACACGTATTACATGACTTTGTTTTGCATACTGTTCTTGTGGGTTTATGCATACTGTAGCATGTATCAGTACTTTTCACTGTTTATGGCTGCATAATACTCCATTGTAAGGATATACCACCGTTTATTTATCCATGGATATTTGGGTTATTTCAACATTTGGGGGTTGTGAATAGTGTTGATGTGAATATATACGTCTATGTTCTTTTTTCTCCGTTTTTCAATGCTTTTGGTTCTATGCCTAGTTTATATTGGTATTAACATAATTGCCGGGTTCCTCGTGGGCTGCCGTCTATGGGGTCGCACAGAGTCGGACATGACTGAAGCGACTTAGCAGCAGCAGCAGCAGAGTGACTCTACGTTTAAGTTTTTGAGGAACAGCCAAACTGGTTTCTACTGTGGCTGAACCATTACGCCTTCTAGCCAATAGTGTGCAAGGGGTTCAGTTTCTTCACACCCTTGGCAACACTTGTAATTTCTGTTTGACATACTTTTAACCATTGTGAACATGTCATCTTATGCAATCAACTAAAGGCTGAGTTTTAAAATTTGTATTAATGTCTAGCATTCATGTGTATTGGTGCATTTGATATTAACCTGGATTGCCACTTCAGAGCAATTTTGTTCCATTATCCTACTTCTTCTCAGATCCTATAATTCATCCCTGTGACTACATTTGACCATTTTGAGCCCAGGGCTTATTGTTGGAGCAAATTCTCTTGCACCTGTGAGTGACCTCTGTATTAGACCTGAGAGTTCATACATGTTGGCCCCTGCTCTGCATTTAGGCCAGCTGAACTTCTTGAAGCATGAGTTCATAACTGAGCTCTGTCCTGAAAGCCAAGTAGCGGCAATTACACTTGGCTTCTACTGAAGCTCTGCTGAAAATACGCATGTGTGTATGAGGCAAAAGAGGGAACAAAGCGGGCAACATCTTGGAGTGTGTGCTCTTCTTCAGCCTCACCCACATGCCCACATTTCAAGCTCCCACTGGCACAGGGGTGAGAAGAAATAAGACTGTTCAGTTGGGCCAACAGAGTTTGGGGACAAAGTGGGGAGGCAAAGATGGCCTTGTACCTACAGGAATGGACAGGATGAAAGGTGACAATGATTACTTTAAGCTGGATTTGCCTGCTGTAACTCAACTGGTGAATTAACTGATCAGGGAAAACTGAAAGAAGGCCAAATTCTCAACCTCAGTATCATTGCCATTTTGTGCAGGATAACTCTGTGTCGTGGGAAGGCTGCCCTGTACATTGAAGGACGTTTAGCAGGGCCTCTGTATACTAGGTGCCAGTAGCACCCACATGCCCCTCTCCCTGCCCATCCAGACATTGCCAGTCTTCCCTGGGGTGGGGCGGGGTGGGGGGCAAAATGACTTCTAGTTGAGAACCTTGTGGCAAAGTGAATATTAATTTTTTCACGTATCAGTTGGCATTATCAGTGGGTTATTATTGAAAAGCTAGTATTGAGGTCCTGGGACACGCCAGGCACTGTGCTCAGCGTTTACACTCATTTATTCCTCAGCGTGTGCTTGGGTGTGTGTTCTGCTAGGAACTAGATCTGTTCTGTGGGCTCAACACTGGAAAGCTCCTGCCCCTGTGGAGCTGCCATTCTGGCGGAGAGATGGGCAGATTGAAATAATCACACAAACATAAAGTCTCCACCCTGACAAGTGACAAAGAAGGGAGGGCTGTGAAGAGTCTGGCAAAAGCAGTGCTCCCCATGACCAGGCTGTGTGCTGAGACTGTCACACATATTCATTCCTGTGCTCCTTCCTACAACAGTATGAGGCCCACCTCTGCTGGCATTCGTACCTGTTCTGTAGTAAGGAAGCTGACTCTTAGATGGGTGACAGTCACACAGATAGTAAATGGTGGAATTGGGATTTTGAACGTAATGAGTTGTTCTCAAAGCCTGAGCTTCTAACTACCACCCAAGATACCATGAGTTGAGATCTGCAGAATGAAAAGATGTTGAATGCTTAAGGTAGAGGTGAGAGGGAAATTGTTCCGAGGCAAAGACAAAAGTGAATGGGTGGACCTTCAGGCAGGAGAGAGAGTGGAGGAGTTAAAGGAGGCTGAGTGGCTAGAGTGGTGCGGAGGGAAAGGGAAGCTAGGTGAGGAGGCACCTGTTTCTGGGCTCTGCAGTCAGTCCACTTTTAAGAGATTCTTTACCCAAAACACCTTGGAAGTTTAAGTAGGGAGAGGACACTGAGGTTTTCCCTTGTAACCACATTTAATACTTACAGCCATCCAATGAAGAAATAAATCATGTCATCAATGAGATGCAAGGGATTTAGAGAGTCAAATGCTTTGAGGCCGTCTCAAAATTGAGAAGTGACAGGGCTGGATTTACACTCATGCTGGTCCAATCTCAAGTCCACCCTTTGAACCACCATGCCACATAGCTCCCTGCTCCGGGCCCTTTGAGCTGACCGGGTCACTGAGCACACCTCCTCCATACAGCTAGTCAGTAGATCTGACATCTGGAAATTCTGTCTGGGAGGGTTTTGATGTCTGAGCACAGACATGATTCCATGCATCTCCATAGTCATTCTTTAACTTATGAATTTTCTGGTCTCTGTTTTTTTATCTTGCACTCCAGCTCCAATTCACCCTTTCACCCTGCCCTCCCCTCAGCCCTGCTGTTTGGTCCTGGGACACTGCCCACGTGGCCTCTGATTAGAATCAGTCCATTCAGAGTGGCTGGCAGGTAGATGTCCTCTTTGCTCAAACATGCGTGAAGGTCTCCATTACCTAGATTGCATGGCTGTGGAGTCTGGAGCTCTTTGGCTGGCCCTCTTCTGTTCTTTTAGAGATAGTGTATTTCCCCCTCCAGGTAAATTTCAAACTAGTGTTCATTTAAATATTAATTTGCAATTGCACCCTCTCTCCTGTGATATTACCACATCCTGGGGGGATTAGGCTGAGGGAGCCTCCTCGCTCGCTTTAATCACAGGTTTTGGCAGTGCCGGGACTTGCAACCGAGTCGGATCCTTCCTTTCACACCATCCCAAACGCTCTGCAGTGCTAACCGAATTGAAATGAGCCCCTTCATCTTACACATGGATAATTAAACTTCAAACACTGTTTATCTCCATCCCCAAATCCGCAGAATGCAGAAGCAAATTAATTTTAAATCTATATCTGCTTTAAATAGTAATAGTTTCATCAACAGGCTTGATGGATAATTATATTCTTTGTTCATCCTCCCTGCAGACTTGAATAGGCCACATAATTCCTGGGTTGCTTTCATTTCTGTAATTAGATCATGTGACAGACCCTTACTATATTACAGTTGACTTGAGTTACTTCTCTCCCACCCACTTCTAAATTCTAAAATGGTTTCTCATGAATACTTAGATTATAACAGCCCAGCTTAACACGGAGCTATGAGTGCTTCACTTTAATCCTTTACTCTTCGTTCACCTAATAATTTACTAGGGAGCAAGCCATCTTACTGGTGGTGGCTGCTACTTTGTGCCAGCTGTATCCTTGCGTAGTTAAGAGTTTTTGTCTTTATTTTGAACTCCTCTTTCCCTAAAAGAGAACCCTTCGTGACCACACTGTCTGGATCCCTCAAAGTCAATATTATCCTTATAGAAGGATTTCAGGTTCAAGCTGAACAAAAAAATGATATACTGGGCTTTTGTTTTTTGACCATCTGGGGTTTCGTGGAAAAAGAGGAAGTCATTTTCCTTATTAGAAAGATCAGTTTTGTCTCCAAGCATTTATTTTACTTGCCTGGATTCATCCCATAAAAATGAAAGCTGGACACTTGATGATTAGGTCAACATTGAGATCTATTCCCTAATTGGAATTTGTTTGTTCCACACAATATGCCTGATTTTCTCTGGGTCTGTGCTAGAAATAGGATTGTTCAGCCAATCTGGCTCTTTCAGCTTCCTTTATCACTCGTATCCTCTAGCTGATTATCTTTCAGATTTTATTTCCCAGAGTTCTTGCAATTCTTGATATTTTTCTCATTTTTGTTATTAAGCTACACAAAACTGAATAAGGCATAGTGGATAAGACCTGATCCACAGTAAATTGGGGGAGTGATTGGAAGTTGGAGGGAGAGAGAGTATCTTTCGTCGTCGTTTTTTTTTTTTTTCCCCAAAGCCACAGGGTGTCTGTAGTTAAAGTTCAACTTAACTAGGCTCTTTTTCCTCCATCATATTTCAAATTACATACAAATTTGCACTGTCAGTCCTCGGTCTTCTCAGCTTTATTCATTTCTTACTTTCTTTCCTACCCATGGAATATCTGTGTTTTTGATTCCTTTCTTTTAACTATGCAAATGTGATTTTGGGGCAGTATCTCATTATACTATTCTGATTCAGCTATGCATTTTGATAAGTTTCACCACCATATCCTGCCCATATTTCTCTAACTGTAAGGTTTTTTTGTGCGTATGATTATTTCACCATCCTTTTGGGTATTTGCAACATCTCCCAAGTAGACCTGTGGAATTAAGTTTTGCCTTTGTTATTTACCTTTCCAGATCACACATGCAAGTGCTAAATTAAATGTGACACACTCATAGGTACCATTACAGTCCCAGATTAATAATTATCCTGTGTTAATGGATTCGTGATATGTTTTGGTTGGAGAATTTTGACCCCAATTTCTCACCCTCTCTTCAATGGAAGATCAGTCATTATGTAGCTTTTATTTCTATATTTTCCACATCATCATATAAAAATCATCTGAGATGTATTGTGATTTCGATGCTGTTGTCAGATAAGGTCTAGCTGGAAAATATAAATGACTTTTAATCTTTCAATATAAGGAATAATATAGTACAGTTCAGTCACTCAGTCATGTCTGACTCTTTGCGACCCCATGAATTGCAGCATGCCAGGCCTCCCTGTCCATCACCAACTCCCAGAGTTCACTCAGACTCACGTCCATCATGTCTGTGATGCCATCCAGCCATCTCATCCTCTGTCGTCCCCTTCTCCGCCTGCCCCCAATCCCTCCCAGCATCAGAGTCTTTTTCCAATCAGTCAACTTTTCGCATGAGGTGGCCAAAGTACTGGAGTTTCAGCTTTAGTATCATTCCTTCCAAAGAACACCCAGGACTAATATCCTTTAGAATGGACTGGTTGGATCTCCTTGCAGTCCAAGGGACTCTCAAGAGTCTTTTCCAACACCACAGTTCAAAAGCATCAATTCTTCAGTGCTCAGCTTTCTTCACAGTCCAACTCACATCCATACATGACCATTGGAAAAACCATAGCCTTGACTAGACGGACCTTTGTTGGCAAATGTCTCTGCTTTTGAATATGCTTTCTAGGTTGGTCATAGTTTTCCTTCCAAGCAGTAAATGTCTTTTAATTTCATAGCTGCAGTCACCATCTGCAGTGATTTTGGAGCCCCCAAAAATAAAGTCTGACACTGTTTCCACTGTTTGCCCATCTATTTCCCATGAAGTGATGGGACCAGATGCCATGATCTTCGTTTTCTGAATGTTGAGCTTTAAGCCAACTTTTTCACTCTCCTCTTTCACTTTCATCAAGAGGCTTTTGAGTTCCTCTTCACTTTCTGCCATAAGGGTGGTGTCATCTGTATATCTGAGGTTATTGATATTTCTCCTGGCAATCTTGATTCCAGCTTGTGCTTCTTCCAGCCCAGCGTTTCTCATGATGTACTCTATATAAGTTAAATAAGCTGGGTGACAATATACAGCCTTGACGTACTCCTTTTCCTATTTGGAACCAGTCTGTTGTTCCGTGTCCAGTTCTAACTGTTGTTTCCTGACCTGAATACAGGTTTCTCAAGAGGCAGGTCAGGTGGTCTGGTATTCCCATCTCTTTCAGAATTTTCCACAGTTTATTGTGATCCACACAGTCAAAGGCTTTAGCATAGTCAATAAAGCAGAAACAGATGTTTTTCTGGAACTCTCTTGCTTTATTGATGATCCAGCAGATGTTGGCAATTTGATCTCTGGTTCCTCTGCCTTTTCTAAAACCAGCTTGAACATCAGGAAGTTCACGGTTCACATATTGCTGAAGCCTGGCTTGGAGAATTTTGAGCATTACGTTACTAGCATGTGTGATGAGTGAAATTGTGCAGTAGTTTGAGCATTCTTTGGCATTGCCTTTCTTTGGGATTGGAATGAAAACTGACCTTTTCCAGTCCTGTGGCCACTGCTGAGTGTTCCAAATTTGCTGGCATATTGAGTGCAGCACTTTCACAGCATCATCTTTCAGGATTTGGAATAGCTCAACTGGAATTCCATCACCTCCACTAGCCTTGTTCATAGTGATGCTTCCTAAGGCCCACTTGACTTCACATTCCAGGATGTCTGGCTCTAGGTGAGTGATCACACCATCGTGATTATCTGGGTCATGATCTTTTTTGTATATTTCTTCTGTGTATTCTTGTCACATCTTCTTAGTATCTTCTGCTTCTGTTAGGTCCATACCATTTCTGTCCTTTATCGAGCCCATCTTTGCATGAAATGTTCCCTTGGTATCTCTAATTTTCTTGAAGAGATCTCTAGTCTTTCCCATTCTGTTGGTTTCCTCTATTTCTTTGCATTGATCGCTGAGGAAGGCTTTCTTTTCTCTTCTTGCTATTCTTTGGAACTCTGCATTCATATATCTTTCCTTTTCTCCTTTGCTTTTTGCTTCTCTTCTTCTCGCAGCTATTTGTAAGGCCTCCCCAGACAGCCATTTTGCTTTTTTGCATTTCTTTTCCATGGGGAAGGTCTTGATCCCTGTCTCCTGTACAATGTCATGAACCTCATTCCATAGTTCATCAGACACTCTATCTATCAGATCTAGGCCCTTAAATCTATTTCTCACTTCCACTGTATAAGCATAAGGGATTTGATTTAGGTCATACCTGAACAGTCTAGTGGTTTTCCCTACTTTCTTCAATTTAAGTCTGAATTTGGCAGTAAGGAGTTCATGATCTGAGCCACAGTCCGCTCCCGACTGTATAGAGCTTCTCCATCTTTGGCTGCAAAGAATATAATCAATCTGATTTCGGTGTTGACCATCTGGTGATGTCCATGTGTAGAGTCTTCTCTTGTATTGTTGGAAGAGGGTGTTTGCTATGACCAGTGTGTTCTCTTGGCAAAACTCTATTAGCGTTTGCCCTGCTTCATTCCCTATGCCAAGGCCAAATTTGCCTGTTACCCCAGGTGTTTCTTGACCTCCTACTTTTGCATTCCAGTCCCCTATAATGAAAAGGACATCTTTTTTGGGTGATAGTTCTAAAAGGTCTTGTAGGTCTGCATAGAACTGTTCAGCTTCAGCTTCTTCAGCGTTACTGGTTGGGGCATAGAGTTGGATTACTGTGATATTGAATGGTTTGCCTTGGAAACAAACAGAGATCATTCTGTCATTTTTGAGATTGCGTCCAAGTACTGCATTTTGGACTCTTTTGTTGACCATGATGGCTACTCCATTTATTCTAAGGGATTCCTGCCCACAGTAGTAGATATAATGGTCATCTGAGTTAAATTCACCCATTCCAGTCCATTTTAGTTCACTGATTCCTAGAATGTCGACGTTCACTCTTGCCTTCTCCTGTTTGACCACTTCCAATTTGCATTGATTCATGGACCTAACATTCCTGGTTCCTATGCAATATTGCTCTTTATAGCATCGGACCTTGCTTCTATCACCAGTCACATCCACAAGTGGGTATTGTTTTTGCTTTGGCTCCATCCCTAATATAGTACAGAAAGCCATATTATATGGCTATAATATGTTAATATAAAAGCCATGTTATATTTTAGTATGGTTACCCAGGTGATGGTAAAGCTGAGAAGCAAGAAGGAGAGGGTACAGCAACTCAGAGGTTGGCGGTGGCTGGAAGCTTGTCACACCCTCACACCAGAGAGACCACAGAGGGTGGAGGTGTCACCAGAGCCCAGAGTTGGGAGTTCTGCAAAGGCTGTCTGGCAGAAGCAGGGAGCCCAAAGGCCAAGGTTGCCTGTTGGAGCTGGAGACACCCAGGAGAAATAAGCTGTAAGATGCCACCTTGAGCAGGGAGAGGAAAGGGTAAACAGCTTCCTTCCTCCTCCTACTTCAAGCTTTCTAGCCTCCCATTGGCTGTTCCTACCTGGAAGCCAGTTGGCAAGAAATCCAGTCCTCAAATATGCAGGTTAGAGCGGATGAAGTGCAGAGTAGATCTGGGAGCAGAGACAAATGATCCACGCAGATGTGCTGTTAAAGCTGGTACAAAGTCCTTTATGCATTTCAGTGAACTTGCCAATTCACTATTGCAATCACCTGTCCGTCTCTCTAGTCCATTCTGGACACACTACTAGGCTGGCCTTCCTAAAATCCTGATCTCACTTCTGCACGATGACTCTTAGTTCTTGCTGCATCAAACTTGAGCTCTTCAGGACTTTCCTCATCCAGATTGTCCTTGGCAACTCAGATCTAGATTTAGTTCACATTTCTCCTGGCCCAATTCTTTGCTAGAGGAAGGGAGGAGCAAAGGTAAAGTAATGTTAGTTGACCACCTGTTATGCAACAGATACATCTGAGAGCTTTATTTTCCTATTATTGAATTCTCAGTTATTACTCTCATTTTTAGGTAGGTTGCTGAGGCTTAGTGAGGGTAGGTAACTGTCCCAAGGTGACATAGTCTGGCTAGAATTGGAGGCGGGTCCTTCTGACACCAAATCTTGTTTCCACTCTGCTGTGTTACCTTCCTGGTTTATTAATGCCTGGAGAAAAGAAGCAATTTATTGAGGTTCACATGGTTGGTAAGCACTAGCTGACAACTCAATCCATCTGTTTTAGATTTACAAGATTTTCCTAGTAGTCATATTTTAGCATGGTCTTATCCACTTATCTTTGGTTCAAGTCCTACTGTCCAATGGTATTTCCCCCTCACCTGGATATCCTGCATCAAGCTCTCCTTTCTTTGAACTTCTCTGGCACTTACACTTAAATACGTAGAGTCATTGAGTTCTCAAAGTGCTTCATATAAGGGACGTAGGTTATGGAGTCAAGATGTAAATAGTATTGACAGCTGTTTATTAGATATTCTCCCATTATCTCTGTAAAATCCGATTCTAGTGACTCAGTTAACATTTTATGTTTACTCCCAACCTGTATTTAGGAGTATGATAAGTGCCTTGCAGTTTAGACAGAGAACTCCTATTTCTCAGTAATTTTTAAACTTTCGTGTGCATAAGGATCACCCAAGGTAGTGTTAAAATGCAGATTTTGACTCAGGAGATTTGGGGTGAGGCCTAGAGTTCTGCTGAATTTTTTTTTTTCATTCTGATCTTTGTATTTTCTTTCTTTTCTTTTTTACTGAAGTATTGTTGACTTACAGTGTTAACTTCTATATAGCAGAATAGTTCAGTTAGATATATATACATTGTTTTTATATTCTTTTCCATTATGGTTTATCACAGCATATTGAATATCATTCCCTGTGCCATAATAGGATCTGTTGTTTATCCATTCTATATATTATAGCTTGCATCTGCTAATTCCAAACTCCCCATCCTTCCCTTCCCCACTGCACCTTCCCCTGGCAACCACAATTCTGTTCTCTGTAAATATGTTTTACATATTTACATATTAGATTTTACATATTTACATATTTACATATTAGATTCCACATGTAAGTGATACCGTATAGTATCTGTCGTTCTCTTTCTGGCTTCATTTAGTATGGTAATCTCCAGGTCCGTCCATGTTGCTGCAAATGGCATTATTTTATTCTTTTTTATGGCTGAGTAACAGTCCATTGTGTTTATACTGCATCTTCTTTATCCATTCATCTGTTGATGGACATTCAGGTTGTTTCCATGTCTTGGTTATTGTGAAGAGAGCTGCTATGAACATTGGGGTGCATGTATCTTTCTGAATTATAGTTTTGTCTGGATACATGCCCCGGGGTGGAATTGCTGGAACATACAGCAATTCTAGTTTTAGTTTTTGAGGAATCGCCATACTGTTTTCCATAGTGGCTGTTCCAACTTACATTCCTAACAACAGTGTACGAGGGTTCCCTTTTCTCCACACCCTCTCCAACGTTTGTTATCTGTAGACTTTTTAATGGTGGCCATTCTGACCTTTATGAGGTGGCACCTCATTGTAGTTTTGCTTTGCATTTCTCTAATAATTCTAATAATGATGTTGTTAATCCTGGACCCACACTTCCAGTGAGTCTAGACCACACATTTACACATCAGAGGCAGCTGACAACCTACTAAGAACACTTATCATAATGGGTATAATGATGAACAGACAACTGCGTATGCTCAAATCTAGGAAACTGGGCTGGCTGGCTGATGAAATTAAGGTTCATAATGTTGGAGGATGAGAAAACGAGAGTCAAAGTATTCATGAGAATAAATTTGATGTGGGTGGGGCTGGCACAAAGTATTATACGGTAAGCCTTTGTGGCCCTTGAAAGCAAAGTTCTTCTAGTCTATTGCCATTTTTAACATTTTACTTGAGGGAAGGGTGACTGAAGGGCATGTGAGGTGATGGCCCCTGGAGTGTTCTTGGAAGGGAGAAAGAGAAGGCTGTTCTTAGGCAGAACTCTGACTTAGTTGTCTCCAAAGAGGACCAGGAAGGTATTCTTATGCATCTTACTTTGGGGAATACACTGGGAGAGGGTTCATTGTGCTCTGAGGGCCTGAGTCTCTTCTCTTTTGCCAAATGCTAGCTGGATGATCGGGCAGAAGAAATAGCTCTTAAGAGAGGAAAGAGAGTGAGTGGTGACGTATATGTACATGTGTACCTGTGTTCATATATGTACACACGTGGTGTGATTTTGATATACAGTAGACTGGTGTGTGCAACTTAGCAGGGCCGCCCCACTCAGTCACCTCTCCTGACCATGTGCAGGTGTGCTGGTCCCCCAAGGTCAACTGTTCTGAGCAGTTGTTGGCTGTTTTTGGAGAAGAAAGAGAAGACAGGCCCTTCCCCATCACCTCCCATTGGGTCTCAGGAAAGTGTGCTTAGAAGCCTCCTTGATTGTTAGACTCAAACTGAACATTTTAATAGAAATTGAAAAAGTTTACCTGAGGTACTGGTTAGGATAATCTTACTTCCATTTTCAAAAATCAATACTGTATTTTCTATAATTCAGTCTTCCCATTTTCTCCCAAATTCTTGTTGCTGATAAAAAAAATCATGACTGCCTTTGTCAGACATTTAACTGTGTATAATCCATACCATCTGCTGCAGACTTTTCCATTTTATTTTAGGATTTTAATGAAGCTTTTTATTTGTCCATTTCTATCTCCTATACTAAGCATTATGTCTAGGACTCAGCTCCCATTTCCTCAAACCATCTGGAAGAGGATTGGAGCAATCTCATGTACATTGCTGATTTTGGAACTGGCTCAGACCTTTTGGGGAAGATTTGTACAATTTTCCAAAATTTGTACAATTTTTTGATCATGCTCCAGAATGTCCTTGCCCATTGCTTAAATTTTATTCACAATGTGGTCTTCCCTAATTACCAAATAATAGCAAATTTTATTGACCTTAATTTTTTGGATGTTCACATTTGAAAAACTTTGCGGTGAAGGAGTAGAGTAGAAAAAGATAATCCTGGTAGAAATAAATAGTAACTGTGAAGTATTGCCACTCTCTTTTCTTCTATTGCTGCTGCTGCTGCTAAGTCGATTCAGTCGTGTCCGACTCTGTGCGACCCCAGAGACGGCAGCCCACCAGGCTTCCCCGTCCCTGGGATTCTCCAGGCAAGAACACTGGAGTGGGTTGCCATTTCCTTCTCCAGTGCATGAAAGTGAAAAGTGAAAGTGAAGTCGCTCAGTCGTGTCCGACTCTAGCAACCCCATGGACTGCAGCCTACCAGGCTCCTCCGTCCATGGGATTTTCTAGGCAAGAGTACTGAAGTGGGGTGCCATTGCCTTCTCTTAAACTTTAAGAATTTCTGATTTGCATTGGGCTAAGTACATTGCTTTTTCATACTGTTCATGGGGTTCTCAAGGCAAGAATACTGAAGTGGTTTGCCATTTCCTTCTCCAGTGGACCACATTCTGTCAGACCTCTCCACCATGACCCATCTGTCTTGGGTGGCTTCACAGGGCATGGCTTAGTTTCAATGAGTTAGACCGGGCTGTGGTCCATGTGATCAGATTGGCTAGTTTCTGTGATTATGGTTTCAGTGTGTCTGCCCTCTGATGCTCTCTCGCCACACCTACTGTCTTACTTGGGTTTCTCTTACCTTGGACGTGGGGTATCTCTTCACGGCTGCTCCAGCAAAGCGCAGCCGCTGCTCTTTACCTTGGACAAGGTCGCCCCTCCTGACCTTGAACGTGGAGTAGCTCCTCTTAGCCCTCCTGCGCCTGTGCAGCCGCCGCTCCTTGGACGTGGGGTTTCTCCTCTTGGCTGCCGCCCCTGACCTCGGACGTGGGGTAGCTGGGGAAACAGTGGAAACAGTGTCAGACTATTTTTGGGGGCTCCAAAATCACTGCAGATGGTGATTGCAGACATGAAATTAAAAAACACTTACTCCTTGGAAGGAAAGTTATGACCAACCTAGATAGCATATTCAAAAGCAGAGACATTACTTTGCCAACAAAGGTCCGTCTAGTCAAGGCTATGGTTTTTCCAGTGGTCATGTGTGGATGTGAGAGTTGGACTGTGAAGAAAGCTGAGAGAATTGATGCTTTTGAACTGTGGTGTTGGAGAAGACTGTTGAAAGTCCCTTGGACTACAAGGAGATCCAACCAGTCCATTCTAAAGGAGATCAGCCCTGGGTGTTCATTGGAAGGACTGATGCTGAAGCTGAAACTCCAATACTTTGGCCACCTGTTGCTTAGAGCTGACTCATTGGAAAAGACCCTGATGCTGGGAGAGATTGGGGGCAGGAGGAGAAGGGGACGACAGAGGATGAGATGGTTGGATGGCATCACTGACTTGATGCACATGAGTTTGGGTGGACTCCAGGAGTTGGTGATGGACAGGGAGGCCTGGCGAGCTGCAATTCATGGGGTCGCAAAGAGTCGGACACGACTGAGCAACTGAACTGAACTGAATTGAAGTACATTGCTTCTATCCTCTCTTCTAGAAAAGACTGTAAGATCTACTAGTGTTGAGATTCTGTATTTTCATCTGTGTCTCTAATGCTTGGTATGTAAGTGCTCATAAATACGGATAAATAAATCAATGAATGATTTTTTTCTGATTATCATTATTGTGGTCCAGTGATGGAAACTCTTTTTGAATTCTGTCGCAGACTGACTCGGAGGTGAAGGCCAATCTTTTCCTTCATAAAGTGAAAGTTAATTTCCCTAAAGTTGATTCTTGTATTCCTTTTATTTTGTTCCTTCCTATCTATATATCTGGGCTTCCCTGGTGGCTCAGTGGTAAAGAATCCACCTACGATGTAGTATGAGATAGATAGTATCACAGACTCAATGGACATTAATCTGAGCAAACTCCAGGAAGCAGTGAAGGATAGAGGAGCCAGGCATGCTATAGTCCATGAAGTCACAAAGAGTTGGTCACAACTTAGAGACTGAACAACAGCAATCTATGCATCTACGTATAAGCACAGATATTACATTTCTATGTGAAGAGACTCTGTATAGAAACACAAACGATTTATAATTTATTTTTAAAACCATTTTAAAAAGACTCCTTTTGTTCAGATTGACTAAGAGCTTGCACACAGAAGATGATTGAGGGTACAAGCTAGAACAAAATTAGGAATACTACCAAACCAGAGACAACAGTCAAATATGGCATTGCAGTTAAACCTTGATCAATATGGGCTATCATCCATCAGAGCTGGATTCACGTTTTATGTTCTTCTCAATCAAAATCAGTCCCTCTGACACTATTAGTCTTAGAACAGGCTGCTTTCTTTCCAAGCATTGTTACAACCTGCCTTATGTTAACACATTATTTTATTCATCTCTGAGTCCCCTACTATCTGAATGAGCAAGAGAGGCAGAGTTGTCAGTATGAGCCTACCAGGTCAGGGCTGTTGGAGGGAACAGTAACCCTGTGCATCTGGGTGCTGACTCATGAGTGGTAGGTCGGCCCCACACGAAACACCTGGGAAAAATCTTCTAGAGGCATTTGGTGGTGGTGGTTTAGTTTCTAAGTAGTGTCAGACTCTTGTGAACCTATGGACTGTAGCCCGCCAGGCTCCTCTGTCCATGGGATTTCCCAGGCAAGAATACTGGAGTGGGTTTCCATTTCCTTCTCCAAGGATTTATAATTTCTGTTTGTAGTGAATCATCTCACCTTAAAAGTACAGAGGGGGAATTAAACTGAGGGGGTTTGAGTGCTGGCCTCACCTCTTTCCAGTGATGAAACCCTGAGCATGTTACTGGTGTTCTGAGTCTATAAAATGCAGACATTAATGTACAAATGAGGTAACATATAGTGTCTTAATAAGGCCTCCAAGGCCATGGCCCTCATGTATCCCACTATTCTTCTTTTGCTCTCTGAATTTCACCCACATTGTCTTCAGTTCTTCAAAAGCTCTAAACTCCTACCTACTTACCACAGGGCCATCCCCACTTTTTATTTCATAAGTTCTTATTCATGCTTTGAGGTTCAGCCAGATTGCCTGGTCTCCCTCAAGTAAGTTGATACCCATGGAAGGTGTATTCTGAGGTTGTAAGACTTAATTGTCATTAAATAATAATTGTGTCATAATTAGTTCAGTTCCTCTACACTTTCCACCCATGAGAATATAAGCTCCATGAGGGCAGAGATCATGCCTGTATTACTCACCTCATATATGCAGTGTTTAGCAGGGTGCCTGGCACACAGGAGCTTTATAAATGCTATTGGATGAATGAGTAAATGAATGAAAAGTCACTAATACAAGCAAAACACAAACTAGGTGCACAGTAATTTTAATTTCTAATCCGTTCTCCCAATTGCCTTCATTTTTGCAACTCTGCATGGAGAGTAAGAAAAATAAAGCATTTGTGATTTGAATGGGTGTGCCATGACATGACCTCCTTCAGCTGCCTGAAAATTTTTTCCTTGGCCATCCCTCTAGGTCCATAATTCTCAAGCCTCACTTGGCACCAGAATTCACTGGGAAGCATTGTAAAATCACAGATACCGTTGTAACCATTGTAGGGTGGGGTCTACACATTAGCATTTTAAAATGCTTTCCAGGTGATTCTAATGTGCAGCCAGAGTTGAAAATCACTGCTTAGATAAGGAATTATTTTAAAGACTGGATGGATGAAATTCAAGAATGTCTCTGTCTGTATAAGTCAGGTTTATTGGAATGGGTTAAACAGCTTAGTATCTACCAGCACTTTTGCACCAACTGATCAGATTGGCCTTTGAAGGAAGGGAGGAAGGAGAGAATCATCATCAGAGCAGTAAATCATGAGATATACATGTATGTCCTGAATGGGTAGCATCCCATGGTGGACATAATCAGGTGGAATCCTGCAAACACTACCCTCATCTTCTCAACGTTGCCAGCATACAGGCTTTGTCCAGATACACCATGCTGTTGTCTCCGGGAGTGAATCACCCTGGGCTAGTCCTGGCTGTGCCTTTTCCTAGGTGAAACAGTGCTGGGATGGGTTTCTTGTGTGGGAACAGCTTCGGGGTCATTGCCCCTGGAAGATGCTATAGAGGGGAGGGGTCTGAATGTGCTATGGGACAGGATTTTGGAAGCCATTTGGCAAAGATGATGGTAAAGAGCTAGCAAGCTTTGGCTTCAAAGAATGAATTTGTAGGCTTCTTAAATTAAAAGGAAACTAGAAGAAAAGTAGAATAATAATTTGGAGCTTAAAAGCTCTCTGGTGTAGTATGAATGCTAAATCTCAGAACTTTGTTAAAGCAGGAGTCGGCAAACTATGGAGTGTAATACAAAGCCTGCCTGTTTTGTATAACTTGAGAGCTGAAAATGGTTTTTATATTTTTCAAATGGTTGAAAAATAATAAAAATAAGACTATTACATGACCCATGAAAATTCTAAGAAATGCAAATATTAGTGTTCATAAATGTTATGGGAACATAGCCACGCTTATTGTTTTTATATTGCTTATGGCTGCTTCTTTCCAACAAGGAAAGGGTTGAGTCATGGTGACAGGCTGGTAGCCCATGAAGCCTAAAAGATCAACTGTCTGGCTCTTTGCAGTTTGTTGACTCCTCTGTTAAAGAATCAGAAGAGGAACCAGATAGAAGGGTTAACCCTGGGTGAAAAGAGGAGTGGGACACAGGAGAAAGGATACAACTGTCATTGTCATGATGTTTTCTAAGTGCACATTAACCCTCTCAACCGTCCTCAGAGGCATCAGGGTCCCAGCAAAGCACAGAAGCAACTTCAAATTAAGATCACTGGAAGAGGCTTTAATTAGTAGACTCCACAAGAGAAAGCGCAGTATCTCTGGGCTAGTAGCAAAGGAGCTGTCACTTCTGGGCCTGGAGGGTTGAGGTTAGGGGAGGAATTTCCAGGGTCCAGAAGCAAGCATGTAGATAAGGCTGCCTGGAGAGCACGTGACCTTCACTTGAAGGACACAGCCCGTCAGATAGGATAGGGACCAGGAGACAGCCCATGGCTTCACTGTCCCCTCCTCACCCTTTTCCCTTCCTGCAATCTCCTACTGTGGCAGGAGCCTCTTGCATCCAACAAGAGAGCCTGTAGAAGAATTTCCTCCAGGCTAGTGGATGTCTTCTGGGCAGACGTGGCTAATGAAGGTTGCAAAGGGGTCTGTAGGGGCAAACAGAACATATCCTCCCCAAGTGGGTACCCCTGCCATCACTGGGCCCCGCTTGCCCACAGATGATACAAATTCGGTTTATTTAAATAGCGTCTCTCTAGCCCTGTTCTTTTTTGCCTTTTCATATTGTTCATGGGGTTCTCAAGGCAAGAATACTAAAGTGGTTTGCCATTCCCTTCTCCAGTGGACCACGTTTTGTCAGAACTCTCCAGCATGACCCATCCGTATTGGGAGGCCCTACACGGCATGGTTCATAGTTTCATTGAGCTAGACAAGGCTGTGGTCCATGTGATCAGATTCGTTAGTTTTCTGTGATTGTGGCTTTCATTCTGTCTGCCCTCAGATGGAGAAGGATAAGAGGCTTATGGAAGCTTCCTGATGGGAGAGCCTGCAGAGTCTTGTTCTGATGGGCGGGGCCATGTTCAGTAATTCTTTAATCCAATTTTTTATTGGGCGGGGCTGTGTTCCTCCCTGTTGCTTGACCTGAGGCCAAACTATCCTGAAGGTAATGAAGATAATGGGGGCCTCCTTCAAAAGGTCCCATGCATGCACTGCTGCACTCTGCCTCGGACCCTGTAGCAGGCCACTGCCAACCCTTGCCTCTGCTAGAGACTCCTGATTCTGGGAAAGATTGAGGGCAGGAGGAGAAGGGTACAACAGAGGATGAGATGGTTGGATGGCATCACCAACGCGATGGACAAGAGTTTGAGTAAGTTCCGGGAGTTGGTGATGGAGGGAAGCCTGGTGTGCTGCAGTCCATGGGGTTGCAAAGAGCCAGACACGACTGAACTGAACAGAACTGAACTGAGTCCTGTTCTAAGTAGCTCAGAGGGTGAAGAATCTGCCTGCAGTGCAGGAGACCTGGGTTCGATCCCAGGGTTGGGAAGATCCCCTGGAAGAGGGCATAGCAACCACTCCAGTATTTTTGCCTGGAAAATCCCCATGGACAGGAGCCTGGTGGGCTACAGTCCATGGGGTTGCAGAGTCAGACACGACTGAATGACTAACCATAGCATACCACAGCTCTGTTCTAAAGACTGGGCTAGAATTTGAACCCAGACACTCTGATTGCAGGACCCCCATTCTCCCCATTGGGTTATCCTGAGTTCAGGTGGAAGAGACCTTAGAGGGAATCCAGTTTCCTCTCTCCCAGCTCAGGAATGACTTTTGCAGCACAGATTTCAGGTGGTCCTCTGGTCACTCTTTGACTATATGCTGCATGGGGACCATCCACAGTCTTGTGGGAACTTTTTTTTTCCCATTAAAGGATCCTTCTGTAACTGGAAAGTTATTTCTTGCATTGGACAAACCCAGGAGGTCACATTTCTAATTAAAAAAAATTATGTGTGTATGTGTATATATTTAATATATACACATACATACACTACATATATATAAATATATATTTTTATATAAATATGTAAATATAAGTATTTATATATTTAATATATAAATATATTATATATAAGTATATATTTAATATACACACATACACACACTACATATATACATGTAAATGTAGACATTTGAATCACCAAGTTTTCTTCTTTACCCACTTATATCTTTCTTTTCAGGGTTACTAAAAAATTCCTATATATCTATTTTCCTTTCTGTGACCCTCATGGTGTCCTTTTCTGGATTCAGTGGTATGATGTTTTTCAGTGGATACTCCCTCCTCGAGCCAGATGGTCATGTCTCATAGCCTTCTTCATTCAAAATCACAGCCTTTGATTAAAGGAGCTTGGGGTACAAGTTTTCCTTTTCCTTTTGTTTTAAAGGGCTGAGCTCTTAAAATTCATGGAAGGTACATTACCAGTCTTCTGGTGGCTTCTCAGTCCTGTGTGAGTCAGCGGAAGTGAGTGGTGGTCAGGGAGAATGATGCATCTTTTCAGTTGTTTTAGTTTATTTTTAAAATAATTTACTTATTTTTGATTGCAGGATAATTGCTTTACAGTGTTGTGCTGGATTCTGCCATGCATCAACATGAATCAGCCATAGGTATACACATGTTCCCTCCCTCCTGAACCTCCCTCCCACCTCCTACCCCAGCTCTAGGCTGTCACAGAGCACCAGGCTGAGCTCCCTACAGTAATGTATATATTTCAGTGCTGCTCTCTGGGAGTGATGCATCTTGGCAGGCTTTGCACCAAGTCGCACACACTCCAGGAAGAAGGTTCGCCTGTGAATGGCCACATCAGGCCCCCAGATGGGCCTTTTGTGTACCACAGTGGGATCTCCTACTAGACACATTTTGTGCTGGATGTGGTAACAGGATACCTCAGACCTGCTGGTGCTCATGAGTCCTTATTGTTTCGTGAACATAGGATGTGGTTTCTTTCTCAGGGTAAATCTAGGACTTGATTAAACTCTGTATGATGACTATGATAATAACAACAGAGTTTACTGAGTACTTACCACTTGGTATATCAGGAATAGTTGTCAGTATTTACCATTTGCCTCCAAAGAATCTTTTTTTGTGCTTTTATATTTTTAAGTCATTTAATGAGTAATTTGTAGAAGTAATATCACAGATAGTGTGAAGACAGATTTATTAGAAATTTTAATAAAAATTTCAACATAGAAAATCCTAATTCCTGGTTTAGAAGGTGAAAAGTAAAAATGTTAGTCACTCAGTCATGTCTGACTTTTTGCAACCCAATGGACTGTAGCCCACCAGGCTTCTCTGTCCATGGGATTCTCCAGGCAAGAATACTGGAGTGGGTTGCCATTCCCTTCTATAGGGGATCTTCCCAATCCAGGGATCAAACTGGGGTCTTCCGCATTGCAGGTAGATTCTTAATCATCTGAGCCACCCAGGTTTAGAAGGTACATACACCAAAAATGGGCAACTTCCTTTGAATACCATTCAACCACAATCATCAACTGTCATGTATGATTCTGGAACATATCCATCTTGTAAATATGACTCCAGATTTTAAATACACCTCTATAAGTTTTAGCTTATCATTGCTTCTGATTTTTATCTTCTTGCAGTTAACATCATCAAAATACACTTTTGAAAAATTTGATGGCTCATAGTTTTGAGAGGACAGCCATCTTTTTTCCATAATTGTAAAACATTTCAGATTTATAAACATGAATTAGTGATCAGTAGATTTTTTTTATTTGCATTATTTCTTTCTTTCATCCATCCTTTTATACATACCTGTCTTCTCTGCTTATGACCCATATCAAGCAAAATTTGGGTGTACAGTCATCATAAAGATGAAAGAATATTGAAATTCATCTTTTTAGCAAAACAGGATGGGCCAGGTTCTGATCAGAAAACATTGCATGATAAAGTTCTTACTGGGTGACTATCTCATTGAGAACACCACATTGCCTTTTAATCTTTAGAAATACAGTATCTACTCAATGATTCTAGAGTTTGAGAAAATTTGCCTAGCGTATCATCATCTGAAGACTCATAGTCTGAGATCTTGGTTACCTGCAATCTCTTGCGTTGATCTTATGATTTATGTAATACTTGTGAAACAACTTCCTCTGCAAATTTCCTTATTTTTGCCACTATGGGTAGAAAATAAAAATTATAAATTATAAACTGTGTTGACTGAAAGATATTTTAAAATTACAAAGATGGTATCCCCTGTCTTCTCTTAATCCTTGAAAGATGCTGAAGTACTTGGGGCAAGACAATAGGAAAACTGAAGGATGATGTAATAGTGATGGTTTATTTTATTATTGCATGAAACTTTTAGGCAATTTCATTATTTTTCCATTACACATTATTTTAATGTTTTTAGCATAATTGAGAATAATTGGTGAGTAATATCAAATAATGCCTAAAGTGATGAATAGCAAAATATTTTAAGATATGGGAAAAATGAAATTGCTAAGATCCCATAATATATCTTAAATTTATAAAAAGTCAAGATGTAGTGAGTTTCACTCTGTTTTTTTAAAAAGCGGATCTCTTTGTTCATTGGAAGACTTCTAAGAAAAAGTAATAGCAATGAAACATTACTTCCTACAAGCAGGACTGCTCAAAAATGAAACTCAAAAGCAAAAATGAAGACCCAACATTCCTGATGTTATCGTGACAGTTAACATAGTCAACATGTATTTAGGTACCATGCTACAAAAAATTGATGAACGTGACCAAAACCAGTTAATGGATCAAAATAATAATAGGGTTTCAGTCTGGGATGATGAAAAGATTCTGGAGGTGGATAGTGATGATGGTTAGACAAAAATGTGAATGTACTCAATGCCACTGACTTGTACACTTAAAAATGGTTAAAATCATAAAATTTATGTTATGTATGTAATAAAAACTCTTTACATGTAAAACAGCATGCATTTTTGGCTGAAATGGCTTCTGACACTCACAGAACATAAGCATGCTCATGTCCCAAAGGACAAGGAAAACATCTCCCCGGGCCCCACCCTTTGCTTCCACTGGACTGCGCTGCGTGTTGCCTCCTTCAAGCTCTGTTTATAACTGGTTCTGACACTTCACACCACTTCTAGTAGCCGTGTACTTGCTAGATGGTAGTAATTCTCACTAATCTCCATTGATGTCAAGCTCAAATTAGCTATTATAACATGTTTGAGGAAAGTATATGTGATTAGATGAATGTTAGTAGAATTGTTTCTGCAAAAGTTGGGTTATGAATTCTAAATCTGTATACTATCTAAATATCTTTTACAAATGAATTACATAGGGCTTCCCTGGTGGCTCAGTGGTAAAGAATCTACCTGCCAATGTAGGAGACATGGGTTTGATCCCTAATCTGGGAGGATCCCACGTGCTGTGGAGCAACAAAGCTGGTGTGCTACAACTATTGAGCCAGTGCTCTGGAGCCCGGGAACCGCAACCAGTGAGCCCACGTGATGCAACTGCTGAAGCTCATGAGCCCTAGAGCCCGTGTTCTGTAACAAGAGAAGTCACTGCAAGGAGAAACCTGCGCACCATAACTAGAGAGTAGCCTGCGCTTGCCACAACTAGAGAAAAACCTGCACAGCAACGAAGACTCAGCACAGCCCCAAATAAATAAAATTATTAAAAAAATGAAGTGCATAGAGAAGCATTATTATTCTATTCTAAGAAAACTCGCATTGATGTGAATAAAACAGGGAGTATAAGTAGGCAGCAGAATAATTTCTATTACTTGAGTGGAAAATAAAATATTATTCATAGCTCAAAGATAAAGTTATGTCAGGGTAAGGATCTAGTGGGGTATAGAGCTGGAAGAGTGTTTTAGAGCTGTAGTTCCTGCCTGGACCAGCTGAGGGCAGTTGTTATGATGAGGACTGTCTGCCCGGATTCCACTCATGATGTCTGGTCATTTTGAGTCATTAGGAGAAAGACTGTCTCTAGCATTCAGAGGGTCCAGTTAGGCTGAAGGGTGACATAGAGCACTGAGATCGTGTCTACTTGCTGTTTTCCTTAAAAGAGTCCTTGGACCACTTTCCAGGTCCGTGCTGAAAATGCAGATTCCAGGGCCTCACCCATAACCTACTGAGTCAGAAATTCCTTAGGTGATCTTTTTTTGTAGTAAAGCCTGCAAATCACTTCTCTGTCAGCGTCTCTTCAGGTGGGAGGAAGGAGTGGAAGGTAACAGAAGGAAACAGACCAAGATGAAATGTTGGGACTTACGGGATTGTTAATAATGCTACATAGGGTCTGATGGGGGATCTAGGAAACAGGAATGTGAGAAGAGCTGTCAAAAAGAGATGTCTCAGGAGACAGTTAATTTACTCACTTGGTTGAAAATGCGAGAGAGGGAGGCAGAGGTGAGGCATATAGAACCCTAAGACTACAGGATTGGTAACCTAGGAGGCCAGAGGAGGGGAGATGCTGGGTGAGGGGCCCTGACCCTCACCATCAGGAGGGCTTGCGATGCACCACAGCACGGGACCTGATAGGCTGGGGCTAAGAGCCATGTGGCCACAGTCATGAGCCTTCCTCTGCTTGTCCCTGGCTTGAGGGTTAAACTTGCACACCTTGTGTCCTGTCACACCTCTCTCATGTTAGACAATAAGTAGTTGCAATTTCTGTGGGTCTTATTACACACTTAACACCCAGGCTGTGGACATGCGGAGCTTTGTGGTGTGAGAGTTTTCCCAAGGGCTTAAAGAACAGACTTGCTTAATGGGGCTGATCAAAGTGGAGCCCATTCAGTGACATACTGGTCCCTGTGGGGGAGAGCATTTCAAGCTCTGGGATCCGTGTTAGCAAAGCCAAGAGTAGGGTGAGGAAAGAACCAAGCGGTTGGGAGTTACTAACACGTGTATGTGTTTGTGATGCAAGGCTGCAGAGAGCAGCCTTCTGAAGACTTTGTAAGTCTGTGATTTGTCCTGAAGGCCATGGGGAGCCATGGAAGTGTTTTAAGCTAGGGAACGATGTGATGAGATTTATTTTTAGCTTAGGAAGTGTTATACCTGGGCTGTTGTTTGATTATATCAGTGATGAGAATCAGACATGGGGCAAGTTGGTTACTTTTTCATTTGCTGCCCAGGCAAGAGAAAAATACACATTTTGAGGACTTTGGTGGTACTTAGCTTCCTAAGTCACATGGCTGGGTTTGGCCTCCATTATTCTCCTTATTCCCTACTGTCCACCTTTTCTGATGTGCTTTGAAAATGAAACAAAGATACTTTCTCTAAATCCAAACAGGAATTGGGAAGGAAAGCTTGGGGATGAATTTATCTTTTAGACTTTTCTCATATACTTTTCCAAAATTTGAAAATAATTATTACAGAAATGAGCCACCTGGTGGCTCAGATGGTAAAGAATCTGCCTGCAATGCAGGAGACCTGGGTTGGATTCCTGGGTTGGGAAAATCCCCTGGAGAAGGGCATGGCAACCTGCTCCAGTATTCTTGCCTGGAGAATTCCAAGGACTGAAGAGCTTGTCAGGGTATAGTCAATGGGGTTTGCAAAGAGTTGGATACAACTGAGCAACTAATACTTTCACTTTCGTTACAGAAAAGGATGCAAATGTTAGTGACTTTTAAAAGTTATTGATAAACCTGCTTATTTTTGCAAAAAGAAATCCAATAAAAATAAGGCAGAAGGTTATGGAATTTTCTTATCTATGGTGCTGAGTGGGAACCAGGTGCAGGGGAAGGGACCTTTCTTTGTACCTGTTGACTTGGTTTTGACTTACTGTGGATGGTGACTGCAGCCATGAAATCAGAAGGCGATTGCTTCTTGGAAGGAAAGCTATGACAAACCTAGACAGTGTTCAAAAGCCAACAAGGGTTGACACTGGTCGACACTCTGCTGACAAAGGTCCGTATAATCAAGGCTATGGTCTTCTCAGGGTCACCTATGGTTATGAGAGCTGGGCCATAAAGAAGGCAGAGCGTCGAAGAATTCATTTCAATTCAGTTGCTCAGTCGAGTCCGACTCTTTCATGACCCCATGGATTGCAGCACGCCAGGCTTCCCTGTCCATCACCAACTCCCAGAGCTTGCTCAAACTCATGTCCATTGAGTCGGTGATGCCAACCAACCATCTCATCCTCTGTTGTCCCCTTCTCCTCCCACCTTCAATCTTTCCCAGCATCAGGGTCTTTTCCAGTGATTTGGTTCTTCGCATCATGTGGCCAAAGTATTGGAGTTTCAGCTTTAGCATCAGTCCTTCCTATGTATATTCAGGACTGTTTCCTTTAGGATGGACTGGTTGGATCTCCTTGAAGTCCAAGGGACTCTGAAGAGTCTTCTCTGACACCACAGTTCAAAAGCCTCAATTCTTCAGCGTTCAGTTTTCTTAATAGTCCAACTCTCACATCCATACATGACTACTGGAAAAACCATAGCTTTGACTAGACGGATCTTTGTTGGCAAAGTAATGTTTCTGTTTTTTAATATGCTGTCTAGGTTTGTCATAGCTTTTCTTCCAATGAGCAAACGTCTTTTAATTTTACGGCTGCAGTCATCATCTGCTGTGATTTTGGAACCCAAGAAAATAAAGTCTGTCACTGTTTCCATTGTTTCCCCATCTATTTGCCATGAAGTGATGGGACCGGATGCCATGGTCTTAGTTTTCTAAATGTTGAGTTTTAAGTCAACATTTGAAAAAGTCAAGCTTTTTCACTCTTCTCTTTCACTTTCATCAAGAGGTTTTTTAGTTCTTCACTTTCTGCCATAAGGGTGGTGTCATCTGCTTATCTGAGATTATTGATATTTCTCCCAGCAATCTTGATTCCAGCTTGTGCTTCATCCAGCCTGACATTTCTCACGATGTACTCTGCATATAAGTTGAATAAGCAGGGTGACAATATACAGCCTAAACATGCTCCTTTCCCAATTTGGAAACAGTCTGTTGTTCCATGTCCGGTTCTAACTGTTCCTTCTTGACCTGCATACAGATTTCTCAGGAGGCAGGTCAGGTGGTCTGGTATTCCCATCTCTTGAAGAATTTTCCACAGTTTGTTGTGATGTACACAGTCAAAGGCTTTGGCATAATCAATAAAGCAGAAGTAGATATTTTCCTGGAACTTTGTTGCTTTTTTGATGATCCAGTGGATGTTTGGCAGTTTGATCTCCAGTTCCTCTGCCTTTTCTAAATCTAGCTTGAACATCTGGAGGTTCATGGTTCACGTACTGTTGAAACCTGGCTTGGAGAATTTGGAGCATCACTTTACTAGCATGTGAGATGAGTGCAATTGTGCAGTAGTTTGAACATTCTTTGGCATTGCCTTTCTTTGTGATTGGAATGAAAACTGACCTTTTCCAGTCCTGTGGCCACTGCTGAGTTTTCCAAATTTGTTGGCATATTGGATGCAATACTTTAACAGCATCATCTTTTAGGATTTGAAATAGCTCAAGTGGAATTCCATCACCTCCAGTAGCTTTGTTTGTAGTGATGCTTCCTAAGGCCCACTTGATTTTGCATTCCAGGATGTCTGGCTCTAGGTCAGTGATCACACCATCATGGTTATCTGGGTCATGAAGATCTTTTTTGTACAGTTCTTCTGTGTATTTTTGCCACATCTTTTTAATGTCTTCTGCTTCTGTTAGGTCCATACCATTTCTGTCCTTTATTGTGCCCATCTTTGCATGAAATGTTCCCTTGGTATCTCTACTTTTCTTAAGAGATCTTTAGTCTTTCCTGTTCTGTTGTTTTCCTCTATTTCTTTGCACTGATCACTGAGGAAGGCTTTCTTATCACTCCTTGCTATTCTTTGAAGCTCTGCATTCAGATGCTTATATCTTTCCTTATCTCCTTTGCCTTTAGCTTCTCTTCTTTTCAAGCTATTTGTAAGGCCTCCTCAGACAACATTTTGCCTTTTTGCATTTCTTTTTCTTGGGGATGGTCTTGATCACTGCCTCCTGTACAATGTCAGGAACCTCCGTCCACAGTTCTGTTTATCAGGTCTAATCCCTTGATTCTGTTTCTCACTTCCACTGTATAGTAGTAAGGGATTTGATTTAGGTCAGACCTAAATGGTCTAGTGGTTTTCCCCACTTTCTTCAATTTTAGTCTGAATTTGGCAATAAGGAGTTCATGATCTGAGCCACAGTTGGCTTCCAGTCTTCTTTCTGCTGACTGTATAGAGCTTCTCCATCTTTGGTGCAAAGAATATAATCAGTCTGATTTCGGCATTGACCACCTGGTGATGTCCGTCTGTAGAGTCTTCTCTTGTGTTGTTGAAAGAGGGTGTTTGCTGTGACCAGTGCATTCTCTTGGTAAAACTCTATTGTCCAAGAATTGTTGCTGAAGACTTGAAAACTTGTTGCTGTGGAATTGCTGCCTTCTAACTGTGGTGCTGGAGAAGACTCCTGAGAGTCCCTTGGACAGCATGGAGATCAAACCAGTCAATCTTAAAGTAAATCAAACCTGAATAATTATTGGACTGAGCAGAATTTGAAGCTCCAGTATTTTGGTTATCTGATGTGAACAGATGACTCATTGGAAAAGTCTCTGATGCTGGGAAAGTTTGAGGACAGAAGGAGAAGAGGGCATTAGAGGATGAGGTGGCTGGATGGCATCACTGATGTAATGGAGATGAACTCAGGCAAACTCTGGGAGATGGTGGAGGACAGGGAGGCCTGTTGTGCTGCAGTCCAAAGAGTCAAAAATGACTGGGTGACTCAACAGTAAAATAGGTTGTATTTCCAAAAAGTAAAATTAAATTACCAAAGATGAAAATGATAGATATTGAATTTAACAGAAAAAGGAGAATCTAACTTTATATCAAATAGATAAATATCTCACATAAGAGAAGTCATTCAATTCACTTTTAAACACAGTTTTCTGACTGTGTGCTCCCAATGTGATTTTTTTCCTAAGAAAAAATTGCAAAGAAATCTGGAAATTTACATAAGCTGTTGGTAGTGGTAATTGTGTAGCAATCTTGAAACTCTTATATGTATTACAAGACCCAGCAAATGAAGATACTGGGGATATTGGGAACTTAGGTAGGGGAGATAGATATATGGACTGGGATAGGATGATTCTTGTCTGAGTTATTATTCTGATGATAGTGGTAGAAATGGTAATTTTCTGAATTCCTTCCTCATTTATTAGTTGATTTTCTCCTGTAAAAAGCTTTCTTTTCTATTTTTTCCCTCTTTTATTTTTTCATATCAGACTATATTTTCCCCTCCCCACAACCAATGTGCTATAGTCATTTCTGTGATTAGCCATTTTGATGTTCAAATTATGCATTTTCCGAGTGAGAATTCCTGTAAGCCAGAACCTGTGTCCTTTTGACACATCTCCATTATGCAGAGATACACCTTTTTTGAAAAAATTGTGTCTGCTAAGACAAAGCTAAGTATCATGAAACAAAGCAAATGCAAACTCAAACCATAACAAAGCAAAAATGAAACCAAAGTAAAAGGCTATGTCTAATAAATGCAATATGAGTTATTTGATTAAATCTGGTAGATATAGCTCTATATATCTTTATCTCTGTCTCTATATTATTAATCTGTATATACATATATAATTTAAATATACACCCTGGTGGCTCAGATGGTTAAAGCACCTGTTTGCAATGCAGGAGACCCAGGTTCGATCCCTGGGTTGGGAAGATCCCCTGGAGAAGGAAATGGTAACCCACTCCAGTACTCTTGCCTGGAAAATTCCATGGATGGAGGAACTTCATAAGCTACAGTCCATGGGGTCACAAAGAGTTGGACACGACTGAGAGGCTTCACTTTCTCTCTCACTATACACATATACATCTCAATCAGCTGCATAAGAATTTATAGGGATATTTGGGGAACTTAAGGATTATATATGAGATAATAGTATTGTATCAATGTTACCTTTTTTTATAAGATAATCATGTTGTGGAAATGAAGAAAACCTTTTGTTCTTTTGAGATATACTGTGAAGTATGGGGGGGTGTCTTGAAGTCATAAAACTAATGCGACTAATTCTAAATGGTTAAATAAAAACATGTTATGTATGTGTACAGAGAGATAAAGCAAATTTGAGATGGTGTGGACAACTGGCGAATCTAGGCGAACTATTCATTATACTTGTCTTACAATTTTCTTTATGTTGAAAGATTTTCAAAATAAAAAGTTGGAGAGGAAGGAACACATCGTTGGATCAAATGAGGAAGACCGTGGCAGGCGGGACTGGGGTCAAGCTGCAAACTGTGAACCTCCACGGGCTGTCTTAGAGGGTGCTAGAAGGTGGGGCCGCAGGGGAAGGTGGTTTGAGGCAAAAAGAAAATGGAACATCAAGGGCAGCGGTGACTGAGCACCTGTGAGCCTTGGGCCTTAATGATGCGGCTATTTGTTTCAAATATGATTTCATTTCATACCCATATATCATACACACAAATTGAGGTCCTATTCCAACTCTGTCCCAGGCCCATTCACTCAGTGAGAGGCACATTGCTTGGCTTATCTGGTAGGTGGCTTTTAGTGCAAAACACTTCCTCACGAGTGATTTCAATTCTTCCTCATTAATCTTGCTGGAGAACCATGGTTAAATGATTGTGGGAAGGTACATTTAAGATATCCAGTGATCAACAGTGTGGCTCATTTTCTGTCAAGTATGACTTTGTGGTTTTTATCTGATGCTTACCACACAGCTTCACACAAAACAGGTTTGCTCCCCTGCCTCCCCTCCCTCCCCCCAGCTCCCAGTACAGATTTGTATTCCTGGTATCCTGCTCTCGTCTGATGAGTTCTCAGAGGCCCCAGTTCTTGTCTTGTCCCCAGGAGTAAAGCAGCAACTGCTTTAAACTGATAACGACACGATTTTGCTGCCCTATAGACAGTCATTTAAACTCTGTGATATGTGGCCACTGCCTCGAAATTCAAGCAATGGAAATGACATCATTATCAGCCGACTCTTTATGATGAAAAATGACCCACATTAGGAAACAATCTGAACCCAGGGAAACTTCGGTGATCCATCATCACAATTATAATGTGCTGGTCTTTTATGTAAATCCAACCCACAGTGAAGCCAGGTTTGGGTGGAGGACTGGGGGGGACAAGAAATCCTGTGGAAAATGAACATTAGGACCATATAATTAAGCAAAAGGGAAAGCTTCAGATAATGTATGTTTCTCCAGGGATCATTTCATGCTTCAGAGATCCTGACAGATCTAGGCTGGGAGGGTTGCATCATCCTTATTAAAAGCATTTGTTAAATGCCCAGAGCTATGCAGAGATGTACTGGGCTTTGGGCTGCATGAAGTTGGTTGAAAGCACTGCTCAAGGTACTCCCTCCAGGACCTGGAGCCCTCTCTGAACTACCTCATTGAGAGGTGGCCCCCTGGCCACGGAGAAGACCTCACATCATGTGCTGGAGGATAATGTCCTGTCACGGGTGGGAATGTGGGGGTGTCTGGTCTCCCTCATTCCCCTTCCGTCCCTCTGACCAACAGACCTTTTCACTGTCTTTTCACCACCATGTGGCCAGAGAAGTGGGATTGTCAAGTGGATACCATATCATTGCCTGCCTTACCAGTAAACAAAGGCCTCCGTGGCCATCAAACCAGCAGCCGCTACAGTCGGCCACCCGCTGGGCACCTGAGGGGACTCAGGTTGGAGAAAAGCAGGATACAGGTCCTAGATCATTAAGGTGTGTATCAGAGGAATGGTTTCAATGAGGCCAGACTCTTGTATCTTCCCATACTTAGAAAAGTGCTAACTAAATTCGTTAACTTGAGATGTCTAATTTTCTTTAATTAACAGTCATCTTTTGATGTTTCATCTTTTTTTTGTTTTGGAAAATTCCTGTTTGTCCTGGCTGCCCCCTTACCACTTCAGAGCAGGGCCTCTGAGTGATCTGAGAGGCTGTCTTCTGGGCTTACGTCCTCAGTGTGTCTGCTGAGTAAGCCATAATTCTCAGCTTTTAGGTTGTGCACGTTCCTTAGTTGACAGTCACCATCCACCTGCAGGAAGACGATAATTTTTAGAGAGCACAGGAGCTAGAGCCTTTGGTGACAAATCTTGCCCGTATCGGTGGGCACATATGATTGCTCCTGGTCCCCATCACCTGTCCTTATGTGGTCCTTAGAGTCTGTGTTTTGTGTTGTCCCATTTTGTCAAAGCTTAGAAAGAGGGGGAGTGTGTGTCTGTGTGTGTGTGTGTGTGTGTGGAGATGTAAGGGTGGTGAGGAGGGATAAAGAGGATTAATGGTTGCGTTGATCCCAGACAGTTGCGGATGGAGTACAGACTTACCAAGGTGTCTCTCAGTTGCCTGTACCCTTGGATATGAGAAAAGCACAAGGAGGTGAAATTTCTCTCATTCACCTTTCACTTCCTACTCAGGAGGCCCTGGGACCCACAGGCTAGCCTGGTAGCTCTGGGCTCATGAGTGCTATAAACAGGGCGTCTGCATCTCAGCCCCCACCTGGGGATACCAGGTTCCCTTCAAAGTTATTTTTCTGTAAAGCACTTTGTGGTATCATCTTTTCTCTCCTCTTCGACTCTACCTATAAAGAATGAAAACTGTTAGTTACTTCAGTGGTGTCTGACTCTTTGCAACCCCATGGACTTTGGCCCGCCAGGCTCCTCTGTCCATGGGATTCTCCAGGAAAATGCTGGAGTGGGTTGTCATGCCCTTCTCCAGGGACTGAACCTGTGTCTCTTACTTCTCCTGCAGGGGCAGGCAGATTCTTTACCACTAGCGCCACCTGGGTACCTGTTATATATGCTCTTCTTATCCTAAAATCATTGTTTGGATTATATGGCCCTGGCTTGCTTTCTCCTCTGTTCTTTAATACCCACCTATAGGATATAAAAACCTTTTCTGTTTTTGGGCCAATAATATCTAAGAGTTCCTCCTAGATATTCATTCCTTGTATCTAAGGCTTTGCCTCCCTGAGGAATACAAATGCCCCTCATAGGGCAACACACTGAGCATGGCATGGATTTGTAGATTGCAGCCATTTTTTAATATGACAGCTGACAGAAGGTTTCAAAGGATAAAGGGCATATGGTAATGTATACCTTTCAATGCTACTCTCTCAGTTCGTCTTACCCTCTTCTTCCCCGGCTATGTCAACCCTCCAACTTAAAAAAAAGAAGATAAAGGGCAAAAGGCCCAGAACACAACACCCCCACAGGGCAGATAGGATGGAGTCTTGGGGAGAGGAGAACATGGTGGGCCTAGTGCCCAGGAAGAGGGAAATCCCATCTAATATGACTCCACATTTACTCAGACTTAGGCCCTGCTCTAAATCTGTATACAAATCATAAGGAAATGGCAACGCACTCCAGTGTTCTTGCCTGGGAAATCGCATGGACAGAGGAGCCTGGCTGAAAAGGCTTCAGTCCATGGGGTCGCAAAAGATCTGGACATGACTTAGTGACTTAACCACCACTACCACAGATGATGCGGTTTAATCCCACAGCCACTTCAGAATGCTGTATGGGAGCTTTGACCATCCCCTTCAGTAGAAGAGGAGCCTGAAACCTAGAAAGGCTAAGTGACTCAGGATCACATGGTTCATGGACAGAGCTGGGATTCAAACCTTGGCAGCCTGACTCTCAGCTCCTGCCGTTCACCACCTCGCCTCACCGGGAGGGGGAGGAGCACCTCTGGGGAGAAGTCTGTCAAACTTCCTGGAAGGAAGTCTTGGCTGCTGGCACTCAGGCCTGCCTGTAGTCCAAGGCCCCTTAGCTGTCTCTGGTTGCAGTAGAGATGTGTGTCGTGGTGGTGGCTGGTGGTCACATCCCGTCAGGAGGGAGTGATAGGTTTGCCAGCCTCCCCCTGTTCCGGTGGGATCACCTTCAGAGCAGCTGTGGCATCTTATTTACCCTTGGCAGAAGCTAAGACCCTCCCTGAGTCACCTTTGGGCTTGTAGTTCTAGCAACTTCCTAATCAGACCCACCATGGCAGTTGAAACACTGCCAGGGGGATGTCCCTGCAAGTCCAGCAGTTAAGACTCTGCCCTTCTGCTGCAGGGGGTGCAGGTTTGATTCCTGGTCTGGGAACTTAAGATTCCAAATGCCCCATGGTGTGGCCATAAAAGTTTAAAAAAAAAAGAGAGACAGAGAGAGAAGAAACAAACAAACAAACACTGCCAGGAAATGCCCAGTTGATTTGTCTGCTGAGATTAATGAAACCAAATCTTGGGATCTACAGACGTCATTGGACATGCTCCAGTTGGCCTCAGCTGTAGTCCAGTGGCTGCTTACTGAGAGACCCATCAGTTAAGTCAGCTCAGAGAGGATGTCTGCTGAGTGTTCTCTCACCATGGGGAAAGGCAGGGCTGTGCTTTCTGCCAAGGAATCAACCTCTTTCACTCTGGGCTGAAGAGGAGGCAAGAAAACCATTTTGGAACATACCCTAAGAAAGACAGTCTCTCTGGCTCCCCATTGTGGCAGGGCCGGGCCCTGGGCTCCCTGCGGTGACTGAGTCAAGGAGTTGGGCTCCTTTGGAAGGAGCCCAATTCACTGTGGCTGGGAGGCACAAGAACTGATCTGCCTCTGTAAAATCCCTTTTCATTTGTGCCTTTGGTGAGACTCTTAGGTCTGCAGTTTGGGGCATGCTATCATTAAATTTACCATGGTATTTATATTCAAATGGTTTACCAAGTATATCACCTCTCATGTCCAGTTTACTTCTTAAAGCTCCCCAGTGAAGAGCTTCCAGAAGTGCTTGGATTGTGTTTCTTTCCTGAAAGTTCTTTAGTATATGGTGCGTATTCATGACCAGATTTTAAAACCAGAGATTCTTCATGCCCTACTTCAGCTGATCCCCTCTTCAGAGCCTCTACAGAGGACGCACTTCTAATCAGAGCCAGATTGGATTTGTCAGTGTGGTGGGGGTTATGGTGACCAAGCTTCTTGGTAGAAGAAGCTGAACAGTGTTATGCCAGGATCACTGGGGCTAAGAAATAACTCAGCCAGGTGTTAGCTTAGTTACACTGGACTTGACTTAAAACTCTCTGAGCATTAGTTTCTTATTCATAAAGTGTAGATAGTAATACACACCTTGAAAGGTCTGGGGAAGGCTCAAGTCAGATAAGGTGGGGAAGTACCTTGGGAACTGTACAATATTAAACACACGGAAATTGTGAGTCTTGGACTTAAGTTGGATCAAAGAGGTTTTGAAAGAAGACAGTCTAAGTCTGGAGGTTTGTTAAACAGATATTTCTTATTGATTTTTCTCCTAACAGGATTTAATCTATACTCTGTTGTCTTATGTCTAATTTTTCCAAAGATAGGCCAGTTAAAAAGGTTTGTACTTTAAATCGTGTTGCGCAGGGCCCTACACTCTGCTGAGCTAAGGTGGAAACTGGCCAGAGCCGGAGCAATCCTGTCTGGAACAGGTGTATGTCCCTGTAAGGGAGTCCCTGCTTGGTTGCCGTGGTGGGGCCCCTCCTCTGGCCCCGTCTTCCACCTCTGCCAGGCCTTTGAACTATCTCTTGGTGTACTGAGTTCTGTAGAGGCTGGGGGCTGTGGTTACATCTCTGCCCAGAGTCTGCAGGTCTTTCAGAAAGAGAGGTGGTTTGACACTTAGAGAATTATTATAATTGCTACTACTTATTATTTACTGTATGCCAGGTGCCCAACTTTCCATACACCACCCCAATTAAATCTTCACAGTAACTCCATAAGGTAGGAACTCCTATCAACCTCATTTTGCAGATAAGGAATCTGAGCTTGGAGAGTTTTAGATCAGATGTCGGAGGTCGACAGCTAACGTAGTACAGATCAGGAGTCCCATGTGGGACTGTGGGGCCCCAAATGTGGTTCTTAGCAGAATGCTGCTCCTGGGCCTGGACGGGCTATGACTGGACACGGAAACCAGAGCCTCAGATCACAGGGCAAGATCAAACTTAGCCCTGGGGAATGTTCTCCTCTTGCTGAAGGGAGGGGAGGCAGGGGGCTGGGAGTGCCTAGGACTTCTCTCTTGTGGCACTGAGGTAACAAGCCCAACGTTGGTCCCAGACTGAAAATGCCACAGGCCAGTTCAGGCAGGTGAGTACACAGTACAAATGGGCTATGTATGGGGCCTCTTTGCTTCAAAGTCTGTTCATTAAACACATAACTGGCCACTTAAAACATTTCTTTTCCAAACAGCTACCCCCGCGTATTTGGGCAGTTTAAAGGGGTGGGGTGAGCTACAGATCATTACAGCTCTTTGATCTTGATTTCTTACTGTTCATTCATTACTTATGTTACTGCCTAAAAAAGGAAAGGAAGAAGAAAGAAAGAAAACAAGTGGGAAGAAAGAAAGACAGTTTGTTCAAGGAAGGTAAGGAAAAGGAGACAAGGAAGTGTGGCCCAGAGTTGAATAAAGCAGCATGAAACCAAGGACCCTGACGCCTCCACCCCCCAGTGCCATCCCATACATCTTTACGTTCCACTACATGTTCAGAAATGTAACTGCGCTTGCAAATAATTGCTGCCGTTGAATGAATCCACCCTGGCACATCCATTTGAGCTCAAAATAACCCATGTAACCTAAGAGTAAATCAGTGACCGGACACCCAGTGCCAAGCATAATCTCAAGCAACATTTAACTAGGTTCAATATTTATTTCCCTGCCTTGAGTCACTTTGAAATGATCTGGACTCAGTTCAGACAGGTCCAGCCCTAATTTTATGGTGCTCTTGGAACCCTTCCAGCAGCACGAGGGCTCAGATGTCAGGGAGTTCCAGAAAAATGAGATCCCTCACAGAAGATTTCACAATTTAAGGCACCCTCCTTTCAATATTTTGCAACATGTGGGCCTTGTGACTGAAGATACAGTTTTTTGAGATGGCTTTGAGCATCCTTAAGAAATTTGCCTCACCCACACCCCGACTTCTACCTCCACCCTAGGGACGGGTCGGGTGACATTAACCTGGTTAACAGCCTGTGTAAATAAAATCTCTGAATATCCACAAGCAGGAAAATTTACTACCATTTTCCGAATGAATGCCATTTTCCACACAATTATGGAAGCCAGATTTGGGAAGCTTCAGGACACATTAAAACAGCAGATAATGTGGCTCCAAGTTTGATGGATACAGGAACACATCAAATAAACAGCAACTAATTCTCAAACTTCTGTATCTCAAATGCTCAATCAATAGAAAACCAACCAATTTTAGCGTACATCTGAGATAAATCTCAAGATGGCAGATTGACTTATAGCTCCCTGTTAAAGGGATATTGAGCTGACATTGAGTGACCTCATACTCAGCCAAAACATTTATTATAAAAGTCTGATGTGGTTAAGTGTAACGATTCATATTGGCCCATTCAGCTCTAAACGCAGCCTTTCATCTGTTGTAATTGGGAGAAGAGTCAAAGACCTCAGTCATGAAATCAAACATTTCCCTTTTCTTTATTTCTCCTTTATCTATAGATGATTAGTCTTGATTCAGAACAACAATATACATTCTGGAGTCTGAGAGATCTAGTTCATGTCCTAGGAGCACCATTTACCAGCTTTTGAGCAAAATATTAAGTTTCTTTCAGGAGCAGTTTTCTTATCTATGGAGTTAGAAGGATTGGGATGAAATGATGTATTTAAAGCAATTAGCAAAGTGCCCAGGCACATACTTAAGAAGTTCTAGTCATATTATTATTATAATAATATCATTATTTTGATTAAAAGTATTTTGACTGCTGACTTTACAGTTCCATAGATTATTAATGCTATCAGTAGAGATAACAACAACAATAATTATATTATTTTGCTGATACCTACTAATACCAGGCATGGCACTCAATGCTTAAAATATATTTTCTCATTTAATTCTTACGACAACCCTTTGAAGTTGGTTGCTGTTTCTATCCCAGTTGTTGGAAATGAGGAAACTGAGGTTCAGGGAAATGAACAAATTAGTTGAGATCACACAGTTGGCGGACATCCAAACATACAACATTACACTGGCCTCCCTTCTCCACGTGACATAGGTTAATAACCTTTTTGTATCATTATACCCCTAGGGAATTGGAGAAGGAAATGGCAACCCACTCCAGTGTTCTTGCTTGGAGAATCCCAGGGACAGAGGAGCCTGGTGGGCTGCCGTCTATGGGGTCGCACAGAGTCGGACACGACTGAAGCGACTTAGCAGCAGCAGCAGCACCCTTAGGGAAACAGGAAACTTTAATAATTTGAGAGAAGTCACTTTATCTCTCTGGACCTTATGAAAAAGTCAAATGAAAAAGTTGGAATGGATGATAGCTGAGATTTTAGGATTCCAGGATTCTAATGTGATCAGTTGTTGTCAAGAGAGAAATGCTTAGAAAATGTGTAAATTGGAATTTTTTTTTTTAAATATTTGAAAAGGATATTGTACACATGCCATATACTGGTTGCTTCTCCAGTCAGGCTGGAAGGAGAATCATCACTGCCTTTCCATAATGGCCCAGCTCACCCAGACACACTTGTCTGCTGTGGCCATGGTTGGTCCGGCAGAATTTAGGACAATCCTTCATTTGGATCAAGCTGCACTTCCCGCTTCTAACCTGTATTCCTCCAAGACGCTTAACACTATCTCCTATTCCCCCAATCCGTAAGTAAATCCTCCTATCATCCTGGGAGTAATGCTGTAATTAAAGGCTTATTGCCATTGGGTCCTCGCTTCAGGGTGGATGTGAAATGAAGCCACTGACCACTCTTGCGGTGGGTTAGGTGTTTAAAATATTTCACATCCTGGCCACAAGCCAGGCAGTTTCTAGATACGGCCTGTTTAGGGTCTGGCTTCCAGGGTAGAGAAGATCAGCAAAAGTCAACAAAGGTAGGGAGAAGTGGCGTGAGGATGGAAGGATGTGGAGGAGATAGAGGGGAGTCTGAGCCTCAGTTTCTGGCTGGATGCAAGCCCTGGGCATTGACCTGGGTCTCGTGCCATGACATGGACCCAGTGTCCTGGCTCTGAGTTCTTAGTTTTACTGCTCGACTGCAGCTGTCTGCTGCTGCTGGCTTCCTGAACCATTGTTTATTCTAATAGTGAGACGGGCATGCAGAAATGCTGTATATGGTAGACTGACTCTTCAAGTGTAGCCAGGATTCCACATTTTGGCCTTTTATTCTTTTGGGTTTGGAGTAAGGAAAAAGTGAGTGGAAAAGAAGAAATCATCTGACTTTAGGTCCTAGGGCTAGTCTTTTTACAATGTGCTTTTACAGATATGAACCTGTGAAGAGAATTTGATCACCCCAATAATGTCAATGAAACCATAGATTATTGGGGGAAAATTAGAGTTAAACAGCTTGTTGAAACTAAGGATACTAATCAGTTATGTGGCTAAATTAAGAGAAAAGAATTTTTAGATCTGTTTGTTTTCATTGACTTACATGTATAGAGCCAGACTAAGCCAAGACCCAGGATGATGCATATGGAAGTCCCAGTTAGCCATTTCAGACCTTCTGCAAGTTTGAGGAAGATAAAGAGGAAATCTCAGTTGGGTGAAGTGTTTTAGGGGTTGGAGAAGGGGACAGAAGTTGATGGTATGCTTTATGGAATATTCTTTCAGCATGACATCAGAACCCCAGAAAGCTCTTGAACATTTGCTATTGATTTATCTTTAAAATAATAAGAAATATATTTTTAAGAAAAGAAATGAGGAAAAATATTAATCTGAGAGTGATTGGTTCTGATGATTTGTACCCACCCATTTAAGTTCAGGAAGTTACTCATTTGGGGGCATTTTCCATGGGAGGATTGGAATTAAGTTGTTAAGCAACATTTTTTGTCTTTTAAATATTATTTACTAACAATCTGACCTGACTTTGTAGGGAAAATGTACAAAGGACATAAAAATGTCTCCTTCTTTTTCCCCCTGAGGTTTCCCTCAATCTTGCTGTTCAAGTCTTGTCAGAGATTTTTACCAAACCTGTTTTTCAGGGATTTAAATTCTGCTCTTAAAAATTAACTTCAGGCTTTTATGCACATTAAAAACAGAATTCATGTGGTTTAAAAAAAAAAATCTCGTTTGCCTTTAAAAGAAGGACTAAGGAAAATATACCTTCCTAGATGGCTTCTCCTGTGGCTCCATGGCCTGTTAGTTTAAGGAACCATTACAGTTCAGTAGATCATCTTTCCCCTGTCCCCTAGCAGCACGAGGTAGCTCTGGGTTTTATTCGGAGCCCTAAAAAATGCCAGTTGTTTTTTTCTTTCCTTCTTTTTTTCTACTGAAAATTGAATTAAGAGCTCAGGAAAGGCGTAAGATAACTTCACAGTGCAGAGCTTGAATTCCTGTGTGGGTCCTAGGGAGGCTCACCCTGTGCTAAAGAACAGAGCACATTGTCCTTGGAGCCACAGTACAGAACATCAATCTTACCCTCCCAGGCTTTGGAGACCAGACCTGTCCATGGCCCAACCCTGTTTCCTTTGAGTCCCCGTAACAAAGAAGGATGTGCTTTCAAGATCATAGATCATCTCCCCATCTAGGGTCTGCCTGGCCCAATGGGAAGCTAAGAAAATACTTCTGGGCTACTTCACTCAGGGGAAACTTTCTGTTTGTGGAGGACAGCCTCCTTGGACTCTGCTGATATAGCTTCTGCTGATTCTTTTGGCTTCTCTTAGAGTGATATCACGATACCCTACCCTTGTGGGATTATGAGAACATGCTAGACTAGCTCTTTGGTCAGAGGCGGAGCTATGTTATGGAAGATACAGGGGTTCATTCATTCATTTACTCGTTCATTCAAGCATACAGTGTACATATACCCTGCACAAGGCACAATTCTTGGTGCTAAAGTTATCAGCTGAAAGATATAAGCCTTTCCTCATGGAACTGGAGCCTCCAGGTGAGAAAAAGCAATAATATGGTACGATGTGTACAGTAAGTCAGTTCTGAGATGGAGGCTGCAGGGAGAGCAGCAGCGTCTAACCCAAGGTGGAGAGGGGTTTATGGAAGGCTTCCTGGAGGGCATAACTCAGGGGTGAGATTTGAGGAACATATACAAATGAGAGGTCTGGTATCATCATTACAATTAATAATTCATTTCCAAAATAGAGATTTTGATGGCTGTAATTGAGTCCCAAAGGGTATAACCTTTCAGGATGTAGCTTGGGATCATTCCTTTCTAGCTGCTTCTTTGAAGAAGGAACCGTTTTATTCCGTAACACCCAGTGTGGTCTCCAAAGGACTTTATCCTATTTACTAGCAAAGCCCCAAAGATTAGATTACAACTTGGCCAAGCTCAGGTTCCTGTCCCTACTTTCTATTATTTTTATGTGTAGGACTAGACTGGTCATTGCTGCTTGACTGGGTCACGGTGTCTGTCTGATGAAGGATCTTATCAAAGATGCCTTTCAGGAAAGGGGGTCTATTCATTACTTGTCCCAGCATAACACTTTAACTACAGTCCCAGTGGAGTAAGAGCTAACTAGATAAGGAACAGGAGGGGGTTCCTTCTCCCAAAGCTGAAACATAAGCTTAAATGATGTTGCCTTATAAGTGGAGCAAATCTTCCTTATTTTGAAAGAGAAAAATCTACTAGCTTCACCAGTCTATGACTTAGAGCCCAGTAATTAGCAGGTGACACGCGTTCATGCCCTTTCCTCAAGGAGGCAGTTCAGGTTCCCTCTAGCCCTGGAACTAGTCCTAATCTTAATGGTCTTGGGTCTCTTGTTTTCCAGCCCCACTCCCCCACCCCAGATGTTAGATGCAACAAGCAAAGAAAAGAGAAGAGATGAAGGAGCTGACTTCCAGAGGGGACCAGGAGAGACTTCAGACAGCTGGGCAATGGGGAAAGAGCAAGAGGAGATCCATGAGAAGCAGACACAAGAATTTTAAACTGAAGAGTATGTGTGTGTCATTTGATAGTGAAGTGATAGTGATAGTGAAGTCGCTCAGTCGTGTCCGACTCTTTGCGACCCCATGGACTGTAGCCTACCAGGCTCCTCAGTCCATGGAATTTTCCAGGGAAGAGTACTGGAGTGGGTTGCATTTCCTTCTCCATGTGTGTCGTTTAGTCGTGTCCAAATCTTTGTGATCCCATGGACTGTAGCCCTCCAGGCTCCTCTGTTCATGGAATTCTCCAGGCAAGAATACTGGAGTGGCCTGCCATTTCCTTCTCCAGGGGACCTTCCTGACCCAGGGATTGAATCCATGTCTCCTGCATTGCAGGCAGATTCTCTACCATCTGAGCCACCAGGAAAGCCCTAAAACTTAAGAGAGCTCTGGCCAAGTGCGTTGGGGATAGGGATTCAGTGAGAGCCTTGTATTTTTCCCTTTTTTAGTGAGTCTTGGATCCTGTTTTTCTGGCATTTTGTCTAATTGAGAAATACACTATTTTCCCAATTTTTAATTGACATGAAAATTACAGTAATTTGTGAGAAGAAAGGAGGTTCTCAAGTTATTTTAAAAGTCATTGCAAAAGTATTGCTCTCTTTGACGAGATCTAAGATAGAATCATATTCTTTAAGTACTCTGAAAGGGAAGTAGCAAGGCTGAATGGATAAACAGCAGATTGTTTATCTGGAACCTGTTTCTGTACTGTTTCTCTAACTCTGAAAATAACTCTACCCTCACATTCTGTTTTTTTTTTTTTTTAATGGAGCTGGTTGCCCTGATATAAAGTCCTGAGTGATATGCTCTTATAATGGAGATGTACATGCAGATAGAAACATTGTGTATATTTACATGAGTCTTGGGAAAGGAAACTCAGCCATCAAATGAATCTCAGATGACATCAAGAAGGTAATTGGAGAATAAAAGAGATTGCATTCTTCCTCATACAGATGGGGAGACTAAGGCACAGCAAGGTGAAGTAATCTAGTTGAGGTTCTATGAAGGGCAATGATGTAGTTGACATGAACCTCCTCAAATCCTGAGGTTTTCCATCATATTGTGACACTAACATTAAATCTGAATGCCATTCAAACTAGTTGACCTTCCTTTTAATTTTTACGCTTCTTCTAAATTTTGTTTATTACATGTTGGAACTCATCTCTTGGCTCTGCATTTGAAATTATTTTATGGCTCAAGCTTTGAAGGTTTATAATGCAATGGCCTCCTAATAGCAGGTCAATGAAAAAGACTTTCATTTGGCACTAGTTTCCAATGATCTAACTAAGCCATTTAAAATTTAGCAAGGGATCCCAGTAATATGCTGAAATCCTGTCCTGCTGCTGATTGGCTGAAGGAGTGTTGGCTCCTCAGAGAAACTTCAGGAGCAACGATTACCACAGTCATACTACTTTTGTGGTGGCGGTGGTACATCTCCTGGGGATTTCCCTGACACTGCCTCTGTGCCAGGTTTTACATGGCCCTACTTGTTACTGAGGGTCTAAGGGAAATACAGTGAACCCAAGCAAGATGATCTGTTGACTGTCATGGACTCTTTCCGCACATTGCTGTCCCCCCCTGCTCTTCCCTATCCATCCACCACAGTCTGTGAGGGTTGTTCTTATAAAGCCTAGCCTTTGAGAACCTTAAAGAAATATGCCCATTCATTCATTCTACATCCATTCACAAATACTAGGCACCTACTGCATGCTTTGCTCCATGCTAGACAAATATAACGTGATGCCCATTCACTAGTGAAGTAAATGCCATTGTCTGGGGTAGGCACAAGCACGTTGAATAAGATATAAGAGCGTCCAATGCAAGCATACTGTGAGGTAGCCCATAGGAAGGAATATGAGAAAGAGCATGGACTTGACTGATGACAGATTTGGGTTCAATTCCCATCCCTGCTGCTCACTGACTCTGTAGCCATAATTTCCTCAAATGGAAAATAGATTAGGGTAGCTGTGAAGATTAAATAAGATAGTGTATAGAACTACTTAATATAGACCCTACTACATAGTGAATAGTCAGTACATGGGTACACACATAAAATATTATTACATAGATTATAAAAACAGTAAGAATTTGGAAAAGTGGGAACTCAGTGTGGGCTGGATGAGAGGAAAAGGCCTGTCAACTGGAAAGAGCTGGGTCCCTAAGGAATGAATTCAAATCAGATGAGGATGGGGTTAGAAGAGGGGCACCCCAGGCAGTTCCAGACAGACAGGAGGACAAAGGTCTGGAGGCAGCAGGAAAGGTCTGGGGGCTTCCTAGGAGAATTCAGAGCTAGGACCCCTGGTGGGGAGCATAGGGATGCAGTGGATCCAGATTTTGGTGAGTGGTAAAGCCTTTACCTCCTCTCTTAGGTAGCCCTTACTGGCCTTGGTGTGCTTCAAAAACTGCAGGCTTTTGAAATGTTTTTATACAATCAATTCTGCCATGTTTTAGCAGATGAGGGGCAATCCAAGGTATGACAGTCAAGAATCTTTTCATTGTTGTTGTTGTTGGGGGAAGTGGAGGAGATACTACATATACTGACTGAGAAGAAAGAGCTAACAGGTTTTTTTAAAAAAAAAAAAGGTCATGGAAATAAATGAGCATCTGTCATTTTCTTATGGGGTCTCCCTCTCTCCTTCCAGAGGCCCTTGTAAAGTCATGCTGATTTATGACTTTGGCAGACTTATGACATTCTTAACATTAGAAAATTATCCCCTACCCTATTCCCAAAGGGCACAGTGATATATTGTGTTGACTTATTTGTTAGTGTATTTTCTGTTGGGCTTCCACAAGTTAGCTTTTTCTGCTCTTTCTTCCTAATTACATATTGTGGTAAGTTTCCCCAATGCCCAGAAAACCCAAAGGCATTAGCTGTCTCCATTACCATTCACAGACGGGCTTAGCTGAATGGGCAGAAACCTGCTACAGCCAAATTGCTATCTTGAAAGAATGATTATGTGTCCTTTGGGAGTTTTGTAAAGTGTGTTTCTTGATAACCTCCTAGAGAAGAGAAGCGATAGTACATTTCCCATCCAAATAGGTATGGAAAGCTCCTTGCAAATGAGTTTCTGAAGTTAGGGGTCAATAATAACTGGGTCATCTCATTAATGTTTTTCTTAAATAGAATAATGGAAATAGCTTAGTTCCCATTGTCCACCCTTAGCAACCCCTCCCTATTTTATTTTAAAAAGAAATTCATATAGCCTTTGGAATTGTCACTGTGACTCCTTAGGTCACAGAGAAACAGCCTACAAAATCCATGGGTTGCAAACTCATTATATATTAGCTGAAAACTGAAGAGAACAAACTTTTGGTGCAAGGATGTTATTTTATCCCCTCTTCCCTCCATGATCCATGTTGTGCAAACAGAAAATAGGAGGTCATGTACCTACTGATCTCTTGGGAGATCAGGCAGAGCTGTCCAAAAAGAACATAGAGGGGATTGTTTTAATTTAAAATTTGTTTGCAAGTTGGTATTATTCCATTTATTTCTTCTGTTTAAAATAATTGTTTCCTTTGCTGCATTGACTTCGGGCATAGTGACAAAGAATGAACATTTTCTAATAAGATGTTAAATAGCAACAGTGATTCAGCTTATTGTTTTAAGTACATAAACTGTGTTCTTGAGGTTTTCCTATGGGGAGAAAGGGTAATGAAAATGAATGACTCCCAAGCTTGATATCTCTTTGAGAGACGTGGAGATTCTGTGAGTGCCCTAACCTCATATGCTTCTTAGTGACTCAATACAAACCAACCCCAAACAAGTCAGCAGATGTAACCTGTGATTAAGAAAGAGGCAGCCTGTCTGTTACAGATGTATTCATATTTATTGTGCCATGGGAGAGGCGACACCGGTGCAGGGGCAGGTTGGGGACTCTACTTGTAGCAAAAATGGTGGGAAAACGCAGGCAGAGGCTTTGAGATGAACACTACCCTTCTGCACTACGATCCTAAGGAATAAAAGGGGCTTGACAGGTGCTTCCCAAGGAATAAAAGAAGAGGCTCCTCTCTTGAACGTGATGTGGAGGTCATGTCAAGTCTCATTCATGGGCAACATCTGACACCATAGACAGGCATCCCATCTGCCAAGAGATTTAAGATGAAAGAAATTCTAGGGATGAGTCCATTTGAGGAGGGAAAGAAAACCAAATAAAGCAAAATTTTAGAACTTAACTATCTCTTGAATAAAACAAGCCCAAGTTTCAATTTTCTTTTTTTTTTTAATCATCACTTCTTTCAATTTTGGGGCTTCCCTGGTGGTAAAGAATCACCAGATGGTAAAGAAGTCACCTGCAATTCTTAATTGAAATGATTAGTGCCCTAACCCCATATGCTTCTTAGTGACTCAATACAAAGTAGCCCTGGGTTGTAGGAGACCTGGGTTTGATCCCTGGGCTGGAAGATCCCCTGGAAAAGGGAGTGGCTACCTTCTCTAGAATTCTTGCCTGGAGAATTCCGTGGACAGAGGAGCCTGGCAGGCTACAGTTTGTCGGGTCACAAAGAATTGGAGGCAACTGAGTGACTAACACTTTGACTTTCAGTTTTTAACCCCTCAAAAAACAAGGGCTAGTATCTTAGGCCTCTTTGGAGGGAATATTAAGGCTGACTCCTCAGTTCAGTTCAGTCGCTCAGTTGTGTCTGACTTTGCAACCCCATGGACTGCAGCACGCCAGGCCTCCCTGTCCATCACTAACTCCCAGAGCTTACTCAAACTCATGTCCATTGAGTCGGTGATGCCATCCAACCATCTCACCCTCTTTCATCCCCTTCTCCTCCCGCCTTCAATCTTTCCCAGCATCAGGGTCTTTTCAAATGAGTCAGCTCTTTGCGTCAGGTGGCCAAAATATTGGAGTTTCAGCTTCAGCATCAGTCCTTCCAATGAATATTCAGGACTGATTTCCTTTAGGATGGACTGGTTGGATCTCCTTGCAGCCCAAGGAACTCTCAAGAGTCTTCTCCAACATCACAGTTCAAAATCATCAATTCTCCGGTGCTCAGCTTTCTTTGTAGTCCAACTCTCATATCCATACATGACTACTGGAAAAACCATAGCTTTGATTAGATGGACCTTTGTTGGCAAAGTAATGTCTCTGCTTTTTAATACTCTGTCTAGGTTGGTCATAACTTTTCTTCCAAGGACAAGCGTCTTTTAATTTCATGGCTGCAGTCACCATCTTCAATGATTTTGGAGCCCCCCCAAATAAAGTCTGTCACTGTTTCCATTGTTTCCCCATCTATTTTCCATGACTCTTAGGTTGAGTGTTATATTTGGAGCTGATTATTCCATTTTCTTGGAATCTTATGTCAAGAAGCTCTTGAAACAATTTCTCAAGAACATACCTTGGTCAGTTTTCCTAATTTGTCATGTCCTGGTGCCAATTAACTGTAATCTCTTTGATTCTCTCTCTTTCTCTTTTCTGGGCGTGTGTGTGTGTGTGTGTGTGTGTGTGTGTGTATGTGTTATTGTTTAGTTGCTCAATCACGTCCAACTCTTTGTGATCCCATGGACTGTAGTCCACCAGGCTCCTCTGTCCATGGAATTCTCCAGGCAAGAATACTGGAGAGGGTTGCCATTTCCTTCTCCAGGGATTCTTCTGACCCAGGGATGGAACCCCTGTCTCCTGCATTGGCAGGTGGATGCTTTGCCACTGAGCCACCAGGAAGGCCCGTGTATGTGTTTACATGTGTGCTTTTTTTTCTCCTCCTGATTACTTTTCTCTTATTTTTATTTTCTGCTGCTGTGTTATAGCAAGCCTTAAGTTATTTCTCTGGCTGCAATCTGTCAATTTTTGCCCATCAGAACATATCTTAATACCACATCTACAGATTCTATCCGCCTGCAATGCAGGAGACCTGGGTTCGATACCTGGGTTGGGAAGAACCCCTGGAGAAGGGAAAGGCTATCCACCCCAGTATTCTGGCCTGGAGAATTCCATGGACTACAGTCCATGGGGAAGCAAAGAGTCAGACACTAATGAGCGACTTTCACAAAGATAATATCCCACTGTAATTAGGAAAGGTGGCCATGCATCACAGTTATAAGAAGAAAGCAGATCCCCTGCTACATGTGCTGTGACCTATTGAAAACTCTTTGTGAGTACCATTTGATGGAACTCTTGGAAAACAATTGGATAATATCTATTACACTGGAAAATTCACATACATTTGACTCAGAAATTTCATTGTTAGGAACTTATCTTTCTGATATTGATCTGCAATACCAAAGATACACATAGGAATTTCACCAAGCATTGTTTGGATAAGAACAAAAATTAATCAGACTTAAATATCTTATAAAATAGGACTAAATAAGTAAAACATGAAACACTTTTACAATGTGATATTAAATGCTAGTTAAAAAATCTATTCAGGCTGATATAGAAAGTATGGATTATGTGATTCAAAAAGTTTCAGAATTATTCATATAAAATGAGTTTATATATATTCAGAAGAGTGGCATAAAGTAAATACATGAGTCCATACTGATATAAATCAATAAATAAGGAAGGAAGGAAATATTTTTCTCTTCAGAAGAAGGATTCCAAGTAATATATGTAGGTATCACTCCCTCAAAAGGTGGAGCTTAATTCTCTTTGCCTTGAGTGTAGGCTAGACTTAGTGACCTGCTTCCAAAGAATGGAATATGGAAAGGGAACAATTTTAACATTACAGAGGAGAAACTTTTAAGACCTTACCCTAGCCAAGTGGTCAATAGTCTTATTGCCAGTGATAAGCCATATTGATATTATCTTGATAAGTGAAGTGAAGAAGTGAAGTCGCTCAGTCGTGCCTGACTCTTTGCGACCCCATGGACAGTAGCCTGCACCAAGCTCCTCCATCCATGGGGTTTTCCAGGCAAGAGTACTGGAGTGGGTTGTCATTTCCTTCTCCAGGGAATCTTCCCGACCCAGGGATTGAACCCAGGTCTCCCTCATTGTAGACAGATGCTTTACCATCTGAGCCCCTTGAAATTGTGTGATGACAAGGGCAATTCAATTCTGTGGTTTTCTTCTCCCAAACCAGTAATACCTGTGCAGTCATGAGAAAAACACCAGACAAATCCAAACTGAGAAACATCCTAAAAAATATCTGACCAATACTTCTTGTAACTGTCTATGATAATGGAAAAGAAAAAAAAAAGGAAAGACCGAGAAAACAGAGCAGAGGAGATTAGGAGAAATGTCAACTTAGTGTAATCCCGGGGTGAATTCTTCGAACAATAAAAAGGATATTTGTGAAAAAATGAGTGAAATCTCAATGAAGTCTGTAGTTCAATTAATAGTAGTGAATCTATGCTAATTTCTTAGTTTTGATAAATGTACCATGATTTTGTAAAATGTTAACAATAGGGATACCTAGATGAAGGGATATATGGGAATTCTCTGTGACTTTTCTATAAATCTACAATTATTTTTTTAAGCTTATCCTCAAAAGGCAAGGGAAGGCTTCAATAACATGCACATGCACAGAATTTTCTGGAAGCTAGCCAAGAAACTGCTAATACAGTTGACTTCTAACAAGTAGGATTATGAGCAGCATGGGAAATGCAGAGAAAGACAGAGAGATACAGAGACAGAAGGAGACCAAGAAGGGCAAGGTAGGAATTTTACATTTTCACTTTTACCATTCTTCATTGTTTGATTTTTCCCACCACGTTTGACTTTTATATGGCTACCATGGTTATCAAACCACACTCACTCCACAACACTCTCAGCTCATCTTTTCAAAACAAAAGAGGAGACATTGTTTTTAGCCATTTTGCTTAGGAAAAACAGTGGTCATATAGCTTTGCACAATGAAATTAGCTTAATATCTATGCCTGCCATATAAGGAATCTCATACCGCGCATCTCACATTTTAAGGTTTTAGTGTCTCCTCAGATTATCATTTATCATAAGATTAGTTCTAAGGGAACAGTTCTTCAAATCAACAGTCCCCCTTGCTAAACATTTATTCAAGCCCAAAACACTGATGTTCTATCCCTCAAGATTTTTTAAAGTTGACTTTTACATTTAGATTGCCATACCCAATTCACTGTAGTAATAACAGAAAAGTTGTTAGTCTACATTGGCATCATCTTGAGGTTATGGATTGTTTCAGCAGAGGAGTCCTCAGTGAGAATCACATCTAATTAATTGTGTGGGCAGAGGAGAAAATGATTGTCAGTTAGAGGAAGTTAAACTTCTAGCTATCTAGAAAATGGTAAAAATAGATCATGAAAATGAAAGCTACTTGATACAATTTAGTTCATAAACAGAAGTCAATCAGAGACCACTTTTCCTGCCTCCTCTCAAGATGCAACTAAGATTGTATTGTTCAAGTAAAGAATTGGTTCTGGGGTCAAGAATTTTGAGATTGTGTATGAGAAAACTGGTGTACACACCTTGCCTGATGATTAGGCTTGATAAGAAGAGAAGCATATCTGCTCAAGGAGAAGTTAGGAGGACGGGAATAATACTAGTGATGTCTCACTCCTGTGTAGATTAATAATAGTTATGTGGAGGTAGGTTGAATACAGAAAATTGTCATAGCGTTTGGCTAAAATCAGTGAATTGTGCCTGCTACTCTGAATGATAAAGTTCAGAAAATCAACAGATTGTTTTCTCAAACACAGACTTTGTACAGATTTGTCAAGTGTTCTTCACAAGTCTAATTTTGTTTTGCTTTATTTCTGTTTTATGGTTTGGACAGATTCTCTTTTGTTTCTTAGTTTCTCTATATTTAAACTACATCTCTAGAAACTGGGTCTCTGTTTTACCGTTCTGACTATCTCTGTTTAGTTTGTAAACAATTAAGGAAACCATTGCTATGGTTGAATTTAGGTCTACCATTTTATTATTATTTTTGTATTGTTTCTTTGTTCTTCCTTTGTTTTCTTCTTTTGTAGTATTTGCATTATCTTCAAAATGTTTATAATCATCTACTGTATTTTTAGGTTATACCTCTTTATACTGTTTTTGGTGGCTATTCTAGAGATTAAAGGGCTTCCCTGATAGTTCAGTTGGTAAAGAAACCACCTGCAATTCAGGAGTTCCAGGTTTGATTCCTGGATCAGGAAGATCTAACTGGAGAAGGGATAGGCTACCCACTCCTGTATTCTTGGGTTTCCCTCATGGTTCAGCTGGTAAAGAATCTGCCTGCAATGTGGGAGACCTGGGTTCTATCCCTGAGTTGGGAAGATCCCCTGGAGGAGGGCATGGCAACCCACTCCAGTATTCTTGCCTGGAGAATCCCCATGGACAGAGGAGCTTGGTAGGCTTCAGTCCACAGGGTCACAAAGAGTCAGACATGACAACGACGAAGCACAGCACAGCACATACCTTGGAGATATTGTGGGTTAGGTTCTAGATCACTGCAATAAGGCTAACGTGACAATAAAGCAAGTCACATGAAGTTTTTGGTTTCCCAATGCGTATAAGAGTAATGTTTATTCTATATTATAGTCTACCAACTGTACAAATACTTCATGTCGAAGAAAACAGTGTATATACCTAGTTAAAGATGCTTGATTCCTAAAAACTGCCAGCCATTCATTTGAGCCTTCACTGAGTCATAATCTTTTTGCAACAGTAAGTATCAAAGACCACAGATCATCATAATAAATATAATAATAATGAAAAAGTTAAAAATTTTTGGAGTACTACCAAAATGGGATACAGAGACATGAAGCGAGCAAATGATATTGGAAAAATGGCACCAATCGACTTGCTTAAGCAAGTTGTCAGTTGTTGCAGGGTTGTCACAATGTCTTCAACTTGTGAAAAATGCAGTATCTGTAAAGCGCAATAAAACAAGATATGTCTGTACTTAACTTTTCACAGTCTACTACTTAGAGTTAATATTCTACCACTTCATATAAAATGTAGAAACCTGGTAACTGTGTGAGTTTGTTTTCTGCCTTCCTATCCTTTGTGCTATAATTACTGTATGTATCATCCACATACATTATGAGACATGAGGCAATGTATGTGTTTCTTGTAAATACTTATGCATTTCAAAGAAATAAAGGGAAAAATGTCTTTTGCATTTACTCAGATATTTAACCAGGTGTAAACCACTTCTGACATTTTATATTCCTTTTTGTACAGTTGAATTTCTTTCAGCTTTTCTTACAGTGCAGATCGGCTAACAATAAATTCCCTTAATTTCTTTTTTAAATGAAAATGTCTTTGTCTTTATTCTTGAAAAATATTTTCACTGAATATTAAATTTAGGGTTAATGTTTTATTTGTTGCATTCTCTTCTGTTTTCTACAATTTCCAATGAAAAGTCATTGAGTTTGCATCATGGCTTCCCTGTGTATAATATATTTTTATTAGACTGCTATCAGGATTTTCTCTTTTATCTTCGGTTTGATTTTCAGCAATGTGACTACAGTGAAACTTCCTATTTGGAGTTTGTTGAGCTTCTTGGACTGGTAAAGTTAAGTCTTTATCCTAAATTTGAAAGATTTTCGGGCATTATAGTTTTGTTATTTTTATTTTTTTTCAATAATAGAACTATTTTATTAAACATATGAACGTACTTATTTTGTACAACACGCATTTCTTTCTTTCCTCTGCCCCAGGAAGCCAGCGCTCTAGAACCCCATGTTTATAAAAACACACTTTGGCAGCTACTATGACAAGGTGGAAAAAGTGCAATTCTGAAAGTAACAACACATAACCAAAGTGGGGAACAAAAAAGGCAGAGGTGAGTGGGCCCAGTGCTGCTCATCTTCTCTCAAGAGGCAACAATTTAAGAATAGAAACTCTTGAGCATTATTTAAGCAGTACTGCCCAACTCTCTCGGTAGCATCTCTCGTTCAATTCCATTTATCTTGATGTTGTAACTAACTAATCTGTTACTTCTTTAAGAAATTCTGCCCTGGTTTATATCCTTTTCAGTGGCCCATATCCCTTTGAGCTTCAAAAACACAGAAATCGCTCAGTCGTGTCCGACTTAGTCCACCAGGTTCCTCGGTCCATGGGATTTTCCAGGCATGAATACTGGAGTGGGTTGCTGTTTCCTTCTCCAGTTTTGTTATTTTTAGATGTCTATTCTGTCTCTCTCCTCATGAAATTCCAATTATACATATGTAAGACCTTTAATTCTTCTTCTTCTTCTTCTTTTTTAAATTTTATTTTATTTTTAAACTTTACAATATTGTATTGGTTTTGCCAAATATCGAAATGAATCTACCACAGGTATACATGTGTTCCCCATCCTGAACCCTCCTCCCTCCTCCCTCCTCATACCATCCCTCTGGGTCGTCCCAGTGCACCAGCCCCAAGCATCCAGTATCGTGCATGGAACCTGGACTGGCGACTCGTTTCATATATGATATTATACGTATTTCAATGCCATTCTCCCAAATCATCCCACCTTCTCCCTCTCCCACAGAGTCCAAAAGACTGTTCTATACATCAGCGTCTCTTTTGCTGTCTCGTATACAGGGTTATTGTTACCATCTTTCTAAATTCCATATATATGCATTAGTATACCGTATTGATGTTTTTCTTTCTGGCTTACTTCACTCTGTATAATAGGCTCCAGTAATTATTCTTCTTCATGTCCATGAGTCCATGAGAATCTTTTCCGTTTTCCCCAGTTTTTTTCTTATCTGTTTTTAGATTGGATTGTTTCTATTTATCTGTCTTAAAGTTATCTGACTCATTTGTATTTTTCCATCCTACTACTGAACATATACAGTGGATTTAAAATTTTTAATTATGGTGTTTTAAGTTGTGGTATTTCTATTTAGTTCTCTATTAATTAAAAAAAAATAGCTTTCATTTCTCAGCAGAGGTTTCCTAACTTTTCATTCACTGTGGTAGTATTTTTCTTTATTTTGGTGAGGATCATTTCTTCATATGGTTGGAATTTTGGGATTATACCCTGGATGTTATGAATGGTTTGTTTTAGATATCCTGGAATCTATTATTTCTTCTGAAGATAGATGATTTGCTTCAACATATAATTAATTTGGTGACTCAAACTGAAAACTCTGTCTCTTGTATAGTAGCTCAAATCTTAGGGTATTTTCTTTTTTGCTAGTTTGCTTAAGGTCTACCGTATGCATGTATAATTCAAGGGTAATCCAGATACTTGCAAAGAGGGTATGTACAAATTTGGCACTCTCCCTTTCTAAATCACTCCTTGTGGGAAACTTCTGCTCACTTTCTAGTAGCTGTGGTTGCCCTAAATTTTGTTCTTTGGTTCTTTTCTTCAAAAAGACTTAATATTTCTATTAAAGATTTTCTTACCCTGAGTGACACTGACTTCAGCCTGCCTTCAAATAGAAGGCATACAAATTGTCAACTTACTTGTGCCTATCCCTTGTATGAAATCTCACCTCCTATCCAGAAATTGGCTACTTGAGTTTACTCTCTAGCACCTTTGGATATTTGATTTTTATTTGTATATTTTATCCATGTTTTATAGTTCTCTGTTGTAGGACAGGGTGTGGGAGGAGCTTTCTTGCTTCCCTGGTGGCTCAGTGGTAAAGAATCCACCTACCAATGCAGGAGATGGATTGATCCCTGGGTTGGGAAGATCCCCTAGGTAAGGAAATGGCAACCCACTCTTCTTGTCTGGGAAATCCATGGACAGAGGAGCCTAGTGGACTACAGTCCATGGGGCGACAAAAGAGTCAGACAGAACTTAGCGACTAGACAACAACAGGAGCTTTCTGGGTCATATTGGAAGTGGAAACATAATTTAAAATAAAACCAATTTCTTCTCTACTAAAATGAAGAAACTATGATCTACCCATTACCTATGGAATCTCAAGTTTTGGTGCTAAGAGTGTATTTGTAAAAGAATACAAACCCAGTGAAGACCTTAACATGTAAAAATTACTATAAAACTATGTAAACAGGTAAACACAAAGTATAATACTGCAGATGAAATTCTGCTTCAAATTCATTGGCAATATTTAAGGGGCCTACGACTGAGCGACTTCACTTTCACTTTTCACTTTCCTGCATTGGAGAAGGAAATGGCAACCCACTCCAGTGTTCTTGCCTGGAGAATCCCAGGGTCGGGGGAGCCTCGTGGGCTGCTGTCTATGGGGTCGCACAGAGTCGGACATGACTGAAGCGACTTAGCAGCAGCAGCAGCAGTATGAATTCTAAGATGAAACATTTAATAATAGATAAGAGAAGGTTTGTCCAAGACTTCTGAAAATAGTTACTACCCCACTGATGTTCTCTAAGACTTTAAATGTTCTTCCAGGAACTCTAATCCCCCAAAGCTCATTGCAGATTCTCTAACACTGGCTATAGAGTGAGGAGAGAGAAAGTAATACTAATGTACATGAATTCAATGATGGCAGTGGGAAATAGTTATTCATGGGGATACATCAGATGCCCAAAGAAATATTTGTGGAAAGAATACAAGCACCACTGGTTTAAACTTCTGTGTGAATAGGAAGTATGAAGGGAAAAGTTATTATATATGATTGTGGAGTTCTATATGGGATAGGATATATATTTGGTCTGCATGCATGACTTCTGAATCAGAAATAGAAGAATGAATCTTAAGAGAAAGAAAACCTGAGTTTCTTGATCTTTTCTGAAATGTAGAAGCTTCAAAGCCCATTTTCTGTCTCCAGTCTGTTTCATTGCTAATTGTCTAGTGACAGTCTGGACAGGACAGGAATCTGAGAGGCTGAAAGGGAGGGAAACTGTTCAGAGACCAGGGTCAGTTCTAAACCCTGGCCTCCAGGTCAGAAACAATTCATTTTTCTTTGACAAGTATAAAGTTTAGTCATTGGTAATGTGAAAAACTAAAGTGCTGCAGCTGAATGTCTTTATAGCCAATGAGCTTAGAAAAGGAAAATTAGATTCTGGGAGCATTCATGAGCTGGACCAAGCTGGCTTAAGCATCTCTGCAGATGGCATACTTGCTGCTGGTGGGAATGTGAAAGTCTGTGAAAAGGTCTTTGAAAGGCTCCAGGAGAGCTCTGTGTTTTGCTTCTAGAGAAGTCCCCAGCCAGGCAAACTTGGAGGGTCTAGAATTTACTGGAAACCAAGGTCTTGCCATGACTCAAAGAAGCTTTTGCAATTGCTCGTTATGGAGTCTCCCCTTGAAAGGTCTCCGTGTTTTTATTTAGCTTGATGTTTTAGTTGGCCTGGGGTCACTTTAGCTAGAGGATTTCTATCTTTTCTTTAGGTTGTTTTCTGGAGAACAAAGTCACTCTTTCAGTTCCCTTTACAGAGGTCTCAGCAGCCCCCAGGCTGTACTGGGCTCTGCAAATCTCTGTAGGCCTCCCAGTATTCACCTCTCTTTTTGAAAGGAGATGGTCAGAATGGCCAAGGATTTACTTACTACCCTTGCAAAGACATTTATCTGAATAAATGAGTGATTTTCTGCTTGCATTAAAAGGAGTGAGTAGAAATCCTCCTAGGAGGGCACCTTCTAAATTATCTGCCTCTTGTCTTTTTACAATTCTTGATCCCCTGGACTTTATCCATTACCCAGTACTATGTCATCATATGATTTTGTGACAGCTAGTATGTCTGGTCTCCATAGTAAAATGGGTGCTGATTGGGAAGCAGAGTTACTCTGATGGAGATGGAGACATTACTGGCCACAGCCAGACACCAAAGACGCCCAAGCCCTCTCATTTAAATGCAATCATACTTTTTTTCTTTTCTTTTTCTTCCAGTTTTAGTGAGATATGACTGACATACAACTTTGTGTAAGTTTAAGGTATGCAGCATAATGATGTGACTTAATATATCATGATGTGATTATCACAATAATTTAGAAGACATTTGTCATCTCATATGGATACAAAATTAAAGAAAGTTTTTTCCTTGTGATGAGGACTTTTAGGATTTATTCTTTTATCAAATTTCATATATATATGTATATATATTAATTATATTTATGATTAACTTACAAAACTATGTTAGTTTCTGTTATACTACATAGTAAATTGATATTTCTGTATATTTCAAAATGCTCACCCTGATAAGTCTGGTTATAATATGTCTCCATTTGCTATTGTTGTTCAGTCACTAAGTCATGTCCAACTCTGTGAGACCCCATGGACTGTAGCATGCCAGGCTTCTCTGTCCTTCATGTCTGTTGAGTCAGTGATACTATCCAACTATCTTATGCTCTGCCATGCTCTTCTCTTTTTGCCTTCAATCTTTCCTAGCATCAGGGCCTTTTCCATGTGTCGATGCTTCTCAACAGGTGGCCAAAGTATTGCAGTGCCAGCATCAGTCCTTTCAGTGAATATTCAGGGTTCATTTCCTTTATGATTGACTAGTTTGATCTGCATACTGTCCAAGGGACTCTCGAGAGTCTTCTCCAGTACCATAATTCAAAAGCATCCATTCTTTGGTATTCAGCCTTCTTTATGGTCCAGCTCTCACATCTGTATATGACTGCTGGAAAAACAATACTTTGACTATATGGACCTTTGTCAGCAAAGTAACATCTTTGCTTTTTAAAATGCTGTCTTAAGTTGGTCATAGCTTTCCTTCCAAGGAGCAGGTGTCTTTTAATTTCATGGCTGCAGTCACTGTCTGCAGTGATTTTGGAGCCCAAGAAAATAAAAAAATCTGTCACTGTTTCCACTTTTTCCCCTTCTATTTGCCATAAAGTGATAGAACCAGATGTTATGATTTTAATTTTTTGAATATTGACTTTTAAGCCATCCTTATCACCCTCCTCTTTCACCCTGAAGAGGGTTCCTCTTCACCTTCTGCCATTAGAATAGTATCATCTGCATGTCTAAAGTTGTTGATATTTCTCCTGGCAATCTTGATTCCAGCCTGTGTTCATCCAGCCCAGCATTTTGCATGATGTACTCTGCATATAAGTTAAATAAGCAGGGTGACAATATATATATAGCCTTGTCTTACTTCTTCCTCAATTTTAAACCAATCAGTTGTTCCTTGAAATTTCTAACTGTTGCTTCTTGATCTGCATATAGGTTTCTCAGGAGACAGGTAAGATGGTCTGGTATTCCCATCTCTTTAAGAATTTCTACAGTTTGTTCTGATCCATTCAGTCAAAGGCTTTTGTGTAGTCAATGAAGCAGAAGTAGTTTGCTACTTGTTTCTCAGTTTTTCTGAAATTCTCTTGCTTTCTCTATGATCCAACAAATTTTGGTAATTTGATCTTGGTTCCTCTGCCTTTTCTAAACCCAGCTTGTACATTTGGAAGTTCACCATACAGAGATATTATTTAGTTATTGACTATATTCTCCTTACTGCATATTTCATATCCATGACTCATTTATTTTGCAACTGGAAGTATGTACCTCTTAATTTCCCTCATCCATGTCTTTCCTCTCCTCACCTCTGGCAACCACCTGCTTGTCTTCTGTATCTATAATTGTTTCTCGTTTGTTATATTTGTTCATTTATTTTTTCAGATTCCATATATAAGTGAAAACATACATTCTTTTTCTCTGACTTATTTTACCTAGCATAATACCCTCTAGATCCACTCACGCTGTCACAAGTAGCAAGATTTCATTCTTTTTATTACTGAGTAATACTCCATTATATATCATATCATTAACATATTGTTATATATTATTAATATAGGTATATTATTAATATTATATATTATACACATACCACATCTTTATCCACTCATCTATTGATGGGCACCTGTTGTTTCCATATCTTGCCTATTGTAAATAATACTATAATGAACATAGGGGTGCATATATCTTTTTGAATTATATTTTTGTTTTCTTTGGATAAATACCCAGGAGTGAAATTGCTGGATCATATGGTAGTTCTCTTTTTAATCTTTTTGAGGAATCACTGTACTGTTTTCCACTGTAGTTGCTATAGTTTCCATTCCCACCAATGGTGCACAGGATTCCTTTTTCTCCACATTCTCATCAACACCTGTTATTTGTTGTCTCTTTGATAATAGCCTTTCTGACAGATGTGAGGTAATGTTTTATTGTGGTTTTGATTTGCATTTCCCTGACGATTAGTGATGTTGAGCATCCTTTTATGTGCCTGGTGGCCATCTGTATGTCTTTGGGAAGATGTCTATTCAGTTCCTCCGCTCAATTTTTAATTATTTTCTAATGTTGAGTTGTATGAGTTCTTTGTCTACTCTGGACATTAACCTTTTACTGAATGTACTGTTTGAAAATATCTTCTCCCATTCAGTAGGTGGCCTTTTCAATTTGTTGATAAAGCAGTCGTGCTCTTGAGCATCATCCTGTTCCAGTCTAAACTGCTGAGTTTTCATCAGTTCTCTAGACTTTAAACTTGGGAATTTTGAACTTAACTCTGAAATTTCACATTTCCTCTGTTTCTGTTCATTGTGGTGTTATCCCAGAACCTATTTTTCCTGTTTCTCACTCTAGACTTCAGAGCTGATTTCCAATTTTGATCTGCCTGGAGATGGTGTTTCAACAGGATTTTTTTTCCTCAATACCAACAATCTTTGTGAGATAACTTATTTTTAGCTGTTGTGGGGAGATATTTTAAATAGAAAGAAAGAGAAAATGGCATTTTTAAAGGAATATTATGTGTTAAAGAAAAACTATAAAGATTTTCTTTCCTTTGGCATGCTGTAAAAACAGAATAACAAACACCACTATGGAATGTAGACTGGTACAGATTTCCTGAAGGGCAATATAGAAAAAATATTTTAGGAACCTTATAAATGTGCTTATCTGAAAATCCCCCTTCTAGAAACTTTGTCCATATAAAACTGTTTAAGAGGCACTAAATATTTATTTAAACTAATTTCATCATGAGTAATTAATATACTCATGATTTTCTAAATTAGTTAGATATTAAGTTGAATCATATGAAGTTTCTGATAGCTGACCAATGTTGACCTACAAAACAACTTTTTGTATGGTTCAACCTAATGAATTATGGGAGGTTCACATGATAGACTTCTATACGGCTATTGAAAATTGCATTTTAAAGGAATATTTAATGCTCATGAATAAACATACCAGACCACCTGACCTGCCTCTTGAGAAACCTGTATGCAGGTCAGGAAGCAACGGTTAGAACAACAGACTGGTTCCAAATAGGAAAAGGAGTACATCAAGGCTGTATATTGTCACCTGTTTATTTAACTTATATGCAGAGTACATCATGAGAAACTCTGGGCTGGAGGAAGCACAAGCTGGAATCAAGATTGCCGGGAGAAATATCAATAACCTCAGATATGCAGATGACACCACCCTTATGGCAGAAAGTGAAGAAGAACTAAAGAGCCTCTTGATGAAAATGAAAGAGGAGAGTGAAAACGTTGGCTTAAAGCTCAGCATTCAGAAAAATAAGATCATGGCATCTAATCCCATCACTTCATGGCAAATAGATAGGGAAACAGTGGAAACAGTGGCTGACTTTATTTTTTGGGGCTCCAAAATCACTGCAGATGGTGATTGCAGCCATGAAATTAAAAGACGCTTACTCCTTGGAAGGAAAGTTATGACCAACCTAGATGGCATATTCAAAAGCAGAGACATTACTTTGCCAACAAAGGTCCATCTAGTCAAGGCTATGGTTTTTCCTGTGGTCATGTATGGATGTGAGAGTTGGACTGTAAAGAAAGCTGAGTGCTGAAGAATTGATGCTTTTGATCTGTGGTGTTGGAGAAGACTCTTGAGAGCCTCTTGGACTGCAAGGGATCCAACCCGTCCATCCTAAAGGAGATCGGTCCTCGGTGTTCACTGAAAGGACTGATGTTGAAGCTGAAACTCCAGTACTTTGGCCACATGATGTGAAGAGCTGACTCATTTGAAAAGACACTGCTGCTGGGAAAGATTGAGGGCAGGAGGAGAAGGGGACGACAGAGGATGAGATGGTTGGATGACATCACTGACTCAATGGACATGAGTTTGGGTGGACTCCAGGAGTTGGTGGTGGATAGGGAGGCCTGGCGTGCTGCGGTTCATAGGGTCCCAAAGAGTCGGACATGACTGAGCGACTGAACTGAACTAAATAAAGGTAGGGCGTGAAAATAAGTATATAGCATGAAATCTCCATTTTATTTGATTAAAATACAGATTTGTGTATATGTGTATATACATGGTCAGAAAGATCATTTAAATTTCTTCATATTATTAGTAGTTCTATGATTGATTGAATTATATTAATCTTTTGATTTACTTTTGTCTTATACTTTACTATCGTCTCCAAATTTGTATGGTATGATAACACTAATATTCTGCATTTCCTTCAAAAGTCATATAGTTAGCATTTTCCACAGTATTGCATTTCTCAAAAATCATTTTTTTCCAAACTTTAAACTTTTAATTATTTATTGGGATATAGGTGGTGTCTAGTGGTAAGGAACCCACCTGCCAATGTAGGAGACATAAGACACATGGGTTTGATCCCTGGGTTTGGAAGATCTCCTGGAGGAGGGCATGACAACCCATTACAGTATTCTTGCTCGGAGAATCCCATCGATAGAGGAGCCAGGTGGGCTATAGTCCAAAGTGTTGCAAAGAACTGGGCAAAACTGTAGTGACTTAGCACACATGCATAGCCAATTAACAATGATGTGGCAGTTTTAGGTGAACAGAGAAGGGACTCAGTCATACACATACATGTGTCCATTCTCCCCCAAATTCCTCTCCCATTCAGGCTGGCACACAACACTGAGTAGAGTTCCCTGTGCTATACAATAGGTCCTTTTTGGTTATCCATTTTGAATATAGCAGTGTATACATGATCTTCACAAATTCCCTAACTATCCCTTCCCCTGGCAACCATAAATTTGTTTTCTAAGTCTATGAGTCTTTCTGTTTTGTAAATAAGTTCATTTGTATAATTTATTTTTATATTCCGCATGTAAGGGATGCCATATGACATTTCTTATTCTCTGTATGACTTACTTCACTCAGTATGACACTCTCTAGCTCCACCCAGGTTGCTGCAAATGGCATTATTTCATTCTTCTTAATGGCTGAGTAGTATTCCATTGTATATATGTATCATATCTTTTTTATCCACTCATCTGTTGATGGACATTTACATTGCTTCCATGTCTTGGTTGTTGTAAATAACACTGCAATGAACATTGGGGTGCATGTGTTCTTTTGGATCATGTTTTTCTCTGGACATATGCCCAGGAGTGGGACTGCAGGGTCATATGGCAGCTCCAATTTTAGTTTTTTAAGGAATCTCCATACTGTTCTCCATAGTGGTTGTACCAGTTTACATTCACACCAATAGTGTAGGAGGGATCCCTTCTGTCCACACCCTCTTCAACACTTGTTGTTTGTGGACTTTTTTTTATAATAGCCATTCTGACCCCTGTGAGGTGATATCTCATTGTAGTTTTGATTCTCTAAAATCATTTTAATGTATTCACAATAATCTCTGTAGTAAAATTTCATCAATTATTTAATTATCTCTTAATAATGGGCTTTAGGCCCTCCCTTCCTTCCTACCTCCGTCTTTTCTTTCCTTCCTTCCTTATATAAATAAGGCAAAACTCCCCTTCCCACATTTTGGATTATTTCCATAAATTATAGACCCAGAATTAAAGTATGGGCTTCCCAGGTGGCGCTAGTGGTCAAGAATCCATCTGCCAATGCAGAAGATGCAAGAGATCAGGGTTTGATCAGGGTTCAACCCCTCGCTCTAGTATTCTTGCCTTGAAAATTCCATGGACAGAGGAGCTGAAAAGTCCACGGGGCTGAAAAGAGTTGGACATGACTGAGTGACTGAACATATACACATGAAGAATTAAAGTGTCTGTTAGGCATGGAAGAGAGAGGTGGAGAGAATATACTAGATGCTGAATATCACCCGTGTACTTCTTGAGAACCTTACCCGAATCCTGTTAGCCTTTTGAAGCACTGGAAAGACACTGTTGTACAATGACACTGCTCTTGTTAGTGCAAATGTGATCATTTCCCACAGCTCTGATTCCAAGGCAGCAACTTTTAAAAGCTCAGCTCAGGTGGAACAGCTTAGTGTTTGCATTCCTGCTGAACCTCGAGAAAAACTCACAGAACTGGATAAAAACATTTCCAATCTGTCAGCACACATAACTTTCCAGTTTTTTCTATTAGGCTTTGTTCAAGTGACACTTATATACGTTTTGCTGCCCAGTGACATGAACCTGCCTGGTAGTCTGTGGCTGAGGGATTTGGAGGGACACTGTGGCAATGCTAGGTTGCACAGAGGCCTTGTGTGTGTGTGAGGAAGTTCTGCTGTGTGGTGAGGATCAATGTGATGAAAGAGGCATTGTATTCTCCACGCACTGGTAAAACGTGGGTTGGAGGAATACTGTCTCCCCATCAGACAGTGCCAGGACACATGACTCTCAACTGGTAGTGCATCTTGTTTCTGTTGAACAGAGGAGGGTGTAAGGAAGCCACAGGACACACAAAGGAGCGTCCTATAGCCTTCATTGTATTTGGGAGATAAACCACCTCCATCCCTCAAACCTGGCTGGCACAGGTGAATGGGTATCTGCTGAGGGCCTGACACAGCTGGGGGACTGCTAGGCCGACTGAGCTGCAAGAGAACTTAGGGGTGTGGAAGCTTTCTTAGGGGAAAGTTAACAGCTGTATGGCAAAGCCTGGGAGATGGCAGCCGCTGTCTGCTGGTTTGTTTACAAGCATATATTGAATTTTTGTTTGTTTTTTTTTTTCGTTTCTTTTTTTTTTTTTTTTAGCTTTTAATTAATTTTATTTTATTTTTAAACCTTACATAATTGTATTAGTTTTGCCAAATATCAAAATGAATCCACCACAGGTATACATGTGTTCCCCATCCTGAACCCTCCTCCCTCCTCCCTCCCCATACCATCCCTCTGGGTCGTCCCAGTGCACCAGCCCCAAGCATCCAACATCGTGCATTGAACCTGGACTGGCATCTTGTTTGCTATGTATTAATATCAGATGATATTCTGGGTCTGGAAAGAGCAGTTGAATGAAACATGCTTCCTGCTTTCCAGGAGGTTGTGTGAATGGATGAAACAGGCAAGTAAATGGAACATTTAGAGCCCAGGAGAGGACACAAGAGAAATAAGAAAGTATCATGGGGAACACACAGGAAAAACACCAGGATTGGGATGTTTTCAGGGGAGGTAAGCAATAAAGGACAGAAATGGTATGGACCTAACAGAAGCAGAAGATATTAAGAAGAGATGGCAAGAATACACAGAAGAACTGTATAAAAAAGATCTTCACGACCCAGATAATCATGATGGTGTGATCACTGACCTAGAGCCAGACATCCTGGAATGTGAAGTCAAGTGGGCCTTAGAAAGCATCACTACGAACAAAGCTAGTGGAGGTGATGGAATTCCAGTTGAGCTATTTCAAATCCTAACAGTTGATTCTGTGAAAGTGCTGCACTCAATATGCCAGCAAATTTGGAAAACTCAGCAGTGGCCACAGGACTGGAAAGGTGAGTTTTCATTCCAATCCCAAAGAAAGGCAATGCTCAAACTACCACACAATTGCACTCATCTCACATGCTAGTAAAGTAATGCTCAAAATTCTCCAAGCCAGGCTTCAGCAGTACGTGAACCGTGAACTTCCAGATGTTCAATATGGATTTAGAAAAGGCAGAGGAACCAGAGATCAAATTGCCAACATCCGCTGGATCATCGAAAAAGCAAAAGAGTTCCAGAAAAACATCTATTTCTACTTTATTGAGTATGCCAAAGCCTTTGACTGTGTGGATCACAATAAACTGTGGAAAATTCTGAAAGAGATGTGAATACCAGACCACCTGACCTGCCTCTTGAAAAACCTATATGCAGGTCAGGAAGCAACAGTTAGGACTGAACGTGGAACAACAGACTGGTTCCAAATAGGAAAAGGAGTATGTCAAGGCTATATATTGTCACCCTACTTATTTAACTTATATGCAGAGTACATCATGAGAAACTCTGGGCTGGAAGAAGCACAAGCTGGAATCAAGATTGCTGGGAGAAATCTCAATAACCTCAGATATGCAGATGACACCACCCTTATGGCAGAAAGTGAAGAAGAACTAAAGAGCCTCTTTATGAAAGTAAAAGAGGAGAGTGAAAAAGTTGGCTTAAAGCTCAACATTCAGAAAACTAAGATCATGGCATCCAGTCCTATCACTTCATGGGAAATAGATGGGGAAACAGTGGAAACAGTGTCAGACTTTATTTTTCTGGGCTCCAAAATCACTGCAGATGGTGATTGCAGCCATGAAATTAAAATACACTTACTCCTTGGAAGGAAAGTTATGACCAACCTAGATGGCATATTCAAAAGCAGAGACATTACTTTGTTCTATGTTCAACAGTCCAGAACTGTTGCTTCTTGACCTAAATATAGCTTTCTCAGGAGGCAGGTAAGGTGGTCTGGTATTCCCATCTCTTGAAGAATTTTCCACAGTTTGTTGTGATCCACACAGTCAAAGGCTTAAGTGTAGTCAATAAAGCAGAAGTAGATGTGAAGGTGGGAGGAGAAGGGGATGACAGAGGATGAGATGGTTGGATGGCATCACTGACTCGACAGATATGAGTTTGAGTAAGCTCCAGGAGTTGGTGATGGACAGGGAGCCTGACGTGCTGCAGTCCATGGGGTCACAAGGAGTCAGACAGCAACTGAACTGATACTGACTGAGAGTTTCCTTCATTGTGCAAAAGCTTTTAAGCTTAATTAGGCCCCATTTATTTATTTTAGTTTTTATTTCCATTACTCTGGGAGGGGGATCATAGAGGATATTGCTGTGATTTATGTCAGAGAGTGTTCTGCCTATGTTTTCCTCTAAGTTTTATAGTTTCTGGTCTTACATTTAGATCTCTAATCCATTTTGAATTTATTTTTGTGTATGGTGTTAGAAAGTGTTCTAGTTTCATTCTTTCACATGTGGTTGAACAGTTTTCCCAGCACCACTTGTTAAAGAGACTGTCTTTTCTCCATTGTATATTTTTGCCTCCTTTGTTAAAGATAAGTTGTCCATCGGTGTGTGGATTTACCTCTGGACTTTCTGTTTTGTTCCATTGATCTATATTTCTGTCATTGTGCCCATACCATACTGTCTTGATGATTGTAACTTTGTAGTCTGAAGTCAGGATGGTTGATTCCTCCAGTTCAATTCTTCTTTCTCAAGATTGCTTTGGCTACTTGAGATTTTTGTGTTTCCATACAAATTGCGGAATGATTTGTTTTAGTTCTATAAAAAATACCATTGGTAGTTCGATAGGGGTTGCATTGAATTTGTAGATTGCTTTAGGTAGTGTACTCATTTTCACTATATTGATTCTTCCAATCACAAACATGGTATATTTCTGCATCTATTTGTGTCATCTTTGATTTCTTTCATCAGTGTTTTATAGTTTTCTATATACAGGTCTTTTGTTTCTTTGGTCAATTTATTCCTAAGTATTTTATTCTTTTCTTTGTAATGGTGAATGGGATTGTTGCCTTAATTTCTCTGATTTTTCATTGTTAGTGTATAGGAATGCAAGGAATTTCTGTGTATTAATTTTATATCTTTCAATTTTACTATATTCATTGATTAGCTCTAGTAATTTTGAGTGGCAATAGTCTTGTTAGCTATCTTTAATTGTGAAAATGACTCTTGCTTATCATAAAATTTCAAACAATACATGAAAATATAAGGGAGAAAGTAGGTATCAACTCAGATCCTTCAACCTAGAGTATGCCACTTTAGCAAACATCCTTCTATGTAAACTTGCATATACCCACACTGAAACACTTTTGTAGGAATGGTATGCAGTTTAAGTTAACAGACACTTATTGTGCAAGGGCTATGCAAGGCATTTGGCATACATGAACAAGCAGTGAACAAGACAGGGAGGAGCCCTGCCTAATGGAGTTTCACTCTCAGCCTTCATTTAAGGCAGGTTCCCAGAAAATTGATGCTGATTACAAAACCCCATGTGGGCCAGGAGCCCTGTGCTTGATAGTGGAGCCTTTGAACAAGCTGGCTTCTCTGCCTGGATTGCTTCTCTCCCTTCCCCCTACTGTGGAAGGATTTCCACATTAAAAGATATAATTCTGCTGTATATGAAATGGAAGTCTGTTTTCTTTTGTATGGATGAATCATTGATTCATTTTTACTTTTAACCAATGACTTTATTATTAGATTTTAGATTGTTTCAAATATTTTTTCTATTATAAATAGCTGTCTAACAAACATTCTTTTGTATACATCCTGACCATTTATTTTGGGGTACATTCCTTAAAGTGGAATTACTAGATCAAATGATATAGACTTGAAATTTTTAATACGTGTTGCCCTTCTGAAAATTCTAGCAATAGTATGTAAAGTCATTTTCCCATACCTTACCAATAGTTGGAATCCTCAGTTTATGAAACCTTTGACCATCTGATGAAAGTTACTTTTACTTGTTAGTAAGTTGATTGTTATCTGTCTATTCATTCTTTATATATCTTCTTTTGTGAACCTTCTGTTCATATCCTTTGCCTATTTTTTTCTATTGAGATTCTGGTCTTTTCACATTAATGATTTACAAGTGCTCTTTGTATATTAAGGGCATTGACACTTTGCTGCTGTTGCTGCTGCTAAGTTGCTTCAGTCGTGTCCGACTCTGTGCAACCCCATAGACGGCAACCCACTAGGCTCCTCTGTCCCTGGGAGTCTCCAGGCAAGAATACTGGAGTGGGTTGCCATTTCCTTCTCCAATGCATGAAAGTGAAAAGTGAAAGTGAAGTCGCTCAGTCGTGCCCAACTCTTAGTGACCCCATGGACTGGAGCCTACCACGCTCCTCCGTTCATGGGATTTTCCAGGCAAGAGTACTGGAGTGGGGTGCCATTGCCTTCTCCGGACACTTTGCTATACCTATTACTAATATCTTTTCTATATATTATTTCACATTTAATTTTTTATGTTGTCTTTGTCATTGAGAGGTTAAAACAAACAAACAGAAAAGCCATGGTCATATCTAGTCACCTTTTTTTTTTCATGGTTTTGTATTTTTATGTTTTATCTTCATTTCTAATTATATTGTCTCACTGGTTGTACCCAACTGAATTTGAGGCTTGGGTGAGTACCAGATGGCTAAGAATTCATTCCAATAAGACAAGGGACCATGCAGGTAAAAATGGGAAAATAACTAGAAAATGTGTTTGAGATCACCTCTGTTCTCTCATATAAAGGCATGACCCCATGGATTGTAGGATTTTCATATGGTGGTTTCTGAACAGTCTGAGAGCAGGTGTGTGTAAGATGACCTTTGTACAAACACACAAAATGAAGAGAACCATCTCTTCTATAAGAATAGGGTCCTCTGCCAGTCCCGGTGTGGGTATGCCAGTGTCAGTGTGGACGGGGCAGTGCTAAGGATTGTACTGAGCTTAACAGGGGAGTCTGAGGAAAATTGATATAGAAGGTAAAATTCATTCTGAAGAGTTAAAGTAGTCATGACTTGTGTTTCTACTCTTTGATCTCCACCTTCATATATGGTAGATAATCTTGTCCTCATTTTCCATATCTTAAAAACAAACCAACAAACAAGGCTTTTAGAGATGAATGATTGGCCCAAGGTACATAGCTAGTAAGTAGAAGAGCTGGGAGTTGAACTCTGAGTTGAGCTGAGTCCAAAGCTAGAAATAGCAACCAAAAGCTAATATTGTAAAATTGAGTACTCATCTGGACAAGTATTGTGCAAAGTGCTTCCTATCTATTAGCTCTTTTAATATAACAGTAACCATTTGAGGTAAGCATTTCTATCTTCAAGAGAAGAACACAGAAGCCCAGAGCAGCTAAGAAACATGCCCAAGGTCATGTAAGCTAGTAAGTTGCAGAATCAGGAACTGAACCAACACATTTTGACTTTGACACTTGTAGTTTTTTCTTCATGCATATCTTTCTTTTTAAATTTTAATTTAAAAGAAAATAACTATTTTTTATAATTATGAAATGCTCATTCTTGTTAAAATTGCAAAGAATTCATGAAATAAATCATTGTTGTTTCCATTGCTCCATGCTGCTTACTCCTGACATATGTTTTGAATCAGCAGTACCTCTGGGAGAGTTTAGCACCCTATTTCCACTACCCATGCTTCAAAAGTTATCTTTTTTTCATGAAAATTTATTTTTTAGAGTAACTACTGAATGGAGAAAAGGAATAATTTATATAATTACTAGGCAATCTTGGTGTTGTCAAGCGTGACCAAAGTACCTGGAAAAGTTAATAAGTGAGTGATTGTTTAATTACTTAACTACTAATGATTTTCCAGGAATTGAACCATTTGGTTTTGCACCTGAACATTTTTTATTAAGTCGATTAGAAACAACCTATGAGACAGCAGAGTTCTGAGTTCCAAAGGTCATTGCATTTGGGTCACCATTATTGATTCCACTATGGGGTTCCACTAAAATATTGATTGAGATTATTGACCAGTTATTTTAATACATTCTGTCCTTCAGTGGGCATGAGTAACACATTGGATGATCAAAAAAAATTGTGCTTTCCAAATCTTGCTCCCTAGACTAGAGCCCTTTTCTTTGATGTGCTTACATTTTCTTTCAATTCATGATCTTACTAGAAAATATTTTCCTAAAGCTTAGTCATATATTACATTTGATTTTATAAATGATGAACACCAGATTTCAGAAAGCCTTTTGATGAACAGAGATCCTTTGTACTTGGACACTTTCCCCAACTCTTTTCCCAGCGCATACTCACACCCATATATATTATACATCCCTACCATTCCCTCATTTTTTCCCACCCTTCAACGAATTGATTTTTAACTATTCAGCAAGGACTGGAAGATAAATAGTTCAACGAGAGTTGTTAGGAAGAAACAAAGGGGACCAAATATGTATTCCTGGATACAAAGAGAGTGTCTTTTATCCTTACAGTTGGGCTTGTTATCAGGTGCCAGAATTACCTGTAGGGCTTGTTAAAACAGATTCCTGGGTCCCACTCCTGGAGAGTCTGGCTTGGTGGGTCTCTAGTGGACCCTAAGAGTATGCATTTCCCATAAGGTCCATGCATGTGCTGCTGATTGTAGTGGTTTTTTAAAAATGGCCACAAATTATTCAGCCTTCCTCCCTCCTTCTGAACTACCCCATACCTCTACTCAGGCTTCCCAGGTGGCTTGGTGGTAAAGAATCCTTCTGCCAATGCAGGAGACACAGGTTCAATCCCTGGATTGGGGAGATCCACTGGAGAAAGAAATGGCAACCGACTCTAGTATTCTTCCCTAGGAAATCCCATGGATTGAGCAGCCTGGTGGGCAACAGTCCATGGAGTCACAAAGAATCAAACACGACTTAATGCCTGGGTACACACTCGTGCATACCTCTACTCTCCAACACCTCCATATTCAATAAGGCCAGTAGATTTTACCCTTGAAACGTTTCTCATGACTGCTGATTTCTTTGCCCTGACTTCCCACTGACCAAATTCCTTCCATCTTCATCTCTCACCTGGATTATTATAATCATCTGTTTGTACTTCTTCATGCCACAAACACTCCTGTTAAAACTGTCCACCACTCTGTAGACAGTGTAATCATTTAATTCTAAAATCAGTTCCTTCTTGTCTTTCTTTCCTGTAAAATTCTCATTTATCTTCTAAAACTTCAGAAATTATCTCCTCAAGGAAGCCTTCCTTGAAACCCTTCTGGTTAGATGGCTCTCTCTGTCTTTTTTTTTTTTCTTTTTAAACTTTACATAATTGTATTAGTTTTGCCAAATATAAAAATGAATCCGCCACAGGTATACATGTGTTCCCCATCCTGAACCCTGCATACTTTTAGCTTAGTATATTTTCCATTTATTGGAATTGTGTGTAGTAGTCTCTTCCATTAGAATGCAAATCCCTTCAACTAGAAACCATAGCTTATTCATCTTCCTACCACAACCACCTGAGATAGGAACACAATGGTTACTTAATAAATGTCAAACTGCACTAAACAGTGACACTGGATTAAACAGTGAAGACTTGTTGGGCAGCATGCAGTTCATTCATTCAACAAATATTTATTGTCACCCTGCTTATTTAACTTATATGCAGAGTACATCATTAGAAACATTGGGCTGGAAGAAGCACGGGCTGGAAGAAGCACAAGCTGGAATTAAGATTGCCGGGAGAAATATCAATAACCTCAGATATACAGATGACACCACCCTTATGGCAGAAAGTGAAGAGGAACTAAAGAGCCTCTTGATGAAAATGAAAGAGGAGAGTGAAAAAGTTGGCTTAAAGCTCAACATTCAGAAAACGAAGATCATGGCATCTGGTCCCATCACTTCATGGGAAATAGATGGGGAAACAGTGGAAACAGTGTCAGACTTTATTTTTGGGGGCTCCAAATCACTGAAGATGGTGATTGCAGCCATGAAATTAAAAGATGCCTACTCCTTGGGAGAAAAGTTATGACCAACCTAGATAGCATATTCAAAAGCAGAGACATTACTTTGCCGACAAAGGTCCGTCTAGTCAAGGCTATGGTTTTTCCAGTGGTCATGTATGGATGTGAGAGTTGGACTGTGAAGAAAGCTGAGCGCTGAAGAATTGATGCTTTTGAACTGTGGTGTTGGAGAAGACTCTTGAGAGCTCCTTGGACTGCAAGGAGATCCAACCAGTCCATTCTAAAGGAGATAAGTCCTGGGTGTTCATTGGAAGGACTGATGCTAAAGCTGAAACTCCAATACTTTGGCCACCTTATGTGAAGAGTTGACTCATTGGAAAAGACTGATGCTAGGAGGGATTGGGGGCAGGAGGAGAAGGGGGCGACAGAGGATGAGATGATTGGATGGCATCACCGACTCGATGGACATGAGTCTGAGTGAACTCCAGGAGTTGGTGATGGGCAGGGAAGCCTGGCGTGCTGCAATTTATGGGGTCACAAAGAGTTCGACATGACTGAGCGACTGAACTGAACTGAACTGAACTATGTAAGTCCTAGTGGTACTTAGATGAATCTTACACACTGGGCCCCTGCCCTCACAAGCTTGCAGTCTACTGGGTGTCTCTTATATGTGAATGAATATTCAACACACTAAGTGGGCTCTGAATGCATGACCATGTGTACACACAAGGGTGACACAATCAGATAACTGATCTCAGGGAATATGCAACAGAACTGCAAAGACAGTGCTTAACATCTCAGAAAAATGAAGAGACAATTCCAGATCAACTACTGCAGAGAAAACTGTCCTTAGAAATCCCAAACTGGGGATGAGTTGTTTTGGAGAGATTTTCTTAAAAGACTTAAAGGATGTAGAACTTCTGATAAGCAGGGCTTAGGATGAGAGGAACAGGGTCTTTATCCAGAGAAAAGAATAGCAGGAGCAAAGATCCAGAAGTGGTTACCTGATGCTTTCAGTGGGTGGAGTGAAGACTGTAGCAAAACCATCTGTTAGAGAATAATGAGAGTTACTAACAGTAATTGCCACTGTTAATATTCTATATGCCAAGCACTATGATAATGCTTTGTAAATATTGCCTCATCTAGTTTTTAAGGCAAAGTTATAAGTAGATATTATTATCCTCATTTTACAGTTGAAGCCCAAGACTCCACACAGTTAAGTGTTTATCAATAATTATTACAGGTCATTTGTTAAAAGAGTAAATGAAAGAAGAGATGATATGTCCTTCCTGAGGCTGACCATGCCAGGAGATATTTGCAAGACTTACGATTTTTTACTTTACTTCCTTACTTCCCTCTTCTCTGTTATGTAAAAGAAGCTGGCATCCAGACCCCAGTTTGTTGTTCAGTCACTTTGTTGTGTCTGAATCTTTGAGACCCCATGGGCTGCAGAACACTGGGCTTCCCTGCCCTTCAGTATCTCCCAGAGTTTGTTCAAACTCATGTCCACTGAGCCGATGATGCCATCCAATCGTCTCATTCTCTGTCATCCCCTTCTCCTCCTGCCCTCAATCTTTCCCAGCAGCAGGGGCTTTTCCAATGAGTCAGTTCTTCAAATCAGGTGGCCAAAGTATTGGAGCTTCAGCTTCAGCATCAGTCCTTCCGATGAATATTCAGGACTGATTTCCTTTAGGATGGACTGGTTGGATCTCCTTGCAGTCCAAGGTACTCTCAAGAGTCTTCTCCAACACCCCAGTTCAAAAGCATCAATTCTTCAGTGCTCAGCTTTCTTTGTGGTCCAACTCTCACATCCATACATGACTACTGGAAAAGCCATTGCTTTGACTATATGGACCTTTATCAGCAAAGTAATATCTCTGCTTTTAAATACACTGTCTAGGTTTGTCATAGCTTTTCTTCCAAGGAGCAAGCATCTTTTAATTTCATGGCTGCAGTCACCATCTGCAATGATTTTGGAGCCCAAGAAAATATAGTCTGTCACTGTTTCCATTTTTTCCCTATCTATTTGCCTTGAGGTGATGGGACTGGATGCCGTGATCTTAGTTTTTTGAATGCCGAGTTCTAAGTTAGCTTTTTCACTCTTCTCTTTCACCTTCATCAAGAGGCTCTTTAGTTCCTCTTTGCTTTCTGCTGTTAGGGTGGTGTCATCTGCATATCTGAGGTTATTGATATTTCTCCCAGCAATCTTAATTCCAGCTTGAGCTTCATCCAACCTGGCATTTTGCATGATGTACTCTGCATATAAGTTAAATAAGCAGGGTGACAATATACAGCCTTGACATACTCCTTTCCCAATTTTAAAGCAGTTCATTGTTCCATGTATGGTTCTAACTGTTGCTTCTTGACCTGCATTCAGGTTTCTCAGCAGGCAGATAAAGAGGTCTGGTCTTCTCATCTCTTTAAGAATTTTCCACAGTTTTTTGTGATTTACACAGTCAAAGGCTTTGGCATAGTCAATAAAGCAGATGTTTTTCTGACATTCCTTTGCTTTTTCTATGACCTAACAGATGTTGGCAATTTGATCTCTGGTTCCTCTGCCTTTTCTAAATCCAGCTTGTACATCTGGAAGTTCTCGGTTCACGTACTGTTGAAGCCTAGCTTGAAGGATTTTGAGCATAACCTTACTGGCTTGTGAAATGAGTGCAATTGTGTGGTAGTTTGAACATTCTTTGGCATTGCCTTTCTTTGGGATTGGAATGAAAACTGACCTTTTCCAGTGGTCACTGCTGAGTTCTCCAAATTTCTGGCATATTGAGTACAGCACTATAGCAGCAGCATCTTTTAGGATTTGAAAAAGCTCAGCTGGAATTCCATCCCCTCCACTAGCTTTGTTCATAGTAATGCTTCCAAAGACCCACTTGACTTCACACTCCAGGATGAAGTCTGGCTCTAGGTGAATGACCACACCATCCTGGTTATCTGGGTCATTAAGAGCTTTTTTGTATAGTTCTTCTGTGTGTTCTTATCACCTCTTCTTAATCTCTTGTGCTTCTGTTAGGTCCTAGCCTTTAATGTACCTATCTTTACATGAAATATTCCCTTGGTATCTCCAATTGTTAAAAAGAGATCTCTAGTCTTTCCATTTTATTGTTTTCCTCAGACTGGATGGGATGGTTATTTGGAGACATTAGTCTGCCATCTTCTCTGTTTGCTAGCTTTCTGAATAAAGTCATATTCCTTGCCTTAAAGGCTTTGTAGGTGGCTCAGTGGTAAAGAATCTGCTTACCAATACAGGAGATGCAGGGGATGGGGGTTCAGTCCTTAGGTTGGGAAGAATCCCCTGGAGAAGGGAATGGCAACCCACTTCAATATTCTTGCCTGGAAAATCCCACAGACAGAGGAGCCTGGTGGGTTTCAGTTCAGGAGGTCGCTAAGAGTTGGACACAACTGAGTATGCAGGCATATGTACAACTTGCCTTTATAAAAAAAAGAGTGGGCAGGGAGATGGGAGGGGGGTTCAGGATCAGGGGACACATATAACCCGTAGCTGATTCATGTCAATGTATGGCAAAACCCACCATGATATTGTGAAGTAATTAGCCTCCAATTAAAATAAATTAATTAATTTAAAAAAAAGAATAGATAATACCTACTGAATAATTGGGAAGGAAACAATGTGTGGTCTTTTAATAGAGGAAATAATAAAATGAAAATAGTTGAAAGCTTGATCTGATGGCCATTTTTAGGGTAGTAGAGGTAAGTGGTTCTGAGATTTGACTGATAGGATCATCTGAAGAGCTTTGAAAAATCCAGATTGTCCCTCAATACACAAATTCTTTACCAGAAATCTCTCCGCCAAATCTTCTCTGCCTGTCTTCTCCTCTCTCATATGCACTGCCCCTTCAGCCTGTTTTCTCACCTCTTCCATTTCCATTGTGGTTATTTTTATTTTGCCTACTCACCCTATCAGACTAGCTCTTTTAAAAATGTGGTCCCAGTATGCCCATTCCTCTTGTGGCAAATCTACTGAGTACTGACCATCTCTTCATTAGTATTACCAGATTCAGAAGAATCAAGTCATTGACCTCTTTAAATTTTCTCCCAGTTCCTGAGCAAATGTGGAGTCGGTGTCTGTCTTTCTGTCCATCCGTACATCTGTCGATCTCTTTCCTTCCTTCTATCCATCTATCCATCCACTCAACTTTGGCACTTGTAGGGTAGGGTAACTCTGGTAAAGATTATAAATATTTAATCCTCTCCTCTTAATTAATTGATGTCTCTTCATAGTTATCCTGTCTCCAGCTATAGACTTCTTTTTGTTTGTCTGCCTATTTTGCTTGTTTTGCTGACTGAATCCTGCAAGTGGTAAGAGCCATGCCTTTTTTATTTATTTAAACAACAACTAGCACAAAGCAGCTTCATAGGTAGTAGTAAATATTTTCTCAAGAAAGATATCAATAGCCCTTTCTGAAAGGAAGGGTTGAGAGCTCGCATAGCCCAGCTGAGTGTATTAACTCTAGCTTCAGTGTGAATTTTAAATTAAGATGGAAGACACAGCTGGCAGGGTGAGAGCTTGTGTTTTCCTCTGCCCACCAAGGCAGGACATGACCAGATGCTCTGTGTTTGCAGGAGGAGCACGTGTACATGGGCAGGCTCAGAGAATCTTTTGATCTGGCTTGCAGCACAATGATTCTGCCTGATTGATTCATCTTCACTCTATTTTCCTACAGGCAATACAATCAATCCTCTTAAACAGTGGTTCTCAGATTCTTTACCCCAGGAGTTCATACAGGCTGAACATATAAACAGGTTCAAGAACAGTTTAGATAAATTAAAGAAAGGCAGGTCCATTGATTTGTGTTTCTGAAGGGAAAGGGAAGTTAGAGATGTGAATTACCCCACCTCTGACATTATCATTCAGAGTAGCCCTCTCTTTGGGCCCTGCTCTCAGACTTGCCAGCCTTAATTTCCTATATGTTGGGAGTACAGACATACAGTGAGGTCACTTATTCTACATATATCTGGGAGAGTTTCAGTCTGAGACCCTCCCGTGTGAGTAAATGATGCTGTCATTCATGTCATCACAAAATCTCTGACAAGGAATGGAGATTTTAGAAAGTCCTGGAGGTGTTTTCTAATAGTCCTTAAATTTTTGTTTTGTTTTTGGCATAAAAAATAGAAATGTACCCTCTCATAGTCTTGGAGGCCAGAAGTCTGAAATCATTTTCCCTGGGCTGAAATCAAGGTGTGATCAGAGACACTCTACCTTGGGCAGGGCTAGGGCAGAAAGTGCCTATTTCTTCTAGCTTCTGGTGAGATCCAGCATTCCTTAGCTTGTAGTCACCTCACTCCAATCTTTGTTCCTGTCTTCACATCAGCTTCTCCCCAGTGTGTCTAATTTCCTTCTGCTTCTCTCTTATAAGCACTTGATGGCAATTAAGATTCACCCAGATAATTCAGAATAACCTCATCTCAAGACCCTTAACTTAATCATACCTGCAGAATCTTTGTCACTTAAGGTAACGTTCATTAGGACCAAGGATTGAGGCATCTTAATATGGGGATTATGATAGACTTTTATTTCTTTCATAAAAGAAATCTGGAGTTAGGCAGCCAAAGGTAGCTGTGCAGTGTCAGCAGAGTGTTGCATGTGTGCACTTAGTCTCTCATGTCTGATTCTTTGCAACCTCAAGGACTGTAGCCTGCCAGGCTTCTCTGTCCATGGAATTCTCCAGGCAAGAATACTGGAGTGGGTTGCCGTTCCCTTTACCAGAGGATCTTCCTGACCCAGGGATCAAACCCGGGTTTCCTGCATCACAGACAGATTCTTTACCATCTGAGCCACTAGAGTGGCTAGTTCTTAAATAATTGGCCAAATGCATTATGAGATAAATTTCAAGTCAGATTGTACTAATACCTAACAAACTACTGAGCAAGCAATCTGTGGTTGATTCTATTAATACCAATGAGAAAATCATACAGGAGAACCTAAAGGAACATTCTGAAGAAGATGTCCAAGTTTGGGCTAATAAGCCCATCCAAAAAGATTCTTAAAAGTGGAAACTTTAGTTTACCATCAGGTCACTTCAGTAACTCCCTTTCTGGTAAAATGGAGAGGACAATGTAAAGTTTCTTTTAAAAAGTGTGACTTTAGGCCTCATTATTTTACCTTTCAGAAATGTTCCAAACATTGCAAATAACATATGCAGAGTGAATGCTGACAGGTCAATTAGCTGCCAAATCAAGAATGAGGAGACTGGGGGACACTTGTACTGGAAAATTCCACTTACCTGAGCAGCCAGGGGAAGCTGACATTTAGGAGAAGAGAAACACAGACAGTGCTTGCCTAGTGCCTTTCATAATGTGGTAGCAGAAAGAACAAACTAAAGAAACTCGACCCAAACCAGACAACAGCAACTTCCTGTGGCTTTAAAAAATAATAATAACCACAACAAGCTACAAGACGAAACTCTAGCAGTAACAATAAACAGAAGACAGGAAATATGCCTTTGAGACTTGGGGTTCAAAATGGCAATACTCACTTGCCAGGGATTATTGTGTGACTGCTGACCGCAAACTATTTCCTTGGCCCAAAGTGAGAGCTGAAGAGCACGAGGGCACAGGGTACTCTTCCTGTGTGAGAGGTGGGGCTGCGAGGCTCAGATGTTCACGTGGCCTCACATGCAAACGCAGAGAAACAGCCTTTATTTTCTTAGCAACTGAATTGTCAAATGGGTGGAGGGGCATAGGGACTACTTTGTTAGGAGGAAGCATTCATAATCCTGGATTTAGTTAGAGAACAGTTCTTCATATTCTCTGAAATTAGAAAAGCAAAATGCTAGTTCTTTAAGGAAATAAACTCAAAACCAGGAATGGCAAATATCATTAGGATATTCAATTTAATATATTGGTTGTGAATGCTGGTACCATTGAACAGATGGGAATAGGCTGCAAAATTATATATTTTTCTCCAAGTTCTCATGGCCTGGTTCGTTTGTTTTATTGGAGTGAGTCATGGTGCTATAAGAATTTCCTGCTGCCTAAGCCTCCACCCCCCTAAAGCAGGGGTGTGCCCCCTAGCAGTCAGGGCCTGTTGCAGCCTTAAAGTTACTAGCTGTTCTTTGCTGCCAACTGGAGGGCGATTTTTCCCTGGATGTGGGAAAAGCAGTGATAAAACTGCCCAGTCTGAGCTTTTATTGTGAATAAAAAGTGAAAACTACTTCTTCATGAGGTAACACAGCATCTTAATAGTGGATCCAGATGACTTTATAAAAATGATCCTATGGTGTAATGATAATGAAAAAGAGAGAACATGATGCTGTTGCTGATAATTGTGGTCCAGGAGGCGAAGTGGTAAATAGGCTGAAAGATGCTACAAGTAGAAGTTAGGGTGACAATTATTCTTTTGAGTCATATTTATCTTTAAGACTTTTCTCTTTGGAAAAAGTTTTTTTTTTTTTTTTTAAGTTTGCAACATCGATTTAAACTCTAGACATTTAAGCAAAATTTTATGAAGTCAAGCTCTGAAAAAAATCCCCTGTATTTATTTTTACATATGCTAGGAAAGAATGGGGTAGAGTGTGGTTATTCTTAGGTCCTATTCAAGATGTCTGCTTGAAGTCAACTAAAATTGTAAAAGTTCACATGAATTTCCCTGATTTATTTTTAACTGCATTGTCAAGGTTGACATATAATAACTGCACATATTTTAAATTGTGCAAGTTTGATACATTTTGACATATTCATACACCCATGAAATTATCACCACAATCAAGCTTGTGAACATAGCCATCACCCCTAAAAGTGTGGATCTGTTGGTAATCCCTCCTTCTCTCTCCTCCCTACCCCTACCCTTCATTCTAGGCAACCACTGATCTGTCATTATCGATTAAGTTTGCGTTTTCTAGAATTTTGTATAAATGGAGTCGTAAAATATATACTCTGTTTTGCCTGGCTTATTTCTCTCAGCATAATAGTTTTGAAATTCACCCATATGTGTGTATTTCTTTCTATTCCAGATAGTGTTACACTGTACAAATATACCACAGCTTGTTTATATTTTTTATATTACACGTAGTATTCTGTTATATGGATACAGCAACATTTACATATTTACCTTTTGATAGATACTTGGGTTGTTTTGAAATTGTCAATTACAAATAAAAATTTTAAGGACATTCGTATAAAAGTTATTGTATGGACACAGTTTTCTTCTTTCTCATGGCTAAATGAGAATGGACTGTCTGGTTTTATGGTAGGTGTATGTTTCTTAAACTTTGTTATATTGTTCATTTTATGAGTTCAGATTATTTGAAAATTTCTCTTAAGATGTCATTGATTCGTGGGTTATTTAGAAATTTGTTGTGTAATTTCCAAATATTTGTGAGTTTTCCAGATACTCTGATTATGATTTCTAGTTTAATTTCACTATGTTGTACAGTTGCTATTCTTATAAATTTGTTAGTGTTTGTTTTATGACACGGAACATGGTCTATCTTATGAATATTCCCTGTACGCTTGAGAAGAATGTTCTCCTGTTGTTGGATGAGTGATCCATAAATGTCCATTAGGTCAGGTTGTGTTGTTAGTCTCTTCTCTATCCTTACTTATTTTCTTACCTTACTTTTTGTATTAATATCTAAACCCAAAATAGTAGAAATACATTGTGTGTTTTAAGCATATATAAAAGTAAATTGTATATTAATAATGACACAAAGGATGGGAGGAAGGAACCAAAAAGACACTTTTACAAGATCTTTATATGACATATAAGATTTTATAATATTATTTGACTTCTGATTAATCAAATACACCTGTTGTAAATCCTAGGGCAGAGACTAGAAAGGATTTTTTTTTGTTTAGAAGTAATAGAAATTAAAAAATCAGTGGTGGAGATGTGATCAGATCAGATCAGATCAGATCAGTTGCTCAGTCGTGTCCGACTCTTTGCTACCCCATGAATTGCAGCACGCCAGGCCTCCCTGTTCATCACCAACTCCTGGAGTCCACTCAGACTCACGTCCATCGAGTCAGTGATGCCATCCAGCCATCTCATCCTCTATTGTCCCCTTCTCTTCCTGCCCCCAATCCCTCCCAGCATCAGAGTCTTTTCCAATGAGTCAACTCTTCGCATGAGGTGGCCAAAGTACTGGAGTTTCAGCTTTAGCATCATTCCCTCCAAAGAAATCCCAGGGCTGATGTCCTTCAAAATGGACTGGTTGGATTTCCTTGCAGTCCAAGGGACTCTCAGGAGTCTTCTCCAACACCACAGTTCAAAAGCATCAATTCTTTGGCGCTCAGCCTTCTTCATAGTCCAACTCTCACATCCATACATGACCACTGGAAAAACCATAGCTTTGACTAGACGAACCTTTGTTGGCAAAGTAATGTCTCTGCTTTTGAATATGCTATCTAGGTTGGTCATAACTTTCCTTGCAAGGAGTAAGCATCTTTTAATTTCATGGCTGCAGTCACCATCTGCAGTGATTTTGGAGCCCCAAAAAATAAAGTCTGACACTGTTTCCACTGTTTCCCCATCTATTTCCCATGAAGTGGTGGGACCGGATGCCATGATCTTCGTTTTCTGAATGTTGAGCTTTAAGCCAACTTTTTCACTCTCCTCTTTCACTTTCATCAAGAGGCTTTTTAGTTCCTCTTCACTTTCTGCCAAAGAGTGGTGTCATCTGCATATCTGAGGTTATTGATATTTCTCCCGGCAATCTTGATTCCAGCTTAAGGCATAAAAATAGTCAATCAAAAAGAAGAAAAGAAAAGGAATAAATAATACAAATGGGGAAACATTTAATAGGATGATAGATTTAAAACTTACCATATGAATAATATTAAATGCAAACTAAGCATCTCAGTAAAAAGACATAAATTATATAATTAGACAAAAATTAAATCAGACCCAACTGTATACTGTCTACAAAAATCAACTTTAAACATAAACTAATAGCTACATTAAAAGTGAAAGAATGGAAACATATTACACACAAACACTAATAAAAAGGAACCTGGAAAACTACATTCTTGGTGGTCAGCACGTTACTAGTATATTCAGAAGCCGAATTATAATTTTGTACAAGTGAAAGATACAATGTTATAAACCAATGCTGCTGCTGCTGCTGCTGCTGCTAAGTCGCTTCAGTCATGTCCGACTCTGTGGGATCCCATTGACGGCAGCCCACCAGGCTCCTCCGTCCATGGGATTTTCCAGGTGAGAGTACTGGAGTGGTTTGCCATTGCCTTCTCCGATGCTACCTCAAGGAAAATAATTATTATTTGTGGGGAAAAAAAGCTATATTGATATCAGGAAAAACAGACTTAAGAATGAGAAATATTATAGTTACCTTCTAAAGCAATTTTTAAAAGATAAAAATTATTTTTGCCTTCATTTATTCCATTTACAATGCTGTTCATTTCTCAGTGTGGATTCAAATTTTTGTTTGATATTTTACATCTTCTACCATAAGAACTTCCTTTAACATATCCTGTAGTGAAGAGCTAGCGGCAAAGAATTAGTTGAGATTTTGTTTGTGTGAGAAAGTCACTATTTCGTCCTTCCTCTTTGAAAACTCTTCTCTGGGTTTTAGGGTTCTGAATTGACAGGTTTTTCTTTTTCCTTTCAGCACTTTAAAGACATTACTGCACTGTCTTCTGGCTCGCATGGTTTCTAATGAAAAGTCTGCTCTCATTTTATTTTTGTTTTTCTGCGTTTAATGTGACTTTTTCCTTCTAGCTGCCTTTAAGGTTTTCTCTTCATTGTTATTGTTTTCAGCAGTTGGCATATCTTCTTTGATGTTTTCTGGACTTCTTGAATCTGTGGTTTGGATTTTGTCATCAAGTTTATTAGACCATCTGACATTATTCTCTATCTCTTAGATGCTCTTTATTTTTCCACTGTTTTTCTTTGTGCTTTTGTTTGAGTTATTTCTATTGATTTATCTTCAAGGTCACTGATTTTTTTCAACTATGTGACATCTACTGATAGGCATGTGAAAGGCATTTTTAATCTCTGATTTTGTTTCTAGCATTTCATTTGATTATTTTCTTACAGTTTTCATCTCTTCACTAATAGTACCCATCTGACCTGTTGTTTTCACCTCTTCTATTACTGTCTTTGACATCTTAGTCAGTATTTTATATTTTCTTGCTACTCAATTTCTGTTTATCCCATTTGTCTTTCTTCGTCTTTCTCCTCTTCACTGCTTTCTTTTCAAGTATATTTTACAATTTTACTCTGTTTCCTTTATTGGCGTATTAACTGTAACTCTTTGTTATGTTAGCAATTGCAATAGGATTAACAGCACACTTAAATACTTAACTTAGTACAGTTTACCTCAAGTAACATTTTATGTTTCACATATAGTAAAAAAAAACTTCAGAGTAATATATGTCCAGTTCTCACCTTCTGGCTTTAATCTACAGTTGCCACATTTTTTATTTCTATATGTGTCATAAATCCCAGCAATATGTTATTATTATTTTTGCTTTAAATCAGGGATTGATTTATAATATATTATATATATTATATAATATATTGATTTATATATTTACAATAAGGCCCGAGGGTCAAACCAGCCTCCCACCTGTACTGGTAAGTAAAGTTTCACCATAACACACCTATGCCAATTTATTTATGTGCCTTTTAATGGATGCTTTCATACTATAACAGCACAGCTGAGTAGTTGCCACAGACTACACATCTCACAATGCCTAAAATATTTACTTCTCAACCCTTTCCAGAAAAGTTTTTCAATCCCTGTTCTAAACAGGGATTAAAAGATACTCCACTAGTAATAAATAAATCATATTTACCCATGTAGTTACCATTCTGATGCTTTTCATTCCTTTTGGCAGAAACATATTTCTATCTGATATCATTTTCCTTGTGAGTGAAAGCTTTTCTTTAATGTTTCCTATACTGCAGGTCTGATGCTGATGGATTTTTTTTCAGCTGTTGTATATCAGAAAACTTTTCTTTATTTCACCTTCATTTTTAACACATTATTGACCTGAGATGTATTAACGCCACAGGTGTTAGTTTCTGCAAAAATCCCCTAGTCAATGACGTGTTAAAAGATTTTGCTGGGTATAGAATTCTATGCTGACAATTATTTTTTTTTAATACCTTAAAGATGTTCCACTATCTTCTCATTTGCATTGTTTTGATGAGAAATATGCTTTTATCCTTATCTTTGTTACTATGAACATATCATGACTTTTTTTTTCACTGCTTTAGGGTTTTCTTTTTATCACTGATTTTAAGCTGTGATTTTAAACTGGATTATGATATGCTTGGAACAGTTTTTTCATACATCTTATGCTCGAGGTTGCATGAGGTTCTTGGATCTGTGGGTATATCGTTTTTTTTTTTTAATTTGAAAGTTTTTCAGCCATTATTTCTTATATTTTTTTTTCTGTCCCTTCAAGGAGTCTAATTACATAAATGTTAGGCATTTGAAGTTGCCTACATCTCCTTTATTGTTCCCCAGAGATGAAACCCAAGTCTTTCACATTGCAGGTAGATTCTTTACCATCTGAGCCACCAGGGAAGCCCTAAAACACATCTCATTTATGTTCTCCTAATTATTTATTTGTATGCACTTTTTCTCTGTGCTTTATTTTGGATAGTTTCTATTGATATCTTCCAGTTTTCTTTTGCAGTGTCTAATTTGACATCAATCCTACCTAGTATATTTTTAATCTTTAAAAGATCATTATGAGTCTTTTAATAAATATATTTTATATTTCTACCTAATATGTTCTATCTGCCCTGCAGCTTTTTGGTCATGTAGAATATAGATGTAATCACTATGTTAAGATCTTTTTCTATAATTTTATTATTGCTGTCAGTGCTGAGTTGGTCTTGATTTATTATTTATTTCCTCATTATAAGTCAAACATTCCTGCTGCTTGCATACTTGATAATTGTTTAGCCAGCACTTTAGGAATCAGTGAACTAAAATGGACCGGAATGGATGAATTTAATTCAGATGACCATTATATCTACTACTGTGGACAAGAATCCCTTAGGAGAAATAGAGTAGCCCTAATAGTTAACATCAGAGTCTGAAATGCAGTACTTAGGTGCAATCTCGAAACTGACAGAATGATCTTGGTTCATTTCCAAGGCCAACCATTCAGTATCACAGTAATCCCAAGTCTATGCCCTAACCACTAATGCTGAAGAAGATGAATTTGAATGATTCTATGAAGACCTACAAGACCTTCAAGAACTAATGCCAAAAAATTATGTCCTTTTCATCATAGGGGACTGGAATGCAAAAGTAGGAGGTCAAGAGATCCCTGGAATAACGGACAAAATTGGCCTTGGAGTGCAAAATGAAGCAGGGCAAAGGCTAACAGCGTATTGCCAAGACAATGCACTGGTCATAGCAAACACCCTCTTCCAACAACACAAGAGAAGACTCTACACATGGACATCACCAGATGGTCAATACCGAAATCAGATTGATTATATTCTTTGCAGCTGAAGATAGAGAAGCTCTACACAGTCAGCAAAAACAAGACCAGGAACTGACTGTGTCTCAGATCAAGAACTTCTTATTGCCAAATTCAGACTTAAATTGAAGAAAGTAGGGAAAACCACTAGACCATTCAGGTATGACCTAAATCAAATCCCTTATGATTATACAGTGGAAGTGACAAATAGATTCAAGGGATTAGATCTGATAGAACATCTGAAGAACTATGGATGGAGGTTCATGATATTGTACAGGTGGCAGTGATCAAAACCATCCCCAAGAAAAAGAAATGTAAAAAAGCAAAATGGTTGTCTGAGGAGGCCTTATAAATAGCTGAGAAAAGAAGAGAAGCAAAAGGCAAAGGAGGAAAGGAAAGATATACCCATCTGAATGCAGAGTTCCAAATAATAGCAAGGAGAGATAAGAAAGCCTTCCTGAGTGATCAATGCAAAGAAATACAGGAAAGCAATAGAATGGGATACACTAGAGATCTCTTCAAGAAAATTAGATATATCAAGAGAAATTTTCATGCAAAGATGGGCTCAATAAAGGACAGAAACGGTATGGACCTAATAGAAGCAGAAGATATTAAGGTGGCAAGAATACACATAAGAAATATACAAAAAAGATCTTCACAACCCAGATAACCATGATTGTGTGATCACTCACCTAGAGCCAGACATCCTGGAATGCAAAGTCAAGTGGGCCTTAGGAAACATCACTACGAATAAAGCTAGTGGAGGATATGGAACTCCAGCCGAGCTGTTTCACATCCTAAGATAATGCTGTTAAAGTGCACTCAATATGCCAGCAAATTTGGAAAACTCAGCAGTGGCCACAGGAATGGAAAAGGTCGGTTTTCATTCCAATCTCAAAGAAAGGCAACGCCAAAGAAGGTTCAAACTACCACACAATTGCACTCATCTCACATGCTAGCAAAGTAATGCTCAAAATTCTCCAAGCCAGGCTTCAACAATACATGAACTGAGAACTTCCAGATGTTCAAGCTGAATTTAGAAAGGAAGAGGAACCAGAGATCAAATTGCCAACATCTGTAGATGTTGGTATAGAACATCTATGTTAATAGAAAAAGCAAGAGAATTCCAGAAAAACATTTACTTCTGTTTCATTGACTACACCAAAGCCTTTGTGTGGATAACAACAAGCTGTGCAAAATTCTTAAAGAAATCAGAATACCAGGCCACCTTACTTGCTGCCTGAGAAATCTGTATGCAGGTCAAGAGGCAACAGTGAGAACCATACATGGAACAATGGACTGGTTCCAAATTGAGAAAGGAGTACGTCAAGGCTGTATATTGTCACCCTGCTTATTTAGCTTATGTGCACAGTACATCATGCGAAATGCTAGGCTGGATGAAGCACAAGCTGGAATCAAGATTGTGAGGAAAACTATCAATATCCTTAGATATGCAGATGATACCACCCTAATGGCAGAAAGCAAAGAAGAACTAAAGAACCTCTTGATGAAAGTGAAAGAGGAGAGTGGAAAAGCTGGCTTAAAAGTCAACATTTGGAAAACTAAGATCATGGTATCTGGTCCCATTAGTTCAGTTCCGTTCAGTCGCTCAGTCGTGTCTGACTCTTTGCGACCCCATGAATCACAGCACGCCAGACCTCCCTGTCCATCACCAACTCCCGGAGTTCACTCAAACTGATGTCCAACGAGTCGGTGATACCATCAGTTATCTCATCCTCTGTCGTCCCCTTCCCCTCCTGCCCCCAATCCCTCCCAGCATCAGGGTCTTTTTCAATGAGTCAACTCTTCACATGAGGTGGCCAAAGTATTGGAGTTTCAACTTTAGCATCAGTCCTTCCAAAGAACACCCAGGACTGATCCCCTTTAGAATGGACTGGCTGGATCTCCTTGCAGTCCAAGGGACTCTCAAGAGTCTTCTCCAACACCACAGTTCAAAAGCATCAATTCTTCAGCACTCAGCTTTCTTCACAGTCCAACTCTCACATCCATACATGACCACTGGAAAAACCATAGCCTTGACTAGACGGACCTTTGTTGGCAAAGTAATGTCTCTGCCTTTGAATATGCTGTCTAGGTTGGTCATAACTTTCCTTCCAAGGAGTAAGTGTCTTTTAATTTCATGGCTGCAGTCGCCATCTGCAGTGATTTTGGAGCCCCCAAAAATAAAGTCAGCTACTGTTTTCACTGTTTCCCCGTTTATTTCCCATGAAGTGATGGGACCGGATGCCATGATCTTTGTTTTCTGAATGTTGAGCTTTAAGCCAACTTTTTCACTCTCCTCTTTCACTTTCATCAAGAGGCTCTTTAGTTCCTCTTCACTTTCTGCCATAAGGGTGATGTCATCTGCATATCTGAGGTTATTGAAATTTCTCCCGGCAATCTTGATTCCAGCTTGTGTTTCTTCCAGTCCAGCGTTTCTCATGATGTACTCTGCATATAAGTTAAATAAGCAGGGTGTCAGTATACAGCCTTGACGTACTCCTTTCCCTATTTGGAACCAGTCTGTTGTTCCATGTCCAGTTCTAACTGTTGCTTTCTGACCTGCCTTCTCAAGAGGCAGGTCAGGTGGTCTGGTATTCCCATCTCTTTCAGAATTTTCCCACAGTTTATTGTGATCCACACAGTCAAAGGCTTTGGCATAGTCAATAAAGCAGAAATAGATGTTTTTCTGGAACTCTCTTGCTTTTTCCATGATCCAGCAGATGTTGGCAATTTGATTTGTGGTTCCTCTGCCTTTTCTAAAACCAGCTTGAACATCTGGAAGTTCATGGTTCACATACTGCCGAAGAACCATAGAACCATAAATGTCCATCTAATCAAAGCTATGACTTGGAGAATTTTGAGCATTACTTTACTAGGGTGTGAGATGAGTGCAATTGTGTGGTAGTTTGAGCATTCTTTGGCACTGCCCTTCTTTGAGATTGGAATGAAAACTGACCTTTTCCAGTCCTGTGGCCACTGCTGAGTTTCCAAATTTGCTGAGATATTGAGTGCAGCACTTTCACAGCATCATCTTTCAGGATTTGAAATAGCTCAACTGGAATTCCGTCACCTCCACTAGCTTTGTTCATAGTGATGATTTCTAAGGCCTACTTGACTTCGCATTCCAGGATGTCTAGGTGAGTGATCACACCATCGAGATTATCTGGGTCAATCACTTCATGGCAAATAGATGGGGAAATAATAGAAACAGTGACAGACTTTATTTTCTTGGGCTCCAAAATCACTGCAGATGGTGTTACAGCCGTGAAATTTAAAGACTCTTGCTCCATGGAAGAAAATTTAAAGACTCTTGCTCCATGGAAGAGAAGCTATGAGAAACCTACATGGCATATTAAAAAGCAGAGATATTACTTTGCCTGCAAATGTCCATGTAATCAAAGCTATGGTTTTTCCAATAGTCTTGTATGAATGTGAGAGTTGGACTATAAAGAAAGCTGATTGCTGAAGAATTGATGCTTTTGAACTGTGGTGTTGGAGAAGACTTTTGAGAGTCCCTTGGACTGCAAGGAGATCCAACCAGTCAATCCTAAAGGAAATCAGTCCTGAATATTCATTTGAAGGACTGATCTGAAGCTGAAGCTCCAATACTTTGGTCACCTGATGCAAAGAACTGACTCATTTGAAAAGATCCTGATGCTGAGAAAGATAGAAGGTGGGAGGAGAAGAGCATGACAGAGGATCAGATGGTTGGATGGCATCGCCGATTTGATGAATATGAGTTTGAACAAACTCCAGGATTTGGTGATGGACGGGGACACCTGGCGTGCCACAGTCCCTGGTGTTGCAGAGGGACAACTGAGTGACTGAACTGAACTGAATTTTTTCTATATGTTAAACATTGTGAGTTTTATTTTTTGGCTGCTAGATGTTTTTGTGTTCCTATAGATATTCTAGAGTTTTATTTTTGGATATGGTTAAGTAGGGCTCCCAGGTGGTATTAGTGCCAATGCAGGAGACATAAGAGACATGGGTTCAATCTCTGGGCTGGGAAGATCCCTTGGAGGAGGCCATGACAACCCACTCCAGTATTCTTGCCTGGAGAATCCTATGGACAGAGGAGCTAGTAAGGTAACAGACCATAGGGTCACAAAGTGTCAGATACAACTGAAGCAATTGAGAACAAGGTTAAGTAACTTGAAAACAGTTTAATCCTTTTGGGTCTTGCTTTTAAACAAATCAACCTGATTTCCAGTTTCAAGAGTGGGGATCCACAGTTATCTGCTTTCCCTTCATGCTGAGTAAGGACTTCCTTTTCATTATTCTTGTGCTGATATCATCTCTTAGTTTAGAAAGAGATGCCTCAGTCTTGGGATCACAAAATGCCCTTTAGATTCTCTAGAATGCATTGCCTTGGATGTTCTATATCAATACCTTCTTTATTCACAAGTTTCCACCGTCAGGTTTCACAGCAGCTGCAGAGGAGTATGCAAAGATAAAATGTGCTGTTATGAAACCCTCCTGATGGTTGAGACATATGAGCTACTTTAGAGGCTTAATGGTCTGTCCTGGTGATTACCAGCTTTCTTCTCATACCAGGCTGTGAGTCCTTGCTCCACCTGAGTTGCTGCTTTCTTCAGCACACCTGCAGTTGTAACCTGAGGAAGCTAATCCCTGTGTGTGTGGTGGGGGGACTGGGCAGGAGAGATTCTTGTGCGCTTGCTTTGAAGCAAAATACAAAAATCAAAAATTAGCTACTAGTGTTTCCCTTGAGTCACTTGGCTCATCTCTCAAAGAAACCACTACTTACAAAGAAATAGCTCTTGTGGAGCTGACCAAATCATAGAACCTTGGGATGGGACTGGAGAGGCCAAAGTGAAGGCATTCAAGTGTGTGAGCAGGTGAGAGAGCCATGTGGATATCGTGGGATAAGTTTGTAAATTTACACACATACTTTAAAATGTGCTTTTCAAACTTTAATGTGTGGGTGAGTCATGTGGGAAACTTACTGACACAGTAGATCTAGGATAGGTTTTGGGATTCTGCATTTCTCACAATGTTCCAGGTGGTGCCTATGCTGGGAGCTATACTTTGAGTAATAGGATTTTGAAGGTATACATTCAGGAGTAAATATATGAAAAAGGAAGAGAAATACAGTCACAATCAATATTCATTATGTATTCAGTGTTTAAAGGCCTAGTATGTATATCAAACTATACTTAGTTATATGGGGGGGGGGAGAGGGGAATCAGAATAAAACCTGTTATTACAAAGTAGAAAGAGGTTTGATAAAGGTAAATAAAGATAAATACAGAATAATGTAATACTGTAATGGTGGTGCATAAATCACTTTGAACCTCAGGATAACAATTTAAAAGCAAAAGTATTAAAAATAACTATAACTGGACGTCCCTGGTGGCACAGTGGATAAGAATCCACCTGCCAATGCAGGGGACACAGTTTCAATCTTTACATTCTGCAGAGCAACTAAGCCCGTGTGCGGCAACCACTGAGCCCATGTGCCTAGAGCCTGCGCTCTGCCATAAGAGAAGCTACCGCAATGAGAAACATGAGCACTGCAATGAAGAGTAGCCCCCACTCACCACAACCAAAGTCCATGCAAAACAACGAATACCTACTGCAGCAAAAATACATAAAATAAATGAAATTTAAAAATAACTATAACCATAAACAGTTGTTAATGGAAACACAATATAAAAGAAGTAAATTATGAGATTAATAACATAAAGTGTAAAAAACAATAACATAAAGTGTGTCTGTGTGGGAAGTAAAAATGTAGAGCTTTTATATATGAAAAAAAAAAGTATATAAGCATTAGATTATGAATAGTATAGTGCAGAACCTAATGGTTAAAGATGCCTGGGCTTGAATCTGGTCTGTGAAAGTGACCAAATTACTTAACCACCATATGATTAAGTAACGATTCAATTTTCTCATTTGTGAAAAGAAAAAATAAGAATAATGATAACATCAACAGTATAGGGAGGTCAAATTGATTAGATGAGTTGATACATACAAAAACATACAGAACAGTAGCTGACACAGAAAAGACTAAAAAATTGTTTTTATAATAAAAATTGAAAGATGAGAAAAGTCATAAAATAGGTTTAGATAAAATATGAAGTTCAGTTCAGTTCAGTCGCTCAGTTGTGTCCGAGTCTTTGCGACCCCATGAATGGCAGCACGCCAGGCCTCCTGGTCCATCACCAACACCCGGAGTTCACTCAGACTCACATCTATCAAGTCAGTGATGCCATCCAGCCATCTCATCCTCTGTCATCCCCTTCTCCTCCTGCCCCCAATCCCTTCCAGCATCAGAGTCTTTTCCAATGAGTCAACTCTTCACATGAGGTGGCCAGAGTACTGGAGTTTCAGCTTTAGCATTATTCCTTCCAAAGAAATCCCAGGGCTAATCTCCTTCAGAATGGACTGGTTGGATCTCCTTGTAGTCCAAGGAACTCTCAAGAGTCTTCTCCAACACCACAGTTCAAAAGCATCAATTCTTCGGTGCTCAGTTTTCTTCACAGTCCAACTCTCACATCCATACATGACCACAGGAAAAACCATAGCCTTGACTAGATGGACCTTTGTTGGCAAAGTAATGTCTCTGCTTTCGAATATGGTATCTAGGTTGGTCACAACTTTCCTTCCAAGGAGTAAGCATCTTTTAATTTCATGGCTGCAGTCACCATCTGCAGTGGTTCGGGAGTCCAAAAAATAAAGTCTGACACTGTTTCCACTGTTTCTCCATCTACGTCCCATGAAGTGATGGGACCAGATGCCATGATCTTCGTTTTCTGAATTTTGAGTTTTAAGCCAACTTTTTCACTCTCCACTTCACTTTCATCAAGAGGCTTTTTAGTTCCTCTTCACTTTCTGCCATAAGGGTGGTGTCATCTGCATATCTGAGCTTATTGATATTACTCCTGGCAATCTTGATTCCAGCTTGTGCTTGTTCCAGCCCAGCATTTCTCATGATGTACTCTGCATATAAGTTAAATAAGCAGGGTGACAATATGAAATTCAGTGTCCATCAGTTGCCAGTGACCATTCCCTTCCAACTGTATGTTTGAAAATGGAGAGTTTGTTGTTGTTGTTGTTTTTCTGCCAACGCCAGGGAGAACTTATGTTTCCCTGCTATATAAGGAGAAAATACAGAGGGAATTTGACAAAAAGATTTGAAAAAGTTGTCATCAGTGTTTCCTTGTATCTCTGATATTTGTTCTTTCCTTCCATAAGTCTAGATGAATTGGCTCTGCTGCTCATTACCTGTAATAATGATACATTTCTCAGTCTCTACATCAGGAGCCTTATCTTTAGAATGGAGATAATAATGTTTATGTGATTGTGTAGTTGTGAAAATGAAAAACATTTGTAGGAGGTTTATTAATAATGGCAAAACTCTAATTAGCCTTCACCCTGCTTCATTCTGTACTCCAAAGCCAAATTTGCCTGTTACTCCAAGTGTTTCTTGATTTCCTACTTTTGCATTCCAGTCCCCTATAATGAAAAGGACATCTTTTTTGGGTGTTAGTTCTAACAGGTCTTGTAGGTCTTCATAGAACTGTTCTACTTCTTCAGTGTTACTGGTTGGGGCATAAGCTTGGATTACTATGATTTTGATTGGTTTGCCTTGGAAACGAACAGAGATCATTCTGTCGTTTTCGAGACTGCATCCAAGTACTACATTTCAGACTCTTTTGTTGACCATGATGGCTACTCCATTTCTTCAAAGGCATTCTTGCCCACAGTAGTAGATATAATGGTCATCTGAGTTAAATTCACCCATTCCAGTCCATTTCAGTTCACTGATTCCTAGAATTTCGACATTCACTCTTGCCATCTCCTGTTTGACCACTTCCAATTTGCTTTGATTCATGGACCTAACATTCCTGGTTCCTATGCAATATTGCTCTTTACAGCACCAGACCTTACCTCTATCGCAAGTCACATCCACAGCTGGGTATTGTTTTTGCTTTGGCTCCCTCGCTTCATTCTTTCTGGAGTTATTTCTCCACTGATCTCCAGTAGCATACTGGGCACCTACTGACCTGGGGAGTTCCTCTTTCAGTATCCTATCATTTTGCCTTTTCATACTGTTCATGGGGTTCTCAAGGCAAGAATACTGAAGTGGTTTGCCATTCCCTTCTCCAGTGGTCCACCTCTTCCAACAACACAAGAGAAGACTCTACACATGGACATCACCAGATGGTTAACACCAAAATCAGATTGATTATATTCTTTGCAGCCAAAGATGGAGAAGCTCTATACAGTCACCAAAAACAAAACTGGGAGCTGACTGTGGCTCAGATCATGAACTCCTTATTGCCAAATTCAGACTTAAATGGAAGAAAGTAGGGAAAACCACTAGACCATTCAGGTATGACCTAAATCAAATCCCTTATGATTATACAGTGGAAGTGAGAAATAGATTTAAGGGACTAGATCTGATAGACTGAGTGCCTGATGAACCGTGGACGAAGGTTCGTAACATTGTACAGGAGACAGGGATCAAGACCATCCCCATAGAAAAGAAATGAAAAAAAGCAAAATGGTTGTCTGAGGAGGCCTTACAAATAGCTGTGAAAAAAAAAATGAAAAGCAAAGGGGAAAAGAAAAGATATAATCATCTGAATGCAGAGTTCCAAAGAATAGCAAGGAGAGATAAGAAAGATTCCTCAGTGATCAGTGCAAAGAAATAGAGGAAAACAACAGAATGGGAAAGACTAGAGATCTCTTCAAGAAAATTAGAGATACCAAGGGAACATTTCATGCAAAGATGGGCTCGATAAAGGACAGAAATGGTATGGACCTAACAGAAGCAGAAGATATTAAGAAGAGGTGGCAGGAATACACAGAAGAACTGTGCAAAAAAGATCTTCACAACGCAGATAATCACGATGGAGTGATCACTGACCTAGAGCCAGACATCCTGGAATGTGAAATCAAGTGGGCCTTAGAAAGCATCATTATGAACAAAGCTAGTAGAGGTGATGAAATTTCTGTTGAGCTGTTTCAAATCCGGGCGCAGGAGGGCCTAGAGGAGCTATCTCACGTTGAAGGTCAGGAAGGGCAATAGTGAGGAGATACCCCTCGTCCAAGGTAAGGAGCAATGGCTGCCCTTTGCTGGAGCAGCCATGAAGAGATACCCCACGCCCAAGGTAAGAGAAACCCAAGTAAGACAGTAGGTGTTGCAAGAGGGCATCAGAGGGCAAACACACTGAAAACCATACTCACAGAAAACTAGTCAATCTAATCACACTAGGACCACAGCCTTGTCTAACTCAATGAAACTAAGCCATTCCCATGGGGCAACCCAAGATGGGCAGGTCATGGTGGAGAGATCTGACAGAATATGGTCCACTGGAGAAGGGAATGGCAAACCACTTCAGTATTCTTGCCTTGAGAACCCCATGAACAGTATGAAAAGACAAAATGATAGGATACTGAAAGAGGAACTCCCCAGGTCAGTAGGTGCCCAATATGCTACTGGAGATCAGTGGAGAAATAACTCCAGAAAAAATGAAGGGATGGAGCCAAAGCAAAAAGAACACCCAGCTGTGTATGTGACTGGTGATAGAAACAAGGTCCGAGGCTGTAAAGAGAAATATTTCATAGGAACCTGGAATGTCAGGTCCATGAATCAAGGCAAATTGGAAGTGGTCAAACAAGAGACGGCAAGAGTGAATGTCGACGTTCTAGGAATTAGCGAACTGAAATGGACTGGAATGGGTGAATTTAACTCAGATGACCATTATATCTACTACTGTGGGCAAGAATGCCTTTGAAGAAATGGAGTAGCCATCATGGTCAGCAAAAGAGTCCGAAATGCAGTACTTGGATGCACTCTCAAAAACGACAGAATGATCTCTGTTCGTTTCCAAGGCAACAGTTCAATATTACAGTAATCCAAGTCTTTGCCCCAACCAGTAATGCTGAAGAAGCTGAAGTTGAATGGTTCTATGAAGACCTACAAGACCTTTTAGAACTAACACCCAAAAAAGATGTCCTTTTCATTATAGGGGACTGGAATGCAAAAGTAGAAAGTCAAGAAACACCTGGAGTAACAGGCAAATTTGGCCTTGGAATACGGAATGAAGCAGGGCAAAGACTAATAGAGTTTTGCCAAGAAAATGCACTGGTCATAACAAACACCCTCTTCCAACAACAAAAGAGAAGACTCTATAAATGGACATCACCAGGTGGTCAACACCGAAATCAGATTGATTATATTCTTTGCAGCCAAAGATGGAGAAGCTCTATACAGTCAGCAAAAACAAGACCAGGAGCTGACTGTGGCTCAGACCATGAACTCCTTATTGCCAAATTCAGACTGAAATTGAAGAAAGTAAGGAAAACCACTAGACCATTCAGGTATGACCTAAATCAAATCCCTTATGATTATACAGTGGAAGTGAGAGATAGATTTAAGGGCCTAGATCTGATAGATAGAGTGCCTGATGAACTATGGAATGAGGTTCATGACATTGTACAGGAGACAGGGATCAAGACCATCCCCATGGAAAAGAAATGCAAAAAAGCAAAATGGCTGTCTGGGGAGGCCTTACAAATAGCTGTGGAAAGAAGAGAAGCGAAGAGCAAAGGAGAAAAGGAAAGATATAAGCATCTGAATGCAGAGTTCCAAAGAATAGCAAGAAGAGATAAGAAAGCCTTCTTCAGCGATCAATGCAAAGAAATAGAGGAAAACAACAGAATGGGAAAGACTAGGGATCTCTTCAAAAAAATCAGAGATACCAAAGGAACATTTCATGCAAAGATGAGCTCGATAAAGGACAGAAATGGTATGGACCTAACAGAAGCAGAAGATATTAAGAAGAGATGGCGAGAATACACAGAAGAACTGTACAAAAAAGATCTTCACGACCCAGATAATCACGATGGTGTGATCACTGACCTAGACCCAGACATCCTGGAATGTGAAGTCAAGTGGGCCTTAGAAAGCATCAGTATGAACAAGGCTAGTGGAGGTAATGGAATTCGAGTTGAGCTATTCCAAATCCTGAAAGATGATGCTGTAAAAGTGCTGCACTCAATATGCCAGCAAATTTGGAAAACTCAGCAGTGGCCACAAGACTGGAAAGGTGAGTTTTCATTCCAATCCCAAAGAAACGCAATGCCAAAGAATGCTCAAACTACTGCACAATTGCACTCATCTCACACTCTAGTAAAGTAATGCTCAAAATTCTCCAAGCCAGGCTTCAGCAATATGTGAACTGTGAACTTCCAGATGTTCAAGCTGGTTTTAGAAAAGGCAGAGGAACCAGAGATCAAATTGCCAACATCTGCTGGGTTATCGATAAAGCAAGAGAGTTCCAGAAAAGCATCTATTTCTGCTTTACTATGCCAAAGCCTTTGACTGTGTGGATCACAATAAACTGTGAAAAATTCTGAAAGAGATGGGAATACCAGACCACCTGACCTGCCTCTTGAGAAACCTATATGCAGGTCAGAAAGCAACAGTTAGAACTGGACATGGAATAACAGACTGGTTTCAAAGAGGAAAAGGAGTACGTTAAGGCTGTATATTGTCACCCTGTTTATTAAACTTATATGCAGAGTACATCATGAGAAATGCTGGGCTGGAAGAAGCACAAGCTGGAATCAAGATTGCCGGGAGAAATATCAATGAGCTCAGATATGCAGATGACACCACCCTTATGGCAGAAAGTGAAGAGGAACTAAAAAGCCTCTTTATGAAAGTGAAAGAGGAGAGTGAAAAAGTTGGCTTAAAGCTCAACATTCAGAAAAGGAAGATCATGGCATCTGGTCCCATCACTTCATGGGAAATAGATGGCGAAACAGTGGAAACAGTGTCAGACTTTATTTTTGGGGGCTCCAAAATCACTGCAGATGGTGATTGAAGCCATGAAATTAAAAGACACTTACTCCTTGGAAGGAAAGTTATGACCAACCTAGATGGCATATTCAAAAGTAGAGACATTACTTTGCCAACAAGGTCCGTCTAGTCAAGGCTATGGTTTTTCCAGTGGTCATGTGTGGATGTGAGAGTTGGACTGTGAAGAAGGCTGAGCACCAAAGAATTGATGCTTTTGAACTGTGGTGATGGAGAAGACTCTTGAGAGTCCCTTAGACTGCAAGGAGATCCAACCAGTCCATCCTAAAGGGGATCAGTCCTGGGTGTTCATTGGAAGGACTGATGCTAAAGCTGAAACTCCAATACTTTGCCCACCTCATGAGAAGAGTTGATTCATTGAAAAAGACCCTGATGCTGGGAGGGATTGGAGGCAGGAGGAAAAGGGGATAACAGAGGATGAGATGGCTGGATGGTATCACTGACCTGATGGACATGAGTTTGAGTAAACTCCAGGAGTTGTTGATGGACAGGGATGCCTGGCATGCTACGATTCATGGGGTTGCAAAGAGTCGGACACACTGAGTGACTGCACTGAACTGAACTGATTAATAATGGCCCTGAAGATATCCAGGACCAACCCCTGGAAACTGTGAATGTTACTTTATATGGAAAGAAAGACTTTGCAGATGTAATTAAGCCAAGGATCTTGAGATAAAGAAGTTATCCTGGATTATCTGGGTGGTGTTCTTATAAGAGGGAAGCAGAGCAAGATTTGAAACAGAAGGCAGCAATGTGACCACTGAAGCAAGATGCCATATGGCTTACTTTAAAGAAGAGTCATGAGCCAAGAAATGCAAGAAAAACAGCTCTAAAAGGTAGAAAAGTCAAGAAAACAATTTCTCCTCTAGAGCCTGCAGAAAGGAGCATGGCCCTGCTGACACCTTGATTTTGGCCAAGCGAAACTGATTTCAGACTTCTGAACTCTAGAACTCTACGAGAGTAAATGTACATTTTTTTAAAGCCATCAACTTTGTGGTGATTTGTTGTAGCAGGAACAGGAAACAAATACAAAAATTATGAAAAGCAGCCATGGAGCATTCACAAATATTATTTTTCATCCATTCCCTAAGTGGCGAGCAGTCATGAGTATGAAAGATCTTTTAAGTTAAGGCCACTGTAACAGTTCTAATTTTTCCCGAAGAAGCTAAGGCCATGAAGTATTGTCTTCTGGCCTGTAAGATTGAGATGTAAGTGAAACAGTCCTCCAGATTCTACAGAAGGATATTTATAAATTTAGGGACTGCACTACTCTTACAGAGAAGTCAAAAGACTAGGTGACCAGATGTCCCAAATGAAATAACACTTCTGGCTTCAGTTTGCTTCAGTAGGGCATTTGTCCTGTGGTCTAAATTGAATCTTATGGATCCTGCCAGAAACTTCAGAAGCTTCAGAACACAAAAATATAGTTATTTCAGAAGAGAACTTCAGAAGGGAGGGAAAAGGAAGGGATAACCCTGGTGGTTCAGTGGTAAAGAATCTGCATGTCAGTGCAGGAGATGCAAGTTTGATCCCTGGGTCCAGAAGATCCTCTGGAGAAGGAAATGAAAACCCACTCCATTCTTGCCTAGAGAATTCCATGGACAGAGGAACCTGATGGGCTTAGTCCATGGGGTCACAAAAGAGTTGGATGTGACTTAGTAACTAAACAGCAACAAAACAAATGATCTGTGAAGTAATTGAAAAGCATTGTTTATGTTTAGGATTTCTTATCCTTTTCAAGTTTCAATTTGGGGCCTAAATTACATTTTGTTTAGTTCTGTTACTCTAAGTTGATACTGACAAACCTTTGGTGTTTGAGTTAAGAAGGAGAAAGATTTTGTGAAAAAGTTAATTTTTAATATGCTTGGTATAAACAAATCACTAGTTCAGTAACACAAGATTAAACTTGTGTGCCTTTAAATCTTTAAATAAGGAAAAATGTTCAGTAAAGGTTAGTTAATCCATTAATTATAAAGTGAAAGGATCTTTTTATTCCTCCCTGAATATGTCTTCCTCACTTTCCCCCTTAGACACAGGGGCACACCCAGACCAGTCTGACACATAAAGAGAGCAAATATAGGTGGGTCAACAGTCAAAACTAGCCTTCTTACCTTCTTACACTTCCTACTCTCTTTTAATCTTCTGTTCTCCACTAGCTGATTTTCTTAAAGAGATGATCTAAGTTCTCAGCAGAAAGGTTTGTGATTATTCATTTAAATATTTTTGAGACTCTATCGTGTTATCATATTAATTTCAAGTAACTCCCAGTTAAACACACTAGTTTTGCCAAGAGTTAATAGGGTTCAAATGCTCCACCAAAATATAGTATTTGATAACCATTTTAGTTAACCTAGCAAAGTTAGCCTAGGCATCCTTTGAAAACTCTGTCCTTTAATTTGGAGAGCCCAGAATCTGATCCTCAAGTGAGATATTTTTGGCAACCTTTGGGAAACTGAAATATGTACTATGCAATATGATATAATCATCACAATAAGTGCAACAGAAGTTTCAGGAAAGGGGACACCTCCCAGGTCCTAGAGTGGGCTCTTGTCTAATACTCAGAAATAAATTGAGGAGACACATATGCTGACATAGCAAGAGACTTTATTGTAAAGGGATGCCCAGGGTAAGGGAACCCAAGAGAATTGCTCTGCCACACGGCTTGAAGTCTTGGGTTTTATGATGATGGGATTAGTTTCCGGGTTGTCTCTGGCCAATCAATGTGGCTCAGGGTCCTTCCTGGTGGTATGTGCATTACTCAGCCAAGATGCATTCCAGTGAGAAGGATTCTGGGAGGTTGGCAGGACATAAGGACTGGTGTCTCCTATCTTCTTTTGAGCTTTCCCAAATTCTTCAAGTTGGTGGTAGCTTGTTAGTTCTGTATGCCTAACCAGAACCTCCTGTTGTAGGATAGTTAACTCATGCATGTGGTTACTATCTTGCCTAGCCAGGGAGGGTGGTTTCAGTCATTGGTTCCCCTAACACAGTCACATCCAAACATAAAACATTTGGAGAACATTATGTATAGTGGAGCATCATATGGAAAAGTAAATCTTCCTCTCCAGTGGAGTTTTCTTCCATAGAGAGATTCAGAGTTCCCGACTTTGGCCTTCACATAGAGAAGAATCTTGTCCGTATGGTCACAGTATTAAGAGCCTTCCCTGCTGAATCCTCTGGTAACTGATAATCAGCTTGAGTCCTGACTCCTACATCCAATCTTATGTAAGCCAGATGTCTCCAACAGCAGATTTTATCTTTCTACTCCCCTCTTATTATACTTTTCACCCTTTATTCTTTCCAGCTAGCTCTTTTGCTCCCCAGGCCACCAATCTCCATATTCTAATCCTATTTTAAGGACTTAAACTTAACCTTAAACTATCATGAACTATAAATAGGGTTAAAATAGGTGTAAAAAAGTTCATGAATGAAGGCACATTCCATGTAAATCAACATTAGAAAAGATAACAGGTGAAATCATGGAAGACTTTGTATACTAAATGAATGCATTTCAGCTTCATCCTGAAATTAGAGGTGGTTTTTCTTATTTCTTTTTTTTAATTGGAGGATAATTGCTTTACAATATTGTGTTGGCTTCTGCCATTAACAACGTGAATGAGCCACAGTACACATATGTCGCTTCTCTCCTGAAGCTCCCCCCCTCACCCATCTCAACCATCTAGGTTGTCACAGAGCCCCGGGCTGAGCTCCCTGTGCTATGCAGCAGCTTCCCACTGGCTGTCTGTTTCACACATGGTAATGTATATATGTCAGTGCTAGTCTCTCAATTTGTCCCACCCTCTCCTTCCCTCGCTGTGTCCAAAGTCTGTTCTCTAGGTTTGCATTAGAGGTTGTTGTTTGAAAGAATTTTAAATAAGCTATTTTGTGACTAGATTTGCATTTTAAGTAGATTATTCTGAGAGCAGCAGTGATAGATGAACCTTATATGAGGTTATGTATTGGGTGGGGTGAATTGGGGCAAGCTTGTGGGCAGATAGATTGGTGTGGAAGGTATTCCAGTGGAGCAAGCAAATGGTAATAATACTCTGAACTAAAACAGTTACAAATGGAATGGAAAAAAAAGGAATCAGATGGGTAACTGATGACATTTATGCAGTGGCATCTACAGGACATGGTAAATACATGAAAGTCGAAGAGCAGGTATCAAGTAGCATACCTAAGCAGATGAGAGAGCTGGGTCAAAAAGCCCTTTCTGTAATAATTGCTCCAGATGGAAATAACAGCCCCACCCCAGACTAAATTGTCATTGTTTATATTTCCTTATGGCTCTTATGACATTCTACTTTGTATTTTATATTAATTCAATACCAAAGTAATCCAAGTCTATGCCCCAACCAGTAACACTGAAGAAGCTGAAGTTGAATGGTTCTATGAAGACCTACAAGACTTTTTAGAACTAACACCCAAAAAAGATGTCCTTTTCATTATAGGGGACTGGAATGCAAAAGTAGAAAGTCAAGAAACACCTGGAGTAACAGGCAAATTTGGCCTTGGAATATGGAATGAAGCAGGGCAAAGACTAATAGAGTTTTGCCAAGAAAATGCACTGGTCATAAAAAACACCCTCTTTCAACAACACAAGAGAAGACTCTGCACATGGACATCACCAGATGGTCAACTCCGAAATCAGATTGATTATGTTCTTTGCAGCCAAAGATGGAGAAGCTCTACACAGTCAACAAAAACAAGACCAGGAGCTGACTGTGGCTCAGATCATGAATTCCTTATTACCAAATTCAGACTTAAATTGAAGAAAGTAGGGAAAACCAGTAGACCATTCAGGTATGACCTAAATCAAATCCCTTATGATTATACAGTGGAAGTGAGAAATAGATTTAAGGGCCTAGATCTGATAGATAGAGTGCCTGATGAACTATGGAATGAGGTTCATGACATTGTACAGGAGACAGGGATCAAGACCATCCCCGTGGAAAAGAAATGCAAAAAAGCAAAATGGCTGTCTGGGGAGGCCTTACAAATAGCTGTGGAAAGAAGAGAAGCGAAAAGCAAAGGAGAAAAGGAAAGATATAAACATCTGAATGCAGAGTTCCAAAGAATAGCAAGAAGAGATAAGAAAGCCTTCTTCAGCGATCAATGCAAAGAAATAGAGGAAAACAACAGAATGGGAAAGACTAGAGATCTCTTCAAGAAAATTAGAGATACCAAGGGAACATTTCATGCAAAGATGGGCTCGATAAAGGACAGAAATAGTATGGACCTAACAGAAGGAAAAGATATCAAGAAGAGGTGGCAAGAATACACAGAAGAACTGTACAAAAAAGATCTTTATGACCCAGATAATCACAATGGTGTGATCACTGACCTAGAGCCAGACATCCTGGAATGTGAAGTCAAGTGGGCCTTAGAAAGCATCGTTACAAACAAAGCTAGTGGAGGTGATGGAATTCGAGTGGAGCTATTCCAAATCCTGAAAGATGATGTTGTGAAAGTGCCGCACTCAATATGCCAGCAAATTTGGAAAACTCAGCAGTGGCCACAGGACTGGAAAGGTGAGTTTTCATTCCAATCCCAAAGAAAGGCAATGTCAAAGAAGGTTCAAACTACCACACAATTGCACTAATCTCACATGCTAGTAAAGTAATGCTGAAAGTTCTCCAAGCCAGGCTTCAGCAATACGTGAACCGTGAACTTCTGATGTTCAAGCTGGTTTTAGAAAAGGCAGAGGAACCAGAGATCAAATTGCCAACATTCGCTGGATCATGGAAAAAGCAAGAGAGTTCCAGAAAAACACCTATTTCTGCTTTATTGACTATGCCAAAGCTTTTGACTGTATGGATCACAATAAACTGTGGGAAATTCTGAAAGAGATGGGAATACCAGACCACCTGACCTGCCTCTTGAGAAATCTGTATGCAGGTCAGGAAGCAACAGTTAGAACTGGACATGGAACAACAGACTGGTTGCAAAGAGGAAAAGGAGTTCATCAAGGCTGTATATTGTCACCCTGCTTATTTAACTTATATGCAGAGTACAACATGAGAAATGCTGGACTGGAAGAAACACAAGCTGGAACCAAGATTGCCGGGAGAAATATCAATAACCTCAGATATGCAAACGACACCACCGTTATGGCAGAAAGTGAAGAGGAACTAAAAAGCCTCTTGATGAAAGTGAAAGTGGAGAGTGAAAAAGTTGGCTTAAAGCTCAACATTCAGAAAACGAAGATTATGGCATCCGGTCCATCATTTCATGGGAAATAGATGGGGAAACACTGGAAACAGTGTCAGACTTTATTTTTCTGGACTCGAAAATCACTGCAGACGGTGACTGCAGCCATGAAATTAAAAGACGCTTACTCCTTGGAAGGAAAGTTATGTCCAGTTAGATAGCATATCAAAAGCAGAGACATTACTTTGCCAACAAAAGTTCGTCTAGTCATGGCTATGGTTTTTCCAGTGGTCATGTATGGATGTGAGAGTTGGACTGTGAAGAAGGCTGAGCGCCGAAGAATTGATGCTTTTGAACTGTTGGTGTTGGAGAAGACTCTTGAGAGTCCCTTGGACTGCAAGGAGATCCAACCAGTCCATTCTGAAGGAGATCAGCCCTGGGATTTCTTTGGAAGGAATGATGCTAAAGCTGAAAGTCCAGTATTTTTGCCACCTCATGCGAAGATTTGACTCACTGGAAAAGACTCTGATGCTGGGAGGGATTGGGGGCATGGAGGAGAAGGGGACGACAGAAGATGAGATGGCTGGATGGCATCACTGACTTGATGGACGTGAGTCTGAGTGAACTCTGGGAGTTGGTGATGGACAGGGAGGCCTGGCGTGCCGCAATTCATGGGGTCGCAAAGAGTCGGACACGACTGAGCAACTGAACTGAACTGAACTGAACTGATTCTGCTTCTGACTGATAAATTTCTAGGAGTATTATCCTTCTGTCATACTCCTGAAATATCTAAGTCTTTGCCTTAGACTGAGCACTAAATAAATGTGTTGAATGAATGACTGAGAGCATGAATTAGATTATTCTATACTCTGTGAAGTGCTTTCATGTGTATAAATCTTTTGATACTGTCAACATCTTTGGCAAAAAGTGAGTATAGCAGGTGGTATTATTCCCATTTTTCAGAGAAGAAATGGTCAGAAACATGAATATAACATAGCTAGTAGTTGACAGAGGTAGGCTTGATACTTTTGACCCAGCACCCACCACTCAGCTATGCTGTTTTTTCATTATAAAAGTTCTCAGTGTTCTCACTCAGGATAGTTTATTCTTAATAAATTATCAGATTTTCTACTCAATAACATGTTAAGTGCCACAAAAATAAAAGATGGAAAAGAATGGAGTGGGATGACGAGGACAAACACACATAGTAGGTGGTAGAGTGCTCAGCAGCAGGCAAAGAAGTCAGGAAAACCGTATGTACAATTGATGTCTATTCACGTCATTCCCTCCTGGAGTGTCTCCTATGGGCAGACACTGGGAGTCTGGAATCCGCATTTCCTTTTACTAGGAGGATTCAGGTTTTGGTTTTACCAAAGAGAGATGTTTGCACAAGACATAGAATGTGAAAAAGAAGAGGCTATTTTCTAGCTATAGCTTTAGTGGGTATGTGGACATGAGCAGTAGCGAAAGAAAGTTTTACAAGGACTTCCGGATAACCCTCTGAGAATCACCTACTTTTGCACCACAATTAAAAGGTCATGAAGAGCAGCCTCTGATGAAACCTTCATTTTCTGAATTATTAAGTGCTAGAACTGATTTCCCTGATATTCCCATCACCCAGCCTTTTCAATGATTGCATATGTTGCTAACATTCCTATATTAAATTCCATCATGCTTTAAATACCTAGAGTGATTATGTTTTTTTAATTCACACACCATAAGGAGAAAATACAAGTATTTAAAAGCATTGCACACTTGAAACTAACACACTGTTTAAACCAAGTATCAGATCAGATCATATCAGTCGCTCAGTCGTGTCCAACTCTTTGCAACCCCATGAATCGCAGCACGCCAGGCCTCCCTGTCCATCACCAACTCATGGAGTTCACTCAGACTCACGTCCATTGAGTCAGTGATGCCATCCAGCCATCTCATCCTCTGTCGTCCCCTTCTCCTCCTGCCCCCAATCCCTCTCAGCATCAGAGTCTTTTCCAATGAGTCAACTCTTTGCATGAGGTGGGCAAAGTACTGGAGTTTCAGCTTCAGCATCATTCCCTCCAAAGAAATCCCAGGGCTGATCTCCTTCAGAATGGACTGGTTGGATCTCCTTGCAGTCCAAGAGACTCTCAAGAGTCTTCTCCATCACCACAGTTCAAAAGCATCAATTACAAAATAGTATCCCAAGCTTAGATCCTGTGAAGTCAAACAGTCCTATTTGCCTCAATCACCTTTAGAACATTCTTGCAATAAAATGTGGTCCTTTAAGAAGAAGGAGTAGATCATAGATTGACAAATACTTCTATTCAAATTGGTTTAAATATGAATCTCCAGTAATTTAATGCTGAGGCTCAATACTTAAAGCATTTAGTTGCCTAGAAAACTTGGCTCTTCAGTTGACCTCATTCCCCTAAAACACTGGCAAGAAAACTAAAGTTTTACCATGGGTAGAATGGCATTTCATAATTGCCACATGCAAGAATTAAAGATTGCTAAACTTGAAATTTCATGTATAGTCATGTTCAGATGGGTTGCTGATAGATGGATTTAAATTGTTTTTTTTCCAGTAACCCATAGGTTGATGGAAAGATATTTCAATGGACCGGCGTTACAGTGCAAAAATTTCCATGCATTCCTTTGGAATTTTTTTCAAAATAATAAAATTAAGTACTTAATGCCTGAAAAAAACTTCTAAACAATATTGCCTCACCTTTCATAAATACTTTTATTGTCCGTTACTTTTCTAAATTCTTCTGGTCAATGCAGATAATATAAGCCCCCTGTCAGCAATCCAGCTATGGTGATGACCTCCCTTTCAAATGAGCACTTCCTATTCATTTGCTGCTTTGTGCTAATTTTCTAGGCTAGACCAGCACGCTGGCTTTGGTTCAGTTCTTAGTATCTTGGTGAGGGAGGAGGGGAGCAAGTCACCTTTTTCTCAGGTCAGTGGATTGCTGCCCTTTGTGGTGCTGGGGCAGACTGAGTTACTCTATAACTATTGAGCATTTCCACTGCACTCCCAAGGCATGTAGGCAGTTTTGGTGCTTCAGAAACTTCTTTCCCCACAAAGACATTTGACATTGAATCAAACCTTGATGAGCCAAATTTCATTTTTCCAAACTCCAGGGATGGGTAAACCTGGCTTTGTGTTCAGTTCACTGAATATCTCAAAGCTATTTTTCAAATGTCCTGGGTTTGGCCAAAGCCAAATCTACTTTGCCAAACATTTTACTTAATTTAATAATAACAATAAAAAAAAACCCATCTGTGTTTTAATGAAAATTTAATCCATATGTTTGATTCACTTTTTGCACTCAATCCATCAAAATATTTTGTAAGAGTTATCTGAAGTCCAAGAGGCCTTCTATGCCATTAAGAAAAAAAAAAAAAAAAAAGCCAGTGTAAGCCTTTCTTCCCTCACAGTTTTTTCCTCTGCTAATAGGGAATTGTTGTCTTCTCAGTCCCTATCTGACTCAAGTTTTATTGTACCCTTCCTCTGACTCTCATTCCATGCCAATTCTACTCTGATATGATCGCTGATGAGTTTCCTGGTGGCTCAGAGGGTAAAGAGTCTGCCTGCAATGCAGGAGAACTGGGTTCAATTCTTGGGTTGGGACGACCCCCTGGAGAAGGGAATGGCAACCCACTCCAGTATTCTTGCCTGAAAATCCCATGGACAGAGGAGCCTGGTGGGCTAAGTCCATGGGGTTGCAAAGAGTTGGACATGACTGAGTGACTAACACACGTACATGATCACTAATTGAAGTGGCTCATTGAGACTATCCATTTTGTTTTCTTGTGCTACCTGAAGGAGGAAATAAGTAAAAGAGAGGAAAGAATGAAGAAAAAGACCCTAACTTTTCCTTTGGGTAGAAGTATTATTCCTATAGTAATTCGCATCTTCTTTGGTCAGGGTTATTGTTCAGTAGCTCAGATGAGTTGCTCAGTCCGACTCCTTGTGACCCTGTGGACTGCAGCATGCCAGGCTTCCTTGTCCTTCACTATCTCTGGGAGGTTGCTCAAACCCATGTCCATTGAGTCAGTGATGCCATCCAACCATCTCATCGTCTGCCATCCCCTTCTCCTCCTGCCCTCAATCTTTCCTAGCATCAGGGTCTTTTCTAATGAGTTGGCTCTTCACATCACTTGGTCAAAGTATTGGAGCTTCACCTTCAGCATCAGTCCTTCCAATGAATTTTCAGTCAGGGAGTGGAATGAAAAGAGAATTTTGGTGGGGGGGGGGGGTAGGAAGACCAACCATTTGAGAGCAGACACGGACAGGATTGACAGATTGAGAGCTCTTTCTTGATTCTGTGGGTGGTGGTGCACTTGTACTGGTTTAAAGTTTAAGATAGATCGGGACAGGAAGACACCTAGTTGGTTGATTGGAAAAGAGACTGTAGGTTCAGTATATTGACATATTTACTTCTCAGGTTAGCTGTGCTTCACTGGGCAACTGGCAGTCCATTGGTGATGGAGAGGAGGTAAGGCAGGCTCAGAGAGGGAGGGTCAGAAAGGGAGGTGGGGAGTCTCAGCTGCTCTCTTCAATGAGGTAATCCTTCCACAGCGCCGCGCCGCCGTCCCTGTGTCTGCTGCCAGTGCCCCAAGAGCTCCAGATACAATTGATCTCATTAGAGATCAGAACAGAACTGGCCTGGACAGCCTGTTCTTTTCTAGTGATTAGGACATAGCATAGTTTTGTTACCCCTCTCCCTCAGCTCTATCTTCATCTCCTGGCTGAAGGTTCTTTTGTCTTTGGATTAATCTAGGGTTAATCTAAGTTTATTTACTCACTGCAAGTCTTGGGCTGACCAGGTAGACACAGTCTTCAAATACCTCTGAAAACCTGCTCCATCATCAATGTGTGCTCTAGTTTAATCTCTGTCTCTACCAGACTCAAACTAACCCAAAGAAACTGGCCACAGGACTTAGTAGGATTAAATCAAAGGTTAGTTTTGCTCTTATCTGAGATGACATTCATTTTGATGTTGACTTGCTGGGAGGCCTCTCAAAACTTTATGCTTCTCCTAGAGAACATTGAATAAAAGTATGATGTGACATGAAAGGAATTTCAGCAGTCCTCCAGTAAGTACTGCGTATCAAATAGTCCTTAATAGAGAACTCCTTCTCCTTCTTCAAACTGTCTAGAGAGAGACCCACCAACTCCTTGCTAATGTGTTCTGTGTCTGTCTAACGTAAGGCAGTCCCTAGGAAAGCTGATTATGAGATTTGGGGAGCACAGAAGGTAGGTCATGAGCTGCCTCTCTCTCTTAAGAAAACAAAGGATCAAAAAGCAAGAGCTGAAAACAATCTTGTGGTCTGCAAGTTTGAGGAACATTTTTCCTTACTTGGACCTTGAAGCTAGTTTGACTCTGAGTTAGTGACATAACCTGTTTTGGCTTTGGTTTCCTTGTGTGTGTAATGAAGATCGCTCAAGTCTCTTACAGCTCTAAGATTGTTGTAGCTTGTGATTTAATTCACTTGGGAAATCAGTTGCTAGGTTCAGAAGAAAAATGTAATCAGTGACCACTGGTTGTCTCACATCTGTCTTGGAATCTTCCTTACTCACACACCCAGAAATTTACCTACCTAAACAGGATACAGATTTTTCTTTTTTTGGAACATACCAAAGTTTCATGCTTAGAGTTACTAATAGAGTCTCCTAAATGTTTTGCCACTAAGGCACAAATATTGACCCTTGGGAAACTGGGGTATGAAGCTGAGAATCCACATGTCCTCACATTCAGCCATTGCTATGATATGTCAGCATCTAAAGACAGGCCTTTGTCTACAAACTTCAGGCTTTCTCTTAATGGACCTTCATTATTGAGGGAGTTAGGCACTATGTGGGTTTCCTAGGTAGCGCTAGGGTAAAGAAGGTGCCTGCCAATGCAGGAGATCTAAGCACCGCGTGTTCGATTCCTGGCCTGGGAAGATCCCCTGGAGGAGGGCATGGAGACCCATTCCAGTCTTCTTGCCTGGAGAATCCATGATCAGAGGAACCTGGCGGGCTATAGTCCGTTGGGTCTCAAAAGGTCGGACACAACCAAAGTGACTTAGCACGCATGCACGCAGATACTGTATGCTTTTTCTCTTTGTATTCCTCATCTCGTATTTTTTGTTTCTCTATAGATAAGAAACTTCTAATAGACTCTAGATTCCAAGGGAAAAGATATAATAACCAGAAAAGACATGGTTTTTAAGTAAAGAAAATCCCCAATGTTTCAGGATTATTGATTTTAATGTTCTAGTGATATTACCATTGCTTGGCAGCATTAACTCAGGGTAAGACAGAGTTCCCACTTGGGCTTGAGTAATGCTGAGCAAGCCACTTACAAAGCAATTTTGAAGTTATGAACGGAAAGTATAGATACGATGTAATTTGAAACAGAGAAGGCTTAGTAAGACAGGACTCTGTAAGGCACAGTTTTTAAAGTTTGACATCTGGAAACCACTTAAGGAATAGATTACTGATGTCCAACAAGTGAAAAAAATTCATCATGATGTTTTAAAAAGAAAACATATTTTAAAATTAATCTGAATAAGAATAACCTTGTCTCAACCTCCGTCTGAGTTTTAGGCCAGAGTCCACATCCAGGTGGCTTACCTTTTACTTTTTCTTTGTATTTAATTGCAAAAATCTTAGCAGAATTATAGTTCGTTAGAAATGGCAGTGAGTGCTAGGTATTAAGATTGAGAAATTATGGAGCAATTTCTCACTGTAGATTGCTTTGGGTTTTTTATCATATGTTGAGTCGATACGTCGGTTACATTCAAAAGTAGGACACTTGAGTGCTGAGTGACTCAGCTTGGAAGATGAGGGTGAATGGGCTCCAAATTCCCTCTTTGGTAGTATTGGCCTCTGTAGTTTTCCATGTTCTTTGTTACAATGTGGATATGATTTTTAAAAAATATGCTCAATAATAATATTCCTAGATTTATTTTTCAGCTGAGTGAAGACATTCATCTAATGCTGAAAAGAGACAAGCTCAGAGAATGAGCTGTTTGGGTCTCAGTTTGGTCATAAGAAATGCCAATATTTTGTGCACAGCACTAAAATCTGTGTGATGATTTTATCCTAAGGCAACAGGTCCAACCTATTTAAAATACTGTATGCATCACTGATAAATACCACTCAAGATCAGTGTCATGAAGAAATCTTTTCATCTTTCATCTCAAAAATGCCTGTAAGCACCCTTATTTTTCATGGATAGAGCACTGCAGGTGGAAACACGGAATATCCAACATCCAGTCCATTTCATGCCTCAAGTCATGACTTGATTGTATTAACAATTTTCACTGCTTCCCTCAGCACTGAATCAGAAGTCAAAGGTGTATTGCTGACCAGGAGCTGCTGTCTGTAAATAAGCTAACATGTGGACTTATATTCAAGTGTAACATCTTTTATTCATATAGTAAAACCATCTCTTGCTCTGTCCAGTCAGTTGGTATTTAACAGCTGTTATGGACAAGACTGAAGCGACTTAGCAGTAGCAGTAGCAGCAGCAGCCCAAATGCAACCAAATGGTATTTGTCTATACCTTTTAACTCCCCAAATAATTGGCATTGAAAAGAAAAATAAAACAAGCAAACATCTTCTCTAGTAGCGTGTGCTTTCAGTGATAAAATCTACATGTTTACCAAATGTTCACCAACATACCACATATATGCCAAGAGTTGATTTGTTAGGTTCACCAGTAGTTTTGTTTCACAAAATAATTTATGTATATATGAAAGAATTGCATGTCCACATATAATTGATAATATGATACATTTGATAATATGCACTATTATCCACATAATTTGATAATATCCACATATATTTGATAATATGCACTATCCAGCAATATTATTTGACACAGGAATTTAAGAAATCTTTGCTACCAACTTTGTAGCTGGCTGTAAAATTTCTTGGAAATATTATGACTTTGAACTTCTTTTTGTTACGAAGAGTGCACTTTTTGAATGATACAGCTGAGATTTTCATCTCTTCTTTGCTCTAGAAAATAAAATTAATCAATTTTGGTTTGAAAGCATAATTTTCTCTCATCATAGGAAGACTCAGTTGCTTACTGTGCTTGTTATTTGTCTATAAAAGATACTGTTCTAAGACTTCATGGCAGTCCAGTCGCTAAGACTTTGCCTTCCGATGCAGTGAGGGTGGGTTCCATCCCTGGTCAAGATCCCACATGCCTCAGGCCGCATAGCCAGAAGATAAACAACAGAAGGAATATTATAACAAATGTAATAAAGACTTTAAAAAAAGGTACTTTTATGTTATTGGTCTTCCATCCTTCCTCAACAAGGAAATAAAAATAGGCTTTAACCAATGTGACTTAAAAAATAGACCTTGAGCTTCTTATTTGTAATGTTCAAGATATGTTGGGAACTTATTAAATTGATTGGGCCCAGATGGTGCAGCAATTTGATCTATGTGATAAAGAATTTGGGAAAGGATTCTATACACTATATGATTGACTGATGTATTTAACTGGGAAAGTAACTGCTATAGGAATATTTATTTGACATTAGTGTGATAAACATCTTCTAAGTGTAGAATATAAGAGGCAGGGAGGCTATGTAGGAACAATTATAATTAATCAAGAGCCTTAAAAATATTCATAGCCTTTTATGAAGTAAATTTACTCCATATTCGGAAATTTCCTAATATGGATAATGGTTTATACATGAAGATGTTCAGGATTCCCCACATATAACTTGCTATTCCACCTCCTTGTTTTTATTGAATTCTCATCTCTAAAGCTGGAGAAGTATGCCCTCCATTTGCACCAAAGCTATTTAATGTGAAAATAACTTCATAGATTCTGGAACTAGACAACTTGACTTTCTAAACCGTGGCTGCAAATGTGTGAACTCCTTAGCCTTCTTCCTATGGAACCTCCCTGAATCCCCCAATTCAGCATCCTCTTCTTTTTTTTCCAAAACATTTTCTATAGTACCTTGTAAAAATATCCCACATAATACATGCGTATGTGTCCACTGGAAAAACAGTCAAATAGTTCACGAAATGTAAAGTGAACATGCCCCAGTTAACAGTTTGGTGTCTATCTTTGTGGACTTGTATCTGTGACACATAAATATGGAAGTACTTTTCTTTTAAACCATCTGAATACTCTTCTACCTCATAGCAAGTTTCACATTTTATTCTTTAGTTATTTTTGTATCTATTTCTCTATAAAGCCAGATTCTGAATTTCCTTCCCATTAGGAAAGGTGCTTTTCACTTTTGCATCAAGATCTTGGCAAACAAGGGGCGTTCAAGCACAGATGTTGAATGAATGGTGACTGTCTTCCCCCAACTCCCTGTCCCCATTACAAACAAAATATTGAATTTAAGCTCCCTTACATCTCATTTTTTCCATAATGTTTCTCCAGACCATTTATTAGATCAATATTCTACTTATAACCCACAACAGTTATCTGTTTCTGAGACTTTAGTCCTGCCTGGTATCATGATTCATCTGTTCCGTGTGGATTTAAAATCTTGTCTGTCTCATCAGATAGGAAGCTCCTTGATGATGTGAATCATATCTACAAGGACAGGGCCCTACACATAATAGACACTCCATGAATGCTTCTAGAATTAAAGAATTGAAGAGCTGAACCATGTGTAACTAGGAGCAAGCTGAAGAAAGGAGAAAGAAACCCTATCCATGTTCTTTACTGCATGAACAATTTAGATTCCCCATTTTAAACGTCTAATGACATAAACATGAAGAACACAGACACTTGAAGCTTCTAAGAAAATCCCCTTTCCCTTGCCCTCAAAGGCTCACAGGGAGACAAACAACACATGGAGGAGATAAAATTAGAGGGAATTACAAAGTACAAATTCACAGGTGCTTGTTTGCATTATTTCAGTTTGCACATGCTGCGCTCGTGTTTGTCAACTCCCATTATACTGAACCAAGCGTGACTCTGGAAAACAGTGACTGATGGTGAAGTCACACATTTCCATGAAGTTTCTATTGCAAGAAGCCTGTTTGTTTCTTTCAGAGGAGTCACATTAGACAGACAGTGCTTATTTTAAGTGTGCTGCCATTGTTTAAGACATTTTTTAAAAGTCCACTTTATTAGCCTACAAAAATAAAAGATACTTCTTGTGTTGTTGCCTCCTCTTGCTGCTGACATAAAACTGCTATTCATTTGTATCGCCCATCTAATTTAAGACCTATTTTCAAAAGGCTTTCAACACTCTGAAAAACACACATCCTCCAGGAACTGTGACAATGGTAATTATAGTACTAATAATACTAATAGCATTTACTGAATGCTTGATAGGTGCCAAGCACTGTGCTAAGTACTATTTGTGGATTTTCTCATATAACCTGCACAGAAAACCGGTGAGGTAGATTCCATCATTATCGCTATTTTACTGTGAGTCAACTTGGGTACAAAGAAATTATATCACTTGCCTAAAGTGATTTATCACCTTTGAGGTTGTTTAAGAGAAAATGTTTCAGACTCTGGAGGGCAATTCCAAAAGTATTTCTTGGCCATCTTTGACCAATGGCATCATTATGACAATGTTTGTAGCTTTGTGGGTGTCATCTGTGAAGGAAAAGAATAGTTGTTTGAATCCAAAATATTGGGACTCTGTTTAAAAATCAGGTTCATCAGTTTATAGCCTCACTCCTTGAGCTGCTTCTCTGTTGCTATTTCTCTTCAGAAACTAGTGCATTATTTTAAAGAAAGTGGAAACACAGTTGATGTTTCTTGTCTGGTAATATGCAAGCTAAATCTTTAAGGATTGAGGTTTTCTAATGACAATTGTGATAGCATAAAAAGTCATCTTTATTTTAAATTGCAATAATAATAATAATAACAACCTCAGAGGAAACACCTCTTTGTCCAGTGAGTGAAGAGTAAGGGGCCTTCAACTCCTGATGGAGTGGGGGTAGTGCAGGCTGGGGGCAGGAAGGAACGGAGCTGGCCAGCTAGGCCGGCCAGGCCTGTTTAATGGTTATAACCCCTACTAGTTCTTCCCATAGCTTTCCTGCTCTGCTGTTGGGCTGGGCCTCCTCTGCCTCATGCAGGGTCTTGCACACATCTCCACTAGGTAAATATTTGACAACAGAATGATCCTTCTGTTTCTGAGGCTGAGTAAATGCCGAAACTTCAAGTTAATCTTCAGCAGACTTGAAACCATCTCCGTGTCAGTTATGTTCCAGAATATTATTTATTTAATACCTTTGAAGCCTCATTCCTTCCAGGCCGTGCATAACCCCAAACTATGAAACTCCAGCTTCCTGAAGTACCTATAAGCTCAAATATCTGTTGGTTGCTGTTTTGAAATGAATGGAGACAAGCCAATTCCTATTGTTTCTCATTTAACTCTTTATTTAATAGGAAACCTTCATATTTTACGTTTCTTTGAGACACCTCAATAAATTATGCCTAGGTTCATCCATGCTGCTGCAAATGGCATTATTTCATGCTGTTTATGGCTGAGTAATACTTCATTGTATATATGTACCACGTCTGCTTTATCTGCTCATCTGTCAGTGGACATTTAGATTGCTTCCATGTCTTGGCCATTGTAAATAGTGCTGCTGTGAACATTGGGGTACACGTATATTTTCTTTTCGGGAGGGCATGCATTAAAATTTTTGCTCAAGTATTTGCAATATTGTGCCAATCTCTGCTATACAGTAAAGTGACTCAGTTATACACATATAGACATCTTTTTATAAAATATTCTTTTCCATTTTGCTTTATCACAGGATATTGAATATAGTTTCCTGTGCTGCACAGTAGGACCTGTTTTCAGGACCTGGTCCTTGTTTTTGCATCATATGGAAAATATATATATGTAAGAGTTTACATCCGCCACTCCCACACTCCCAGTTCTTCCCTTCCCTATCTCTCTACCTGTATATTTTCTAATTAGAGTTTTTTCTTGATATATGCCCAGGAATGGGGTTGATGGATCATAGGATAACTCTCGGAGAAGGCAGTGGCACCCCACTCCAGTACTCTTGCCTGGAAAATCCCATGGGTGGAGGAGCCTGGTAGGCTGCAGTCCATGGGGTCGCTGAGGGTCGGACACGACTGAGCGACTTCACTTTCACTTTTCACTTGCATGCATTGGAGAAGGAAATGGTAACCCACTCCAGTGTTCTTGCCTGGAGAATCCCAGGGACGGGGGAGCCTGGTGGGCTACCGTCTATGGGGTTGCACAGAGTCGGACACGACTGAAGTGACTTAGCAGCAGCAGCAGGATAACTCTACTTTTAGTTTTTTAAGGAGTCTCCATACTGTTTTCCACAGTGGCTGCATCAATATACATTCCCCCACCAACAGTGTAGGAGGGTTTCCTTTTCTCCACACTCTTCAGGTTTTATTATTTGTAGACTTTTTATGATGGCCATTCTGACTAGTGTGAGGAGATACCTCGTTGTAGTCTTTCTTTGCGTTTCTCCAATAATTAGTGTTGAGCATCTTTTCATGTGCCTATTTGGATGTCTTCTTTATATAAATGTCTATTCAGATATTCTACTTTTTTTATTGGGTTGGTTGGGTTTTTTTGTTATTGAGTTGTGTGAGCTGTTTGTATATTTTTGAAAGTAAGTCCTTTACTTGACTCCTCTATCCATTTCCTCAGCTATTTGGTTTGAAAAAAATTTTTTTTAATTATGTAGACAGACAAAAATAACAAAAATGGGGAAGGTACTGGATTAGTTTGCTAGGGATCCAATAACAGTGTCACAAACTGGAAGTCCAAGATCAAGGTATTGACAGGGGTGGTTTACTCTGAGAAGTATGAGAGAGAACCATTTCTATGTCTTTCTTCTAGCTTTTTGTAGTTTGCTGGACATCTCCTTCATACCTTGGCTTGTAGAAGAACTGCCCCATTTCTGCCTTTATCTTCACATGGTATCTCTCTGTGTGACTCCAAATTTTCTCCTTTTATAAAGACAACAGTCATATTCCATTAGAGTGCGCCCTAATGACTTTATTCTAACTTTATTACATCTGCAACGATCCAGCCTCCAAAAAAGGTCATATTCTGAGCTGTTGGGGGTTAGGACTTTAAGGTATGAATTTAATTTCCCACCTTAAGTGTCCTAATGATCAATTCCTTTCTTAAGGAATACATGGCAGGGAACTAAAGTTTACACATCACTGTGTCATTCATAGGTTGTTTTAAAGTTCAATTCATCCTGCTCATCCAGAAACTCTCCCTCTCTACTGCCGTAGAGACCACTCTCTTACTTCTAGGCTGTGAATCCATGTGAGCAAATTCATCGCTTACTAGCTAAGTGACATTGGGTAAGTCATCTAACTTCTTTGTACCTGAGTTTTCCCATCTGTAAAATGAGAATGATGATACCACATGCCTCATGGAGCTGTTGTGAATATTCAATGAATTAATAAATGTTGAGCACTTAGGGCTAAACCTAAGGTAAGCACTTGAAATAGTTAAATTGTTGAGTCTGATTCATATTAAAAATGATTACACAGCCACAGAAATCTACCATAGACATACTACCAGGAGTGTACTCTTAGGGAAGGCCGAGACAATCTAGCCTGTTTAGTCTTTGCACAGTTTAGTGCAGAGTTGACCTGTAGGAGTTCACCAACATGCTGTAGATATTCCTAAACCTATGATAGTCTGGGAAGCAGACATTAGCCTTCTTTCCTCTGTAGAAGGGGTGTCATGAGAAGCTGATCATAGTGGTAAGAGACCCTCCATTTCCTTTCTTGTCCTAAGCTAATTGCCTCTCCACCAGCTCACTGAGTCTAGGTAGAATCCAAGTTTGACAGAAAGACACGCTAAGTCTAAGTTTCCTACAGCCCAGAAGTAAGAGAGTGGTCTCTATGGCAGTGGAGAGGGAGAGTTTCTGGATGAGCCGGATGAATCGTGCTTTAAAATAACCTAAGAATGACATGAACAACAGACTGGTTCCAAAGAGGAAAAGGAGTACGTCAAGGCTGTATATTGTCACCCTGCTCATTTAACTTATATGCTGAGTACATCATGAGAAACGCTGGGCTGGAAGAAGCACAAGCTGGAATCAAGATTGCCGGGAGAAATATCAGTAACCTCAGATATGCAGATGACACCACCCTTATGGCAGAAAGTGAAGAGGAACTCAAAAGCCTCTTGATGAAAGTGAAAGAAGAGAGTGAAAAAGTTGGCTTAAAGCTCAACATTCAGAAAAAGAAGATCATGGCATCGGGTCCCATCACTTCATGGGAAATAGATGGGGAAACACTGGAAACAGTGGCTGACTTTATTTTTCTGGGCTCCAAAATCACTACAGATGGTGACTGCAGCCATGAAATTAAAAGACGCTTACTCCTTGGAAGAAAAGTTATGACCAACCTAGATAGCATATGAAAAGCAGAGACATTACTTTGCCAACAAAGGTCCGTCCAGTCAAGGCTATGGTTTTTCCTGTGGTCATGTATGGATGTGAGAGTTGGACTGTGAAGAAAGCTGAGCACTGAAGAATTGATGCTTTTGAACTGTGGTGTTGGAGACTCTTGAGAGTCCCTTGGACTGCAAGGATATCCAACCAGTCCATTCTGAAGGAGATCAGCCCTGGGATTTCTTTGGAAGGAATGATGCGAAAGCTGAAAGTCCAGTACTTTGGCCACCTCATGCGAAGAGTTGACTCATTGGAAAAGACTCTGATGCTGGGAAGGATTGGGGGCAGGAGGAGAAGGGGACGACAGAGGATGAGATGGCTGGATGGCATCACTGACTCGATGGACATGAGTCTGAGTGAACTCTGGGAGTTGGTGATGGACAGGGAGGCCTGGCATGCTGCGATTCATGGGGTTGCGAAGAGTTGGATACAACTGAGCAACTGAACTGAACTAAAGAATGACACGGTGCTGTGTTAACTGCAGTCCCTGCTGTGTTTTCACTAAGAAAGGAATTGATCATTAGGACATTTAAGGTGGGAAGCTGTCATGATCAAAGATTTTTTTGAAGGGAATGAAGAGGGTTAACCTTACAATTTTACCATTTAAATGACAATTCTTGCTAATTGGATATTGTACTCGACTCAATGTTTTGCATATTTCTTCTAATTATAGAATAATCATTTTCCTATTAAGTTTCTTTTTAACTGTATTTTAACAGCCACATAAAATTCCTCAAATGATGCATTGTGATTTACTTTAGTATCCCCTTGTTGGAAATTTGGATAATTTTAATTTTTTCATAATTACAAATAGTGCTGTGATAAACATCTTGGTAAATGAACCTTTCCCCATATTTTGGATTGTTTCCTTAGGACAGGTTCCCAGAAGTGAAATTATTGGATCAAAAAGTAACTACATTTTTATGCTTCTTTATACATATTACCAAATTGCTTTCCTAAAGAGCTGTACCAATTTCACAAACATAGCAGCTATTGATAAAAGTGCAACTATTCTCCAATTAAAATAAATACATTTATATTTTAAAAAGTGCAACTATTACAAATCTCTCCAGCATTGGATTTCATACATTTTTGTTTATTTCTCCAGTAAAGGGGTATCTTTACTTTTAATTTGGATTTTATTACTAGTGAGACTGACCACCTTTCTAATTTTTAAAAGTTTTTCCTGTCTTAAATTGTCCTTCCTTTGCTCATTCAGAGATCTTGGTAACTCAGTAAATTAAGTTCTTTTTTAACTTTGAAGATATTATCCATTTGTATATTATATATAGTACAAGTAATTTCTTTAGTCTGTGACTTCTTTTAATATATTGATTTGTTTTTATTCATTTATGGACATTTAGGATTTTGTAGTAAGCCTGTTGACTTTTCCCTTGTAAAATAACTTCTGTTGTTTCTAAGCTTACAAAGTCATTCTCTCTTCAGATGTTTGATAGTTACCTGATTCCATTTTCTCCTATGATTTGAATTTTTTAAGCAATTTAATCCATCTGGAATTTATTTTGGTCTATGGTATAAGAAAGCATTTTTTTCCATTTATTTAAAGTGATTCTTAATTTAGAATTTCCTTTTGGAAAAAGTAACTTTAAGGTAAAGAACTTAATTTGACAGTACTTATAGAAAGTCACTAATGGGATGAGATCTCTGGTTGGGAGAAGTGGAGCAGGGAGTTGAGGGAATAAATGAATTGAGGGAGTACACCGAAATTAATGGATGAAACTTAGTTAAAAGCAGGAAGATGGAGAAAATAATCTGGCTTCCCTGGTGGCTAGATGGTAAAGCGTCTGCCTGCAATGCGGGAGATCTGGGTTTGATCCCTGGGTCAAGAAGAGCCCCTGGAGAAGGACTTGGCAACCTACTCCAGTACTCATGACTGGAAAATTTCATGGATGGAGGAGCCTGGTTAGACTACAGTCCATGGGGTCGCAAAGAGTTGGACACACTGATCGACTGAGTGTCACGACTGACTGACTGAAATTAATGGATGAAACTTAGTTGAAAGCAGGAAGATGGAGAAAATGATTACTTTCAGCCTTATTTATTTGTTTAAGGCCAGTACACCTGATGTTGGGAAAGGTTGAAGGCAAAAGGAGAAGAGGGTGGTAGAGGATGAGGTGGTTGGATAGCATCAATGATTTAATGGACGTGAACTTGGGCAAACTCCGTGAGATAGTGAGGAACAGAGAGGCCTGGTGTCCATGGGGTCGCAAAGAGTTGACACAACTTACTTACTGAACGACAACAGCAATATGCCTAGGTTGTTTATTGAAGATATTTTTTATAAGATCAAAGAGCAGCTTTGTCTTCACTGATCTCTTTTGTTTATTATGCATTATCAGTAAATTCTAAAATAAAAAAGGGGAATATTAGGAAAGAATATCCTATCCTTTCATTCATTTAATAAATATTTATTGAAAACTTGTATATACCAACAGCTCTTCTTAGTGCTAAGGATACTATGGTGAGCTAAACCATTGAGACTGAAGAGTCTCCATGTCTACACCCATTGGCAGAAGACTTCACACACTTTCTTCCTTCCTAAAGTGAAGTGACAGTTGCTGAGTCGTGTCTGACTCTTTGTGACCCCATGGACTGTACAGTCCATGGAATTCTCCAGGCCAGAATACCAGAGTGGGTAACCTTTCCCTTCTCCAGCAGATCTTCCTCACCCAAGAATCAAACCAGGGTCTTCTGCACTGCAGTCGATTATTTACCAACTGAGCTCTCAGGGAAGACCCACTTCCTTCCTACTTTTGCCTTTTTAAAATAACTTTGATCCTCCTGATGGAACTTGGGTTTTAACTGATTATTTGTCCTTTTGCTCATTTCTCCCTTATCCAACTATAAACTCCCAAGAGCAAAGATAAGAGGTTCTTCCATTTTCTAATCTTGATAGCGCCCAGTGTAGTACCATGTGATGAGTTCTGGCCAACAGGGCGTGAGTAGAAATGATATGTGTAACCAGAAGAGTGTGTGTTACGGACAGTGCATCCACAGGACTGTAAGATTTCACCGACTCTATGTAGGATAGGCAGTTTAAGCGAGAAAAATAAACTTTTTGTTATGTTAATCAGCTAATATTTTGGAATTGTTACTAAAGCATGGTCTAGCCCTGGAGATAAAAAAATTTTTGTAAAGAAGCAGACAGTGAATATTTTTAGTGAAAGCAGCCATGGACAGTACATAAACAAGGGAATATGACTGTGTTCCTATAAAACTTTATAAAAACCAGCAGCAAGCTGGATTTGGTCTATGTCTGTCGATTGTCAATACGTGGTCTTATCATGTCCTGACCATACCTCCTCCAAGTGTTTTTACTTGCTGTAAAATCTCATTAAGTGACTGCGTGTGTGTAAAACATAAGAAACATTCCCCATTAAAGTCCTGAATATAACAGAGAGATCCACCTCCCTGCTACAATTTAATGCTCACTATTCCAGAAGTTTAAACTGATGTAAAGGAACAAAAGAAATGAATCCAAAAAGTTCAACTGTGAAAGTATTATATAAAAAAAGTAACAATAGAGAAAAATGAGTATGAAATTAATGTAATAAAATCAACAATTTCTGCTTTAGACTGAATGCTTATGTCCTTTCCAAGTTTATATATTGAAATATAACCCCAATGTAACAGTATTTTGAGGTGGGGTTTTTGGAAGTACTTAGGTCCTGAGGGCGGAGTGCTCATTAATAGGATTACTGTTCTTTGAGACCCAAAAGAACTTCCCCACCCTTTCCACCATCGGAGGACAAAGTAAAAAGATGAGTGCTTATGACCTAGAAAACTTTCAACAAAAAATGAATCTTTTGGTGCCTTGATTTTGGGTTTCCCACATTTTGTAATGGTTAGAAATAACAGTTTCTGTTATTTACAAGCCACCTAGTCTATTGTATTCTCTTATAGTAACCCAAACAGACTAAGACAGTCTCTCTATGCAAAAAAGAAAAAAAAATCCTTTAAAAAGTACAGAAAAAAGTACCATTTATAACATATCCCCAAATAAAAAAATATTTAGTAATAAAGGTACTGATAAATCTTTAGGATTAACACAAAGAAACTTTTGCAAACCTAGATAGGTAGAAAACTTGAGTAGAATGAAAGAAAATACTTTGTTCATGCATAGGAAGGCTCATTATAGTAAAGATAATTTCTTCCTAAATTAATCTGTAAATTCTATTCATAGAATTTAGTAAAAAGAGAAAGGATGTTTAAATGTAATCTTTTGAGTTGGTAATAAATTAATTGGAAATCTAGAAAAATATTTAAAAGTTAATAGTGTGTTCCTTTCACCCTATGCCTAAGTCATATAGCCTTCCCCACCAACAAAACCTCTGTTTTACATTTTTAATGTGTCCTTCCAGTGTATCTTAACATAAGCAAATATGAATGTATATTCATATTTAACACTTACCCCAAAGTTATCATACTTGTACTGAATTTTATACCTAATTCTTTTTATTTAATGTATTGTGGAAATCTTTTCATATCTATATATAGCTTCCTCAGTTTTTAAAACTTAATAGTATTTTTCAATGGATGTACTATATACTATTGCTTATTTAACCAGTCATAGTGATATTTGGGTTAATTTAACTTATTAAAATATTGTAAAAATAATACTAAATACAACATTTTCAGATATACGCATAGAATAAATTCTCCAGTACTGGATTACTCAGTCTGGGGCCTATGTATTTATATGCTTTTGTCATTTTTGATAGATGTTACCAATAAAATGTCTTTTTAAACATTTGGATTTTTGGTCAATTTAATATGCTTAAAAAATGCATCCTAGGGTTGCTATAATGAGCATTTCTTTTAAAAAATTTTTATTGAAGTATATAGTTGATTTACAATGCTGATTCAGTTATACAATCATACACACACACACACACACACACACACACACACACACATGCATACGTACATATACATGTTCTTTTTCCTATTCTTCTCCCTTATGGTTTATCACAGGATGTTGAACACAGTTCCCTGTGCTATACAGCAGGACCTTGCTCATCCATTCTATATATAATAGCTTGCAGCTAATCCCAAGTTCCAGATCTGTCTCTTCTCCGCTTGCCCTTCTCATTGGCAACCACAAGTCTGTTCTCTATGTCTGTGAGTCTGTTTCTGTTTCGTTATGTCATATTTTAGAGTCCACATATAAGTGATATTGGGCTTCCCTGGTAGCTCAGCTGGTAAAGAATCCTCCTGCAATGCAGGAGAGCCTGATTCACGTCCTGGGTGGGAAGATCCCCTGGAGAAGGGATAGGCTACCCATTCCAGTATTCTTAGGCTTCCCTGGTGGCTCAGATGGTAAAGAATCCACCTGCAATGCAGGAGACCTGGGTTTGATCCCTGAGTTGGGAAGATCCCCTGGAGGAGGGCATGGCAACTGACTCCAGTATTCTTGCCTGGAGAGTCCCCATGGACAGAGGGGCCTGAGGTCAAAGAGTCAGACATGACTGAGTGACTAAGCACAACATAAGTTATATCATGTAATATTTGTCTTTCTCTGCCTGACTTAGTTCGCATGTTGTGATAATCTCCAAATCCATCCATGTTGCTGCAGATGGCAATATTTCATTCTGTTATGGATGAGTAATATTCCATTGTCTACATGTACCACATTTTTCTTATCCATTCATCTGTCAATGGATGTTTAGGTTGTTTTCTTGTCTTGGCTATTGTAAATATTGCTGCTGTGAACACTGGGGTACATGTATCTTTTTGAATCATGGTTTTCTTTGGGTACAAGCCCAGGAGTGCTATCATAGGATCATATAGTAGCTCTGTGTTTAGTTTTTAAGGAAACCCTGTACTGTTCTCCATAGTGGCTGCATCAACTTATATTCCTACAAATAGTGTACAAGGGTTCCCTTTTCTTTATACCTGTCCAATATTTATTATTTGTAGACTTTTTAATGATAGCCATTCTGAACAGATCCCTGGGTCAGGAAGATCCCCTGGAGAAGGAAATGGCAACCCACTCCAGTATTATTGTCCAGAGAATTCCATGGACAGAGGAGCCTGGCAGGCTATAGTCCATGGGGTCGCAAAGAGTCAGACATGACTGAAGCAAGTTAGCATCAAAATATCATCAAAGCATTCTGAACAGTGTGAAGTGGTACCTCACTGTAGTTTTGATTTTCATTTCTCTAATAATTAGTGATGTCATGTAAGTATTATCCATCTGGAGGTCTTTTTTTGGAGAAATGTCTATTTAGATCTTCTGTCCATTTTTTGATTGGGTTGTTTGCTTTTTTTGTTGTTGTTGTTATTGAGTTGTATGAGCTGTTTGTACATTTTGAAAATTAAGCCTTTGTAGGTTGCATCATTTGAAAATATTTTCTCCCAGTTCACAGGTTGTCTTTTCATTTTATTTATGGTCTCCTTTGCTGTGCAAAAGCTTATGTTTAATTAGGTCCCATCTGTTAATTTTTGCTTTTATTTCTATTGCTTTGTGAGACTGACTTCAGAAAACATTGGTGTGATTTATGTTAGAGAATGTTTTGCCTATGTTCTCTTCTAGGAGTTTTATGGTGTCATGTCTGACATTTAAGTATGTAAACTATTTTGAGTTTATTTTTGTTTATGGTGTAAGGGAATGTGCTAACTTCACTGGTTTATGTACGCTGTCCAGCTTTCCCAACACCACTTGCTGAAGAGACTGTCTTTTCTTCATTTTATATTCTCACCTCCTTTGTCAAAGACTGATTGATTGTGGGTGTGTGGGTTTATTTCTGGACTTTCTGTCTGTTCCATTGATCCATATGTCTGTGTGTGTACAGTACCATGTTGTTTTGACTATTGTAGTTTTGTAGTATTTTCTGAAGTCTGGAAGGGTTATGCCTCCTGTTTTGTTCTTTTCCCTCAAGGTTGCTTTGCAATTCTGGGTTTTTTATGGCCTCATATTAATTTTGTGATTATTCATTCTAGTTCTGTGAAAATGTCATGGGGAATTTGATAGACATTGCATCATTGCTTTGGGTAGTATTGTATTGGATAGTATTATATATTGCACTAGGTAATATTGCCAATAACAATATTCTTCCAATCTAAGCGCATGACAGGTTCCTTTATCAATGTTTTATAGTTCTCAGCATGTAAATCTTTCACCTCCTTGGTCAAGTTTATTCCTGTGTATTTTATTTTATTTTTGATGTGATTTTAAAAGGATTGTTTTTTCACCTTCTTTTTCTATTATTTCATTGTTTGTGTAAAGAAATGCAACCAGTTGCTGTATATTAATCTTGTATCCTGCCACCTTGCTGGATTTGTTAGTTCTAATAGTTTTTGTGTGGTCTTGAGGGTTTTCTATGTTGATACCATGTCATCTGCTTCCTTGATGGCTCAGAGTAAAGAATCTGCCTGCAATACAAAAGACCTGGGTTTGATCCCTGGGTCGGGAGATCCCCTGGAGAAGGGAATAGCTACCCACTCTAGTATTCTTGTCTGGAAAATTTCACTGACAGAGGAGCCTGGCAGGCTACAATCCATGAGTCAGATACGACTGAGCATCTAACACACAAACTTTTGCATATAATGTATAGTGTACATTCCTTTCACTGATATTAAGTGTCTTTTCAAGTGTTGTTTGTATTTCATATTCCATATTCTGTGAACTTCTATTAATATCACTTGTCCATTTTTCTGTTTTTTTTAAATTTATTCTTTTATTGAAGGATAATTGCTTTACAGAATTATATTGTTTTCTGTCAAAACTCAACATGAATCAGCCATCAGATCCGATCAGATCAGTCGCTCAGTTGTGTCCGACTCTGTGACCCCATGAATCGCAGCACGCCAGGCCTCCCTGACCATCACCAACTCCTGGAGTTCAAAGACTCACGTCTACTGAGTCAGTGATGCCATCCAGCCATCTCATCCTCTGTTGTCCCCTTCTCCTCCTGCCCCCAATCCTTCCCAGCATCAGAGTCTTTTCCAATGAGTCAACTCTTCGCATGAGGTGGCCAAAGTACTGGAGTTTCAGCTTCAGTATCAGTCCTTCCAAAGAAATCCCAGGGCTGAACTCCTTCAGAATGGACTGGTTGGATCTCCTTGCAGTCCAAGGGACTCTCAAGAGTCTTCAACACCACAGTTCAAAAGCATCAATTCTTCGGTGCTCAGCCTTCTTCGCAGTCCAACTCTCACATCCATACATGACCACAGGAAAAACCATAGCCTTGACTAGATGGACCTTTGTTGGCAAAGTAATGTCTCTGCTTTTGAATATGCTATCTAGGTTGGTCATAACCTTCCTTCCAAGGAGTAAGTGTCTTTTAATTTCATGGCTGCAGTCACCATCTGTAGTGATTGTGGAGCCCAGAAAAATAAACTCTGACACTGTTTCCACTGTTTCCCCATCTATTTCCCATGAAGTGATGGGACCGGATGCCATGATCTTTGTTTTCTGAATGTTGAGCTTTAAGCCAACTTTTTCACTCTCCACTTTCACTTTCATCAAGAGGCTTTTTAGTTCCTCTTCACTTTCTGCCATAAGGGTGGTGTCATCTGCATATCTGAGGTTATTGATATTTCTCCTGGCAATCTTGGTTCCAGCTTGTGTTTCTTCCAGTCCAGCGTTTCTCATGATGTACTCTGCATATAAGTTAAATAAGCAGGGTGACAACATACAGCCTTGACGAACTCCTTTTCCTATTTGGAACCAGTCTGTTGTTCCATGTCCAGTTCTAACTGTTGCTTCCTGACCTGCATACAAATTTCTCAAGAGGCAGATCAGGTGGTCATCTCTTGAAGAATTTTCCACAGTTTATTGGGATCCACACAGTCAAAGGCTTTGGCATAGTCAATGAAGCAGAAATAGATGTTTTTCTGAAACTCTCTTGCTTTTTTTATGATCCAGTGGATGTTGGCAATTTGATCTCTGGTTCCTCTGCCTTTTCTAAAACCAGCTTGAACATCAGAAAGTTAACGGTTCACATATTGGTGAAGCCTGGCTTGGAGAATTTTGAGCGTTACGCAGGCGGCTGCGATGGGTGCGCCATAGCGCGGCCGAGAGGAGCCACCCCATGTCCAAGGTCAGGGGCAGAAGCCGGGAGGACCACATGCCCGAAGGGCGGTGGCCAAGAGGAGTTACCCCACATCTGAGGTCAGGGGCAGCGGCCGAGAGTACCAGACTGCGACGGCGCAGGAATGGCTGAGAGGAGCTACCCCGCGTCCGAGGTCAGGGGGGGCGGCCGGGAGGTGCTACCCCACGCCCCTAAGCTGGAGGCCAGGGGCGACGGCCGGGAGGAGCAACCCATGCCCAAGGCCAGGGGCGGCAACGAGAGGAGTTACCCGGAGCCGTGGCTGCGTGGTGCAGGAGGGCCTAGAGGAGCTATCCCACATTGAAGGTCAGGAAGGGCGGTGGTGAGGAGATACCCCTTGTCCAAGGTAAGGAGCAATGGCTGCGCTTTGCTGGAGCAGCCATGAAGAGATACCCCACGCCCAAGGTAAGAGAAACCCAAGTAAGATGGTAGGTGTTACAAGAGGGCATCAGAGGGCAAACACACTGAAACCATACTCACAGAAAACTAGTCAATCTAATCACACTAGGACCACAGCCTTGTCTAACTCAATGAAACTAAGCCATGCCCGTGGGGCACCCAAGATGGGTGGGTCATGGTGGAGAGATCTGACAGAATGTGGTTCACTGGAGAAGGGAATGGAAAATAACTTCAGTATTCTTGCCTTGAGAACCCCATGAACAGTATGAAAAGGCAAAATGGTAGGATACTGAAAGAGGAACTCCCCAGGTCAGTAGGTGCCCAATATGCTACTGGAGATCAGTGGAGAAAAAACTCCAGAAAGAATGAAGGGATGGAGCCAAAGTAAAAACAATACCCAGCTGTGGATGTGACTGGTAATAGAAGCAAGGTCTGATGCTGTGAAGAGCAATATTGCATAGGAACCTGGAATGTCAGGTCCATGAATCAAGGCAAATTGGAAGTGGTCAAACAAGAGATGGCAAGAGTGAATGTCGACATTCTAGGAATCAGCGAACTGAAAGGGACTGGAATGGGTGAATTTAACTCAGATGACCATTATATTTACTGCTGAGGGCAGGAATCCCTCAGAAGAAATGGAGTGGCCATCATGGTCAACAAAAGAGTCTGAAATGCAGTACTTGGATGCACTCTCAAAAACGATAGAATAATCTGTTTGTTTCCAAGGCAAACCATTCAGTATCACAGTAATCCAAGTCTATGCCCCAACCAGTAATGCTGAAGAAGCTGAAGTTGAACGGTTCTATGAAGACCTACAAGACCTTTTAGAACTAACACCCAAAAAAGATGTCCTTTTCATTACAGGGGACTGGAATGCAAAAGTAGGAAGTCAAGAAACACCTGGAGTAACAGGCAAATTTGGCCTTGGAATATGGAATGAAGCAGGGCAAAGACTAATAGAGTTTTGCCAAGAAAATGCACTGGTCATAGCAAACACCCTCTTCCAACAACACAAGAGAAGACTCTGCACATGGACATCACCAGATGGTCAACTCCGAAATCAGATTGATTATATTCTTTGCAGCCAAAGATGGAGAAGCTCTATACAGTCAGCAAAAACAAGACCAGGAGCTGACTGTGGCTCAGACCATGAACTCCATATTGCCTAATTCAGACTTAAATGGAAGAAAGTAGGGAAAACCAGTAGACCATTCAGGTATGACCTAAATCAAATCCCTTATTATTATACAGTGGAAGTGAGAAATAGATTTAAAGGCCTAGATGTGATAGAGTGCCTGATGAACTATGGAATGAGGTTTGTGACATTGTACAGGAGACAGGGATCAAGACCATTCTCATAGAAAAGAAATGCAAAAAAGCAAAATGGCTGTCTGGGGAGGCCTTACAAATAGCTGTGAATCAGCCATAGGTATACATATATCCCCTCCCTTTTGAACCTCCCTCCCATCTCCCACCCCATCCCACCACTCTAGATTGATACAGAGCACCTGTTTAAGTTTCCTGAGCCATACAGCAAATTCCCATTGGCTATGTATTTTACATATGGTAATGTAAGTTTCCATGTTACTCTTTCCATACATCTCACTCTCTCCTCCCCTCTCCCCATGTCCATAAGTGTATTCTCTATGTCTGTTTATTCATTGCTGTCCTGAAAATAATTCTTCAGTACCAATTTTCTAGATTCTGTATATATGTGTTAGGATATGATATTTATCTTTGTCTTTCTGAGTCACTTCACTCTGTATAATAGGTTCTGGGTTCATCCATCTCATCTGAACTGACTCAGATGTGTTCCTTTTTATGGTTGAGTAATATTCCATTGTGTATATGCACCACAATTTCTTTATCCATTCATCTGTCGATGGGCATCTAGGTTGCTTCCATGTTCTAGCTATTGTAAATAGTGCTGCAATGAACAATGAGATACATGTGTCTTTTTAAATTTTGGTTTCCTCAGAGTATATACCTAGGAGTCGGATTGCTGGGTCATATGGTGGTTTTATTACTAGTTTTTTTAAGGAATCTCCATGCCATCTTCCATAGTGGCTGTATCAATTTAAATTCCCACCAACAGTACAAGAGTGTTCCCTTTTCTCCACACCCTTTCCAGCATTTATTGTTTGTAGACTTTTTGATGAGGGCCATTGTGACCAGTGTGAGGTGATAGCTCATTGTAGTTTTGATTTGCATGTCTTTAATAATGAGGGATGTTGAGCATCTTTTCATGTGTTTGTTAGCCATCTGTATGTCTTCTTTGGAGAAATGTCTGTTTAGGTCGTTTTCCCACTTTTTGATTGGGTTGTTTGTTTTTCTGGCATTGAGTTGTATGAGCTGCTTGTATATTTTGGAAATTAATCCTATGTCAGTTGTTTCATTTGCTATTATTTTCTCCCTTTCTGAGGATTGTCTTTTCACCTTGCTTATAGTTTCCTTTGCTGTGCAAAAGCTTTTAAATTTAATCATGTACCACTTTTTTTACTTTTGTTTTTATTTCCATTACTCTAGAAGATGGGTCATAGAGGATCTTGCTTTGATTTATGTCATCAAGTGTTCTTCCTATGTTTTCCTCTAAGAGTTTTATAGTTTCTGGTCTTTAATCCATTTGGAGTTTATCTTTGTGTATGGTGTTAGGAAGTGTTCTAATTTCATTCCTTTACATGTAGCTGTCCAGTTTTTTCCAGCACCATTTATTGAAGAGGCTATCTTTGCCCCATTGTATATTCTTGCCTCCTTTGTTGAAAATAAGGTACCCATAGGTGCATGGCTTTATTTCCAGGCTTTCTATCTTGTTCCATTGGTCTATATTTCTGTTTTTGTGCCAGTACCATTCTGTCTTGATGACTGTAGCTTTGTAGTATAATCTGAAGTCAGGGAGGTTGATTCCTCCAGCTCCATTCTTCTTTCTTAAGACTGCTTTGGCTATTTGGGGTCTTTTGTGTTTCCATATGAATTGTGAAATTTTTTGTTCTAGTTCTGTTAAAAATGCCATTGGTAATTTGATAGGGATCACATTGAACCTGTAGATTGCATTTGGTAGTATAGTCATTTTTCACAATATTGATTCTTCCTACCCAGGAACATGGAATATCTCTCCATCTGTTTATATCATTTTTGATTTCTTTCATTAGTGTCTTATAATTTTTTGTGTACAGTTCTTTTGTATCCTTAGGTAAGTTTATTCCTAGATATTTAATTCTTTTTGTTGCAGTGGTGAATGGTATTGATTCCTTAATTTCTCTTTCTGATTTTTCATTGTTAGTATGTAGAAATGCAAGGGATTTCTGTGTATTGATTTTGTATCCTGCAGCTTTGCTAAATTCACTGATAAGCTCTAGTAATTTTCTGGTACTGTCTCTAGGGTTTTCTCTGTACAGTATCATGTCATCTGCAAACAGTGAAAGCTTTACTTCTTCTTTTCCACTCTGGATTCCTTTTATTTCTTTTTCTTCTCTAATTGCTGTAGCTAGGACTTCCAGAAATATTTTGAATAATAGTGGCAAAAGTGGACACCCTCGTCTTGTTCCTGATCTTAGGGGAATGCTTTCAGGTTTTCACCATTGAGAATAACGTTTGTGTAGGCTTATCATATATGGCCTTTACTATGGTGAGGTAGGTTCCTTCTATGCCCATTTTTTGAAGAGTTTTAATCATAAATGGGTGCTGAATTTTGTCAAAGGCTTTTCCTGCATCTATTGAGATGATCATATAGTTTTTGTCTTTTAGTTTGTTAATATGGTGTATCACACTGATTGATTTGTGTATTTTGAAGAATGCTTGCATTCCTGGAATAAACCCAACTTGATCATGGTGTATGAGCTTTTTCATGTGTTGCTGAATTCTGTTTGCTAAAATTTTGTTGAGGATTTTTGCATCTATGTTCATCAGTGATATTGGCCTATAGTTTCCCTTTTTTGTGTTGTCTTTTCTGGTTTTGGTATCAGGGTGTGGTGGCCTCTTAGAATGAGTTTGGCCAACTAACACCACCCTTGTGGCAGAAAGTGAAGAGGAACTAAAAAGCCTCTTGATGAAAGTGAAAGTGGAGAGTGAAAAAGTTGGCTTAAAGCTCAACATTCAGGAAACAAAGATCATGGCATCCAGTCCCATCACTTCATGGGAAATAGATGGGGAAACAGTGGAAACAGTGTCAGACTTTATTTTTCTGGGCTCCACAATCACTGCAGATAGTGATTGCAGCCATGAAATTAAAAGACGCTTACTCCTTGGAAGGAAAGTTATGACCAACCTAGATAGCATATTCAAAAGCACAGACATTACTTTGCCAACAAAGGTCCATCTAGTCAAGGCTATGGTTTTTCCTGTGGTCATGTATGGATGTGAGCGTTGGACTGTGAAGAAGGCTGAGCGTCAAAGAATTGATGCTTTTGAACTGTGGTGTTGGAGAGGACTCTTGAGAGTCCCTTGGACTGCAAGGAGATCCAACCAGTCCATTCTAAAGGAGATCAGCCCTGGGATTTCTTTGGAAGGAATGATGCTGAAGCTGAAACTCCAGTACTTTGGCCACCTCATGCGAAGAGTTGACTCATTGGAAAAGACTTTGATGCTGGGAGGGATTGGGGGCAGAGGAGAAGGGGACAACAGAGGATGAGATGGCTGGATGGCATCACTGACTCGATGGATGTGAGTCTCAGTGAACTCCGGCAGTTGGTGTTGGACAGGGAGGCCTGGTGTGCTGCGATTCATGGGGTCACAAAGAGTCGGACACAACTGAGCAACTGATCTGATCTGATCTGAGCAACTAACTGGAGAAGGCAATGGCACCCCACTCCAGTACTCTTGCCTGGAAAATCCCATGGATGGAGAAGCCTGGTGGGCTGCAGTCCATGGAGTTGCTAAGAGTCAGACACGACTGAACAACTTCCCTTTCACTTTTCACTTTCATGCATTGGAGAAGGAAATGGCAACCCACTCCAGTGTTCTTGCCTGGAGAATCCCAGGGACAGGGGAGCCTGGTGGGCTTCCGTCTATGGGGTCGCACAGAGTCAGACACGACTGAAACAAGTTAGCAGCAGCAGCAGAGTGACTAACAGAGTCCATAGAGTTAGTTCTCTGGTTGTCTAGGGTCTTGGAGTCAGTGCTCCTACTACAAAGGCTTGGGGCTTGATCTCTGGTCAGGAACAAAGATTCCACAAGTGCTTTATTATGGCATTAAGTGAGATTAAAACAAATATTCAAAAGTGAGTAACCAAAGATGAATCCCAGACAAATGGCAGTTACAAAATCAGGCAAATAATAATTAAAATTAATTAAATTAAGTAAAAATTAAATTAATTAAATTAAAATAATAATTAAAATGGAATATGCACATATACATATACACACATAAGAAAAGTCAAACCAGTCCAACAAAAATAAAGTACAGTAGATTGACCTGGCAAACAAAGAAAATAAAAAATTATATTTACCAGTTAACAACAAAACTAATGAAAGCACAAACTAGAAAACAAAACAAAAGCAAGGTGCCAAGTGGGGAATAAAGCAATGAAAACAAAACTAACAAATATGTTGAGAGGAAAGGAAAGAAAGAAAAGAAAGAAAGAATAGATATGCAAAGCTAATAGAGGTAGATAAAGAAGATTTATATACATAAAAGATTAACTTTAAGGGAAAACAATCAGTAGGAAAGCCAAACAAAGGAATAGAATGTTGTAGAAAAATACAACAAGTTTAAAAAAAATTAAAAAGTGAAATTATAAAAAAGAGAAAAGAAAAAAAATGGAAGAAGAAAGGAAAAAAAAAAAGAAAAAGGAACACGTCACAGAACTGCAAAAGCCCAACATAGAGGCAGAGGCTTATAGCAACAATAAAAATTATGACTGAATATACACATATACATGTACACCCATAAGCAAAATCAAAAGAGTCCAACAAAAATAAAGTACAATAGACTGACTTGGTGAACAAAGGAAACCAAAAACTAACCAAAACACAAACTGGAAAACAAAACTAAAGCAAGATTCCAATTGGGGAATAAATCAGTGAGAATAAAACAAACAACTATGTTGAGTGGAAAGGAAAGAAAGAAAGAATAGATATACAAAATTAAACAGAGGTAGATAAAGAAGATTTATATACATTAAAGATTAACTGCAAGGGGAAAAGAACAGGAGGAAAAGCAAGCAAAGGAATAAATGTAGAAAAGTAATAATAGGTTAAAAAAATTAAAAATTAAAATTAATAAAAGAGAAAAAAAAAAAAAAGGAAAACTCCACAGAACTGCAAAAGCCCCACATAGAGGCAGAGGTTTATAACAACAATAAAAACTTTGACTGAGGGATAAAAAAAAGCTCAAAAGCTTAATTAGATTTCATAGTGCCAATAAAATCAACACCTACAACAGAGGGGAAAAAAGGGGGGGAAATCCAAAAGAATCTACAGAACAAGTCAAAACGTAAGAATAATCAATGTTTTTCTTGAGTCACTGCTGTCAGAGTCCTTTCCCTCACTGGGAGTCACAGTCCACCTCGCCTCCCTAGGATGCCCTCCAGCTCTGTGCTGATCTCTGGACCTGCCGTGGGGGCAGCTCAGATCCTAATCTGGTCCTACTCCTGTGTGTTCTTGCCTCCAGTGTCCACAGCTATCAGAACTAGTGCGTTTTCTTTTGTGGGAGCTCTCAATGACCTTTATATATTCCATAGACACAGAGTCTGCTTAGTTGATCGTGTGGATTTAATCTATAGCTTGTACAACTGATGGGAAAGTTTTGGGTCTTCTTCCTTAGCCACACTGCTCCTGGGTTCCAATTCTGGTTTTATTTCCACCTCTGCCTGTGGGTCATCCACTGGGGTTTGCTCCTGAGGCTGCCCTGGAGGACTTGGGTTTGCCCCTGTGAGGGCGGGTGTGGAGGTGGTGCAGCTGCTTGGGTCGCAGGGGTTCTGGCGGCACCAGGTACTCAGGGGGGTTGGCGGCTGGGGCAGCAGGAAACACAGTGCTCTAGAAGGGCATGGCCGCCAGTGTTGGCCAGTGCGCGCCAGTGTTCCTGCCTGGAGACCGCCTCCTTGACAGAGAAGCCTGGCAGCCCACAGTCTGCAGGGTTGCAAGGAGTCAGACACTACCGAAGCGACCCTGGGCACATAGATGCAAGATTTTTTTGCCTGTGGCAGCTCTGCCCCAGTCAGAAAATAGTGTGTCTTTTTGTTAGTTCAGATCTTATTTTATACCCTACAAGAGTGTTAAATGTCTTTTTTTTTCCCTCTCACAAACTTTTGAAAATTTTGTTTAATTTTCTCTTAGGTATTTTATGGTAGAAATTATATTTTAAATGGGATTTTTGTTCCAATACATCTTGTGATTATTTGAACATATGAAAACAATTAATTTATATATTTTAATTTGTGAATTCTTCTATTATTCATAGTAGTTTTTTGTTTGATTTGATTCTTTTGAGAATTCCAGTTATACTCCTTATATATAATTTTTATACCATTTTTATTTTTCTCTCAGATAATTGCATTACCATAACAGTGATAGTGGGCATTACTGTATTATTTCTGATCCAAATTGAAATGTATACAGTGTCTTTCCATTGAACATGACATAACTTTGGAGCTGAAATGCATATTTTAAAAATATTTTGGTGTCTTTACCTGTTATCATTTTAGAAGAATTTTGTTTGAAATCACCCACCTGGAAATCCATGAAAATCATTGAGTAAGAGACTATATAGTTAACTATTAGGGTGTAAAATTAATGTACAGATGTCAACAGGCCACAAAGTTAAAGGTATTTTTTAAAACTATATAAAAATAAAACAAAAAAGATAAAATGAGAATACTACAGCTAAAAAATCTACTATATCAATAAATGTGAGTTTGATGCATGTATTAAATGAATAAACTTTTCAAATTGAGCTATATATCAAAACCAAATTTGATGAACAAGTGAACACTAAAAGCTATAAGATGTTTGAAAATGAACGGGTGAGCAAAAAGACAGTAGAGCAAGTTAAAAGACAAACCCACTCTCACCAAATAAAAGTTGAAGCCCTGATATTAATGTTAGATAAGGTGGAATTTAGGAAGTTAAATCATTTCAAGGAAATTAATGCTACAGGCCATTTGATGCCATAGAATGCAATTTGTAAGGGTGATATTAGCTACAAATATGTCTCTAACTTACACATCAGCAGTAACAGGAATTATAGGAAAAAGGGGCCAAAATAAGAAGAAAAAGTAAGGCTAAAGATGACTAATATAAGATAAATAATATAGTAGTTGCTATGACTTACATGTAGGAACTGATGATTGGGAATATTCCATTTTTTAATACCCAAGAACATTCATTAAAATAGACAAATACTTATTTCATATTAACCATATATTCATCACTTCATGCGAAATAGATGAGGAAACAGTGGAAACAGTGTCAGACTTTATTTTTTGGGGGCTCCAAAATCACTGCAGATGGTGATTGCAGCCATGAAATTAAAAGACACCTACTCCTTGGAAGAAAAGTTATGACCAACCTAGATAGCATATTCAAAAGCAGAGACATTACTTTGCCAACAAAGGTTCGTCTAGTCAAGGCTATGGTTTTTCCAGTGGTCATGTATGGATGTGAGAGTTGGACTGTGAAGAAGGCTGAGCGCCAAAGAATTGATGCTTTTGAACTGTGGTGTTGGAGAAGACTCTTGAGAGTCCCTTGGACTGCAAGGAGATCCAACCAGTCCATTCTGAAGATCAGCCCTGGGATTTCTTTGGAGGGAATGATGCTGAAGCTGAAACTCCAGTACTTTGGCCACCTGATGCGAAGAGTTGACTCATTGGAAAAGATTCTGATGCTGGGAGGGATTGGGGGCAGGAGGAGAAGGGGACGACAGAGGATGAGATGGCTGGATGGCATCACTGACTCGATGGACGTGAGTTTGAGTGAACTCCAGGAGTTGGTGATGGACAGGGAGGCCTGGCGTGCTGCGATTCATGGGGTCGCAAAGAGTCGGACACGACTGAGTGACTGAACTGAACTGAACTGAACTGAATCTCAATAAATCCAAAAACGAGACATATTGTAGTCAACACTTTCTAATCACAATTCAATAAAATTGGATATTAACAATATCTAAGGACAAAGAGTTTGAGCAAGCTCCGCGAATTGGTGATAGAGAATCCTGGCGTGCTGCGGTCCATGGGGTCCAAAGAGTGAGACGTGACTGAGCAACTGAACTGAACTGAAAGGCAAAGACCTGCTCTACAGAAGCTTTCTAATGGAGTTGGGGCCTATGAGGATTGTTCAGTTTGGTGAAATACTTGATTTTTATGAAATCTATCCATGAAGTGACAGTTCCTGTGGTTAAAAAGTTTCATCAAAGTTGCATTGTATATATGTTCAGTAAGTACTTGATAGGCAAATGGAGTGGAAAGAAAATTCTCTCTTATAAAATTGAAGTGAGCATAGAATGATGCTATTATTAATAATGGAAAGAAGTTACTGAGGACTTAATTTAGCCATTTCCAAGAGAAATTAGCCCATCTGATACTTTTAATATTACCATCAAGTGCTTGCTTCTGAGTAGATGATGAAAAGTAAGAAATGTGTGAGAATGACACCAAGATTGACACATGGTCTTAAAGCCAGTTTGGTGAGCTGTAGTTCTAACAAAAACTTTGTTGGAATTTCAACTGACTGAATTTTAAATTAAATATTTCTCAAATGGAAGCTGTAATTTAACCTTATCAATTATATTTCTGTTTTTTGAAAGTATAAAACAAAAATCAGTACTTCTTCTTATGTTCTTGGAATTATCCAAAGCAACAAAGATAATGAAAAGCAGAAGCAAGAGTTCTGTTATCATTGAGAAAAGAAGACACCTGAAACTTAAACCATAAAATAAGAGGAAGCACTGTCTAAAACAGTGAAGGTCAAACAGGAGTAGAGGAAGACACAGAGAAAGGATGCTTTGAGCATCTCACTGGAAGGTTAGCAAACACACGTCTTTAAAATAAGTGGTACCTTGTATTGGATGTGTGTTGAAAAGTTGCTTTTATTTAAGCAATAGAAATGGAACTACAATTAACATTCATTTTTAATAATGACTCTACATTTTAATGTTTACTTAAATTGATAAATAAGCTGTTAACTTTAAATAAAATAAAATAAGTGGTATATTTTGTTGTTGTTGTTGAGTTGCTCAGTCGCGTCCTACTCTGTGACTCCATGAACTGCAGCATGCCGTGTTTCCCTGTCCTTCCCTGTCTCCCAGAGTTTGCTTAAACGTATGTCCATTGAGTTGGTGATGCCATCCGACCACCTCATTCTCTGTTGCTCCCTTCTCCTCCCCTCAATTTCCCCAGCATCATGGTTTTTTCCAATGAGTCAACTCTTCTCATCAGGTGGCCAAAATATTGGAGTTTCAGCTTCAGCATCAGTCCTTCCAATGAATATTGGGTTGATTTCCTTTAGGGTTGACTGCCAAGGTATAAAACCAGCTTTTCTTTATTTGTATCGGTAAAGATGGAGTGAGCAGACTGGCAGATACAGCTTCCTTGCGTCTGTACAGAAAGGTGTTTTGAGAAGCCGAGTAATCAGTAATTGAAGAGGAAACGTATAGACAGCCACGTTGACTGGAACTGGTTCACTGGTGAGACTGGAGAGAAGCCACTTCTGACTCACAGGGTGAGCCATGCAGTGTGATTTTTGTTAGCTGAGGAGTAAAAGTTAAACAGTCTCATTCATATACTCACAGCCCAGTGCTGTGGTAGTTATTTTGTCTTTGAACAAGTTTGTAGACTTTTCCCTAAAACAAGATCCAGGAATCACTTATCTTATTCAAATATCAACCACCACATGATAACGAAGGAACCACTACAGGATCTATATAGAAATAATACAAGAAAAAAAATTTGGAAAAAAGAAGGAGTAACCATTTGACAGGGAAAATACTCGTCATTAAAATGTTGTTACAGCACAGGTAAAAATTGTGGTTCCACATATTGCTATAGAGTTGAAGAGAACTTATTACCTGGGAGACAGGCAAAGAAGATCCAAAATATTCACAATTAGTGTTTCTAAAGTAGAGAGCTAAATAAAAATATATTTAAAGAAACTTTCAGGACTAGAATCTAGAAACTTCTAGGGTGTATCAGGGAAACATTGCCATAGAACAATAACACCAAAATCTCCCTATAAAGTTACTAGACTTAAAGCTAGGGAATATTTTGGGCATCTGGGCAAAAAGATGAGGTCACCTATAAAGAAAATAAATAATGCCAGCCTCAGACTTCTTCACTACAACTTTCAGTTGTAAAGGAAAGGAAAGAAAATGTAAGTTAAGAATAATATACTCAGACAAGTTTTCATTTACACATAAAAATAAAAACATCAGCAAAATATTTAACATAAAAAAACAGAATTTAAATAACAGAATTTTTTCACATAAGCTCTTTTTAAGGATATTGACAGAGAATTTTAGCCAACCAGTAAGTGAATGAAAAAGTAAAGATAAAAAGGAATGGAAACAGTCAATAGAATGTAAATATTACAAACCCTAAAAATGTAGAAGTGATGTATATAATAAAAATTGATGGGGATGGGGGATGAAAAGCTATAGATAGTGCAGTTATATCTGACTTTCTAATACTACGGATCACAGAAAAAGAAAGTAAGCTTCCAAAACATTTCACAAGGCAAGTATAACACTGATTTCAAAATACAACAAATATTGAACAAAAAGCTCAGGCTATCAGTTTCACTTATGTAGGCTAATATAAACTCCAAAATAAAATAGTTGCAAACAGAATCCAACAGAATATAAAAAATTAATATAGCATGGAGAAGTTTATTTCAGAAAAGCAAGAATTATTCGATATTATAAAAATTTAATTTCAAAATCTATAATAGTAATAAGTAAAATAAAACAAATATTATAAACCTCCATAGAGGCTTAAAATGCATTTAATAAAGTTCAGTTTTTATTCCTGAACTTTAAAATTTCTCAGTAGATAGAAATAGCCTGTGTTTGTATATGTATGTGAATATATATATATGTGAATATAAAAATATATATATATATATATACATTCTGTTCAACCATGATGGTTCTTTTTTATAAATTTATTTAATTTTTAATGGAAGGATAATTGCTTTACAGAATCGTGTTGGTTTTTCTCCAAACATCAACATGAATCAGCCGTAGGTTGTGTCCCCTCCCTCTTGAGACTCCCTCCTATCTCCCTCCCCATCCCACCCTTCTATGTTGTTTCAGAGCCCCTGTTTGAGTTCCTGCTGCTGCTGCTAAGTCACTTCAGTCATGTCTGACTCTGTGCAACCCCATAGACAGGAGCCCACCAGGCTCCCCCATCCCTGGGATTCTCCAGGCAAGAACACTGGAGTGGGGTGCCATTTCCTTCTCCAATGCATGAAAGTGAAAAGTGAAAGTGAAGTCACTCAGTCATGTCCGACTCTTAGCGACCCCATGGACTGCAGCCCACCAGGCTCCTCCCTCCATGAGATTTTCCAAGCAAGAGTACTGGAGTGGGGTGCCATTGCCTTAGTTAACTGAGTCACACACAAATTCCCATTGGCTATAAATTTTACATACGGTAATATAAGTTTCCATGTTACTCTCTCTATACATCTCACTGTCTCCTTCCCCCTGCCATGTGATTCTTAATAGGAAAATATTAGAAACATTTCTGTTAAATTTAAGAACAAGACAAAGATATACTCTGTAAGCAGTCTTCTTTTATAAGCTCTAAGGATTCTAGCCAATGCAAGTAGATTAAAACAACTGAAAGGGAAACTTGCCATAGGAAAACTTAAATGTTAATAAGAGACTTGAAGACTAATAAAAGAAGATTTACACAAATGGAAAGGCATACTGTAATTGATTTTGGATGCTGCTGCTGCTGCTAAGTCGCTTCAGTCGTGTCCGACTCTGTGCGACCCCATAGACGGCAGCCCACCAGGCTCCCCTGTCCCTGGGATTCTCCAGGCAAGAATACTGGAGTGGGGTGCCATTCATAGGAAGCATTAAAATCAGAGAGATGTGTATTTCCCGTAATCTCTAAATTTCATGTGATCCCAATGCAAACATCAAAAGGAGTTTTCTTGTGGAACAATATAAGCGTCTAATGTTCAAATGGAAAATAAGCAAAGGTAGCTAGGGAAAATTCTGATAAAGAAGATAATGGAAGAGAGAAGCTAGCCTGCTAGCTATTAGCTCTTGTTATGAAGCTATAATAATTATAACAATCTGATATTGTTTCATGAATAGACAGGAAAATCAGGAGAACAGAACAGAAATTATCAAAATAGATCCAAGTCCATATGGTTATGTAGTACATGATAAAGATGATATTTCAAATCAATGGAGAAAAGATGGATTATTCAATAAATGGTATTGGAAGAATTGAGTAACCATCTGGAAAAAATATGGGAACTTTGCATGCTATACCAAAATATAGTCCCAATTGATTAAAAGTTTCATCATAAAATATAAAACCATAAATACCTTAGAAAACGCTGGAGAATTATTTTTATAATCTTGGGGTGGGAAAGACCAAAGCATAGTATGAATCACAGAAATCATGAAAGAGTGATATATTAGACTATATTTTTCAAATGTTTGTAAAACAGTATAACTGAAGTCAAAGTATAAGTGGCAAACTGAAGGAGATATTTGCAACTTACAGCACATATAAAGATTAATATACTTATATAGAAAGAGCTTCTACAAATAAATACATAAATGTCCAAGAATTTAATAGAAAAATAGGCAAAAGGTACCAGTGCTGTTTTGCAGAAAAGAAAATACAAATGATTCTGAGAACTATGAACAGATATTCAATTTTCCTCACAATTATAGAAGCATGACTTCAAGTAAAGTAGATTCCATTTTTACTTATATTGTCAGAGATCAAAAAAACCAATAGGGCTTCCCTGGTGGGTCAGTGGTAAAGAATCCTCCTGCCAATGCAGGAGACACAGGTTCTTTCCCTTTTCTGAGAAGATCCCACATTCCACAGAGCAACTAAGCCTGTGTTCTAGAGCCCAGGAACCGCAACTACTGAGCCCATGCGCCTTAGAGCCCACACTCTGCAACAGGAGAAGCCACAGGAATGAGAAGCCCACACACCACAGCTAGAGAGAAGCCCCCACTCGCAGCAGCAAAGACACAGCACAGCCAAAAGTAAATAAATATAAATAAATACATACATACATACATAAACACATAAATTATTTAAATGGTTGGAATGGCAGATACATAAATTATTTAAATGGTTGGAATGGCAGATTAAAAAACCCAAAAAACCAATAACTCTTGTTGGTAATATAAATATATACAATCTCATGAAGGCGATTTTATTGTATCTATCAATAGATATAATAGATTTTTTTCCCAGAAACCTGTTGGCTAAAAATTTAGCCTCTAGGTAGATGTATACTTGTGTGAAATTACATGTGCACTGTGTGTAATATCAAAACAACTAGAAATAAACATGAATTAGTAAGATATTGATTGAATAAATTGTGGTGTATCCATACCACCCATTTCTAATCAGATGTAAAAAAATAATGAAGTTCTTTATATTCTGATGGAGAATGATCTTCAAAATATATTAAGTGGAAAAAGCAAGGTGTTGAGTGTATATAGTATATTACCATTGTTTTAAGAAGGTAAAAATAATGTATTAAGAATATACTTACATATATATAAAATATATCTAGGTGAATATACAAGAAGTTGATAATGTTAAATTGCATATGGGGATGGGAAATGGGTGCCAGAGGAAGAAAGGAGACTTTTAGTGTATGCTGCTGCTGCTAAGTCGCTTCAGTCGTGTCCAACTCTGTGCGACCCCATAGATGGCAGCCCACCAGGCCCCCCTGTCCCTGGGATTCTCCAGGCAAGAACACTGGAGTGGGTTGCCATTTCCTTCTCCAATACAGGAAAATGAAAAGTGAAAGTGAAGTCACTCAGTCGTGTCCGACCCTCAGCAATCCCATGGACTGCAGCTTACCAGGCTCCTCCGCCCATGGGATTTTCCCAAGAGTACTGGAGTAGGGTGCCATACTGTTTATAAAATCAGCCTGACTGATTTACATATAATAAGCTGCATTTGTTTATAGTGAACAATTAAATGATCCTCACAGAGAAGGCAATGGCACCCCACTCCAGTACTCTTGCCTGGAAAATCCCATGGATGGAGGAGCCTGGAAGGCTGCAGACCATGGGGTCACAAAGAGTTGGACACGACTGAGCGGCTTCACTTTCACTTTTCCCTTTCATGCATTGGAGAAGGAAATGGGAACCCACTCCAGTGTTCTTGCCTGGAGAATCCCAGGGATGGGGGAGCCTGGTGGGCCACCGTCTATGGGGTCGCACAGAGTCGGACAAGACTGAAGCGACTTAGCAGCAGCAGCAGCACAGTATCATATATGAAGCTACTGATACAATGAAGATATAAAATATTTTCATCACCACTAAAAGATTCCTCATGCTTCTTTGCAATAAACTTCTGACTTCCAGCAATAACTGATCTGTTCAATTTTTAAAATAATAGCTTTATTGATATACAATTCACATACCATGCAATTCACCCATTTAGAGTGTGTAAATCAGTAGTTTTTGGTGTATTCACAAAGTTATGAGTATAGGCTACAAAACGGACCACACATAAAAGACCTATCTATGGATTTGCTTATTCTGGACATTTCCGATAAATGAAATCTTTTGTAACTTTTGTAACTGGCTTCTTTCGCTTAGCATGATGTTTACAAGGCACATCCATGTTCTACTGTATGTCAGAACTTCATTCCTTTTATTGTTGAATAATAGTCCTTTGTATGTATACACCATGTTTTTATTATTCATTCATCAGTTGATGGATCCCTTCCCTCCTGAACCTCCTTCTCCTTTCCCATCCTACTTCCTAGGTCATCACAGAGAGCCAGGCTGGGCTCCCTGTGGTATAAAGCAACTTCCCACTGTCTATTTTACACAGATAGCATATATATGTCATTGCTACTTTATTAACTCATCCCACACTCACCTTCCCCCACTGTGTCCACAAGTCTGCTCTCTGTTGGGTTCAGTTCAGTTCAGTCGCTCAGTCAGGTCCGATTCCTTGCGACCTCATGAACCACAGCACACCAGGCCTCCCTGTCCATCACCAACTCCCGGAGTCCACCCAAACCCATCTCCATTGAGTCAGTGATGCCACCCAACCATCTCATCCTCTGTCGTCCCCTTCTCCTCCTGCCCTCAATCTTTCACAGCATCAGGGTCTTTTCAAATGAGTCAGCTCTTCCCATGAGGTGGCCAAAGTATTGGAGTTTCAGCTTTAGCAACAGTCCTTCCAATGAACACCCAGGACTGATCTCCTTTAGCATGGACTGGTTGGATCTCCTTGCCGTCCTCTCAAGAGTCTTCTCCAACACCACAGTTCAAAAGCATCAATTCTTTGGCACTCAGCTTTCTTTATAGTCCAACTCTCACATTCATACATGACCACTGGAAAAACCATAGCCTTGACTAGACGGACCTTTGTTGGCAAAGTAATGTCTCTGCTTTTGAATATGTTGTCTAGGTTGGTCATAACTTTCCTTCCAAGGAGTAAGTGTCTTTTAATTTCATGGCTGCAATTACCATCTGCAGTGATTTTGGAGCCCCCCAAAATAAAGTCAGCCACTGTTTCCAGTGTTGCCCCATCTATTTCCCATGAAGTGATGGGGCCGGATGCCATGATCTTAGTTTTCTGAATGTTGAGCTTTAAGCCAACTTTTTCACTCTCCTCTTTCACTTTCATCAAGAGGCTCTTTAGTTCCTCTTCACTTTCTGCCATAAGGGTGGTGTCATCTGCATATCTGAGGTTATTGATATTTCTCCCGGCATTCCTGATTCCAGCCTGTGCTTCCTCCAGCCCCGCGTTTCTCATGATGAACTCTGCTAGGTTAATCAGTACCATTTTTCTGGAATCCATTTGTATGTGCTAATATACTATTTGTTTTTCTCTTTCTGACTTACTTTACTCTGTATAAGAGGCTCTAGGTTCATCCACCTCACTACAACTAACTTTGTTCCTTGTTATCGCTGAGTAATATTCCATTGCATAAATGTACCACAACTTCTGTATCTGAAACCTTTTATATAATCCTGTGTCTCATTTCTTTCATGTAGCATAATGATTCTGAGATTCCTCTATTGTGCTATGTGTATCAGTAGTTTGTTTCCTTTTATTGCTGAGTGGCATTTGGTTGTATAGAGGTAACACACACTGTTTATTTATTCACTGTATTGCTGATCCTGTTCCTGATGCCAATTGTCTTGCTGTTCACACTGTCCAGACTATTTGCTGAATCCAGGGTAGGCAAGGTGAGAGCTGGAAGACTGGAAGAAGACACGAGGAGCCTTAGGATCTGCAGACATGTTTTTTCTCTCCTGGCAGGCACAGCAGCCATAGCAGCATTCTCTCCTGGCTGACGCAGTGGCCGCAGTAGTAGACATGCTATATTCTGTCCTCTCGTGGCTGACCCAACAGACACAGCCGTGACGCAGTAGTCATGCCAGCACTTTCCAGGTGGAGCTCATATCCGCACAGCACACAACCCTTGACCAAGCGAGTACCCTGTGACACGATGTGCAGTGCTACAAATGTGCTCAGCTGTTACATAGTCATTGCTTACAAAGCGTGAGGTCAGAGAGCCTGAAAACACCATCTTGGCTAATTTGCTCTCTCCCCACATTCACCAACTGTGTTGATCCCAGTTTGGGGCTTTCATTTATAAAACTTCTATAATCTTTCAATTATAAGTTTTCTGTGGACATGTGTTTTTATTTCTCTTGTGCAAATTGATATGGTAGGTACTGCATGTCTAACATTTGAGAAATTGCCAGTTTTCCAAAGTGGTTGTATCGTTATTCACAAGAGTTCCAGTTGCTCCATAGCTTCACCACACCTGGTGTTATCAATTTAAAATTTTATCCATTCTGCTATGGGTGAAGATACCTCATAATTTTGACTCATGTTTCTCTAATGACTAATGATGCTGAGTCCTTATCATGTGTTTATCAGTCATCTATCTATATATTATCCTCTGTGAAATCGTTGTTTAAATCCTTTGTCCATCTTTAATGTGGTTGTTTACTTTTTATTATTGTTTTGAGCTCTTTACATATTCTGGATACAAGTACTTTGTCATACATGTGTTGCAAATATTTTCCCCATTTTGTGACTATACTTTTTCATGTGTTAATAAAAATTGCTGAATAGCAATAGTTTTAAAAGTTGATACCGTCTAATATATCAATTTTTTCTTTAAGTTTGTGATTTTTTATACTGTATTTAGAAATCTTTACCTATCACAAGATCACAAAAGTTTTCTCCTAGGAATTTTGTAATTTTAGCTTTTACATTTACTTCTATGACCATTTCAGGCTAACTTTTGGGTATGGTATGAGGTAGAAGTTGATATTAATTTTTTCTCCCCAGTGATATCCCATGATTTCAGCATCATATGTTGAAAGATTTTCCTTTCCTCACTGAAAAGTCTGGACACACTAGCTAAAAACAATTGCTTTTATATGCAGTCTAGTTTTGACTCTGTATTCTATTCCATTAATCTGTATGTCTACTTTTACAGTAATAACACAATGTCTTAGATTCTGTAGCTTTATAATAATTCAGAAATAAGATAAAGCCCCCAGCTTAGTTCTTCTTATTTCAAGGCTCGTTTTCCTATTTCTACATAAACTTTAGAATTAGCTTGTTAGTTCCTATAAAAAGACTGTCAAACTTTTAATTGAGGTCAACACTAAACCTTTATAACTTAGAGATATTAATTTAAGAGATATAACTTAGAGATATTATTAGATTATTATATTATTAATACTTATTGTATTATTAGATTATTGTTATTATTAGATAATTATTAAGTAAATATTATTAGATATCAACTTAAGAAATACAACTTAGAGATATTAAGGATAGCTGATATTTTAACAATATTTTATTTTCCAATACATGAACATGGGAAGCATCTCCATTTATTTCAGTTCAGTTCAGTTGCTCATTCGTGTCCAGCTCTTTGCGACCCCCTGAACCGCAGCACGCCAGGCCTCCCTGTCCATCACCAACTCCCGGAGTTCACCTAAACCCATGTCCATTGAGTCAGTGATGCCATCCAACCATCTCATCCTCTGTTGTCCCCTTCTCCTCCTACCTTCAATCTTTCCCAGCATCAGGGTCTTTTCGAATGAGTCAGCTCTTCGCGTGAGGTGGCCAAAGTATTGGAGTTTCAGCTTTAGCATCAGTCCTTACAATGAACATCCAGGACTGATCTCCTTTAGCATGGACTGGTTGGATCTCTTTGCAGTCCAAGGGACTCTCAAGAGTCTTCTCCAACACCACAGTTCAAAAGCATCAATTCTTCTGCACTCAGCTTTCCTTATAGTCCAACTCTCACATCCATACATGTCCACTGGAAAAACCATAGCCTTGACTAGACAGACCTTTGTTGGCAAAGTAATGTCTCTGCTTTTGAATATGCTATCTAGGTTTTGAATATGCTATCTAGGTTGGTCATAACTTTCCTTCCAAGGAGTAAGTGTCTTTTAATTTCATGGCTGCAGTCACCATCTGCAGTGATTTTGGAGCCCCCAAAAATAAAGTCAGCCACTGTTTCCACTGTTTCCCCATCTATTTCCCATGAAGTGATGGGACCGGATGCTATGATCTTAGTTTTCTGAATGTTGAGCTTTAAGCCAACTTTTTCACTCTCCTCTTTCACTTTCATAAAGAGGCTCTTTAGTTCTTCTTCACTTTCTGCCATAAGGGTGGTGTCATCTGCATATCTGAGGTTATTGAGATTTCTCCCGGCATTCTTGATTCCAGCTTGTGCATCCTCCAGTCCAGCGTTTCTCATGATGTGCTCTGCATATAAGTTAAATAAACAGGGTGACAATATACAGCCTTGACATACACCTTTTCCTATTTGGAACCAGTCTGTTGTTCCATGTCCAGTTCTAACTGTTGCTTCCTGACCTGCATACAGGTTTGTTAAGAGACAGGTCAGGTGGTCTGGTATTCCCATCTCTTTCAGAATTTTCCACAGTTTATTGTGATCCACACAGTCAAAGGCTTTGGCATAGTCAATAAAGCAGAAATAGATGTTTTTCTGGAACTCTTTTGCTTTTTTGATGATCCAGCCGATGTTGGGAATTTGATCTCTAGTTCCTCTGCCTTTTCTTGAACATCTGGAAGTTCACTGTTCACGTTTTGCTGACGCCTGGCTTGGAGAATTTTAAGCATTACTTTACTAGCATGTGAGATGAGTGCAACTGAGTGGTAGTTTGAGCATTCTTTAGCATTGCCTTTCTTTGGGACTGGAATGAAAACTGACCTTTTCAGTTTTGAGTGTAGCAAAAAACACTACCTTTGAGTGTAGCAAAAATTCCAAATTTGCTGGCATATTGAGTGTTGCACTTTCACAACATCATCTTTCAGTATTTGAAATAGCTCAACTGGTATTCCATCACCTCCACTACCTTTGTTCATAGTGATGCTTCCTAAGGCCCACTTGACTTCACATTTCGGGATGTCTGGCTCTAAGTGAGTGATCACACCATCGTGATTATCTGGGTCATGAAGATCTTTTTTGTACAGTTCTGTGTATTCTTGCCACCTCTTCTTAATATCTTCTGCTTCTTTAAGTCCCTACCATTTCTGTCCTTTATTGTGCCCATCTTTGCATGAAATGTTCCCTTGGTATCTCTAATTTTCTTGAAGAGATCTCTAGTCTTTCCCATTCTATTGTTTTCCTCTATTTCTTTGCACTGATCACTGAGGAAGGTTTTCTTATCTCTCCTAGCTATTCTTTGGAACTCTGCTTTCAAATGGCTATATCTTTCCTTTCTGCTTTGCTTTTTGCTTCCCTTTTCACAGCTATTTGTAAGGCCTCCTTGGACAGCCATTTTGCTTTATTACATTTCTTTTATTTGGGGATGGTCTTGATTCCTGTCTCCTGTACAATGTCACAAACCTCCATTCATAGTTCATCAGGCATTCTGTCTATCAGATCTAGTCCCTTAAATCTATTTCTCACTTCCACTGTATAGTCATAAGGGATATGATTTAGGTCATACCTGAATGGTCTAGTGGTTTTCTCCACTTTCTTTAATTTAAGTCTGAATTTGGCAATAAGGAGTTCATGATCTGAGCCACAGTCAGCTCCCAGTCTTGTTTTTGCTGACTGTATAGAGCTTCTCCATCTTTGGCTGCAAAGAATATAATCAATCTGATTTTGGTGTTGACCATCTGGTGATGTCCATGTGTAGAGTCTTCTCTTGTGTTGTTGGAAGAGGGTGTTTGCTATGACCAGTGCATTCTCTTGGCAGAACTCTATTAGTCTTTGCCCTGCTTCATTCTGTATTCCAAGGCCAAATTTGTCTGTTACTCCAGGTGTTTCTTGACTTCCTACTTTTGCATTCCAGTCCCCTATAATGAAAAGGACATCTTTTTTGGGTGTTAGTTCTAGAAGATCTTGTAGGTCTTCATAGAACTGTTCAACTTCAGCTTCTTCAGTGTTACTGGTCGGGGCATAGACTTGGATTACCATATTGAATGGTTTGCCTTGGAAATGAACAGAGATCATTCTGTCATTTTTGAGATTGCATCCAAGTACCGCATTTTGGACTATTTTGTTGACTATGATGGCTACTTCATTTCTTCTAAGGGATTCCTGCCCACAGTAGTAGATATAATGTTCATCTGACTTAAATTCACCCATTCCAGTCCATCTTAGTTCACTGAGTCTTAGAATGTTTTTGTTCATTCTTGTCATCTCCTGTTTGACCACTTTCAATTTGCCTTGATTCATGGGCCTAACATTCCAGGTTCCTATGCAATATTGCTCTTCACAGCACTGAACCCTGCTTCCATCACCAGTCCCATTCACAACTGGGTGTTGTTTTTGCTTTGGCTCCATCCCTTCATTCTTTCTGGAGTTATTTCTCCACTCTTCTCCAGTAGCATATTGGGCACCTACTGACCTGGGGAGTTCATCTTTTAGGGTCCTATCATTTTGCCTTTTCACACTGTTCATGGGGTTCTCAAGGCAAGAATACTGAAGTGGTTTGCGATTCCCTTCTCCAGCGGACCACATTCTGTCAGACCTCTTCACCATCACCCGTCTGTCTTGGGTGGCCCCACATGGCATGGCTTAGTTTCATTGAGTAAGACAAGGCTGTGGTCCATGTGATCAGATTGGCTAGTTGTCTGATTGTAGTTTCAGTCTGTCTGCCCTCTGATCCCCTCTCTCAGTGCCTACCATCTTACTTGGGTTTCTCTTACCTTGGACGTGGTAAAAAAATCCATTTATTTAGGTCTTCTTTAATTTCTTGTAATGATACTCTCTATTTTTTAGTGAAGTTTTCCTTTATTTCATTATATTTTTTTCTAGATATTTCATGTTATTTTGATACTATGATATATATTTTCTTTTTCATTTTTCTTTCCTTTTTTTTTTGCTAACAAATAGAAACACAATGATTATTGTTGTGTAAAATATCATCCACAAAATTGTCTGGCAATAAACAACAATAAACATTTCTTATGTCCCACTCTTTCTGTGGGTCATAAATTTAGGTTTAATTTACCTGGGTAGCTCTGCTGTAGATTATTTATAAAATTTCAATCAAGGTGTTGGTTGGGGCTGCAGTTAACGGATAGAGCTGAATGATCTGCTTCCTAAATGGCTCACTCATGTCGTGGCAAGTTGGTACTGACTTGTATGGAACACCTCTGTTTATTTCCACATGGGCCTCCCCATAGTGCTGCTTGAGTGTCCTCATAACATGATAGTTAGCTTCTCCCATAGCAAGAGATTCAAAAGAGAGCTAGGCAGAGGCTGCAGTATCTGTTAAAGACTCCTACTGATCTAGATTCATAAGCCATATGCTGTTATCTCCATAATATCCAATTAGTCACACAGGCCACTATGATTTTCTGTTGGGGAGCAGCGGGGAATATGCAAGGGCATAAATATCAGCAGGTAAAGATCATTAAGAACCATCTTGGGCATCGATTATCACATTTGGGGGGTGTGTGTGTGTTTAAGACTTTTTTAAGAGGAATTTTAGATTCACTGAAAAACTGAGAGAAATGCAGAGAGATTCCCTCTGCCCAAAACATGCACAGCCACCTCTATTACCAGCATCTCTCATCAGAGTGGTACATTTGTTAAAACTGATAACAGCCTACATTGGCACATCACAATCCCCCAAAGTCCATCGTTTACATGAAGGTGTACTCTTGGTGTTGTGCATTCTATGGGATTGGACAAATGTATAATGACATTTATTAATCATTACAGTCTCATGTAGAGTCTTTTCACTACTCTAAAAATCCTCTGTGTTCCACCAATTCACCTCCTCCAACCCCAACACACACACACACACACACACACACACACACAAGACAGGACAGCCACGGATCCTTTTACTGTCTCCATAAGTTTTGCCTTTTCCATAATGTCAGATAGTCGGTAACACACAGTATGTAGCTTCTTCATACTGACTTCTTTCACTTAGTACAATGCGCTTGTTTCCTCTGTGTCTTTTCTTGGCTTGACATCCCATTTCTTTTATATTTAAAAAATATTCCATTGTCCAGATGTATCGTTTAGTTTACTTATCCATCTTGGTCGCTTCCAAGTTTGGGTAATTATGAATAAAACTGCTATAAATATCTATATGTAGGTTTTTGTGTGGATATAAATTTTCAACTCCTTTAGATAAATATCAAGAACCTTATTTGCTGGATTGTGCGATAACAGCATGTTTAGTTTTGTAAGAAAAATGGAAGACAAAATTGTCTTCCCAAGTGCTATACCATTTTGCATTCTCACCAGCAAAGAATGGAAGTTTCTCTTGCTTCACATCCTCACCAGCATTTGGTATTGTAAGTTGTTCTGGATTTCGGCCATTCTAATAACTATGTGGTGGTATCTTATTGTTTTAATATGTGTTTTTCTGATGTTGTATGTTGTGAAGCATTATTTCATATGCTTATTTGCCATCATAATACTTTCTTTGGTGAAATGTCAGTTAAGGTTTTGGCCTCTTTCTTTTCACTGGGTAGTTTGTTTTCTTATTGTTGAGTTTTAAAGTTCTTTGTATATTTTTGGATAACAGTTCTTTATCAGATGTGTCTTTTGTAGATGTTTTCTCCCAGTCCATGACACATCTTCTCATTTTCTCAACAGTATTTTTTTCAGAGCAATTTTTAAAAAATGTTAATGAAGCCTAGCTTATTATATCATTCATGGATTATGCCTTTGATGTTATATCTAAAAAGTCATTGCTATGCCCAAGGTCGTCTAGATTTTATCCTATGTTATCTTCTAGGAGCTTTTTCACTTTGTGTTTTACATTTAGATCTAGGATCCATTTTGTATGGACTTTTGCAATGGATGCAAGGTCTGTGTTTATATATATTTTTCACATGGATGTCTAGTTATTCCAGCATCAAATATTAAAAAGACTATCTTATTCCCATTATATTACCTTTGCTCTTTGTCAAAGATTAATTTACTATATTTATTTGGGTCTATTTTGGGCTTCTTGGGCTTCCCAGGTGGCGCTAGTGGTAAAGAACTCACCTACCAATAGAGAAGACCCAGAAGACCTGGGTTCTATCCCTGAGTCAGGAAGATCCCCTGGAGGAGGGCATGGCACCCCACTCCAGTATTCTTGCCTGGAGAATCCCATGGACAGAGGAGCCTGGTGGGCTACAGTCCATAGGGTTGCAAAGAGTTGGACATGATGGAAGTGACTTTGCATGCATGCACATGGGCTTCTTATTCTGTTTCACTGATCTATTTGTCTCTTCTTTCACCAGTATCAACCTGTCTTGATTACTGTAGCTTTATGCTGCTGAGTCACTTCAGTCGTGTCCGACTCTGTGTGACCCCATAGACGGCAGCCCACCAGGCTCCCCCATCCCTGGGATTCTCCAGGCAAGAACACTGGAGTGGGTTGCCATTTCCTTCTCCAATGGATGAAAGTGAAAAGTGAAAGGTAAGTCGCTCAGTCATGTCCGACTCTCAGCAACCCCATGGATTGCAGCCTACCAGGCTCCTCAGTCCACGGGATTTTCCAGGCAAGAGTACTGGAATGGGGTGCCATCACCTTCTCCAACTGTAGCTTTATAGTAAGTCTTTAAAAGAGTCTTACAATTTGTTCTTATCCTTCAGTATTATGTTGGCTGTTCTACAGCTTTTGCCTCTCCATATGAACTTCATAATTAGTTTATCAGTAATCCCAAAATAACTCACTGGGATTTTGATTACATTGAATTTATAGATCAAGTTGGGAAAAACTGACAACTTGACAATATTGAGTCTTCCTTCCATGAACGTGGAATAGCTCTCCATTTACTTAGCTCTTCTTTTATTTCTCTCACCAGAGTCTTGTAGTTTTCCTCAAGCAAATCTGATATACATTTTATTAGTTTTGCACCCAACAATTTCATCTTGGGGGGTGCTAATGTAAGTGATATTATATATTTAATGTCAAATTTCATTTGTTCATTGCTTATGTACAGGAAAGACATTAACCTTTGTATATTAGTCTTGTGTCCTGAAACCTTACTATAATTGCTTTTTAGATCCAGAAATTTTTGTTAATTTTTCAAGTTCTGCATAGGTGACCATATCATCTGTTAACAAAGATAGTTGTACTTATTCCTTCCTGATCTATATACCTTTAATTTCTTTTTCTTATCTTATTACATTATCTAGAACTTCCAGTACGATTTTGAAGAGGAATGGTGAAAGGAGACATCCTGCCTTTTTTTTTTTTTTTATATTGGTGGGAAAGCTTCAAGTTTCTCACCATTAAATATGATGTTAGCTGTAGGATTTTTGCAGATACACTTCATCAAGTTAAGGAAGATCCCATCTATTCCTAATTTACTAAGAGTTTTTATCATGAAATTGGTGTTGGATTTTGTCAAATGCTTTTTCTGTGTCTATTGATATAATCATGTGACTTTTCTTTTTTAGCCTGTTGATGTGATGGATTGCATAATTAATTTTTGAATGTTGAATCAACCTTTCATATCTGGGATGAATCCCACTGGGTTGTTTTGCATAATTATTTTTATACATTGTTTGATTTGCTACTGTATTGTTGAGGAGTTTTACATCTATGTTCATGGGAGATACTATAGTTCTATTTTCTTATAATACCTGTCTGACTTGGGTATTAGGATAATTCTGGCCTCATAGAATAAGTTAGGAAATATACCTTCTGTTTCTGTCCTCTGAAAGAGATTGTAGAGAATTGGTGTAATTTCTCCCTTACATGTTTTATAAATTAATTGGTAAATTCATTTGAGCCTGGTTATTTCTTGTTTGGAAGATTATTAATTTTTAATTCAATATCTTTTCTAGATACAGGTCTATTCATTTTATCTATTTCTTCTTGTATGAGTTTTGGCAGGTGGTATCTTTCAAGGAGTAGGTCCATTTCATCTAGATTATTAGATATGTTGGCATAGAATTGTTCATGAACTTTATTATCCTTTTAATTTCTGTGGGGTCTGTAGTGATATCCCTCCTTTGGCTTCTGATATTAGCAATTTGTGTCCTCTCTTTTTCTTAGTTAACCTGACTAGAGGCTTATCAATTTTGTTGATCTATTTAAAGAACCAGATTTTGGTTTTATTGATTTTCTCTGTTTGCTGTTATAAATTGATTTCTGCTCTAATTATTGTTATTCCTTTTCTTCTGCTTATTTTGGATTTATTTTGCCCTTCTTTCTCTAGTTTCTAAGGTAGAAGCTTAGATTGTTGACTTTAGATCATTCCCCTTTTCTAATAAATTATTAAGTGCTATAAGTTTCCCTCTGAGTACTGTTTTTTCTGCAGCCCACGAATTTGGATAGGTTGTTCATTTTCACTTAGTTTCAAGATATGTAAAATTTTCTCTTGAAATTTCTTTTTTGACCAAAGTAATATTTAGAAATATGTTGTTTAATCTTCATGTGTTTTGTTATTTTCCAGGTATCTTTCTGTTGTTGGTTTCTATTTTAGTTCCACTATAGTCTGAGAACAGACATTGTATGATTTCTATTCTTCCTGATTCATTAACATGTATTTTAAGGCCAGAATATGGTCTATCTTTGTGGATGTGGAATTTTAAAAATTTATCTTCTTAAGATTTTTCATACATTCTAAAAGTGTAAGTTTTAATTTTTAAAATCAATTGTGGCATATGTTCAACCATTTTTTTTCCTTTAAATATTTTTTTCTGCCTCTTTCTTTCCATCTCTTGATTTAGAACTTCAATTACACATATATTATATGGCTTGATATTGTCTCACATGTTGCTGATGCTACTGCTGCTGCTAAGTCACTTCAGTCATGTCTGACTCTGTGCGACCCCATAGATGGCAGCCCACCAGGCTCCCCCATCCCTGGGATTCTCCAGGCAAGAACATTGGAGTGGGTTGCCATTTCCTTCTCCAATGCATGAAAGTGAAAAGTGAAAGTGAAAGTGAAGTCTCATATGTTACTATGGTCTCATTCATTTTTTTCTCTAGTATTTCTGTTTTCTGTGCTTGTTTTGGATAGTTTCTATTATTATGTCTTCAAATTCAGTCATCTTTTTTTCTGCAATATCTAATTGGCCCTTAAATCCATAAGTGAATATTTTCATTTCTGCTATTGTGTGTTGGACCTCTAGAATATTTATGTGACTGCTTTTTATGCTTTCAACTTCTTATCTCTTCATTTCCTCTTAAATTGTTGGCCTTTTATAATAACTCTTTTAAAGTCCTTGTCTTCTAATTTCACATCTCTGCCACTTCTGGGTTTATTTTCATTGATAATATTTTTCCTGATTGAGGTCACATTTTCCTATTTCTTGACATATCTGGTAATTTTTTATTGGATGTTGGTTATTAAGAATGTTACATTTTTGAGGTATTTTGTTGCTTTCTTTCAGAGAGTATAGGCAATTGTACTGGCAGACAGTGAGGTTACTTGTGATTCATTTGATCCTTTTGAGTGTTTAAGTTTTGTTAGGGCAAATCTGCTGCTGCTGCTGCTGCTAAGTCACATCAGTTGTGTCCGACTCTGTGCGACCCCATAGACGGCAGCCTACCAGGCTCCCCCGTCCCTGGGATTCTCCAGGCAAGAACACTGGAGTGGGTTGCCATTTCCTTCTCCAATGCATGAAAGTGAAAAGTGAAAGTGAAGTCGCTCAGTCATGTCCGACCCTCAGTGACCCCATGGACTGCAGCCTTCCAGCCTCCTCTGTCCATGGGATTTTCCACACAAGAGTACTGGAGTGGGGTGCCATTGCCTTCTCCAAGGGCAAATCTAGAGTAGCCTAATTATAAGGCTATTCTATTCCTACTACTAAGCCTTGAGTTTTCTATAGCCTTTACCTGAATGCTTAGGTGGTCAATGAAATCTTTCCACTCTGAATGTCTCTTAACCCAGTGTGAGCTCAGAGAATTGTTCAGTTAGAAAGCCCTTGCAGTTGTTCTTTGCCTGTTTTGTGGTGTTCATTACATATGTGCAGTTTGGGATTTAGCCTAAGACTCAATGAGACTCCTATACAGATTTTTGGAGCTCTTGTTTTATGTAGCTCTCCACTCTTTGAAATGCTTCCCAGCAATTACCAGATGCTTCAGCTTTTCCAAGCTCCTTTCTCTCTCTCTCTCCTCAACTCAAGTTGCCAAGCTCTATAGGTGCTCTCCTGCCCTGCCCTGAGGCTAGAAAATTTGCTCTAGGATGAAAATGATGCTCTTAGGGATCACAGATTTGTATGTATGTTGTCTAGTATCTAAAAACAGACATTTCATACTTTTTGTCCAATTCGATAGTGTTTATCCGTTATGGGTGCTGCGGGGTGGGGAAGAGTACAGGTACCATCAGTTACTACTTATCATGGGTCGAACCACAAGTCCTTCCCTTTGTGATTTTAAAAATAAATGGGATGAGCTATTAAAAGGAACAGAAAACAACTCCAGATAATAAAAATAGTAAGAGTTAATACCGAGTATTAGCTGGAGTATATGAAAGTAGGCCACGTTAAAAAATTACTGTTTGGTACTTAACTTTGAACCGTCTTTCAGGAAGACATTTTGGCAAAATAAAAAAGAAAACTTAAGTATTTTCAATTTTTGAACTAGCAATTTTTCTTTTAGAGTTTTATTCAGAGAAAATAATCAGACATATAAAATTATACATTACAGAATTAATTATAATTAAAAAGTTAACATATAATAAAGAAAAAATTTAACCTAAATGTCCAATAGTATGGAGTTGGTGAAATAAATTTGTTGGTGCATCCACATAAAGATTTACTATTTAACTACAAAAATTTTTTTTAATAAATATAAGAATGATATAGGAAAATGTTTTAACAATTTTACTGAATTGAAAAAATTAGACTACAGAAAGTGTGCTCAGATTAATCACAACAGTATTAACCTATTATAAGCATTTCTGGGTGATGTAATTATAGAAATACTTTCTGCTTTGTGCTTTTCTTAGTTTTCCAAATTTTCTACAATAAACAAAACTTTATTTTTTTTAAATTTTAAAACATTATTTAAAATGCTTTAGTGGATTAATTTACAATTACATTTTAATTAGAATCTAGGTAAAATATCTGTAAGGGAGCCAATATGGTGCAATGGATAAGGGGACAGGACATGAAATCTGGGGTTGAATTTCTCTCCATAGTTTGTTAGGTGAGTGATCTTGAGCAAATTATGTAACTTCTTGGAACTTTTATTACCTTACCTTCAAAATGGGGATAAATACACTATCCATTTTTTAGGGTTCCTTCTCTTGTGGCTCAGATGGTAAAGAACCTGCCTGTAATGCAGGAGACCCAGGTTCAATCCCTGAGTTGGGAAGATCCCCTGGAGAAGGGAATGGCAACCCCCTCCAGTATTCTTGCCTAGAGAATTCCCTGGATAGAAAGCCTGGTGGGCTATAGTCCATGGGGTCACAAACAGTCAGACACGACTGAGCAGCTAACACACATAAGAATTAAATGAGATATTCTGCATAAACCTTTAATATGGCAAGATTCTATGAATGTAAGTTAATGCATTGTGTTATTACTATTATTTCAACTACTCCTACTGTTACTGTTACTAATTACCAGTGCAGCTATTAGGATAAAAGACCTTATATGGATATGGGAATATTGTTAGAGTACTGAAAAAAGAGAAAGCCAAGAGCCAGAGTTAAACTTGACTAATTTCATGGTTTTTCTTATGAAGAATATTGTTTAACAACAATAACAACAAAAACCTCAAATGGGGAATTATTTTCAAGATAACTAAGATAAGCACTTATCTTTTAAGAGCCCCAGGAGAGATAGAAATGAGACTCCTGCTCAGTTTACAAAGAGTATCAGGGTTTTTTGTGTGTTTTTTTGACAGAGAATCTCTTTAGGTAAGAAAATGGATTATGGAGTTTTCAGGTATTAATACTGACAAGAGGGACTTTCCTGGTGGTCTAGTAGTTAAGAATCTGCCTTGCAGTGCAGGAGATGCAAGTTCTATCCCTGGTTGGGGAAAAAAATCCCACTTTTTTCAGAGAAACCAAGCCTGTGCATTGCAACTACTAAGCCTGTGCCACAACTAGTGCATCCATGCATCACAATGAAAAGGATCCCTCGTGACCCAACAGAGATCCCTGTGCCACAACTAAGGCCTGATGCAACCAAAGAAACAAATAAATATTAGAAAACTACTGACCAAGATGTTTGATTATCTCATGACTCAGTTTTCCCATGTCAAATTTAAAAGAGTTTACAATTTCAATAGGCTTTTAAATAAGATACATAAAATGGAAACCTTAAAAACATATGGGAATCTATAGCTCAGACATGGAAGCAACCTAGATGTCCATTGGCAGATGAATGGATAAGAAAGTTGTGGTACATATACACAATGGAATATTACTCAGCCATTAAAAAGAATGCATTTGAGTCAATTCTAATGAGGTGAATGAAACTGGAGCCTATTATACAGAGTGAAGTAAGTCAGAAAGAAAAACACCAATACAGTATACTAACACATATATATGGAATTTAGAAAGATGATAATGACAACCCTATATGGAAGACAGCAAAAGAGACACACATATAAAGAACAGACTTTTGGACTCTGTGGGAGAAGGCAAGGGTGGGATGATATGAGAGAACAGCATTGAAATATGTATATTACCATATGAGAAATAGATGGCCAGTCCAAGTTTGATGCATGAAACAGGGCACTCAAAGCCAGTGCACTGGAACAAGCCAGAGGGATGGGATGGGGGGAGGTTGGTGGGGGATTCAGGATGCAGGGACACATGTACACCCATGGCTGATTTATGTCAGTGTATGGCAAAAACTATCATGATGTTGTAAAGTAATTAGCCTTCAACTAAAATAAATAAATTTAAAAAAAATATGAGCACTATTTACTACCTTCACTGCTATAACCATGGGCTAAGCCACCTGCAACCAGCTCAGGCCTCCTTTCTTTTGCTCTGGCCTTCTCAAGACTGTTTTCTATATAATATCAACACTGATGCTTTTGAAACATAAGTCAAAACAGTGAGAAACAATTCCAGGCTAAGAGAACCACATGTGAAAATGCAGAGAGGCATGGAACTACAAGGTGTAGTTAGGAAACTATTAGACATTGTCATTGCTAGAGCTTCATGTGAAATTTGGAGACCAAAGTAGAGAAAGAGGTTGAAAAGTTTGAGAGGGACCATATCTTTGTGTTCCACATGTAGTCAACAAAGACGTATGTTTTAGGTGACAAAAATTCATTTAACAAATTTTAGCAGAGGTGTCACAATTGCAAGTAAATATTTTAGAAAGAAGAGAACAGACTTGAGAGGGAAAATAGAGAGAGCTGAAAGGGATGAGATTCAGGTTAGTATATTGGGATAGTGGTGCACAACCTGTTAGCTCACTTAGTTGGGACAAAAGCTGCCTTAACACATCTACTCTAGAAAGTTCACTGTCTGGTATAAAAGAATCTAGAGAAAGATTCTGAATAGAACTATACCTTTATTCAGTAAGAAGAACATGAGTTTAGATATGTTCAATGTTTATTATCCAGCAATTCTCTCTAAACTCATTTGATCATTACATAGTTTATTAGGAGTCCTTTCACAGCCAACCAGCAGGCTGAAGTTATTGTATTACGAAGATGTTCCTGAAAACTCTGGGCTGGAAAAGAAATAGTTATTATGTAGAGAGACAGGGAAGAGATGATTTCAAAAGAGGTAGAATTACTTTGTGAGTAATTGTGGGATTTGAATAAGAGGAAGGAGTGAAAGTTGATACCTAGGTTGCTGGCTTTGATTACATGCAGCCAACAGAGATGGAATTTCAGGAGGAAAATAAGATTTGGAGAAGTGGGAGATGACAGGTTCTGCTTTAGACAGGAGGTTAAAGTTCTTTTGTATCATCCAAGTGAGAATAGCTAGTCAACAATGGATTAAAGCAGATGAGAGATATTTGGGCTAGGTATGATAAAGTGAGAGTAAAAGTGTTAGTTACTCAGTCATGTCCGACTCTTTGCAACCCTATGGACTGTAGCCCACCAGGCTCCTCTGTCCATGGAATTCTCCAGGCAAGAATATCAGAGTGGGTTGCCATTCCCTCCAAACAACACAGAAATTCTCAAACTATGAGAGTGGTGTGGTTTCTCCAAGGGCCATTTTGAAATATGAAAGTGTGTTTTTGGTTGGCACAATAACTGGAGGTGGTGCTGATGGCAGAACTGAGTGGGAATGGAGGATGTGAACTGTCCCGCAACGCAAAGAATTGTTGCACGTGATGAATTTCCCAGCCAAATTGCCAATAGTATTCCCCTTAGGAATCACAGAGACACTGGAAGGGAGAGGGTATAAAGTGAGCGCAGTAGAGGCTACAGTTAGGACAGAGAAGGAGGACCCAGCAATGGAAAGCAAAAAATGGCCGAGCAGAGAATGCCCTGAAATGGGAAACAGGTTGCTCCCGAATCATTTCTTTCTAAGAAGAACTGAGGGAAAGTGTTCCATGAACAAAGGTGAGGGAAATTGCTGAGGTACTTTAAACTATTTAATCATTCCCGTAATTATCAAGTATTTTTTGATCAGAAATAGAACACTTTCTATTTCAATTAGCATTAGCATTCGTGGTTCTACCTAGACAATAGTGACAAATGATGCTTTTGTTCCAATAATCACCATACTGCTTGCAACAGTCTTTACCCTAATAATGCTACTTTGCGTTTGTGATGGCAGTATTTTATAAGAGGTTGTCTTATGTTGGTTATTGCGGTCTAGTTTCATAATTCCCATCTCATTTTACAAATGGAGAAAGAATTAGAAAGTTTAGCACACTTACGAAGATGTGCACAGAATACAAGAAATCTGAGCTATTCAAATCTTACCTGTAAGATTTCAGGTGGGTTCTGCCCTTTGGTTGACCCTTGCTTCCTATAGATAGAAAAATCTAAATTTCTAAGGCATTCTGAGCTTATTTGCTGTGGACAGGGTTCTGTCTGGAATTTCTTAATTTTTGTTTACATCTGTCTCCTTCCCTCCTTCCCTTCTTTCTTCCTATCTCCTTTCTTCCCTTCCTTCCTTCCACTATATAAAACCAGAAGGGACTGAAACCAGTTTATGAGCATTCATCAAACACATAAAAACAGCATATATAAAAAGCAAAGATGAAACAAAAAAAATGAAGCAAGGGAAGGGATCATTAGGTAGAAAGAAGATACTTGTTATTTAGGAGCAGCAAAACAAGAAATTGCCCTTAATGCCTTAAAATTTGGGATCCAATCTGGTAATAAATGTTGTGCCAAGAATTTTAAGGTTCATATAGATTATTGATAACCCAGTGATTTTGAACACTACTGGTACCTGGGGATGTTATTAACATAAGTGTAAGGACTGGGAACCACAGACTTCTGATTATTAAATCCTAAAATATTGTCCTAGACCACATAAAGTAGATAAAATTGTCAAACCCAAATCCATTGCCTGAGGGAAAAGAGCTTGAGTGGCACCTCCCGGGGATGGAGTAGAGGAGGCCAGGTGGGTGGGATGAGTGGGGATGGAATGTGCCCAAGAAAGGTGGGGCTCCCAGAGTGTGAAGGGAGGCTGAGAAGAGCATGAAGTGTGTTGATTGCAAGAATTCCAAGTTGTTCTTGGCAGCCCTCAGTGTCAGGAAGTCCCGTGACAAGTCTGGGTTAAGAAGGCAAGGAATTGTCTAGAAGGCAGTCCTCTTGAGGACAGAATGGAATATTTAGCAGGCCATGCAAGCTGGGGTGTGTGAAGAATATGGAGGTGTGGCTTAAAGTGAGAGAGGGAAAGAATCTCACACATTGGTCAAATAACATTCATCTTGGGTGCGGAGGGCCTCTATCAAGAAATATTTACTGCGAGCAAACTACTGCATCTGAAGGCAAAACAACACAGATGCAGGACTCTGGGGCATGTGGAATGTGTGTTATCAGAGTGAATGGTATGTGACAAATACGCATTTGGGGCTGTGGCATGCCGTGAAGCTGCACTGTGTCCTTGCCAGTTTGTGGTATGCTGCAGGGCTGTGAGCAGGTGGATGAGAACCATGCTCGTCTGTGTCCCTAGCTGGAAGCTTGCTGCATACCATATCCCCCTCAAACACTTCATATAGGCAGCAGCTTTTCAATTGCATTCCTTCATCATGAGAGGTGTAAACTGCCAGAAAGACATTGGTTAATGTGGATAAGGCAGCACCACCCAACTCTTCAGATAAGAACTAAGATTACTAGGGGGTACAGCTGTTGCCTACAACTTGCTCCCCACCCTACATGGACTCTCCTTCCTGACTTGCACATGATTTGGATCTGAATTAGTAAGAAGAGGACATAGAACTTTCTATCAAGAAACCAGGAGCTGCAGAGGTCTGCTCATTTGAGAACAAGTGCAGTTAAATGTATGGGCTCTGAAGTTGGCTGCTTGGACTCAAATCCCTGTGTGATGTCAGGTCTCAGATTTCTCACTTGTAGAATGGAGAAGAAACTAGAACTGTCCTTGTAGAGAGGCTGTGAGGATTTGGTGAGCTGATACCTGGAAGTGTTAGTCACTCAGTCCTGTCCAACTCTCTGTGACCCCATGGGCTGCAACCCTCCGGGCTCCTCTGTCCATGGAATTCTCCAGGCAAGAATACTGGAGTGGGTTGCCATGCCCTCCTCCAGGGGATCTTCCTGACCTAGGGATTGAATCCAGGTCTGCATTGCAGGCAGATTCCTTTCTATCTGAGCTATCAGGGAAGCCCTGATACATGGAAAGTATACTTTAAAAGTTTCTGGACCACATCAGATACTCCATAAATGATAACTAGTATTTTTATACTTACAGTCATGATGCTCAGAAGTGAGGAAAGACCTGCCCCACACGGTAAAACTTCAGGTGCTAAGGCTGTGCCCACCCCCGGCTTGGACTTCCCTGTCAGCAGGCCCTTGTCCCTGCCTAGTTCAATTCAAACTGCATTCTCTGCCCTAGAAAAGTTCTGCTTTATTCCTGGCAGAATAGGAGTGAAGACAGAGTTGTCCCTTGGACCTGGAAAGAGTGAGTGGCTAGTGCTGGCCCAGATCCCTGGGGTCAGAGGTCCAGCTCTTCTGTTCGAGGTGCTGAGTCATGCATGAGCTGTGGTTGCAGCTGCCGCTGTGCTGCTGGGCTTGGCATGGCATCTGGGGAGGATTAGGAGATTATGATCAGAACAAGACACAAAGGAATTGCAGCTGATGTTGATAAGGGTTTTGGAAGGTACTCAGAGGAGGGGAAAACATGAAGGCAGTCTGCAGAATCAAAGTGAGCGTGGGCAGAGAGAGCCATATATCAGGCAGGGGCATAAACCATGCAACTCAAAGAGGGCTAGGGCTGCCCTTTCTGTTGTTTCTTTGGGTGCCTAACGGGAGCTGTTGAAAGGACTTTGATTTTGACATTTAGTGAAATAAAAACACTCAAAATGTAGATCAAGGGCTTACTCAATACATTGCTGATGGGAATACAAGATGGTACAGCCACTTTGGAAAAGACTATGGTAGTTCCTTAGAAAACTAAATATGCAACTGTGGTATGACTCAGCCATTGCACTGTTGGGCATTTATCCCAGAGTAATGAAACCTGGCTTCCCAGGTGGCACAAGTGGTAAAGAATCTGCCTGCTAATGCAGGAGACGCAAGAGACACAGGTTTGATACCTGGATCAGGAAGATCCTCTTGCAGAAGGAAATGGCAACTCACTCCAGTATTCTTGCCTGGAAAATCCCATGGACAGAGGAGCCTGGCAGTATACAGTTCATAGCGCTGCAAAGAATCTGAATGACTGAGAACACACACACACACACACACATATGATGAAAACCTATGTCTGTACCAAAACCTGAAAACAGTTGTTCATAGCAACTTTATTTGTGATAGCCAAAAATTAGAAACAACTCCAAAGTCCTTCAGCAGGTGAGTGGTTAATCAAACCATTGATACATCTATCCCATGGATACTATTCTGTGATATAAAGGAAGCTTCTGAGACATAGAACAGCCTGAATGAATCTCCAGAGAATTATGCTGAGTGAAAAAGTCAACATCAAAAGGTTACATAAAGGTTATATATGACCCATAAATATAAATTCCTGCAGTAGCGAACTACTAGAGATGGATAACAGATTAGTGGTTGCCAGGGACTGGGGGTGTGGAAGGAAGTAGCTGTGGCAACATCTCTCTATTATTTCTTACAATTGCATGTGAATCTATAATTTTCTCAAAATAAAAAAAGTCATTAAAAATGTAAAGCAAGCCTTTAAGATGTCCCTTCTACCTGGAACTTTGACTTTGTTAGAGGGATTTTCTAAAGTATAGTCCATATTGGTTTACACAGGTGAAGTCCCGTTAAAAGAACAACTGGTATCAACCCTTGGTCTGAGGCCAAAAACTAAGTCATGAGGGTCCAACCTAGACACACTTTTAAGAGTAAGTCCTATCTGAAGAGAAAAGGAGATGAAAAAACAGGGTGGGAGAACAGAGTTGGAAGCAAGAGGGAGATGCTGGAGCACTCTGGTCAGCTACTGCCAGAGGAATCAGGGACATTCAACCAGGATCAAGTTCATTGACAAATGGCTTGTAAGAAATGGCTTAATGTTTTACCCTTGCAATTGCATTTTCACAGCTGTCTTTGGTGTCTTAAAACAAAGGAAGGGTTTATGATGGAGCTTTTAGAGACCATGAGAATTGGGGTAATTGATGAATTGATGTATTTGACTGACAAGACTTTTCCAAATTTCTTCCAATAACATTCCCTCTGTCAAAATTGGCATGTTTCCTGGCCAGAATGTAGGCTTTCTAGGAGTTGAGAGGTCAGATCAGAGCAAACCCCATTATTCCTTAAGCTGGAGTGAAAGAGAGAAGTGGATAAAAGCTCTGTCATGCAAACAGCCCATTGGTGGTTATTCTTGTTCTCTTTGCTTGGGAGCCATAGAAGCTGTCCTGTAGATTGTGTTCCTGCTAGAAATGAGGAATGTGGCTGGACTAACTCTTTAAAAATGGGAAAGTTCATTATCCAACCCACTGATTGATGCTCAGAAGTTCACATTTGCCAGAAATCCAATCTTTCCTCATACTAGCTATCACTTATCCATTCCCTCACTTAGGCTTTCCTATTTGGGTACCATGAGATTGACCTTGCTCTGTGAAAGGGAGAGACTCCCTAGAACTCCCTTGCAAAGCAGGGGCACTTGGATAGGTCGGATGTGAAACTGTGGTCAAAACATAGGCTGGGGCCAGCATGTAGAGTGGATCCAGAGTCCCACTGTTCAGAAAATTTTGCCTTATTTTTACCATTGGTAGGAAGAGTTCTCATATTTCTTATTGACTCAAGATATATTTGATATGGTTGCTTGGCCCCTAAGCGTGTCTGCCCGACAACTGCAGAAGATCCAGAGATACACAGCCATCCATCAAATCTGACAAGGCTGCCTCCTACAGCAGCTGTATTGTTTATGAAATGAGTCACTTTCATAGCAAATCCAAAAGCAAACTTGTGCTGGATTTGACAGACGCATCCCACTTCATTCTTCTCATTCTCTCCCTTCACATGCTTGCCCAGCTCCTGAGTAGCAGCCTAAATTTGCTAAGATGGAATTGAGAAACACAAAGTAGGGTTATTTTCCTTGAACAACATCATTATACTTGGTTTGCTAGGTTTAGATTAGTTCAGCAAGCATGTGTCTTATCTGTTTTCAGCAGAGGTAAGTGAGGGAGGAAAAAAATGAGTGGGAGAGATTGGTGGTTGCCACACGTGTATTCTGAGAAAAGAATCTCATTATTCTATTATTCTGTTTAATGGCCCATATTGTATCTAAATCCTGAATATTCATTGGAATGACTGATGCTAAAGCTGAAGCTCCAATACTTTGGCCACCTGATGCAAAGAACTGTCTCATTGGAAAAGACCCTGATGCTGGGAAAGATTGAAGGCAGAAGGAGAAGGGGATGATGGAGGAAGGGGGATGGCATCACTGACTGGATGGACATGAGTTTGAGCAAACTCCAGGAGATGGTGAAGGACAGGGAAGCCTGGTGTGCTGCAGTCCATGGAGTTGCAAAGGATCAGAAATGACTGAGTGACTGAACTGAACTGATTGTATCTAAAATTCTTTTTACAGCATCAATTTCTCAACAGAGGTCTAGCTTCACTCCCTTACAAACAGTAAGAGTGAAATGGAAGCTACTAAAGATGGGGCTTTGTTGATTGCGTGACTCTGAGAAGAAATGAATGACAATTAGCTTAAGAAATAGCCAAGGTGTTAGGTAAGAAAGTCACTTGATCTGATTCATCCTCGAATGTAGATAAAATGGGCCTAGAGACAGAATCCTTTGAGTGACTTCAAAGGATTCAGTCCTTTGGATTTTGTTCTTTTTTGCTAATAAAATTAGTCTTGTAATAGACTAATGTGACCACTTAATACCATGTGACCAACAAGCTGATGACGTCATAAGATGCTGAGTTTTGAGTTTGGAATAATCCGAGAGAATTTAACATGCAAGACACGGGTGTTAAAGGATAAGGAGCACCCAAGGGTGAGAAGAGGGCCCCCCAGTGATGACATTCACAGACGTTAGATAGGCATTCACTGTAGCATTCACCTGTGTTGAACATGCACTGAGTTAGGTTCTGGGGCTAAAACAGTGAACCAAACATAGTCTCTGCCTTCAGTGGAGGTCAGTCTAATGGGAGATACAAACATCTGCCCAATTGCATAAAATATAGCAAATGGTATAAAAGAAGTGCTATTTGATGCTATTAAATGTGTCTTATCCAGGATATTGCAAAGCCACCCTTGAAAAAATAAAACCTATCAGTTAAGGAGCCTGTGCTGTTCCTCAAGGCTCCTAGAGAAGTCAGACATGAACAACTCCTGGTGTAGGAGGCAGGGGACGGAGGATGCCACTAGGGAATCAACAAGGCTCCTGAGAAACACAGAAGATAAAAAGGAGAAGACTTATTACTTGACTACATAAGCATTTAAAATTTTTGCAGGAAAAAATTCATAAATGAAACTGAAACTTGGAAACAAGGAAGAAAATGGGCCACATTAAGAGCCACCTTCCTTCATATGTAAAGAGCGTTTACAAAAGAAACATTGAATCAGTGAGCAGAGGTATATTTCACCTCTAGGTGACCTTAGCTGATTACTCATCAGGTTCATGGATCAAATTCAATTTCACAGTTATTCTGGGAATAATAGTGCAAGTTTAGACCAAAAGATGGAAACCCCATAATGCCCTTAGGAAACTTAGCTTTCCTTTGCTTCTTGGCATGAGCACAGAAATGATTTTGAGGGGAAAGGACTGCAATTATTGACTGTGACATGTGATCCAGGAGGTTCTTTTAGCAAAATGTTTCTATAGCACCTTGTGTTCTGACTGAACACTACGGTAGAGGGTCTTGAAAATCCTAAGGCTTCCATTTGGAGATTATATCCCTAGAATATGCTACTCAGCCTGGCTTTCTAAGCTCTATTAGAAGTGGCCACAATCAGCCTATAGAGAATGTTGAAATACTTCAGTCTCACTGTGATTTTAGTCTTTTGAATGGCCAGCTATAGTTGCAGTGACATCATTGTTCCTATTATGGGTTGAATCATGTCCCGCTAATTTCATTTTTTTAGGTCCTAACCCGGGAGTTGTGGTGATGGACAGGGAGGCCTGGCGTGCTGCGATTCATGGGGTCGCAAAGAGTCAGACATGACTGAGGACTGAACTGAACTGAACTGAACCCATGATACCTCAGAATGTGACCTTATTTGGAGACTGGGGTCTTTTTAGAGCTAATCAAGTTAAAATGAGATCATTTGGGAGGGCCCTAATCCAATATGACTAGGGTCCTTATAAAAAGGGAGAAACTTGGAGACAAACAGGCATACAGAAAGAATGCCATGTGAACATGAAGACAGCCATCTACATACTATGAAGGCCTGGAACAGATCCTTCATAATCCTCAGAAGGAGTCAATCCTGCTCACAACCTTGATTTGGCCTTCTTGCCTCTAGACAATAAATTTCTGTCATATAGACTACCTTGTCTTTGATTTTTTTGTTGTGACAGCCCTATAAAACTAATCAAATTCTCACATTCAGTCATTTTCATCCACTTCTCTATGTTTAAAGTAAAATAATTTTTTATTTTAATGAAGTCTCTCAGTTGTGTCTGACTCTTTGCGACCCCATGGACACCAGGCTCCTCTGTCCATGGGATTTTCTAGGCAAGAGTACTGGAGTGGGTTGCCATTTCCTTCTCCAGGGGATCTTCCCGACCCAGGGATCGAACCCAGGTCTCCCGCATTGAAGACAGATGCTTTACCGACTGAGCCACCAGGGAAGTCCAATAAAACCTTATATTCTATTAAATTGTTTTCCCATATGGAAAGGAATGGAGAGATGGTGAGAAAGAGAGGACATTTGGCTATTTAAAAACTGTGTTTTATAAGCATCCCTCTATACGTCAGGCACCATAATATATATACAATGGTGAATAACAGAACATGGTTCCTGCCCTCATGGAGCCTATAATCAGAAGTAAAAAAAAAAAAAAAAAACCCGAACCTAGACAGTTAGAGTGTGATGAGTGTTTCCTATGACAAGGGTATGCAAAGCCTCCTCTGAGAGGAGGTAAGAGAGCCCCGAATCTTCTCCTGGGAATCCAGAAAGACTTCTCTGTCACTCTGAAGTGACATCCGAGCTGAAACTTGAGTCATGGACAGAAATTAGCTGATGAAAGGGGTGTAAAATCAATGAAAAACAGTGAGGGCAAAGAAGGTAACGTTTCTAGGTAAAGGCAACAGCTGGGCTCCGTGCTTCACATATAAATAGGGAAGTAAACTTGGCCTCTATTTGGAACTGAGGAAATGGCCTCAGGGTCACTACGGAAGCAAACAAAGCAGGTAGAGCTGTGCAAGTGGAAAAAAAAAAAAAGTTATCAGCTGCAGACTTTATTTGGGCAGCCTAGATGGAGGTGACCTTGACCTTGGTGGATCACCTCAAGTGCTAAATGCAAGAGGAATAACACTGGCTGCCCCCAAGCAGCCCCTCAGGCGTGCTATCCAATCTTCCTGACCTGTGTCCCAATGTTCTCACACAACACTTTCACAGCCTGATTTGGGAGTTTCTAAAAATGTTTTGTACAGAGCCAGATTTTGTGAGGGGGCCAAGCAACAAAGAAAACCCCACTTAGCCGATGGAAGAATTGTTCAGTCTTGTCCCCTGATGGGAAAGGCCACTCCCTCCTCTCCCAATCCTTTCCAAGAACCTTAAAACTGAAAGAGCCTTTTATGTTTCTGATAAATGGTTTGGCAAACATTTAAAGTTTTGGAATTGCATCCTACCTGACTTGCCTTCCACTAATCCCCTCTCTCCTCCATCAAAATATGTTGTGTCTCCTGGCAACACAGCCTGCAGAATGAGTGGTGTCTTGGAAAGGTTAATGTTCTAGAGGTTGCTTCTGGGTCCTCATTCTCATTTTGCTGATAACTAGTCCTGTGATAGAAAAAAAAAAAAAAAAAATCCTCTCATCCCCAAGTTTCAGTTTTTAAAAGTATAAACCAATTGAGGTCAGCAAGCCTGTGAGATGTCACCCCACCAGCATGTTAGGATTCTATTATTCTTTCTGCATCCAAAGCTACTTTAATTCACCCCTACTCAAACTAACCATAGTCTAGTCATTGTCAGAGGTGAGAGGAAGTGGCTTTTGGCAGTGGTGGGCAGTTCTGTGGCTGCTGTGTTGTCGTCAGTAAGTGTTGTGATGCTGGGTAAACATGAGCCAGCAGGAACTCAATTTCCCCTCTTCTCTGTCGCTTGCCGTCATCTACTATGTCAACCTTCTCTCTTCACCTCACCCCTCATCCTCTTCCACCCACAAATTCATCCAAAAACTTTTGCCTAGAGGGTAATTCAAGACTTATTTCTTTAATGGTCAGAATTGTGCTGGGTCAAGACTTTTAACTGTGTATTTAATTAGTCATCTGTATGCATGTAACTTAAAGGCGTTCAGCTGTGCCTTTTTATAGGATTAATAAAGCGAGTTGTAAATCACCTATGCAGCCTTTAAAAGTATTTATAGCAGCTTTTCTCTCCCTTTGCCATTACAGAAGCTTTGTTTGAACTAGCTGAGGTTTGCACAGGGATAGTTCTACCCAGTTCTAGGAGGAAAGCGTTAACAGTCCCTTCCTGGCAAACCACAACCCCATCATTAGGCAATGCAAAATGTGCTGAAATGTTAAGCTCCAGCAAGGACGTTCCATGGCGTTATTGCCAACAGCAAGCCTTCTGTCTTAATGAAAATCAAAATACAAAAAAGGCAGTCAACTGCAGGCACAAAACTTAAGCCGAACTGGAGAAATATGACCAGAGTTGGAATGCCATAGCTTCTTGACTTCTATAAACCTTAACAGGACTTGGCAAGCCCTTCTCCAAGCTCATTCATTTGCACTGGCCAAACACCTTTTGGAACCACCTCAGCCAATTCCGCATATCACTGAGTCTGCAGAGGAACAAGCCACCTTTTGTCTGATAGGGTTCAGAACTGTTGTGGGTAGAGTAAACAGTTACGAGAACCCCTTCTTTGTGTCAGCAGGAGGTTTATTTCTCACACCCTTCTCTCCTGCCTGTGAAAGAAAAGATCCCAGTTCTTAAACAAGAACTAGACCTTTGTCATCTCCCCAACATAGTTTCTGTACAAGTCCTTCTTGACTTGAATTCTTCCAGCTGAAGGCAATAGAAAATAACATTGATTGGGATCATGGTTGACAGTAAGTTAAACACACAGCCCCTAGTTACCATTTCAGGGTTACCTGGAGAGAAGCAGCCACAGGTTTTGGATTTACAGACACATGTTCTGAAACCTCACAACTCATATTTCTTCTTTAGAAGAATCTTAACTGTCTAATAATCAGCGACTTCTCAGTTGAAAGAATAAAAGAAACATAACTATTAAAGGAAGAGAAAACCGTGATGAATACTCTGACTTGAGGTTTGGGACAGGCTGCATTGGAGCATCCATAAACAGGTATCTGTTTGTGTATCTCCCTGGCTATCAGAAGCTAAAGGACTTGGCCAATTTGGTGGACCCTAGAGTTAATCACGGAGAAGGCACCCCACTCCAGTACTCTTGCCTGGAAAATCCCATGGACAGAGGAGTCTGGTGGGCTGCAGTCCATGGGGTCGCTAAGAGTCAGACAAGACTGAGCGACTTCACTTTCACTTTTCACTTTCATGCATTGGAGAAGGAAATGGCAACCCACTCCAGTGTTCTTGCCTGGAGAATCCCAGGGATGGGGGAGCCTGGTAGGCTGCCATCTATGGGGTCACACAGAGTCGGACACGACTGAAGAGACTTAGCAGCAGCAGCAGCAGAGTTAATCAACTCAGGGTGCAACTGGGCTTTTGTTTGGAGTCCTTGGTATCACTTGTGTTCATGTTTATTCAGGAATGAAGTGTGAGGTTTTGTGTGCTGCGCAGGGGTGGTGGGGGAGAAGTGTGGAATAGCAGTGGGCTCTTCTCCCTGAAAACTAGCCCTCTGAGTGGGAATTTGATTCACCAACTTTGTGAAATTTTTCCTACCTTGGAGATTGGCTGGAGCTTCTTCAAATCTCAAACTCCTGTGTCTTCTTTGAACTTGCTGGCTTTTCTTTTTCTCCCTTCCATCCTTCTCCTTTCATCTTTTCTTTCTGTTTAGAAAAGATCTTTGGTGAAAATATCATGGATGATATCCACAATATCTGACTTTAGAATATGGGGTTCAGGAATAATTCTTTTTGAGATGGGACATATTTATATTGAGATGGGATATCTTCTACAAAGAAAACACACAGAGGAAAACCAGCTTTCCCTCTGATTGTGGCTAGGTTAAACTTGTTTTCTACTGATGGATCATCTTATGTTTCTCCATTATTTTCTCTACTGTTTTCCATTATTTCTTTGCAGCTAGAGAGCTAGTCTCTTTTTAAAAGGGTTAACAAATAATAGAAAGAATTTGAAGTTAAGATTAAGAGTTTAGGTTTACATCTTCTATCATGTTTCCTTTGGTGGCTACTGACTTTTAACAAATAATGTATCATGAGATTCACACATTTTAGGTGTGCAGTTCAATGATTATTATGTCAATTTATGTAAAATCTCAATAATCATTTAGAAATATTTGTATCACTCTAGTGAAGTTTCTCATATCCATTTTACCTAATCTTTTTCCTATCCTCAGCCTCAGACAATCTCTAGTTTACTTCCTGTTTCTTTACATATAAATGGAATCATTCAATATGTAGTCTTTCTTTGAAGTTTATTAATGTTGTAGTATGTATCAATATTTCATTCCTTTTATTGCTGAGAATATTCCAATGTATGAATATACCATATTTTGTTTACTCATCAATTTATGGACATTTGGGTTATGTCCACTTCTAAGCTATTATGAACAATATGGCTGTGAATATTTGCGTGCAGGTCTTAGTGTGGATGTATGTTACCATTTCTCTTGGTTAAATGAGTAGGTCTGGAATTCCTGGGTCATAGGGTAAATTTATGTTTAAGTTTTAAGAAACTGTAAAACTTTTTTCAAAGCATCTGTACCATTTTATATTCTTGCTAGCACTGTGTGAGGTTTCCTGTTTCTCCACATCTTGGACAACATTTGCTATTATCTGTCTTTTTGATTATAGCCATTCTAGTGGGCATGATACCTCATTGTGGTTTTGATTTCCATTCTTCTAATGACTAATGAGGTGGAACTTTCTTTTGTGAGCTTATTTGTATTCATATATCTTCTTTGGTGAAATGTTGATTCATACCTTAGGTCAACTTTTATATGAATTTTTTGTTTTAAAGAGTTTTTTTATATATTCTGGTTGACAGTCCTTTACCATGTATGTAATTTGCAAAAATATTTTCTCCCAGTCTGCGGCTTATCTTTTCATTTTCTTAATCATGTCTTTGAAGCACAAAATTTTGAATTTTAATAAAGTTTGAGTTATCAGTGTTTTTCTTTTCATGGCTCATACTTTTTTGGTGTTGTATCAAGGATATTTTTGCCTACCCCAAGTTTCTGAAGATTTTTTTCCCTTTTTCTCCCAAACGTTTTATATTTTGGCTTTCACATTTAGGTCTCTGATCCATCTTAAGTTAATTTTTGTGTATGGTATGATGTCTGAGTTTGCCTTTCCTCAGGTGGACATACAATTTTCCCAACATTGTTTGTTAAAATGATTATTCTTTCCTCATTGAATTTTGTGTCAAAAATCAGTTGACCTTAAATATAAAAATTTATTTCTCTCAATACAATTGCATCTTTATATCCTTATGCCAGTGGCTACTATTGACTTTGATTTTTCTGAAATTCTAATGGTCTAAAGAGAATCAGTGCAATTGGACGTAAGACATTAAGGTAGATTTTTTAAAAAAATAAATCCTCCCCATAAACAGAAATTGGAAATTAGGTGATTTAATACATGATTCATAGGAAAGGAGAACCTAGAACCAGGGCTGTCCGTGGGACTGGAATGACTCTCCTGCAGAGAAGACCCACTGTATTGAATGAAAGCCCAAAGCAAATACAAGACTTGAATTAAGGAAGGGAGTTCTCAGGAGAGGGGTCAAGAGACGGGAGAACTTTTGTTCACTTTAGTTGCCAGGTGGCCACTTAGGGAAAATATTTCTCTCTCCTGCCTGCCCAAACTCATCAAAGAATGTAAACTTGGAACAATTTAGTAAGAACCTCTGTTTATTTTTAATGGAGATGTCTCTAAAAGACTATGATATATGAAAAAATAAAAAACACTCCTTGTTTTCCTTAAAAAAAAAAAGAGAGACAAAAACAAAGCCACTTTGATGAAGGAGAAGAGTGGGAGGAAGGAGACTTTTATTTCTAGCTTTCTTTTTTTCTCACTCTTTCCATCCTTCCTCCAATTTGTAATATGTCAGGGATCTGTTACTGGTTTACATGCAGAACCAGCCCTCCATGATCATTTTTTTAAATGTATATATCATCAACAGCATAAATATCACTTACAGTAACAACAATATAGCAAGCCTAATTTAGGATTCATAATTTAGAGCAATATGCAAGGCACAAAGAAAACATTTGGCATTATCAAAGTCCACTGATATGAGATGTTTCCCAAGGAGTCTCTTTACTGAATTACGCATGACAAAACATGAGTACTGAAATCATTTCCTCAAAATGTTTTCTAAGCTTCTTGTAGACCAAGAAAAAAATTTCACTGAATCCACAGAGCTGACTATACAGAATAAAGGGGCTTTTCCTGGATTCATGTTGAGATGTGACTTTGGCTCTTCATGTCCCCTGCCTGGAGTAGTCTGGGGTCCTTAAGACATCTTAGAGGATAGGCATGAGCTATAATTAACTGGGGGGCCTCGTGTATCTGTAGGCAAAATGAGCTTCATATCATGAAACACTACAATCTAATTCCCTTCTTAACTCACTGGGTTAAGGGAAAATAATATGACCTCTAGAAACAGGAACATATTACAGTGAGTTTGGGCCGATACATGGCTGGAACCCATTGATGTTCAGTAGTCTTGGCTTCTCTTTCATGCCTGCCACTCTCCATCCTCCACTCCCTGCAGAAGGAAGCTCTCAGGAAAGCTAGGACACTAGACAGGGAAGTTACAATGGATGGCGAAGGAGACAGAAAGATCTGGTCACGGTTCAGTGCTTGCCATTCAAGCCAAAGCTTCAGAGCTCAGCATGTGAAAATTAATAGACCCTTCAAAATGTTAAACACATATGTATTTTATATGAAATTTTCTTCCAAATAACCAGACTGATACCAATGATTACCCTCAGTGCAGAACAAGAATCTGATGGATCTCAGCTGAGTACCAACTCTTTTCCCCTGAATACCACACTGAAGATAGGTGGAAACCCCAAACCCAGGGCTGGCCAGGACAAAAGAATGAGGTAAACTATGTCTTCAAACCTCTGCACCCTGCTTGAAACACTCCCCTTTTCTGGTTTCCCTCTTCCCTGATGGCCCTGGAGCCCCGCCATGGCCCCTGCATCACTCATGGCTTCCTCCTAGATCTGGTCACTTAGCAAACACCTTCATCATTGCCTCCTCTCCCCAGAATGCCCTGCCCGCCATGCTGTTTTTAATGGGCCCTCTGAGGAGAAGGCCACGCATCCACTCACATGGACCACTATGGATTGATTGTCTTTAGGTTTCTAGAAATTACTTTAGTTGACAGAAGTTGGGCTTCCCTGGTGGCTCGGCTGATAAAGAATCTGCCTGCAATGTGGGAGACCTGGGTTCCATCCCTGAATTGGGAAGATCCCCTGGAGAAGAGCAAGGCTACCCACTCCAGTTTTCTGGCCTGGAGTATTCAATGGACTCTTTCACTTTCATTTCCTTTTGACAGAAGCTAATGGGGTGGCTTCTAGGTGTCACAGTGGTAAAGAATCCACCTGCCAATTCAGGAGATGCAAGAGACATGGGTTTGATCCCCGGGTTGGGAGGATCCCCTGGAGAAGGAAATGGCTACCCACACCAGTAGTCTTGCCTGGGAAATCCCATGGACAGAGGAGCCTGGCGGGCTACAGTCCATGGGGTCGCAAAGAGTCGGACATGACTGAGCGACTGAGCACACACACAGTGGGGAGGGGCTTAGATGCTAAAAGAAGTTTTCAATATCACTGTGCTTTGTGGCCTGGAACCTACTCCATCTACTGTCCATCTCCCCTCTCTCTTTTGTTGGAGAAGTCTAGAGAAGCCAGGCTCGCCTAGGCCAAGTGCCTGGGGGAATAGAGGCAATGTCATCTTAGCTTTGTTCTACACAGTTAATCTCAATTATTGTAGAGCGATTCGTGTCTGCTTGTGAAAAAAATCATCCCAGACTGGCCTCAAGATGCTCTGGTTAGTCACTGCCATTCCATGGGTCTCTGTTGTCAGCCTGGACACATGGTTAGTGACAACAATTGCCACAGGCTGCCCTCTACTCTGCAACTTGGACACTTTGTTCTGACCACACTGGACTCTTCGCTTGGCTTCCTTTCTGTGGAAGCTGTGGAGTTCCCATTGTGTTGGGGTTGGCTGGGGCTCAGCAGAATCATGCAGGGATGTGTCTGCTTGAGGGTGCACTGTCCACAGGGGTGGGGGGTGGAAGATTGGAGCTGCTGTGGAACCCCAGGGCTCAGGACAGGGGATTCCCTGGTGCTTCCTTATTCCAGGAACCCAGGACAGAGCTCAGAGAAGGAGCAGTTTGTGTACAAAGTGTACCCAGGAGCACTCTGGGGATGCAGCCATAGGAGGAGGGGTGGATGAGCAGGGATGGGGGAGAAGGCAGCCTGAGTATATCTGGCTTTGACTTATTGAACTAAGCTCATTACCAGCAATTTTGGGGAGAAAAAATTTAGTGACTGTCATTAAAGGGCTCAATCATTTTTTTCTTTTTAATAGTGGATTTTCTTTTCCTGTTTATAAAAACATCCATGCTCACTATAGAAAACATGAAAACTACAACACCAATAGGAAAACAAAAATCGTCTAAATGGGGACAACTCTTGTTAATGTGTTAATTCAGTTCAGTTCAGTTCAGTCGCTCAGTCGTATCCCACTCTTTGCGACCCCATGAACCACAGTACGCCAGGCCTCCCTGTCCATCACCAACTCCCAGAGTTCACCCAAACTCATGACCATTGAGTCAGTGATACCATCTAACCATCTCATCCTCTGTCATCCCCTTCTCCTCCTGCCTTCAAACTTGCCCAGTATTAAGGTCTTTTTAAATGAGTCAGCTCTTCAGATCAGGTGGCCAAAATATTAGAGTTTCAGGTTCAACATCAATCCTTCCAATGAACACCCAGGACTGATGTCCTTTAGGATGGACTGGTTGGAGCTCCTTACAGTCCAAGGGACTCAAGAGTCTTCTCCAACACCACAGTTCAGAAGCATCAATTCTTCAGTGCTCAGCTTTCTTCACAGTCCAACTCTCACATCCATACATGACCACAGGAAAAACCATAGCCTTGACTAGATGCACCTTTGTTGGCAAAGTAATGTCTCTGCTTTTGAATATGCTATCTAGGTTGGTCATAACTTTCCTTCCAAGGAGTAAGCATCTTTTAATTTCATGGCTTCAATCACCATCTGTAGTGATTTTGGAGCCTAGAAAAGTAGTTAGCCACTGTTTCCCCATCTATTTGCCATGAAGTGATAGGACCAGATGCCCTGATCTTAGTTTTCTGAATGTTGAGCTTTAAGCCAACTTCTTCACTCTCCTCTTTCACTTTCATCAAGAGGCTCTTTAGTTCTTTTTCACTTTCTGCCATAAGGGTGGTGCCATCTGCATAGCTGCTGCTGCTAAGTCACTTTAGTCGTGTCCAACTCTGTGCAACCCCATAGATGGCAGCCCACCAGGCTCCACTGTCCCTGGGATTCTCCAAGCAAGAATACTGGAGTGGGTTGCCATTTCCTTCTCCAATGCATGAAAGTGAAAAGTGAAAATAAAGTCGCTCAGTCATGTCCAACTCTTAGCAACCCCATGGACTGCAGTCTACCAGGCTCCTCTGTCCATGGGATTTTCCAGGCAAGAGTACTGCAGTGGGGTGCCATTGCCTTCTCTGCATCTGCATATCTGAGGTTATTGATATTTCTCCCGGCAATCTTGATTCCAGCTTGTGTTTCCTCCAGCCCAGCGTTTCTCATGATGTTAATATTTTTACATAAATTCATCTGGTCTTTTTGACATCACACATTTGTTGTTTTAGTTGCTAAGTCATGTCTGACTCTTTTTTGCAATCCCATGGACTGTAGCCCACCTAGTGCCTCTGTCCGTGGGATTTCCCAGGCAAGAATACTGGAGTGGGTTGCCATTTCCTTCTCCAGGGAATCTTCCCAACCCAGGGATCGAACCTGTGTCTCCTGTATTACCAGGCAGATTCTTTACTACTGAGTAACCAGGGAAGCCCTTTTTCATATCTATATACACATATAGATATATTTATACACACATATATATATTTATACACACATATATAAACATATATTAAATGTATATAAAGTTATATATTGTTGGTGTGTATATATTTTTAACTAAAGGAGGAATATGTCATACATCCTTTCTTACTCAGCATTATATGTTTTTCTATAAAATGATTTTAAGAGCTATTATCCCATCTTTTTCACGTACCTTAATTTAGTCAATCAAACCTCCATTGTTGGACATGTAGATTGTCTCTAATTTTAACTGAAGTCTTTGTTCACCTTTATAAGTACATATTTAGAATACATTTCTAGAAGTGGAATGCTCATGTTAAATTTTTTATACACACTGACGTGTTTCTCTCTAGTAAAATTGTTCTAAATTATATTTGTATCAGTAATATATGAAATATCTGTTTCTCTTTACAGTCTACATTGGATAGACTTTCTTTGTTAATCTTTGTCTAGTTGAGAAGTAGAAATTTCTATGTCATTTTAATTTGAATCTTTTTATTAAAGATTAATAAATTCCTTTAATTTTAGTTTGTAATTGTTCAAATATTATATAATCAAATGGACTCATCTTTTAACTTCAGGCTATCTATATATGATGCTATTTAGGGAGATTGTTTCTCCTGTAGGATAGAATAGTCACCTTTTTTCTAATATTTAGAAATAAGATTTTAAGTAACCCACTCCAGTACTCTTGCCTGGAAAATCCCATGGTCGGAGGAGCATGGTAGACTACAGTCCATGGGGTCACAAAAAGTCGGACATGACTGAAGTGACTTCACTTCACTTCACTTCACTTTAATCATTTGTAATTTGGGGTACATAGTATAAGGAAGAAGTCTCACTTCCTCCCCTGACATCTTGAGATTAACCTGTTTTCCCAGCACCGTTTATTAAATAATAGCATCATCCTTCACTGATACAAAATGCCACCTTGCTGATATATGAAGTACTTATATATGAACTCTGTTTCTGGGAACTTTATATAATTTCATTCATCTGTACAATTCTGAAGCATTACACACTACTTGAGTAATCATAGATTCTTCTTGCCCTTATATTTATTTATTTTTAAAGCTTTTTATTTTGTCTTGGGGTATAGCCAGCTTCCCAGGTGGTGCTAGCGGTTAAGAACCTACCTGCCAATGCAAGAGGCTTAAGAGACATAGATTCTATCCCTGGGTCGGGAAGATCCCCTGGAGGAGGACATGGCAACCCACTACAGCATTCTTGCCTGGAGAATCCCACGGACAGAGGAGCCTGGCGGGCTACAGTCCATGGGGTCGCACAGAGTCAGACACGACTGAAGCGACAACACATGAACGCACGTAGATAATTAACAATGTTCTGATAGTTTCAGGTGAACAGCGTACAGACTCAGCCATCCAAATGCATGTATCCATTCGCGACTTCACTTTCACTCTTCTCTTTTCATGCACTGGAGAAGGAAATGGCAACCCACTCCAGTATTCTTGCCTGGAGAATCCCAGGGACGACGGAGCCTGGTGGGCTGCCGTCTATGGGGTCGCACAGAGTCGGACACAACTGAAGCGACTTAGCATAGCATAGCATAGCATATTCTCTCCAAAACTCCCCTCCCATCCAGGCTGCCACATAACACTGAGCAGAGTTTATGTGCTGTACTGTTGGCCCTTGTTGGTTACCCATTTTAAATATAGCAGTGTGTACATCCCAAACTCCCTAATTATCCCTTCCCCCAATCCTTTCCCCTGGTAAACATAAATTTGTTCTCTAAGTCTGTGAGTCTATTCTATTTTGTAAGCTAATTTGTGTCATCTCTTTAGCTTCCATATATAAAGGATGTCATATGATATTTCTTTATCTGACTTTCTTCACTCAGTATCTCTAGGTCCATCCATGTTGCTGCAAATCCTGTCCTTATATTTATAATGTTCTAAGTGGCAGACTTTATTTTTCTGGGCTCCAAAATCACTGCAGATGGTGATTTCAGCCATGAAATTAAAAGACGCTTACTCCTTGAAAGGAAAGTTATGACCAACCTAGATAGCATATTCAAAAGCAGAGACATTACTTTGCCAACAAAGGTCCGTCTAGTCAAGGCTATGGTTTTTCCTGTGGTCATGTATGGATGTGAGAGTTGGACTGTGAAGAGGGCTGAGCGCTGAAGAATTGATGCTTTTGAACTGTGGTGTTGGAGAAGACTCTTGAGAGTCCCTTGGACTGCAAGGAGATCCAACCAGTCCATTCTGAAGGAGATCAGCCCTGGGATTTCTTTGGAAGGAATGATGCTAAAGCTGAAACTCCGATACTTTGGCCACCTCATGCGAAGAGTTGACTCATTGGAAAAGACTCTGATGCTGGGAGGGATTGGGGACAGGAGGAGGAGGGGACGACAGAGGATGAGATGGCTGGATGGCATCACCAATTTGATGGACCTGCGTTTGGATGAACTCCGGGAGTTGGTGATGGACAGGGAGGTCTGGTGTGCTGTGATTCTCGGGGTCACAAAGAGTCGGACATGACTGAGTGACTGAACTGAGCTGAAGGATTCTTTAATTACAGTTTTGATTTTTTCTTTGTCCCAAGAATCATTTCTAAAGGGATCTTTAAGTAATCATGTAGTGATTTACTTTTTAATACTTTCATTATTAAAATAAAATATTAAATGTCTTATGTGGGAAAGTTATTACTGTTTTCTTAGTAACCCAATATAGGGGAAAATATTTATCTGTCTTTTTGGTCCAAAAGTCAATATATATTAAATGAGCCAACTATATATCAATTATATTTCTCAAATTCTCTTTCTCTTTCTTGACTCCAATCTACCAAAAAAAAAAAAAAGGTATGTTGTTAATGTTTCCCCTATTATTGTGTTTCTGTGTTGTTGTTGCGTTGCTAAGTCATGTCTGACTCTTTGCGACCCCATGAACTACAGCACTCCAGGCTTCTCTGTCCTTCACTGTCTCCCTGAGTTTGCTCAAACTCATCTCCATTGAGTCAGTGATGCCATCCAATGATCGAATCCTCTGTTGTCCCCTTCTCTTCCTGCTTTCAGTCTTTCCCAACATCAGGGTCTTTTCCAGTGAGTCGGCTCTTCACATCAGGTGGCCAAAGCATTGGAGCTTCAGATTCAGCATCAGTCCTTCCAATGAATATTCAGGGTTGATTTCCTTTTCAATTGACTGGTTTGATCTCCTTGCAGTCCAAGGGACTTGCAAGAGCCTTCTCTAGCACCACAGTTCAAAAGCATCAATTTTTCAGCACTCAGCCTCCTTTAGGATCCAACTCTCACATCCATACGTGACTACTGGAAAAACCATAGCTTTGACTACACAGACTTTTGCTGGCAAATGATGCTTCTGCTCTTTAATACACTGTCTAGGTTTGTCATAACTTTTCTTCCAAGGAGTAAGTGTCTTTTAATTTTGTGGCTGCAATCACTGTCCACAGTGATTTTGGAGCCCAAGAAAATGAAATCTGACACTGTTTCCACTTTTCCCCCATCTATATGCCATGAAGTGATGGGAACAGATGCCATGATCTTTGCTTTTTTGAATGTTGAGTTTTAAGCCAGCTTTTTCACTCTCCTCTTTCACCTTCATCAAGAGGTTCTTTAGTTCTTCTTCACTTCTGCTATGAAAGTGGTATCATCTGCATATCTGAAGTGTTGATATTTCTTCTGGAAATCTTGATTCCAGCTTGAGTCATCCAGGCCAATATTTTGTATAATGTACTCTTCAATATAAGTTAAATAAGCAGGGTGACAATATTGTACTTCTATAAATTCCTTCATAAGTCTGAGGTCTTTGCTTCATATGTTTTGATGATATATTATTCTGCTCATCATAAAGGGTTAATGTCAAGGGGACAAATTGATGTACCACCTGAGATATAATAAGAGCATCAGTTCTGTGATATCTCTATCAGATCAGATCAGTTGCTCAGTCGTGTCCGACTCTTTGAGACCCCATGAATCGCAGCACGCCAGGCCTCCCTGTCCATCACCAACTCCCAGAGTTCACTGAGACTCACGTCCATCGAGTCAGTGATGCCATCCAGCCATCTCATCCTCTGTCGTCCCCTTCTCCTCCTGCCCCTAATCCCTACTAGCATCAGAGTCTTTTCCAATGAATCAACTCTTTGCATGAGGTGGCCAAAGTACTGGAGTTTCAGCTTTAGCATCATTCCTTCCAAAGAAATTCCAGGGCTGATCTCCTTCAGAATGGACTGCTTGGATCTCCTTGCAGTCCAAGGGACTCTCAAGAGTCTTCTCCATCACCACAGTTCAAAAGCATCAATTCTTTGGCGCTCAGCCTTCTTCACAGTCCAACTCTCACATCCATACATGACCACTGGAAAAACCATAGCCTTGACTAGACGAAAGTGCAAAATCTAATCTATTCATGAAGATAAATGCAGATTGAGGAATTTCCTATGAAATAATTGGCCTGTGTTCTTTCCAAAAGTGTTGAAATTACAAATCTCAAGGGAAGACCAAAGAATTGTTCTGAATTGCTGGGGATTAAAAGACATGACAACTAAATCTAATACACAATCCTGAACTGGGTGCATTTACCATAAAGAACATTATTTGGACAATTGGCAAAACTTGAATGAGTGCTGTGAATTAGAGACTAGTTATATATCATTGTCTGGAGAATGAAATGGCAACCCACTCCAGTACTCTCACCTGGAAAATCCCATGGATGGAGGAGCCTGGTGGGCTACAATCCAAGGGGTCACAAAGAGTCGGACACGACTGAGGGACTTCCCCTTCCTTCCTTCTCTATATAGCATTCTTAGTGTCTGGAATTTGATGTTTATATTATGTAGGACAATATCTTTTTTAGTGGGAATTAGGCACTTAACTATTTTTTGAGTTGGGGTGTCATTGCACATCTTGTCAGCAACTTAATCTCAAAAGGTTCAAAAAAAAGTTCTTTAAACTATAAGTTTGAAGTTATTTTAAAAGACCAATTTAATACACATATCTTCTGAGTCATTGTGACCTCCTCTTTATAACCAAATTCTGTTATACAGTGTGTCTTCATGGTCAGGTTGGTGCCAATTAATTTCACAATAAAGTGATAGTTTTTCACTTTGAATATGTTAGTGACATCTGAATGTTCTCTGTCCAAAGGGTCCCAGCCTGTGGCCTGACAGAGGAATGACATGAATTCTGCTGAAAGCAGTAGCCTTTTGCCTCAATGGCTTTTTAGAAGGACTAAGTATGCCTTTTAAGCCAACTTAAAGCTCAACATTCAGAAAACTAAGATCATGGCATCTGGTCCTATCATTTCATGGGAAATAGATGGGGAAACAGTGAAAACAGTGTCAGACTTTATTTTTGGGGGCTCCAAAATCACTGCAGATGGTGATGGCAGCCATTAAATTAAAATACACTTACTCCTTGGAAGGAAAGTTATGACCAACCTAGATAGCATATTCAAAAGCAGAGACATTACTTTGCCAACAAAGGTCCATCTAGTGAAGGCTATGGTTTTTCCAGTGGTCATGTGAGAGTTGGACTGTGAAGAAAGCTGAGCACCAAAGAACTGATGCTTTTGAACTGTGGTGTTGGAGAAGACTCTTGAGAGTCCCTTGGACTGCAAGGAGATCCAACCAGTCCATCCTAAAGGAGATTAGTCCTGGATGTTCTTTGGAAGGAATGATGCTGAAGCTGAAACTCTGATACTTTGGCCACCTCATGCGAAGAGTTGACTCATTGGAAAAGACCCTGATGCTGGGAAAGATTGAAGGTGGGAGGAGAGGGGGATGACAGAGGATGAGATGGCTGGATGGCATCACCGACTCGATGGACGTGAGTTTGAGTGAACTCCGGGAGTTGGTGATGGACAGGGAGGCTGGTGTACTGTGATTCATGGGGTCACAAAGAGTCGGACACAACTGAGCGACTGAACTGAACTGAACTGAAGTATCCCCTGCCCAATGCCCTTAGGGATTTTCAGGCATCTCTGTCTCTGGCAACTTCTGCAGGGGAGGTGGTTGTGCAAGTCATTGCCAGGGGACTCAGATTCTTGTCTTGCCCTTCTACAAACCAGCTGTAAGACATAGGGAGACTCACTGCTACTCAGAATGACTCTATTTTCTAGTCTGTAAATGGACAGCATGGGAATCTAGGCTCCTTTGAGGTCCAAAATTATGATTTTGAGTATTGATGAGCACAAACATGTAAAGAATTCAGAGAAGAGAGGGATCCATTTGGGCTAGAGCAGATAGAAAAGCCTTGGTGAAGTTGCTAGGAGAGATGCTGAGCCTTCAGTGGGAGGGCAGGATATGGACCTTGGGGCAGGAGGAGAGAGCAGTGGAGAAACCGTATGCAGACCTGGAGAAAAGGCAGAGAGGTTGGTCGAGTTCTGATGAAGAAGGCACCAGAGGGGGAAGGCCCAGCGTGGGGTGTGGCTACTCATCTTTTACCCGCATGAACTCTGGCCCATGAAGAGCCGGGCACAAGGTTTTGCTTCTCAGGTTGTTCCTGGATGAAACTCATGATTGTTTTCCGTACCAATGGGAAATGCTCAGCAGTGAAAAGTAGACCAAATTTGCATTCTTACACTAGAATTATGAATGTGGTATTTTAAGGGGATACTAGGCTTGTTTTTCCTTAAACTAGTGGGCAGAGTTGAGGAGAGGGAAGGAACTAGGAGGAAAGAAGAATTATAAAAATCAATTCAGTTCTCTAGCCCCATGCATCCAGTATCGTGCATCGAACCTGGACTGGCATCTCGTTTCATACATGATATTTTACATGTTTCAATGCCATTCTCCCAAATCTTCCCACCCTCTCCCTCTCCCACAGAGTCCATAAGACTGTTCTATGGTATGGGAAGGGAGGAGGGAGGAGGGTTCAGGATGGGGAACACATGTATACCTGTGGTGGATTCATTTTGATATTTGGCAAAACTAATACAATTATGTAAAGTTTAAAAATAAAATAAAATTTAAAAAAATCAATTCAGCATTGTCTTTGAAACTTAATATACCATGGTCAGGCCTTGTGGGTGCTTTATTATTTTTTCCCCTCTCTCAAAGTAAGGGTCTGGGTAGGGGCCATGTGGAAGAATGGAAAGCGAGCAAAATGAGGCTTACAAATTGTGGGAAGACTCACGGGAGCTTGTAGACCACATAACTCTTTGTTTTGGTGACCCTGATACCCAAGACCCATGATATGCTATGCCCACACACCCTCTGGAGAGGCAACCACTCGGCAGCAGAGGATGGGGAGCTGCCCACAGGTACCTGGGTCTGGCTGGGATGCCCGGGGCACATGTTGGGGTAATGGGCCTGCCTGCTATGGGCGACACGCTGGCTTGGTCTCATGTTGACAGAGGGTGTGATCCTTCTTGGCTGTTGGTCCTCAAGTGGTCAAGCAGGTAGAAATCCATTCCAGGGGGGAAATGTCATGCTTGGTTGGGCTCTCTGGCTAGGAGATTCCTCACTTACATAAAGGAAAAAAAATGTGGGTTGACTGTTTTGTGAAAGGCAGACAAATGCAGCCTGGAGGAGGGAAGATCGTGTTCCCGATGGGTAAGTGGAGCGTGGAGCCCTGGCAGGGAGGAAGGGAAAGGCAGGCCTGGGCAGAGGGCCATGGGTGGCCGCCCACTGGGAGCACCCTCATCCCGCCCCATCCTGCCTGCTGTGGTCGGGAACACAAAAAGAAAGAGGGTGGGGTGGGAGGCCTTGGCCCCTCTCTCTGCAGAGGTCGGACCACTGACCTCAAACGATTATTGTGTTTAATGAATTGCAGCTTGTAAAAGGCTTTGAAGCTGAAAGGCAGAGCCTGAGCACTGAGGATTCTTTTTCTTAAATCACTTGATTCTATGATTCGAAAAACAAAATCTCTCTGGAGCAGAGAACAACAGTCAAGGCCACCAACCTCCAGTTGTGGTAACTTCCCCTCTTTCCAGCAGCAGTTAAATGATGAAGACTACAAAATGTGAAAACCCAGAAGCCCAAGAAGACAATGACATTCAGGCAGGAGGCAGGGAAATGGTACAGGGGCTTCAGCTGGAGCAATTAGCCCCATTAGCTTGTGCATAACCTGTAACTGTAAGGAGCAGAGAAGCCCAGAGAGCAACTCACTGGGGGGCCCCGGGGAAAATCTCTCTCTGTTGGAACTGTCTCACTAAGCGGACATAAAAAGATGGTATGGTGTGCATCATTCAGTGGCAATTGACCTCAGTTACTCTCCTATAGTCGATAAAGACAGCTACTTGGAATAGGGAACTGGAGGGATCTATAACTGAGACTGGATTAGTTAGCCTGTGGACAGAAGCCACCTTGGGGGCATTTTCAGACCTGGTGTAAATCCTAACCAGCACCATGTACTCCCAGCTGTAAAAGAGAGAGTAACAGGTCTGTCTTTCCACCCAAGCCTTTATTGCCTGGGCGTTGTGACGGTATCTGGCTGCCTGCACCTTAGTAATAACCCAAAAAAGGCAAGGAAAGGAAGGGAATTGAATTCTCCAGGGTTTTTCCAGGTATCTTGAAGGAAAAAGTGGAGCTCAGCTTTCTTAGTCACATAACTTCTTTCCCTGAAGAACCCCTCATTGGTATTAGCACTTTAGCCTTGTCTCTGGTTTTATTTTGAGATTTAGCAGAGCTATTTTGTATTTTCCCTCATTAAGAGAAACTCAGTGTTTCTACAAACATAAAAATATTGCACGTCTGTTTTTCAGAAACACTAGAAACATATTTTTCCGCCTGTGTCTTGCTCCTCTCCACTCATCTTCCCAGGCTTCTCTCTCCCTCCCCGCTTCCCCTTCTCCTCCAGCTCCTACTCCAGTCCCTCCCTCACCTTCACCCTCCTCTTCCTTTGCTTCTTCTCTCTGCTTTGGGCAACTTATAGGGTTTACCACTTTGAGAACCTTGTTCTTATTTGTATTTCCTTCTCTACTTTTAAACAAGACTAAAGAAACACTTGCCTTTAGTTGGTGTTGTCCACATTCCTATTCTCCAGCATCTTGGTCATGTTTCTGCAGCATCTTTGTTTTAGTGCATTCATATATTCCTGGGCAAGCATTTGGTGCTCTTTCTTCTTTCTTCCTTTTCTTATCAATAGGTCAAATTCTTATCTATCCTGAAACTTTCTATTAGTGCCTCTCATTAATTCTCAAATTTGTCTTTCTTCAAAATGCCTGCCTGTCTTTAGTGTTTTTTAAAATGTTGTTTTATTGTGAATTATTATTAGAAATGTATGGTTTGTTTGCCTCCCTGTTTCTGGCACAGAACTCCTAGCACATTTGGAATTTCTTAAAGGAAGTAGGAAATGGCAATCCACTCCAGTATGCTCATCTGGAAAATTCCATGGACAGAAGAGCCTGCTGGGCTACAGTCCATGGGGTCACAAAGAGTTGGAGAAGACTGAGTCACACACACACACACACACACACACACACACCTTCCACCCTAATTGATTAAGGTAGCTCATTTTGTGTTAATAAGGTGACTTTTGGAAAGCTCCTAGGTAACCGAAGGGTGGGGGCTGCTTGCTAGGGGAACCAGCCTTGATTAGACAGTTTGAAATTTCAGCCCCACCTTCTGACCTCTGGGGAGAGGGGCTGCAGGTTGAATTCACCAGCCCATTGCCAATGACTTAATTAACCATGCCTGTGTAAAGAAGCCTCCATAAAACCCCAAAAGGATGCGGTTTCTGAGAGCCTCCATGTTGGTGAACCAAATAGAACACATCCATGTGCTGGGCCCCAAACTCCATGGGGCAGAAATTCTTACCTTCAAGGCCTTGACCTAGGTATTTTCATATTATACGAGTAATATCCTTTGGTATGCTTTGTAATCAACTGGCAATCTAGTAGGTAAACTAATATCCTGAGTTCTGTGAGTTGAACTAGTGAATGAATCAAACCTGAGTGGTTGCAGGAACCTCTGGTTTGTAACTGGTAACAAAAGTGACAACACTGACTTGCAATTGGCATCTGAAGTGGGGGTGCAGTCTTGTGGGACCGAACGCTTAACTTGCGGAATCTGACATTATCTCTAGGTAGACAGTGTCAGAATTGAGTTATACTTGTGGGACATCTGGTCAGTAGCCATAGAAAATTGAGTTAATTGCTTGGTGGCAGGTTGAAAAAACACACATTGGAATTAGTGTCAGAATGGGAAATGTTTTGGTTGCACAATCCCTGCAAACGTCTTTGATGTTTTTCCATTGTACACTCTTTCTTGACTTTCCTTTTCAGGTTGCTTATCTTTGTCTTCCATTCTGCCATCTTTATTTACTATATCCTTTCCAAGAAGGCCACCTAATATAGAAGAAAGACAAGTCTTGGTTCCAGTCTTGGCTCAATTTGATCTTGGGCAAATTACATAACCTCTCAGCCTCAGCTCTCTTAACTATGAAATTGTCAATCCAACCTCTGAGTGCTATTATGGTGACTAAATTAAACAGCACATAGCTGGCATCTCTCACTTAGTGCCTGGTATATTGTAGGTGTCCACAAATGTTAAATTCCCTTTCCCATTTTAGGCAAACCCTATCTCTGTTCGTTTCCAAGGCAAACCATTCAATATCACAGTAATCCAAGTCTATGCCCCAACCAGTAACGCTGAAGAAGCTGAAGTTGAACAGTTCTATGAAGACCTACAAGACCTTTTAGAACTAACACCCCAAAAAAATGTCCTCTTCATTATAGGGGACTGGAATGCAAAAGTAGAAAGTCAAGAAACACCTGGAGTAACAGGCAAATTTGGCCTTGGAATATGGAATGAAGCAGGACAAAGACTAGTAGAGTTTTGCCAAGAAAATGCACTGGTCATAGCAAACACCCTCTTCCAACAATACAAGAGAAGACTCTATACATGGACATCACCAGATGGTCAACCCCAAAATCAGATTGATTATATTCTTTGCAGCCAAAGATGGAGAAGCTCTATACAGTCAGCAAAACCAAGACCAGGAGCTGACTGTGGCTCAGACCACGAACTCCTTATTGCCAAATTCAGACTTAAATTGAAGAAAGTTGGGAAAACCACTAGACCATTCAGGTATGACCTAAATCAAATCCCTTATGATTATACAGTGGAAGTGAGAAATAGATTTAAGAGCCTAAATCTGATAGATGAAATATGGAATGAGGACCTAAATCAAATCCCTTATGATTATACAGTGGAGGTGAGAAATAGATTTAAGGGCCTAGATCTGATAGATAGGGTGCCTGATGAACTGTGGAATGAAGTTCATGACATTGTACAGGAGACAGGGATCAAGACCATCCCCATGGAAAAGAAATGCAAAAAAGCAAAATGGCTGTCTGGGGAGGCCTTACAAATAGCTGTGGAAAGAAGAGAAGCGAAAAGCAAAGGAGAAAAGGAAAGATATAAACATCTGAATGCAGAGTTCCAAAGAAATAGCAAGAAGAGATAAGAAAGCCTTCTTCAGTGACCAATGCAAAGAAATAGAGGAAAACAACAGAATGGGAAAGACTAGAGATCTCTTCAAGAAAATTAGAGATACCAAAGGAACATTTCATGCAAAGATGGGCTCGATAAAGGACAGAAATGGTACAGACCTAACAGAAGCAGAAGATATTAAGAAGAGATGGCAAGAACACACAGAAGAACTGTACAAAAAAGATCTTCACGACCCAGATAATCATGATGGTGTGACCAGACATCCTAGAATGTGAAGTCAAGTGGGCCTTAGAAAGCATCACTACGAACAAAGCTAGTGGAGGTGATGGAATTCCAGTTGAGCTATTCCAAATCCTGAAAGATGATGCTGTGAAAGTGCTGCACTCAATATGCCAGCAAATTTGGAAAACTCAGTAGTGGCCACAGGACTGGAAAAGGTCAGTTTTCATTCCAACCCCAAAGAAAGGCAATGCCAAAGAATGCTCAAACTACTGCACAATTGCACTCATCTCACACGCTAGTAAAGTAATGCTCAAAATTCTCCAAGCCAGGCTTCAGCAATATGTGAACCGTGAACTTCCTGATGTTCAAGATGGTTTTAGAAAAGGCAGAGGAACCAGAGATCAAATTGCCAACATCTGCTGGATCATAGAAAAAGCAAGAGAGTTCCAGAAAAACATCTATTTCTGCTTTATTGACTATGCCAAAGCCTTTGACTGTGTGGATCACAATAAACTGTGGAAAATTCTTCAAGAGATGGGAATACCAGACCACCTGATCTGCCTCTTGAGAAATTTGTATGCAGGTCAGGAAGCAACAGTTAGAACTGGACATGGAACAACAGCCTGGTTCCAAATAGGAAAAGGAGTATGTCAAGGCTGTATATTGTCACCCTGCTTATTTAACTTATATGCAGAGTACATCATGAGAAACGCTGGACTGGAAGAAACACAAGCTGGAATCAAGATTGCCGGGAGAAATATCAATAACCTCAGATATGCAGATGACACCACCCTTATGGCAGAAAGTGAAGAGGAAGTCAAAAGCCTCTTGATGAAAGTGAAAGTGGAGAGTGAAAAAGCTGGCTTAAAGCTCAACATTCAGAAAACGAAGATCATGGCATCGGGTCCCATCACTTCATGGGAAATAGATGGGGAAACAGTGGAAACAGTGTCAGACTTTATTTTGGGGGGCTCCAAAATCACTGCAGATGGTGACTGCAGCCATGAAATTAAAGGACGCTTACTCCTTGGAAGGGAAGTTATGACCAACCTAGATAGCATATTCAAAAGCAGAGATGTTACTTTGCCAACAAAGGTTCATCTAGTTAAGGCTATGGTTTTTCCTGTGGTCATGTATGGATGTGAGAGTTGGACTGTGAAGAAGGCTGAGCGCCGAAGAATTGATGCTTTTGAACTGTGGTGTTGGAGAAGACTCTTGAGAGTCCCTTGGACTGCAAGGAGATCCAAGCAGTCCATTCTGAAGGAGATCAGCCCTGGGATTTCTTTGGAAGGAATGATGCTAAAGCTGAAACTCCAGTACTTTGGCCACCTCATGCGAAGAGTTGATTCATTGGAAAAGACTCTGATGCTGGTAGGGATTAGGGGCAGGAGGAGAAGGGGACGACAGAGGATGAGATGGCTGGATGGCATCACTGACTCGATGGTCGTGAGTCTGAGTGAACTCAGGGAGTTGGTGATGGACAGGGAGGCCTGGCGTGCTGCAATTCATGGGGTCTCAAAGAGTCGGACATGACTGAGCGACTGATCTGATCTGACCTGATTCATTTTATAAAGTCTTGGGAGTTTGAGATAACTACCCTTGAGACTTTCAATACTGACAAGTGAAACTTGAGGCCTTATCTCCTGTTATTGTTATATTCTGACTTGTTGAGATGAAACCATCTAAAAAGAAACCTTTAATGTGTGAGTCAAGTAGGCTTTGGTCATGCCAAACTTCATCTCTGAGGAGCACATCTCCTCCCCTCGCTCTCTGAAGGCTACAGAGGCATGACAGCCCTTGTTCAGGGCTTGTTTTAAGTTACAGAAGCTGTGCCATCATTGAGGGGACTAGTATCATTATTCTCCTTTCTGAAAGTCTTCACCATCACAAAGAATGGGAGAGGGGAGGAGGGAGACTCTCTAAGGTCCAGAGTAGAGAATAGAGATGTTGTTGGGGAAGAAAAGGTGGGAGAAAGAAGTCCTGTTGGATCCTTGCCCTTTGTAATCAGAGTACCCGGCTATCTCTATTTCGGGTGTTTTATTGCACTGCATCAGATTCACTATTGAACCAACCAGCGATTAACTCACTCATGAGAAAAATTGGAGAAGGAAATGGCAACCCACTCCAGTGTTCTTGCCTGGAGATTCCCACGAACGGGGGAGCCTGATGGGCTGCCATCTATGGGGTCGCACAGAGTCGGACACGACTGAAGCGACTTAGCAGCAGCAGCAGAGAAAAATGTGAGCAATAAATGTAAGACAGGGAGAGAGAGAATATGAGGAAGAGGGATACACCCTCCTAGAGGAAGAAAAACTCAAACTCATTGAGAACATTGGTAATGAGGTTGCATCTGTGTGGGTGCCTCAGTGGCTGAGTTGACTGTGGGATCACAATGATGGCACCAGGGAAGCTCAAGAAAGATAGGAAATGCAAAGTATTCTAAACCATGAGAACTAACCTACGAGCTGCAATGGTGGAGAAAAAAAAAGAAGTCATTCCCATAGGGTCAAGTCCTGCCCATGTAAAGGAGGCATTCACTTCCAAGGGGAGCTTCACTTCAAAGCCATAGTCTTCTGGATGCCCTAGTCCACTATAGAGAGTTTATTTGGATTGAGAGAGACATTGTTATAAGAGAAATAGGTGTCTCTTCTTCCTTCCCTTTTCTTTTTCTCTACTTGGCCTTGCGTATACCAGCCATCCTTCTCAGTTTCTCTTTTAGGAAGTAGAGAAGGGAACAGGAGATGAAGAATGGCATCCTGTATTTGAAGCCCTTCCTTGAGTCTGTTTAGAATATGATTGCTGATGATCAGAGAGAACCATTAGAGTTGCCATTCTCAAACTCTGAACCTCTGATCTACTGAATCTGAAATTCTCAGGTGAGGCTCAGCATTTTATTTGGACAAGCCTTCCAGGTGATGCTGATGCCTTCTTAAGTTTGGAGACCACTAGATGAGAGCAGGGGGCTGAAAAATGCAGACTGTGTTATGTGGGTTCTAGTATCAATTCTGGTTTATGGTGTGACATTCAAGGGATGTTACAAGGATCATGTGAGAAAATCAACAACATAAGAGAATTTGTTTTTGCTTATGAAGCCTCTCCCCACCCTATTGAATGTCCTGGGTTCTGAGCATGGTCTCCCTTATATCCTTCCACTATCTAAAAAGCATGGAAAATGTTGCCTTGTGGGTATCTTGCTGGTGAGTTGAATGGCCCCACAGCGAACAGTGAAAACACAGGCTGAATGAGGCCAGACCTACATTTTGTTGCTTGGAAGGTGGGTGGAGGGAGCAGGAGCCACCCAGTTCTTTTTCCCCTTTGGCGACTCAGTTCCTCCTGAACCCTGAGGAATAATGAGGAGAGAAAAATGAACATTTTTGTGGCTCAACTGACATTAACATGGGAAAAAGCACATCACTGGAATTAGAATGTCCTGTTAAATTAGTCACTTTTTCTTCTAAAATTAAAATGCCTCTGCAAGCAGGAAAGAGAACAAGCCCTCGATGACCTCATAACTCATTATTTCTAAGGAATATACTTAATTCCCAGCAGAGATAAATCTAAAATCGATTTTCCATTTCTGTCGACCATTGACTGGCAGCCTGGTGAGTCCTTGTGAAGGAGTCCTTGTGAAGGAGAATATGTATTCTTTGTGGGACTTGCAGGGGCTGGTGAGGAGAGGAGGGCTGCTGTTGTTTGTAACCTTGAGGGCAGCTGCTGAGCATCTGTTTTCCTTCGCAAGCCATCCTGAGCCTCTCAGAAACCTAAGAAGAGGGACTTGGGCCGGCTTTTTCATCATAAAACCTACCCAACTGTACACACAGCCACTTTTGCAAGTGGGATCCCCTTCCTAGGCCATTAGGAAAGAATGTGGCAGGCACCACCTGCTGATAAAGAGCAAGAGGAAAAGGCATTGGAGCCTTCATTGACAGGAGGATGGTTGTTAGCAAGAGGGTCTGCTCTGATGCTTTCTGGAACATTCTTTGCTGCCCGTTCTGCCGGAACTCTCAGCAGAGCTGTAGCTGAGCTCTGAACTCTCTGAGAGTCCCTCCTAATGCCAGTGTTATGCCTATTCCTTATATCAGTGTTCCTTTCTGTATTAGAACAGAAAAAATTCTCTAGATAAGGTTTAAGTATCTTGTATATGTCTGGGTGTCTGGGTGAACATTAGACCCCACTGTGAGTGACATCATACTCATTACCACCCCCAACTCCTGCCAACAAAGTCAAGAGACTAAGAATATTAATCACCACAGAATTCGCAGTGACAGATTCAGCCCTGAGCTTAGTGAAATGTCCGCTGATTTTCAAACACTGTTTTTATGTTGAATTGACAGTTATCAGTTGTGCAAACACAAGATGATAGGAACGGAAGTCACGAATGAGCCCCACCTCAGAAAAATGTATACTAAATTTAACGTTTTATGACTTAATTCTGCAGAAATATGCTCACATTCATTTTTACAGCATTCATTAAATTGAAATTCTGCTCCAGGCAAAAAAAACAAATCATTTAGGGCTTGACAACATGATGCAAAGTAGCTGAATGGTGAGCAGATCTGTATTTCCTTAGCTATACTAACAGCCAAGTAAATTGCATTTAAATAGCAGGTTGACATATATCGCTATAATTGGAGCCATTGTGTAGCAGCACCCCTTCACCCTAGAATGACAGCAGTTTCTGGGGACCCGGACAGGAGACTGTTCTGTCACAGGCCCCTTGGTCAGGCTGTGTCCCTGTTGTAGTTCAGTCAGTCATGTCTGACTCTTTGCAACCCCATGGATTGCAGCACACCAGGCTTCCCTGTCCTTCACCATCTCCCAGAGCTTGCTCACACTCATGTCTGTTGAGTTGGTGATGCCATCCGACCATCTTGTCCTCTGTCGTCCCCTTCTTTCCCTGCGGTAGACTGGATGTGCGTGCGTGCTCAGTCGCCCAGCTGCATCTGACTCTTTGTGACTGTATGGACTGTAGCCCCCCAGGCTCCTCTGTCCATGGGATTCTCCAGGCAAGAATACTGGAGTGGAACTGCTTGTGATTCTGAATGACTTTGTTTTTTGCTTCTTGTGCTTTTTGGTTTCCTATTATGCACATGTTAACTTTTAAGAAAAATGTTATTAAAAAAAAAAAAAAAGAATACTGGAGTAGGTTATCATTTCTTCCTTCAGGGGATCTTTGCCACCTGGGGATTAAACCCATTTCCTGCATTGGCAGGTGGATCCTTTACCACTGAGCTACCTGGGAAGCCCAGTAAGCTGGATAATGGCCCCTGAAGATCCAAATCCCTGGCATCTGCGTATGTTGAGGTATATGACAGAGTCTTTGCAGATGTGATTAAGTTAAGATTCTTGAGATGGGGAGATTATCTTGGATTATCAGGGTGGGTCCCAAATGTAATCACATATATCCCTACAAAAGGCAGATATGCCAGACAAAGAAGAGAAAATGATCTGTAGCCAAAGATGAGGGAGATTCAAAGGTGCTGGCCTTGATGACTGGAGTGATGTGGCCACAAGCCATTGGATGGTGAAGCTACAAAAGCTGGAAGAGGCATGGAATGGGTGTTTCCCAAGAGTGTCTGGAAGGAGCCCTGCTTCATGTTGATTTCTGCTCAGGGATAGTGAGTTTGAATCTCTGGCCTCCAGAACTGCAAGAGAATAAATGTATGTTTTAAGTGATAAAGATATGGTAATTTGCTACAGCAGCTGTAGGAAACCGATATAGTACCTACAGTCTCTTCCTAAGGATGAAAATGATCAGAGAACTGAGGTGCTCATACTTAATTTCAACAACTGTGATATCTCTGAGCCTCACTGCATTCAGTCACTGATTCTCCCATGAGACACTTGGGGTCTTTATGGGAATAAACTGCTGCTCATCTGTTCTCTATGGATGCCCAGTGGAATGGCAGAGTATGCAGGAAGGCCACAGCTTGGATCCCCATTCTGGATCCTATTACACAAATAACCCTATTCAGGACACAGATATAAGTTCAGGATAATGTAACCCATTCCTAAAAAAAAAAAAAATCACTCAGTGTGGTTCTTTGTTTTATTCATTGAATCTTTTAAAATTATTTTTTAAGAGCCTACTCTGCACCCTGGACTGTGTACTTTCAGAAACTCAGCAATAATTTATCTCCCAGTTCTTCATCTCTAAGTCAAAACTCAACTGAATTTCATTTGGTAGGAAGTTTACACAGAAAGGAGAAGTACTACTTTTCCTGCTTACAGAAAGGCCTTTCCCAAAGTCTGATCTCACTTGTAAATCGTTTCTGGGCAAAGAGGATGAAGTGTGATTTATTTCTTCTCTCACCCAGTATGAAAGTTAAGCCGTTTCTGGACATAAAGCCTAGGATGTGGCCTATGATGACAATATTCAATCTCATCAGGTTTGCTCTTGTTAAATGATTTCAGGTGATGCCACTATCTGTACTTTCAAAATATCCATTGCATTTTAGAGTAGGGACCTCAGTGATCTGGGTCAGTGTCACATTAATCTATGTTGTGGGATAGCTAATAGTGTCAAGTCTAGTAGCATGTATATGATGAAATTAAATTATATCAGAGGAATATGGCAAATTAACCAGACTGATTCCACTGAGTTTTCTCTATTAAAGTATAATTCAGATAGATTCTAAATGTTAAAATCAGTTGAGTAACTTTTGCAATATGTGTTGATCCTCAGTAGATCTACGTACTTGCTATATACCTCAGTGGATCTATATACTGGCTGAAAGTCTGAGCAGCTCCAAATGTTGACAGTTTTTCATAGGATGTCTTAGTGCTTGCATCTCAAAACAACGATCTCACAAACGACAGAATGATCTGTTTGTTTCCAAGGCAAACCATTCAGTATCACAGTAATCCAAGTCTATGCCCCAACCAGTAATGCTGAAGAAGCTGAAGTTGAATGGTTCTGTGAAGACCTATAAGACCTTTTAGAAGTAACACCCAAAAAAGATGTCCTTTTCATTATAGGGGACTGGAATACAAAAGTAGGAAGTCAAGAGATACCTGGAGTAAGAGGCAAATTTGGCCTTGGAGTACAAAATGAAGCAGGGAAAAGAGTTAACAGAGTTTTGCTAAGAGAACACACTGGTCATAGCAAACACTGTCTTCCAACAACACAAGAGAAGACTCTACACATGGACATCATCAGATGGTCAACACCGAAATCAGATTGATTATATTCTTTGCAGCCAAAGATGGAGAAGCTCTATACAGTCAGCAAAAACAAGAGTGGGAGCTGACTGTGGCTCAGATCATGAACTCCTTATTGCCAAATTCAGACTTAAACTGAAAAAAGTAGGGAAAACCACTAGACCATTCAGGTATGACCTAAACCAAACGCCTTACAATATACAGTGGAAGCAAGAAATAGATTCAAAGGATTTGATCTGATAGACAGAATGCCTGAAGAACTATGGATGGAGGTTCGTGACATTGTACAGGAAACAGGGAGCAAGACCATCCCCAAGGAAAAGAAATGCAAATAGGCAAAATGGTTGTCTGAGGAGGCCTTACAAATAGCTGAGAAAAGAAGAGAAGTGAAAATCAAAGGAGAAAAACAAAGATATACCCATTTGAATGCAGAGTTCTAAAGAATAGCAAGGAGAGATAAGAAAGCCTTCCTCAGTGATCAGTGCAAAGAAATAGAGGAAAACAATAGAATGGGAAAGACTGGAGATCTCTTCAAGAAAATTAGATATACCAAGGGAAATTTTCATGCAAAAGATGGGCACAATAAAGAACAGAAATGGTAGGGACCTAACAGAAGCAGAAGATATTAAGAAAAGGTGGCAAGAATACACAGAAGAACTGTACAAAAAATATCTTCATGACCCAGATAACCACGATGGTGTGATCACTCACCTAGAGCCAGATATACTGGAATGCAAAGTCAAGTGGGCCTTAGGAAGCATCACTGTGAACAAAGTTAGTGGAGGTGATAGAATTCCAGCTGAGCCATTTCAAATTCTAAAAGATGATGTTGTGAAAGTGCTTCACTCAATATGCCAGCAAATTTGGAAAACTCAGCATTGGCCACAGGACTGGAAAAGGTCAGTTTTCATTCCAATCCCAAAGAAAGGCAATGCCAAAGAATGTTCAAACTACCCCACAATTACACTCATCTCACAAGCTAGCAAAGTAATGCTCAAAATTCTCCAAGCCAGACTTCAACAATACATGAACTGTGAACTTCCAGATGTTCAAGCTGGATTTAGAAAAGGCAGAGGAACCAGATTATCAACATCTGTTGGTTCACTGAAAAAGCAACAGAGTTCCAGAAAAACATCTACATCTGCTTCATTGACTATGCCAAAGTCTTTGACTGTGTGGATCTCAACAAACTGTGGAAAATTCTTAAAGAGATGGGAATACCAGACCACCTGACCTGCCTCCTGAGAAATCTGTGTACAGATCAAGAAGCAACAGTTAGACCTGGACATGGAACAACAGACTGGTTCTAAATTGGGGAAGGAGCTACATATACATCAAGGCTATATATTGTCACCCTGCTTATTTAACTTATATGCAGAGTACATCATGTGAAACATCAGGCTGGATGAAGCCCAAGCTGGAATCAAGATTGCTGGGAGAAATATCAATAACCTCAAATGCACAGATGACACCACCCTTGTGGCAGAAAGTGAAGAAGAACTAAAGAGCCTCTTGATGAAGGTGAAAGAGGAGAGTGAAAAAGTTGGCTTAAAACTCAACATTCGGAAAACTAAGATCATGGCATCTGGTCCCATCACTTCATGACAAATAGATGGGGAAACAATGGGAACAGTGAGAGACTTTATTTTGGGGGGCTCCAGAATCACTGCAGATGGTGAATGCAGCCATGAAATTAAAGGACACTTGCTCTTTGGAATAAAAGCTATGACCAACCTAAATAGCATATTAAAAAGCAGAGACATTACTTTGCTGACAAAGGTCCATCTAGTCCATACATGACTACTGGAAAAACCATAGCTTTTCCAGTAGTCATGTATGGATGTGAGAGTTGGACTACAAAGAAAAATGAGTGCTGAAAAATTGATGCTTTTGAACTGTGGTGTTGGAGAAGACTCTTGAGAGTCCTTTGGGTGGCAAGGAGATCCAACCAGTCCATCCTAAAGGAAATCAGTCTTGAATATTCATTTGAAGGACTGATGCTGAAGCTGAAGCTACAATACTTTGGCCACCTGATGCGAAGAACTGACTCATTGGAAAAGACCCTGATGCTGGGAAAGATTGAGGGCAGGAGGAGAAGGCAACAACAGAGGATGAGATGGTTGAATGGCATCACCGACTAGATGGACATGAGTTTGAGCAAGCTCCAGGAGTTGGTGAAGGTCAGGGAATCCTTGTGTGCTGCAGTCTTTGGGGTCACTAAGAGTTGGTCATGACTGAGTGACTGAATTGAACTTAGTGCCTGAAATAATGGTTCAGAATCTGGACACTGGAGGCAGAATATAAGAGTTTAAATGTCTTCTCGAGCCACTTGAAAGCCATGTAACCTTGGACATGACCTCTCTGAATTTCAGTATTCTCACATGAAAAAATAAGAATAAAATAGTTCTTATCTCACAGGGCCTTTGCAAGGGTTTTCTGAGACACGCATATGAAGTGTGTAGTATAATGTTTCCTGCTAAAATCAGGAATATAGCAAGAATGTCTTCTCATCACTGCCTTTCAGTGTCATACTGAAAGTCCTAGATAGTACAATAAGAAAAGAAAAGGTATGTAGATTGAGAAAGAAGATATAAAACTGTCTTTGCATATGATGTAATTGTCTACATAGAAAGCTCCAAAGAGTGAACAATGACAAAACACTTCCTGGAACTAATAAGTAATTTTAGCAAAGTTTCAGGATAAAAAATTAATATAAAAAACTCGAAGACTTTCCTGGACATCAGCAATGAACAAGCAAATTTGAAATTTAAAACACAATACCATTAATATCACCCTCCCAAGATGTAGCACTTAGTATATATCAAACAAAATATGCTTAAGAGCTATATGAGAAAAACTGTAAAACTTTGATGGAAGAAATAAGAGCTAAATAAAAGGCGAGATGTGCCATGTTCATGGATAGGAAAATTCAATATTGTCAAGATGTCATTTCTTCCCAACCTGATCTATAAATTCAGTTCATTGCCCATCAGAATCCTAGCAAGTTGTTTTATGGATATCAGCAAGCTTTTTTTTTTTTATTTTAACATAGATTATCTGGTCCCACCACTTCATGGGAAATAGATGGGGAAACAGTGGAAACAGTGTCAGACTTTATTTTTCTGGGCTCCAAAATCACTGCAGATGGTGACTGCAGCCATGAAATTAAAAGACGCTTACTCCTTGGAAGGAAAGTTATGACCAACCTAGATAGCATATTCAAAAGCAGAGACATTACTTTGCCAACAAGGGTCCGTCTAGTCAAGGCTATGGTTTTTCCTGTGGTCATGTATGGATGTGAGAGTTGGACTGTGAAGAAGGCTGAGCACCGAAGAATTGATGCTTTTGAACTGTGGTGTTGGAGAAGACTCTTGAGAGTCCCTTGGACTGCAAGGAGATCCAACCAGTCCATTCTGAAGTGAAAGGGAAGTTGCTCAGTCATGTCCGACTCTTTGCAACCCCTTGGACTGCAGCCTACCAGGCTCCTCCATCCGTGGGATTTTCCAGGCAAGAGTACTGGAGTGGGGTGCCATCACCTTCTCCGAAGATTGCCATTATATTCAGTTTAAAAGATGTGGCTACTTACAGTTTAAAGTTGATAATCAAAGAATGTAGCTTTCTTCCTTGATTCTGGTAAATCTGAACAGGTGATCGAATACTTGAGTTTCCACTACCTGTTGTCAGGATTAGGAGTCAGACATAACTGGATTCGGATCCTAGGTCATCCACTTACTGGCTATGTGACTTAGAGCAGATCATTTAAGCTCTCCTAGCTCCAGTACTCTTGCCTGGAAAATCCCACAGACAGAGGAGCCTGATAGGCTGCAGTCCATGTGGTCTCTAAGAGTTGGACATGACTGAACAACTTCACTTTCACTTTTTACTTTCATGCATTGGAGAAGGAAATGGCAACCCACTCCAGTGTTCTTGCCTGGAGAATCCCAGGGACAGAGGAGCCTGGTGGGCTGCCATCTATGGGGTCGCACAGAGTCGGACACAACTGAAGCGACTTAGCAGCAGCAGCAGCAGCCAGTGTTCTTGCCTGGAGAATCCCGGGGACGGGGGAGCCTGGTGGGCTGCCGTCTATGGGGTCACACAAAGTCGGACAGGACTGAAGCAACTTAGCAGCAGCAGCAGCTTCAATTTTATTATCCTTACAATGGACTTGGTGCCCATGCCTAAAGATGTTGCTAGGGTTAAATATCAATACAAATGTGAAATACCAGGCATATAGGTACAATTGATAGGATAAATAGAAATGTCTTTTCCTTCTTCTTTTGATATACATTATTCTCTCTCATCTGGAATCTGTTCTTCTGCTGTCTGATCATGTCTACACTCTCACCTTCCCAAGAAATCTTTTTTCTTCCTGATTCAGGTCTTTTCCAATCAATGCACATAACAGAATTTTGTGAAATTTAAAATAAATTAGAACAGATTCGGTGTTAACCTTATGCAAATTTCACTTACTTTAAATCACATTCTGATAATCTTGATTAGCAGAAAAGAATAGGGTGGAGTCATATATTGCTGGCACAGAAAAGGTTTACGACCCTGGGCACAGGGGTCTTGAACGTGAAAGTTGCTATTGTCATATGGAAAGATCCCAAAAGATAGAAGGTTTTCTCCTGCTCAGAGGTGGATGAACTGGGATGTTCAAGTCAGGAAGTGCACTGTGGTAGGCTTGTGTGTGTGTGTGTGTGTGTACATATGTGCTTGGGAATGGCTTTGTGTGTGGGTGACCATGTACATGTGTGACTGTGTGTATGTCTCTGTGCATGCAAGTTTGTGTAAGTGATTGCATACATATGGGGTAAATGATTGTGTGTCTATGTATGTGTGTGTGAAATTTCTAGAAGAAGGAAATAATGGGAGCCCTGAGATGTTAACAGCGGTTAGGACAGGTCTATCACAGGGGCAGATCCTCTAACCGTATGAAGTTACAATGTGCCTTTCTGGTGAAAAGGGACAAAGAAGATTGTATAGAACTAGAAACTCTGAAAGGCTGTGCCAGCTCTACATCCAGTTGCCTTATGCTTCTCTTCCTCCACTTTTTAGGATGAATGACTGTAGGCCAGATCCGATTGTAGTTTCGCCTTTGATTTTTTAAAATGAGAAACAAACACTAGCATTTTCATTTTGTCATGTGTAGAAAACTCTATCTCTTCCTCCCTCTTTCTTGATTCTACTCTAAGAACCACCAAACAGATTGAGATCAGTCTTGCCAAGAAAGTTTTATTATGAAGATGAAAATACACAGAGAAAAGTTTTAGTCTGAAAATATAAGGTACTTAGATAGCTACAAAATTGGAAATCAAAATTTTAATGCATGGGCACATTTTGCTATAATTATTTTGCCATTAGCATGGACTCTCAAGCTGTAGAGCCGCCAAAAACCTATTTGAGAACTTAGTACTAGTGAATGAGTCATTATCTTACTTATTCTCACTTTATTTTTGAAGTTCTTTGATGCCACATCCAAAGAGATTGACTTTAATGAAATAATGCAAGAGAACAAGACGGAATAGAAATTGAAACTAACCTTCAGGCTATCTTTTTTGGGAAAAAAAAAAAAAGAATTCCCAAAGATGAGGTACAGTGGAGGGAGATGAACATGCTGTAACTCCTGCTATAAAATAAATATGAATGAAAATATGGTGCCCTCCACGTGGAAGATACCAAATAAGAACTTGTTTATGGTAATGTGGTGGGTGTGGTGATATGAGATCTCAAATAAATTGAACTAAAAAAAAATTTCACTTGGCAGATTTTGTTTTCCAAAGATGGCCATAATAAAGTGGCTTCAATTATATGGCCATCACAGAAATATCACTTCCCACAAGGTATTCTTAACAATGTGAGCTTGATGTACCTCTGTTTTTATGTCCGAGTATGACCTTGACATGCCTTGGGTCTCTGTTGCCTTCCTGGGCAAACCTTTGTAATTACCTTGACCAACAGAATGTGGCATTGGTGATTCTGCACGACTTCCAAGGTCATAAAAAGCAATATGGCTTCTATTCGGTTCTCTCTCTCTCTTCCTCTCTCTCTCTCTCTCTCTCTTACTGTCCTTGGACCCCAGCCACCATTTTCTGAGGAAGATAGCCCACATGGAGAGGCCATCTCGGTGTATTCCAACTGACAACGATAAGGAGGCCCCCTGCTGACAGCCAGCATCACTGCCAGACATGTGGTTGAAGGAGCCTTCAGATGATTCCAGCCCTCAGTACATCTTCCAGCTGAGGCCCCAGATCTGGTGAAAGTGAAAAATGAAAATGAAAGTCACTCAGTCATATCCGACTCTTTGCAACACCATGGAATTCTCCAGGCCAGAATACTGGAGTGGGTAGCCTTTCCCTTCTCCAGGGGATCTTCCCAACCCAGGGATCGAACCCAGATCTCCCACATTGCAGGTGGATTCTTTACCAGCTGAGCCACCAGGGAAGCCCAAGAATACTGGAGTGAGTAGCCTATCTCTTCTCCAGCAGATCTTCCTGACCTAGAAATTGAACCGGGGTCTCCTGCATTGCAGGCAGTTTCTTTACCAGCTGAGCTACCAGTCTGGTGCCCTGTCTGAATTCCTGACCTGCAGGAACTGAGAGAGATAATAAATAATTACTGTATTGTTGTTTTAAACCATTAACTTTGGGAGTAATTTGTTTTTCTTCTGGGAGAATTCAGGGATGCCACCAGATCAGCCACCCAGGGAACTGGCAGATTCTGCTTTTTGCAGCCCTGTTTTGCTAGGATGGTGCAAGGGCTGTCTGTCCTGGTCTCTCCTTCTTGACCAAGGTCATCATGGTTAAGTTGGGCTTAACCATTAGTCTCTCACATACCCTTCAAACTGAGGAATCTAAGTTATGGTTAACGTTCTGTAATCTACTAATCCTTTTTATGTGTTCACATAGTTCACTTATTTTGGATTTTTGCCTATATAGATTAGTGCTTCCTAATATTTAATGTGCATATTAATCAAGTGGGGATCTTGTTAAAATTTAAATTCTGATTCAATAGCTCTAAGGTGGGGCTTGAGAGTTTGCCTTTCTAACACTCTCAGAGGTGAGGCTGATACTGCTGGTCTGGGGACCACCCTTTGAGTATCAAAGGTGTAGAGGGTTGTATGGCCACAACAAAATTTTGTATAACCTGTTTCCAAGGAAGTAAACCAGCAGTAATATTTACTGTCATGGATCACATACAGTGTGATAGGACCCTTCTTATCAACTCTACTCCTCTCAACATCCTGCTAGTAAAGATCTTCATTTCTATTATGAGAAAGCTAAGGTTCATAGAAATTAGGTAAGAAGCAGAGCCAGGACTCATCACAGGACTGAGTCCATGACACCGTGCCATCCATCTTTCCTGCTTCCTAAGCCCGGAATAGGTTCTCTGGTTATCGTTCCACTTTGAATAAAGAGATGGCACTATAACAGTGCTGTCCAATAGAACTTTCTGCAATGATAGAAATGTTCTGTGTCTGTTCTGTCCAATATGGTAGCCATGTATGGCTATTGAGAATAAAAATGTGGCTAGTGTGACTGAAGAACTGAATTTTTTATTTAATTGTAATTAAAATTTTAAATCACCTTATGTGTCTAGTGGCTAGAACAGATGGCTGATGGCTGTTGGCTACTATATAGGACAGCGTAGCTCTCTAGGAGGGGTCCTCAAGAGCAGTGGGTGTGAAAGGTGTCTTGAAATTGCATTGCGGGTATGTATGCCATAACCGTGTCTGCATGGAAACTTTGTAAGCATTTTATACAGTGACCAGAACTTTCGTCCATAACCTTTACTTCCCTCTTCTTTTCTTTCCTGTGTCCCATTGCTTCAAACAATTTCTTCCTTTTGAATTGCATCAATTAAACAGATGCCCTAAACACTGCAAATACTGGAGGTCATGTAGAGGTAGAAACACTAATTCAGTAACAGGGAGGACTGGAATAGCAAATGGAAACCACCCTTCCATTCTTTACAAGTTCGGGAAAGAATGAAAAAGATCTATTCAGATGCTTCCCTTTCCTCTTGAGACTTTAAACAATCAGAATGCTTTCAGCTACAAGTAGTAGAAACCCTGACTCACATTGCTTTAAACAATGAAGGAGTGTGTTATTTCACGTAATTGGAAGTCCAGGGCAGAGTGGACTTCAGAATGAGTTGACTCAATGGCTCAGTCCTGGTCTCTTAAAAGACCCATGTTCTCACCAACACTCCTATGCCTCATTTTTAAAGCTGGCTTCTTCTGCATTCTGGCAGCAAGATGGCCACAGTAGTTTGGGGCCACATGTCCAGATGTGGCAATGTCTGCAGAGGAAAGGGGAACGCAATCTCTTCCTGCAGCTCTCTTGGAAGATTGAAAAGTTTCTCCAGAAGTGCTCAGATTTCCCTTCATGTTTCTTTGGCTGGAATTAGGTCACATAACCACTCCTGAACAAACATGACAAGGAAAATGAGATTTTCCTTACTCTGATCAGGATCACCCCTGGGGCTAGGAGTGGGATCAGCTTTTCCTTAGTACCAGGCTACCTGGAGAAGATTGGGGTTCTATTAGAAGAGAAGAAAGGGGAAGAAACCCCAGTATCTACTACAGTATGAAACCTTGAAGGGGGACTGGGATAGAAGATTATGGAAGCAACCAGTTTAGTAAAAACAAATCAGAGAATGTCAGAGTAGCGGCTTGTTTCTCTGAGCATAACCGTGGGTGGCTCCAAGTCTCTTTTTCTTGTTCTTCGTTGGCTAAGTCATGTCCAACTCTTTGTGACCCCAAGGACTTCAGCACATCAGGCTCCTCTGTCTTTCACTATCTCCCAGAGTTCACTCAAATTCATGTCCATTGAGTCAGTGATGCCATCCAACCATCTCATCCTCTGTCATCCCCTTTTCCTCCTGCCCTCAGTCTTTCGCAGCATCAGAGTCTTTTCCAATGAGTTGGCTCTTCACATCAGATGGTCAAAGTATTGGAGTTTCAGCTTTGGCATCAGTCCTTCCAAGGAATATTCAGGGTTGATTTCCTTAGGATTGACTGGTTTGATCTCCTTGCTATCAAAGGGATTCTCAAGAGTTTTCTTCAGCACCACAATTCAAAAGCATCAATTCTTTGGTGCTCAGCCTTCTTTATGGTCCAACTCTCACATCTATACGTGACTACTAGAAAAACCGTAGCTTTGATTATATGGACCTTTGTTGGCAGAGTAATGTCTCTGCTTTTTAATATACTTTGTAGGTTTGCCATAGCTTTCCTTCCAGGGAGCAAGCATCTTTTAATTACATGGCTGCAGTCACCATCTGCAGTGATTCTGGAGCCCAAGAAAATAAAATATGCCACTTTTTTCACTGTTCCCCCTTCTATTTGCTATGAAGTAATAGGACCAGATACTATGATCTTGAATGTTGAGTTTGAAGCCAGCTTTTTCAGTCTCCTCTTTCACTATCATCAAGATGCTCTTTATTTCCTCTTCACTTGCTGCCATTAGGGTGGTATTATTTTCATATCTGAGGTTATTGATATTTCTCCCAGCAATCCTGAGTCCAGCTTGTGGTTCATCCAGCTTAGCATTTCACATGATGTACTTTGCATATAAGTTAAATAAACAGAGTGACAATATATAGCCTTGTCATACTCCTTTCCAAATTTTGAACCAGTCCATTGTTCCACGTCTGGTTCTAACTGTTGCTTCTTGACTTGCATACAGGTTTCTCAGGAGGCAGGTAAGGTGGTCCAGTCTTCTGATTTCTTTAAGAATTTTCTAGTTTGTTGTGATCCACACAGTCAAAGGCTTTGTTGTTGTTGTTCAGTTGCTCAATTGTGTCACTCTTTCCAACCGCACAGACTGAAGCACACCAGGCTCCCCTGTCCTTCACCATCTGCCGGCGCTTGCTCAAACTTGCGTCCATTGAGCAGATGATGCCATCCAGCCATCTTGTCCTCTGTCGTCCCCTTCTCCTCCTGCCTTCAATCTTTCCCAGAATCAGGGTCTTTTCTAATGATTCAGCTTTTCACATCAGGTGACCAAAGTATTGGAGCTTCAGCTTCAGCATCAGCATCAGTCCTTTCAATGAATATTCAGGATTGATTTCCTTTAGGACTGATAGGTTTGATCTCCTTGCAGTCCAAGGGACTCTCAAGAGTCTTCTCCAACACCACAGTTCAAAAGCATCAATCCTTCATCTCTCAGCCTTCTTTATGGTCCAACTTTCACATCCATACATGACTACTGGAAAAACCATAGCTTTGATTATAGAGCTTTGTCAACAAAGTAATATCTATGCTTTTTAATATGCTGTCTAGGTTTATCAAAGCTTTTCTTCCAAGGAGCAAGTGTCTTTTAATTTAGCATAGTCAATGAATCAGAAATAGATATTTTTCTGGAATTCCCTTGTTTTCTCTGAAGTGAAGTCGCTCAGTTATGTCCAACTCTTTGCAACCCCATGGACAGTGTAGCCTGCACCAGGCTACTCCATCCATGGGATTTTCTAGGCAAGAGTACTAGAGTGGGTTGCCACTTCCTTCTCCAGGGAATCCTCTCGACCCAGGGATCGAACCCAGGTCTCCCGTATTGTTAGACAAATGCTTTACCCTCTGAGCCATCTTGTTTTCTCTACGATCCAACAAATGTTGGCGATTTGATCTCTGGTTCCTCTGCCTTTCCTAAACCCAGCTTCTACATCTGGAAGTTCTCAGTTCATGTACTTTTGAAGCCTAGCTTGAAGGATTTTAAGCATAATCTTGCTAGCATGTGCAATAAGCACTGTATGGTAGTTTGAAAATTCTTTGGCATTGCCCTTCTTCAGGATGTGTCTTTGGAGGCAGCCCATATTTGGCTCAGTGCCACATCTAGTGCATTTTAAGACTGAGAGCAATGGTGACGTCTAGGCCAATGGATGTATAATGGTGCTTCTGATTCCCCAGTTTCCAGGCAGGGCACACAGGGCCCTGGAAGTTCCCCAACGGCTTGGTGAGGGCCACAGCAGGACCAGCAGGGGCTGAGAAGTCCAGTGGACCAGCAGAGGCCTGAGAAGCATGTGACTGTAAAGTATGCAGTACAGAGTTCAGAGGAGGATCTCCCTTTTGCACATAAGGCTCTTCCTCATAAGACTCTTCCTCTCTCTCAGAATATTCCCAAGTTATGGTGTCACATCCTACCATCCTGCGGCTGATACCTGCCCACCCTCAAGATGGCTCCATTATGTCCGGGACTGCTTGTGCCTCTACCTGAGCTCTTGATTCTTTCTTCCATTTAGAGAACACCTGACTGGCTCATCTTGTGCCTTCAGGGAGTCACACCCAGCCCTCTGTGTGCAACCAAAGGCCTGGGAACAACCTGGTTTGGTACCCACTCCAGTACTTTTGCTTAGAAAATCCCATGGATGGAAGAGGCTGGTAGGCTGCAGTCCATGGGGTCGCTAGAGTCAGACACGACTGAGTGACTTCCCTTTCACTTTTCACTTTCATGCATTGGAGAAGGAAATGGCAACCCACTCCAGTGTTCTTGCCTGGAGAATCCTGGGGATGGGGAAGCCTGGTGGGCTGCCGTCAGGGTCACACAGAGTCAGACATGACTGAAGCGACTTAGCAGCAGCAGTGAACCAATGGGTAATATCAGCATCAAATATTTTTCCACTTACATAGATCATCTCCTTGAGTCATATTCTCTGATTTTGCTCTTGTTCAAATTCACTTGGCCTTTCCTGGATCTCTCAGAGGGAGACACCCAAGGTGCCCAACAGTGGCCCTGAGCCATCTCACATCTGCTCTGTCTCCTGAGTGTCATCACAACTTACCCTATTGAAATGAGAAAGGCTCTCAGCCTTGCCTCCATCCCTGTGCATTCAGGCTGGAACACCTGATTGTCCTGGGAAATCTCTCCTGTCCTGGGAGTTGGAAATCCCCCAGGCTGAACCACTGCACAGCCTTCCTGAACTGCTGTACAACTTCCTCAGGCTTCCTGCCTGCCTCTCTTTCCTTGCCTCTCAAAAACCCTGTTTCTGGAGAACTTTTCTTTCGTTACTCATGTCATATCCTGCATCCCTCCTTGGTCCAGCATTGAGTTTATCCTCTTACCTTCACCCCCATGCCACTCCATCCCCACATCTCTCCTAGCACATCCCTCCGCCTGACAGGATAGTTCAGAATGGTGCCACACCTCTCCCCAGGTGCCCTTCTCCTTGCCTTGGTTCTCTATCCCTTGCAACACAGTGGACCGATAAGTTTAGGAAAGTCTTAACTGAGCCCCGCTGGAGGACCTAAGTCATTGTTTCCAAAGGCAAGTCCACTCACGGGAACCAGGTAGTTGTATCAGAACAGCTTTTGAAACATGCATGTTCCTAGGCCTGTGTCCTGATGACTGAATAAAAGACCTGCGAGTGGGGTGGGGTGGGGAAGGAGACAGAGGGGCGTCTTTGTTTTTAAAATATACTTCCTGAGTGATATGGTAGATCCTGGTGTGGGAATTTGTTACAATATTGCTTCTGCTTTATGATTTGGTTTTTTTGGCCATGAGCCCTGTGGGATCTTAACACCCAGATCAGGATCAAAAATGCACCCCCTGCATTGGAAGGGGAAGTCTTAATCACTGGACTGCCAAGGTAGTCCCCAGTGTAGAGGTCTAAAGAGGCCCTAAACTCTGGTGGGAACAGTGGAAGAACCCTTAGGAGAAAACTCCAAAAGGGATAAAGGCAGCTCATTGAGTTGTCCAGCTAAAGACTTGGTCAAGGTTTCAGGTTTGGTGATTTCTTGATACAGGTGCATCCTGTATTTACAATCCAACCCTATCTGGAGGGGAAGAAGGGCTGATAGTGTGGGGGCAGTGGGGAGAGCCTATATGGCAAGTCATGACGTGTGGGATTTTTGACTATGTGGAGGGTTGGCCCCAACTCATGCATTGTTCAAGGGTCAACTCTACTGTGTTTTTAAGTCCACCTAGTATTCTTCTATCTCAGCAGCTTGGAAATAGAGTCAGAGAGAGCAAGATCGGGTCATCACAACTCACAAAAGCAGTACAGAGAGAGAAGGAACAGACTCAAGAGACATTTCAGAGACAGCATGGCAAAGAACTCTCATAGAAGAGAACTATTGGATTTCCAAGCTGCCTTGATTGTTGAGGATTTTTACTTTAAGACTGGAAACTACAATATTCCAGCTCTACATAGACATTTGACTTTGATTCCAAGTTCAGAAACAACTAAAAGAAGTAAGTTTTAGGCCTGATAGATACTCTGCTATTCACAACATCATTTTAAATAGGTGTTTTGTGTCAACATGAGACAGTCTATGACTTTAATGGTTTTAGCCTCAAAGGGCTGGACACTTTGCCAGATGCATGTGGATTATTATAATAACTGCACGTGATTGTTGGGTGTTCACTGTATGCCAGACCCTGTAGGAAGTGCTTTGCATGTGTTATCTCATCAGTCCTCACAACTGCCCCATGAATTAGGTGTTATTATGACCCTCATTTTACAGATGAACGAGTGGAAGCTCAGAAAGGAGAGGTGGCCTGCCGAAGGTTGTTGTTGTTCATTCCCTCAGTCATGTCTAACTCTTTGTGACCCCATGGACTGCAGCATGCCAGGCTTCCCTGCCCTCCACCATCTCCAGGAGTTTGCTCAAACTCATGTTCATTGTGTCGATGATGCTATCCAACCATCTCATCCTCTGTCATCCCCTTCTCCTCCTGCCTTCAGTCTTTCTCAGCCTAAACTTACACAGCTGATAAATGGTGGCATTGGAATTAGAATTCAGGTTCGCTGACTAGAGTCATTCTGACTGCAGGCAAGGTACTGATAAGAGAGCTCAGGGGCTTGGAAAGTGAGCTGGGGTGTGGCCACACCCCCATATGGGTCAGGAGGTCTAGGCAATGCCAACAGCAAATTCTTCTTAGAGTCAAAGCGTCCCCTCAGGGAGACCCTCATTCTGTGCAGAAGGTGGCACCTTCAATCCTTTGGCTTGGAAAAGGGAAGGTTGAACTTAGTCCCCATTTTCCAAAGCTTGCCCCTGCTGCTGCTACTGCTGCTGCTAAGTCGCTTCAGTCGTGTCCGACTCTGTGCGACCCCATAGACGGCAGCCCACCAAGCTCCCCCGTCCCTGGGATTCTCCAGGCAAAAACACTGGAGTGGGTTGCCATTTCCTTCTCCAATGCATGAAAGTTAAAAGTGAAAGTGAAGTCGCTCAGTCTTGTCTGACTCTTAGCGACCCCATGGAATGCTGCCCAACTCGCATCCAGATGGAACATGAAATAGATACGGGTGCTTGCTGGTACAAAACTGGTTCCTGAATTGCGTGACTGATTCCCAAGCGCACTTGTAGAGATGGGGCAGTGGAGAAGGCACAACAGCCAGGGGCAGAGTCTCGGAGAAAAGCAGAGAGGGTTACCCAACACCTCTGGTTCAAGGTCCTCAACAGTTAATTGACCTTGACTCTTCCTCACCTGGGTTTTATTAAATATACCCTTTGCTCATACTTTTTTCATTTAATTATTTAAACAAATTCTGTAAAAGGTGAACATGAACATGCTTTTGCTTCTAGAATTCAGACATCATAAAATCCTTGAGCAGCTTTTAAACATTTAACTCTCAAAGTTTAACAACTTCAGCTGCAACTGTGAAAGAAACAAAGTTATAAATGGCATTTAAATACAAATTGAGTTGTTTTTTTTTTTTGCTTACAGCTGATACAGACTTCAGTCCTGCTCACCACAGGACACAGTTTATCTATGGAAGTCTTTTTAAATCTGTCATGGATTCTGGGGGTGGGTGGTGGGGAGTGGGGAGGGATACATTGTGTGCTTACCGAATGTAGCTGTTTTAAAAACTTATTGTTGTTCTTCAGTCGCTGAGTCATGTCCAACTCTTTGTGACCTCATGAACCACATCATACCAGGTTCTCCTGTCCTTCTCCCGGAGTTTGGTCAAACTCATGTCCATTATATCCATGATGCTGTCTACCTGTCTCATCTTCTGTCACCCCCTTCTCCTCCTGCCCACAATCTTTCCCAGCATCAGGGTGTTTTCTAATGAGTTGGTTCTTCATACCTGGGGGCCAAGGTATTGGAGCTTCAGCCATTCCTTCTGTTATAAAAGCCACTTGTGAATTATTTCTAACAGGGCCTACAACCTAAATTACTACAGTTTAAAAATACACAAAGATCTCACCAAGGCCCTTGGCTACTGTCAAGCTCTCTTCTCCATGTATTTGTCACTCTGGTCTAGGTCAGAAAAGTCCCAGCTATATAATTTGGTGGTGACTAACCTAAGCATTGTGACCCATGGCTCCAGAAATGAAAAAGAAAAGCCTCATCCCTGAAAGAGTTGAAATTTGCTGCCACTCCGCCGGCAGAAGCTGACTGGTGTAACGGTAGAACAATGAATCCACGTTCTTCGGAAGAGGAAACTAAGAATGGCACAATCCATAAATGTGGGAGGGGAGTAGGTCGCGAGTCTCCCAAGGTTAACCGCATGGCCACTACTTCAATTTTCCCAAGTTGGAAAAAAAACAGCCCAAGTTTTGCACCACCCAAAATGAAGTCGGACCAGGCCCATCATGTTTTAAATATGTGGTGATGCTTTCTTTAGAAAGGGTCCCTGAAGAAGACATAAGAAAGAACAGTTCTGCCCGCAGGCCGGGTCTAATGCTGTCTTTGACAGCTCCTGTGGGCTTTTATGTGACTATTTACTCTGAATAAATAATGGAACCACATTCTCACACAAGAACTGCTAATTCTGCAACCTTCTCAGATCCACAAGTTACCGCAAAGCAAACCTTGCAGTTACACGTACATAGGGATCTGGAGCTCCACCAAAGAGCTTGCGTTCCTCTCACATTAGAATCTTTAGTTCTGAACAACACCAGAAATTTTTGTTACTTTTGTATTTAGGGTGTTCTGTTGCTTTTTGGTTGGTTGATTGTGTCACAGTTACTTTTGGAGGAAGTGATGGGGGAGTGGAATATGTAGATAAATTTGTAGGAAGGAGGGTGACATCAATCTCTTTCTCATGAATCTAGCTGTGCCACTGAGTTTCCAAAGAGATCCTTGTTGATTATTTAGAGTGGAGGGGATTAGCAGTTGACCTTCCTTTTCACTGGGTGATGGTAAGTAAGTGCTAGGTTACTAGGAATAAGTGCTAAATAGCCAAGAAAAAGGCCAGTTACTACTCCCTCCATAACCAGGTCTCTCCAATTCCTCACCTTGTGGCCACTGAAGGTGTTCAGATGGTTCACTCTAATGAGGGAGGGGAGTGGAATTAAAGGCAGATCTCTTCTTGACAGACCTCTCAAGATTGCAATTATCTCTTATTTCCACACTTACCACTCTCCAGGCCCTCAGGGAGTCCTCTCTCTTTACAATGCCTTTTGAGAATTGAATTCCAAGCCAGTGAGAATAAATAGATGGGAAAGACTAGAAAAAAAGAAAAGAGAAGTGGCCCTTCAGTTTTACCATAGTCAGACTTCAACTTGAAAAGAGAAAGAAATATAGACCATGGCTACTATAACCAGAGAATGGATACAATTCTATCCATTAAACGAGGTGCATATTTTTACCCCAACCTACTTGTAGACTTTCCAATGGTTCTTTTTACTTAGATGCTATGGAACAGTTTTCTGTAAAGCTTCTTCGTTTGCTGACTGTTGTCTGCAGAACTACTAAGATGAGAAAGGTGTATATTAACTTCTTCAGTAACTGCCTGTTCATTACTTCTGACTGTAATCTCCTTGATAGAGGCATTGGGCTCTAATCACTTAAACCCAGGCTACTGTGCATGGGAGATACTCAGTGGATAGTAAATGAGTGAATGAATGAATTAGCAACAAGGGGGATTACAGAGTTGAGAATGAGCGCTATAGTAACAAATGCATTAATTAACACCAAACTTTCATCATGTGCCTCCATAATGGTGATGTTAGGGTGAAAATACGCTTTTTTTCTGTTTACATTGACGTTCAGTTTTAGGAATGAGTGATAATAAGAAGAGGTAAGGGTCAAAATACTCAGTGAAGTTGCAGTATCCAAGGGTTGATAAGCAAAAGAAGGTAGTAGTCACTGGCAGGTTAATTTTTTAAGCCTCAAATCAGTCATTTGCAAGGATGGTAAAAAAAAAAAAAAAGAGAGAGAGAGAGAGAGAGCTGGAAAACTTTAGCTTTTCCTCTGCTCTCATTATGACTTTCATCCAAAGGTGTTCCACTGACGCTTTGAAGCCACAGGTTGGCAAGACTTGTCCCCTCCCCCCATATTAATTGTTTCTTCTTTCATTCAATAAGTATTTTTATACCTAATATAGGTGTAAAACTGTAGAACAGAAAAAACTGTACACAGCATACTTACCCTCATTACTTATAAACTGTCTTAGTCTGTTTGAGCTGCTATAACAAAAATATCATTGACTGGCTGACTTGTTAACAACAGAAATTTATGTCTCACTGTTCTGGGAGCTGGTAGTCCTCGATCAGGGTGCCAGCATGGTCAGGTGAAGGCCCTTTTCTGGGTTTCAAATGGTGACTTCTCATTGTATGCTCACGAATTTGGGGGAGGGCCAAGGGAGCTCTTGAGAGCCCCTTTTCTAAGGGCACTAATTCCATTTGTGAGGGTTGTGATTAGCCTTGACGTAATCGCCTCCAAAGGACCCCATCTCCTAATGCCATCACCTTGGGTGTTAGGTTTCAACATATCAGATTTGAAGATATACATTCATACCATGGGCTTCCCTGGTGGCTCAGATGGTAAAGAATCCACACCTGGGTTCAATCCCTGGGTCAGGAAGATCCCTTGGAGAAGGGAATGACTACCCCTTCCAGTATTCTTGCTTGGAGAATTCCATGGACAGAGGAGCCTGGCAAACCACAGTCCATGGGGTCACAAAGAGTCAGACACAACTGAGTGACTAACACTTTCACTTTCACATTCATACCATAGTAGAACCTAACTAAGGAGAAAAGATACAAGTGCATGAGAAACTAAGGTAATCAATAATGGAAATGTCAATACAAAAATCAGTAAAAGGCAATATATGATCAGAAAACTGAAGAATAGAATCTACTTTGCCCTTTTCATTTTTAGGGGAAGCATCACTTCCCCATCCTGATAGACAGGATTGCTGTAGAAGTCATGTTCTTGTAATGTGAACCCACCTGCTTGGCCAAAGCTGAATGGGCCAAGGGTGGTACCTGACCAAGCTGGACCAATCAGATCACCTCCTAGGTATTTGCAATTGGGTGTAGTTTGGTTATTATCCTTTATAGAAGAGATGTAAACATTGGTAGCAGCCATTTTCCATCTTGACAAAGCAAAGAAAATCATTTGCAGTGAGGAAAATGAATGGGGCAGATGTGAAAAGAGAAGCAAAGGTAAAAGAAGGAGAGAAGGGACTCTGGTTCTCTAATGGGCTCTAGTCTCTAGTTTCAGTAGTCCTGAGTTTCAGTCTTCCCTTTGTCCTTGAGATCCATGAGACAGTTCTGTATCCATTTAAGGGTGCACTTCTTCTTCTGCAGGAAGCAATTTAATCTTTAACAAGTTGACGAGTTGATCAGACATCTGGCTGGCCTGTAGCATTGGAAATCCAGGGAATTCCTGGTCCAAGTTGAGAATGCTTTCCTAATACCCCCTTCCTCTCGCCATATGTGTTTACTAGTACTTCTCATTTTAGAGCATCTCAGAGGTTGCTGCTGCTGCTGCTAAGTTGCTTCAGTCACGTCTGACTCTGTGCAACCCCATAGATGGCAGACCATCAGGCTCCCCTGTCCCTGGGATTCTCCAGGCAAGAACACTGGGGATGGGTTGCCATTTCCTTCTCCAATGCATGAAAGTGAAAAATGAAAGTGAAGTCGCTCAGTCCGTGTTTGACTCTTAGCGACCCCATGGACTGCAGCCTACCAGGCACCTCCGTCCATGGGATTTTCCAGGCAAGAGTAGGACTTCAATGGAGTAGGACTCCATTGAAGTCTAATGGACTTCATGAAGTCCATTAGACTTCAATGGACTGGGGTGCCATTGCCTTTTCCATCTCAGAGGTTGAGTCCTTCCAAAAACTCATTACACTTTATCTTAGGCTCCAAAGTAGACAGGTGCTTCAAATCTTTCATCTTATTTAATCCTTATAATAGCTCTTTTGTGACGTAAATACTGTTATTCTCTCCACTTTGCAAGTAAATTTGGTGCACAAAGAAATGGAGCATTTTACCCAGTGTCACATATCTAATAACTGGTTGAATCAGGATATGATTTGAAGATGTGTGACTCCTAAGTCCATGCTCCTAATCACTAAGCGACTCTCCCTCCTTTTGCTGAAATAGCCCAGGGAACATTGCCTACGATGATCTTTTCTTTAGCACTTTAAAATGTTAGGATCTCTCTATTTCTCCCACTCCACATTTTATTACTGTAAATCATAATACTTGTAGCAGAGACTAGGTAGATGCTAACTTCTTTCCTCTTGCCAGGTGCACTGGAAGTCTAAGTTTCCTGTTCTCCCTTGAAGTTAACTTGGAGACACATGCTCCTGCTGCCCCTGAGATGGGACAAAAAGTGACATATGTTCCTTCCAAGCCTGGACAGAAACTTCTCTAGACCATTTTCTTTGCTCTTTCTTCTTTTTCCATATAGATAAGGAGTCCACATGCTGTAGATGATGGTGGCACAGTCATCATGTGAATGCAAACTATCTAGGAAAACCATCCAACTCTTGGGACATGAGTATTAAATGGATGTTTATTGTGCTGAGGATGAGATGGTTGGATGACATCACTGACTTGATGGACATGCGTCTGAGTAAGCTCCAGGAGTTGGTGGTGGACAGGAAAGCCTGGCGTGCTACAGTCCATGGGGTCACAAAGAGTCAGACATGACTGAGCGACTGAATTGAACTGAACTGAACCAAGGTTATTTTTCATAGAAGCTTCAACCTTTTAAAAATATCTGATTTGTATTATTGGTTAAAGAAAGTAGTGATAATACTCTCAAAAGACACTCAGCCCTATGTTTCTGTGGTCATTAAGGGAATGGTACCACGAGTCTATGCCACAGCTGATGGGGTAAATCTTTTTGTGTTTCCCCGGAGTATTCCCTGGGTGGTAGGGTCAGCTTCTTGCTTATGCAGTGACAGAGACTTCCGTCAGAGAGTCACAGAGTTACATTTCAGGAAGGGATGCTTAAGAGCCCAGCTCCAGCTTACATAGAGGCTGCATTGAGTTGCTTTTTGACAGCAGCTGAGTGGGACAGAAGTTGTCTTTTTTAAAATTTACGTGCAGTGTAGTCTTCTTGGGCCCATAATTGTAAGGGTTTTCTCCGTTCCTACAAGTGAAAAAAAGAGAGTCACTGTTACCCAAATGGAAAGCTTCTGTCTTGGGTGAATAAAGGAAGATATAATCAAGTGGCATTGATTAAAGAACAAACCTTTATTTGCTGCAGTTCCACTGGTGGAGTTACAGAATAAAGCTTAAGTGTCCCTATGCTAGGAATCCAAATTGGAAGCTGATGAAGTCCTTTGGGGAAGCAATTGAAACTGTGTGGTAAAAGTTGCTAAGTTTGTTCTTACTCTTGTCATTAAGTCAAAGGTCAAGGTTTTATTTCAAATTAAATTTATCATGAATTTATGAAAATGAACTTGCCACACTCAGCCATTTCCATGTGGTTTTGGTAAATTGTCATCTTGCCAAAGAACCTTCTGACTTCCCCAGGGAAAAGGGCTGTCTGCCTGACCATGTTAAGGTAGGAGAGACACAAGAGCTAAAATCTAGGCTTTTGTTATATTCTTACAGTTTAAATTAGATGTCCCAAGACTGGGCTGCCAACAGATTGCTGCATTGAGATTCAAGGACATGAGCTTGGGAGATGTCACACTTAAAAATGATCTGGGTTTTTTTTACATTATTCTTCATTCAATTAATATCTCCTGAGTGCTTTAATATGCTGTGTACTATCTAAGTGCAACAAAACCGCTATCTACTGTCACTGGATTAATTATTTATTTGCAATTTGCTGCCACCTCTGCTAGAAGAGGCCTTGTTTTAATGCACTACAACATGGCATCCAGAGTCTGGCACATAGTGGGTGCTGAGTAAATGCTTGATGACTGAATACACAAGCCCATTATGACATCTGAGAAATCCTATGTGAATAGTGGCATCGGCATCACTTCTGCTCAGACTGTGTCCCCAGGAAAAAGATGCTGGTCAAAAAAAGTCCTGGTCAAAAAAGGAAAAGAATTGTTCCTACAGTGTGTTATGCAACAAACATCTGCCGAATGGCTATTTGTGGTAGACACAGTGCCGGGAATACTGGCTGGGGGACACTCATGCTCTGACCTCTAGTTCCAAGAGCAGCCTGTTGGGTGACCCCAGTGTGATTGTCTTGGGTAGGGAGGTAATTAGTTAAGCACTGATACCTTTGAGAATGTCTTCTTTCTTTCACCCTCAATTATTCCAAGAGGGGAGAGAGGGAGGCAGCTGGCTGGTATGAGTGTCGGGGGCATAATACACCCTGACTTAGGAGCGCTTGGAATGAAACAAAGCATTAACCAACATCTTCTTTGGAATGAGACTGGGAAGGATTAGCAGAGGGGAGGGCATCATTAAAGGGAAAAACATTATTAATCACTGTGCTGAAATAATCCAAGTTGAATATCATATTGTTTAATTATTTTTAATCTTATGGAAATACAGAGCTGCCCCAGGGTGTTTTCTTTTCTCTCTCCCGCCTACGGAGCAGCTTGCTTTGGGAGCTGAAGGCTTCCTGTGTATTCCTTGAATTTGATCCAAATTCATTACAGATATACTGTGAAGTGGACAGAGATGATGAAGCTGATGGAGAGGGTAGGGGGAAGAGGAAAAGAAAGAAAGCTACCGTAAGTAGCTAGGGTAAGTTTTACAAGTTGAAAGGTGATCTTTGACCTTCCTGTGACTCATAAAGTACTTTGTGACTCTCACCCCTTAGTCAAGACTTTTCAAGCTCAACAAAAGTGCTGTTAGCTGAAATGCCATTTTCACTCAGCTTCAGAAGGACAGCTTATTTTAGTTTCTATGTTGACCAAGTACAGTTCTTCACTTTTGACTGTCTAATAGCTAACCAACTTGGTTGATCCACTTCTATTGGCTTGGTCACACATTTGGTCCAGACATCGAATTGGGTGGTGAGGTCCTATATCTCTGTTATGGGAAGTGGATCACAAGATGTGTGTTATTTAGGCACATGGATGGATGAGAGCTGCCAACATGCAAAATAAGGAGAGGAGATTCTCCAGTTGAGAGTCATCCAGAGAAACAACCTCCCACCTCCAGAGTTGGACCCAAAGTTATAAGCTAAGAGAATCCTTATGGTAGAAGATTCCTGGGCTCGATACCCTAGGTCTGTTCCCAGGGGGTTATAACACTTTTGCAGCTTCAATCTCTGATCCTGACCTAAGACTGATGAGGGGTGCAAGTTATTCCATTCAGCACCAGTGAAATGTCTGGTTTCCTTATTTGGCTCTTTGAAAGGACCATAAAGCCAGATGAAAGAATTATAGCCATTCTTCATTTAGCAGGCTTTGGCATATGCTATGTGGTAGTTTACAGATGGCTACAAATTCTTTGACACTCTCTCAATGAGAAGTGAGGTCTATGTCTGCTCAGCTTCAATCTGGACATGCTCTGTGGCTGCTTGATCAATAGAATACTTTGGAGGTATCACTGTGCCTGTCTCTGTGGTACTTTGTCATGTGGCAGTAGATACCAAGAACACAGTGGTTGGGTTCAAGGGATGAGCATTTGAATATGGTGATCCATAGCTACATCTTAAAATTGTGCAAAAATGATCACATTTAATAAAAAAAAATCTACTGTTTTCCTGGTGTTGTGCCAAGCTGGGACATATAGCTATTCATATATGGTTCCTGTTTTTAAGAAGTTCTGATGGAAATGATAGATGTACATGAAACATCAAGATTTGGACCATTGATGCCATTGATGGGATGCAGGCTTAACAAGATTCCCTGAGTTATTCTGAAAAGCATGACTGGAAATCACATTTTTAAGGAACATTAGCTGTAGAAATACTCCTGAGTTTGGAGCGATTCTGAGACTGTGCAGGGACTCATCTGGAAAGCCTCCACAGAGATGACAGTTCAGTCAGTCCAGACTTCTGGCAGCCCTGTGTGCTGGGATTGGTTTGTTGTTGTTACTCAGTCACTAAGTTGTATCCAACTCTTTCCGACCCCTTAGACTGCAGCACGCCAGGCTCCCCTATCCTTACCATCTCCTGGAGTTTGCTCAAACTCATGTTCATTGAGTCAGTGATGCCATGCAACCATCTCATCCTGAGGAACTGGTATAATCTGACAAATGCCAAAAAGCTTCCCTAACCAAAAATGCCTTCCTCATTAGCCCCCTACAGGATTCAAAACTCCTACATAACATTTCATCCTCCACCTTTTGGCTTTGAAGGTCTCTGCAAAGTTTAAAATATTATTTGGAAACGGTTATACAGTGGGTCATTTTTAGTCGCTAATATACTAGCCTGAACTTCCTTATTTTTATGTTCCAAATTATTATATTTTATTGATTATATGAGCTAGTCCTTGTGTACTATATATGCTCAGAATACTTTTTATTAAATTAAATAAATACTTTTCCTGGGTTCATAGTGGTGTTTAAAGGCATGGATTGCTTTGAAGGTAGACACACCGGTGAGTCATAAGACACCCCGCCTTTCAAAGCAGAAATTGCTTCCTAGGTAAAGTATGATCATATATGCTCTCGAAAAAACAAATACACATTTAGCACTGAGGTGGCAGTGAGGAACACACAACAGGATTCAGCATGGTGCATTCAAAGAGGCTGCAATCTAATTCATCAAAATTAACAACACAGTCAGAGAAAATTACACTGTGTACATATTTTAATGTGAAATAATATGGCTGGCATTTAAAAGGTATAAGAATTTAGCAACGAAGTCAGCCAGAGGGAGCTCCAAGTGCCAAGGAGGGTTCTTCACAAGCTTGCAACAAAAATGGACCTGGTTCTTTTGTGTGATATGTTTAATGTCGTTGCAAAGAACATCTGTAGATGAGGGAAAGAATATTAGAAACTAGAGGAAGGCTATCTTCTGGCAAAGATAATTGAACATAATCATTGTTAGGGTTAGGAAGGAGGATAATTGTACTGACTCCTTCTCAGCTATTACCAAGACCAGATCTGGGACTGTCATAGTCAGAAGGAATTCTTTCACTTATTGTGATTATCTAATCTCCTTGCCCTACCTGTTTCCAGAAAAAAAGTTAGAAGCCCCACAGCATCATTCATCCCATTTCTGTATAGCTCACAGCCTTTCTAAAATGAAAGTCTGATTATAACACTTTGCTGCTTAAAATCCATAGAAAATCCCAATGCCTCAACCTAGCATAGGATTCCAGAGCCTGGCCCCCCTCTCCTCCAGGCTCCTACTTGACATGCCGTTTACATTCCAGGCTTCAGCCACACAGCTTATTTATTTATGTATGTATTTGGCTGTGCCAGGCTTACTTGTGGCAGCTGGGATCTTCGATCTTCATTGCAACATGCAGAGTCTTTTAGCTGCCACTTGAGGGATCTTCACTTATGGCTCGTGGGATCTTAATTGCAGCATGCGGGATCTAGTTCCCTGACTAGGGATCAAACCCAGGCCCCCTGTATTGGGAGCATGGCATCTTAGTCACTGGACCACCAGGGCAGTCCCTACACAGCTATTTTCTGAAGCTTCTTTCCCCATAACCTTCTCCTCCCACCTAGATGACACTTCTACCTGTGCTCGAAGCGGTCAGGCATCAGCTCTCTACACCTTTGCTTTTAGCGGCCAGGAAAGGGCACCTTTATTGTAGTCTTTTGTTTTGTTGCCCCCAGTGGGATTTGGCCAATGGGAGTCACTGGCAGGAGATCAGGGAGGAGGATGAGAGGGAGTTGAGGCATTTATTTCCTGGCTCCCTGCTGCGTGGTTGCTATGATTTGTTAGGGTCTTTCTACCAAAAAGCTACAATTCCTCACAGGCAACTCTCCCTAGAGGTATCCTTTCCTGCCTCTGGGGTCCTCTTCCCCTTCCTGCTTATTCGGGTCTCTAGTGTAGTAGCAGTTTTTCCTCGCTGCTGGCCATGGCGTACTGCCCCACCCTTGTCTGTTCCCTGAAACCCTGCCCAGGCCTTTGTGAACAGTCTTTAATGACCCGATCTGAGTGGACCATCTGTACCCTGTAGGACTCTGACTAATACACCTGGTTTCCACAGTAAAATCAGGAGCTTTATGTAACATCTACAGTCTGATCATTTGGTATTGCTTTTTCCTCAAGATGCCATGTGAACTGCTTCTTTGAGCTATACGATGGGTAGCCCAGACTGTTAACAACAGCAGACGACACTATCCCAAACCCCCACTTTTGCACCTCAGATGGGGAGTTTGGACACCGTGTCCATTTGCTGAGTCCACAGGGACATATCTAGTCAATTCTGATCAGGAAAATCCTAACAGTAGAATTTTGATACCTGGGTGTACCCTATGCCCCTTAGCAGAGGAGGAAACATTTATAGAAAGGCTGGAGGCAGTGTGGACCCCAGTCCTGATCTTCCAATCCCACCACCCAATATGGTGGTAGCAATGCAACTCAATAACAGGTATTAGTAATTTGGGTGGCCACAGATAATTAATCCAAAGTAGATGCTCAGTATAGGCCTATAAAATATAATTTAACTGAATGATTGCTCAAGCCACAAGTACTGTGGAGTGCTGACTTGAAACCAGAATTGAATTCATATCTGAACCCGCCAGTTTCTGAAGGCACCCAGGTCCTTCCTGGGACATTGATAGCAGAGGTAACATTGTGATTCATCTGTGGAGTGTCCCAAGTGGGGAAGACCACCCAATAGTCTCTGAATTGCAAACCAAGGAGGGTAACTTGCTGTAAAGTATTTGCCAAATGATAATGTCAACCACACATAAACCACAGCGGGTGGAAAATTACATGTCGGAGCCGGGGACAGTTGAACATTTAAAGGTAGGATCAGCAAGGAATCCCTCTGGCTTTCCTCCTTGACAGATGCCCAGGTTCACACAAGCAGATGTATCAGAGCCTCTCGGCTGGGGGTCTGGAGAGGCAGCCACCACAGAGAAGGAGTTTTTGCATGAGTGACGCTTGCGGATGAAAGTGAAACCCCTGACTTGTGTGCCCAGGGGCAAAGATCTGAACTCCTGGCCTGAAAGAGGGGCTCTGTTGAAAGAACAGTAGGCCTTCCTATGCTGAAATTGGCCAGTGGGATTTTTTCAATTTGCACCTGGTGTTGGGCAGGGGTTCATGAAAATCCACAGAAAGGAATGTTTCCGAGTTGAATGAGGGAAGAGGGAAAAAAAAAAAAAATTGAATGGTAGTCCTTTGGAATCATGAAAAGCACTGATTCAATGAGTAAAATGGAGACTTAAGTCTTTGCTGAGGAGGACGTTTCTTAGCCGGCCTTGGAGGTCTACACTTCACAAACATATGCAAGGGAGCATTCGCTGTCACTTCATTGGTCAGCCTTTGAAAGCTGAGCTGAGATCCTCAAAACCACCCAGGGGGAGCCAGAAAGGTTGTCCTTTTCTAACCAGGAGTCTTTTTCATCTTCTCTTTCCAGTGCAGAAGGCCTCTTCCAACCCACTAAATATTTAAAATTCATACTCAGTGACAGCCCTTTCTCGACTAAGTTAAAGGGGTTGGCGGTTTTGAAGCTTGCTTATTTCCAAAAGGGCCAAGGTCTTTCTGTAAAACATGTGTTTTATTTCATCTAGAACTGTATTTATTTTTAAGTAGTACAAAAATAAATGCTTATATACAAATTTCAAATGCCACTAAACAGACTAATTTAAAAACTTAGTCACCTTTAATGTTCATCTAGAAATGACCATTATCAAAGGATTGGAGGATACTTTCCCACACTTTATTTTCTAAACATTTAAGAGCATTCAAGGCATGTATTTTTTTAACTATAAAAGAAGCAAATGTATATTTTAGAACTTGGAACTACAACAACTGAAATTAAAATCACCAAAGACCACGTGGCTTTGTTGAAAGGAAACCTCTCCACTCCTATTTTACTTGACTTTCCAGAGGATTTGAAATTGTTGATGAGGTATCTCTTCATGCTGTTATTGCTTTTTATCAATTTTCTGTTCTTGCAGCCCTTTTGTTTCGTGGTCTCTAAAACCCGTGGCTTCTAAAGCTCTTCTGTATTGTAACTTCAGGTCTATGTGCTCAAGATTTTCAAATCTGTGTGCTCTGTCATCACAGGGCACACAATTTTAAACATAATGTAGACATATGAAAACAAAGTTATGCAGTGAATTCTCTACACTTAACTGCTTCTCTGATAAGTATAAATGACCTAAATTGTTTTATTCTTGGCCTCTTGCTAGTTTTAAAATGTTTGGGAAACTTTCAAATGACTTGTCCTAAAAATATTAGGTGGGACATATGTTCAGGAACTTTGGAGTCAAGGGATCAGACCTAGGGAGAGGTAGAGAGAGAGTGATTCAGGATATGATTTTTATTCTAGGGCTGGGTCCACACTAATGGTAGGGAAAGGATGGTGCTGTTAATCCAAATAATATGGAAAATCTTGGCTATGTTTCATTTAAATGCCCTATAATATTTTTTACAGACAGAGTTGTTCTGACATTGTGAGCTCCTGGTTTCGTCATCAGGCAAGGCTGCTGGCCCATCACTCATGACTTCAATTTCCATTAAAATGCTCATTTGCTCCCAGGTTGACTTATCTCAGTCCTGTCTTACTCTTTTGTGACCCTGCTTAAATGTGCTTGAATTCACGTGTGCTAGGTTAAGGCTGTGGTCAGACTTCAAATAATTTGTTAAGCTGATGGATGCAAAGACTTCAGAAATGCATATTGGACTTTCTAGTGCCTTTAGGAAAAATGAAGAATTGGGGGCATATATAATAATGCTAATGAAAAAAGTGCAATATCTTACTATGTGCCATGCATATTATCAGGTGTTTCATAAGCATATCTCACTTAATTCTCCATAAGCCTTATGAAGTAATTACATTCATAATTCTTAGCCTATAGATGTGTAAACAGAGGTTCAGAGAGGTTAAGTCACTTGCCCAAGGTCACCCAATAGGTAAGTTGCAGGATTTAGATTTGAACCTAGGCTATTCTACTCCAGAGCCTTAGCTGCTATCTGCCACTGTTTTCCTTTATTGTCCTGGGGCATTTCTCATCAATTTAACTCTGTGATGGCATTTCAGGCTAGCAAGGGATCTCAACCCAGGACACACATTAACTCACTAAGGACCTTTTGAAATATACCAAGCCTAAGCCCAGCCTTCAGAGATTCTATCTAAATTGGAGCTGAGGAGAATATTAATATCTTCAGTTTAGGTAGAGGCCAGTATTTGTTTTTGTTTTTGTTTTTTTTAAAGTGGTTCCATCTAAAAAAGAAATGATACAAATGAACTTACTTCCAAAAAAGACTCACAGACTTAGAGAATGAACTTATCGTTGCCGCAGGGGAAGGGCTAGTTAGGGAGTTTGGGATCGACATATACATACTGCTATATTTAAAATGGATAACCAACAAAGACCTACTGTATAGCACATGAAACTCTGTTCAATGTTATATGGAGCCTGGCTAGGAGGGGAGTTTTGGCAGAGAATGGATACATGGATAGCTGAGTCCTTTTGCTGCTTACCTAAAACTGCCAAAACGTTATTTGTTAACCAGCTATACCCCAATACAAAATAAAAAGTTAGGGAAAAAAAGTGAATGCAAAACTCAAGCAAGTTCTGGATTAGAGATACATTTTCTCTGAGAAATGGGTGCATACATTCTGGGGGTTCAGTGGCTTCCCCTCATTCTCCCCCCACCCCCACTCTGAATGCCCTTGCCTTCTTTTCCTTAGACACTTCTGTCTCAAGAATCAGCTCCTATAAGAAGTTTTCTGATCACTCCCTTCCTCAGTACTCCCTAAGCAATTTCATATTGAGCTTGGCCCAGTTACTGTGGTGAGTGCCTTGTAGTTGGATTTTAATCAATTTATGTATGCGGCATCTTCCTGCCCGGTCAATGTGTATGGTCCTTAAGGGAAGAACGATGTCTTCTCTCATTTCTGTTTCCTTTCAGATACATCATTTCGTGCTGCGTGCAGGTCTGTGAAGTATACTGGCTGAGTTGGTGGCGAAACTGCTGTGGGATTTCAGACCTGTGTAAGGGTGAACAAGGGGGAAAAGAAGAAAAATCAAGAATTGAGAGTCTTGTTATAATAACCCGATTGTTTCATTTATATAGTCAGTTAATACTTACTGAGCACATACTACATGGCAATCGCATTCTAGTGAGAAATGGAACCATCACGTACATCCATAAGCAGGTCATTTCAAGTAGTATTAATATATTGATGGAAATAAGTTAATGTGAAAGAGAGTGCCTGGGCAGGAACGGAGCCTTCGGGAAAATTAGGGAAGGCCTTGCTGAGGGAGGAGGGTGATGGAGAGTAAAGTCTGAGTAGTCAGCCATGGGATTTCCAGAGAGTGTTCCAGATAGAAGCCCAGACGGTAGACGTGACTGTGGTTTGTGTGCTTGAAGAAGAGAAAGAAGGTCATTGCGGAGCAAATATTGAACAAAGAGGCTAGCGCAGAGGTCAGAGATGAAGGCTGTGCCAGATTCTGTGACCTTGAATGTCACAGGAAGGAGTATGGATTTCACTGTGGGCATAATGGAATTTTGAAAAATGTGTGTAACGCAATTGCAATTCACAGTCGACTGATGATGCAAACGCAAATGTATGTGGGCTGTCCTAACTATTTCATATATTTGGATGGGGCCTTAAGGTAATTCGACTAGTGACCTCTAGGGTAAGGAAAGCTTTAGTGCATTCAGTTCTATTTGTTCTAACAAAACATGGCCCTTGACCCATGTTTTTATGACAGTCTAAGGCTACCTCCTGTCTTTTTGTAGTAAGGGCACTCTATCCTGTACTTAGGCACATGGTGTCCAAGTGCCTAAGAGACAGAAAGGTCATTATGATCTATGATTTTCTTTCTATCTATGCTGAAATGGAAGAGGGAGAAGGAATACCCCTGACAAATTGTTTAGCTCATTTTACTTTGGTGGTAATTTGGCAGTTGGAGTAGGAAATGGCAACCCATTCCAGTATTCTTGCCTGGAAAATTCTATGGACAGAGGAGCCTTGTGGGCTACAGTCCATGGGGTTGCAAAGAGTCAGACACAACTGAGTGACTGAGCTCAATGTGGCAGTAGCAGAGTTGTGGTTCACTGTGTCACCTAATAAGCTAACTACACAGCTCAGCTTTCTTTCAGGTTATTCAGCATTAAACCTCTAAGTAGCAGAAAACCTATGATAGAATTTGGTGTATTATTTATTGTCTCACAGATTCTGTGAGTCAGGAGGCCAGGTTCAGCTCAGTTGGGTCCTCTGCTCAGGGTCTCAGCAGCCTGTAATCAGAGTGTCTGTTGGTCTACATTCTCATCTGGAGGCTTACCTGGAGGAAGAACCTGCTTCTGAGGTCACCGACAGTTTGTTGAGAGAATATATTTCCTTGTGGCTGCAGGACCACGGGCCCTGACTTCTTGCCAACTGTCAACTGGAAGCCATTCTGGAGGCTGCTGTCAGTCCCTTGCCTTGTGGGCCAGTCTGCTAAGAAGGAGGAATCTTAATAACACAACAAATCATGAAAGTGACAGCTCATCACTTTTGCCACATTCTCCTGGGTTAGATGTAAATCTAGTACCCGTCCCCAAGGGAAGCAGAGTATAGAGGGTGTGAATGCCCATGACATAGGACCCGGAGCCATGGGGCCATATTAGAGTCTTCCCACCACTCTTGGTTTTATTAAAAAAGATAATTGTCTTTGGAAGTTATAACCTACTAATGTAATAAACTTCAGTGATTGCTAAGCAGCAGATGTCTTAAATATGTTCCATTTATAAATTTAAAGTTTGTTGTCCACGGGTCTCCTCTGAAATTAGAGCAGGAGGGATATCTTTTTAACGTTAATTTGAACTGGTTTGTAAATCAACAGACATCTGCACAGTTGTGTTATTCGTGACAGTCTAAGGCTACCTCCTATCTTTTTGTAGTAAGATCATTCCATCCTGTACTAGGCAATATTCAGCCAAAATAAATCTATCGCATTTTTTAACTTGCCTTTCTAGGAGACTGCTATCCCTGGACTATCTGCAGAGTGAAGTCTTCTGTGAACACTCACATGATGCTCTGTCATCTTTGGGAGGAGAGCCAATATTATAAAATATTGCCATGGGGAAAAAAAATGTATCACAGCCAAATAACCTGGGCTTTTAACCAACCTGTGAGTTTGGCATGCTTGATGTCTGCATCCTTTTAGCAAAGATTTACCTTTAATTGCCGCTTTTTGCCTAACCAGTATTTGAGTGTTTCCTTTTGCTTCTGGAAACATCAGCCCCAAAATATTAAGTCCAAAGTGCGGTGCTGTCGGGTCAGGAAGAGAACTAAGAAGTGGCTTGGAAGGAGTGCTGAGAGTCCCCCCAGTACCACTATTCCCACTGCTGCCCTCCCCCCCACATCGCCTCTGTCCTTTTAAAAATATGGACAGCTGATGTTTTCTCAGACGTATATGAAGTGCTGTGTAAACTAGGCTCCAGGGTGAGATTCCCATACCTACACCCTCCTAACCAGATTGCAGCCCCCAGACCTCTCCTATTGAGGTGTTCTGGGACTTTTAAATTTCAAGTTGATATCAGCTAAGAGAGGTTTGAAAGCACTTACATCTTTTTCTTTACCCTTACCTTAGAATTCAAAGACAAAAAAAATCATTGTAAATATCATCTGAAGGACAGATATAAACTAGTTGCCTCCCAGACCCAGACAACTGGTTTGATTTCTTCTCCAGGAGGTGGTTGCTGCTAACCTCTTCAAGTTTCCTGAGTCAAAGAAACAAAGTTTAGAAACTGTAAGTGTTGACTAAGACAAATGTGGCAGTTTTGATCAGTTAAGTATGAATAAGTCAGAAATTCAAGGTTTAAATTCCCTTTGAAATACATATACACCTAGAGGTTAAGGAGAGAAAGCCTTTGGCAGAATATATCCATGAAGTTGCCAGCCATATAATGCTTGAAAAATAGCCAGAAAGAGTTTGCAAGAACCAAAAGCAGCCAGATTTGCTCATCTCCATATTAAAGGATCATTAAGGTCTTTATCTATTGACTTAAACTACGGAGGAAAAGGGAATTTTAGGATTGAGACTCATGTGTCTTTGAAAAATATCACCTCCTACTGCCTAATTATTTCTGAGATCTCTGTGCAGTATTGCATATCTAATGCCTGATATTCAATAGTACACAAGTGTGGAGTTTGCAAGTAAGTAAAGGATGTTATAAAGAGGGTAGGGACCAGTTCATCTCAGTAGGTTGGGCAAGCATAAGGACGAGTAATGACCTCTGACTGCACTAGGGAAAAAGGAACTGAAATGTGAGAAAAGATGGCATTATGTGATAAGCAAGGCCACAGCTGCATCATCAGGATATAAAGTGACTTTCCCAAGAGCCCCAGGTAGAAAGTATATAGCAGACAGACTCCTGAAGTTCTAAGAAAAAAAAAAAAAGTCTTCAAATAATAGTGACAATTATTTTATATTTGTTATTATCGCTAATACATATTAGATACCTAGCGTGCACTTGAAACTGGGTTATGTCCTGTGCTGCTGCACCCAGTGCCTACACTATTTTTAAACCTAACAACCCTTCAGCACAAGTATTTAGTTGGTATAACTTCTTTTATAAAATTCCCTATCAGAATTTAGAGGCCACGTTGTCATCCATCTGAATCTTAGGTTAATATGGAAAGGGATCTCCAGTCGGAATGACATATACTTAAAGGTTCTTGCAGATTTCCAACCACTCAAACACACTATCTTGCCCAGTGTGACCCAAAGTGATTATTTGAAGCGTATCATAGAATTGATTCGACAACTGTGAGGTATAGGTGGCCCAGTCTGTGCTCTCTTTGCAATCCCAAGGACTATATCTGGCCAGGCTCCTCTGTCCATGGAGTTTTCCAGGCAAGAATACTGTAGTGGGTTGCCATTCCCAACCAGGTGATCATCCCAACCCAGTGATTGAACCCACATCTCCTGCATTGCAGGCAGATTTTTTACCAACTCAGCCACTAGGGAAGCCTCTCAAATTTGCCAAGAAGATGCAAATATTATTTTTTAGAATTAATGGACCAACTAATAACCAACTGGCCAATTCTATACTGATTATGATATGTGAAATAGTATTTATTGAGAGTTTAAGGATTTTCCTGATGGTTCAGACAGTAAAGAATCTGCCTGCAATGCAGGAGACCCAGATTTGATCCCTGGGTCAGGAAGATCCCCTAGGAAAGGGAATGGCTACCCACTCCAATATTCTTGCCTGGAGAATTCCATGGACAGAGGAGCCTGGTAGGTCCATGGGGTCGCAAAGAGTCAAACATGACTGAACAACAAACACTTTGTATAACAGATCTAATAGTTTTATATATAGTAATGCATTTAATCTTTACAATAACCTTACAATATAGTTTTATTGAGGAGTGGCTAATATTTGAGATAGCATTAGAACTGACAGATAGCTGTAACGAGCATCCCCTAAATCTTAGTGGCTTTGTACAGAAGGTTTATTTTGTGCTTACATCACAGGCCACTGAATGGTTGGCAGACGGCCGTGATTTGAGGAGGCAGCAACAGCCATGGGGTCCTCGCGACCGTCTGCTGGATCTTTTGTAATTGGTCAGCAGACAGCGAGAGGGCAGAAAGAACATGGAAAATCTTGTGGGAGGTTTTCAGATCTTCCCAGTAGTGGCATAACTACTTGTGGCCACATTCTAATGTTTAGAACTAGTCACTGCATTTCCCACACAGATGCAAGGGGAAAATGGGAAATGTGATTTTCCTTGGTTCCCAGCAAGGAAAAGAAAAAGTGTGTGTAGTAGACATTGCAACAGTGTTTCTGCCCCTCATAGGCGCTACCATAATCCCTGCTTTATAGCCGAGGGAATGAAGGCTCAAAGGTTTAACACACAATACCACACAGTGAGTCAGTAGGATAGGGGTTCAAAAACAAGTAGTTTTATTCCTAAGTCCCTGCTTGTAACCACACCTCTACTGCCCCTCAGTTTTCACAGGCTGAGAAACATTGTTCTCAAGACATCACTATTTTGTTTGATTAGTTTCACCCAGGGCTAGCCCCAGATTATTATTTAAATATTTTTATGATTGGATAAGTGTGCCGTTTACAGAGTCCCATCACAGGTCATATTATAAGCCAGTTATTTAAACAAAACAAGACTCTAAGCTCTGTAGGAAAACTGAATAGCAGCCTTGCACCCTACCACCCATGTTCTTCTCCAGTCTTAGACCCACCCACCCACTTACTCCCTACTCGCCACCACAACCAAAAGAGAAAAAAGGAGAAAAAAAAAAAATGTCCTGATAAAGCGTCCACAGTATTCGAGAAGGTCAAAGGGAGTTTAGTGAGTTAATATCTGCCTGCTCCTGAAATTATCCAGACATTTGGCTCTCGTCCTATAATGGATGGTTAAAAATATCAGACCGTGAGCTCTGAAAGAGTTTGGTCCAACCTACAGGCTGTGCTTCAGAGCAGGCTGCTACATGACTTTCCTTACCCACCACTGCTGTTTCTCATGCAGTCACACCTGAAACAGTATCGCTGGGGCCCCCTGCGGCGCCTCTCCCTGAAGTCTTGGAGACAACTTCAGCTGGCCTGGGCAGCCCCTTGGAGAGCTTCAGAAACATGTCATACATGCGCATGTCAGCACGCCACCTGTTCTGGCAGGAAACCAATTTTCTATTTCTTCCTCCTTTGGCAAGTGGGCCTGTCTCTGGCATCTGTGCCCACTTACCCAGCTTCACACACGGAGACAAAGAAGTCATTTCTTTCCTCAAGCCATCTTTCCTGCTTCTTAAAGTTCTTGAGTTCTCTCTCCACAGTCCTGTGGGCTCTGTCGTCCTCCTCTGCTCTATGTATTTTAAACTACTCTTGTTTTCTTGTGTAATATTCTTGCTCCATTTTTCTCCTCTAGTTCTCTTGTTTTCATTTGGAGTCTTCATCTGTTTTTACTACCTTTGATTACAAAAGAACCCCTCTTAAGTTATCTAAGAACAATTATAGATCTTAATGGTTTTCATTACTATTCTGGAACATTTTGTCATTCATTTTTAGACAGGTTTGATGCTGGCTTGCTCTTTCTTCCTTCCCATAGTATACAGTAAGATATAGCCGGTCTGAGTGACAATATTGAAATGTGGCCTCACACTACTGAGCTACACTTTAAGAAACACTGCTTTCTGAATTTTTAAAAGAACATTAAACTTTCTGTTTTATTTCCAAATTCCTGCCACCTCTGTTGTTTGAAACATGATTTCTTTGGAGTGTGAAAAGAAATAGGTTCCAAGGAGGTTGCCTCACTGTCGTGTAGGCAGGTCAGATGGATTTTCTTCTTCCTACAGAATCATCCTGTGATCTTGAGAAAGTGGAGCTGCAGGACAAACGTGTATTTAAAGAAAGATATTATGGGACCGGAAGCTTAGAGAATTTAACTTTACTTCTGTGACTCAGATGGCCTCCCATTTTAAGAAAGTCATCTGAACGCTGTGTACTTTGGTTTTGCCTTTTTATAAAAAGGAAGCCAATAAAAATATAGCACCCAAAATATAGGCCCTTAACAAACTTCCAATAAATGGCTCATTAAAATCATCTTCAAAATGATGTGGGTGAAAAATTAATGAACTCACCAGCAAGTCTGTTTCCCAGGAGTTGGAATTCTGTGGACGTCCTATGCCTTCCTCTTCCTATCTCCTCCTGCCAAATTGTGAGCCATCTTCTCTTCCAATGAGCAGTATTGGATTTGCCTGATGTGTTTCAGGGGGGCATGAAAACTTGAGTGAAAAATATAGAAATCAGGGTGTGATGAGATTTATGGAGTGTGCTCTTGGACATGATGTGGATTTCCATGTCCTCACCTCTCTGTTCTCTCTCTGACACAAGTCAGTCACCCTGCAAGCTGTCAAGGCAGAGCCCATGGGCTCCAATACTGGCTCCACTGCTCTTTAGCTATGTGATTTTCAGTGCTATCAGTAAGTTCTATAAGCTTTAGTGTCTTCAGTGTCCTTTAGTGTCCTTGGGAGCTGTGAGGATGAAAGGAAGGAAGGAACAGCAACACTTAACACTGTGCCTGGCATATAGCTGATGGGCCACAGTGAGTTCTCCTGTAAGCTCAGTAGAGCTTTAAATATTAAACCAGTCTTTCTTCCTCTTCCCTTCAAACATTAATCCCTGGCAACTCCTGTTTCTGTAAATTCCTTGGACCTTTACAGTTGATTGCCACAGGAAAAGAGAAGGTGGGCACATACTCAAACGCCTCAGAAGTTAGCATTTAGCTCTGAGTTGAAAAGCTGACGTTCTGAGTCTACAGTGTGACGATACCTTCAAAGCCAAGCCTTTGAAAAAGAAAAGACCCTTCTAATTGTAAAGCTTGCCTTTACTTAACAAGAGGCAAGCCTGCTAGATTTGGATTCCAGAGCTTTACTTATGAGCCCTAGAAAAAGAAAGAAGGAAGATGTGATGTAAGAAAAAATTTCACCTGACTGAAAGGGAAATTAAGAAATCCCTTAAGGTTCCAGAGAGAGGAGTTCAAGAAGGAAGAGAGAGAAAGAGAGGCAAGGTAGCAGAATTGAAGAATGTGACTTCACCTTCAGGATGAAAATTCCGGGTGGAAGAAGGTTTGAGAAACCCTCAGAGTAGGTTGAGGTAGCCCAAACATCTCAAGATATCAAGATAAGTAGAGGGAATACAAAAGCCCATCAGGGAAACTCCCCGTTCTCAGTCTAGCGCTGGCCACCCAAGTGGGAATTTAGAAAGGCCCAAACTATTCTGCATGGCCAGGATAGAGCTCCAGAATCCTCATGCATTTCAGTAAAGGAATCAAGAGGTGCTGGACACCACTGAAGTAGAGAAGGACAAAGCAAAGTCCAAGAGGTGAGGTGGGGAGGTTATTTCATGATGCTGAGTCCTCAGGTCAGAAGACTATGGCCGAAGCCACAGACTCTACCTCAAGGGCTAGGTACACATGAGACAAGCTATACCACACTAGAGATGAACACAGGCAGCAGAAATCAGGTCCAAATGGCCGCCTGGCATCCGAGACCTGGAGCATTCAAGGAACAGCAGAGACCGTGACCTGGAAGTGATAACATGAACTTTGCCTACCTGTGGAAACAAAGCACTCCCGACAAAGATAAGATCTGAGACTCTCTATTTACTTTTGCAAATTTCAATATAATTTATAAGTTTCTGACCCTTTAACCTCATATTGAAGCTGGCTTTTCAATTTGCTCATGTGTCAGGAGAGAGGTATTTGGCACAGGATGTCTAACTATATCTCAGACCTGTGGTGAAAAAGAGAAGACCCTTTTGAAAAATAAAATTTGAAGCTCTGCAGAATAAAGATGGTAGTTTGCCACAATTATGTATTATTTTTCATTTGAGAGTGGGTCACCTAAGGGCTTCCATCAAAACACACACACCTGTAGACATGCCACGCCAGCCACTTAGCCATATGAGAAGTCCTAAACAAAGTTTATGAGTTCTAATCAGATGTACCTCGCTACTTACTGCCTGAAGCATTCCCTGTTTGGGGCTGAAGTAATCCAACTAAAAATATACCTACCAATCAACACCTCCCTGTTGTTCCTAGCTGTGTGGAGGCTTAAGGCAGAAAAAGTCTCCAAATAGACTTCAAAGAGCCCACAGCTCTTCAGGACACTAATTCACACCAGTATTGTGGAAAGCAGAATAGATATGTAGCATAGTTACCAATAATGTCAACAAACTCAAGGTGTTAGCGTGTGAAATGAGGTTGTTATGTTGATGACAGTGATTATATCAACTGTTTTTCCTTACAATCATAGGGTACTTTTAGATCATGGACACTAAAATTACCAACCAGTCATTTAGAGCTCAAATTTACAGCAGCCATTCAAAATAAATTGGTTCATTTCAATTCAGTGGCATTAGGCAATAGAAAGAATGTGAAGTTCTCAAACTGGTTTGTACCAACTCAAGCTTGATGAAGTTCTGGACAAACGGTTCTTTCAGACGTTGCTCAACTAGGACATCATCTCTGCTGTTGTCAGAATGGAAATCCCAAAAGCACATATTTTAGAGTCCACAGAGAGTCTGCATAATGTATTTCAATAAATCTTAAAGCTCCCCTATTGGAAACTTCTTTATTTTGTAACCCAAGTCTTCCAGCATCATGAGGAGTCACTGTGTCCTTGAGTGGCCATCAGTCTTACACCAAGTCTCCATCTTGGATACAGCAGGCCTGTCTCTTCCTCAAGTATTTCTAAACATTCCTGGATGACTTGCATTCCTGGTGGTTGCTTATTGTCTTAGTTAGGAATTGGGAATGTCTGCCTATAGCCAGAACTTAACTGCTGTGGTCTAACCAAACAGAAGGAGGGGTGTTTTCTCACACTTCAGGTCTGGCATTGAGCAGTCCAGCGGTTCTGTGAGGTCTTCAGTGTTCCAAGCCCTGTCAATATTTCTCTCCTGTCTATCTTTAACACAAGGCTTTTGCCTCATTCTTGTTGCTTCATGGTCATGAGATGGCTGCCCCTTTTCCAAGTTCAGGTCTTTGCTCTAAGCCGAAAGAAGAAATGACAAAGAATCAAGGTAACACTTGAAGCAGGAAAGCAAAAGATTCCCCGAGATCCCCCGTAGACTGGTAATTACGTCTCAGTGGCCTGACACTAATACCAGTGCTTTCCCTGCATTCCCACCTGAAGAAACAAAATATGAATGTGGTTGGTAAGGAAAAAGGGGAGCGTGGCAGCTGAGTCCCCCAGCAGGGTCTGCCAACCCTCCCACCCGTCACCCTGAGCCCCTGCTCCTGGCTGCTCCTCACAGGCCAGGTCTGGCCATCTCCTCACTGCGGGGCAGAACTCTCACCAGATATGAGCGCCTTGGTGGTGGCCTTGTGTCCTCATGGGGGCATGGCCTGCTGGGCCTTACTTCCTGCTCCTCCAGCCTGACATCATACTGCTGAGACCACTTTAGTTCCTTATTCATTCAATTAACAAACACTCTTAAACAACTTCTGTGTGTCACAGACTGTTCTAGATATGGGACACACCAAGATGTCAAGGCCCCACCCTTCTCAGATCTTATGTTGTAATGGGAGAAACTGGGTTTCCACCCCCAATTGTCCCCTTAGCTGAGCACCTCCACACAGGACACAACTGTACCACTGTTTATTCCCCTGATGACTCTGGTCATTCCTGGGGGACAAAGGCCTCTCTCTCTCTCTGTCTACCAGAAGAAGAAGTCAGGGGGGAAAAAGCACACAACAAACATTGTTTTTTCCCCAAATGAACCCACATGCCTGTTTCAAGTCTCTTATGTTGTTCAACAGGATATTTACCATCTCGGTCTGAAGCACCTGCCTCTAGGTCACTCTGTTTGTTCAGAGATTTCTCAGAAAGTACATTTTCACTTTTTTCCCTGCATGAGAGACTGCTTTAAACACCAGTTCCAGTTTGCACCTTTACAGCCACCAGGGGTTTCAGGAAATGTGGGATACTATTGAACTTATACCTCATGGAGATTCCTCACAGAGTGGTTCCTGCCCATTGACAGTTCATGGCTTTATTTTCTGGGGCACATTTCCACCAACGTTTTGTGTGTTCTGACACTCTTTCATAAAATTCAAATTCAGAGTTTCCTTAAGTCTAGTTGCTGTGTTGCTTTGAACCTGTTCTTTAAGGGGATGGTGAAACCTAAGTCCTGACTTTCCCTGCTGACTCAGTATCCCATGTATAAAGAAAGATAACAGTGTCAGAGTGGTCACATGCAAAGGTGTTTACAGAGAAAATGGGTCCTTGAGAAGGTTTGACAGTTTTGTGTGTAGGCAATCAAGGGTAATGTGGTTGAATTTATAAATTTCTCAACTTCCTAACATATACTCCTAACCAAACTGCCTCATCTCCAGCTCCCATGCTGTTTCGTGTTCTCTGTCCCAACTAAGCATGGGATTTCCTTCTCTCGCTTTAAAACCTTCCCTCAAGTGCTTTTCCCTGCTCTCTGCCAAGCACATCCTTCAAACCATCACTCAGGATATTCCTCCTTCTTAAACTTGGCACATACGTTCCACCCTTCTGTCCTCATCCTGCTCCATCTGACTCTCCCTTGACTCTAGCATGTAGCCATGTCCAACTATCCATCACCTGATTCATCATGAAAGGATACAACTCACAAAGGGGGCGTCAGGGTCTTCTACATCCTTGGGAACTCCTCATTATATATTGTGTAACTCCTTGCCCAGAATAGATTATCTGTAAATAAGGCCACTACAAGTTTAAATTGCAAATTTTCTCTTCAGCGGGCTAGATGTTCTAAGCAATTTACATTGGAGACTGCAGAGCAGTGGGTGTGTAACTGGTTCCAACCCTGTCTGGTGGTGACGCAATCGTGGGGAGGCCATCTGTGTTTTCTCCATCTGCTGAGTCTTCTCTGCACCTAAACAAGTACAAGAAACCAACACGAGCCTTGCCTCTCTGAGCAGGCTTCTCTGCCCAGACCACTCCTCTTTGGGAGTCTGCTGACTGAGGCTTCAGAGCTGTAGGTGGATAGATGGACCACAGTTCTGTGCATGTGCCAATAAAGATTTGCAGAGCTTTTGATCCTTAGTTCCCTTATCAATAAAATGGAATGATAATGTATTTCTTATAAGTTTAACATGAGAATTATGTGAGAACATGTGCAGTGGAACCCTTTGTAAATTGCAGATGCTCAGCACCCATTAATTCTCCGCCCCCACCCATCACATTCTCCTGCCTGGATATTCATTATTCATTGGCATGAAGTCTCATTTCCCCTTCATTACTGTAAACCCCTCCAGGACAAAAGTCACATCCTATTTGTTTTTACATAGGGAAGAGTAGGGCTTCCTAGGTGGCACAGCTGGTAAAAAATCTGCCTGCCAATAAAGGAGACCCAAGAGATGTGGGTTCGATCCCTGGGTAGGAAGATCTCCTGGAGGAGGAAATGGCAACCCACTCCAGTATTCTTGCCTAGAAAATTCCATAGGCAGAGGAGCCTGGTGAGCTGCAGTCCATGGGGTTGCAAACAGTCAGACATGACTGAGCACACAAAAAGGGTGATTGAAGGAACACAAAGCCATCTTGGACACGGACCTGCCATTTGTCATCTGTGTGACACTGGGCTCGTTCATTTGTCAGTAAAACAGGGGGTTTGGTGTAGACAATTGTTAAGATCTGTGGGTCTGATCTAAATCTCCTAAAGAACCTAGTAAATGGGCATTTTGAAAGTGTGATTATTTTTCCCCTAAAACTTTCTACTAAATAAACAGGAGAACGTCCAGTATCTTTATGGCACTGTGGTCATACTGGGTGTTCCTTCCTAATGGGCTCATTCAAGCCCAACAGACTAGAGAGCTTGATTGTACTGCAGCTTCTCAGGCCCACAGAGAGAAGTCATCCCTTAGAACCAAAGCCCCACCCCAGGGCAAATTCTAAGAACCAGGAAAGCACATCAGAAGAATATACACATTCTCTGACATCCCATCCCTTCAAGTGCCCAGCAGTTGGGGCAGTTGGGATGCTGTTGGGAATGACAGATTGAGAGAGAGAGGAGTCTAAATTCAGGCTCTGTGCTATTTCCCTTCCATTTTGTTCCCAGAGCTAATGCTGGAAGCTAAGGTACACAACTGGTTAGCAAATATTTGATACCTTCCCCACCCACTGATAATGTAATGAAAGTCAGTATTGATGGTGAAAATTGCTCTGAGATTATCAGGTAAAAAATGCTATATGGGTCAGATTCAAAAATTACCAATTCTATGATTACATGTTTATATAAGGAAAAATGTTTCTCCCTGTGTCATGTCATTTATTTAAAATTATACACAACCTGACAAGTTTGCTATATGGCCAATCAATTTTGATGATACTTTTGAGCCTATATTAAACAAAGCTGGGATGACGATCCCTGTTCTTTGCTTGTTCCTGGTACCGTCACAAGAATATCTACCACATTTACTTCTAATGAGCTTGTCTGGATCTTCCTTTAAGAATACTAAGACCCTGGATCACCTCAGTGCAATGTCATTTCTGTCTCTAAAACCAGGAACCTCAAACAATGCAAGTTTCTATAATTAATTGAAATTGGCCAAAGGTCAAACTAGTGGGAGGAAGGGATTGGAAATTAGTCACCAAAGGGAAATGAATTGTCCAGCTCAAAAGACAAGTTAGCTTATTTGTGTCCCTAACCTCCATTTCATCAGAGTCTTCATTTAGAAATCTGGACTGGAAGGCAGTAAGGTAAAGAGGTATAACTCATTCTAAGATATGAGCTCCTGGCGATTTTCACAAATTCTTGAGTTTAAGAATTTGCTGAAGGACTTGGAAACATATGCTATGAAGTCTGCCAACTCAAATGCACCTAGGCGTCACTAATATATCCTGCTCCATCAGTTTGGAATATGAAATAACCTCACACTTCTTTGAAAGTTCAGTTTATAATAACTTTAATCCCCTGTTCTCACCGAGAAGTCTATACTTTCTTTCCTGGCCATTACTCATGAGGAGACTAAGAACGCAAGTCCACAAAGGACAAGCACTCATGGAAGAAGATGACAGGTCTCTTCTTCAGCTTTGTCTCTACTGACAGCCATCTGGGGTTGGGGAGGTTGGCAGGGCAGAGTGTTTCTCCCTGGAGTGCCATGTTCCACTCAGCTATGAGGCTCCTTGCCACAGCATATGGGGTCCTGGCAAGGCGAGTCTTTGTGATCAATTTTCTCTCTCACATCCTCAGTTATTTTCCACTGGGCATGGCCATTGTATGAAGACAACTGAATCAGGAAAGGATGGTATCAGTGCCAAACTAGCTCCCCTCTTGGACAATCTTAACCCTGTTCTTGAACTGAAGGCACTCAAATGTACCTGATGGTGAGTTTCCCTTTGAGCTCAATGACTTTTCTTGCTAAGTTAGTTCAATGCAAAACATTTCTCTATTTCAGAGATATTCTTTAGAAGTTTTTAAAGAAGTTTTTAAACTTGGAGTATCTAAAATAAGAACTTTGAGTCTTGTGTTTCTTCAACCACTGAAGAATCCCTGAATCCCATTATGAATATTGGTTCTTACAGGAGTGCCCTGTATAATGCCAATGCCAATAGCAGCCAAGCACTAAGACTTTGTCAAGTCAGGGAATACCCTGTTACAACCCTTTCATGAGAATGTTGGGTGAGCACTAGCCTTACTTCAATTGAACCCTTCATACAGGTTAGTGCAGAGCAAAATTGTCTACATCAAAGGGACTTGATAGCTAGATAGTTAGTATCTAGCTAGATAACTTGATAATTAGAATCAGAAACAGGGAATTTTAAATGGCCTTTTTCAAATACTAAAAATAATAATTTTAAGTCCTACATATTGGGTGACAAACTAATAGTTTGTGAGAACTGACTGTGTGCTGAGTACATTCATACCTATCATCTTTATTAATAGTCAAGAGGAAAAACTAGGTAAGGAAGAGCCCTGAGCCCCCAAATACTGTGCAGCTACTGTGCTAGTCCAGACATACTTTGTCTCATTATTAGAAAGCTAAGACTGGTAGAAGTTAAGGAGCCTGCACATGGTCATGGAGCCAGTACGTGGCAGATCTGGGATTCCGAATCAAGATTTCATGAGTCCAGCATCTGTGTCTTAAGCACTGTGTCCCAAGGCCTCCCTGGGGTAGCAAGGAGGGAAGTGCTATCTCATCAACTAGGTGGAAATGCAGAAGTCACAAGGCACGGAGTCCACCTGAAGCTCTGTCTCCTCTCCTCGTACCTCTGTTCCACGCCAGGTGTGCTTTGGTGATTAATGCTTTTGAAGCTCTGGGTGTGTCCAGATGATCTGATATCTACAGCACACAAATGGGAAATTTCAAGATGGTGTTCTTTAACAGGCTTGCCACCAAATGCTGTCAGAAAACTAAAATTGTCCAGGCTATTTTGAGATCAAACTCAAAGTTTTATCCAGCTTCTCTCCAAAGTAAATTGACATTCATGAATCCCAGAGCTGTTCTCTGCCTCATATTTTAGCTGGGAGCCCTATAGCTAGAGTTCTGTTCAAATTCACGTCCTTGTGTTGACCTTAATCCTTCTGAAAAGCCCAGTGGAATCACAAGGTATCAGGTCGCTTTGGAGGCCTGCCTTCATCTGCTTCAAGATAAAGACAAGAGTTGACTCAAAACGTGAATGCAATACCAGGAATAAAATTAGAATTGCCCGTTTTATGTTTACACACCTCATAGGCTGACAGTGGGTGTAGCTTGTTTACTTTTAAGTATAAATTATCAAGTTTTCCCACTTTGAGATAGAAACCTGACCTGTGAGACAGAATTTTCTCTTCTCTCCTCCTTTTCTGACAAGTAGGAATGGCTTGGCGAAATGTGTGTTGGTTTTCATTCCAGGTGAGAAAGTAGAAGTAAGGTTGTAAATTCTGAGTAATGCATCTAAAATGGTCTGAGACTAGATTGGATGGGAAACAAATATAAATAGTAACAAGGACCGGAAATGTCATCCCCCGACCAACCCCATGATTGGTGCTGGACACTTGGCCCTGGGTCCCGAAGTCCTCATGATCACTGTGCGACCCAGGAAGTGATGCAGGGTGACACACACAGAGCATCTTTTCCTGGAAGTGGGTTTGGAGGACAGCTTATTATACACAGTAAGCCCTTGTGTATGTGATTGAAAATAAACTCAGACAGTGCATAAGGTTACAGTTATGTGTTGAAAGGCGAAAATCCACCATCTGTCACCTATCTACACGCCCTGTCCGAAGCATTTGCCTGAGCCTGGAATCCCATCCCAGGACTTCAAACTAAGTATCAGACACTTCTTCATCTAGAGTTCAGTGACTTAGGGATAGACTCCCATGGAATTTAAACTTCTTTTAAAAAGCACATAACTTTGGGGGTCTTTTTAAGAAAGGTGGCCATGTTGTAGAGAAGGTCATATGATCTTTCATCTGTCAGCACGTTGCTAGTTATCCAGAGACCACAGTGGAGGGCCACTGTGAGTCAGCTTTCATATATTTTCTTCCATTTATTGTTCCTTATATTATCCAGTTACAGCATGTTTGTTGGCCCCAAGCTGTATGAATGAAAAATATGACAAACTCTCGAGCTTTGTCCCTCTGGACAGAAAACCATCAGAATTTTTTATCATTGCTTTTGATTCTCTACTACAGTTCTTGTTAAGCAAATAATATTTCTGGAACAGAAAACAGTGTATATGGGTCAGGATGTTATGTCTTTTCTTCCCCCATAATGTATATCTCAGTTGAATTGTTTCCTTCCTGTCTTCTTTTCTCATGTGGCACAGCTGTAGTTCTGTAGTTGACTTGTATAATTTCAAGAGGATAATTTTCTATCAACTTTAAGCACTTGGGAAGACTCAGGGAAAGTCTTTTGGCACCTACTTAGGGAGAATTATTATGCTGGTGGCAGTAACATTTGGGAAATAAGAAGTGTCTTTAGTCTCATGATTACATAAATTTCTACTTGGCAAACAAGGATTTTTCTGGCATTGTGGGCCTAGAATTTAAGACATCCTTTTTTTCTTTTTTTCACCTAAATTCCTTTCCTGTGAATCTACGTTGTTGGTGAAGACACAACCCAGGGGGATACTGGCTGTAATTTCAGTGCTCCAGTCTAAGGACAAGGGTCCAGGGGACTTAAATATTTTAAATTATTTTAACAGGTACTAAGGACTGGGAGGAGGCGGGTCACAGCTTCTCATTAGGTTGGCTCGTGTACAGCTACCAGAGAGAGCTCCGGGACACACGGGGGAAGCACGGCTCCTGCATTTTCATAATAGGTTCCCTGAAATAGGAACATTGCAGGTGGTAAATGACTCCCAATGGCAGCTTAATGCTATAAAAAGAGTAAGAACTTTTGCCCTAAGTATAGGTTCCCAGCCTGTGTACTGTGGGCTCCTGGCAGGCTGCAGTTTTGCAAAGGGTGAGAAATTGGATAGAAAATAGCCTTCATGATATATCTCATACAATTGTGTCCTCAGACATCTAACCTAGTGGTTAAGGCCCTGGAGCCTGACAGGTGCAAATGCTGGCTATGGTGTGGCTTCCTAGTGGTGTGGCCCTGAGCACGTGATTTCACTTCTGAATACTTTTGTTTCCTCATCTCCGCAAAATGTGAACTAGTTCTCTCACATAGGAAAGAAACTAGGACCCAACACATTTTAACTATTGTTACTGCTTGACAGACATATTAGTGGCTGCCATCATGGTAAATGAAAAAGGTATTCATTTGAATGTGATTTCGTTGCTACTCTCTGCAAATATATGCAGTTTCAGTGGATAGAAATCAAATGTAGGATTACTATCATATAGGAGATCCTCATTCTTAGAAAGGGATGGAAGGAATAAAGAGGTAGGGCTGAGTTATCTCAAAATAGAGAAGAAAATATATGTGGAAGTCAAGGCCAATGTCTCCCATTAAGCACAGTAGATAGAGAGCCTAGGACTCAGGATAATTTTAGGGGATCATAAAAATATTCTTTTAAAATTAGAAAAAAATGTTTTAATGTATAATATTAACACATAATTTTGCACATAATTTTAAGACTTTTATAGAGGAAGAGTCCAATGAGGACAAGGTATTCGGGGCCACAGGTATCATAATACAGCCCTGACTGGCAAACGCCTCGTTACATATGCTCATGTACTTCTCTGTGTCCCCGAAAGAATGAAGAGGTCTTTGAGCAGAGATTGCATCTTCTTTGTGTACACACAAAACCCTATCGTGGTGCCTGGCACATAATAGTTATTCTTGTTTAGTTGCTAAGTCATAGCTGACTCTTTTTGCAACCCCATGGACTATAGCCCACCAGGTTCCTTAGTCCATGGGATTTTCCAGGCAAAAATACTGGAGCAGGTTGCCATTTCCTTCTCCAGGGAATATTCCCAACTGATGTATTGAACCCACTTCTCCTGCACTGGCAGTCAGATTCTTTACCACTGAGCCACTTGGAAAGCCCTGGCTTATAATAGGCAGCCAATAAATATTTGATGAAGGAAGGAAATGATTAACATTTTGAGTCACATGCAGTGTATGATGCCCTGAAAATATTGTTGCTAAGTCTCTAAGTGAATCAATGTAAGGGCCACCTAGAAGTGCATTTGAAAGTGGTGCTCTGTGTTATGCAGGTGAAAATTCAAAAGGACAGGAAAGTCACTGAGCAGGCCGAGAGAGAGGGAGAGGGAGGGAGGCATGTTGTTTTCTCTGGATTTACTTTAGAGCAGTCTTTGCATGAAGACTAAAAGTTTAGGTCCAACTGGGACCCAGCTCCTGGGAAGGGGGGCCTCAGTGATAGGTCCTGGAAGAGTGAGGCTATTTGCAGAAGGGGCAATGCTACTGCAGAGATTCAAGAACACCCTCCCCACCCACCCTCAGCGCTCTCCTGGGTCCTGCACTGCCTGGCACAGGGAAGGGGGAATGTCCCTGGAGGGCAACACCTCAGGGAAACCAAGCTCTGCATGGCAACTAAGAGCCACATCCAACTGGAGTCAGGTGGAAATGTCAAGGTTCTGACCAGAGCTCACTGGGAGCTGGACCCAGTTCACGGAACACTGGGAGATGGTGTCAGAGATGGGGGAGAGGAGGCAGGGAGGACGGGGGGAAAAGGAGAATATTTTTACTTTGGGCTTTTAGGTGAACAGAAAACCTTTTGCTTCAACTTTTGTATTCAGAAATATTTCAAATATACTGTGATCTATTTACAATAGGGAATATCATGCAGAAATCAAAATAAGTAACAAGGTGAATGATTCTTAGCAATAAAATATTTAGTTTAGAAGAAGTCCCAAAGTATTATATACAGCCTGATAACCATGACAAATTTTTATATGGAGAATTTTAAACAGATGCAAACAGAAAGAATACTATACTTTCCTCCGTGTACCTACTACTCAGCTTCCATCTTGGCTGATTCTGGTTCATCTCTATGATTCACCCCTCCTTTATTATTTTGAAGAAAATCTCAGACACCAGAGATTAACACAGTTTTGGTCAGCTGGATTGCTTGATTTATTTAACTAACTCTAAGCTATAAAACTGGAATCAAGATTGCCGGGAGAAATATCAATAACCTCAGATATGCAGATGACACCACCCTTATGGCAAAAAGTGAAGAGGCTTAAAAGCCTCTTGATGAAAGTGAAAGAGGAGAGTAAAAAAGTTGGCTTAAAGCTCAACATTCAGAAAACGAAAATCATGGCATCGGGTCCCATCACTTCATGGGAAATAGACGGGGAAACAGTGGAAACAGTGTCAGACTTTATTTTGGGCGGCTCCAAAATCACTGCAGATGGTGATTGCAGCCATGAAATTAAAGGATGCTTACTCCTTGGAAGGAAAGTTATGACCAACCTAGAGAGCATATTAAAAAGCAGAGACATTACTTTGCCAACAAAGGTCTGTCTAGTCAAGGCTATGGTTTTTCCAGTGGTCATGTATGGATGTGAGAGTTGGACTGTGAAGAAAGCTAAGCATCAAGGAATTGATGCTTTTGAACTGTGGTGTTGGAGAAGACTCTTGAGAGTCCCTTGCACTGCAAGGAGATCCAACCAGTCCATTCTACAGGAGATCAGTCCTGGGTGTTCTTTGAAAGGAATGATGCTGAAGCCGAAACTCCAATACTTTGGCCACCTCATGCGAAGAGTTGACTCATTGGAAAAGACTCTGATGCTGGGAGGGATTGGGGGCAGGAGGAGAAGGGGACGACAGAGGATGAGATGGCTGGATGGCATCACCGACTCAATGGACGTGAGTTTGAGTGAACTCCGGGAATTGGTGATGGACAGGGAGGCTTGGTGTGCTGCAATTCATGGGGTTGCAAAGAGTTGGACATGACTGAGTGGCTGAACTGAACTGAACTGAACTGAAGCTATAAAACAAGGGGGGGTGCAGAGTGTTATGCATTGAGATCCCCCTTTTTAAGCCAGTTTCTGCCCTATGGGGCAGGTTGTGTAAGCTCTCTGGGTCTCAGTTTCCACATCTGTAAAAACAAAGAGGATGGACTCAAAGAGGTCTAGGGTCCATTTCAGGGATGATATTTTGTGATTTTCAGTGACTTGAAGTGAAGTGAAGTCGTTCAGTTGTGTCCGACTCTTTGCGACCCCAAGGACAGTAGTCTACCAGGCTTCTCCATCCATGAGATTTTCCAGGCAAGAGTACTGGAGTGGGCTACCATTTCCTTCTCAGACCATAAATGGCACAGACATGGGGACTTTAAGACCAGAAAAACTGATCTCTGATTCCCCAGATTGATGTTCTGTTTCTACACATGCAGTAACTTAGGTCTTGAGCGCTCATGTATTTCCATATTTTATTATGACTTGCACAATTTAAAAGGAAATAAAGTGTGTAAAATCTTCTCCACAAGACCCCATGTTACATGGAGCAAAACTTTTCTTAAATGAGATTTCTCTGAATGGGAACAGCCATTAAATCAACCTCAGATTCTAGGTATTCTCTAACACAAGTCATAGGTAGAAACTGTCTAGTTTGGAGAACCTGAAACACACACACACACACACACACACACACATTTATAGTTGAAGGAAGCATCCTTTTTCAGTCCATGCAGAACATGGCTCTTCTCTCTAGAGAGGAACAGGTGACAAGGCATTAGGTGTTGAAGCCAAGTCCCTTCCTAGGTGCCTAAGGGAAAATGATGCTGAGACGGGAGGGCAGGTTCTACCCTCTTTAGCCCCAGTGACAGTCATGGGCTAGACATGGGAGGAATCTGTAATTGGAATCAGGATTAACATATCAGAGGAAGTGAAAAGAAAGCCTAGAGTCAAAACCAAATATAAGTTGTGCTTAACCTGTAGTGAAGGTCAAGTCAATGGGGAAAAACACATTATTTAATAAACAGGACAGGAAACACTGTTCATTTGCAAAAGTGTCAAGATGAACCTTTAACTCACAGTATATACTTAAATATATTCCAGATAGACTAAAAAATTAAGTAGAAAAGTAAAAGTACAAACTAAGTAGGAAAAACTGTATATGATTTTGGATTAAGGAGCCTTTTCCAAGACAGAAACTATGAAGAAATAGGTGGATAAATTTGAAAACCTAACAATTTTCTGTTTCTGTACATCCTAAAAATATAAAAGTTAAAGGCATAGGAGAAACTGGAAAACACATTTTCAAAATATGATAAAGAATCAGTATCTCCCTGATAGCAACAATTCTTATTAGTCAATTCAGAAAAGATACTCCCTCAAAAGGAAAAAAAAAAAAAATGGCGTAGTCAATTGGTAAGAAAGAAGTACAAAAGAGCCCCAGGGATGCTTAAAGTAGAATAAATTAAAACAAGACACTATTTTGCCGATAAAATCAAAGACTGATAATAGCCTTAGTAATGGTATGCCAAAGTTAACACTCCAAGATTAGATTTTGTTGTTGTTCAGTCACTCAGTTGTGTCCAACTCTTTGTGACCCAATGGACTGCAGCACACCAGGCTTCCCTGTCCAGTGTCTCCTGGAGTTTGCTCAAACTCATGTCCATTGACTTGATGATGTCATCCAACCATCTTGTCCTCTGTCGTCCCCTTCTCCTCCTGCCTTCAGTCTTTCCCAGCATTAATCTTTTCCAATGGGTCAGCTCTTTGCATCAGGTGGCCAAAGTATTGGAGTTTCAGCTTTAGCATCAGTCCTTCCAATGAATATTCAGGACTGATTTCCTTTAGGATGGACTGGTTGGATCTCCTTTCAGTCCAAGGTTTTCTCAGGAATCTTCTCCAACAACACAGGTCAAAGCATCAATTCTTTGGCGCTCAGCTTTCTTTATAGTCCAATTCTCACATCCATACCTGACCACTGGAAAAACCATAGCTTTGACTACATGAACCTTTGTTGGCAAAGTGATGTCTCTGCTTTTTAATATGCTGTCTAAGTTTGTCATAGTTTTTCTTCCAAGGAGCAAGCGTCTTTTAATTTCATGGCTTAGTCACCCTCTGCAGTGATTTTGGAGCCCAAGAAAATAAAGTCTCTCACTGTTTCCATTGTTTCCCCATCTATTTGCCATGAAGTGATGGGACTGGATACCATGTATAAAATCTTAGGAAAGCTTTCTTAGCCTCAACTTGCTCATCTTTAAAATGGAGCGCATAATAGTCTCATTCACAAGGTTAAAGATTAGATAAGATAATGAATTTTAAAAAGGACTTTGCAAATTCAAAAGTAATAGACACACAGCTATACAAGTATAATATGCTGTTGTTGTTGTTTAGCTACTAGGTCATGTCTGACTCTTCTGTGACTGACTAGCCTGCCAGGCTCCTCTCTCCGTGGGATTTCCCAGGCAAGAATACTGAAGTGGGTTGCCATTTCTTTCTGCTGGGCATCTTCCCTACCCAGGGTTTGAACCTGTGTCTCCTGTATTGGCAGACAGATTCTTTACCACTGAGCCACCAATATGCAGGTCTCATTATTGGGTCTGGTAAGCCAAGAGGACCAGTCCTATGCCTCAAAGAAAAAAAGGGAGATGAGGGGGTAGTTAAACTAGCTTTCTTGCTGCCATTTTTAAACTATTATATTACCCAAATAAGTTCCTTGAAAAAGCTGTGTGACACTGAAGCTTCAGTAAGCTACAGTTTAGATAGAGGTCGTGCTGACAAGGGCTGAGACACCTGGATATTTTTATAGGAGGTGCAGACATGAAGAGGGCCCTAAAAATGATGTTGGCAGGAGTGGATTCCCAAAACCACCATTCATCTGCAGCAGCCTTGAAAAGAGGTGGTGATGGAAGCCACTTCCAATGACAAAAACTTCCCCAGTGGAACACCTGCTGAGCAGGGTCCCTGCCACAGGACCGTGTCCAAGGAGAAGAGCCCCTTGCAGTGATGTCAGTAGCCTGGCAGCAGTTACCCCCAGGGCTACCACTGAGAGTCACCAGTCAGAGGTGGCACTGGGAAGATCCCAGGGGAGGTGGGGACATCAGTCTTTTGTGCAGTAATTAAAATGTGTGGGCTTCAGAGCAGACTTCCTGGGTTCAAATCCTGATGCCACTAATTGTGTGACCTTAGGGGAGGCCTCTATGCACCGCTTTTCTCATTTGTTAAATGTGTATAATAATTGCATCTAATTCATATGGTTATTGTGAGAATGGTATGAGTTAACACATGTAAAGCATTTAAAGATTCCTGGAATCTTTAAATAATAAAGCTTCCTGGACTATGAATCATGCCTCATGCATGTTAAGTATATATTATTGCTGTGGTGATTGGTAATCCTGCTACTGTCACCATAATCTTCTTTAAAAAGAGAATAGCAGTTTCATACTAGGAAACCTAGTATCACTAGAAGCTTATATTTTTTGGTTTTCATCTCCATGCAATACCTACTACTACTACTAAGTCGCTTCAGTCGTGTCCGACTCTGTGCGACCCCATAGACAGCAGCCCTCCAGGCTCTGCCGTCCCTGGGATTCTCCAGGCAAGAACACTGGAGTGGGTTGCCATCTCCTTCTCCAGTGCAATACCTAGAGCTCTTCTAACTCTCCAAAAGGAAAGAAGGTCGAGTACAAGAGTTTTACTCATAACAGTAGACTCTTCCCATTGCTACATAGAGAAGTAGTCATCTATCATTTGACTCCACCTCCTCTTTTCCATGGAAAGAAAGGAAGTAAAAGTCTTCAACCCGCACTTGCAGCATTCACAAAATGCAGCATCATTTCACATCCACCAGAGACCCCTTTCAGGTTCACAGTCTCAAATCCACGCTCCAAACAAGTGGCTCTAGTGGGAGGGCTATTACTGTACTCCAGCAGGAGAGAAGCCAAGTATAACTTCTGTTTCATGTGTTCAACAGTAAGCTCAAATATCTCAACCATGAATATTTCCTAGAGAATATCCCATGATGTTTTTGGAATTTCCGATACAGGGGGGTATAATTTTTAAAAAATGAACGAGAGCAGGTCAAACTTCACTTCCCAAATGACTTTGCCCTTCCCTTCTGGGTCAAAGTGTGCTTTGTGCCCTGGTGTTAATGGTTTATAAAACATAACCTTTTCCCTATGTAATTTGGAAATTAAAAAGATCTGAGGAAACTAATTTTAAAATACAGTGTTTGGATGACTGTGACCAGTGACATGTGCAAAGTGAACCTGCGGTCAGGGATGTTCTGGTCCCTAATGCTGCAAGATTGGTGCTGTTTAGTAATCATAACCGCCCTTCAGAAGAATGCTCACTGTAAGATGTTCCTATTGAAGACATGTAGTTGGAGTAGCAATTCATTATTTATGTCATAAGAGAGAAAGTGTACTTGTTATGAGTCCTAGTTTCTGATGTAGAAAAGGCAGAGGCTCAAGAGATTCTTTAGGTCATGTCCATTTCATCAGACACACAAGGCACCTTCATCTCTACTCTCTAATGGAATCACCAAAATTTCAAGAGGTTAACTGACTTGTCCAAGATCACTCCATTAGATCATTGTTAGTGGGAGGGAATAAAGGTGAAAGTAAGAAAATAACTTTACCTTATTGCCATCCATACTGACTTTTTTCTCCAGGGAGAGCAAGGGGTCATTGCCATCAATAATGATAGAATATACACCAAATTCTCCACTATACACTACAGAAGAGTTAGAGAGAAAAAAAGAGTAGAAAACAAACAAAATTTCTGGACACTAAAAATGGATACAACACATCAAATCCTAGATGTTGAACAGGCAGCACCCCTGAGAGATGGGTCTACGCATGTTGTGAGGAATGAGCTTGAAAAAAGGGGATAATGAGAGGTGATAGTGTATCAGCATTACTGACTTCTCAGAGGAGCAACTTGACTTTTCTGTCCTATTTATTCCCAGCTGCTCTGTTGGAGCAAAGGGATCATTATGACTTCTGGGCTTTCTTGCTGCTGCTGCTGCTGCTGCTGCTACTGCTAAGTCACCTCAGTCGTGTCCGACTCTGTGTGACCCCATAGACGGCAGCCCAACAGGCTCCCCCATCCCTGGGATTCTCCAGGCAAGAACACTGGAGTGGGGTGTCTGGGCTTTCTTAGGGGATGTGAAAACATGTTCTCCTTTCCCTGTGGGGTAGAAGGAACATCCTTAGAAAGAAAGGAAGGAAGGAAGAACATCCTTTCGAGTACTATGTGATACTGATTTGGCCATTTATCAATGTGAAAACACATTTGTGTGCATACATGCTCAGTTACTCAGTCATGTCCGGCTCTTTGCTACCTCATGGACTGTAGCCTGCCAAGCTCCACTATGCATGGGATTATCCTGGCAAGAATACTGGAATGGTTTGCCATTTCCTCCTCCAGGGGATCTATCCAACGCTGGAATCAAACCCGCATCTCCTGAGGGTCCTGCATTGTCAGGCAGATTTTTTTACCACTGAACCACCTGGGAAGCCCAAAAACATATTTGCTAATCTATAAAATGAGAATGACAATGAGTGTAGTGAATGTGGAGGGTTGTTGCAGGAACTAAATTAGATGATATTTGTGAAGTAGTCAGCATTATATCTAGCATATGGTTCTTCCCTAACAGAAGTGAATCCTCTGCTGCTTTTTTGGGAAATGGAAATAGGGGCAAAAGCTGGCAATATACCCTGTTGGCTTTTTCCTCTTTCCCTCTTCTCTGCTTTGAACTTGAAATAAGAGTGCCTTGGCTGAATAATATACTTCTATTATAGGGACTTTTTTTTCCTTTGTCTTATGAACTGTTAAATATAAGAGGAACCAAGAAAACCGTTGTTCAGCTCACCAGCATTTTGACCTTATGCAAAGCTTTGATAAGACAGTTTCATCCAATCACTGGTTACATAGCCTCCGTGTCATATATTTATAAGGAATGTAGCACTATTACTGTAGATTTTATCTGGATGTTGTATCAAAATGTATTAGCAACCCAAGAGTTCAAGTTATGGTGTTAATGTGACTAAACCCAAAGTAAAGGCAACAGAGTACTTACTCATAACACACTCTAGAGCAGGAATAAAATTGGGGTGTACCTTTGAGGGGTTGCAGCTGGGGTTAGCCTATTGATATTACAGAATATGCCATGCTTCCAAGAGCACATCTTCCCCCCTGTAGTATGACTTGAATAGTATTCTGATCCTGGCTGTTTTAAATAAAGAGGGTCAATAAATCAGCCAATCTTAAGAGGAGTCATATAAGAAAGGCACACTTGTATTATCAGGAGGAAGGGAAGAGTAGGAGTAGGGATGCATGTGTGCTGAGTCACTTCAGTTGTGTCAAACTCTTTGTGACCCTATGGACATGTAGCCCACCAGGCTCCTCTGTCCATGGGATTCTCCAGGCAAGAATACTGGAGTGAGTATCCCTTCACCAGGGGATCTTCCCAATCAGGGATCAAACCCACGTCTCTTATGTCTCCTGCATTGGCAGGTTGGTTCTTTACCACTGTGCCACCTGGGAAGCCCCGTATTCCTCCAGGAGTAGGGATAGATCTGTTATAAAGCTCACTAACCACAACGGAAGGGCAGATATGTCAATCCTACAAAGGCTTGGCTGGACCAGAAAGCTCAGAAGCAGGAACTATTTCACTGAGAGAGGAAGAAAAATGAACTCGGAATCCCTTATAGAGGGGATACTCTATAGTACTTTGTATTTGTATTAGTTGGGTTTCTTATTAATAGTTGGAAACAACAAACTTTGGCTAAGTTTTAATTTAAAAAACTTTCTTGAAAATATATTTAATTGCTTCAGAAAGTCCTGGGAGATAGAGAACAAAGAATCTAAAGAGGCTAGGACCAGAGCCAAAGCCATGCTACAGGAATTTTCTGGTGAGGTTGGTTTGTTTGTTTGCTAAAGCTACCATAACTAAGAACCACAGGCTGTGCGGCTTAAACAACAGAAATTTATTGTTTTGTTGTTCTAGAGATCAGAAGGCCAAGATCCAAGTGTTTTCAGGGCTGGTTCCTTCTGAGGGCAGTAAGGGAAGGATCTGTTCCAGGCCACTCTTTGGCTTATAGATGGCTGTCTTCATGTTCACATGGCATTCTCCCTGTATTTCTCTTCACATTGTCTTCCTTCTACTCATGTCTCTGTGTCCAAATTGCCACTTTTTATAAGAACATCAGTCATTTTGGATTAATACCCACCCTAAGGGCATCACTCTAATTGATGACCTCTGCAAAGACCCTATCTCCAAACAAGGTCACATTCTTTTTTTTTTTTTCAAGGTCACATTCTGAGATACTGGAGATTAGGTATTCATAAGAATTTGTATGGGGAAGGAGGAGGGAGGAGGGTTCAGGATGGGGAGCACATGTATACCTGTGATAGATTCATTTTGATATTTGCAAAACTAATACAATTATGTAAAGTTTAAAAATAAAATAAAATTTTAAAAAAAATCAAAAAAAAAAAAAAAGAATTTGGTTGGATGGCATCACTGACTCAATGGACATGAGTTTGAGAAAACTCTGAGATGGTAAAGGACAGGAAAGCCTGGCATGTTGCAGTCCATGGGGTCGCAAAGAGTTGGACACGACTGAGCAGCTTAACAACAACATAAGAATTTAGGTGAACACAACTCAGACACAGTTCAACCCAAAACAGATAACCCCACTGAATACTAGTTAGAGAACTCAGTTTCGTGCTTGTGCTATTACCTCTCCTGCCTTGATCACTGAGGGAGCAATACTCCAGTGCCCCAGGTGGTAGCACCTGGCTGAACTTGGTCTCATGTACACACCACCCCTGCCAGTGAACAGACAGAAAGTTAGACTTGTCTCCTCAATTTCTAGAATGGGGGATTTCTGCCAAGATGCATGCTTTGAGGACACCCCAAAAGGAAGGAGTGGTTTTAATGGCTGAGCAGTTTAAACCTCTCAAGTAGCCACATCAGTCCTTTTTAAGCCAATCTATGTCTCCAAGTAAGCATATAGTCTTTGAAAAGAGTTTCAGAATAACATATAAATAGAGGGCACATAGAACCAAGCCAATTGAAGAGGAACTCTCATAGTTAATGATCTCTCTCTCATTCACAAGAAGAGGTAGAATAATGTGGAATCTTACTACTCAAAGTGATTGACTTTTGCCTTCACAGTCTCAAAAGGAAAATGCAAGCACCCAAGTCCCCGTGTCCCTTGTCCTATCTGACTTTGACACCACAACCATCTGTGATGACACATACAAGAGCCGAGAAGTAGGGAGCAAAAGCTTCTTTGCATTAGGGGAGAAGAAAAACTAGGCAAATGCTGCCTGAGCTGTATGTCAGAATCACTGCTGAGTGATAAACATCTGTGTCAGGAGGGTCCCTATGGAGACTGAAGTAGAGAGAAGAGTCTCAGGGAGAAAAGTCAGTCCTTGTATCTTCTCATGGGAATACATGAGTCAAACAAAACAAAACAAAAAAAGCCTGAGAATGAATAGCTCTGCCAAGGCAGGGTTCTTGGCTCCACCCTTCTCATCATCATGCCTTCTGTGGGCTATTCCTTCTGCAGGACTCTCTTGCCCACTTGCAGTTTCATTGTTTATTGAGCATTATTTATTGAGCACCTCTTGGATCAGACAGCATGCTAGGGACTGGGGATGCAAACATGAAAAGACTTGGTGGTCCCTGCCCTCAGTGAGATCCCAGCATAGTGGGAGAGACAGACATGCTCATAAAGAGCTACAAAACAATACTTTTAAAGCACATATCAGTATGTGGAATTATGTGTATTTTCATGTGTTTATTTATTCACTCTGTCCTTCACAATAGTGCAGTGGACTTCATTACGTTCACTGCTAGGTTTGTAGCACCCCAGCACCTAGACTGTAGAGAATGTTAGAGATTAAATACATATTTATGAGTAATTTCTACACCAGAAGCAAATCAGAAAGAGTGTGCAAGCCTGCTGTGAGAAATCAGGGAAGTCTTTCCAGAGGAGGAGGCTCTATGTTATCAAGATTTGATCTCATTGTGAGGAATAAATTGCACTGTTAGCCATGGGATTTTCATACCTCCCTATAGGCATGCCCTTTGACATTGAGCTTTGCCATATAACTTGTTTGGACAATGGAATAGTAGCAAACTTGATGCAAGCAGAAACTTGAAATGTGATTTCCGATTTCTCTCTTGGAACCCTGCTACCACCAGAAGTACAAGTCTAGACTAACTGGCTGGCAGATAGGAGACCCTATGGAACAGAGATGAGCTACCCCAGCTGAAACGCATCCCAGGCCAGCCAGCCCCATATAAGTGGACAGCTGGTTGCAGATATGTGTGTGAGCCCTGGCCAGATCAGCAAAACTTCTCTATGATTCATATAGAGAAATGACTAAAAAAAAATAATGGCTGTTTTAAGCCAATAAGATTTGAGGTGATTTGTTACACAGCATTACTGAGGCAGTATATAACTGAAACCTCATCTCACTCAACTACAACCTGTGAAATACCGCTTTTTATTTCTACTTCAAATATAAGAAAACTGATGCTCAGGAACAAATAAATAGGAGGAAAATAGTATTTAGCCCGAGTCTTCGTACCATAGCTGCTTTTATGTTAGAAATATGACTCTGATATATCTTGGGAGCCTATGAGTTAATGATGTAAAGGAAGGGAGGGAGGGAGAGCAGGGAGAGTTAATGATGTAAGGGAAGGGAAGAAGGGAAGGCAAGAAGGGAAGGAAGGATGAAGAGAGGGAAAAAAGGGAAGAAGGAGGAATCTATCTGACCCTCAAGGGAATGTTCTCCACTAATTTAACCAGTGATTTTTTTTATAAACCATAGGCTAAATTGAGAAATAGATGAAAAATATCTTTTTAAGAATGAAAAAGGAAAAGAGGAATAGACAAGAGAGGAGAAGGAAAATGATGGATATGTTTCTGTGAGACAGATGAAATGATTTATCCTACTTCTGGCTGGGTGGGCAGGGAAGGACTCTCTGGAGAGGTGGCAATCTGAGATCTGAATAACAAGAAAGAAGCAGCCATGTGAGGATCAGGGAGAACAGCATTCCAAGGCAAGAGAACAGCTGTGGCAAAGGAATGGAGGCTAAAACAAGCTCAACAAGTTCAAGGACTCAAAAGAGGGCTAAGGTAGACTGAGCGAAGTAGGGGAGGAGGACAGATTTCAGTTCTAAGTGACATCGACTTGGGCTTTGAAAAATGTGGCTCCAGCAGATGGCTTGTGGGGAGAACAGATTAGGCAAACATGAAGTAGGGAGCCTAGGTAAGAGGTCACTGCAGTTGTCCCTGGGAGAAATGATGGTTGCTGGACTGCAGCAATGGTGGCAAAGAAAAGTGGATGTTTCTTGGAATTAGAGTCACTCAAACCTGTCAGTGGACTGAATATCAGAGAAAGGCAGCAATCAAAAATGACTCCCAAGTTTTTGGCTTGATCATCTGGATGAGTAGTGATACCATAGAAACTACTGCAGGAAAAAAAGGGTTTGGTTTTGTTTTGTTTTGTTTTGTTTTTCCCCCAGAGCAGGAGATTAACGGGAAAAAGAAAATGGAGAGAGAAAAATGGGACTAAAGTGTTAAAAATACTGTGCCTCTCGTTGGGGAGAGACTGGCTAACCTCCTCTACGGTATCGCTCTGAAGCATCAGTCCTCAGGCACTGTGCCCTGATCCAATGTTCTAATGTGTGTGGATGATCCAGGAAGGCTACAGTGTTATGGAATAAAAACAAACAATTAAAAAATTAAAATAGAACCACAGCACTGCTAAAGAACAGCTTGTTAGTAAATAGCAACAGTTCAAGACAGAGCAGGCAAAGTTTGTTTTTCCTCTCCTGACCTAAGCACAGCACACATGTGAGGCCACCGCTAGTCGGTGGTGGGTTCTTGGGTAACCACCTCTCTTTCCACACAGCCCTCTGCACACAATGGAAAAAGCAGACCTTTGGGGTTGTTTTCTAATATAGCTCACACGTTAATAGCACTTCAGCTGGTTGCCGACAGTAGCTCAGTGAGGAGAACAGGAGAGATACCATTGTCCCCAGTTTTTAAATTGGGGATCTAAAGCAGAGACAGGGAGAGGCAATGGCACCCCACTCCAGTACTCTTGCCTGGAAAATCCCACGGACAGAGGAGTCTGGTGGGCTGCAGTCCATAGGGTCGCTAAGAGTCAGACACGACTGAGTGACTTCACTTTCACTTTCCACTTTCATGCATTGGAGAAGGAAATGGCAACCCACTCCAGTGTTCTTGCCTGGAGAATCCCATGGACAGAGAAGCCTGGTAGGCTGCAGTCCATGGGGTCGCACAGAGTCGGACACGACTGAAGCAACTTGGCAGCAGCAGCAAAGCAGAGACAAGTTCATGTGACTAATCTGTGGTAGGGCTGAGACCTTCCCATACCCACCTCAGTGTGCTTTTGTGGCGCAAGGCTGCCTCTCCCTCCTAAGGCTGGCCCAGTGTTGCTGGCTGTCAGTCCTCTGGTCAACCCCTGTTTTCAGTGACTTCCTCTCCCAACCCCCTTCCCACCCAACACAGGTTTCGTGGCTCATCCCTTCATTCATTCTCTTGCACACTCAGTGAAGCCTCCTGAGCATGAGAACCTATCCTGTGATAATGTGAATGCCATAGACATTCTTCACGTGGCCCCAGTCTCATTTCACTAACCTGGGCATGACAAGGCTCTTCATTTTACGCTGTGCATAATGTTATGATGGGATTTTACTCCACTATCGACTCCTTTTAACTGAGAGATCCTTCATCACATCCATTGGCCAACTGTACATCTCCTCAGGTCCAGCACTTGACCTGCTGAGAACTGCTGGAGGGAATCACCAACTGGCCCGGTGAAGGCAAGTTCAGGTTCTGCTCTGAGAGCCTGCTCTAGCTCCAGTTTTCCTAAACCCTGTTTCAAGTCTGTCTACTCTCTTCACACCTCACATCCCTTCCTCGCTTAAAGGAGATGACTTCCCATTCCACAGAGACAATAGAAAACTTGATATGAAATGACTTCGACTCCTGGCCATGGAATCCACTCATGTTCCTGCATCAGTGTTCATTTCTCCCCCCATTCCAGTCACAGTGGAGGAGGTGGCCCTTCTCTATTATAAGGTCTCTTTCTTCTTCCACAGGGCTCTGGATCCCATGTTCCTCTATCATTTACCTTGTACATGTCTGACAGTCTTCTCAATAAGTTCACGTCTCTATCAAAAAATAAGACAAAACAAAAATCCTTCATTAGACCTCCACCTCTCACTCTGGCCATTATTTTGCCACTTTTCCACCCATTCATGGTAAGCTTCTCACCTTTATCAGATTTTAAACTCTTATTCACTCCTCAAGCTCTTACCAAACCTGCTTCCGTCCCCATCATTCTATCTAAACCTGTTCCACTAACTAAGCTCACCAAAAATCTCCAGATTGCTACATTCAATGGACAATTCCTCATCTGATCTTATCTCTCGGAAGCATGACATATAGTTAGACACTCCACACTTAGCTTCAGGAAACACTCCGAACTCTATGGAACCATTCCCACTAGGTTTTCTTTTAACTGGCTGACCATCCCTTCTTTTTCACCCTGCTCTGTAGCTGCCTCCTCTTCTTCTACTCAGCATTAAATTTCTTTTCACTTGACACACTCCTCAGATGATCTCATCCATACCCTGTACACGAATAACTCCCAAACCTTGACCTGCTGCCAAGGACTCTCTACCGATCTTCAGACCCATGTATCCATCTGCCTACATGACATCTGCATGTATAAGTTTAATAGGCCCCCCAAAAAGAACATGGTGCAAACTTGAGCTTGTGAGCATTCTTCTTGACATTGTACCCTTTGTCCAGCAAGTGACCCTACCATTCGCTTAGCTGTGCCTGTAAATATCCCAGTTGTTAACTGTAGTAAGTGCTGGTATTCTTGCCTGCTTAGCTTTCATTCACCATTGTACTGATAAGAGCTCCTCAAATTTCCTTTCCTACTCTGGGTCTATTTGCTTCAGTGGGACCAATTCTACCCTTCAGCTCCAGGGGTACCCAAGACTAGTCAATGAAACTCAGTTCTAGGGTATTTCCTGAAAATGATGAGAGGTTCTCTTCTGTGGGAGCTGCTGCTCTGTGAGGATGTGAACCTGCAACCGCCAGCTGCTATTTTGCCAGCATGTAGAGAGAGCTCTCCAGAGAGGAGGGGACACCAAAGCAGCAGAAAGAGACCTGCTCTGAGAGATGGCGTCTGAACTCCTGGATCCAGCCATGCCTGAAGCATCTGAGCTACTCCCTGACTCTTCCTAAACTTGAACTCATCAATTTCCTTCCAGGCTTAAGCCACTTTGAATTGGATTGCAGTCACTTACATAGAAACAGTTCTATTATTTTTAGTGCCTCCCCTTCTCTCACACACACAGTCCAATTAGTCCTTTAGTCTTTTTTATTGCACTGCCTAATTAGCTAAATATTAATATCTCTAAAATCAACCTACTTCACTTTAGTCCAACCATCACCCTAAGCCAAACCATCATTTCTGGACAATCACAGTGGCATTCTAACTGGTTCCTTATATCCCTTCTGGTATCTTCAATCTGCTCTCTACACAATGGTACACAAGATCTTAATAAAACCTAAAATCTGACTGTATCTCTTCTACTTCGAGCTCTCCATTGATCCCTCTTGCCCATATAATTATGTCCCCAATGACTCATATGCCCTGTGAGTGGGTGAATGGGTAGGTTCCTGTCTACCTTTCCAGCTTTATCTCATTCCATCTTCCCTTTTCCTCTCTTCATCCCAGAGGTGCTAGGCATTACTCCTAAATCTCAGCTCCTTTGCAAATGCCATTCCCAGTGCCTGGAACAGGCTTCCCCGGATCTCCCCTTACCTATGATTTAAATGTCATTCCTCAGAAGAAAGCTTCCCTAACATATTGAACCAGGCCCCCTTTGCCCCTGAGCCATCTCTCACACCTTGTACTCTATACTTTTCCTTCTCTTCATGTGTATTTGTTGTCATTTAATGTTAATGATTAACCTCAACTCTAACTCTCCCACTAGACTATATACTCCATGAGGATCGGGGTCATGACTATTTTGTTTACCACTATAGCTTTTCAAAGGGCCTGACATGGGGAGGGATGTGGGAGGAGGGTTCTGGACGGGGGGACACGTGTATGCCTGTGGCTGATTCATGTCAGTGTATGGCAGAGGCGACCACAATATTGTGGAGCCTCCAATTAAAATAAATTAATTAATAAAAAAAAAGAAAGAAAGAAATTGAGGCTCAGAGAGGTTAAGTGACAAGCCCGAGCTCACACAGGTACTAAGTGGAAGAGCTGGGATTCCAGGGAAGACAGACTGGCTGGAGCAGCCAAGATGATTGAAATGCCACTCTGACATCAGAAGACCCCCTCCTCCTTTAGAAAAAAGTCGCCTCTCCAGCCCCAGCCCCCTTTCCTCGTTCCTAACCCTTCATGTCACACTCCTTGCTGGACACTTCCATAGGGTCAGGGTGTGGCACCTTCGTCCTTTCCTTTCCCTCTCTAATTGGAGTATAATTGCTTTGCAATGTTGTGTTGGCTTCCGCGGTACAGTGAAGCGAATCAGCTATATGTATACATGTGCTCCATCCCTTTGGACCTCCCTTGAAACCTGGGTCATGACAGAGCACCAAGCTGAGCTCCCTGTGCTATACAGCAGTTTCCCTCTCTGTTCAGTTCCATCGCTCAGTCGTGTCTCTTTGCGACCCCATGGCCTGCAGTATGCCAGGCTTCCCTGTCCATCAGCAGCTAGTTTCCTTCTAGCTAGCTATTTTGTACACGGTTGTGTATTTATGTCATATCCAATCTCCCGATTCATCCCAGCCTCCTGGGATCTTAGATCCCCGATCGGGGATGGAGCCTGCGCCCCGTGCATTGGAAGCACAGAGTCTTTACCACTGGGACTTCACCAGTCCTTTCCTTTTTAAACGGTGTTTCCTTGGGATTTCAGGTAGCTCCACGTTTCACCCTTCTCCAGGTCTGGCTTGAAACCTCAGCATCACCCTCTAGCCCTCTTTCTTCCTTACTGCCAACCTCACATCACCTTCCAGGCTTGCTGATCCTGCCTCGGAAGTTTCCTCACCCCTGTTTCCGCTTCCCTTCCCTTCGAGTCCTCTTCAGCCTCAGTAGCACTCAAGTGGACAGCCTCTCCACTGGACCCCTCTTGTCTAGACTTTCCCTGTTCCAGATCATTTCACACTTTAGATTCCTGTGCTGACCCTTGGGGCCCTCAATGCTTTTCTATATGGAGACTCTACTAAAGCCTAAAGAGGGTTCTGGCGACATCCCTGCTGCCTGATACACCCCATCCCTCAGTCCAATCCCAAGTCAGACAGCACAAACTTGCCCTAAGTCCCTTCTCTTAGCTGTGCCCCAAAGAGCGTATTCCTTCTTTCCTTTCGTCACTTTTGTGCTTATGTAGGGTGTCCTAGTCATTGCTGCATCTGTCTTAAGCTCTGAGCCCCAGAGGGCAGGGGGCGGTGGTTTACGCCTCTCTGCTTGCACATAATAGGTGCTCAAAGAAAGTTTTTCTGTTTGTGTGTGTGTGTGTGTGTGGTTGTTTCCTTTCAAAAAATACTTGTTTTCAGAAATAAAATTAGTAGTATTAAAAAAAAAAAAACATGGGGCTGACATCATTTTGATGCATTTTCCTTTGTTCTAGGTGCTAGAGTGGGAGAGAGAAACTCGGGAAAAACAGAGATGTTTGACCAGGTTTACAGACTTCATCTTAGACTAAAAGATTTCATCTTAGACTTTATTTTTAAGCAGTTGACCATCTGTTATACCATTAAGGCAGTACTGCTTCAGGTGAAGATAAAGCAGAAAGTTGGGCACTTTCCTAAAAATCTGGTTTATGTACAGAATAAAATATGAAAGACAAAAGGAAAACATACAAAACTTCAACCTTTCCTGTTCTCTTCAATTAGGAGTTTGATGAAAAATAAAATAATAATAAAGACACTAGATAAAAGATGTTTAAGGGACAGAATAAATAGGTGCAATGCAGAGTTCTAGGTTTGAGTCTGGTTTGGATAAAAACACTGTAAAGGACATTTTGGGGACAAGAAGGGGAAATTTGAATACAGACTAGGGTTTAGGTAAGAAAACAATTTATTGACAAAGAAAGATGGAGATCATTAACTAAAGAAAGTAGGTTATGAACAACATGTGATTTCATTTGGTAAAAAAATATATATGTGTATATTTATATATGCATGGGAAAAGCTTTCAGAATCTACATACAGGTGTATTAACAGTGGTAGGAATATGGGGCATTTTTCTATATTTTTTTATCTGATTTTATAACTTTCTGCAAGGCACAATGTAACTTTTGCAATAATAAAAATTAAAACATGAATGAATTTTTAAGATGTTTCAAGGAGGCTCAGATTTTCACTGAAAGCTGTCTAAGACATTTTTTTTCTGTGTCCTCCACCTTGGAAGTGAATAGTGTCCCAACTTCCTAGTAGGTCTCTGGGTGAAAAATTAAAATTTTTAGCAGTCCTTGAACTGAAAGGGAATCAATCAGATATTGAGCATGCACACATTTTCTACTGGCACTATAGGTAAATGGCCTCCCCATCAGGAGCAGGGATGGCTGCAAGAAAGCAAGCTGACAACATGGTGCTCACATAATTACCAGGCAATGCTGAAACCACTATCTCCTGCTCTAATGGAAAAATCCACAGTTCATCAACTCCTAAGGGTAGTAAGTTCATAGAAAATTTAGAAAATGCTGAGTTCCAATGCTGTCCAACAAGAGATGGGAAGCATATTTTGAAGACAAGTGCAAGAGACTGGAAAGGTCATTTATTGGATGTTATTGAACTGATTATGAAGACACTTGTATTCAAGCCCAGCCTTACTCCAGAGGAATTGGAAAAGTTCACAGCCATGGGAGTCCTCATGTTCCTTATCATTCCTTATCTGTTAAATGAAGTCTAGACAAAATCTAACATTTTAATTGCTTCACACCCATGGTTCATTGAATAACAAGATATTCTGTGAGACGCTGTCACAACTTGAAATGTACCCAGAGAATTTTGCCAACATCCCCTTTACGAATTCTCAAACTGAGGAGCTAGTTGCCTGTAGAGGGCAGTAGTCAGTTAATAACATCTTTTTGACTGAAGCAGGAAGGGACTTTATGGATTCCTCTTTCTTATAGAGGAGAAAATTGAGGCCCAGAGAAATCAGTTGACTTGCTCAGAAATGCACAGCTAGCACTAAGGAGAGCTGAGATAAAAATAAAGAATTCTTTTCTGTAATTTAATTTTTAAAATTAAAGTATAGTTGATTTGCAACGTTGTGTTAGAGAATGAAGAATTCTGATCCAAGTTTAAAAAAACTTACAGAATCTAAAACTCAAGTTGCATTCAGTTCTCTAGTTACTGAATCACCCTTTCTGAAAACAATAATATCATATCACCATAAAAAAGGACACTATCCCAGAAAACCTTTGACATTTTTTCTTGAAGGCATTTTATTCCCCAGTCACAGTGCTATCCCAAGAAATTCCCTTAGCCTGCTACCATTTTGTTGATAATCTTTGCTGTTGAAATACTTCTTTGCCAGATGTATGCAGTCCTTGAAGTGCTTTGGAGGACTGGATGGTGTGTAGAGGGTTTTTTTTTTTTTTTTTTTCCCCTCCTAATCCCATCAATGGCTGTGTTCCCCTGAGATTAGTGTTTGGTTATTTCAATCACCCTGTGATCAGATTAGATCTACCAGTTTGCAAGATTGTCTAGTCTTTGACAATATTTCAGAAAATAATTCACCTGGTGAAATACTATACATGGAACCAAGTTTTGTAAAACCATGACGAGGATGTGTTTGATGTCTTATCCTTGGGCTTTTCTGTTTGCTCTTATTTTGTGAAATAGACATGTAATAAAAATAGCACATACCATGCTGTAGTAGAGAACCATCAACTTTGGAGCAGACCAGCTACTACTCATGTATCAGCCAGGTCTCTGCAGCAACTTACTTTGACTCTATGCATATCGGATTTCTCATTACAATATTTACCTTATGCTGCTAAGTCACTTCAGTTGTGTCCAACTCTATGCAACCCCATAGATGGCAGCCCACCAGGCTCCCCCATCCCTGGGATTCTCCAGGCAAGAACACTGGAGTGGGTTGCCATTTCCTTCTCCAATGTATGAAAGTGAAAAGTGAAAGTGAAGTCGCTCAGTCGTGTCTGACTCTTAGCGACCCCATGGATTGCAGCCTACCAGGCTCCTCTGCCCATGGGATTTTCCAGGCAAGAGTACTGGAGTGGGGTGCCATTGCCTTCTCCAATTTACCTTATAGAGTGACAATTAAATTAGAAAATTATAAGTGCCTAAATCAGCACCTATAGAATATGACCTGTTATTAAAATTAGGAGACAGCAAAAAGCATAATTCCACAGTGTAATGGATTCAAGGTCTTGACTATTAAAGTGAGGTATTGTTTTTAAAACATCCCATGGAAAATAGATAAACATTACATTGGATAAGTTTCAGGAAAGTAGCTTTATAACCTACCCCAGGCTAGTGCCATGGGGCTCTTACTATTCACCAACTTTCACAGCAGCGACATTAATGAAACTACAGCCTAAGTCTCCCCTCGAATGTTAGCGGTGATCAAAGATCAAGCTCCATTAAGAACGTGAGTGAAGGAACTTAGAACAGGTAGCCACTCTCTCTCTCCGTGATACTTCTGGGGTGCAGAGAAAGCGTTTCAATTTCTTTTTCAACCCAGTCTTTTCTTAGATCTTATGAGAAAGAGAATGCAGTGGGTCCTAAAAACTATGATGGTCTGAGCATAGGTACACTGTTGCTAGGACATTTTTTTTCCACAGTTTTGCATAATTGGTTCATACCCTTTGAGTGCATATTATGTTCAGCACTCCAGACAAGTATTATTTCATTCAAGCTCCACCGCAATCTGATGAGGAGATACTATTACTGACTTCAGTATATTTATTGATGGAGAAGCTGAGTTTTGACAAGAGTGTGTTGCTTGCCTAGGTCACAAATAATGTGGTGAAACCAGGATGGAACCCTAAGAGTAACCCAGAATCTGCTTCACTTCTGCATCTTTGGCATCTCATATACTAACTTTTGTGACTGTGGTAATAGGAAACAAAAAGGCAGGTAGCAACCTGAGAGGGGAAAGCTCAAGAAACCTACCAAGAACCAAATCCATTTCCATCCCCACACTCTATTAGCAGGCGTTTTCTATTCTGCAGTCTTCACCAGCATAACTTTTCTGTTCCAGAAAGCCCAGGAAGATGACAGTTACAAATGACTTTATCATTCATTCCAAAGACCTCCTTAAAGACCCTTCAATTCATTTATGAGAGTGAAAGTCGCTGAGTTGTGTCTGACTCTTTGCGACCCCATGGACTATACAGTCCATGGAATTCTCCAGGCCAGAATACTGGAGTGGGTAGCCTTTCCCTTCTCCAGGGGCTTTTCCCAACCCAGGGATTGAATTTAGGTCTCCTGTATTGCAGGCGAACTTTTTTACTAGCTGAGTCACCAGGGAAGCCCTCAATTCATCTATAGAAAACAAAGGATAATTTTACATCAATTTTCAAAACCCTCACCTCGAAATGAGGTTTCCCAGGTGATGCTAGTGGTAAAGAACCCTCTGCCAAAGAAGGAGACTTAAGAGACATGGGTTCAATCCCTGGGTCAGGAAGATCCCCTGGAGGAAGAAATGGCAATGCTCTCCAGTATTCTTGCCTGGAAAATTCCATGGACAGAGAAGCCTGGTAAGCTGCCATCCATGGGGTTGCAAAGAGTTGGACATGACTGAGGCTACTTAGCACACATGCACCTCAAAATGTTCACTTTGCTATGTCCACTCATCCTAAAGATTGTATTATAGTCCTCACTCAGCCCTAACCAGTTCTTCCCCATGCTCAAAATGAAAGACACATGTTGGGGCTTCCCTTGTGGCTCAGCTGGTAAAGAATCCCCCTGCAATGTAGGAGACGTGGGTTCGATCCCTGGAGAAGGGAAAGGCTACCCACTTCAGTATTTTGGCCTGGAGAATTCCAAGGACTATACAGTCCTTGGAGTCACAAAGAGTCGGATGTGACTGAGCAACTTTCACTTAAAAAAAAAAAAAAGGAAGAGACACATGTTGGAAAAGGTATGCTTCAAAAATCTCAAAACTCTTTTCAATCTTCTTTCCCAACTCTGAGCCTCTGATAAGACTGTCAAGGTGTTGATCTCTATTACCTGTAAAGCATTGGCTTCTTAACTGGTGCTGATTTTGCCTCCCAGGGGACATGGGGCAGTATCTGGAGATATTTTTGATTGTCATGACCAGGGTTGCTACTGGCATCTAGGTCAGGGTCAAGATTGCTGCTAAATATCCTGCCCAAGACAATCCCCCTCTTCTAACAAAACATTGCTGCTGCTAAGTCGCTTCAGTCATGTCCGACTCTGCGTGACCCCATAGACAGCAGCCCACAAGTCTCCCCCGTCCCTGGGATTCTCCAGGCAAGAACACTGGAGTGGGTTGCCATTTCCTTCTCCAATGCATGACATTGAAGAGTGAAAGTGAAGTCGCTCCGTCGTGTCTGACTCTTAGCGACCCCATGGACTGCAGCCTACCAGGCTCGTCTGTCCATGGGATTTTCCAGGCAAGAGTACTGGCGTGGGGTGCCATTGCCTTCTCTAACAAAGCATTACCCAGTATCAAAAGGTTGTTTGCTCGTGTTTGGGTGAACTAGCATTTGAGCCACTAATTAGCAATGTCTAAGTCCATTCTATATAAAAGTATGTAGGATGGTTCAATGGTTCAGTGATTCAAACTCTGAACCATTCTAGCTATGTTCTTATTTTCATTGCTATTCATTTCTAGTATCCCTACAGGTTAGTAAGCCCCAAATCCATGTTCCCCATCCTTTAGAATTTCATCCTGAGAGTCTGTACTGCAAACAAATACCTGCCTTTTTAGGATGTTTCTCATCTTCTGAGATTACCTGGTAGATCATTTATCTTTAATTTCTACACTTTGAATTCTGGATGAGAAATTTGAATTGATGGACCCAAGACTGCAATTTTTTTATGGAGATATCCTTATCTATCTTAATAACTAGAATTTCTAAAAGTGTGAAAATGACTTTAATGAACAGGAAACTTGTTCTTCAGCAACCAAACAGCGCTAAATCATACCACTAATTCAAAGTAATAGAGAATATGAAATGCTGCCTTGGAAATTAGAATTGAATTTTTCCTTTTCTTCTAGATATTTTCCCAGATAACCGCATTTCCTTGGACATTAGGATTTCAATTATAAGATCAATTTGTGACCTGAAAATATAACCAGCCTGTCTTTCTTGCTTGTGGTGGGTAAAAGGCAAAAGCAACTATACATAAACAGTTTGAAAACTGATATCACTTAAGTCTTGAAATATTGTGCAATGGTTTTCTGAAGGCAGGTAATGGGTGTTGAACCTTGGGGACTTAATGAAGTTAAAGACCAGCCCTCACTGTGGGCACAGAAGCCAGGACTTGCGTTTTTGGAAGGAGACCACGTTGATAAACCCACAGCGCCTTTGTACTAGGCAGCAATGTGTCTGTCACCAGGAATGTCACTGAATCTTCCAGAAGCTCTTATGTCCATCATAGAAATATAGCCTATGTCAATCCTTTTCAGAGGAAACACCTGGGAGATTTCCTTCTTTAAAATTTTTGTGATGATGAGAGTCTTATGTCTTGTGGGGGATCCACTCAGAACCCTAGAAAATTAAAATAATTTTAAAGGCAAATGTTTTAGCTAAAGCAGAAGCAGAAAGAAATCTTACCTAAATGGTCCTTGTCTGACTAGGGCAGAGCCTCCAGAAAAATACACCTGTGGTTAACTCCTTTCCTGGAGCTTCCCTGATGGCTCAGACAGTAAAGAATTTGCCAGCAATGCAGGAGACCCAGGTTCAATCCCTGGGTTGGGAAGATTCCCCCAAGAAGGAAAATGGCAACCCACTCCAGTTTTCTTGCCTGGGGAATGCCATGGAGCCAGAGGAACCTGCCAGGCTACAGTCCATGGGGTCGCAAGAGTCAGACAGGACTTAACAACTTAACTACCGCCACCAACTTCCTTCCCAGGGAGTTTCCTGTAAATTCAGCTGCCCTAGAGACAGACTACCCATTCCCTTAGCATCAAAAAGTCCCACAGAGCCTTCCCTACCACCACTACCTCCACCATGAGCCCTTTGTTAAATCTGCCACATGAACCTATTAATCCCTGACTGTTGAGTGAGTTTCTCATCACTGACTATTTCCACCTGCATGTGTAAATTATCCTTGTCTTTTCTCTTGTTAATCTGTTGTGGGTTAATTTGTAGGCCCTCAACCACTAGACATAAATAAGTTGGAAGAAGAGAAGCTTTCCTTCTTCAATAGTTCAGCAGCTTCAGTGATGAGGACAGGGTGGCTGGGGCACCCTGCTCACTCTGGAGCCTGTAACAAGATCTTGGGAACTCTGACCAAGCTGACAGTTAAATTTCTTTGCCAGCCAGACTCCCACATCTCTCAGGGTCTGGGTGAGGAAAGGCCGTAGGAGTTTCTCATTTTCTTTTCTTTCTAAGGTTCAGATTAGAAGGGAAAAAAAAAACACTTTTATGAACTAGTTGTTTGTATATTGTGACTCATGGTTTGAGTTCTCTTATGATAGATCCTCTCCCTGCCAGGGATAGCTTCTTGTCCTATCTATTCATTGCTTTTTGTGTCCTGAGAGCCTGGTTTGGATCTAATAAGAAGAGCATTCACCCTTTGGTTGTCTGTCTGCACAGAGATGTAGATTTTTGGATCTGTGTTCAGAAGAAGCCAAATATGAGGGCATGAAAATCTGTAGCCTGCCAGACAAAAATGTAAGCAGACTGAGCACCCTATTTGTGGCTGGTGTCCTGCTAACCGTTGACAGCTCTGAGTGTGTCCATCTCAGGTCTCAGTCCATCAGGACCTCATCCTCTGTTTCCTTGTTGCCTTGACTTATGCTGGCAAGTGCTATTCTCGTATACCCTGCCTGATGTCAGATACAGATAGGGAGGTCTGTAACTAGAGGCGTCTCACTTTTATGGGAAACTAGACACATAAGTTTTCACCAACACTCATCAACTGTGGCAAATGAGCGTGCGTGTGTGCTAAGTTGCTACGGTCGTGTCCAACTCTTTGAGATCTTATGGATTGTAGCCCACCAGGCTCCTCTGTGCGTGGGATTCTCCTGGAATGGAGTAGGTTGTTGTGCCCGCCTCCAGGGGATCTTCCTGACCCGGGGACTGCACTCTCATCTCTTATGTCTCCTGCACTGGCAGGTGATTCCTTACCACTAGTGCCACCTGGGAAGTCCCTCAGCAAATGAGATGCTTTACTTTCTTTCTCTTTGGCTACTGTTGGGAGTGACCTTAAACTATGGTGCTTCATTTTCTGTACCCTTTTAGGGGGATGCCTCTGTGTCCAGGGATAAGTCATAAAAAGGCTAATTGGTTTTGAGTCACATTTTACAATAGATATACCTTTGGGGATCCTAAATATCAATGGCCAGTCAACAAGTCCTTTGATTTGGAAAAGAGTTTATACTTGTAAGAGTTTTGAGAAAACTCTGACCCTCAACAAATATCCTTTTACCAATATGAAAAAAGGACATTAAAAAGATCACAGATAGCTTAAAGTCTCCACTAACAAAATTAAAGGAAAGAAATCAGATTTAGAACAAAAATTAAATCTGCAACCACCATAAACTCCCCTCCACCACCTCCCTGGTACAAATGGCCCACTTGGAAGCTGGTGTTCAGGGCCCAATAGGAATTATTATAGAAGCCTTTCCCCGAAGGTTAATTGGGCTGAAGTGGAATGGTACCCAGAGGAAAGAAATACATCATAAAACCTTTGTTGAGTGATTTATAAAAAAACATTTCAAAGACATAGAACTCTAAATCCAGGCACCCTAGAACCTTAAGAATCTTGGTTTCTGCCTTAACTGGAACTCTCTCTGATATAAGTAAGAAATAAGTTCAAAATAATATAGTTGGATGGGTAGGCCACCCCCTTGGTAGTATTGAGTTCAGTTCAGTTCAGTCGCTCAGTCGGGTCCGACTCTTTGCAACTCCATAGGCTGCAGCACGCCAGGCCTCCCTATCCATCACCAGTTCCCAGAGTTTACTCAGACTCATGTTCCTTGAGTCGGTGATGCCAGCCAACCATCTATGGTACTATTGAGGCTGCCACTCAATTCTTTGAAGAATTAAAAATATCTGTCTTCACCTTCTTAATCTTTACAAAATCAGATCTATGGCTCTAGAACTAGCGCAAAGTCTACCATCTTTTTTGCCAATTCCAAAGCCTCCTCTATTCATCTCGAGATACTTGCTAATACTTTAAAATGTCAGGACATTGGGGGGAAAACTGACATGAACTTAAGGAAAAGAAACACAGTAATTATTCTAGGCCTCAGCCTCCTCATTTAGGCTCCTCTGAACCTCTTCTCAATTAGGCCTCAACCTGGGCCAATTAGAAACTAGAGACTCTCCACACAAATAATTCTGTTCACCAGTAGCCCCCTTAAAATGCCTGCTTGCAGAGCTCAATGTTACCAGGTAAATTTACTCTTTGTCCCAGCCAAAATCTGGCAATAGGCAAATATAGCCCTGAAAAACCCTCTTAGAGCAGTTATTTAAAAAGGTTGCTTTCTTCCTCTCCCTCTTTGAGATGTAAATCTTCTACCACCCAGAACTGTCTTCCCCAGGACTCAAGAGCCAACTCTTTAAAATGCAAACATCCAAGGAAATAAGGCTGGCTGTCAGCCTGAGGGCTCTCTTGCTTTCACTTGTACTACTGCTTCCTGTCATAAAATATAAGAAATTTATTTCTCCTCCTGATGTGAATCAATTAATATATCCCCTTTTAATAAGCCCCCCAGTGCTCTTTTCCTCAGCACAGCCCAGACTTTAACAAGTAACTTCTCAGTCCACTATAACCATCTGAGACTGAACTGCAACCTCTACTGGTTACATATTAAGGCAAAGTAAAGATAGGTAACCAGGTGAAGTCTACCCTACAAAACTCTCGCCTACAAATATCGGTAAAAAGCTTTAGCCCTGTGTTGAACAAACAGCAACTCATTCCATCTGCTAGAAACGTAGTCTGAGTAAAAAGTGGGACAAAGACAAACACAACTCTTACTATTGAGGCAGGAGATAGCTGGGTCCCTGGTTGAGCAGCAGGAGCCTGTCCCCTGTGGACAGACATTCTGAGATGAAGAGGAGGGGAAGCTAAGCCCTGCCCAGATAAGAGACCTCATATTTCTCATTTTCAAGGTCAAGGAGACCTTCCTGACCATACTTGAACAGAAAGGCTTCTTGGAGATCAAAAAGGGAGTGACGTCAACATATCCATAGGCTTCTTTGGTAGAATCCATCTTGGCTAAGACTCATTAGAGATGAGTCTCTGATGCTGGGAAAGACTGAGGATGGGGAGAAGGGGACGACAGAGGACGAGACGGTCAGATGGCATCACCGACTTGATGGACATGAGTTTGAGCAAGCTCCAGGAGGTGGTGAAGGACAGGGAAGCCTGGCATGCTGCTCCATCCATGGGGTTGCAAAGAGTCGGACATGACTGAGCAACTGAACAACATCATCTTGGCTAAGAGATGCGCATGCAGACATGGGAGTGTGCTGAGATAACCAAATACAGACTCAGAACCAGGCAAAGCAAGATCATTGGCAAAGGAGACCCAGAAAAAAATGCCCCATATACGTGACTCAAACTACTACAAGGGCTCAACATCCTCTCTAAGCCCTCCATTTGTCTATCCACATATACCCCTTTTCCTTGTAATAAACACTTATTTCACTACTTTCAGTCTCTATGTGGAAATTCATTTCTACATAGTTGACAGGCCAGGGCCTTGTCACTGGTTCCTGGTCTCTGGTGGTCTGGTGGCTAGAATTCAGTGATCTCACTGCCATGGCCTGACTTCAGTCTCTGACCCAGAACTGAAATCCTGCTCCAAGCCACAGCAGTCTGAGGACACCCAGGATTACTGTGAAAGCTGTAAGGTCTCTGTTGGTGTCTGCATGTATGCTTATGTCTGTCTCTGTAGATAGATACGTGTATGTGGCGTTTTCTTACCTCTGGATGCCATTGCCAAATCAATGTATGAAATTCCTTAAAAGAGCTCTACTTTATTTGCTTAGTGAAAAAGAAAACTTACATAAATGAAATATTTCTGAAGTTCAAAATTGTCTTATTCAAATTCACATGATTTGGGTAAATGTTTGGTAAATAAGACTAGTTTAATTATTTTTGGCTTAGTAATAAAAACAACGGTGTCATCTGAATTACCAGCATTATGATACAAACATATATGTTTAGACTACTTGGGTTTACCCAAGAAAAGAAGTTATTATTTACTATATGTTTAAGACTATAAAACTTACAGATTTTATTTTTTTAAGTTGATATATAGTTGATTTACAAAGTTTCAGGAGTATAGCAAACTGATTTAAGCTTATATATACATATATAATATATTTTCACATATATATATGTATATATTCTTTTTCAGACTCTTTTGCATTGTAGGTTATTACAAGAAATTGAATTATAGTTTTTTAAAATTTATTTTTAATTGGAAGACAATTGCTTTACAATGTTGTGTTGGTTTCTGCTATACAACAACATGAATCAGCCATAAGTGTACATATATCCCCTTCCTCTTGAACCTCCTTCCCACTCCCCATCCCACCTCTCTAGGTCATCACAGAGCAATGGGGTGAGCTCCCTGTGTTATACAACAACTTCTCACTAGCTCTCTGTTTTACACATGGTGATGTATATATGTCAATGCTTCTCTCTCACTTTGTCCCACCCCTCCTTCTCCCGCTGTGTACACAAGTCCATTCTCAATATCTGCATATCATTCCTGCCCTGTAAATGGGTTCATTGGTACCATTTATATGTATGCATTAATACACAATATTTCTTTTTCTGTTTGACTTACTTCACTCTGTAAACAGGGTCTAGGTTCAGCCATCTCAGTTCAACTAACTCAAATTTGTTTCTTTTTATGGCTGAGTAATATTCCATTGTATATATGTACCACAATTTCTTTATCCATTCATCTATCAATGGATATCTAGGTTGCTTCATGTCCTGGCTGTTGTAAATAGTGCTACATGAATGTTGGTGTCCATGTGTCTTTTTGAATTATGGTTTTCTTGGGGTATATGTCCAGTAGTGGGATTTCTGGGTCATATGGTAGTTTTAGTCCTAGTTTCTTATGGAATTTCCATACTGCTGTCCATAGTGGTTGTATCAATTTACATTCCCAACAGCAGTACATTCCCTTTGTTCCACATCCTCTCCAGCATTTATTGTTTGTAGATTTTTTGATGATGGCCATCCTGATCGGTGTGAGGTGATACCTCATTGTAGTTTTGATTTGCATTTCTCTAGTAATTAGCAGTGTTGGGCTTCTTTTCATGTGCCTGCTGGCTATCTATATGTCTTCTTTGGAAAAATGTCTATTTAGATCTTCTGCCACCCCCCTTTTTTTTAATAGTGAGTTAGGTAAGATGTATATTTTGGAAATTACTCCCTTGTTGGTCACATTGTTTGCAAATATTTTCTCCCATTCCTTAGGTTGTCTTTTTGTTTTGCTTATGGTTTCTTTTGCTATGCAAAAACTTTGAAGTTTAATTAAGTTCCATTTGTTTATTTTTTGCTTTTGTTTCCATTACTCTAGGAGACTGATCAAAAATTGCTGATATATATATGTACTCTTGCCTGGAAAATCCCATGGATGGAGAAGCCTGGTGGGCTGTGGTCCATGGGGTCACTACGAGTCAGGCACGACTAAGCAAATTCACTTTCACTTTTCACTTTCCTGCATTGGGGAAGGAAATGGCAACCCACTCCAGTGTTCTTGCCTGGAGAATCCCAGGGATGGAGGAGCCTGGTGGGCTTCCATCTATGGGGTTGCACAGAGTCAGACACGATTGAAGCGACTTAGCAGCAGCAGCAGCAGCAGTAATTAGCAGTGTTGGCCTTCCTTTCATGTGCCTGTTGGCCATCTATATGTCTTCTTTGGAAAATGTCTATTTAGATCTTCTGCCCCCCCCCCCCTTTGTTTTAATAGTGAGTCAGGTAAGATGTATATTTTGGAAATTACTCCCTTATTGGTCACATTGTTTGCAAATATTTTCTCCCATTCCTTAGGTTGTCTTTTTGTTTTGCTTATGGTTTCTTTTGCAATGCAAAAACTTTCAAGTTTAATTAAGTCCCATTTGTTTATGTATGCTTTTGTTTCCATTACTCTAGGAGACTGATCAAAAATTGCTGGTATATATGTCAAAAAATGTTTTACCTATGTTTCCCTCTAGGAGTTTTATTTAGGTCCTTTTTGAGTTTATTTTTGTATATGGTGTTAGAGAATGTTCAAACTTCATTCTCTTGCATGTAGCTTTCCAGTGTTCCCAGCACAACTTATTGAAGAGACTGTCTTTTCTCCATTGTATACTGTTGCATCTTTTATGACAGATTAATTGACCATAGTGAGTGGATTATCTCTGGGCTTTATTTCCTGTTCCATTGATCTGTGTGCCCTTTTTTTGTGCTGGTACCACACAGTTTTGACTATTGTGGATTTGTATTATAGTCTGAAGTCAGGGAGTATGATTCTTTATACATTTTATTTCAATCAAATTGGATCATTGCTCTTACAAACTTTATTTCACCATAATTTTGTTTTATTGTACATCTGGTTAGAAGTAGTTTCTAAAATCTTTTAGGTAACTTGAAACTTCAGAGGTATACGAAGTTAAATGATAGCAGTTAGATCATTTTCAAATAATATAAAATGCTGAGACATTAATTACTAAACATAGCTTTAAGTTTTCTACTATTGACTTATTTACACAAAAGGCTAAAGATGATCTTTTCGTCGCATTGAGAAATTGTACTATGAGGCTGTATACATCTCTAGAAATTGTGAGATGGTGTTTTGATAAATTTACTAATCTATTACACAATGCTCGTATATGACAGGCAATTCACAATTGTCTACTTCGTAATTTTCTCTGGAAAATAAAGGTTACTAAGGGTTGAAAATTATAATAATATATGTAAATGAAACTTAGAAATAATAAGAATGAAGAAGGAAACTCTGACTCCAGAGTATTCAAGGAATGTAGGATTATTTTTGTTATGAAAAAGAAAAGAGTTGATTCTTTCCAAAAGTATTGCTTAAAGATTGTTCCAGAAGGAAAAAGAAAAATGAGAGATGAAAATAGGAATAAATATAGAAGTTTTAAAAGTTGGGAGAGAGGGACAATTTCATGGGACACACACAGAGAGAATCTTACCTCATGTGGTCAGGCTGGCCGAGATTGAATGGATTTACTATAAGGCTTTAAAATGAGTTTTAATATCAATACCATACTGATGCAAAACTAGAGTTTGGTTTTCTGTCTCTTAAAAGGACAGTTTCTTGGATTATTGGTCTGTTCTTAATAAGGGACTGTAAAAGTTTCTCTTTATCTTTTAACCCATCTTAAAACATGAAGAACTTTTCAAGCAAGGATTCTGTGCCTTATTGGAATAATTTCCAGTACTTTATCATGGTGGAAAACTGCTAAACCATTCAGGTATGACCTAAATCAAATCCCTTATGATTATACAGTAGAAGTGGCAACTAGACTCAAGGGATTAGATCTGATAGACAGAGTGCCTGATGAACTAAGGATGGAGGTTCGTGACATTGTACAGGAGACAGGGATTAAGACCATCCCCAAGAAAAAGAAATGCAAAAAGGCAAAGTGGTTGTTTGAGGAGGGCTTATAAATAGCTGTAAAAAGAAGAGAAGGGAAAAGCAAAGGAGAAAAGGAAAGATATACCTATTTGAATGCAGAGTTCCAAAGAATAGCAAAGAGAGATAAGAAAGCCTTCCTCATTGATCAATACAAAGAAATAGAGGAAAACAACAGAATAGGAAAGACTAGAGATCTCTTCAAGAAAATCAGAGATACCAAGGAAACATTTCATGCAAAGATGGACTCAATAAAGGACAGAAATGGTATGGACCTAACAGAAGCAGAAGATATCAAGAAGAGGTGGCAAGAATACACAGAAGAACTATATAAAAATGATCTTCAGGACCCAGATTATCATGATGGTATGATCACTCTCCTAGAGTCAGACATCCTGGAATGGGAAGTCAAGTAAGCCTTAGAAAGCATCACTATAAACAAAGCTAGTGGAGGTGATGGAATTCCAGTTGAGCGATTTCAAATCCTGAAAGATGATGCTGTGAAAGTGCTTCACTTAATATGCCAGCAAATTTGGAAAACTCAGCAGTGGCCACAGGACTGGAAAAGGTCAGTTTTCATTCCAATCCCAAAGAAAGGCAATGCCAAAGAAGGCTCAAACTACTGCACAATTGTACTCATCTCACAAGTTAGCAAAGTAATGCTCAAAATTCTCCAAGCCAGGCTTCAACAGTACATGAACCGTGAACTTCCAGATGTTCAATATGGTTTTAGGAACCAGAGATCAAATTGCCAACATCCATTGGATTATCGAAAAAGCAAGAGAGTTCATAAAAAATTCTACTTCTGCTTTATTGACTATGCCAAAGCCTTTAACTGTGTGGATCACCACAAACTGTGGGAAATTCTGAAAGAGATGGGAATACCAGACCACCTGACCTGCCTCTTGAGAAATCTGTATGCAGGTCAGGAAGCAACAGTTAGAACTTTACATGGAACAACAGACTGCTTCCAAATAGGGAAAGGAGTATGTCAAGGCTGTATATTGTCACCCTGCTTATTTAACTTCTATGCAGAGTACATCATGAGAAACGCTGGGCTGGATGAAGTACTAGCTGGAACCATGATTGCCAGGAGAAATATCAAAAACCTCAGATATAGAGATGACACCACCCTTATGGCAGAAAGCAAAGAAGAACTAAAGAGCCTCTTGATGAAAGTGAAAGAGGAGATTGAAAAGCTGGCTTAAAGCTCAACATTCAGAAAACTAAGATCATGGCATCTGGTCCCATCACCTCATGGCAAATAGATGGGGAAACAGTGGAAACAGTGATAGACTTTACTTTTTTGGGCTCCAAAATCACTGCAGATGGTGATTGCAGCCATGAAATTAAAAGATGCTTACTCCTTGGAAGAAAAGCTATGACCAACATAGACAGCATATTAAAAAGCAGAGACATTACTTTGCCAACAAATGTCCATCTATTCAAGGCTATGGTTTTTCTAGTAGTCATGTATGGATGTGAGAGTTGGACTGTAAGGAAAGCTGAGTGCTGAAGAATTGATGCTTTTGAACTGTGGTGTTGGAGAAGACTCTTGAGAGTCCCTTGGACTGCAAGGAGATCCAACCAGTTCATCCTAAAGGAAATCAGTCCTGAATATTCATTGGAAGGACTGATGGTGAACCTGAAACTCCTGTACTTTGGCCACCTGATGCGAAGAGCTGACTCATTAGGAAAGACTCTCATGCTGGGAAAGATTGAAGGCAGGAGGAGAAGGGAATGACAGAGGATGAGATGGTTGGATGGCATCACCAACTCAATGGACATGAGTTAGAGTAAACTCCAGGAGTTGGTGATGGACAGGGAGGCCTAACCTGCTGCAGACCATGGGGTCGCAGAGATTTGGACACCACTGAGCAACTGAACTGAACTGAACTTTATCATGTCTTTGATTATTTAAGAAGACCAAGTCTTTTTTCTTAAAAAAAAAAAAAAAAAAACCAAGCACTGGTGATTCTATTTAATCAGATGTCCAAACCTTTTGACATTTTGGACAACTTCCCTAAATTAAATTCTAAATGAAGTCTTTCTGACCTGAAACTGACTTTGAGACTTTCCAGGTGGGTCCCTGTAACATATCAAAGGGTTTCTCCTCTCACCTTGTAAAAAGGGATATATTTAATTAATTAAGTTTATTTCATAAGATAAGTTGCATGGGAAGCATTATCAAATGTGAAGAGGTGCTTAGCCGTCCCTACGTTATATTTGTATACCTAAATATTATTGATATTATTGTTCTTAAATGTTTTATTTTTCTGGATATAAGGAAACCCTTTTCTATTTTATCCTAAGCTATGGATAACTCACAACAATTTAGAAGATTATATCTTTGCAAACTAAAAGAAACATTTATTGTTTTCTTCCTACCTGATCCCTCCAGAATTCAGAAACTCTTACTGAATATTCTTATTTTCATTGTAAAATACTTGCTTGTATAAGTTCAGTAGGAATCTGTTCTCTTTGTAACAGAACATAATTCAGAAAATTGGTTATGTCACCAAGGCTTTAACTGGAATATCATATTTGAGATCCAGGTGCACAGATTCAGATATGACCAAAGAGTTTTCAGGAATCAAGATTGCTTTATGAAGTCAGTGTTTACAAAACCCTTTTGGAAAAACTGGTCTGGTACCTGACTTACGGATTTATATGTGAGTAAGGAAAGTCACTTTCAGGCAGGCCTGGAAACTTTAGAATATTTTGGGAACCTCAAGAAGAAAGGAAATCACCAAATCTGTAAACAGACAGATGAAATCTGATAACTTCATGGTGTGGTTTACAAGCATCAAGAGGCATTTAAATGTCCATTCTGAGATTCCTTACAAAAGTTCCAGCAGCGCAAACTTTAAAAGGCCTTTGTGGTCCAAGTAACAATCTTGCTGCGGTTGTGTAAATGATCGGACCAAATTTAATGAGACTAGATTTATTTTGTAAACAAGAATAATCTTCCTTTGATAATCTTTGATCAAAATAGGGGTGGTTATAGGAAGAAATTGTATGTTTCATCAGAAAATAATAACCTACCTTAGTATGTTACCAGATCTGTGTCCTGTTCACTGTCTCAGAGCTATTTTTCATCTCTTTGTGAATTCTACCTGCTCTCTTACACATTTCATTGGTAATTAAGTTTTTCTCCCACTCCCAACTTGGCATCACTGTGAACTAAAACTACCATTTTCCTGAAGCCCTGTGAGATGAAGCTGGACAACACGCTATAACTTCAAAGGAGTTATCAGCACAACAGTGTGGCCCACTCAGAAAATTCACCAGAACACGTGCATCTTCCATGCTCTGCTCTAGGAAATAGCCATGACTATGATATTGCCACTAACATCCTCGCTAAAAGTGCTCCAACTCCCAACATTTAGAAATCTTGACTGGCTGCCCTCTGAACTCAGAAGGCAGTTCAATTTTGTCTTTCTCTCCCTTTGGGTATCTCTTTGCCTTCAACTTCTAATCCAAATCTCTCTCTCTCTGTAACAATCAACCAAGCCTCCATTCTTTTGAAACTTTCAGGGATGCTTCAGGTGGGGGAACTGTGGGGAGCCACATTTCAAACCCCTAAAGTTGAAAAAAGATACAGAAATAAATCTTATCTCAAATTCCTTTATCTGACTCAAGCACAGTTTCCAGAATATACAGCTGCAATTAGCCTGCTCCCTGTTCCCCACCATGGTTGCTTCCTATGCATTTAGCCACCACAGAGGCAGACTGCCCATAGCCATTAGCATCAAAAACTCCCACAGAACCTTTTCTACCTTCCCTTTGAAGGCATAACCACCACCATCACCACCACCTTTGTTAAGCTTGGCATATAAACCTTTTTATCCTAGTCTATTGATTGAGTTACCTATTACTAAGTAATAGGTAACTCAATCAATAGTTCTGTGTGTGGACATAAGTAAACCTTGTCTCTTTTCCTGCTAACTTATCTCTTGTCAGTTAATTTGCAGGCCACCAACCACTGGACCCAATTTGAAAGGAAAGTTTCCCGTATAACAGTCTCTCCCTGCTGACTGCAATGGCTTGCTCCCTGATGAAAGCAGCATTCACTGCCGTGACTACAAAATTATGTATTCCTACGCATATGTGTGCATATGGGCATGTGTGTATTTACAGAGTTGGCAGCTCAGCAGGTTGTGACTAAACGTCCTTAGGAATTTCCTTGGTGAGTCAAAGCTTATTAAAGCAGAAACACTTCCCAGAAGATCAGAAATCTATCTTCAAACCAAGCTCATTCCCCTGCTTGTTGCATCATCAAACCAGGCAGCTTAAAATAAATCATCTATTAAAAGTGAACCAATTACCAAACTCACCTCCCAACACTTCCAACACTAGTTTTGGGAAATGGACTGGAAGGACTCCTTCAATAGTAACTTGACTGTGTTTTCCCTGATGACATCGTCTTGGAATGTTGGTGAAGTTCTTTTGGCGTACGCTTCAGGGAGAGGATAGTTGTCTACATTAATGACAGTCCCTAATGAGAGACAGTGCGAGCTTTGCTATCTGGTGAGCTCAATCATTTTGTAGCTTTATAACCTTGAACAATCCTTTACTTCTTCAGGCTGCCTCAGTTTCCTTATTTGCAAGGTGGGGAGTATAACTCTTCACTTGAAAGATTTGGGAGGGGATAAAATGAGATAAATATGTAGCCCAGTGTTTAATTCTCTTCCTGTTGTCTTTAAAGTGTTTTCAGAGTCATTTGGGACCCAGGATTAGGACTCTGTAGGCAACAATGATATAGCTCTTCCCTACTGTTACAGCTTATGTCCTAATCCATTTACTTAATTTTCTTTACCTGTCTTCCTGCTTCCCTTTTTCCTGGAAAAAGGCCATATGCGTGCTTTCTGTGGACAGAACACATTCAGTTTTTCCTATGAAAAATCAAACATTTAAAAAATTAGACTATATTTTTGGCCATTTTCTAAATAATAATAACAATAGCAATAATAAAACTCTCCTGTTTAAGTTCATGAAGATTTTCTAGATCTCCCTTTAGCTTGAATCTGGTGGGCATAAGCTGATATGGAGTCTGGGTCTCCTTTTCTTTCCTTTTCTTGTGTGTATAAGTCTCATTATAGCTGACTCCTCCCGCCATGACCTGAGCCACCCTGGGTCTGGACTGACCGCATTAGGCAATAAGCAGTCCAGGATCTTTCTGGTCAGAGCTTGGCAGCATGAATGGAAGAAGATGCCAACATGGTTGCCAAGTGGATGGCTCATATTTTCCATCTTTGTCTTTGTCGATGGTAGTCATGTGCTCCTTGTGGTGCCCAATTGTGCAACAGACATCAGAGGCACTGAGCCAGAACAAGGGCTAGGATGAGGTTAGCCTTCCCGATGGGCCTGGGCCTGGGTGGGACTAGCAGACATGTGTTCAGCTTGAATAATCAGCAATGGCAGGTGAGACTAAGGTTTGTTGGACAGGTAAAATCAGGAACAGAGGCTGAGAGTGGCCCTAGAAATGACAAGAATGGGGATCAGAATGAGGAAGTTGAGCTGGTGTGGATTCTAGAGGTGTGGTCCTCAGATCAGGCTTAATGGAAGGAATTTGAGGAGTCAGGTAAGGCCATGAAGACAATAACAAAGATCATTCCAGATGCTTCCTCAGGGCCGTGTGGTGCTCACGAGAAGTTCCATTTACCAAAGTGTGGCTTAGCGTTTCTCTGGCAGCTCCACTATGGGGCAATCAATCCGTTTTTTGTAAGTTCATGGTAGACAGTGAAGAGGAGATTCTGTTTCCATTGGAACAAAATTCTTTTGAATATTCCTTGGGCCAGGGCCACTGAATCTTTCTAGATAAGCAGAGCTCCTGAAATGAAATCCAAGGCAAAGACTAGGATTTTCTCTGTCCATTCACAAGTTATAGAGAAAGGTTCCTACATGGGGACCTCTAACCATGGGACATCTAACCAGAGTCTTGATATGAGAAAATTAGTCCTTTAGGAAATGTGTTTTTCAACTTCTATCTGTAGCCATGTAGATCTACTCTCAAGAAAATACATCTACTGAACTGAACACTTACCCTGCTTCTAAGTCTTTCTATCCACATCTCAGACAAGAGAAAAATTTTTGTTGACAATAAGTAGGTGTGACTGTAAGAGGTTATCAACAATTGTAAAAGTCCTTTGAGGTCCCTTAATTAACATATCAGTCACAGAACTGGGGGTTTTTCTTGACTTGTGGTTGGTCCCTCAACCTGGTTTGTGAAAACCCTAGGGATTGGCATCAGGTAGGTAGGGGAGGGCTATGAGAGGAAGTGAACAATGAGGGGCCACTTCCATGGTATCTCTGGCCCTCTGTTGATGATGTCTTTCAGGGCTTCCTACACCTTTTGAAACTCTTTCCCGAACTCCTGCAACTCTCCTGCGTCTTCTAAGAATCCCTCAAAAGGAAAAGGTCTAGGCAGCCAGTGAGGTCCTTCCTTGCAATAGAGATGAGGTCAGAAGCTTCAGTGACTTCTTTGGTAGTGATGTCCACACCTGGAGTAAAAGTGAAGACTGTAGGGTTGTAAGGATCAGGGCTCAGGTATTTAGAAGAGAATCATGTCTTCTCTGAAAGCCTCCATCCTGACACTGCTGCTGCTATTTACTCATTAAGTCAAATCCAACTCTTTGTGACCCCATGGACTGTAGCTCACCAAGCTTCTCTGTCCACAGGATTTTCCAGGCAAGAATACTAGAGTGGTTTGCTACTTCCCTCTCCAAGGGATCTTCCCAATCCAGGGATAGAACCCCCATCTCCTGCTTGGCAGGTGGATTCTTTACTACTGAACCATCAGGGAAACCATCCTGATACTGAGGCAGCCGTCACTGACCAGATACCCTTGGCCCAGCCTCATCTCAGCCAGATGTCTTTCCAGAAGTAGAGGCAGCCTTCCCAAATGACAACAACCTCGTTCCCTAAGGCTGCCAGGCTGCCTGGGTTTTCCTTTGATAAACTTTCAGGAAACTCTGGAACACATTATATATGCTAAGTACATAAATTAAAAGTCTGCACGGGGTATTTTCTTCACTGGCAAATGAAGCACTGATCCTAGATACAGAAAAAAGAAAAATTGGCTTTTTTCTTTTGCACTTGAAATACTGCATCCCAAAAAGCAAAACAATACAACTCAGACTAAAGTGAATAAACAAAAACTTTGGCTTCTAAAAGTTTTGCATACAAATAAGAGACCTTGAAATTTTCAGCAGAATCTCTGTGTACACATCAGAGCAAGATACAGGTGCTTGAAGTTCATTGTGAATACTGGAATATCCTCAGAATCTGAGGTAACATGCAATGTAGGGTGAAGGAGAATTTTCACATACCTCTGGCCTGTATGGCAATGATCTCATCTATCTGGATCATGTCCACCTACAAAGCATTTTTTAGATTGAATTATCCAGGCGATTGCTTTATCCTTCCAGCATACTTTTCATGTATAAAAATATCTTAAATGAATACTAAGCACTCTGCCATTTTTATCAAGTTGAACTTGAACTCTTATTAGCATTTTGCAAATCTATAGTTTGACTTGTATTTCCTGGAATTTTTGATTTTTTGTAACATTATTTCTTGAAAGATTCTCTCAGGGTTGATTTGTGTGGCTGAGCTCCCCCAGGAATAATCTGGCCTCCAGCAACTTCTCTCTCCACCCCCAGTAGGAGCTTGAATAATGACTGAGTGACAAAGTGCCCCATTCAGTTATTATTCAACTATATTAAATTGCTAAAGTTGGTCATTGGAGCATATCTTATTATAAAGGCAAAAGTTCAACATTTTTCCCCAGGCACAATAGGCTTGCACATTTAAAAACTTCTGGTCTGGTAAAGAATAAGATGTCAGGGCATGGAGCATGCAACAAATTAAACAGAGAAAGATGTATTAACCAAACCTGAGCAAAATTACCAGGCATTACCTTCACCATATTTACCAAACTCAAGTCTTCTATAATGGAGTGCAAGAAATAAAGTAGAAAGGAATCTTGAAAAGACAGCATTCTTCCCAAGCTCTATTAGGCTAATACAATTGAAAAAACTATCATTTAAGGGGGAGGAATACATTAGGGATTTAGGAGTAACAGATTGACATTATTATATATAAAATAGATAACCAATAAGGACCTACTGTGTAGCACAGGAACTATAATATTTTGTAATAACCTGTAAGGGAAAGGAATTTGAAAAAGAATATATATGTAAAGTCAATCAACTATACTTAAATAAAAGTCATTATTTATTATACTAGGGGCTGATATCTAGACAGTAACTGTTGGTTGCTTATATTATATATACTCTGTCTACTTGGATTAGTCAATGCCCAGATGGTACTGATCATTAGATATTTTGAAATCTTGGCAGATTATGTTAAAACCCATTTGAATCTGTAACTGTTGACTATGGAAGCATCATATGGGGTATGACTGAAGGGTCTGACTTTTTCTAAAAAGTGAAGGAGCAGTTTTATGAAGACAATAAGAACTTCAAGCACCTGCTTGAACGTGGTCACCCCAGTTTTTGCTTCAAAGAATAGGAAATGAGTGTTGCGGGAACTGCAGAGACCATAACCTATATAGTAGTATTCCCCAAAAGTACCTCATCATAAGACTCATTTGGAGCACTTATTTAAGAATCTAGATTCTCAGATGCTTTCCCTGCAGACTGTGATGACTATGTCTGGGGTAGGCTTCAGTTCAGTTCAGTCACTCAGTCGTGTCCGACTCTTTGTGACCCCATGAACTGCAGCACGCCAGGCCTCCCTGTCCATCACCTACTCCCAGAGTCCATCCAAACCCATGTCCATCAAGTTGGTGATGCCATCCAACTATCTCATCCTCTGTCATCCCCTTCTCCTCTTGCCCTCAATCTTTCCCAGCATCAGGGTCTTTTCAAATGAGTCAGCTCTTCACATCAGGCAGCCAAAGTATTGGAGTTTCAGCTTCAACATCAGTCCTTCCAATGCATACCCAGGACTGATCTCCTTCAGGATGGACTGGTTGCATATCCTTGCAGTCCAAGGGACTCTAAAGAGTCTTCTCCAACACCACAGTTCAAAAGCATCAATTCTTCAGCACTCAGCTTTCTTTATAGTCCAACTCTCACATCCATACATGACCACTGGAAAAACCATAGCCTTGACTAGACGGACCTTTGTTGACAAAGTAATATCTCTTTTTAATATGCTCTCTAGGTTGGTCATAACTTTCCTTCCAAGGAGTAAGCGCCTTTTAATTTCATGGCTGCAGTCACCATCTGCAGTGATTTCGGAGCCCAGAAAAATAAAGTCAGCTACTGTTTCCACTGTTTCCCCATCTATTTGCAGTGAAGTGATGGGACTGGATGCCATGATCTTAGTTTTCTGAATGTTGAGCTTTAAGCCAACTTTTCCACTTTCCTAGGCTTAGGAATCAGTATTTTTATTAATTGTACCAATGATCCTCCTGGCAATGCAAATGAGGGAAAAATTGTTCAACCACTGATTCTCATTTATGATACTACCATTCTTTCATTGAGTTCTTCAGCCCTCCCTAAGGTATTTCTCAAAGTGATCCTAGATCCCCTACATCAAAATCATCTGGAGTGCTTGATTATAACCCAGACCTTGAGTTGCATCCCATGCCTACCATATAATATATATATATATATATATATATATATATATATATATATGTAATATATATATAAACATATATATAATATAATGTGTATAAACTATATATATATATATACACACACACACACACACACACACATATATATAGACTCTCCAGAGGTAGAATCCCGAAGTCTGTATTTTCAATGGGCTTTCCAAGTGATTCTTATATAACCAAGTTTGAGAATATTGTTATGTACCTGGCACATAGCATGTCTCTTCAGGGTGTCTGTGCCCAGTCAGTTCCATTGCTCAGTCATGTCTGACTATTTGCGACCCCATGGACTGCAGCATGCCAGGCCTCCCTGTCCATCAATTCCCAGAGTTTACTCAAACTCATGTTCATCGAGTCGGTGATGCCATTCAACCATCTCATCCTCTGTCATCCCCTTCTGCCTTCAGTCTTTCCCAGCATCAGGGTCTTTTCAAATGAGTCAGCTCTTGGCATCAGGTGGCCAAAGTATTGGAGTTTCAGCTTCAACATCAGTCCTTCCAATGAACACCCAGGACTGATCTCCTTTAGAATGGACTGGTTGGATCTCCTTGCAGTCCAGGGGACTTCTCCAACACCACAGTTCAAAAGCATCAATTCTTCAGCACTCAGCTTTCTTTATAGTCCAACTCTCACATCCATACATGACCACTGGAGAAACCATAGCCTTGAAAGCACTTACTTTAAGACTTGCTGGGACTTCCCTGGCAGTCCAGTGGTTGAAACTTTGCCTTCCAATGCACGGGGTGTGGGTTTCATTCCCTGGTTGGGGAGCTAACATCCCACAGGCTTAGGGCCAAAAAATCAAAATATAAAACAGAGGTAATATTGTAATAAGTTCAATAAAGCCTTTAAAAACATAAATAACTAATAAAGACTTACTAAGACAGGGATCAGTGAATGGTGTATGTGGCAGTGGTGTAAAAGGTGAGGGGAGAGAAACAGCTCTTCCTGCCATAAACTGGAAATCTACAAGGCTTATAAGAGCAGAAGGGAAGCTCTCCTATAGAGGCAGTGACTGGGTTTGAGGAGATGTGGAAAAGCTGAGTGAGGCTCAGACTTCTTTGCCTCTGGAGCCTGTGGAAGGAGCCAACACATGCTTGGTGGGAGATGGCCACACAAAGCCTCCACAACCCCAGGTCAGGTGGTTGGGCAAGGACAAGAGCTCTCACTCAGAATTTCCTGCCAGAGTTCCAGCCCTGCAGGACACAAATTCACTTTACTTTTCTCCTTTCTTCTCCCATTTCCTTCATTTGGTTTGTGGAAAGGTAATGGAACTTGCCCAGGCATTGTTCCATTTCGACACTGTAACAAGGTCCATTCTGAATTCACTTTTTCCAGTAGATGCCTGTGGAGGGTTCATTGTTCCCATGGACTTTTACTGATGTGCAATCGTGTTTAAAAGAACTTGTCCAAAGCATGTCTGGGAAACAATAAGTAAGTTATTTTAAGTAAAATTTGGTTGATGATTCCAATTCTGATTTCTTTGACTGCTCATGTGAGTGGAAGGTCAGGAAAATGCCCTTCTGGTTTTGCATGATAGGAGTAATAACAAGAATACTAGTGAAGCACTCAGGAATTGTATTATTGTGGCATTGGGGTAGTATAGCTATAGCATGGAATTTGAAATAAAAAGGTCTGAATGAACCTCAGTTTGCTCATCTATAAAATGGGGACAATGAGCTCTGCCCTAGTGACCGCCCTGGATTGAAATGAGTGGCTGTACTGGTAAAGAGCCTGTCTGGCAGTGCAGGAGATATAAGAGACCCGGGTTCAACCCCTGGGTCAGGAAGATCCCCTGGAGAAGGGCATAGCAACCCACTCCACTATTCTTGCCCAGAGAATCCCATGGACAGAGGAGCCTGGCAGGCTACAGTCCATAAGGTTGCAAAGAATTGGACACAGTTAAAGTGACCTGGCACATGAACTTTAAAACTCTATATAAATATTGGTTGCTGGTTTTAATATTTTTTTTCTTAGTACCTTGTCACTTCCTAGCTTTAGCTGTCACTGAAACATTTTTCAATAGCATGGGTCAAACTAAAAAAAATAAAACACTGGAGAAACATGGGAATTTGGGTAAAAGGTGCTTACCATTGCAATTACCTCCATTACAGAGACAATTATTTGGACCAAGATATTATATTTGCTAAGGTCTGGGAAGGAGGAAGTTTGATCTAAATGCAAAGGTCCCAGTGACAAATGAAAGGCACCTGGACACTATGGAGCATTGTTCTGCTCTTCTGGAAGGCAGAACACTGCCGGAATGAAGATGGAGCCATTCCAAGTGGGTGATGAAATTTACTTTATTGACATTATCAATAAGGATGTATTTATGGGAAACAAACATGAAATATAGCTCACACTTATGGGACTTGGCAGGTAAGCAAAGGGAAGTGGGGTGTCTGATCACGAGGCCTAAACCTTTGGGCTTATTTGGCATTGGTTTCATTCCTGGTTAGCTAAGTAATTTTTAGGTAATTATCTGCCTTCATGGATCCTCAACTTTCTCATGCATGAGATGGACATAAAACTCCCATTACATCTTATAAGAGTAGAGAACATCATATTTTTCACTGAAAGTAAGAATATACACTGAATATACAGTTCATCACTATGAGGTCATGAACATGGTTTTAAATCCAGGAAGATATTCCATAGAGTTAGAAAATCAGAGTGGCACACAGGCTTCTGTTTAATATTTTGGCTTGTGTAATATGAATATCTTAACTTTTGGTTTTCTGGTTTTATTCTCTTTCAAGTAAGGGCATGTATATCTTTAGACAAAAAAAAAGAAAAGAAAAAACATGCCCTTCTTCAGGACTAGAGACGAAAAGGGAGCTTTATAATTTCAAATCACCTGCCTCTATGTATCGGAGAAGGCAATGGCACCCCACTCCAGTACTCTTACTGTATCTCCTGAAATCTTGTGAGGTGAATGAAAACTTTTGTACATTAAACATAAGTTCAAAAAATAGTTATGGCCATGTCCTAAATTCATGCATATTATTACAGGCTGATGAATCTTTGCTGGTTCTGGTAGAACTTTTTTTACTGGAAAGAAAAGTTAACATATTGATTGTTAAAATTACCAGGTTGACAAATCTAGAAAACAAAGACTTTTTCTTTTAGGATTAGAAAGGATTTATAGCATGCTTAAAGTAGAAGGAACCTTTAAAACCATCAATTTATAGATGAGAAAGCTGGTACAAGGAAGTAAGTTGCAACAGTAATAATAAGAAAACTTTACTGAGTGTGTTTTATATGCCAGATGCACTACATTATTTCATGTATTCACTTAATTCTCAAAACAACCCTCAGAAATAGGTACTGTTGCTAATGCTATAATAGAGGTAAAGGAAACTGATGTTTAAATAAGCTACTTACTTAAGGTTTCTAGATTGTTAATTCTCCTGAGCTGTCTTGATGTCTTAGAATCAGAATACCACAGACTGGAGCCTTAAACAACAGAACTTTGCTTCCAGCTCTGGAAAATGGTAAGTCTGAGAGCAAGATGCCAGCCAATTTGGTGTCTGGTGAGAGCCTTCTTCCTGGTTTACACATGGACACATTCTTGCTATGTCCTTACATGGTGGGCAGAGATCTCTTTTTTTTCTCCATGATGGCCAGGATGTGGGATCTTAGTTCTCCCACCAGGGATTGAACCCAGGCCCTTACAATGAAAGTGCTGAGTCCTCACCACTGGATTGCCAAGGAATTCCAGAGAGATCTCTTCTTATAAGGGCACTAATCCCACTTACGGAGATTCTGTCTTCATGACCTAATTATGTCCCAAAGGCCTCACCTCCAAATATCATCACAATGGGGATTAGGCTTCAGCATTCACATAGGAATCTTAGTGGGACATAAACATTCAGTATAAAGCAACTGATGAGAAGAATTATTGATTCTTTTACAATTACTGATTCATTTGGGCTTCCCAAGTGGTGCCAATGGTAAGGAACATGCCTGCCAATGCAGGAGATGTAAGAGAAGTGGGTTCGATCCCTGGGTCAGGAAGATCCCCCAGAGGAGGACAAGGCCATCCACTCCAGTATTCTTGCCTGGAGAACCCCATGGACAGAGGAGCCTGGTGGGCTACAGTCCACAGGATCGCAAGGAGTCAGACACAACTGAAGCAACTTAACACACACACATTGATTCATTTACATAATCAATTAACATTTATTGAGCACATATTTTGTACCAAACACTATTCTTGGCACCAGGGACCCAAAGGTAACCAAAGAGATGTGGTCCCATCCTCATGGTGTTCACAGAGCTGTAGAGGAGACAGACATTAATCAATTGTTACACACACGATAAACTAAGAAAAGTATTGATAGTTTTCAAAGCAGAGTTTCGTAGGTATGAGAGCAGGAGAACTTGTCTAGTCTGAGGAGTCAGAGTTCTCAGAGGATATGGCCACTGAGCTGAGATCTGAAAGGTTACTAAGGGTTAACTGGAGCAGTTAGAGGATTATAAGAGTGTTTCAGATTTGGGAAATGCCAGGTTCAAAGACCTTTGGCTGGAGCTGGGGGAGGGGTGGGAGGAAGTAGAAAGAGATGATAGGTAGGCAGGGACCAGATTATCTAGGGTCTTGAGATATTCGGTCTTTGTCATGAGAACAATGGCTTCCAGAATTATCCTCAGTAAAGGTTACCAGTGACCTACTAGTTAGCTGGTTTTGCAGCATTTTCCCAATTTCCTTCTTCCCCAAATGTCAGGGTCCCTGAGACATTGAGGTTTCCCAGATGGTTCAACGGTAAAAAATTCTGCCTGCCAATGCAGGAGACTCAAGAGATGCAGGTTCGATCCCTGGGTCAGGAAGATCCCTGGAACAGGATATGGCAACCCACAACTGAAGCAACTTATCACACACACACACACACACACACACACACACACACACACACACACACATTGTATTCAGTATTCTTGCCTGGAAAATTCCATGGACAGAGGAGGCTGGCAGGTTGCAGTCCATGGCGTGAAAAAGAGTTGGACACAACTGAGCGTACACACGCTTCCCCTGAGACACTGGCTCCCACAATCCTGTATTTTCGAGGTCCTGCAAGAGCCTCAGGGCTCTACCCCATTCCCCTTGTACCTCCTTAATGTAAGAGAGGATACAGCAAACTCTGTTATGTATTTATATTATTGAAGTAGTTGACTAACAATGTTCTGTGAACTTTTGCTGTACAGCAAAGGGATTCAGTTATACAAATATGTACATTCTTTGTAAACTCTATAAAGTATGGTGTGTGTGTGTTAGAAGAAATGGAGTAGCCATCATAGTCAACAAAAGAGTCCAAAATGCAGTACTTGGATGCAATCTCAGAAATGACAGAATGATCTCTGTTCATTTCCAAGGCACATTCAATAGCACAGTAATCCAAACCTATGCCCCAACCAGTAACACTGAAGAAACTGAAGTGGGACGGTTCTATGAAGACCTACAAGACCTTCTAGAACTAACACCCAAAAAAGATGTCCTTTTCATTATAGGAGACTGAAATGCAAAAGTAGGAAGTCAAGAAATAACTGGAGTAACAGGCAAATTTGGTCTTGGCGTACAGAATGAATCAGGATAAAGGCTAATCGAGTTTTGCCAAGAAAACACACTGGTCATAGCAAACACCCTCTTCCAACAACACAAGAGAAGACTCTACACATGGACATCACCAGATGGTCAATACCAAAATCAGATTGACTATATTCTTTGCAGCCAAAGATGGAGATGCTGTATACAATCAGCAAAAACAGGACCGGGAGTTGACTGTGGCTCAGGTCATGAACTCATTATTGCCAAATTCAGACTTAAATTGAAGACAGTAGGGAAAACCACTAGACCATTCAGGTATGACCTAAATCAAATCCCTTATGATTATACAGTGGAAGTGGCAACTAGACTCAAGGGATTAGATCTGATAGACAGAGTGCCTGATGAACTATGGATGGAGGTTCGTGACATTGTACAGGAGACAGGGATCAAGACCATCCCCAAGAAAAAGAAATGCAAAAAGGCAAAGTGGTTGTTTGAGGAGGGCTTACAAATAGCTGTAAAAAGAAGAGAAGGGAAAAGCAAAGGAGAAAAGGAAAGATATACCTATTTGAATGCAGAGTTCCAAAGAATAGCAAGGAGAGATAAGAAAGCCTTCCTCAGTGATCAATGCAAAGAAATAGAGGACAACAATAGACTGGGAAAGACTAGAGATCTCTTCAAGAAAATTAGAGATACCAAGGGAACATTTCATGCAAAGATGGGCATAGTAAAGGACAGAAATGGTATGGACCTAACAGAAGCAGAAGATATTAAGAAGAGGTGGCAAGAATACACAGAAGAACTATATAAAAATGATCTTCAGGACCCAGATAATCATGATGGTGTGTTCACTCTCCTAGAGCCAGACATCTTGGAATGAGAAATCAAGTGGGCCTTAGGAAGCATCACTACGAACAAAGCTAGTGGAGGTAACGGAATTCCAGTTGAGCTATTTCAAATCCTGAAAGATGATGCTGTGAAAGTGCTTCACTCAATATGCCAGCAAATTTGGAAAACTCAGCAGTGGCCACAGGACTGGAAAAGGTCAGTTTTCATTCCAATCCCAAGAAAAGCAATGCCAAAGAATGCTCAAACTACCGCACAATTGCACTCATCTTACAAGCTAGCAAAGTAATGCTCAAAATTCTCCAAGCCAGGCTTCAATAGTATGTGAACCATGAAATTCCAGATGTTCAAACTGGATTTAGAAAAGGTAGAGGAACCAGAGATCAAATTGTAAACATCCGTTGGATTATCGAAAAAGCAAGAGAGTTCCATAAAAAATTCTACTTCTGCTTTACTGACTATACCAAAGCCTTTGACTGTGTGGATGATAGAAAACTATGGAAAATTCTTCAAAAGATGGGAATACCAAACCCTGCCTCCTGAGAAATCCGTATGCAGATCAAGAAGCAACAGTTAGAACTTTACATGGAACAACAGACTGGTTCCAAATCAGGAAGGGAGTACATCAAGGCTGTATATTGTCACCCAGGTTATTTAACTTATATGCAGAGTACATCATGAGAAATGCTGGGCTGGATGAAGCACAAGCTGGAATCAAGATTGCTGGGAGAAATATCAATAACCTCAGATATGCAGATGACACCACCCTTATGGCAGAAAGCAAAGAAGAACTAAAGAGCTTCTTGATGAAAGTGAAAGAGGAGAGTAAAACAGTTGGCTTAAAGCTCAACATTCAGAAAACTAAGATTATGGCATCCAGTCCCATCACTTCATGGCAAATAGATGGGGAAACAGTGACAGACTTTGTTTCCGGGGACTCCAAAATTACTGCAGATGGTGACTACGGCCATAAAATTAAAAGATGTTTGCTCCTTGGAAGAAAAGTTATGACCAACCTAGACAGCATATTAAAAAGCAGAGACAATACTTTGCCAACAAAGGTCCATCTAGTCAAGGCTATGGTTTTTCCAGTAGTCATGTATGGATGTGAGAATTAGACTATAAAGAAAGCTGAGAGCTGAAGAATTGATGCTTTTGAACTGTGGTGTTGGAGAAGACTCTTAAGAGTCCCTTGGACTGCAAGGAGATCCAACCAGTCCATCCTACAGGAGATCAGTCCTGGGTATTCTTTGGAAGGACCTATGCTGAGACTGAAACTCCAGTACGTTTGCCAGGTGATATGAAGAGCTGACTCGTTGGAAAGACCCTGATGCTGGGAAAGATTGAAGGTGGGAGAAGAAGGGGACGACAGAGGATGAGATGATTGGATGGCATCACCAAGTCAATGGAAATGAGTTTGAGTAAACTCCGGGAGTAGGTGATGGACAGGGAAGCCTGGTGTTCTTCTGTCCGTGGTATCACAAAGAGTCGGACACTGCTGAGAGACCGAACTGAACTGCTTGTGTGTTTATCTTCTCAATGTTCCTATCTTGCTATTTTTACCAAATGCCCAAATCTTTTGTGCTGAGGCTACTTAAATTCCTGGCACACAACTATTTTTTTAAAAAAATATGCTTATCTAATATTTTGTTTTAGCCCATGTTCATTGGTATATCTATCAAGATCTCCCTTGGGCTGGAAAGGCATTCCCCCAATATCACCAGCTTCACAGACAAAAATCCTTCCCCTGTGGTCTGGCTGCTCAAATTCCCATTAGAGTTCCTGCCTTTAGCCTAAAGCATTAGCAAGTATGTTAAAAGAAATGAATAATCTAAAAACATGTAACACTTAAGTTATCAGTCATTTGTACCACAATGAAAATGAGTTTCAGATCTTTTCCATTAGGCAAGTTTGAAAAAAGAGAAATGATGGAAAAGTGCATAAGGTCATTGAGCTCCTGGTTGAGGTGGGAAAGGGAGTTGAGGGGGTGGGGGAGCAGAACTGTGGGGATGGGATTTTGCTCTGAAAAGTTGACAGCTTTTTAAAAATGTCACTTTCCTTTCTTTCCTGTTCCTGAATGTGATTTATTTATTCTTTGGTTATAATCCATTACAGTAAGTAAATTTCTGGTTCAAATTTTTCTATGCTTTCCTTTAGGGTCCAATTATATGAAAACTCTTGATTCAAAATAGTAACTTGCAGTGCAGACACTTAACCCTGGCGATGTAACCAACCACCCAAACAGACTTATTTTTTTTTCACATTTAAAGTTCTTTTCTATTCAAATACAGTATAACATTTTAAAGGAATAATATGCCTGAAGGCATCATTTGGCTTAATGGGAGATGCTACTTTGGGAAAAAAAAACATTAGTTCAAATCCGCACCAGCGTGATTCAAGATGATTGACACTTGAGGGTGGGCATCCAAGTTCCTTTCATGAATAAGAAGAGGAATTTGGCTTCAATTGAACATTTACTTATCAGCGTTTGTGCTGCTGGTTTCCAGGCAATTATAAATGACTGCTTGCTTGCGTGTGGTACAGAGAACAAGGCAAATTCCATCTTTTAGGAGGCAACCAGCCTCTATCTGATTTCTTAGATATGGTAACAGGAGGCTGACTAGCGGCAGGGCTCGAATGGAGCCATGGCAACATGGCGGCTTTGTGCTAACTCAGGACAGTGCTGGGATTCTGCTGTTACACTGGGCTTACTGCTTGGTTGGAAGGAAATATGCTGGACTGCTTAGAGGAGAATGGTCTTTCTGCTTCAAATCTTTATCTCTAGTGAATTTGAGGTGGGTTGTGACGTTCTATTTCAAATTGTACCACCTCCTTACCAGGTGTTCACCCACGGGTAACTGCTTTGCGAAGTTCCCTTGGAAGCCTATTCAAAACTCTAAAACATAGGAAGGCGTCTGATGTTTGGGAATAGCTTGCATTGTTATGGATACAAAGTGATTCAGCCTTCTCTGAGGAACAGCCACTTATGGACAAAAAGAGGTAAAATGGGTCACCATATCAAAGATAGTCTAGGAACAGAGAGGAACTCAGGCCAGAGCTCTCCAGGTGGGGGCAGCTGGCACACAGTGGGGCTCACAACATGTCATCTGGGTTCTGCTGGGTAGGTGCGTGTGTTCTCTGCTAGACAGGAAACATGCCAATTATGGGAACTCGGAGGAGTCATGGAGACAAGCAACACTGATGCCTGTATCTTTCTGCTCCCTCAAGGGAAATGCTAGCTAAAAGGGGGAAAGATGTCATTTATATGGGAAGTTGGCCATCCACCTATGTCTTGACAAATGGAGAAGAGCAATAGCTCGTATGTGTGGTGTAGGGGGAAGCAGAGGAAGAACGGGGAATTTTCATCAGTCACTGCTCTTGGAAGGGAAGGTTCCTTGGTGTATTTGGTCAGATTGGAATGATGCCATTTAAAAATCATTGAGCTCTTTCCCTCACTTATCAACCTCCTTTTTCTCAACCCACACAATCTGATTTGACCAGAAATTTTGCTCAACATGCCTTGGAAGAGGCCAGAGGTGAATGACAGGGGAATGGTCTGAGGGCCCAGCTTCCACCACTGTCCCTTTCCTCCTGCATTTGACAAAGCAGATATTCCCCGGAGGGGAATCAGACTCCTGTAAATCACCAACAGCTTTTCTGAACGTGTTACACATGCTACATTTTTTCCTAGTACCGGGCCACAGCAGGCAGTGTAGGCAGTGAGGGGAAGCAGGGGGCCATGAGGGTGGGTGCACAGTCATAGGATACCCCTGCCCCACACATATGTGTGCAAAATGTAATCCTACTGCACTTTTGCTTTTAAGTATGTAAAAAAACAGAACTGATATAATTGAATTCACTTAAGTTAAACACCTATATGGTGTCTCTCTAGATAGGCACACATCTAAATGTGTGTCAGATAAACGGTGTTACATGTTAAGGAATGACACAACTTTAGAGCCGAAAGGACCTTCTGTGATCAACTGATTTGTTTTACGTTTGTGGAAACAGAGGTGAGCCCCAAGAGGCTGTTCTTTGCCCAACTTCACTGATGCTTTGTGATCCCAAAGGTTTGCTCCTAAGGAAAGTACTCAGAACCTGCCTCTCCTTATTTCATCCCATTAAGGGCCTTCAAACCTCATGAACCAAACACTGGGAAGTGTGGTAGCCAAGGTCTGGCCTTTGCATCTTACAGGGAATCTGCTCCTTTCGAGAGGGATTGACTGCAGCTTTGGCTCCATCAAAGAGTGGTCTGCCCCCAGGAGACAGGTTCCCAGCTGCCTGTCTGTGCAGTCCCTAGGATTGTCCGAACTGACGTCCCCACGAAAAGGCCCGAGGGGGCACATAAAGGGGATAAAATTTGTAGCTCTAGAGCCCGACATAGCTCCCAACACACACACACACCACCTGCCTTATTCCTTTGTGAAAGGAAGAAGGCAAAATATATGATGTGGTCAGCTGTTTAGACTTCTAGTGTATTGACTCTAAGGGATGGGGCAAGCCAGGGAGGGAATAAGGGACAATTCCATCTCTAATCATAAGGAAGAAGGGAGTTAGCAGAATTGGTCTTTAACATGGGAGACTCCACTCCCCTTATTAGGTGTCTTGACTGATCTCATTAGTTGTCTCCCATCCCACTAGCCATCTGATACCTCCTTTCAGTTCAGTTCAGTTGCTCAGTCGCATCTGACTCTTTGCGACCCCGTGGACTGCAGTACGCCCGGCTTCCCAGTCCATCATCAACTCCCGGAGCTTGCTCAAATTCATGTGCATTGAGTCAGTGATGCCATCCAACCATTTCATCCTCTGTTGTCCCCTTCTCCTCCTGCCTTCAATCTTTCCCAGCATCAGGGTCTTTTCCAATGAGTCAATTCTTCACATCAGGTGGCCAAAATATTGGAGTTTCAGCTTTAGCATCAGTCCTTTCACTGAATGTTCAGGACTGATTTCCTTTAGGATGGACTGGTTGAATCTCCTTGCAGTCCAAGGGACTCTCAAGAGTCTTCTACATCACATTATGGTCCAACTCTCACATCCATTCATGACTACTGGAAAAACCATAGCTTTGACTAGATGGACCTTTGTTGGCAAAGTAATGTCTCTGTTTTGAAATATGCTGTCTAGGTTGGTCATAGCTTTTCTTCCATGCCTCCTTACCTGCCTTAATCCTCTCAGCCAGCTGTCAAGATATCTAAATCCCTACCCAGATGGCAGATGTCAAAGGGAGGAAGATGTTCCCTCTCAGGCACTTTCATGTGGGTAGTCTTATAGATCCCACTGGAGACCAAGGGAAACCACGTAAGGAAAAGTGTCACAGAGCCTGGAGAGAAATTTCTGGGCCCCATGCCTTCATGTTGCTTTTCCTATCATGACCCAGGTCAAGCCTGCTACTCCTGTAAGCAGGAGGGTGGCCTGGTGGGAAATTAGAGGAGGCCCCTCACCCTCTGGTCTCAGGAACCATCTACACCTGAGTCTGGAGGTGTAAGCCACCCTCTGAAACACAGATCCTCATCTGCCCTCATTTTCCAAATCTTTTGTTTTTTTACACCTGAACATCTTTAGTTTTGCAGAGCCATTGGAAAACACGCTCAAAAAATATGGCTCCAGGCGACGCCTACTTATATATTCTTTTCCTAAGATTTTCTGCAGGGCAATTCATGGTGTTACAGGTTGCTCTCCACCAGCCCCCCCTCCCCCACCAAGATCCTTTACCTGTGGTTGTGAGCAAAGTGTTTCCAGGTCCTTTTCAAAAATGAAAGTATCCTGAACAGTTATGGTGGCCAGCAGAGACACCCAGGGTTGTTGGCTTTTGTTTGACAAGGGGACTTTCAGTATTAGTTTTCCTCTTTTCATTTAACTGGGAAGATGGCCTACATCCCATAATATAAAAGGCCCAAAGCCGTGTTTCATGAAGAATAGTCTTAATGACTACGTATATCAGAATCACCTGGGAAGCTTGTTAACATGCCAATTCTTAGGCTGGGAGTGTAGTTGTAAAGGCGCTGATGTTTGCGAGCTTCTGAACTGAAGGTTGTTTAGCTCTGTTTAAGCGGCACGTTGTCCTGTCATCTCTGGAGAGTGCCATGTGAATCCCCTACATAACGGGAAGATCCACCCCGTTCAGGGCATCAAGGGAACAGGGCAGTGGCAAGTCTATGCTGTTCAAGAGGGCCCGCTGCCCTGTGCTGCCTGGGACCTCCCTCCCAGACCCGCTACTCAGCCAGGGGGCACTTCAGCCCCATCCTGCCTATAGGGAGGCCCTGGGGCAGCCTGGCCCTGGAAGGATGGAGCCCATCTCTCTCAGAATTCCCCAATCCTCCACCTTCCCAGTTCTCCCTAGAGGTTCAGTAGGCTGACTGAAACACCCCTGAGAACACAGGCTACAAAAAAGGCATCCAAAGACTTAAATCACCACCCTCCTCCTCCTCATCGACTAGGACTAAATCATATCAGGAGGGAGCATGGCCTGTGTCAAAGTCCAAACCTGACAGAAACAGCTGTGTGGTGTGAGGCAGGTCACTCTACCTCTCTGTGCTTCCATTCCCTCATCCTTCAAAAAGGGTACTGAAAGTGGCTCAGACGGTAAAGCGTCCGCCTGCAGCGCGGGAGACCCGGGTTCAATCCCTGGGTCAGGAAGATCCCCTGGAGAAGAAAATGACAACCCACTCCAGTATCCTTGCCTGGAAAATCCCATGGACGGAGGATCCTGGCAGGCTACAGTCCGTGGGGTCACAAAAAGTCGGACACGAGTGAGCGACTTCACTTTCAAGAATTAGCTTCTTAGGATTGCTATAAGAATTAAATGTTCCGATGTGCATGAAATTCTTCACACAGACAGGCATAGAGTAAGTTCTCAGTAAACAGGAGCACTGCTAGCATGCAGAATGGTGTGCTATTTAGAAAAAAATGCTGTTCTCCTTTGGGTAGACATATCAGAAAAGATTTCCTTTCCTCTGGACTGGCTTAGGCTGGTGTCCTGGCTGTTATCTTGGTGGGATCTCAGCTGATCTCAGCTGGCCACCACTTCAGTTAATCACAGCCTGAAAAACTGAACACGAAGGCTGTGACTAGATGTTCAGTTCAGTTCCCTCACTCAGTAGTGTCCAACTCTTTGCAACCCCATGGACTGCAGCACACCAGGCTTCCCCGTCCATTGCCAACTCCCAGAGTTTGCTAGATGACTGGATGTTATCTAGTCATCTGTGATAACAGATATCTGTGACTAGATGTTAGCTATATTAGTAATAATTCCACGTGAGGGTGGGAATGAGCTTGAACCAGGATTCTCCCTCAGCAGGCTTTGAAAATGACAGGGTGGGGGTGGGGTGGAGGGGGTAGGAGGAGGGGGAGCATAGGAGTGGGAATGATGCGTCTCACTTCTCAGAAGACAGTGCTGCGTTCAGCAGACTCTCATCTTGATAAATTTCAGCAAGCACAAAGGCAGGACGACAGGTGATTTTCCCTTCCTGAGCTTGGTACCAGCTGATCACTTCCTGTTTCTCTAAGAGCTTCCCAGACAGCGGCGATTTGCTCTTTCAAATTTGGTCATTGCCCTCTGGCTTTCCCGTGTGAGTCAGCGTCGCTGCCCTAGTGCCCTCGGCTCCCTCCCGAGTCAGTGTCTGCAGGCGGCCTCCCCAGGTAAATCCCCCTTGTCCTGGTGCGCGTCCCCGCCCACACCGCTGCCTGGGGAAGTGCGCCAGGGGCATGAGTCACCGCACCATCCTCCCAGGCTGCAGCTATTATTGGAATAGTCGCCTCGGCACGCAGCGCACGCTCCCTTCCCGGACTTCACTGTCCTGTGCCCAGGATTTGCAAATCTCTGCGCAGCCCCGCAGCACCCCGAGGAGATTACAAAGTGGTTTGCGCTTAGGTCGCAAGTTTCTGAGAAAGGTCTCCATAGCCCAGGCATTCCACTTTTCCCAACTGCATGCGCCCAGCAGTGGGCCTGCCTTCATGGGTGGCTTAAAAGGAATCCTTTTACAGTTCTGCTTTGAATGTAAAGGTGGTGGTTGTTCAGCCTGTAAATCCTGTCCGACTCTTTGTTACTCCTTGGACTGCAGCACCCCAGGTTCCTCTGTCCTCCATTATCTCCTGGAGTCTGCTCAAATTCATGTCCATTGAATCGGTAGAAAATGAAAAGAAGGAGGGGTGAAAGTGAAGTGAAAGTCACTCAGTCCTGACCAACTCTCTGCCACCCAAGGCCAGAATTCTCCAGGCCAGAATACTGGAGTGGGTAGCCTTTCCCTTCTCCAGGGGATCTTCCCAACCCAGCGATGGAACCCAGGTCTCCTGCATTGCAGGCAGATTGTTTACCAGCTGAGCCACAAGGGAAGCCCACAAGCAAGGAAACAGGAGAGATCTCTTTGGGCAGAAGTACCTGGGGAGATGGAGCTGGGAGGGGACAGGGAAAGAGGCAGAAAACCAGTATCAAGTCAGTGGGAAAAGAACCAGGGATGTGAGAAACTTGGACAAAGATGTGCAGTGAAGAATGTGTTGTGCTTATTTGTGCATGCACGCTCACTCATCCGTGCTTGACTCTTTGAAACTCCAAGGACTGTGGCCCACCTGGCTTCCCTGTCCATGGGATTTCCCAGGCAAGGATATTGGAGTGGGTTGTCATTTCCTACTCCAGGGGATATTCCTGACCCAGGGATCAAAGTGTCTCTTGTGTCTCCTGCATTAGCAGGTGGCTTCTTTACCACTGAGCCACCCGGGAAGCTGGGCTTATTTATACCAACCTAAATATTGAGCTGAATTGGAATTTGGAAGCTCCTTCTTCTCCATGCCAGGGTCACTGATAGCCTGTATCATCAGAGTCTTTACTATTGCTGAGCAGTCTGCCTGCCATGAACCCTGCCAGTTATATGATTCCTGTCTCTGTTTTACAGATGAGGAAACTGAGGTGCTGGGAAATAAAGACCTGAGCTCCAGGTCATGTAGCCAACAGGAGGTGAAGTGCACACGCAAGCAGGCTGCCTCTTAAGCATTAACCTTTGTGACTCAGGGTAAGAATTAATATATTTTGTCCAAGGCAGGGGAGATATGTTTAGTTCATCTATTAGTCTGTGAAATCTAATGTAGAAACCACCTCTTTCAGGTGAGATACTGATTAATGTCCAGCTGATAGGGATCTCAGGAAAGTTCTGGTATTTCTTACAGGTTGGATAATCTTGGAGACAAAGCATGAGTTCTGAGCTCAGGACTCCTAATTCTGTGTTGATGTGGCACTGGCTGAGTTTCTGAGACAGAAAGAGTGAGAGAAGTTAACCTCCTTATATTCCCTACTTGACAAAAATGTGAGAACATGAATATGACCAAAAAAACCCTTTGGCTAGAACATTTTCAGATCCTAAGAGATAAAACCAAACAGCTCCTGGGACAACATGGAAGAGGATCTTGGAAGAAGTTGCAGGTGGACTGTGTCAGAGGTGCCCTAGCAGGAGTAGGCATGCAGACAAGAACAAGGGAGGGATGAGAAATTCCTCTCCAAGTTGCAAACACGTGCAGCATCCCAGGAGCTGCCACTGTCACTTTCCTTCCTGCAGTGACAAGGGGCAGGAAGGGAGCCTACGACTCACTGCACCTGGTGAGATGGTGATGGCACAGGTACTTCCATGAAGAGAGACCAGTTGGTCTTACCCTGTTGCTTGGTGCCAGTCTTATCCTGAGTCTTTCTCCTTCCCCCAGATTGGCCACCTTATAAAGGAAAGAGAAAAGCCTGCTTATTGTCTGCTACTTGAAATGCAACTATTGAAATTAATGTGGAGGAGGAGGCTTATGTTTTCCCCTCACAGATCAGTTCAGTGTGAGGCTTGGGATTGGCAGAGAAGTAGAGATCTGGGATGCCTTTTTATCCCTTGATCTGAAAGGGAAAACTTACACTTCTGCAGTTAAGGCAAGTTGAGGGAGACTGGAAGCTTCCCCCTAAGGATGGCTAACCATAAACTATGTCACTGAGATCTCTCCCCACATCCTCTCAAGGATGTCTGAAGATGCCCATCTCAGCCTGACTCGAGTCCAGAGAGTACAAGAGGCCTGTCTGAAGTTAGGATAATTGCATCAGACACTTATAGAACACCTAGGAAGTGGTCTGCTGGAATCTTCTCAGTATAATTTTCTCAGTCCCCTTGAGTGAGGTCCTGTTGCCATCTTCATTTTTTTAGATGAGAAAACTGAGGCCTTTGAAATCTGATTTAAAAGTTGTTACTTTTAGTAGACCTGAAACTAACATAATATTGTACCATAAATATTCAATTTAAAAATAAATACAAAAGTTAAACAAAAGCTGCAAGTTTAATAGGACTCTGATGAGTAGACATCTTCAGTGATTACAGTAAATGATCTTTAACCAAAATGAAGCAATTAAGTTGGTGATAAAAATCCAAACAACCAGCTCCATTGGGATGAAGAATAGAAGAAATGGGAAGTTTCCCACAAGGGAAACTTGTATGTGTGTGGTGATGAAGAAAGGCAAGAGTCCAGAGGAAGTGTTCATTTTCTAAGGCATTTCGCTGAACTCTTTTGTGGCTAAGAAATGTGTGTGAACTACTTCACTGGGGAAAAGGCATTTAAAACCACCAGCGACACCGAAAGAACTCAAAACCACCATACTGTTTCTGCCAAAGCAACATCACCAGATAAATGTACTATCAAAATGAGCGAGTTAGCCAAAGGTAAGGGACGTCCCTGGCACAGAGCTGCCTGCTTGCACATCCCCCTCTTGGTTCTGCTGTTTGGGTTCTGTGCATCTGTGTTGCAGAAAAAAGTTCCTCACATATCCTTGGGCATTTCAGACTTTTCAACGTGACCTCCCTGAAAACCTCCTCCAACAAACCCTCTAAAATACAGAACCAGAAACTGCTTCTGTCAAGTCAGTTCAAAGTTCAAGTCAGGACAGAGGTCTTTAGAGAATGAAATGGTACGCTTTGGGCATAGAAAACCATTGTAAAGGAGATGATTAAGGAAATTTAGAAAAAGAAGGATCTGCTATTTTTCAATCCAAAATGGACTGACAGCCTTTGCAGTTCATCTTGTTTAAATCATGGCCATCAGAAGCCTATTGTTTAGTGATTTTCAAAAAATGTTTGCATTCTTGAGGCTTTTTGTTTTTTTGTGTGTGTGTTGGTTTTCCATCTTTTTCTTTTTTCTTTCTTTCTTTTTTTCTTGGATCAAATTCATACTCTGAATATTCATAGACCTTTTCAGGACCTCAACAAAACAGAACCGTGAAAATATAAAATCCTTGACGTGAACCCCCAGTAACACTCATCAGCAATGTTTTTAACTGAATTTTAAAACAAATCAAAATGAGCTTTGCCTTATGAAACCACCAGTGAACTGTGCAGAGTCAGAACTGAAATTATATCTTTTCATAAGTATTGCGTTAGAAAAAAATGAACATATCAATATCTTTTCCAAATTCATATTCCAATTAAGTTTCTTGCCCTTTCACATTAAACAGGAAAAAGTCCCGCTGGTCAGTAGCACACTTCTCTGTCTACTAAAGGACGCTGTCAAAGCAAGGAACATGACCACTAAAGTGCTACTACTGTAGAGGGTGTCCTACACTCTGTAATACCCGGTGAATGCTGTGGCTTTATCATCTCACATAACAGAAAGGTGACCCTTAAGTTGGACTCTGCCTGCACAGTTTTAAGTAGTTACACATGACAAAAAGAGCTACAGGTTTTGTGATTATGGGTTTCTGGAAAATTCTGGAAGCAGAAGCAGCTTTTTGAGCGTAGCAAGAAAGGAGTCATATCCCTTTAAGAAGAGTTTTAACTCTGAACTGACCTCTCCCCACTTATTCCATTTTTCCGCTCTTTCAATCCAAGGACAGGTGAACACGGAAGGCCAAGTCATTTCCTCTGGAAAGATGATCAATATTTTAAACAGTGCTGTGGAGTGGGGGGAGTGTTATGAATCAGAAGGCTTGGTTTCTACTCTTCATTTGACCTTTTAAAGAGCCTTGACAGTTTTGAATAACTTAGTTATCTCAGAGTCAGTATACCCATCTGTAAAATGGGGCTATACATGTAGCACTGTAAGAGGAACAAAGTCAGAGATGGCGTGATCTCTTATGTATCACGTTGGTTGTTTCAAAACCTGGTTAATAACTCTTTCTCTCCCTGTGAACTGCTTAAGATGCAACTTAAACTGCAGTTCATCTCTGCAACCACAGAGATTCCAAATGGAGATTATTTGGACATAGCAGTCACCGCTCCAAATTGGGCGTCATCTCCTTCGGGGAGCATAAGACCATGTTTAATTTTATTTACTATTTCGTAAATATATTTTTCCTTCAGTTTTATAAAAATACACTTACTCTTTTCTCTCCCTTCATTTTTGCCATTAAGCCTTCAAACTCTAAATGACTTGCAATGGATCTATTTAGGAGTTAGATTTGTCTGTGCTATGGTATGAATATTAATAGAAAGTCCATATGTTTCAAGGCCTTCTGCAAAATATGAAGAAAGTGCTTTTAGCATTCTGTGTAAAACTCTACTGTTAAATATATGTGTGCAATCATTTTTTTTTTTTTAAAGAAGGGTGCAGAGAGGAACTGCAGCCCTTTCCTGTAGTGAGGGCTTTTAAACCAAACACCACCCCCTCTCCCAGTCTGAGGAAGTGCTAACTAGATAGAGAAACTGGAAAGACTAGTCAGGATGGGGGCAGGGAAGCAGCTAAGGAAGGCTTAAGCAGGTATTTAAATCTCTTTGGAAAGGTGAACAGACTTCTTCAGGATTTAAAGGGGCAGAGTAGAGAAACCAGGGAAACCTTCTATGTCAGATCTTTATTGTGTGACTTCATGAGGTCGCATGCGCATTCCAAATCAAGTACTGATATTCCAAGGTGAAGAACTATCTGGGGATTTTCCAGTCTTCTGGCTTTTCCAGGCCTTTGCTGGTCTCCATAGTCCTGACAGCTAAAGGTCATGGGATCAGAGGCAGTGGGAGCAACAGAGAGGTTTGAACACCCTCTGGCCCAACCTTTTCATCTCAGGGGGATGGCCCAGAGGCTGGGGAGGACCCAGCTTAAGGAGCACAGGCTTTGAAACACCTAAAAGAAAGGTCTTCTCTGTAACCCACTGATCAGCAGGTCTGAAGCCTGCCTAGCAGTATCCTGATTTTCTTTTCAGGTCTCACTAAGAGTAACTACCCTGTATCCAGTGGCGGGAGTCCCAGAAGCCTCGCTCCCGTCTGCCTGCTGGAAGGGAGCCCTGAGGTGAGCTGTCAGCACCTTCAGCGGGAGCAGGACTCTTGCTTCCGGCTGTAGCTCAAAGCCCAGGGTTTGTTTGTATAAAGGGCCAGGGGTGGGTTGTTCCTATAGCTCCAGCTTTTGCATTTGGGGGAGAAAAAATGTCTTGGTCAAAACAATGGGAACGGCAGCCTGGAATGAAAGGAACAAAAGGCATCTAGTCAGAGCCCAGGTTCCCTTCCAACCCCCCACCCACACACACCTCTGCACATATTTCTTGCTTCTCCGCACTTGCCTGACAGGCTGCCTCCAGTGCTTATTTCGAAATACCAACTAAGAAAGTTCCCTAGGACTCTGTTGTGTAGTGTAGGCAAGCCCTCCAGTCTCCCTTCTAAAGCAGAGGGGAGCCAGACAGAAAACCAGGGTAAATTATAGACAAGCTGAGAAGGGGAAAGCCCCACCCCGCTCCCTCCACCTCCAGGCTGTGAATTAGGTCCCTGAGCCAGGCATGACCTCTGGCAGCCAGGAGCACGAGAATGGCCGCCAGAGGCCCCGTTATCAGGCTCTCCCGTGCTTCGGCCTCAGCTATCAGCGCCTTCAGCAGCCTGGACATCAGGGTTGCGCACACGGCAGCTTCGTGTTTGATTAACAAGGAAGCTGGCCTCCAACTCCATCTTCTCTTCCACTGAGGCCTGTTTGGAGACGATCCTGGCTGAGATAGGAGCTGCAGATCACAAGGGATCATTTAAAATCCTCCACCCTTGCTTCTGCCTCAAGTCTCCTCTTCTGTTTCCACACATTTTTTCCCCCTAAAGATTAGAAAGAAATTAATTGTACTCAAAACTAAAAGGATAGAGCACTCACAACTACAATATACAATTTTTTTTCCTTCTTTTCCTTCTATCTGACATTTTCTGTGATGATTAGAGTTTGATTTTTGTATTATGAAATGCATCTGTGTGTTTCAGAGTTTCTTAGTAACTACTTACAAACCAAAGTGTACATTTTCATTCACACACGAAAAAAGGCAGTATGTACAAGATGGCTAGAGGTAAGGGGTCAGTCATTAGTATAACAAACATCTATTAAGCACCTACTGTTTGCTAGCCCCTGTGCTAGAACTCTGGAGACAGAGATGATAAGACACCCACCTGCCTCCTATAAGCTGAGGGTATACTGTATTGAGAGAACATAATTCTAATCAACGCTTAATCCCCAAATGTTTTGGTTTTTTTTTTCAGAGGGATGAGGGTGCCCGAGTACCCATATATATTTATACAAACATTGGGGGCCTAAAAGGGTAACAACATTTATAAAAGAAGAGCAAATCTGCTTTACCCAACTATAAGCCTTAAGATTTCACAATGCTTGAGTTCGTATATTCTTAGCTGTCTGCTATGGAGTGTGGAACAATGCTGAGTTCTATCTGATATATTTGATATATCTAGGCAAGAAGAAGAGGATAAAAGGAGGGAACAAAATCTCAGTGTCACCTCAAGGGTAGTAGAAGGGGCTTGCAAGGGTAGGGACTTAATGAGAAAATCCAAGACAGAAGGATAGATCCGTGATCTTCACAGCAGAGTGTAAAAAAATAATACACAATCTTCTGTTCATAAGTTACACTTACTAAAATTTTAAAAATACATTAAACTTTATTAATATTTAACAAATAGATTGGCAGTAGTATATGTGTATACTATATATGTTTTTGTTGTTTAGTCGCTAAGTCATGTGAGACTCTTTGATCCCATGGACTACAGCCCACCTGGGTCCTCTGTCCGTGGTATTTCCCAGGCAAAAATACTGGAGTGGGTTGCCATCTCCAGGGGATCTTCCTGACCCAGGGATCAAACCCGAGTCTCCTGCATTGGCAGGTGGATTCTTTACCACTGAGCCACCTGGGAAGCCTGTATACTATATATATACTACTCTATAATGTGTAATATACACATAATGTGTACTTACAGTTGACCCTTGAACAACATGGGTTTAAACTGTGTGGGTGCACTTATATAAGGATTTCCTTCACTAAATACTGCAGTACTACATGATCTGGGTCAGGATAAAGTTATACATATATCTTGTACTAGGAAACGGCAACCCACTCCAGTGTTCTTGCCTGGAGAGTCCCAGGGATGGGGGAGCCTGGTGGGCTGCCGTCTGTGGGGTTGCACAGAGTCGGACACGACTGAAGCGACTTAGCAGCAGCAGCAGCAACCCAGTTAGAGGTCACTGTCCCTAACCTGTGTATTGTTCAAAGGCAGTTAATTGTACACATTCAATCTTCCCTAGGTATCCATGGGGATTGGCTCTGATTAATTCCTTCCCTCTCTGTATGCACAAGCTTTCTATCCTTTGAGAGCGCAGAGCCCATTTCTCCTCTACTTGAATCAGAACACTGTGCCTCTCCTTGAGCCATAGGATATAATGGAGGCAACATTCTAGGTCTTTCATGCCCAGGCTGTTAGAAGTCTAGAAGCTTCCACTTCCTCCCTCTGGGCAGTCAGAGTCTGACCATATGCGACTGAGTTATGGGGAAGCCTGAGTTAGGCCCCTTGAGGGGCACCAAGAAGCTCTCTTAGATCTTCCAGCCTAGCCAACTGAATGTAGCTGAATGAGTGACCCAACTGACACCACAGGGCAGAAGAGCCCAGCAGATAATTCTGAAAAAAGGAGAATTTTTGTTCTAAAGCACTAAGTTTTAGAGGGTACTTTGTGCCACAGCAATAGATAATAAAATTGTCATATCGTATGGTTCACGAATTAGCCCTGGAAGCAAACATATTTACTAAGACTCTTCTTTTCACATATTGCCATCTTAGACAAGAAAGCAAAATTCTGGTGGTCAAGAGTTTGTAGACAGTGAAATCCTAGGGCTGAATCCTAAGACCAAATCATAGGGCCAGGGTAAGCCCACAGCAAATTTCCAAAGTATCATTTTAAAATGAAAGTTACAGATAGATACAAAACACTGGGATTTTGCTATTTTGCAATAACCAGGAACCTGAGCACCGGTGATTATTTTCCCTTTTCCTTTGGCAAAAGT